>NC_089265.1:34034748-35280037 GCF_963930625.1 Muntiacus reevesi | reverse complement strand
CTCAGCCCTGAAAGCCTCTAGTCGAGTGCCTCTCCCCATCCCTGGCAGAATAAATGTGGAGGTTTCTTCTCTGAGCAGAATCAGAGGGTCTCCAGGATGGGAGACACCAAGCCTTAGACAGTATGAGTACTGTGCTGAAGAAAGGAGAGGAAATGAATATGTGTGTGTGGCATGCTGAATGCTACGACCCTCACATCATCACTACTTCCCCAGCCCCCAGCCCAGTCTTTCCCATTCACTTCCAAGAACCACTGAGCACTAAGCCTCTATCTATCAGTCAGGAAATTGGAAATCACACAAATTCAAGAGGAAAGACCCCTAGAGATAGCAGCATCAGGGATTCCTCATTAACAGCCCAGCTAGAACCATCTAAGTGAAGCTCAAAGTTGACAGACCCCACCCATATCCTCAGGACTTCCAGTTTTCTCTTTTATTCACTTTAAACATGAGCAGAGAAACAAGGTTTGCCAGACATCTGAGAAAATGCTTTTAACGCAGAAGACAGAGATCAAAACTGACAAACTAGTGAGTAGGAGCAGAGACTACACAGGGGAAGGAAACTTACATAATAATCAGAAATCAGCACAGATATTGCAGCCATGAAAGAAGAACAAGGTGGGATAAGAGTAACACGCAGGGAACAAAATAGAGCTCTTGAAATGAAAAATGACAGCACAAGTGAAAGAAAACCAAAGAATTAGGAAATAAAGATGAAGAATTCCTCCAGTTAATAAGCAAAATGATAGAGGAAGAAGAAGATAAAAGAAAAATAATAAGGGACAAATTTGGGACAAGAAACATCCAAATAATGAGAGTCCTAGAAAGAGAGAAATGGAAGTAAAGTATAAAAACTTAACTGAGTTAATCAAAGAAATAATTAAGAAAAATTTCCAGATCTGTAAAACAGTTCTATTAAAAGAACTCATCAGGTTCCCAGCATGATACTTGAAAATAATACACATCAAGTCACAGCATTGTAGAATATCACAATTCAATTGTGGAGGTAGGTAGCTGCTAGGAAGAAATAAGGTTCCTAAAATTAATATTTGAAATGGGATGAAACTTTGCGAAAACCATAAAATGGGAACTACAAGACACCTCAACAATGACTTCAAAATTTGGAGTGAAATAACTTCCAACCTATACTTTCCTACCCATACAAACCACAATTAGTGTAAGGGTATAAAAATGATATTTTCAGGAACAGAAATATTAAAACATTTAGCTCTCATGCACACATGCTCAGGAAGCTACTGGAGGATGTACATTATCAAAACAAGGGAACTGGTTCACCCTATCGAGAAATAACTGGGAATTTTGAGTTCCTATATTTTGACTCCTTTTAGGGTGAGAAAGCAGGTCACTCAGCTCTATGTTAGAATGTGGAACATTTAATAATGATTTTGTAGATGATATTACCCTAATGGCAGAAAACAAAGAGAACTAAAGGTGAAAGAGGAGAGTGAAAAAGTTGGCTTAAAACTTAACATTCAAAAAACTAAGATCATGGCATCCAGTCCTATCACTTCATGGCAAACAGATGGGGGAAAAAATGAAAACAGTGACAGACTTTATTTTCTTGGGCTCCATAGTGATTTTGGAGGCAGGTCACTGCAGCCATGAAATTAAAAGATGCTTGGTCCTTAGAAGAAAAGCTGTGACAAACCTAGAGAGCATAGTAAAAAGAAGAAACATCACTTTGCTGACAAAGGTCCATAGAGTCAAAGCTATGTTTTTTCCAACAGTCATGTACAGACATGAGAGTTGGACCTTAAAGAAGGCTGAGCGCTAAAGAATTGATGCTTTTGAACTGTGGTGCAAGAGAAGACTCTTGAGAATCCCTTGGACAACAGGGAGATCAAACCAGTCAATCTTAAGGGAGATCAACTCTGAATATTCACTGGAAGGGCTGATGCTGAAGCTGAAGATCCAATATTTTGGCCACTTGATGTGAAGAGTTGACTCATGGGAAAAGACCCTGATGCTGGGAAAGATTGAGGGCATGAGAAGAAGGAACAACAGAGGATGAGATGGTTGGATGATGTCACTGACTCAATGGCCATGAGTCTGAGCAAACTTCAGATGATGAATGACAGGGAAACCTGGGATGCTGCAGTCCATGGGGTTGCAAAGAGTCAGACATGACTTAGTGACTGGACAACAACAACAACAGGATTTTAATAGGAGGAGATAATATAAGGAAACTGGGATGCAGCACACGGATGCAGGTGGAGGGAATCTCCAAGACAGTAGTGAAGGGAAGTGTCAGGGAGTCATAGTTAGAGACTACATGGAGATTATAGCAGTAAGACTCCATATGCAGACAGATTGTCATTACTACATCATCAGCCATCATACTGTCTTTCTCAATCAGCTGAACTACTAGAGGATACGATCCAACAAAATGGGAATAAACCAAGAAGGAGGGAGACATGAGATCCAGGAAACAGGGATCTTACTTATGAGAAGACAAAGGGAATTCATTAGATGACATTAAAGAGAAGTCACAGGTGACAATATATGGCAGGCCTGGACCAGCCCAGGTAGAAGGAGGATGAATTTCTTCAGCAGGAAACTGCTGAAGGGCAGTTTCCACAGGGGAAAAAAAAATAGCAGTGTTAGATCCTGGCATGATAAAATTTATGAAATACCATACTGAGAGATTTGTGAAAATTATGGGACAAATTAGCACAGTATACAAAAAAAAAAAAACTCTAGGCAAACTTTTATTTAAAAAAAACAAGCAATTGCTAACTTAAAGAAAACAAAATAAGAAATAAGAATCATAGTGCCATACAGTGCTTAGCTTAGAATAACATTTATATAGACAAATACTGTGACCACTGAGACTTGCCTCAACCAAAGATCTTGATATAACTGAGATATATAGCTTGATATAAAGAGACAGCCGTCTGGAAAAACAGAGAATGCTGGCAAGAGAGAGTGCAATCCTCCTCAGTTATTACAGGTCAGGAGAAATGAGTTACATTGAGCTGCCAAAAGTTACCAGGAGATGCATATTATTTAGAAATGTGGAGAAGTGTATATTCCAAGAGAATGGCTGAAAGGGTCAAGAGTAGCTGCCTTTGGAAAAGCAAAGAAGGAGCAGTGGGGCAAGGAAGCTATCTTTTTAAAAAATAATTATTATTATAAGCCTTTTTGTATTATTTGTGATATCGTGCAGAGTTAACAAAAATAAAAATAACAAAATAGAATATATTAAATTTATAAATACTACTTAAAATGTTTAATGCTCAAATAAGTTTGTAAATGGATTCAGGTTTAACCAAAGTCTCCTAAAAGTGCTTCTCAGGGTTGCTAAGATTATGTATAAAATAATGACGCTTGTAAGTGGAACGTTAAAGCCTAAGGAAGAATTAGGTTTAATTAAGTTGAATAAATTTAATGATATGTGTGTGTGTGTATATATATATACACATACATATATACATACATATATATATATGTATATATATATAAAGTAACTCCTGAATATCCTTTCCTGTGCATAAAAACTCATCCTGACCACATGAAATTTCCTCATATTGTCAGATTTTAAAGCCAGTACTGAATGCTGGGGAAGGGAGAGGTGCCTGGGGGTGAATGACTGACTAAGTTTTGGAAAAAAAAAAAAGGAAAATCTTCAACCACAGGTTTTTCATCAGTTCCTGCCATCCATATACTGGGGACATGGACTGATTTGTGCACCCCAGTCTCATCAGACAAACAGGATGGGATGTTTGATCTTGAAGCTCTATCTGGTCATTCCTGAGTCATATTTTGTGCTGAGCAGTCTTCTCCCCAGCTCTGGGCAATGCCCCAAGGGATAGATAGAAAGGCTGACAAATTGCTCTCTCTATCCTGTTAGTGACCCTTCCTGCCCCAGAGTCATTAGATTCAAGGAAAATGAGCAGTGGCAGCTAATTAGGAATGGATTGGGGTGGGAGTAGGCAGGCAGCAGGAAATGAGAGGGGATCCAGGCACACAGTTCAGAGACTCTTCTCTAAAGAAATCCAACCTGAAAGGACAGACAATTGTTGCATTAGCCCACACTACTGGGCTTTCATTTTAAAAGATTACAAGAGATGTGTCAATAGTCACCCTCAGGAACTAAATTTTTCCATATTATATAGTCCTCTAGCTCTTCAGAATGCAGGGCTGGGCAGGCTAAATTTCAATAGGCAAGACAACTCTAAAACACTGTATTGAGCAGGACATCAGAGGGACTAGGGTGTACACATATTTCTATGAAGGGCCAGATAGTAAATATTTTAGCCATATGATCTCTGTCATAACTGCCCGAGTCTGCCATTTTTCAGCACAGAATCAGTCATGGCTGTGCTGTGGCTCAGACTTGTCTGACTCTTTGTGACCCCATGGGCTGTAGCCCACCAGGCTCCTCTGTCCATGGGGATTCTTCAGGCAAGAATACTGATGCCATGCCCTCCTCCAGGGGATCTTCCCAACCCAGGGATCGAAACTAAGTCTCCCACATTGCAGGCAGATTCTTTACCATCTGAGCCACCAGAGAAACCCAAGAATACTGGAGTGGGTAGCCTATCCCTTCTCGAAGGGACCGTCCCAGCTCAGGAATCGAATGGGGGTCTCCTGCATTGCAGGAGGATTCTTTACTAGCTGAGCTACCAGAGAAGCCCAAAAGCAGCCATGGTCATATGTAAATGAATGAGCATGGCTGTGTTCCAATAAAACTTTATTTACAAAGACAGACAATGAGCCAGATTTGACCCCCAGACAGTAGGATCAGAAAACTAACTTTTGTCCAAAACTGCACTGGACAAAAGTGTGAAGAAGTAGATGCATTAAATAAATCTTTAATGATGGCATTTCAGGTTGTTTGACAAATGGGTGACTATCAGTCAGAATCTTGTTTCAACTATTGGAAAACTATCCAAACTTGTCTAAAGCCAAGAGAAAATTTCTGCTTGTTGTTTATATAACTGAAAACTTAGAGGTGGACCTAACTTTAGGAGCAGTTCTAAATGACTTCTCTTTCCTCACCTTTGGGCTCACATTCTGCTATGTAGAGGGCATTCTCAACCAGCTTCTCTTCTCAGAGTTATAGAATGGTTGCCTCCAGCAACCAAAGCTAGATCCGTCAAGATTCACATCCTATGTCAAGAGCTTGGAATTCTTGGCAGAATTGAGACACACTCAAATTAAACTGGCTTTAAGCCAGGTAGTCATTCAGTCTTAATATCTGCTAGTGCAAGACTTTTTTCTTTGACTTTTTATTCTAGAAAGGTTCTGATAACTCTTGGGCCATATTCTTCCTTATAAATGTTACAATCAGCTTATCAAGCTCCAAGGAAAATCTTTTAGGGTTTGTGACTGGAACTGTATTAAATTTATAGACCAACCTGAGGAGGATCAATATCTTGACAATATTGTCTTCACATTTATGAATGTGGTATAGTTCTCTCCATTTATTTAGGTTTTCTTTAATATCTCTTAATGCTCGTACCCAGTAGCTAAGTCATGTGCAGCCCTTTGCAATCTCATGGACTGTAGCTTGCTAGCTTCCTCTGTCCACTGGATTCCCCAGCTGAATAGTGGAGTGGGTTGCCATTTCCTTTTCTAATCTCTAGCTATTTATAATTTTCCCCATAGAGTTCAATAGCGAAGATGGAGAAGCAAGAATACACAGAAGGACTGTACAAAAAAGACCTTAATGAAACAAAACAAAAAAGACCTTAATGACCTGGATAACCACAACAGTGTGATCACTCACCTAGAGTCATATATCCTGGAGTGTGAAGTCAAGTGGGCCTTAGGAAACATCACTATGAACAAAGCTAGTGGAGGTGACAGAATTCCAGCTGAGCTGTTTCAAATCCTAAAAGATGATGTTGTTAAAGTGCTGCACTCAGTATGCCAGCAAATTGGGAAAACTCAGCAGTGGTCAGAGGACTGGAAATAGTCAGTTTTCATTCTAATCCCAAAGTAGGGCCATGCCAAAGAATGTTCAAACTACCACACATTTGCACCCATCTCACATTCTAGCAAGGTAATGCTCAAAATTCTTCAAGCTAGGCTTCAACAGTATGTGAACTGAGAACTTATATATGTATAGGCTGGATTTAGAAAAGGCATAGAAGCCAGAGATAAAATGCCAACATCTGTTGGATCACAGAAAAAGTGAAAGAGGACAGTGAAAAAGTTGGCTTAAAACTCAGCATTCAAAAAACTAAGATCATAGCATCCAGTCCCATCACTTCATGACAAATAGAAGGGGAAACAATGGAAAGAGTGATAGACTTTATTTTCTTGGGCTCCAAAATCACTGCAGATGGTGACTGCAGTCATGAAATTAAAAGACACTTGCTCCGCGGAAGAAAAGCTATGACAAACCTAGACAGTATATTAAAAAGAAAAGACATCACTTTGCTGACAAAGTTCCATATAGTCAAAGCTATGGTTTTCCCAGTAGTCAAACATGAATGTGAGAGTTGGACCATAAAAAATGATGAGTGCCAAAGAATTGATGCTTTTGAACCGTATTGCTGGAGAGGACTCGGGAGAGTCCCTTGGACAGCAAGGAGATCAAACCTGTCTATCCTAAAGGAAATCAACCTTGAATATTCATTGAAGGACTGATGCTGAAGTTGAAGCTCTAGTACTTTGGCCATCTGATGTGAAGAGCTGACTCCTTGAAAAAGACTCTGATGCTGGGAAAGATAGAAGGCAGGAGGAGAAGAGGGTGACAGAGGATGAGATGGTTGGATGGCATCACTGACTCGATAGACATGATTCAATAGCTCAAATAGGGTTTGAGCAAACTCCAGGAGGCAGTGAAGGACAGGGAAGCCTGGGGTCACAAAGAGTCAGACATGACTGAGTGACTGAGCAAGAACAAAATAAACCTCAGTGACTTAACACAGCAATAAACATTTGTTATCTTCACAGTAATATGGATCAGGAATGTGGGAGTATTTTCTGATTTGGATCACTCATGAAATTGCCATCAAGCTGTCAGCCAGGGCCGCTATCATCTGAAGGTTTGACTGGAGCTTGAGAGTCACATCTAAGGTTATTGCTTATGCCTACCAAGTTGGGGCTGGTTGTTGGTGAGAGGCCTCAGTTTATCCCCCACGGGGGCCTCTTCACAGGATGTTTGAGTGTCCTTACAGCATGGCAGCTGGCTTTCCTTAGAGTGATTCAAGAGGAAGAGAAATCCCCCCCCAAAAGCTATTCTTTTTATGGTCCAACCTCAAAAAACAAATAGCATTAATTTCTATTAAAATTGAGAAGATAGTCTGGCTTATTTTCCAAGGGAGGAGAATTAGTACCACATTCTGAATCTCAGGAGTGAAGAAAGCACCATCCCCATAGTCTAAGGTTTCTGATTTGTTATTTTAAAATTTTTTTTTGCAGAGGAGACCTCTAGGCTCATACAGAAATGCACATTTGCTTTTCCTATTTTTACAACATGCTTCCACCAGATATTTTGGTAAATTCTAATAGAAGAAGATACTGCTTGCTTAGTACTGTTCTCACCAGAGCCCCTCTTGGTCTGAATTACAGCCATATTAAATTAATTGCACCACACCCAGTCTTGCTCTCATTCCTTTGCATATGCTTTTCTCTCTGCCTGGAATTCATCTCACCTGGCTTATTCCTGCTTAAGCTTTTCCAAACTTGAGTTTGGGCAGTATCTACCCCCCCCCCCACCCCCCACTTACATTCTGCTATCACACCCTATGCTTTCACCTTCCTGACACTAATCCCGCTATAACACAATCGTCCTTAGACGTGTCCTTAAATCGTCCTTAGACATCCTTAGGCCCTTGGGCAGCATCATCCTAATCTGGATATTTGTTAGAAATGCAGAATTTCAGACCTCCCTTCCCACACTCACTGAAACAAAAAACTCTGGGGTGGGACCCTGAAATCTGTGCTTTCACAAGGCTCCAAGTTATCCCAGTACTCATTCAGTTTGAGAACCACTGCTTGCTCTAATGTAATTGCCTGTTTACTGTTTGGACCCCATGCCAGAGGTCAGCTCCATGGGGAAGGGCTCTCTCTGTCCTCATCATCTCTGTGTCTGCCAAGCCCATGATGGGTGCTCTGTCCATTCTATGTGGAATCTGAAAGACAAAGGTAAGAAAGAGGGAGAGGACTTGGTCCGAGAGAACTGCCCAGGGACTGACCTCCACCTCCCTGCTTCTACTCATCTCCAAAATCAGCTACACTAGACGCTCCAGCCTTTTGCCTTGTTTGTTTGCTTGCTTCTTTGCATTTCCTGGAGGTTCATTGCCTTCCAAATAAAATTGCCTCTAAAGAAGCTGAGACCCTGGGGCCCAGGACAGGCATCATATGCTTGAAGAAGTGCCCTGGGACAGGAGAGACAGCTGGTCTGGGGGTGGCTGGTGGCTCTGTGTTAGTGACTAGCTGTGACTGAGCTTCAGCAAGTCTCTGTCCCTCACTGGGTGCTCTGACAGCTTGTGGTGGGGCAGGTGCATTGTCTTCTCCATGGGAACCTATAACACAGCACAGGAAGTGTAATGAAATGGGGCAGAAGCCAGATAACTGTGAGAGCAGGGGGGACCAGCAGGAGGACTTCAGGGTTACAACCCAGTGACAGTGGATGCAGCAGCCAAAGGAATTTATTTTAACTGTATTCACTCCAAGTTCTTCTCTCCCTTCTCTTCTCCCCAGCCCTCACTGTTGCTCTTATTCTCCAGGTCTTGATGTGGTACCCATCACGTGACCATTTGCCTATCAGGACCATGGACTGAAGTAGAAACTTATTTTTCTTCAAATAAAGCAAACCAAACATTCACTGTACAGTTTTGGATTGTGGTTTCAGTGGAGAAGCCTTCTCCAAGGTGTGTAAGGAGGGGCAGTTCTCCGTTTCCAGACCAGCGTTTGTAATGGCGTTCCTATCTGACTCCCTCATGAATGTGGAGGTTATCATCTGCATTCTCCTAGCTGTCTTGTGATCGCCTGTGGAAGAGAGGGCTTCCCTCTGTGATTTCTCCTAAAGGGAGTGGAGATTACTGATGTCAGTCATTGCAAATAGACCATGCCGAGGGTTCTCCAGAGTGTCAGGGGTTAAAGGTGGAGCCCACCACAAGGAGCCAGGCAAGGATGCTTCCCACCAGGGAACCCCAATGTAATGGGAGTAAGTCAGACTCCATACACAAAATTATCTACTTCAGGGGTCAGCAAACTGTGGTCCCTAGGCCAAATATAGCCCAAATGTTATTGGAACACAGTCATGACCATTTATATGTAGTCTGTTACTGCTTTACCATCATGACAGCAGAGTTAACTAGTTGTGACAGAGTCTGTTAGGCCCATAGAGGCTAAGTATTTATCACTGTATCTGGTTCTCTACAAAGTTTGTAGACTCTTGCTTTGGTGGAACATTTATTTTCTCTTTATGATCCCCAGCCTCTGGCTCTGGACTGGTCATATTTAAAGGGTCTAGCTTGATTTCATCTATGCTAGTGGGCTTAAATTATTTACTTTAAACTTTTAACTTAGAAGTAATTTCAAATTTATATAAAAGTTGCAAGAATAATGCAAAGATTATCAAATACCTTTTACCAGATTCACCTATTAACATTTTGAACCATTTGCATTATTATTTGTGCTCACACTCTATGTATTTATATTTCTGTTTTCTATTCATAATATATAATATTCTTAATCATTTGAGGCTGTCACATACATCAAAGCTCTGTACTTTTGAATGCTTCATGTGCATGTATAGGCTTCCTGGGAATTAAGATTTTTTTCTTTTCATAACCAAGTACACTTAAATTCTAGTAAGGTTAATATTGATTGCCAACAAAGGTTCATACAGTCAAAGCTATGGTTTCTCCAGTAGGCATGTATGCATGTGAGAGTTGGACCATAATGAAAGCTGAGTGCTGAAGAATTGATCGTTTCAAACTGTGTGGTACTGAAGGAGACTCTTCAGAGTCCCTTGGACTGCAAGGAGATCAAACCAGTCAATCCTAAAGGAAAGTAACCCTGAATATTCATTGGAAAGACTGTTGCTGAAGCTGAAACTCCAATACTTTGGCCACCTGATGTGAAGAGACAACTCATTAGAAAAGACTGATGCTGGAAAAGATTGAGGGCAAGAGAAGGGGGCAACAGAGGACAAGATGGTTGGATGACATCACTGACTCAGTGGACATGAGTTTGAAGAAACTCTGGGAGATAGTGAAGGACAGGGAAGCCTGGCGTGCTGCAGTTCATGGGATCACAAGGAATTGGACATGAGTTAGTGACTGAACAACAATATTGATACCATACTTTCATCTACTCTACCATCCAAATTTCAGTAGTGTCCTTTGCACTATTTCTTCTCTTCCAGTATGGCATTCAGGGTCAGGAATTGTCTTCACTTGTTGTGAACATCAGGCTTTTGAGGTTTGATTCCATGAAGGAATGAAACATTTCATCTCCCAGAAAACTGTAAGGAAAAGGCAACTTTTTCTCTGGTCCTTTAGAGCTTATACCTGAGGAGCACCTCGAACGTTCTAGGGGAAGTTTCTAGGAACTAGGGAAATGCCTATGAAATGGGGTCTCTAGAAGGCAGATAGGCTCCGACAGCTTCCTGCCCCTCCTCTGAATAGGGTGGTCATGCCTCACATTTGGAGACCCCCAGAGAGGAGAACTTCTAGCCCAAACTCTTTACTCTCTGGCTGCAGTCAGCCCAAAAGATGCCTTTCCATGATGACCCCAGCCCTAAAGAGAAAATGTATGTAAGACTCTATCGCTGTGAGAATCTCGAAGTGTGGGGATAAACAAGGACCTTGGAGCCAAGTGTACAGACTTAGAATCTGCAGATCTGGGAAGGATCTGTGCCTGTTGACTTGTTAAGGATCCAACTTCATATAAATTAAAATTAATATTAATTAAGGCTACCATTTAAAGCATAATTAGTCATCCTTTTAAAAGTAGAGAAATATTTTTGGTTAGCATAAATGGGTTAAATAAAAATTTATGCAAAAAGCAATAAAGTTTGATTTGGTGTATTTGTAATATATGTAACATATCTAAGTAATCTTGCAGAAATATGTGTTTTTTTAAAAATATAACATTCATTTAACTGTTTACTCATTTTTTTTTCCTTTATCAATGATTTATTGGTCTATTGTGTGCTAAGTGCTGGGAATGGAGAAATGAATCACACATTCCTGGATATGCTGGGAGGGACCATTTTGCTGTATTAAAGAATTTGGGTTTATCTTTCAGAAAGTATAATGTTATTCTCACTGGGCCTGGCCTGGGCCTAGAAATGCAGGTTTGAAATTCTGACCCTTTTGGGGGTGGTAGCAGTCTTTTGGAAAGTGTGATGCCTGTGGCTGGACTGCAAATACTGGTAAAGGGTTTAAGTCTCTAACGATTCTTCCAGAACAGCCAGCTGACAATGAGTAATATGCAGTTTGATGTGAAAATTAGAAAACTGGCAGACGAACCTGCAAGAAGGAAATTGGATTTCCAGAGAGACGAATGGGAGGCCATGCGGCTGAGCAGGGTTCATAAGATGCAAACGCATGCAGGGGAGTTGCAATCCTCCCTCTTGCTCAGAGTGCAAAATAAGTCCCTATTATTTATTTATATATGGATGAAAGCGAGAGTTCCATGGTCCTGGTGTTTATGATCAAAATGGATGGATTCAATATTGAGCAATGATGTGTTCAAAATGAAAGGCACATCATTAAATGTCACAGGCGTTTATTAACACAGTTTCCTTCTTATTCAAATAAAACAAGCATTATCCCACCCGGGCCCATGTGACACTCTCGCCTTTTCTCAGCAGGTTTTGGAGGAATCTCTGTTTCTGGGAGGCAGTGTGGTGGAAAGCCAATCTGAGAAAAGCAGAGGGATGTGAAAAGGAGTGCTCTCTTTCTCTTTAGCTTCCCCATCATGTTTCATTAGCTTACTCATTTGTTTCCCATCCCTTTTCTTCTCTCTTATTCCTCTGCTTCTCACTGCATATTATTGACATCTAGAATTGGATTCTGGGGACTTCCCTGGTGGTGCAGTGGATAAGAATCTGCCTGCCAGTGCAGGGGACACAGGTTAGATCCCTGGCCTGGGAAGATTCCACATGCTGCGAAGCAACTAAGCCCGCATGCCACAGCTACTGAGCCCACTTGCTGCAACTACTGAAGCCCGTGTGTCTAGCGTCCATTGCTCCACAACAAGAGAAACCACCACAATGAGCAGTCTGAGCACCACAGTGCTCGCCGAAACTGGAGAAAGCCAACGCGCAGCAGTGAAGACCCAGAACAGCCATAAATAAACAAATAAAAGAAATAGCTTCCATTCTCATGAACTGTGATTTGTTTCCCCCACAACAGTTAGTTGGGAGGAAATGGCAACCTTCATCTCAGGATCCTTTGAACAAATCCATGCCCAGAGCCACTCATGCTAAAAGACTGCACAGTTTTGAACGTTCGTGCTCCAGCTGAAAGAAACCGACTTTGGAGAAATGACATAAATTCATTACTGCTGCACTGAAACCTCTTTCTGCTCCAGGCAGAGAAGATAAATTACCACCCAAGTGATATCAAGTTAGTTTGAATATTTTGTTGGATCAAATGCATCACAATGTCTGGAAATCTCTCCTCTTTCAAGTTGGAATTAAAGAATGGTTATCAGACCAATAATAGACACTATCATTTGCATACATTTCATCTCAAGGGACTTCTGAAGTTATGCAATACTCCAGTGGTTAATTGTTCTTCACACTCTTGACATATTAAATTACAGCTCAGATTAGGGAGAAACCATTGGTGATGGAGATGATTGGCAGGAGTTCACAAAGAAGGACCTCTCTGAGGCCTGAAAGAGCTCATGGCCAACAGGGGTGCTGCTGGGCCTTTTAAAGTGTTCCCATGAAGGAGGTGAACTTGACAAATTTTATTTGAAAGCAGGTTTTCTCCATGTTTTACGATTCCAAACAACTAGGCATCCAAAAATTCTAGTTGTTTTTTTTCTTTTGTCCCTTTTCATAAAAGACTTAATTTTTTTGAAATAACCTTTAAAGTTGTCATTGATTCCATTTTCCCCCAGAATTCTTATTGAACAGGTCTCTGGTCTCAGAGGTTCTATGGAAGGAATTAATAATCAGTGTGTACTGAGAAGGTGTAACAACAGCAGGCTGATTTTTGAAAACCCTTCGTGATTTCATCGTCATCTCAGGGGACTGTCAAGAAATAATATTCTCCATTTTATTACTCTGAGCCTCCCAAGCACAGCACAGAGGCAGGTATGCGAATGATGTGTCTTTCTTGCTGAGTAAAGAAGTAACTAGCCTTTTCCCATGGTGACATGTTGGGCTGCACCCCACAGGCCTACAAACCCTGTGCCTGCCAGCTTCAAGAACAAAGAAAGACTCCAGAGGCAGCCACAGAGACATCAATGTTGTAACAGAGGGGGAATCTTACAGTTGAGGTCCTGACCTGACACTCCACTGTGTAAGGCAGACAGCTGGCAGGACATGGCAGCAGTCTATGCTCCCAGGGGAGGGGGAGGTTACCAGTCATAGGGGAGCTGACATCAGGTTGACCCACTGGTTACCAGCTAGCTGAGATTAACAGCGGGACATGCCCCTCACTGCCTCTCTTATAAGCTCTTCCATAATGGAGATGTTCCAATTTAAAGGTTATAACAATCACCAACTGGGCCTGGAGCAAGTATGTAGGAAGGTCAGTCCTGTTGGTTGAGTGTGGGTGAAGCAGGCACTAGTCAGGCAGGGGATGGACAGAGAGCAAGAGAACAGACATCTTTGGTGGCCTGATAATAAACTCCACTCCTGCATACCCTGCATAACCCTTACAATCTTGGTCCATTCCTCTTCTGCAGTATACCTGGGGTCAGGTATGTAGAGGGGCACTGAAATCAGGTATCACAAATACAGTACAGATGCCAGCAGCAGAAGTATAAACTGAAAGATACCCAATATGCTAAGAACAGTCATTTGCCAGGATGTGGGCAGATTCTGGAGGGAAGCACTTCTTGGGTCAATGGAGAGGAAGTCAAGTGGCAGCATCTTGTTCAGTTTATAAGGAAGATGGGGCCACCCCAGGCTTTCACAAGCTCAAAGCCAACCCCATGGTGGCAGTGGGGAGGCCCCAGCTCTAAAATAAGCGTTCTGTTGGCTTAGCCAGGAGTCACCAGTCAGAGTACAGATCTACTGCCCTATGTTATGATGCATGCCATTATGTGTGCATCCATTAGGCTATGCTTAGTCGCTCAGTCATGTCCGCCTCTTTGAGATCCCAAGGACTGCAGCCCGCCAGGCTCCTCTGTCCATGGGGATTCTCCAGGTAAGAATACTGGAGTGGGTTGCCATGCCCTTCTCCATTTGGTCTTTTCAAACAAAAATCTGTTAATCCCAGTAGTTGGACTTGTGTGTCCAAAAGCCAGCCTATTCCATTCCACACAGCATAGCCCAGGGGGGCTTATGGGCAGTCGGTTGTACAATAATGTTTACTGACATGGGTCCTTCTGATGTACTGGCATGTGTGATAAGAAGATGGTGAGAGTCTATTCCCCCCATGGTCAACAGTCTCCACAGTCACTAATCAGGTCAGTTTTTCATGAAAGTCCAGAGGACGACGACAACGGTATCTCACTGTAGACACAGCAATTCGGCTCAGTCCTCAAATAAATTTTTTTCTGCTCACACTAGGAATGAAATGTAACACATCTAACAGGCACAACAGAGAGGAGATCTTCACCATTAAGCAAAATACAAGCAGTACCTGCATTCTGAGATAATATCACACTTGCTTGTAGTTTTTGTCCTGGTCTGCAATACAGTTCAGAAAACTCAAGCTTTCTGTGATACGGGAGCACATCCAAAGTCACCCTGTACAATGATCACCTAGTGTTGCCCTGGATGTCAGAAACACAGCTACTCCACTTTGACGTTCAAATGCATTCTTCTCCACAACGGCCAGAGCAGATGTATAATGAATGTTTGATAGGCCACAAAACAGGCCACTCTGATCAGTAATGTTTAAGTTTAACCATATATTAGCCAGAATTTACCCCATATACCTCCATATATGATTTTTCCATCATTTCCCCCAAAGCATATATCCCTCGAAGGAGGAATGCTGCTTGCCCTGGGTCCAGATCGTGTCCCTTGGTGCTGGCCTCCTTTTTGTCTGCCTACCTATCCACATTGGAGGAAAACTGATTAGATATTTTGAAGAGGATCAGAGGTATATTAATGGGGAAACATTTTATAGGCTACACATTTTATCACTTATACCAAATTATTACACAAACATTGTACATCTGCTTTTAGCAGTAGCCTTAAAAGCAAGCAGTGATACATCATGAGTAGTTAAACTCTGTGACAATTTCACTAGATAATTTTCTTTCCATCCTGAACATCAGGACAAAAGAACAGCTCGCACAATAACTCTCATAAATACAGACCTCAGTTAGCAGAAACAATATTCACTGAAATATATATTTCTTTTAAAAATTACCCTCATCTTCACAAACCACAGTCAAATCGAGACTAACTTGTTTGCACAGTCAGTCTGGTCAATTGACCACAAAGGCTGTGGTGGGATTCCTCAGAAGGAATCTCAGACAGAATTCCCAAAAGGTCTCTCAAGACCAGGAAAACCATGGCAACGTTGTGCCATCAGGCTCCACTTCAGTGAATCTCTCTCTTCTAGAAGTCAGGAAAACATCAAGATTCCTGCACTTGCCAGGTGAGAGTCTTCCCCATTTGCCTGATAAGGCTGCTCAGAATCCAGAAGTCTCCAGTTTTCAGAGAGGCCAGGCAGAGAGAAAAGAAAAATGGTTCAATTCCACCCACAGGGGTAGTTTACCCAATTGCTATAAATCATAACTAACTTGAGGGGAAGGGTTTCTTTCTATGTGGAAAATAGAGTTCAAAACAAGTAATATTCCAGGCAAAAGCCATAAAAATTATTCCAATATTCAGCAGTTCACTCAATAACCAATCTTTTAAATTTTTTATGAAGCCATCAGGTTTTCCATTAGGATTCTTAAATTTCTTACCCAGTTCAGTGGTATGATCTTTCTAAAGTTTATCAGAGAGTTGTACTTGTGAAAAAGACCTTCCTATGAATCTTCTTGAAGATGAAGCACTTTTGCAAAAGTATCAGAGTATAACCGTCTATAAATGACAAAAGATGTAAAAAGGCAAGGCTAAACACTTGACTGCAATATAATCAATAAAGACACTTGCTTACAATAACTAGAATTATGACTGATTTTAATCTTAATCTTCAGAAATCTTAATCTCTGGCAAAAACTAAGAAGCAAGTAATTGTGAACTATTTGTCATACCAGAATTTTCTGATAGGAAAACTTACACTTTAGTCTTCCTCTCCTAAGAAAGTAAAGGTAGATAAACTTAGACCCATGCAGCAATTAATGTTCCCGTATTGTATCCATTTGAAATGACTCAGATAGTCAATGAATTTTATTTAATTTAGTTTACTTTCAAGTTACCAAAATCTGGTAGATATTCCCCAAACATAACTACTCCAGTAGGGTTTACCTAAAGGTTCTTATCTCACTACTTAAAGGTTCATCCTATCAAGTTACTTTCTTTGCTGACAGATTTGCAACAAATATAATAAGGTCCTATCTAACCTCTAGGAAACCTAGGTTCAACAGAAGTATTATGCTTAACACTGATGGCTCAAAAGATATATCTTTATTAAATCAAACCAATAAGCTTAAGTAGCTTCAATACCAAGTATTGATTCAGTATCAAATATGTCCCAGATCATGTGAACCTGAAATTCATTTGGGACACTTTATTTTCTATTTCTGAGAATTTTACATTTTTTAGAATTCTTTTATATTTCTAAGAATTTATATAAACTTTTAATTTCTTTTCAGCCACTTAAGCAGAGCTTATCCACAAACCAACTGTCGTGGTCTGGGTGCAGGTTGGAAAAGAGTTTCCAGACATGAGACAGAATGAGAGGGAAATAAAATTTATTAGAGTGGAAGACACTCTTAGTGGGCCAGCTCAAGGGAGAACCAACGTTGAACAGGTGTCCTTAGTTCACTTTTATACCTAGGGTACAAGGAGTGGGATGGGGTCTTGTGGGTCATTTGCTGATTGGATGAGGCACATATACTGGGTGGGGGCGGGAAAGAGTAAGGCAAATATCTTCTCCCTATGGGGTAGGAGGGGAGACAGGTTATACTGCTCAGGAGGACCTGAAATCCATTGATAGTTAAAAAGCAGGGGAGGGAACAACTATAACAGTCTGGTTTTTCTGTTCCTGCATTCCATGACCCTCCTTGGTTTTATCTGCTCTTTCATCCTTGGGTCACCATGCCAACCTTATAGTGCCATTTGGAGGCAGAGACATCTCATATTTATAAGATACACATAGACATATTTGTATCTATATAGACACAGATCTCTCAGTTTTCCTGCTAGAGTCTAAAAGCCCTCTTTTTTTTTTTTTTTAAACTTGGGGACTAAAATTCCTGAGGGCCCAGGTAGATCACTTACTTTTCTGAAGACATATGCAAAAACAAGTTTTTAATATCTAAAGAGTCTCATCTTGGTGATATTCAGGGTTTTTTTTTTTCTTTCAGTTTCTGAATTGCCCATTCAGTTTAAAAAATAATAGTAATAGAAAAGTAGTACATATTATTCACTCACATTCACATGCTTCATTTTAAAGGAACAAGAATCAGTAATCAAGTTGACCTTTGCATCAGCTATTTAGCTAAGCCTCTGTAGCCTTTTTTTAATATAAAAACCAATGGTCAATACTACCCAAAGCAATCTACAGATTTAATTCAATCACCAATTACCCATGACATTTTTCACAGAACTAGAATAAATGATTCTAAAATTTCTATGGAACCACAAAACAACACATAATTTCCAAGTCACCATGAGTAAAAAGAAGGATGTTGGAGATATAACACTCTTCAGACAATACCACAAAGCTACAGTAATCAAAACAACATTGTATTTGCACAAAACAGACATATGGATCAATGGGACAGAACAGAAAACACAAATAAACCCACACACTATGGTTGATTAATCTTTGACAAAGGAGGCAAGAATATACAATGGAGAATAACAGCCTCTTCATCAAGTGGTGTTGGGAAAGCTGGACAGCTGCATGTAAATCAGTGAAATTAGAACACACCTTTACCCTGAATACAAAAATAAACTCAAAATGGCTTAAAGACTTAACTATAATATAGGACACTATAAAATTCCTATGAGAGAACATAGGCAAAACATTCTCTGACATAAATTGTAGCAATGCTTTCTTTGGTCAGTCTCCCAAGGCAATAGAAATAAAAGCAAAAATAAACAAATGGGACATAATCAAACTTATAACCTTTGGCACAGCAAAGAAAACCATAAACAAAATGAAAAGACAATCTAGGGACTGGGAGAAAATATTTGCAAACAATGTAATCAACAATAGCTTGACGTCCAAAATATGCAAACAGCTCATACAACTCAATAATGAAAAAACCAAACAAC
Source organism: Muntiacus reevesi (assembly GCF_963930625.1). Lineage (NCBI taxonomy): Eukaryota > Metazoa > Chordata > Mammalia > Artiodactyla > Cervidae > Muntiacus > Muntiacus reevesi. Next base: position 35,261,520 of record NC_089265.1, on the reverse strand, counting down.
CCAATCAAAAAATGGGCAGAAGACCTAAATAGACATTTCTCCAAAGACATACAGGTGGTCAATAAGCACATGAAATGATGCTCACCATTGCTAATTATTAAAGATATAGAAATCAAAACTACAGTGAAGTACCACCTCACCCTGGTCAGCTTACCTGTCTGAAGCAAGGTCCTGGAACAACATCTCTCTGTGAGCAGAGGATGACCAGCAGAGCGTGGTGGCAGGCTTCTCAAGGAGGTGGTGGTGTGGTGAGATTACCAGTTATAGAGGGAATTGACAGGTAACAAATGCTGGAGAGTGTATGGAGAAAAGGGACTCCTTCTATACCACTGGTGGGGATGTAATCTGGTGGAGTCATTATGGAAAATAGTATGGAGGTTCCCCAGAAAATCAAAAATAGAAATTATCACAAGATTCAGCAATCCCACTCCTCAGCATATATTTAGAAAAAACTATTATTCAAAAAAACACATGCACCCCAGTGTTCATAGCAGCAATATTTACAAATGGCCAAGACATGTAGCAAACAAAATGTCCATCAATAGATGAATGTAAAAAATACATGTAATATATATTATACACACACAAGGAATATTACTCAGCCAAAAAAAAAGAATTAAATAATGTCATCTGTAGCAACATGGATGTATTTACAGACTATCATATTCAGTGAAGTCAGAGCAAGACTACTATCATACATCATATATATCACTTTTATGTGGGTTCTAAAATATACAAATGACCCTTATTTACAAAACAAAAACATACTTACAGACATAGAAAACAAACTTACATTAACAAAGGAGAAAGGGTGGGGAAGGATAAATTAGGGGTTTGAGATTAACAGATAAAAACTGCTATATACAAGATAGATAAACAATAGAACCTACTGGATAGCACAGGGAAGTACATTCACTATCTTGTAATACACCACGGTGGATAAGAATATGAAAAAGAATATATACGTGTAACTGAATCACGTTGCTGAATATCGGAAACTAACACAACATTGTAAATCAACTATACGCCAATTAAAAAGACAAAAGCAACAGCCAGCCCACAGCTGCGGGCACTTTTTTCCCACTTTTTGGTAATAGTGGCCAATACCTCTCAAAAAGTCTTGGGTTATCTATGAGTTTTCTATACACTCTTGGTGGGCCCCATTCATCAACGACAGCCCCCACAAGACCCCACAGACTAGTAGACGGCCACCCCGGGATTTCTGCTGCAACTTTCAGGCCCCCACTCCCCGCCCTCATTTGCAGACATCTGGGAGCTCACAGGCGTTTCCCCCGTTTCTTGGCCACTCCGCCGGTTGTTGGGCTGCACCCTGCGGGCCTGCCAGATCCGTGCTCGTCCAGTCAAGACCAAACAAAGGGCCCAGAGGCAGCGACGGAGACATCAGTGGTTTAATGGGTGGGGGGACTTACATGTCTGAAGCAAGGTCCTGGAGCGATATTCCACTATGAGCAGTGGAGGTTAGCGGGCAGAACATGGCAGCAGGCTTTGTAACAAGCTTGGGGCGGGGGTGTGACGTAACCAGTTACGGGGGAATTGACGTCAGGTTGGCTCATTGCTCACCTGGGAAACTAGCGGGGGCACGCCCCTCACGCACCGCAGCCCTTCACGTCCTTCACAGCCCCTCACCGCTCTCTCTGATAAGCTACCGTGTGGAGAGGTTCTCCTTCTTCTTTTTTTTTTTTTAAGCAGACATGTGGTTATTAGGCACCCTTTTTCCTGACGGAGGAGCAAGACCAGGAGAGAAGTGCCTGCAAAAATCTCTCGAGGTTGCAGGAATCTCTCAGAAGATTCCAGAGAATGTAGGTGCTGACTGGCCGACAGCTCAAGAAGAACACTATTTGGCTGGATCATGGCAGCAGGCGGTGACCCAGACATGAAGCAGACTTGGCTCCTGGACTCCGCAGGCCCTGAGAAGTGAGTAGGCAGCACCGAGACACCCCCCAGAGCACTGGCAGAAGCGAAGGGTCTCACGGCTGAGGCACGCCACCTGCTCTGAGCCAGCAGGGAGGTGGGGGAGGGGAACTGCAGGTTTCCAGGAAGACCTTCACCTGGGCCAGGTCCGAGGGCCTTCCCCAAAACTGCCAGCCTCGTCCTGATGCTTACTCGGCCCCATACATAGGGGTTTCTAAAGACCTGAGGATTCTTGCCTTCCTTCGGCAGTGAAACCTCCCGGTGGCACTGGGCTGCGTATCTTCGGCCACCAGGGTGGAATTTGCACTGCCCACACCTGGCTGTTGGGGATGGCCCATGGGGGGATGACAGCATAAGCTCCTTAAGGATGGGCCTTTGTGCATCGGGTTCATATCAGGTGTTCTGATCTAAAAGTTAGAATAGTTCTGATGTAAAGGTTAGAACAGTCACCAATTGGGTCAGGGGCAAGTATGTAGGAAGGTCAGTCCTGTGAGGAGGGTGTAGAGGAAGCAGGTACTGGTCTGGTAGGGGATGTGCGGAGAGCAAGAGGACAGCCATCTTGGGTGGCTTGGTCATAGGCGCCATTCGTATAGTTCTCGATATCATCCACGCAGCTAGTGTGTTGTGTAGATACACTGATGCTGAGCCGATGTGAACGCAACCTCATTAGGCAGTTTAAGCTTCAATGAGAGACATTCTGGATTACCGTTTGTTAAGTGGGCTTCCTACAAGGATACAGGCGTATGTGAAGTGTCATTAGAGGTCATCTTTGTCATGTAGTCACCTCTGTGGCATAGTATCACCAAATATTCTGTGTGTAATCCTGTAGTTTCAGGCCTCCCTCACCCTAGTGTCACGTAACTTGTGTGGCCGTTGTGAGAGAGAGTGGTGTGTATAATTTCCCGGCATAGGCCATTGAGATCAGTGTCCCCAACTCCAGCCTTTCATGTCTCTTTCATGGTGACCTTGGAGGCCACCATTTTAGACTGTTTCATTCTAACAGGATGAAGTCTTCAGGAGCCTGGAATCCTCAGTGAGTGACGAGCAATTTCCCCACCGACTGCATCTGAATTATAATGTGAGAAAAAAATAAATCTTTGCTGTGTTAGGTCACCAAGGTAGAGTTTGTTACCCTGGCGAATTCTGACACATTTATCCCCAGCAGGTTTCTCCTTCCATCTCATTGGCCAAGCCTGAGTTATACAGTCATTCATTACTGCAAGGAAAGCTGGGGGGAATGGGAAGAGGGTTGCTAATTTGGCTTACATGAATCATGGGTTCACCCTAGACAAAAATTGGGGTTCTGTTACAAGGAGTAAGTGAGAGAGACATTGTGTAGGCACTCTCACTGTCTGCCAAATCCCCAGACACTATCAGCCTAAATGAGAAAAAAAGCTAAAGCCCCAAAGGCAGAAGTGGATACCCAGGTATTTCTGTAATTCCACGCCTCAGAACAAGTGTCCCAGAAACGTCTGATCCCAAGTGGCTCCTCCTCTGAGCTGTCAAGATGCCTGGTTAAGTGACTGTTAAACAGCCTCTGCCTCCTCCCCTCTGCTTCCCACCGCCCAAGAGGCTGCCCTTGAGGTAAGGAGGGAAGTGATCCCGCTATCCCTTTGCCAACTCTCAGAGAGGTTATGAGGCTGAACAGATTTGTGTTTGAAAAGGGCTTAGAGGCTCTGGCATGAAAGGTACCACAGAAGTGCAAATGCCTGCAATTCATCGCCTGCTGAATGGAACAGAGCTGAGTTGCTTTAAACTGGAATTTTAGTTTCTGTGACTCGTGTGTGACTCTTCTTGTGTTTTTTTGAACACATTCTCTTCTGTGTAGACTACTACTTGTTCCCATGGTTGTTCCTTATCCCTGTTAACCCTCAGTGCTCTCCTCACCCATCTCCTGGAGGAAGGCTTCCGGCTGAGGGAGGTAAAACTACAAATTATTCAAAACTTGGCTGTCAGAACTTTTACCTCCTCTTTCCCTGACCTTCTCTTGTATCTCTTGTATCTGCCCCTTCCATCACTCCCCTCGGGTACTTCTTGTTGGGAGAAATTGAATTTGTATTAGCTAGACCCAAGGATTGGTTCCATGGTGGAGGTGGATGAGTTCTGGCCCAACCCAGAGTAATTGATGTAGGATATTCAAGGGCTCTGTGTTTCCCAAGCACACGAGTGTTTGCCAGAGAGGAAGCTCAATAAAGATTCCTTCAGTGATGAATGAATTGTGAAACACTGTGTGCGGTCTTATGCTGTCTTTCCTATAGGTCTCATTTTATCTTCCCCAAACCCTAGGAGGCAGTTGTAATTCTCAGCATTCCTCTATTTTCCAGATGAGGAAACTTGGCCAAAGAACTCAGCCAGGGTTGGGACCCAGGCTCTACACTAACATCTTAGCATGATTGAGTTGTCTGCTTCTTCTCCCCAGGGATTAACATTTTTTAAAGGATTTCAGGGCAAGAACCCAGTGGAATGGACCTCCAGTGGTGACATTTCTAGCAGCAGAATTGGTGAGAAGCTATCAACCAGTGCTGCAGTGTCAGGAAGAGTTAAATCTTTTTAACAATTCAATGGCCCCCTTTGAGTTTGCCCAAATGGCACCTGTTGTCGAGGTCAATAGAGCTTACAATTTAATTTTATCTTCCTGCAGACAGTCTCTCTCATTAGGGGGTGGAATGATGATGGGATTCTCCCAGCCATGCAATTTCACTTTCTACAGAGCAGTGCATAAGTACAGTCACTGTTTCTGCACAGAAAGTTATCAGCTCCACCCCACAAACCCCCCAAACTGCTTGTAATGAGGAGGTGAGTGTCTGCATAAGGAGAGATGGGGGAGCAATGAGTGGGGATGAAAAGAGGTGAAGCTACACACAGGGTTCCTAAGAGGCAGCTCTGCTCTTTTCCTCTGTGAGCCGACACCTGTCCTTGCAGGCTGTTCATTATGTTCAGCAGAATTTGAGTGCTTCCATAATCAAGCTGACAAGAATGTGACTTTTCCATTTATTAGAAATGAACTCACAGGTGGACATGAGGGACTCTCTGTTTTCAACTCTGACCTATTACAACCCTTTGGTTCCATAGTAAGGGTGATGATAATAAAACCAGTAATTACAGTGCTAGAGGTAGTTACCATTTGCTGGCTATGATAAGAGATGCAGTGCATATGTTCCATTATTTAATCCTCAAAACAGATCTATAAGGTAGGAATTTCATTCCCATTCTACAGAGGGAGAAATTGAGACTGAGCTAGAAGTAACTGTCTAATGTCCAATAGCCAGTTGAAGACGGAGTCAGGACTGGAACCCAAGTTTGTGTGACCTCAAATGTGTACCTTTTCTGCCATTCCCTTATCACCTATCCTCCAAATGTGTTTCAGTAATGAGATAAATGTGTCCCAATTACGCTGTGGATCAAGACGATATCCATGGCAACCGAAAAGCGCTGCACATTGCATCTGGAGTGTTGAGGGCGTTTAGACACTCCCCTCCCCTTTTCCCCAGGGAATTCCGTGGAGGAACTAGTGGGGGGATACTATGGGAGATTTCATTTTCTTTTATGAGTTATTGGTGATAGAGTGTACGTGTGTGTTTGCATGTTCTGGCAATACTGGTGTCTGATGTGTGACCTGTTTCTTATTAAAGTTATAGCTTTTGCAGGGAGTTGAGGTTATTACTGGTGCTTTGGGAGAGCAGGTGTCAAAATTGGACTCATTCTGGCATGTGGAAGGTGATCTCGAGTTCTTTGCCCCAGAGATCTATATGCCAATAGGAAAAATGCTCTTTCTTTTCTTCGGGCCAAATTCTGGAAGATTATACTAGCTCTGTGGGTTGCAAAAAGAAAAGAACAGACACAGCCTGGGCGGCAGACTTGGGAGGGAAAGAAGAAAGGAAGAGAGTGATGTCATTGAAACAGGCTGAGGTGTCCCTTCCCACAGCACTGTGGGGCGTGCATGCTATGGGGCAAACCAGGGAATGCCAGTTATACCTCACTGAATGAATACAGTGTGGCACTGAATTCGACAGGTTATTAGAACCTAAAAGTTAGGATTATGGAAAAATTCAAGGCCTGTATACATTGATAACTTCCCTTTCTCTAACTTCATGTTAAACAAAACCCTTTTTTTTTCTTTTTAAAATTTTATTTTTTTTAATTGGAGGATAATTGCTTTACATAATTTTGTTGGTTCTGCCAAATAAATGTTGAACAAAAACCTTTTTATGGTGTGAAATAAGTCTGTCTCTAGGTCCTAGGTAGGCAGGGAGTACTTGTCATAATCATGTTCACACTACATCTTTTAGAGTCCTGTCATCTATTTTAGTGATTTTTCTCTTTGAGATTTGGACCTTCCAACAGTTGAGGCAAGAAAACTTGTCTTCCAGGCCACTGCTGAGGTTGAGGCTGGATCTATGAACCAAGTTCCATGAGGTAAATGATCCACATAAAGAAGAAGGTCACACTCACAACCCACCTTTCCAGAGGAAATGGCAGAAAGTGGTTGGGCTTTCAGGAGTAGTGACAGCAACAAGTGGGATTCCCTGGTGGTTCAGCTGTAAAGAATCCACCTGCAGTGCAGGAAATGTGGGTTTGATTCCTGGGTCAGGAAGATCCCCTGGAGAAGGAAATAGCCACCCACCCCAGTATTCTTGCTTGGAGAATCCCATGGACAGAGGAGCCTGGTGGGCTACAGTCCATAGGGTTGCAAAGAGTCAGACACAACTGAAGCAACTCATCACACACTTAGCTGTAGAGACTTTGAGCTTAACTCACTGTCTCGAGTTTCTAGAAATTCTGTACAGTTTTATAATGTTGCTAATGATTTTGCTTCAGCTGGTTAGTATTGTTTTTATGGTTTACAACCAAAATTTTTGATCTATTCAGGTGGAGATTTTTTTTTTTTACTGTGAATTAATAAATGGTATTTTGGTTTTCCTTAATCTAGCAAACTGTTATACTCTGATGAGATCCAGGTTTCTGAGTTTGCAAAGCAGAGAGTATCAGGCTCTGAACCCTGGATAATGGTAGATTTTCAAGGGTAAATCTGCTTGATTATCTGGCTTTCTCTAGGTAGCACTTTCAGCATTGCTGTATTTTACACTTATTCTCCATTTACAACTTTTATTAGTCAGAGTTCTCCAGAGAAATAGAACCAATAAGATTTATATAGATATACAGAAAGAGATTTTTTTTTTTCCTGAAAAACTGACTCATGATTACGGAGGCTGACAAATCCTGTGATCTCCTGAAGGACTACAAACCAGGAGAACTAATGTTCAAGCGCAAAAGAAAATGGATGTCCAGCTCAAGTAGAGAGCAAATTCACCCATCCTCTGCCTTTTTATTATTCTATTCAGGTCCTCAACTGACTGGATGATCCCCAATCAGTGAGCCCATCTATTCAAATGCTAATCTCTTCTGGAAACAGTCACCCAGAAATAACATTTTACCAGTTAGCTGGGCATTCCTTAATCCAGTTGAATTAATACATAAAATTAACCATCACAACCTCATTATATAGTTGCTAGAATTTATAGGGTCACACTTGTAGGAATCATATTGGTCTCTGTTTCTATCTTCTTGGCTTTTTCCTCTGGTGGCTTCATCACCCTACTCAAAAATTATTAATGGCTTCCTGTTATGTTTGGGGAAAATTCTGAACCTTGGACTCTAGCTTTCAAGACTTTCTATGTGATGGCTCCACTTTCCAGCTGTATTCCCAGTACTCGAATGCCACTACCAGACGGCAGTATTTGCTTTGCTTTGCTTTTTTTAAAAATTCTGGTCATTGATTATGCTGTTCTTTCTGCTTGCAGGAATCCTTTTTCTTTGACAATTGGGATATATTTTGTTTATTTTATAACTATGCCACAATTTATTCTCAGTCTTTCATTTTGATAGTAGATTGTTTCAAGTTTTACATGGAATAGTTGCTGAGAGCTGCTATTTGCTCTGACCAGAATGCTCTTTTTAGTTATTATTTTTTAATCAGAGATGCTTGCAGGAATCTGTCCTACATCTCTGTCTAACAGAATCTCAACCATCACTCAAGACTCCGTTCAGATTCCATTAATTTAGTGAGGACTTTTCTAGTGACTCTTTACAGAAACATTTGCTTCATCATGTGAAATCTTCTCTGGCATTTAGAACACTTATTCCATCATGGCTTATATAAGAATTAGTTTGTCTGTTTAGACATCTTTCCAGCTATGTTCCCAACTATAACTCCTTGAGAACAGGACTGTGACTTACTATTCATTTTGTTTCTTCTTGTATTACTGAATATTGAAACTTGGGTATGGTAGAGGCCAACACAATCAGTGAATAAATAAATTAGTGAAGCACTCACAATAGATACATTATTTGTCCAAACAGAAGAAAAGAAAAATTCCTTTTAGAGGTATCTGGGAATTTTGCTAGAGCTTCGAGATTGGGCTATTCTTATGGGCAGTCCATGGGATCATAACTCTTTAGTAGCACAGCTTATGAACCTAGAGACACATGTTTTACAGTAGAGGATACCATGTCCAAGACACAAAAAGCCACAGTTCAGGGCTAAATTGTGGGCTTGAGAAATGTGTGCCCTTCCTTTAATATGTGGTTTCACATGTACACTCAGTAGTGAATGGGGAGCCCATCAAAAGAGTTGGAAGAACAGAGGTCTTAAGAGTTCAAAGTCCTGGTTTTTCTGGTCTTGATTCTGCTACAAACTAGAGGAGTGACCTTGGGCAAATCCTTTATCTTCTTTGAGCCTTGATTTTCTTGTCTAACAATTGAGTCATCATCATGTTTCTGCCCCATCTGATTGCTGAGGCGCCAAATACGGCATGAACAGTTTGGAAATAAAGGAGAGGAAGTCTGGGGTAGTGGGAAGGAGACAGAGAAAGAGAATAATAAAAAGGTGCCAGTAAGAATGGCAGGAGAAATTAAGGTATAATAGAACCAGAAACTGGCCTAGAGGCAGTATCTGTGGAGGGTCCCTCTTCCATGAAAAACACCAGGGAGTCTTTCTGAAAGTCTTCCTAAGGGCTGTATCAGGGACTGCTATCTGCACACCAAAGTTTCATTCTCCCCTCTTCTTCACTATCAGAAACCCTATATTGTGACAGAGAGCCACCTTGGAAAAAGTTAAGTCGCCCTCGGCCCCTCCACCCCCCATTTTGGGCTTGAGGCCTAGGAAACTATTTACATACTGCAGGCATTCTGCTTGCCTAGGAGAATGTGTTGTCAAAAGAGCAATTATGAACTTTCCTCCTGAAAAAGCACTTTGGAACAGAGTTTAAATAACATGAAACTGAGCCTCTTGATGGCTCAGGGTATGAAAAGATCTTTTTATCTCCTGGGAAGAATCTTCCCTTCACTTTTTCTTCTTTCCTCCTTCCCTCCCTCCCTTCTTCTCTCCTTTCTCCCCCATATTAATAGAATCATGAAGCCAGTGTTGTTAAGTAGCAGAAAGCAATGCTAGAAGATGTATACCAATTTTAAAATAAAATTGAAGACATCATAACCAGAACCCACATTTACTTATGGTTGCCAGGCAGTAAAAATCAGAGGAGGGGTAGTTAGGGAGTTTGGGATCGACATGTACACCCTGCTATCTTTAAAATGGATAATCAACATGGTCCTACTATATAGCACAGGGAACCCTGCTCAATGTAATATGGCAGCCTGGATGGGAGAGGAGTTTGAGGGAGAATGAAGACATGTATATGTATGGTTGAGTCCCTTTGCTGTCCTCCGAAACTATCACAACATTGTTAGTTGGGTAGAATCCAATATTAAACTGAAAGTTAAAAAATATTTAAGAAAAAGAGTCTGAGTTTACCCTGCGAGCCCAGGCCAGTACATTTTCACCTACACTCTTCACTTTGGTCCTTGTTTCTGCAGTCTCTTCTTCTTCATTATGATAATGAATTTTCATCATGCTGCTTCCCAAATGAGGGAAGATCTTAAAAGAGCCAGGTACAATCTCATCCCTGTGGTCCTGCTTTGTACTAGCCAGACCCAGAACAGGGCAGGACATTTTCTCCTCATTATCACCTCATCACTCAGTTCCCTTTGTCTGGGCAGGTCATCCAGGTGGGGCTCCGAGTTGAGTGCAGGAACCGAAGTGCTAATGAGGAGAAAGTGTTCAAGCTTGGATCCTGCCCTCTCACTCAGGCTCCGTTGAAAATGGTAACACCTTGAGATCATCTTTCTTCTTACTACTTAGTCTGAATGAATTTTAATGCTACTGTCTTCTGGAGTTAAGTAGTATATAGCAGCCTTTAGTTCTAAGCAATAAACTGTCCCACTGAGAGGGAAATTAACCAAATATTAGGGTGGTTCAGAAGATTCTTGTTTCTTTACGGAAAGAAAGACAATTTGAGTGGGGGGAAATGTTTCAGAGCAGGGGTCCCCAATCCCTGAAATTGGGTCACACAACAGGAGGTGAACAGTAGGAGATAGAGCAAAGCTTCATCTGCCATTCCCCATCACTCACCATAGCTTGCATTACCCACTGAACTGTCACTCACATTGCCACCTGCACCATCACCCCGTTGCTAGCATTACCGCCTGAACCTTTCCTCCTACCCCCTTCTATCTGTGGAAAAATTGTCTCCACAAAATTGGTCCTTAGTGCCAAAAAGATTGGGGACCACTATTTTAAAAGACAAGTCATGACTATATGTTAAGCTTTGGGCTGGGTGATAAGAATATGAATAAATATTTAACATTTATTAAGTATTTCTTTTAGACAGAAACCATGAGCTAAGAGACTTTGTGGTAATTTTATTCTTTGTCAATTCAGCTAAAGTGGATCTGTGGTTCCTGTATTTCCTTCCTGGCATGGCTTTGGGTTAGGGTGAACTATAAGAAAAATCTACATGAGGATTGAAAGATAGAATCAAAACAGCAGCAGGTATGCTCAAGAGATCCAGGCAGAGCCCCAGGTGCTCATGCAGGTCGTCGCCGATCTTCCACTCACCTGCTGGCACGGGGTGACAGCTGAGTTTTTAGATCCTCCAGCTCCCATAGGATCTTGCCTTCTGCCTCTTGAACCAGATATGTGTGCATCTTTGTGTTGAGGGAATTGAGTCTTTGAGGTAGAGGGAATGAGAGACACATATGGGTTTAGTTGGACCTGTGGGTTCAAGTTTGTCCTTTCCTCTTCTCTCCCCACTCCATAGCCAGCTTTTCTAACTGCTAGCCCTGCTAGCAACTTCAGCTCCACCCCCAGATACTAGAGCCAACAGCCCTGTGCAGACTTTTTCACTATTGTCTTTTTTTGCGGTCTCTATTAATGATGTTTCTCTGATCCTCCAGTCATCCTCTCCTGGACTCATACTTCTCTAATTTCTCCCACAGTTGTGTAAGGTCTCCTCTGTGCAAACAATCCTTTATTCTGTGTCATTCACATGATATTGGTTTTGAAACTGGCAGAGGCTTGAGGATCTCAAGGAGACTGGTAGTAAAGGCTTGAAGGATAGCAGGGAGTTGATATTGGAGGATGGAGAAAAGAAAACCAATCCATAGTGTATAGTGGTGAGAAGTTTGAGAACACTGCTATCTGCAGGCACGAGAAAAATAGAAAATATACCTAATAAACTGGTAGATTTGGGTAAGGAGATTTTCAGGGAGAAAATGATTGAAAATGCCAACTGGTTTCTTTTCACAGTGTGCAAGGCCGAGATCGAAAGGATGAGCTTAAAAGGGAGCTGTTAGGTCTTCAAATGGAATTTAGAAGAAAATTGAAGGCTAAAATCCAGCCAAAAGACTTCAAAGTAAGAGGTGGTCTCAGGGCAAGAAACAACTTAGGGCTGTAAAACTTTGTCTTAGGGTAAAAATAATTACTTAAGTGTGTGTTTTATAGACCTCAGGTACACAACAAGACTTCTTAGAATCCTCATGTACCTATTAAATGTTCTTTGTTCTTCATCTGAAAACAGAGCTTCTGAGACTCTTTAGGGTCTAATGTTCACTTGGCACAAGATAGAAAAGAAATTATCTCAGAAAGAAGTGTGGATATTTGCCCTGTAGAGTGGAAGATAATTTGATACATAAGAAATGTACATTTTTGAAGGAATTGTATTAACTTGAACTGAAATGAAAAGAACTAACTTTTCATTTCAGTTCAAGTTAGTACAACATTAGACCCCAAAGAGTCTCAGAAGCTCATGTCTGACTCTTTGTGACCCCCTGAATTTCAGCACACCAGGCACCTCTGTCCTTCTCTGTCTCCCAGAGTTTGCTTAAACTCCTGTCCATTGTGTCTGTGATGCCATCCAACTATCTCATCCTCCGTTGTCCCCTTCTCCTCCTGCCCTCAATCTTTCCCAGCATCAGAGTCTTTTCCAATGAGTCAGCTCTTCATATCTGTTGACCAAAGTATTGGAGCTTCAGCAACAGTATCAGTCCTTCCAGTGAAATATTCAGGGTTGATTTCCTTTAGGATTGACTGGTTTAATCTCCTTGCTAAGAGAGGAATTCTGTGTGTAAAGGGCTTTGTTGAGATACTTTAGGTGGGGAGCTGACATCATTAGATTCAAGAAGATTATTGTGTCTGCTGTAAAGAGAGGAGCTTACAGTTGAGGTCCACACTGAAGACAATGATGATGAGGGCTTGAAATAAACAATGTCTTTGAGGATGGGGAGAAACAGTCATATTATCTAAAAGAGGCAAGATGCAGTGCGTAGGCACTGATGACAGACTTGTCAGGGATGGGGAGTTGGGGGTGGAGGGACATATAACAAACATGTTGAGCAAATGGTGGTCACTGAAAATTCTATCTGGTGGCTGCGTTCTCCTGTCCTCTTGCAGTTAGGTAGGGACTTGTGGCTAATTATGCCCCATGGGCTGTAGCTAGACTTCTTAAATGAAATATGTATCAGCACTCTGCTCATCCATGATGGGCAGAATAACCTATTCTTCTGAGTTATCAGGAGGCCTCAAGGTTGACAGCTGGCTTCTGATGGGGATGACTGGGTGGATGGGTTGGTCACTGAGGTATCTTCAAAAGGAAGGGCACTGTGTTAAGAAGAGAGATACATTTTCAACTCCCCAATACAGAGGATTGTTAATGATTTTTCTGGAAATAAAAGCACCGGGACAAGAGTAACAGGAGCTAGTCATTGCACTGGACCCTGGATTCACTAAGCATCAACGAAGTGTCCTGGCCTGTGCTGATGCTAAGGGAGAGTGGTTCACAGCATTGCCTTTGCCTTCTGTGAACTCACAGTCTGACTGGTGAGATGAAGCATGTACAGAAGAGTGAAATAAGCCAGGTCAGCAAGTGGCCCAAAGGGGTGGAGAGATAGCCACTGCCATAGGATCCAGGGAGGAGGAAATAGCTGAGTAGAGGAGCTAGATTTAGGGTTCCCCCAGACAGAAGAGGGGCCCCACTGAGACACATCATAGACAACTGAGCTTAATATACTTGTCTAAAGGACTTGAGAATAGTCACAGGGAAGTATAAAATGAAGCCTCAGCCTGATGCATATTTGCCCCCAACAAAGACAATTGGAATGAACATGAATCTCACGTCAGTGGCAGGAAGGATTTTTCATGGCCAGACCGGCCATTTAAAATTTCCTCCACATCATCTATTCTATATCCCCGAAATAGGCTCCTGGATATTCATGTGATAAATATCCCCATGGGTAGGTGGTAGAAAGAGGTGCTAGTGTTGGGGGATGCTGCATAGCTTACAAAGGAGAATTACAGTTTTTCATGCATCTTTTGTTTCTACTGCCCATCAGCATCTTCCACTCAACAGGAACATGTGTGTGTACACGAACACACACACACAGGAACATGTGTGTGTACACGAATGCGCGTGCACACACACACACACACCCCCTCTTATACCCTCCAATTCCCCTCAACAGGAACATTATGTGTGTGTACACGAACACACACACACACAGAGGAACATGTGTGTGTACACGAACGCGTGCGCGCACACACACACACACAGAGGAACATGTGTGTGTACACGAACGCGCGTGCGTGCGTGCGCGCACACACACACACACACACACACACCCACCCACCCTCTTATACCCTCCAATTCCCAACCAGGAACACAGAGCTCAGACCATAGGCACACAGAGAGCAGTGCCTTGAATTTCCTCACTAATGTTATGGATTGCTTTGCAGGAAAGCATGGGAAGGCAGATTTTCCCTACAGGGACACGTTTGCTAATCGAATGTTAGCAGAAGTACCTCCAGGGTTTGTAATCTATGTGCTTATTTTATTTAATGCCCGGACATATGGCTGTATCTGTGCTCACTTTCCTCACTTGGGTTGTCTCTGAGCCTCCTCCTCATTCCTGTGAACATCCGGCTCCCCAGGGGTGTGGAGGCTATTAAATTAGCTTAGACAGCAGGTGGGCACTGAAGAAATTGGAAAACAGCAGCTGATCTAAGGCACAGTGCACTGTGCACTCCTGCGAAGGGGACATGAGATATAGCCCCTATCATGAGAGCCCATCAGCAAGGGACCACCTCCCCCTCCACAGCCCCAGAAACACCGGCTCCAAACAGTCAGGAGCAGAGGAAGGAGGAGGTCTGGGTTCCCTGAGCACCTTCTTCAGTGTTATTTCTCCATGGGGTCATCCCGCTGTTCACCTGGTCCACAGGCTGTCCTGGGCAGTGGAATGTGTGTGTGTGTGTGTGTGTGTGTGTGTGTTGGTGGAGTGGAAATGGAGCATGATTAATCCTGCTGTGTGTGTTTTGGTGGAGTGGATGTGTGTATGTGTATGTTTTGGTGGAGTGGATATGGGATATGATTGATCCTGCCTCCTATTGGCGTAAAAATCCAGGGGCTTCTGTGTAAATGGGACTGCGAAGGGTTGGGGGAAAGGATTTAAAAAGAGCGAGCATGAGCCATGTATCCACTAGTGCGCCAGGCACTGTGCTTTACCTGCAGTGTCTGCATACAATGTTTCATTTAGTTTCTGTAATGACTGCATGATGTAGGGACTCTTGTTTATATGCATTTTACAGAGAAGGAGACTGAGGCACAAAGAAGCAACACCGTCAGCATTTGAAGCTCAGCACTCTCACTCCAGAGCTTCTAACTTTTCCTGCTCTATTGGCAGGCAGCAAAATGGAGAGGGTAGCAGCAGATAAAGAAATGCCTAGAGTGGGTGATTGCTCTGGGCAGGGATAAACTAGCCCCAGTTCCTGGGAAAATACCAAGGCAGGACCTAGAATATTCAGTGGAACTGAGCGAAGAGAACCGTTACTGCCTTTGGGTCTTTGACTCACTCGGGAGCAGGATGTAGATAAGGGCTAGCTGGCTCTGCAGAAATGGTTTTCTGCCCGTAAGCTCTCCGCTAACTGAAGATAGATTCCTTGGATTAGGTGAGTGGCGAGAGGAGATAATTTTCCCAGAATCTTCGGAATGGCTGGCCTGGAATTAGACAAACCTGAACCGGCAGCTGCAGCCTGGTCCAGGTCCTGCTCTTCTCATCACAGACCCTTTTATGGCATCAAGTTCCTGGTAATACATACTGTACTAGTAGTAAACAGCAAAGACTCATTGGGAAAGATCCTGATGGTAGGAAGGATGAAGGGCAGGAGGAGAAGTGGGAGACAGAGAATGACATGGTTGGATGGTATCACTGACTCAATGGGCATGAGTTTGAGTAAGCTCTGGGAGATGGTGAAGGACAGGGAAACCTAGCATGCTGCAGTCAATGGGGTCGCAAAGAGTCAGACACGACTGAGCAACTGAACAACAACAACAGCAGTAAACTGCTCGTATGCAAGTGGTGGGACTTCCCAGGTGGTACCAGTGGTAAAGAACTCGTCTGCCAGTTCAGGAGATTTAAGAGATGCGGGCTTGATCCCCAGGTTGGGCAGATCCCCTGGAGAAGGGATCCTTTGGAGAAGGACATGGCAACCCACTCCAGTATGCTTGCCTGGAGAATCCCATGGAAAGAGGAACCTGGTGGGTTACAGTCATAGGATCAGAAAGAGTCGGACACAGTTGAAGTGACTTAGATGCATGCATGCATGTGGTGCTTTATTAGATGCTGGGGCTCTTCTAAGTGCTTCACCTCATTAGCCACTTCATCCTGACAAAAAAATCTGTGAGGTAGGTATTATTATCATTTCCACTTGTAGAGATGAGGAAACGGAGGCACGAGAAGGTTAAGTGTTTCTTCCTAAGTCACCTAGCTAGAAAGGGGCAGAGCTTGGTTTGACTCAGGCAGGCAGGTACCAGAGTCCAAGCCTTGAGGTACTCAAGCCACCTTCAGGGCTTTGTCATGTGAGAGGTGTCACAGCGGTTAGGGGGTGTGGAGGAGTCCTTGTACCCAGCTGGAGAAAGCTTTGCACACGAGCAGAGGAGAGGAAACCTTATTGTGCATTTAGGTTGAATAGAATATTGCCAGAGGAGGGCATGACACATGAATGGGTGGCTGGAGCTTCTTGGGGTCTCTGCTTACATGAGTCATCTCTGCTTTCTGGAATAGTCTGGCTCTGTTGTTTCAAGATTCTACTTTGGGCTCTGTTGGAGGAAATAACTCCCTTGGGCCAAAGGGGCAGCGGCAGATGTTGCCAGTGGGGAGTGGCATGATCAAGCTGTAAGTCCACCACCACCTTGTTGCCCGACTCTGGAGCCTTTGTTCTTTGTTCAGCTGGGAGGTTCATGAACAGAAGGCCAAGATGCCAAATTGCTCCTGACCTGTGCCATGGGGGTACAGAGCTCACCACAATGGAAGAGGAGGGCCCAGTGTTGCACTGCAGGGACCCTGTGGCATCAGGGAAGTAAGAAGGAAAGTAATGCAGAAAGTCTCCTTGTGGGGAAAGAGGCCAAGGGGCAGGTTAAGCTACCCAGAGCTCAGTAGGGCAACCCCACGCCAGGTGGAACACCACCATTAAATCAATATCCATGGAAGAGAAGGGGAGCAAATGCTTACCGAACAGCCCTTTCATGCCAGGGACCTAACTACACATATTATCTCAGCCAATCTCCTCACCTTCTGTGTGAGGGTGGTGGTGTTTTATTGTTCTCATTTAACACATAAAGAAACTGGGTTCAGAGAGGTTAAGAAACATACCCAAGGATTCCCAGCTAGTTAAGGACAAAACTGGAATATGAGGCTAGCTGGGATTTGGCCTTTAGAACTTCCTAATGACTGTAGATGCTAAGCCAGTGCACCCACTGCTCTGGGCAGGCAAAAGCAGGGCCCCTGCTCATCTCTGCAGGTAAACCAGCACACTTCAGTGCTCTGGACAGGTCAGCTAGCACACCCATTGATCTGTACGTGGACAGCCATCTCACTGATTGGTACAGGTGAAGAGCACATGCCACTTGTCAGTACATGCCACCACTCCACTGGTCTGTACAAGTAAACAGCGTCCCTCACTGATCTGCGCAGCTTCTGTCCAGCAGACAGGATTATTACAGGGTAGGATATGGAAGAGAGAAACCAAAATGCTCACTGTGTAAAGGGAACATTATGGGGAAAAGCTGAAAGCATCCTGCAGGGATTTGATTCAGGATCGAGAAACCTGGAGAGCTGCCTCCATAACAGTCTTAAGGATTTGGAAGTTTCCTTGGTGGTGCTTTAAAGATGCATTTGTCCTGAGAATAGGAGAAGAGGGACTCCTGGGTGTATTTAGGTCAGAGTCTAAAGGGAAAATTCCTTTTTCACTGTGTAGGGAATTACACTCTGGAGATTGTATAATCTCCTTCCCCCAGTACTTTAAGTAAGATAGGCATTTTGCCTATTAGTGAAGGAAGGTGGATGCTGAGGTTGTTGACTTCACCTGCGCTTCTCAGTCCTTGCCTGTGAGCTGTGTGAAATACAGACTTTCAGGTTCCCTGACAGACTTCGTGGGTCAAACCTGGAGGTGGGCCCAGGCATCTGAGTGTGATTTTGACTTTCAGAGATTGACATCCACTGCTGGAAGTCTTAAACCTGCTCTGAAGCTATAATTTCCAAGTGAGCATGGAGTTCTTCAAATCTACTTCCAGTCAACCACTTAGGCATTCTGCTAAATTAGGTTTTCTTCACCCAGGGTTCATTGCTGACTTCATCAACCTAGGAATCTCGTAAAGTTGGAGGTAAATTCTGTATGGACGTGTGTTTTTGTGGAGAGAGGATCTTTTATATTCATCAAATTCACTGAGAGATCCGAGTTTACAATAGCTTAAGAATCTTGGGCAGTGCACGTTTTGGTAACCGCTCTGAACTCACTTAAAATCCTTACAAGAAAAGAAGGCTCATTGATTTATTTATAGACACATTTTTGATTGTGTGTGTGCATTTGTGTGTGTATATGTATGTATGTATACTGGTGTGTTTGATGGCATACAGAATGATCCTACTCAGAGAAACCATTCACGGTGTTAACTACACTTGACTCAAATTACTTAATAAAAAAGTATATGCAGTAAAAAGCCCCAAACAATCCATTTAGAAAATGAGCAAAAGACATGAATAGACATTTCACCAAAGAGGATATATAGATGGCAGCGAGCATGTGAAAAGATGTTCAATGTCATCAGCCATTAATGAAATGCCAATTAAAACCATAGTGGTATATTACTACATACCTCTCGTAATGGCTAAAATAAAAAGTAGCCACTGGTGAGTATGCAGATAAACGGGGTCACTAATGCATTGCTGAATTAGTGCTGATGGAAAAATAAAATGGTATGACCACCCTGGAAAACTGTCTGGTAATATTTAATGCAATTAAATATATAATTACTATACAACCTAGCAATGACACTTGTGTATTTATCTCAGAGAAATTATAATTTGGGTTCACATAAAACTCTCTACATAAATGTAAATGGTAGCTGTATTCATGATAGTCTCTAGAAATAACCCATATGTCCTTCAGTAGCTGATTGGTTGGTCGAACAAGAGGGACATCTTTATAATGGAATATTACTCAGCACCAAAAGAGTGAGCTATAGATATGTGTAATGACTTGTATAAATCTCTAGGGAATTTTGTTGAGTAGAAAAGCCATTCTTACAGGTTATATACCATTTGCTTCCATGTGTATAACATTCTTGAAATGACGGAATTATAGAAATGGATAATAGATTAATGGCAGCAGCAGCAGCAGGATTTAAGGAGAGGATGGGGGGTGGTGGTGAGGGAGGTAGATGTGGCTATAAAATGGACACTTGAGATATCCTTTTGGGGATGGAGAGATCATCTATCTTTAATGGCAATGCCCTCGCCGTGATACTGTATTATGATTTGTGAGGTGTTACCATTGAGGGGAAACTGGTTAGAGTATAGACATGATAAAAAGTGAAAGTGAAGTCACTCAGTCATGTCTGACTCTTTGCTACCCCATGGACTATAGCCTGCCAGGCTCCTCCATCCGTGGAATTTTCCAGGCAAGAATGCTAGAGCAGATTGCCATTTCCTCCTCCAGGAGATCTTTCTGACCAGGGATCAAACCTAGGTCTCCCACACTGCAGGCAGACTGTTTACCATCTGAGCCAACAGGGAAGCAATAGACAGGATATTTCTGCGTTATTTCTTATAACTGTGTAAATCTGCAATTATCTCAAAATAAAATATCTAAAACATCAGATCTACTCCAAAGGGATAAAGTTTTACCACTACTGAGAGTATTAAAAAAAAAATGTGCCCTATGCCATGAGAGCAATTCTGAGAGAAGTGTTACAGAGGTGCCTGGGGCAGGGATGGCAATTTTAGGACAGTGTTCAGCCTCATAGGACTCCCAGGAAGGGAGTTCTTCACCTGGGTTCATCAACTCTTGCCTGTTGATTAGACAGTCAGTTTTATCACCTTAGCCTGGTCCTGTGTAAGAAAAAGTACAGTTCTGCGGGATCTCATGGGCTTGCCAGGTAATACTAGTGGTAAAGAACCTGCCTGCCAATGCAGAAGATGTAAGAGATCCCTGGGTCAGAAAGATCCCCTGGAAGAAGGCATGGCAACTCACTCCAGTATTTTTGCCTGGAGAATCCCCATGGATGGAGGAGCCTGGCAGGCTACAGTCCATAAGGTTGTAAAGAGTTGGACACGACTGAAGTGACTTAGCATACACACACACTCTCTGAGGCTCAGATTTGCCTGCTCTCTCTCCAGTGTCTTGGGAGTCTGAGTCACTAATCCAAGATGGGCATGAACAGCTCTGAATGAACCAGCTTGGTGGTCACATAATCAAATGAAAGTGACGGGACTTATGAAGTGAGCGTGAGTGTTGTGTACGTGCACATGTGCCTGTATGTGCATAAACATCACATTTGCTGTGTGTTAGCAAGATGTTGGCTAAATTTCTTCACATGCATTATTCCAGTGAATTTTCAGGAAAAACCTGTGAGTCATTTCCATCTTACAGATGGGGAAATGGAGGCTCAGAAAGGTTAAGTGGCTTGCTTTAGGTCACATAAATAGAAATAAGCACAGACAGTTTGAAACCAGTTTTTTCTAACTTTGAAATCTCTGGGGCCTCCAGCTCACCGGTGCAGGTCTTCATCAGTGCTCTTCTGAAAAGGAGAACCTGCAGGAAGCAAGATAGGGAAGGAGACCTAAGGACTTTTTCCTTTCTAAGCCTAAATTTTAAGCTGGTGGTTTGAATGACAGTGGAATTAAAGAAAAGCTGTGTCAGGGAATCTTACTGCTCAGAAGTAAAAGGAATGCATTTTCAGAATCTCTGTGAAACCAAAGTCATACTGATTCCTCTGGGCTTTATCAGGACCTTTCCTCTGCTTCCTCCTGGAGCTGTATCTATCTGGCATTTGGTTCCATGTCCTAAGAGGAGGGTGTGGTGAATGTGCTGTGAATAGGCACTGTTGGCCCATCCCATCTGTGCTTCTTATCCTGGGCTGTTGTCTGGGGCCACACTAGGGGACTGCAGGCAGCTTGATTCTGCTCATCCGTGTGGAGTGGTTGGATAGGGGTGGCTGCCTTGGGGCATCTTCTGTGTGTGCTCAGTCATGTCTGACTGTTTGTGACCCCACGGACTGTAGCCTGCCAGGCTCCTCTGTCTATGGGATTCTCTAGGTAAGAATACTGGAGCAGGTAGCCATTCCCTTCCCCAAGGGATTTTTCCAACACAGGGATCAAATCCAGGTCTCCTGTATTGCAAGTGGATTCTTTACTATCTGAGCCACCAGGGAAGCCCAGTTAACAATGTCGTGATAGTTTCAGGTGAACAGAGGAGTCTCATCCATTCATATACATGTATCCATTCTCCCCCAAACTCCCCTCCCATCCAGGCTGCCACATAACATTGACCACAGTTACCTGTGCTATACAGTAGGTCCTTATGGGTTATCCATTTCAAATATAGCAGTGTGTACAAATCCATCCCAAACTTTATAGCTCTCCCTTCCCTTCTTCCTTCCCTGCTGACAACCATAAGTTCATTTTCTAAGTCTGTGAGTCTCTTTGTGTTTTGTAAGTTTGTATCATTTCTTTTTAGATTCCACATATAAGGGATGTCATACAATATTTTTCCTTCTCTGTCTTACTTCACTCAGTATGACAGTCTCTGGGTCCAGCTATGTTGCTGCAAATGGTATTATTTCATTCTTTTTAATGGCTGAGTAATATTCCATTGTATATATGTACCACATCTTCTTTATCCTTTCCTTTGTTGATGGACATTTAGAGTGCTTCCATGTCTTGGCTACTGTAAATTGTGCTACAATGAACACTGGGGTGCATGCATCCTTTTGGATCATGTTTTTCTCCAGATATATGCCCAGGAGCGGGACTGCAGGATCACACGGTAGCTGTGGTTCTAGATCTCCATAGTAGCTGTACCAATTTACATTCCCACCAACAGTAGGAGGGTTCCCCTCTTTCCACGCCTTCTCCAGTGTTTATTGCTTGTTGATTTTTTGATGGTAGCCATTCTGACCAGTGTTAGGTTATATCTCATTGTAGTTTTGATTTACATTTCTCCAATAATTAGCAGTGTTGAACATCTTTTCGTGTGCTTCTTGGTCATCTGTATGTCATCTTTGGAGAAATGTCTATCTGTGTCTTTTGCCCACTTTTTGATTGGGTTGTTTGCTTTGATGCTGTTGAGTATCATGAGCTGAGCTGTTTGTAACTTTTGGAGACTTAATCCCTTGTCGGTCACATCATTTGCAAATATTTTCTCCCAATCTGTGGGTCATCTCTTCATTTTGTTTATTGTTTCCTTTGCTGTGCAAAAGCTCTTGAGTTTAAGTAGGTTCCATTTGTTTATTTTTGTGTTTATTTCCATTCTCCTGGGATATAGACTGAAAAAGGTATTGCTACGATTTATGTCAGAGAAAAGACCTCTTTGATGCAGTAAATACAGGAAGTTTCTTGAATTGAGCAGCAATCTGAGATCCAAACAATTAACTTGTCTTTTTTTTTTTTTTTTTTTTAACATTTGTTTAGAGCCATTAGGGAAGTCCAAGCGTTAGATGATACTTTTGAGAAATATTGACATATAGCACCAAGTCAGGCTTGCCAGAAACTTCATTCCCCTGGTACCCAGTCTGGTGTGGTCTTTGGGGACTGGGTAGAAACGACTCTGCTGCCAGAAGCCTGGGAATTAGCTCCATTTGTAGAAACAAGGCAGGGCAATTGTGTTGCTGACTGCAGTGGTCAGGGGGTCGGGCCAGTCTCCTCAGGGACCCTAGTTCAGGATTAGGTTACTTGCAGCCTAGAAGCCCCTGAATTTGCATGCCTGAATAAGCAATGGAGACAGTGCCTCACCAATAACTCAGTCATACTTTCCCTGATGCCTTGAAGAGACCCTCGTGGCATACAATACTTAAATATAGATGATCACAGACCCTCATTAGGAGTGGGTGTCAGTAATTAAACAAAATAGAAATTTTATTCAGATTGAACACTTCCCCTTTGTAATTATCCTCTTGAAGTCCCTTTGTAATTGTGCTTTTTTTAAACTGTCCTCTGAATTAGCATATTAAATCTAAATTGTTTAATTAGATGAAGGTTTTCTCAAATTAGAGATGAATAAGTTTCCAATATAACCCTCAGAAAAGATTGTTTTGTGCTTTGATACATCGATGGAGAGAACATCAAAAAGCAAGGGAGAAAGCCAGGATTGTGCAGACTTCGCCAGGTAATGAGGCAAATTCCACATCCATACTTAAAGCCCCTCTACCTTTATGTTACAGGCTAATGTGAAACTGGGCATTTGCATTTTCCAGTTGCCACTAGTTAGGCTACCCATTGATCCACTGAGTATGTACACTTTGCTGGACTAACCAGGAGCTGGACTCGATGGAAGGAAAATAGCAAGTCACAGCTTTCATTATCTT
The DNA here is from genome assembly GCF_963930625.1 of Muntiacus reevesi. Taxonomy (NCBI): domain Eukaryota; kingdom Metazoa; phylum Chordata; class Mammalia; order Artiodactyla; family Cervidae; genus Muntiacus; species Muntiacus reevesi. Next base: position 35,238,343 of record NC_089265.1, on the reverse strand, counting down.
GTGGTTTTTTGAAGAGACAGACATTCGTCACATAATCAGAGTGAGTTTTACTTCCAAACTGAAATTAAGGTTAGGAAGCAAACTGGCAACACACTCCAGTACTCTTGCCTGGAAAATTCCATGGACAGAGGAGCCTGGTGGGTTGCTGTCCATGGGGTCGCTAAGAGCTGGACATGACTGAGTGACTTCACTTTCACTTTTCACTTTCATGCATTGGAGAAGGAAATGGCAACCCACTCCAGTGTTCTTGCCTGGAGAATCCCAGGGACGGGGGAGCCTGGTGGGCTGCCGTCTGTGGGGTCACACAGAGTTGGCCACGACTGAAGCAACTTAGCAGCAGCAGCAGCAAACTAATATGGTGTCATGAGAGAGTATGCAAAGGAGTGTTGGGAGAGAGTTCTTCATTGGTTCTTTGCATTTATGCTTGTCTTGTAACGGCTCTTGTTATGGGCTATGTTTTCAAGGGTATTTGCATAGGAAGCAGCCTTAGAGAATATAAATAGTATCTTTCTCTGAGGCAGAGGTCAGTGTTGTTTCCTGGCCAGTACAATAAAAATGTCTCCATCTGGGCAAAGATTGGGCAGGTTTGCTAGCAGCCCCTTTGTAAGACCAGGGGATTCCTATGACTGGAGTGCTTTAACTGTGATGTAAACCTAATGCATGGTTTCCACCTGGGCTGCTTTACTCTCCCTGGTGAGACTTGCGCCTTAGGGAAAGAATGTGAGCATGGAGCTTGTGCTGCTTGCTGTGCAGTGAGGGGTAAAGTTCTATATCTCTGATCGTTGGATCTTGTGTCTTCTGCCCACATCTATGAAGCTGTGGTAGGATGATTTGAGAGCTTGCAAGTAGGGTAAATTCCCAGATCTTCTACAGTTTTTGGCACAGATGGGAGTAGGGCTGGAGCCCAGCATCATTCATAAGAGATGCTTGCAGGCTTGCTAATATTAAGATAGCAAAGATTGGTCACTGGGAGGTGCTTTTCTTTTGGCGCAGAAATTGAACAAGGTAGAGTTGTCATCCTGACAACTCCCCCACCTCCGCACCCACAGAGCTGGGTATCCTAGGCTTCCCTATGCTATAGAGTATTTAGAAGTATAGAGGAAGAACACGGTGCTGGATGGCTACTCATTTTCATCAACATCATGGAGGAGATAGAGAGCAGAGCCCCTCTCCCCGATCTTCATCAGGAAGAGGTCAGGTTCTTGGGGATCAGTGACAGCTATTCCCCAAGAAAAGATTTATGGTCTGAGACTGCTTCTTAATGTCTGAACTCAGGGTCGAGCCACCCTCAAACTTCTAATTTCTGTCTTTTATGAAATGGAAGCTATTTGTCTCCTGCCCTTCCTGCACGCTGAGTGGGACCATGAAACACCATCCTTTCCCCACAGCTGTGTAAAGTGTAAAGTAGTGAGAGAATGAGGTAAAGATTGGGGGTCTGGCTGAGTCAGATCCCAGGGCTAGGTTTTGATTTTCTCACTTTGACAAGGCTCTGAATGCATTTTTAATAATAGTTTTCCTTATCATCTTTTCCCAATGACAGGTTCACACACAAAAATTATGTATTTCAAAAATATGTCATTTTAGCAGATAAATGTGTAGGAACCTGGGATGGTGAAGAGCATGCAAAGCCCCTCTCAGTCTCCCTCTGTATACCTGGCCACTCCTGAGTCTTCTCAATTATGTTTGATGATTGAAGCAAAAATTATAACAATGTCTGGTGTGGTTCTAAATGTATGTAGAGGAAATATGTAAGATCATGTCATACATGGGACAGAATAAAATTTCTATACTTCATGATATAGAAATTGGTTTAATTTCAACACCAACAGTATGAGGACTGAGGATTGCCCTGGCCTGTAGTACCAGGCACAGAGCCTTGCAACAACTCAGATACTCCAAAAATATCTTAGGAGTAAACCAACAAGAATTAAAAAATAATCTTTTCTCTTTTTTTGGCCGCACCACATGGCATGTGGGATCTTACTTCCCTGATGAGGGATTGAACCCTGGCCCCTGCTTTGGAAGCTCAGAGTCTTAACCACTGGACCACCAGGGTAGTCCCTTAAAGAATAATCTTAAGGTTACACACTGAGTCAGTCTGTTTTTCCTCACGTCAGTCTGCCCATCAGGCAGTTTTACCCCAGACAGACCTTCCACAGGAAGGAACCTCAGAATTTTCCCTCAGGTGGTTTCTAGCTAAATTTGTTTTTGCCCTTAAGGAATTACCATCCTTTGAGCCAGGAAAGTAAAAATCCTTAGAAAGGCTGGTACCGGGCCCCTCAAGAGTGCTCTATATTCTGAGAACTTCTGAATATTTCTAGAGCACATTTACAGTAGCACAAGAAGCATAGGCCTGCTGCTTTGGGGGTACATTTCATGTGGGCCCAACATTATTTCCTCCAGACCACTTTTACCTTGATCTTCACTCTCAAAGAGCTTTTAGTTTTCAAAGGTCACAGAACTGTATAGACATAATACTGTCCACAGCTTCCCATTTCTTGGTGGTATGGTTTATAAGTTTCTTTCTTTCAATACCCTTTCCTTTCTCCTCCTCCTCCTCTTTCTTCTCCCTCTCCCACTCCTCCTTTTTAACATACATGCTTCCAACAGATTTTTTTTTTTTAATGGAACATTTTGGGGAGAGAAAAACATGGGATTGGGGAGAAGTATGAAATACAAAATAAACACAAATGTAAGATCTCTGAATAATTGTTTTATAACCACAACCAACAAGTACAGAGAATGCCTTGTATACAACAACACAGTAAAGGATTGAAGATGGAGGTATTCCCTTAGCAAGGATGATGATTTCAGAGTCTGGTATTTGGAACTTAGGCTGCAGTCCTTGCTTTTGGCTAAATCACAGGTGTGTGGCACTCAATTTGCTGTTGCTGTGGCTTTTTCTAAGGACAAGTGAGAGGCCCTCAGGGCCCTGTCAAAGGGACAGTCTAGTGATGTCATCTCTTCATTTCCCTTCCAAGCAGACAGTTCAGCATTCCTGTTTTTCTGATGTGGATGGAGAAGGTCTGCCTTGGTTTCTAAAGCTTGGTTATGGAACTACATATCTATAATACAGTTCACAGCTTCTTTCCTCTTGGTGGTATGGTTTATTTATCTTTCTCACAGGGTAGAAGAGGCATTTAATGTTTGTTGAGAAGCTCCTGGGTGTGGTGGTAAATCCCCTCTAGAGGGAACTCAGGGCATCATGATAGAGGAAAGCTAAACTGAAACAGATCTATGGTGCTCTGTAGGCGAAAGCTACCTTTAGGAACTTTTGTCAAGTCCTTCTGAGGCAGAAAGCCTTGGACAGTCTGGGACTGAGTTTGAGTCACTGAAAGGAGGTAAGCCTTTGGGCAAATTGCTTAACCCTCCCTGAAATCCAGTTTCCAAATCCATGAAGCAGCCCTCTCAAGAGAGGTAGATTCCATGAACTGACATGTCTGGTAATAGATACCCAATGGTAGGTGGCCCAAAGTTGTTACAGCAACAGCCCTGTCTTCAGTGCTCCCTACCAACCTTATCAGCATGTGGTTGCCATTTCTCATGTCATCTCTGGGTCTAAGGTGCTGCTGGAACTCCTGTCTTCTCCTCTGACTTTCATGTGTTAGGAAAGAGAAGAACAAAAATGTCACACTCCACACCAGGGTCAGTTCCTTTGAAGCATATTAGCTCCAAGGGAAGCTGGGAAATGTAATCTTTTAGTTAGACTACAGGTGTTTCATTAGTAGGGAAGGGCAGCGTGGTGGGAGGAGATGGAGACTGGGTGAACTCCCAGCGGTTTCTGACACAGGAAACAATCCAGATTGGATGGGTACTGGGGGTAGTGGTCACAGGGTCAGAGTCGGGGAACATTGTCCAAGAGAGGGTGAATATTTTTCTTATAGCGCCTTGGCATTTTGTTTTTTTATTCTGTCATTTAGTTGGGCATGAATGTGTTTTGCCCTGCAGAAGGGACTTTTTTGAGTCTCTCTTTGGTCCAGTGTAGGAGATGGAAGGTTTCTATGGAAAACAAACAGACCAGCTGGCAGCTGAGCACACATGATAAATTACTGCCGGGTTGTGGGGAGCACAAAGGAGCTCTAAGCAGTAATTCTCAGCCATCCTCCCTTCTGTGAACACAAGGCCACACACAGTATTTCACAGTAACAGTTGTTCTAGCACCATGGTTCAGACTGGCTGATTTTGGAGAACTTCAGAATAGAATGCTATTTGCCATTTCTCTTATCTGGAAGACGTAACTGAGACAAGATAGGGATATTTTAAGTGGGAATTTTCAGCTATAGGGACTCAAGGTCATTCCCACTGCCTTTTCATTTATCCTTCAAACTCAGTCAATTAATAACATTGGTAATTTTTTTCTTTCAGTTATCTCCTGCCTTCATCTATGGTCTCATTCCTAACAGGTCTAGGTTACTGTCCCACCCACCTCCTAACTAGTGTCCACATGTATCCTCTCAAGCTCACTAACCTACCAACCCTCCAGAGTGGATAGCTCTTCATCAAATATTTGTCATTCTGTTCCTCACCTGCTCAAAACTTTTCTACTATTTCCTCTTTTGATGTGAAAATATCCATTTGTTTGGGCTTCCCAGGTGGTGGTAATGGTAATAAATCTACCTGCTAATGCAGAAGATGTAAGAGACAAAGGTTCCATCCTGGGTTGAGAAGATCCCCTGGAGGAGGGCATGGCAACCCACTCCAGTATGCTTGCCTGGAGAATCCCATGGAGGGAGGAGCCTGGGCTACAGTCCATAGGGTCGCAAACCTTCTGACATGACTGAAGTGACAGCAAGCGCACACACATCCATTTATGCAAAAATAACAAAAATTGTTGGAGGGGGTGGGCATACAGATTACTCTCATAAAAGAATGCTGGATTTCTCCATAAGATTCTGTAAGATGGCATTCCTAGGCTTTATTGTCTTTCTTTTGTAAGAATAATTTTATTAGAGTATAGTTGCTTTACAGTTTGTTAGTTTCTGCTGTATAGCAAAGTGAATCAGCTATATGTATACATATATCCCTCCTTTTGTGTTTCATACCCATTAGGCCACTACAGAACGTTGAGTAGAGTTCCCTGAACTCTCATTTGTTGTTGTTCAGCCCCTCAGTTGCGTCCCACTCTTTGAAATCCTATGGACTGCAGCACACCAGACTTCTTGTCCTTCACTATCTCCCCAAGTTTTCTCAAACTCATGTCCATTGAGTCAGTGATGCCATCCAACCATCTCATCCTTTGTGGCCCCCTCCTCCTCCTGCCCTCAATCTTTCCCAGCATCAGGCTCTTTTCCCACGAGTCGACTCTTCACATCAAGTGGCCAAAGTATTGGAGCTTCAACTTCAGTATCACTCCTTCCAAAGAATATTCAGGGTTGATTTCCTTTAAGATTGACTGGATTGATCTTGCAGTCCAAGGGACTCTCAAGAGTCTTCTTCAGCACCACAGTTTGAAAGCAACAATTCTTCAGTGCTCAGCCTTTTTTATGGTCCAACTCTCATATCCATACATGACTACTGGAAAAACCATAGCTTTGACTAGATAGACTTTTGTTGGCAAAGTGATGTCTTTGCTTTTTAATATGCTGTCTAAGTTTGTCATAGCTTTCCTTCCAGGGAGCAAGCATCTTCCAATTTCATAGCTGCAGTCACCATCTGCAGTGATTTGGAGTCCCCCAAAATAAAGTCTGCCACTGTTTCCATTGTTTCCCCATCTATTTGCCATGAAGTGATGGGACCAGATCCCATGATGTTAGTTTTTTGCATATTGAGTTTTAAGCCAGCTTTTTCACTCTCCTCTTTCACTCTCATCAAGAGGCTCTTTAGTTCCTCTTTGCTTTCTGCCATTAGGGTGGTGTCATCTGCATATGTGAGGTTATTGATATTTCTCCCAGCAATCCTGATTCCAGCTTCTCATTTGTTATGTATTTTATATCTAGTATCAATAATCTATATATGTCAATCCCAATCTCCCAATTCATCCCACCCCTCCTTCCCCCCCTTGATGTTCATACATTTGTTCTCTACATCTGTGTCTCTATTTCTGTTTCACAAATAAGATCATCTGTACCATTTTTCTAGATTCCACATGTATGAGTTAATATACGATGTTTGTTTTTGTCTTTCTGACTGATTGCACTCTGTGTAACAGTCTCTAGGCCCATCCATTTCTCTACAAATGACCTCATTTCATTCCTTTTTATGGTTGAGTAATATTTCATTGTATATATGAACCACATGTTCTGTATTCATTCCTTGATGAACTAGACTTTATTTTCTATGTTGATAAAAAAATTGTTCATTTTAACATTTGCCTCCCCCCAGTAGAATAACAGCTTGTGTTGTCTTTCCTGTGGATTATTTTATATATTTTGTACAACCCTGTCAGTTTTCTAATTTATGTGTACACACATGCACGTGCATGCGTGTGTGTGCATGGTTCTTCATGGCAGTGTGTAGCCATGTACTTCTACCCTCCATTCTATACTCATTCCTTCATTCACTTATTATGTATGCTTAATGAGCACTCCCCCCCGCCCAGAATTTTCTGTTCACCAGGCATTGTGTTAACTGCTGAATTTTTATTTGCGGTACAGTTGTGGTCCCATTGCTCAAATTGATGTGGATTGTTCTCACCTTATCAATTTACTTATCTAAATTCAATCATCTTTCAAGACCCACTTCTAATTTAGATGCTATCAGAATTAATCCCTCCACCCCTCTAGTATTCACAGGTTGGTTGTGAATGTCTGTGAGAGTGTGATACTACTAAATTGGTCATACAGAGCTCTTTGAGTGTACGTGACAGAAATCCAACTCAACTTAGTTTAAGCCAAAAGGGGTTGAGGGGAGGATTCTGATTCTGATTGGTCTAGCCAGAATCCCAAGGCCATCTCTGTGGCCTGTTACAATAAGACAGGCGTATTGAATGTTGGTTTGACAGGAACAGTAGCCACTGCAAAGGTTGTCCTGAAAAAATTCTCCTAGTCTTGTTTTGAAGAAAGTTAAAAGACTCCTATGTTGGTTATTCTATGTTAATTGTTGCCTGTGGCCCAGTGTGCCATCCATGAGGGAAGTAATCACAATCTTGTATTCTCCTGTTAGGTCAGGTCTTATTCTAGTTAATTTGAGGAAGATCTAGGGTAGGGCTCATTAGATGCAACCATTCTCAGGGAAGAGATCATGAAGAGCCACTGGGGTCTCTTTCATTTGAGAACCCAGAGCTCTTTGGAGACAAGTCACAGGGATTTCAAACACTGTCAATGGCTGTTGTATCCAAGCCACTTGGAGATTGCTACACATCTGCTCCAAGTTAAGTTGGAATCAACAAACATTATTCTGGTTCTCTTTAGTCTGAGAGATGGCCTGAAAGATGGTATGGCACCAGTGAACCCGGGTTCATGGTAGTTGTTATGTTCCAGTGTTCCTGCCTGGTCCTGGTGTCTCTCATAGGACCTTTCTTCTACTTAGAGTCACCCAAAGGCCAGCTTTGTCCAAGCAGCTGTTCAGAACTGATCAAGGTGGGTCAGGAGGACAATTTGGGATGAACTCCCATTGAGAATTTTGATGCTGAGGCCATAAAGTATGGTGGCCAAATCTGAGGTCACACTACTGAGTTTAAATTTTGTTTCTGTAGCTAATTAGTTTTGAGGTCTGTCTTAAGTTACTTTGGTTTTGTAAATTCAGGATAATAAGGCATACTGTTAAACTTCAATAATCTTCACAGGTACTGACCAATTAAACCAAACATGGTAGACACTAGCCATAGTCCTGGAGTGGGAATCTGGGACCCTCTGCTCTGCTGATTCTTTAGTTGTTAAACATGGTGAGTCCAGAGAGTCCTAAGAGGGGTCCACATGACCAGGGTGGCTGCAGAAACATTGAGGGGTTCAAGTTTTGAGTTTTATTACCAGTTAATATTTCAATATTTTCTACTGCTGTACCTGTGAGATTGGTGAAGTATTAAGCCTGGGGATAGTAATTGTACTTCACAGAGCTCTTGTCACTCCCTCTAGTTACTATCGTATAAGCCAGCTTCTTCTCAACCCTACTGGCATCATTTGCCTTGGACCCACTGTAGATGTGTGGAGTTATAATGACAATTTTTTGGGCAGACAGAAGTAAATTGTCTCAAGGAAAGAATGCCTTTTTCTAATTTGCAATGTGTTGCCACATGGGTTAGTGGTGGGGGTGGTTGCTGTAGAGATTAAATGAGATAACCCATCCCATGTGCCTGTGATAATGCACGTGTATAGAAAAACCTCAGTGTAGGTTCATTATTTGTCTCTGTAAATGAAGTGATGCTGACACACTCACAGCATGCGAAGAAGTAGCTCTTTATCATTCAGCTTGAAGCTTGTACCACACTTCCTGCAATATAAAATGAATTCACATTAAAATAAATTCAATCTTTATCTTTTTTCCTCAATATTGAAAAATTTCAAACATTCAGCCAAGTTAAAAGAATTATATATTAAGCGTTCACGTGTCTACAATCTAGACTTAAAAATGAACATTTTTCTGTATTCCTTTTGTCACACACCTACCTATCCTTTCCATCCACCAGATCATTTAAAAATGCATTTCAAAGTGAGTTGAAGGTGTCAGTATACTTCACTGTTAAACTTCAATATGCATATTATTAACTAGACTTCTATATTTGTTTTTGGTGTTTTTTTTTTGTTTAGGTAAAATTTACATACAGTGAAATAGACAAAATTTAATGTAGCATTTGATAAGTTTTGATAAATTGTTGAAGGATCATCAAGAAAACAAGAAAATGTGACCTCAGGCTGACCTACAAGAGCAACCCTGGGCAATGGGGGGCTCCTCACCCCTGCCTCCCACTGTGGGTGAGTGTGCTAACTTACTTCAGTTGTGTCTGACTCTTTGCAACCCTTCGGACTGTAGCCCACCAGGCTCCTGTGTCTATGAGATTTTCCAGGCAAGAATACTGGTGTGGGTTGCCATGCCGTCCTCAAAGGGAGCTGTTTTCAAAGACATAGCTTTGAGAGAGTAAGGTGTCCTTGATGTCATCTGGACAGTATATATATCTGAACCCATTAAAGCCTTTCTATAAAGCTGTAAGATTCATCTGACTCCTAAGACAAGCCTGGTATGTAAGTTCCCTTGCTTTTTATAACTGCTGCCTCCCTATCTGCAGTGGTCTGTCTCTGTCTTCCAGGTCTCTTTGTCTTCTCTGTATGGGGGCTGGTTCATGAACTAACATGAATGCATACACCTGGATAACTCCCCCCAAAACATGGAATGTTATCATCACTCAAAAAACTCCTTGTTTCCCTTCCCAGTCAAAGACCACCTCCATGACCATAGGCAAGCATGGCTCTGATTTTTTTTTTTCCCTCTTCTCTATATTAGTGTTGCCTGCTTTGAAACTTCATGTACATGAACTGATTAAGTAGTTATTCTTTCATATAGGAGTTCTTTCACACAGAACAATGTTTTTGAGATTCATCTATGTTGTTGAATGTATTAGTCTGTTCCTTTTAATGTATGAGTAGTATTACATTGTACAAATTCAATGCTTGTTTAGTGTTCTTTTGTTGATGAACACCTGGAATGTTTTCAGTTTGGAGATATTATGAATATATACTTGCTGTGAACATTCTTGTACACATCTTTTTGTGGACATATGCTTTCATTTGGGGGGATAAATACGTTGAACTAAAACTACTGTTTTAGGTAAAGGTGTATGTTTAGTTTTATGAAAACCTACAGACGTTTCTCCAAAGTGGTGGAACCATTTTATGCTCCTACCAACATGTGCAAGTGTTTACAGTTGCTCTACATCCTTACCACTATTTGGTATTATCAATCTCTTTGATTTTGGCTTTTCTATTGGTTGTGAACTGTAATTGGGTTTTATTTTGCATTTTTCTAATGACCTGAGAACTTTTACCTGTGCTAATGGCCATTTAATATGGCTTCTTTCTTGAAGTGTCTGTTCAAATCTTTTACTCATTTTAAAAAACTTTTTTATTTTGAACTAATTTTAGACTTACAGAAAAGTTGCAAAAATAGTATAGAGTTCCCGTATATGCCTCAGCTAGCTTCTCCTAATACCAACATCACATGTAACCATAGCATAATTATCAAAACTGGGAAGTTAATATTGGCACAATACTGTTAACTAAACTATAGGCTTTATTCATATATACCAGTTTCCCTACTAATGTCCTTGTTCTGTTCCAGGATTCTGTCTAAGTTCCCAGTTGCACTTAATTATTATTTATTTTGCCCTTTCCACTCTTTAAAAAATTGGACTGTCTTTTTATTAAGTTCTAGGGATACTTTATATATTTTGGATAAAAGTCTTTGTTAGACATTTGCTTTAAAACTTTTTTCATGTCTGTGGCCTTCCTATATTTGCTTAGTGTTGATGAACAGACTTTTAAAATTTTGATGTTGTCTACCTTATCAGTATTTTTATAATGGCTATTACTTTCAGTGTCCTAGTTTAAAAAGATTTGTCTGTCCGCAACTTGTGAAGATGAAGATGTCTTCCTATTTTATTACAGGAAATTTACAGTTTTAACTTCTGTGTTTAGATCTATAATCCATTTTAAATTAGTTTTTATGGATGGTGTATAGTATGAGTTGAGGCTACTATATTTTTTCCTTTATATGGGTATCTAGTTGTTCTAGGACCACTTATTAAAAAGACTTTCTTTCCTCCATTAATTGCTTTGGTTAGTAATCAAATGATTTTAAAGTGTCTGGCATTGATCTATCTTTCTATCCTTATGCCAGTACTATACTTTCTTGATTACTAGTTTAGCTTTGAAGTAAATCTTTAAGTTGGTTAGTGTTAATCTTCGAAAGTTCTTCTTTTTCAAGATTGCCTTGTCTACTCTAGGTACTTTGCATGTGTGCATGCTAAGTCAGTTCAGTCATATCTGACTCTTTGTGACCCTATGGACCATAGCCCGCCAGGCTCCTCTGTCCATGGGGATTCTCTACACCTGGAGAATGATTGCCATGTCCTCCTCCAGGGGTTCTTCCCAACTCAAGGATGAAACCTGAGTCTATTACCTCTACCTGCATTGGCAGGAAGGTTCTTTACCACTAGCACCTGCATTTCCAAATAAATTTTAGAATCACCTTGCTGCTGCTGCTGCTGCTAAATCGCTTCAGTCGTGTCCAACTCTGTGCGACCCCATAGACGGCAGCCCACCAGGCTCTGGTGTCACTGGGATTCTCCAGACAAGAGCACCTGAGTGGGTTGCCATTTCCTTCTCCAATGCATGCAAGTGAAAAGTGAAATTGAAGTCGCTCAGTCATGTCCGACTCTTAGCGACCCCATGGACTGCAGCCCACCAGGCTCCTCCATTCATGGGATTTTCCAGGCAAGAGTGCTGGAGTGGGGTACCATTACCTTCTCCAATCACCTTGCTAATTTCTACCAAAAAAAAAAAAAAAAAAAGGCTATAGCGTATTTACTGGGATTTGGGAAAAAAATGTCATAGTATAAATGTAGTCTTCCAATTCATGAACATAAAACATTTGCAACATTATTTTAAAATATTTACAAATTTTTTATAATAGTAAAGTTTTCCTCAAGATTCTTTTAGCAATATTTTATAGTTTTTATGTCTTATACATCTTTTGATTCATTTATTCCTAAATGTTTTATATCTTTTGAAGATATTGTAAATAGAATTTTAAGGAATTGTATTGTCCATTTTTTGGCTACCAATAATTAAGACATAACTGATTTTTATATGTTGACCTGGCAAAATTACTTTAGTAGTTCTAAGAGTTGATTTGTAGACTCCAAGTAAATAATTACATCATCTGTGATTATAGAGAGTTTTACTTCTTCCTTTCTGATCTTTATTCCTTTCTGTCTTCTTGCCTTACTGTGCTAGGTAGGATCTTCAGTACAATACTGAACAGAATGGATAAAAATTTTCCTGATTTTGTGGGGAAAGTGTTCAGTATTTTATCATTGACTATAGTAATGATAATGCTGTTTTTTTTCCTTAGGTACACTTTACAGTTTGAGGTAGTTCCCTTCTATTCATAAGTTGCTGAGAGATTTTAGCATAATGGGAATTGAATTTTGTCAAATTATTTTGTGTGTGTGTGTCAATTGAAATAATAAAAAAATTTCTGCCTTAATCTGTTAATATGATAAATTACATTGATTTTCCAGTGTTAGACCAAACTTACATATCTGGAATAAGCTCCAGTTGGTCATGACGTATTGCCATTTTTTCTGTATTGCTGTATTTGGTTTACTAATATTTCACTGAGAATTTTTTGTTGATGTTCATGAGGGGTATTATTTTGTAATTTTTTTACCTTTCTTTTTAATTTCCTCATCAAACTTTTTATCAAAGTTATGCAAGTCTCAGAAAATGAATTGAGACTCAACCTCCTATTATTTTCTGAAAGAGTTCATATTAACATTCATATTAGTTAATCTACAAATCTTTGATACAATTCATCAGTAAAATTATCTGGGCCTGGAAATTGGTGGGAAAGTTTTTGATAATAGACTCAATTTTATAAATGGATAGAAATGAGATTATTCCTATTCCTGTTTCATTTTGCTTTATTATTATTATTATTATTTTGCTTTACCACATGCAGCCCCCTGCAGTGGAAGCACAGGGTCCTAACCACTGAATCAGCAGGGAAGTCCCCATTTTGTATCATTTTTGTAAGTTTTATTTCTTGAGGAATTTTCACTTTCATCTAAGTTGTAAAAAATTTTTCTTTACATTGTTTATAATATCCCTTTTAATGTCGGTAGGATCGGTAATGATCTCCTCTCCTTTACCTTCTTTCCTGAAGGTAACATATGTTTTCTCTTAATCAGTCAGATTAGGAATTTATCAATATTGTTAAGGTTTTCCAAACAATCATGTTTAGGTTTAACTTATTTGTTTCTTTTTATTTATTCTACTCTCATCTGTATTATTTTCTTCCTTCTACTTACTTTGGGTTTAGTTTACTTTTCTTTTTCAACCTGTTTTGATTAAATCTTTGGTCATTGATTTTCGTGACAGACTGTGTTTTTCAAAGATGGTCATAGCAACATATCTTATCCCATCTGCTCTTTTAGAACTTTATTACAATCTATCATGAGTGAAGTCGAATTTCCCTCCCCTTGAACTTGGGGTGGAGAGAGCTTATGATTCACTTATAACTAACACAGTACAATGAAAGAAATTCAGTGTGAGTTTTGAGATAGGTTATGAAAAAGCAATGCAGCATTTGCCTTGCTAGCTGTTAGTTTTGTGTTTGGAATCTAAATCTTCATGCAATAAAGCAAATTACCCTGAAACCTTAATGCCATGAGAAAGCCAAGACTTGTGTATATATTGGGAAGGTCCTAGCTTTCAAGTTCTTCCAGTCCAGGAGCCAGACAAGTGAATGAATGAGTACTAAGATGACTCAGGATCTAGCCCGAGTCCCCCTCAACATTAATGTCTTCCCACTTGAAGCTTCTTTGCTTTCTAGATAGTAGCCCCCAATTAAGCATCCTACATGGTGCTTACTGAGGCCAGGAGAAGACTATAGAAAACACAGAACTCAACCAGGGCCAATTCTTTCTTCCAGGTGTCAACAGTCCTCTAATTTCTCTCTGCTTCTGGCTATGCTAATACTTTAGGGTGTGTTGGCCTGATAGAAGCCATTCATTACCAGGAATGGAAACTCAGCATCTATCTTTTAAATCCATGATTGTCTTACCTGCTATATTTACAGAGTCAGTCTAATACAGATATTTAGTATTTGTCACAGTTTTGGTAAACTTGCTTACGGATTTTTTTTTTTTCCAAATTTTTTTTTTTTAACATATTGGGAATCTCTCTCCTGGAAGGCCTGTGGTCCCTCTGAGCCCAGTTCTCCATCAGATCCCAGAGAGAAGCCAGAGTTGACCTCCACTTCAACTGCTCTCACTCTGGAGTTCAGGATGGAGGTCCATGTGTCCTTTCCTAAATAACTGGCCTTGGACACTTTAGCAGACTTGCCTTGCTCCTTGGGTAGAATTTTCAGAGAATAGATATACCCAACTAACTCCCAAAACAAAGAAGTAAAATAAAAAACTGAAGAATCTTAGGGCCACAGGCTGGAGGGGCTGGGAGCAGTTAGAGAAGGTCTCACTTCTGGCCATGGTAGCTGCTTCACCAGGGGGGAAGGATATACCCAACTGAATGCAGAGTTCCAGAGAATAGCAAGGAGAGACAGAGAAAAACAATAGAATGGGAAAGACTCGAGATTTTTTTCAAGAAAATTAGAGATACCAAGGGAACATTTCATGCAAAGATGGGCTCAATAAAGGACAGAAACGGCAAGGACATAACAGATGCAGAAGAGACTAAGAAGAGGTGGTAAAAATACACAGAACTATACAAAAAAGGTCTTAATGACCCGGTTAGCCACAATGGTGTGATCACTCACCCAGAGCCAGACATCCTGGAGTGTGAAGTCAAGTGGGCCTTAGGAAGCATCACTATGAACAAAGATAGTGGAGATGATGGAATTCCAGCTGAGCTATTTCAAATCCTAAAAGATGATGCAGTTAAAGGGGTGCACTCAATATGCCAGCAAATTGGGAAAACTCCACAGTCTCCACAGGACTCGAAAAGCTTTCATTCCAACCCCAAGAAGGAAAATGCCAAAGAATATTCCAACTGCCATACAGTTGTGCTCATTTCACATGCTAGTAAGGTAATGCTCAAAATCCTTCAAGCTAGGCTTCAACAGTATGTAAACTGAGAATTTTCAGATGTACAAGCTGGATTTAGAAAAGGCAGAGGAACCAGATCAAATTGCCAACATCCACTGGATCATAGAAAAAGCAAAGGAATTCTAGAAAAACATATACTTCTGCTTCATTGACTACACTAAAGCCTTTAACTGTGTGGATCACAACAAACTGTGGAAAATTTTGAAAGAGATTCTTAATATCAGATCACCTTACCTGTCCCCTGAGAAATCTGTTTGCAGGTTAAGAAGCAACAGAACTGGACATGGAACAACGGACTGGTTCAAAATTGACAACAGAATACTCTAAGGCTGTATATTGTCACCCTATTTATTTAACTTCCATGCAGAGTGCATCATGTGAAATGCCAGGCTGGATGAATCACAAGCTGGAATCAAGATTGCTGGGAGAAATATCAATAACCTCAGATATGCAGATGATACCACTCAAATGGAAGAAAACAAAGAAGGAACTAAAGAGCCTCTTGATGAGAGTGAAAGAGGAGAGTGAAAAAGGTGACTTAAAACTCAACATTCAAAAAACCAAGATTGTGACATCTAGTCCCATCAGTTCATGGCAAATAGATAGGGAAAAAGTGGAAACAGTGACAGATTTTATTTTTCTGGGCTCTGAAATCACTGCAGATGGTGATTGTGGCCATGAAATTAAAAGATGCTTGCTCCTTGGAAGAGAAGCTACTACAAACCTAGACAGTGTATTAAAAAGCAGACACATCACTTTGCCAACAAAGGTCTATATAATCAAAGCCAAGTTTTTTCCAGTAGTCATGTGTGGATTTGAGAATTGGACAATAAGGAACGCAGAGTGTTGAACAACTGATTCTTGCGAACTGTGGTGCTAGAGAAGACTCTTTTGAATCCCTTGAATAGGAAGGAGATCAGATCAGTCAATCCTAAAGGAAATAAACCCTGAATAGTCATTAAAAGGACTGATTTTGATTTTGGAACTCTAATACTTTGTCTCCCGATATAAAGAGCTGACTCATTGGAAAAGACCATGATGCTGGAAAAGATTGAGGGCAGGAAGAGAAGGGGTTGACAAAGGATGCGATGGTTGGATGACATCACTGACTCAAAGGACATTAGTTAGAGTAAACTCCAGGAGATAATGAAGGGCAGGGAAGCCTGGCATGCTGCAGTCCATGAGGTCACAAAGAGCTGGACATGACTTAGTCACTGAACAGCAACACCAGGAAGGCATTGAATTCTGTGTTCCTGTCTGCAGCCCACCCCATCCCAAGGTTGCACTGAGCTCGTCTCCACATTATTGAATGCTCTCTGTTTTTCTGTGATGTTTTCTTTTGGGGTGAATTATTTTTGACTGAGATAGAATATTATGTTCCCTTTTCCTCCAGGAGGTGGCTTTTTGGGAAACAAAAAGTGAGGTCTATCTTCAAAGTTAATTGAAGCCAACCAATCATTATAATTTATTAAAAGTGCAATTCTGTTCAGAACATGAAATGGGGATAATGGCTTAATAGGCACATAAATGAGTGTGAAATCATGCACAGCTGAGAAGGGACCCAAGATAAAAGTGGAGAAGGAGTAATGGTGCAGAGAGGGGACCATAGTTTCTGATTAAAGCCACAGTTAACCATCTGTGAAGGTTATTACTAAGAATCTGAGGAACAGTCCTCTGCTAGGGAGGTCTGTGGGGCTTCCCAGGTGGCTCAGTGGTAAAGAATGCACCTGCCAATGCAGGAGATGCAAGAAATGTGGGTTCACCCCTGGGTCGGGAAGATCCCATGGGGAAGAAAATGGTAACCCACTTCAGTAGTTTTGCCTGGAAAATTCCACAGACAGGGGAGCCTGGTGGGCTGCAGTCTGTGGCATTGCAAAGGGTCAAATATGACTGAGCATACACAGGGAGGTCTGCAGTGTTGTGTGTGTTTATGTGTATGTATGTGTGAGCTTAGGGGAAGAAGTGGGTGTGGGAGCTCTGTAATATGAGAATACAAGCTGAGTACAGAGACTGGGGTAAAAATAAACCAGACATCTGCCCTCTCTCTCTTTTATTTTTCAGTCTTTACACTCTTTTTTTTTTTTTTTTTTTAACTAAAAGCACAGATCCCTAGGTTGGGAAGATCCCCTAGAGGAGGGCATGGCAACGCACTCCAGTATGCTTGCCTGGAGAATCCTCATGGACACAGGAGCCTGGTGGGCTACAGTCCATGGGGTCACAAGGAGTCGGACATGACTGAATGACTAAGCACAGAACAGCGCATACTCCTTGATGTGGAAAGGATCCTAGAATTTAAGAGAATTACCAGACACCTTTCAACTTTCTGTTGTCACAAGTATTTATTTAACACTCTCTATGTGCCAATCATTGTGCCTAGAATTGGAATTCAGTGTTGAACAGTATTAACCCAGTTCCTGCCCTTTGTGGAACTTACAGTCTAGTGAGGAAAGAGGCTTTCTTTGAGCAGATATTATGCAGATAACTGGTCAGTCATAACTGTGCTAAGTGGCAGAAAGCAGAAGTGAGTGCTCTGTATGCAAGTACAGTGGAACCTGATGTGGAAGCTGGTATAGGACTGGAGGGCCAGTGTAGGCAAGGGTGGCCCCAGAAAAGTGGTTTTGGATTGAGACTTTAGGGATGAGCTAGAGTTGGCCTGGTGGAGTGGGAGAAGAAGATCCATTTGAGAAACTGAAAAATGTCAGTGAAGCTGGAAAGGGGAGGGATGGGTGGGGAAGTTTTATGAACTTGGGTGACTTGGGTGGTTGGGTAGTTGGAAGCTGTTGAGAAAAAAGGCTTAAGGAAGCTAAGCAGGAGAGGAAGGCAGGGGCTAGACCCTGCTGTGGAGGCATGGCCAGGGTATTGACAGGATAAACCAAAACATAACATAGCAATGATCTTCCTTTCCTTAGGGTCTTATGGTTGGCTCTCTTCTGCTCTCCATGGCAATCCAAGGCTATGTAGGGTAAACATAGAGTTGATGAGGGCATGAAGCTAACACTTTAAAGGAGTCAAGTCAAGAAGACATTTCTGTCTAAATAGATTAATGTAATGCCAAACGATGAGTTTAAGTGGTCTTAGATTTTTTTTTTTTTTTCAGTTGGGAACTGGTCAAAGTGGAATGTTGACAGAAAATTGTATAGATTTTCATTTTCTTAAAATACAAGCAAACTTATTTAACCTGTTTTGAGAACACTCTCAAAGAATGCTTCTTTAGAATCTTTCTACCCAGTTTACTGTTAACTGCAGGGAACCCGTCACAGAAACCTGTAAATAAGCAACTCTGGAATTAAATTAGCTCCCAGCTATCTTAAGCAAATATCCTACAAGGGAAATTGTGTTATCTAACTGGCCAGTTGATTCTTGGCTTTTTTCAGCTTCAAGAAAGAATTTAAATGGAATCCCTGTGTGTTACTCTCATTTCAAATCCTTTGGAGCAGATAAACATTATCATGAAACTGGCCAAGGATGAAATTTAAATAAGTAGTGATTGGAAAGGATGACAGTAAGAGTTTCCAACTCACAAAAACAGACAAATTAGTTTAATTAACTGCAAAATTTGGAGGACAAAGATATGGGGGAAATTATTTATGTTGATGTGAAATGCATCCTCAATATTTTTGTAAACAAACCTCTTAGGCGACTGGATCCCCATGAATATAATCATCTCTCAAAAAAAGTACCAACAAAGAGCAATTTGGAGCCAAAGACATAATGTTCCCCTTGTAAGTTTACTGTCCATTTATATGGCAGCATAGATGACAGGCCTCTCCTCACCAAAGTGGATCTTCCTCTGTTGTGCCATTGTAGTGCTGGTCTGAATGTGTGTAGGGGGGACCTTGGTAGCTGTTCATGTGGTTGAATCATTGTCTGAATAGAGGAGATAGAGACTGCCCTTGTGTTAGAAGCAGCCACCCTTTCCTGATGTCTGGGGTGGAAAGGACTTTGATTAGACAGTGGAGCACAGCACGGAGTAGTGGAATGTTATTCCCTTTGCCCAGTGGTTAGCGAGGGATGTTTTCACATCAAAATGGACAGCTAACTTCTGCTGTCCTTCCTCCCCCATGATGAAGCCACATAAGTACCTAAATCTCCAATTTGTTCTTCCGATACTCTGGTTGTATAGACAAGGACTAGTTCTGATAGAGTAATTCTTTCCTGGGATGGTAAACAGACATTGGGGAAGGGAATATCTTTCTGTTGGAGAAGATAAGCTGGGAGGAAGTGAATCCAGGGCTGCTGCTACCATGTTTTTTTTTATTTTGCAATCTGGAGAGACACCAAGCTGAAAAGAGTGAGACGAGTAATTTTAGCATTGTTGAATTCCTGAGGTTCTGATTCTTATAGCATTTGTCCTTCCTTCCTTTTTTCCTTTCAACAATCACTTCAGTTCAGTTCAGTCTCTCAGTCATGTCCAACTCTTTGCGACCCCATAGACTGCAACACGCCAGGCTTCCTGTCCATCACCAACTCCCGGATTTTACTCAAACTCATGTCCATTGAGTCGGTGATGCCATCCAACCATCTCATCCTCCGTCATCCCCTTCTCCTCCCACCTTCAATCTTTCCCAGCATCAAGGTCTTTTCAAATGAGTCAATTCTTTGCATCAGGTGGCCAAAGTATTGAATTTTCAGCTTCAGCATCAGTTCTTCCAATGAATATTTAAGACTGACTTCCTTTAGGATGGATGGGTTGGATTTCCTTGCAGTCCAAGGAACTCTCAGGAGTCTTCTTCAACACCACAGTTCAAAAGCATGAATTCTTCATCACTCAGCTTTCTTTATAGTCCAACTCTCACATCCATACCTGACTACTGAAAAAACTTGGCTTTGATTATATAGACCTTTGTTGGCAAAGTGATGTGTCTGCTTTTTAACACACTGTCTAGGTTCGTAATAGCTTCTCTTCCAAGGAGCAAGCATCTTTTAATTTCATGGCCACAATCACCATCTGCAGTGATTTCAGAGCCCAGGAAAATAAAATCTGTCACTGTTTCCACTTTTTCCCTGTTTACCGTGAACTGATGGGACTGGATGTCATGATCTTGGTTTTTTGAATGTTGAGTTTTAAGCCACCTTTTTCACTCTCCTCTTTCACTCTCATCAAGAGGCTCTTTAGTTCCTTCTTTGTTTTCTTCCATTTGAGTGGTATCATCTGCATATCTGAGGTTATTAATATTTCTCCCAGCAATCTTGATTCCAGCTTGTGATTCCTCCAGCCCAGCATTTCTCATGATGTACTCTGCATATAAGTTAAATAAGGGTGACAATATACAGCCTTGACGTACTCCTTTCCCTATTTTTGGAACCAGTCTGTTGTTCCATGTCCAGTTCTAACTGTTGCTTCCTGACCTGCATACAGGTTTCTCAAGAGTCAGGTCAGGCGGTCTGGTATCCCCATCTCCTTCAGAATTTTCCACAGTTTGTTGTGATCCAAACAGTCAAAGGCTTTGGCATAGTCAATAAAGTAGAAGTAGATGTTTTTTGGAACTCTCTTGCTTTTTCGATGATTCAATGGAAGTTGGCAATTTGATCTGGTCCCTCTGCCTTTTCTAAAACCAGCTTGAACATCTGGGAAATTCATGATTCACGTACTGTTGAAGCCTGGCTTGGAGAATTTTGAGCATTACTTTACTCGCATGTGAGAAGAGTGCAATTGTGTGGTAGTTTGAACATTCTTTGGCATTGCCTTTCTTTGGGAATGGAATGAAAACTGACCTTTTCCAGTCCTGTGGCCACTACTGAGTTTTCCAAATTTGCTGGCATATTGAGTGCAGCACTTTCACAGCATCCTCTTTTAGGATTTGAAATAGCTCAACTGGAATTCTATCACCTCCACTAGCTTTGTTCATAGTGATGCTTCCTAAGGTCCACTTGACTTCACATTCCAGGATGTCTTGCTCTAGGTGAGTGATCACACCATCGTGAGTATCTGGGTTGTGAAGATCTTTTTTGTATAGTTCTTCTGTGTATTCTTTCCACCTCTTCTTAATATCTTCTGCTTCTGTTACGTCCATACCATTTCTGTCATTTATTGTGCCCATCTTTGCATGAAATGTTCCCTTGGTGTCTCTAATTTTCTTGAAGAGATCTCTAGTCTTTCCTATTCTATTGTTTTCCTCTATTTCTTTGCACTGATCACTGAGGAAGGCTTTCTTATCTCTCCTTGCTATTCTTTGGAACTCTGCATTCAAATAGGTATATCTTTCCTTTTCTCCTTTGCTTTTCGCTTCTCTTCTTTTCACAGCTATTTGTAAGGGCTCCTCAGATAGCCATTTTGGTTTTTTGCATTTCTTTTTCTTGGGGATGGTCTTGATTCCTGTCTCCCATACAGTGTCATGAATCTCGTCCATAGTACTTCAGGCACTCTGTCAGGTCTAATCCCTTGAATCTATTTGTCACCTCCACTGTATAATTGTAAGGGATTTGATTTAGGTCATACCTGAATGGTCTAGTGGTTTCCCCTACTTTCTTCAATTTAAGTCTGAATATGTCAATAAGGAGTTCATGATCTGAGCCATGGTCAGCTTCTGCTCTTGTTTTTGCTGACTGAATAGAGCTTCTCCATCTTTGGCTGCAAAGATAATCCATCTGATTTCGGTATTGACATTCTGGTGATGTCCATGTGTAGAGACTTCTCTTGTGTTGTTGGAAGAGGGTGTTTGCTATGACAAGTGCATTCTCTTGGCAAAACTCTATTAGTCGTTGCCCTTCTTCATTCTGTACTCCAGGGTCAAATTTGCCTGCTACTCCAGGTATTTCTTGACTTCCTAATTTTGCATTCCAGTCCCCTGTAATGAAAATGACATCTTTTTTGGGTGTTAGTTCTAGAAGGTCTTGTAGGTGTTCATAGAACCATTCAACTTCAGCTTCTTCAACATTACTGGTTGGCACATAGACTTGGATTACTGTGATATTGAATGGTTTACCTTGGAAACAAACAGAGATCATTCTGTCATTTTTGAGACTGCATCCAAGTACTGCACTTTAGACTCTTTTTTCATTATGATGGCTACTCCATTTCTTCTAAGGGATTCTTGCCCACAGTAATAGATATAATGGTCATCTGAGTTAAATTCACCCATTCCAGTCCAACAATTATTGTTATTATAAAAAATTTATAATAGTTTCAAAGGGAGGGGGCAATTATGCTGAACGAGACATAGAAGTCCTTTCTGTCTTGGTCTTTACATTCTGTTGCTCTTCAGTCGCTCACTCGTGTCTGACTTTTTGCAACCCATGGAGGGCAAAGAGGGTTATTTCTTAGGGGGCCTCCAGACTGCAGTTCTGGATTCCTTTCTGAAGTCAGAATGCTACTTCTATCCTATGAGGTGTCTCATTGCTATCATAACACAGCCAAGATAGTCATTTCTTACTCAAGTTAGTTCATGTTTGATTTCTGTCCCTGTTACCAATGTTCATGACTAAATATACTTACCCTGAGTAGATTGTGTTCTAGATGAGAAGAGGAGGATAAGTATAGATAAGTAAGGATTATAAAGGGAGAGTGTCTTGTCCTGTTGAATCAGGTGAGTCAGGGACAGTGCTGCGCAGAATTTTCTGGGCTATCAGTTTGGTAGTCCTTCTACTTGCTTGAAGCCTGTGAAATTTTTTTCCCTATCCAGCTTCAGTCATTATTTAAAATCATTCAAGTCAATGTCACTAGGCTCTCCCAAGAGAAGCAGGCAATGGCAGAATCGACTCTTGTATGTGACTTCTGTAACTCCACTGTCAAGATTTATTGAGTTGCTCAACTGTAAGTGCCTTTTAGCTGGACACTGGGTCTGGTTTTATGTACATATCAGGTAAATAATGACCCAACCAGAAAGATTCAAGAAGAAATTACTAGACCCTCTTGTTTTTCATATTCCATAAACAGCTGAAGTCACAACATCCATAAAAGAAGCAAAATCCAACTGACATCTAGGAGAGAGGAAGGGCATATAGCAACTCATTATCATATCCTCTTGAATTTGTTGACAGCATCGGCTATAAATTGAGTCACTCAGCATGGTAGGGGCCATAGACTGGGTACATTTTGATAATGCTGATGGTTGACTGAAACAGTTCAGGACAAGATCATAGACTCTTAGGATGAAAGGAATCCTCAGGTATGTTTCATTTTCTGTCTAAGACCATGTAGTCCAGGGATGCTTAATTTAAATTCTAGACTTCAGGGAACTTACACATCTGCTAAAATAATATGTATACTTTATAATCTGGGCAATTTTTGATAAAGAATATTGTTAATATCTTCCATTTGATTCTTAAAATGGACCTGTGACTAGAGTTAGTCGCTGAGGTCCAACCTCACCCCCTCCCATGTGTGGGTTCTTACAGCATCCCATCCCATGTATGAACACTCTAGTCAGAGAACCCCTCCTTCCTCCTCCTGGTCCCCTCTTTTCCTTTTGGAAAGCAACCAGTTTGGTGCCAGCTTCTCAAACTGCAGTATTCAGAGCCGTGAGGTATGTGAAGAGGGATGGGAGCTCTAGGATAAACCAGGACCGTGTTCCCAGAAGGAAACTGTCACTAGATGATTTGGACAAAAACTCATTTTCATATTTAAGGGCAAATCACATATATGATGATAGAGTGAACATGTACCATTTACATGACCTTGTAAGTTAGAACATGAAGCTTGACCCAGCAGTTCCTCTGGAGTCTTTCCTCAGCGAATAAAAGAAGTCTGATAAAATGCCCCACAGTGTTGTGGGCTTTAAGGAAATGAGGACTGAGGGGTGCCTGGCTCACTGTAGGCCTGTTCTCAATGGTACTGCAGCCCCCCCCCCCCCCCAACCTGTCCCCCAACCCTTCCCCTATGACTTATATGATGAGCTGAAATCTGCCTCCAGGAAACTAGTCCTACTTGTGTCTTCTGGGGCCTTGGGATTGTGGATAGCCATCTTTTCCCTCCCTTCAGTTCAATCCTTTGGTCGCATTAAAAAATTATGGTAAAATATGCATAAGATAAACTTTACATTCTAACCCCCTTCTTAAAGTGCACCATTCTGTGGCATTTAGTACCTTCACAGTAATGGGCAACCATCACCATTATCTAGTTCCAGAGCTTTTTCATCACTTCAAATGGAAGCCCTGTGCTGGTGAAGCATCACTTCTTTCTCCCTTCCCTCCAGTCCCTGGCAAACAATACCCTGCTTTCTGTTGCTATGGATTTGCCTGCTCTGGATATCTCATGCAAATAGAATCCTACCGTATGTGGCCTTTTGTTTCTGGCTTGTTTTCCTTGAGCTCAGAGAAATAAAGGGACCAAGAGACCTTAGGTGAAAGAAAGGCCTAAGGGACTGACAAGTGGGGAGGGACACTAAGGGCTTGACAAGGGTGAAGACAAACATATTTGGCCTCATACTGTAGCCCCAGGTCCTGACTTTTATGCCTGGCTGTCAGAGTCCAGCCCTGTTGCTGTGGGCACACAAGGCCTGGCAAGAGCATCACTGCCAGGCATCTGAATATCAAGTCTAGGCCAGAGGCTTCTGTCAGATCCAAGGTCGGCTTGGGCAGCACGTGCTTGGGAAGCAATCTTTCAAGCTCAGTGAGTCCAGCTGGATGCCATGCGCCGTTTATCCTTTTATGGCACGACGGAGCCTCGTTATAGGAGCCGCGCTTGCCCAAACATTCACAGGGAAGGCAAACCAAACTGGCCTGGCCGTTGTGGCCTTTGGAAAAGCAGAAAGGCTGCTCATGTGTGCAGCCAGCATGCTGCATGGGTAATTAAATCGCTCCCAAGGAAAATCTTGTTTGAGCACTAAAGGTCACGGCTATGATTCGTCTGTGATTCTTTGTCAATACGTTTTTCTAACCAAGTACCACATAAAGAGTCCATTATATGGGCTTCGGGGCTGCCTGCTTGCCCAGGGATGGGAAGGAAAAAATTTGTGGGCTGGCCCTGTTACATGCACCATTTAACACAGCACAATTGCCCTCCCTCCTCGAGGAGTCTGCCTTTTGTTGACTCAAGTCCTAATTCATGTGGGGGGAGTTTAGTGTAACTAGAAGTTTAGGGTCTCATAAAAGGCTTTAACTAGTTTCACAAAGATACTCACAGATGCCTGAACAGTAAACACTGGAAAGGCTCAGCGCTGGGTTAGAAGTTGGGAGAATGGAGGCTGAATTGTGTTTGTGTTTTGCTTTAAGGACTAGGCTAGACCCAGGATTTGTGCTTTCCCCCTGGGTCCTCCCCTGTCCTTTCTCACACAGAGCCCCAGAAAAGCCACTGCATCAAACTCGGGCTTAGGACTTGAGAGTTGGGGGCATTTTCAGAGGTCTTTGAGGAAACTGGTGTTGGATGGCAGCTCAAGCAATTGGCCCCTCTGTGGGAGCAGGAAGGCAGGTGAACCACACCGCCTTGACTGTGACAACCCAACTCTCCAGAAGGAAAGGAGAGTTCCCAGTTGCTCAAAGAAAAGTCCAAGTGGAGAAGCTTCTCCTCCTATGGAAACTCCAGCTCAATCCCCACCTCCTCCATGACACCCTAAATAATGTAAAATTTTATTTTTCTCTGAAGTAAAGTTAAAGACCGGGGTAGATGGCAGCTTCATAACAGCATCAGAGACCTCAGTGCCTTTGATCTCTCTGCTGTTCCATACTTTAGTGTATGGGCCGTGTATTAGCTGGGACTGTATCTGTTGCATTTAGTGTAAAAAAAAATAATATGTGCTTTTAATTTTTCCTCTTCTATGAAAGAAGTCTAGAGGAAGACACTTCAGTTTGATGATTCCTTGATGTCACCGGGGATCAGACTCCTTCCAGGTGATCACTCTGCTGTTTCTGGGGTGGGGTTCTCATCCTCAGGGTGTCCTAGCTATCAGATCTGAGTTCTAGGCAACTTAGTAGGGAAAGAGAAGGGTACACTCTGATCTTGTTATTAAAAAAAAAAAAAAAAAAAGAGCCCAGAGTTTAGAGGCTGGGGAGATAACTGTGATTACCAGTAGTTGAGATCAAACTAAGATGAAGTGGTGATTTTATTGATTTATTCTATCTAAAATGCATGTAGAAGAGTGAGCCCATAAATGTGTGAGTCCACACTTGGAGCCAGGATGCTGGGTTCACATCTTACTTGGTAATCAATGTGACCTTGGGCCTCAATTTCCTCATTTATGCATCCAGGGGTTAGAGTTTCAAAAAACCAGATCATGAAGCTGGGCTCCCTTAGATTAAGGATGAACGAACCAAAATGGGCTCACTGGCAGGTTAGGTGTCCACCGAGAGGATGAATCCATAGCAAAATGCTGAGTGGAATCTAGGAAATGGAGCAGAAAAGTCGAGAGCCGTTAAGGTAGGACAGCTAGCATGTGAAGTTAGAGATGGTAGGCTGCAGAGGAAATGGGAGAAACGTGTTTGGGATTGAGGTAGCCAGAAATCACAGTGTGTTAGTTGCTTAGTCGTGTTCGACTCTTTGCGACCCCATGGACTTTAGCCCACCAGGCTCCTCTGTCCATGGGATTCTTCTGGCAAGAATACTGGAGTGGGTTACCATTTCCTTCTCCAGGGGATCTTCCTTACCCAGGGATCAAACCCGGATCTCCTGCATTGTAAGCGGATGCTTTACCATCTGAGCTACTAGGGAAGCCTGAAATCACAGTTCAGTTCAGTTCATTTCAGTTGCTCAGTCGTGTCAGACTCTTTGCAACCCCGTGAATTGCAGCTTGCCAGGTCTCCCTGTCCATCACCAACTCCCGGAGGTTACTCAAACTCATGCCCATCGAGTCGGTGATGCCATCCAGCCATCTCATCCTCTGTCGTCCCCTTCTCCTCCTGCCCCCAATCCCTCCCAGCATCAGGGTCTTTTCCAATGAGTCAACTCTTTGCATGAGGTGGCCAAAGTATTGGAGTTTCAGCTTCAACATCAGTCCTTCCAATGAACACCCAGGACTGATCTCCTTTAGGATGGACTGGTTGGATCTCCTTGCAGTCTAAGGGACTCTCAAGAATCTTCTCCAACACCACAGTTCAAAAGCATCAATTTTTCGGCATTCAAGTTTCCTCAAGTCCAGCTCTCACATCCATACATGACCACTGGAAAAATCATAGCCTTGACCAGATGGACCTTTGTTGACAAAGTAATGTCTCTGCTTTTTAATATGCTATCTAGGTTGGTCATAACTTTCCTTCCAAGGAGCAAGTGTCTTTTAATTTCATGGCTGCAATCACAATCTTTAGTGATTTTGGAGCCCCCAAAAACAAAGTCTGACACTGTTTCCACTGTCTCCCCATCTATTTCCCATGAAGTGATGGGACCAGATGCCATGATCTTAGTTTTCTGAATGTTGAGCTTTAAGCCAACTCTTTCACTCTCCTCTTTCACTTTCATCAAGAGGCTTTTTAGTTCCTCTTCATTTTCTGCCATAAGGGTGGTGTCATCTGCATATCTGAGGTGATTGATATTTCTCCCGGCAATCTTGATTCCAGCTTGTGCTTCTTCCAGTCCAGCATTTCTTATGATGTACTCTGCATATAAGTTAAATAAGCAGGGTGACAATATACAGCCTTGATATACTCCTTTTCCTATTTGGAACCAGTCTGTTGTTCCATGTCCAGTTCTAACTGTTGCTTCCTGACCTGCATACAGGTTTCTCAAGAGGCAGGTCAGGTGATCTGGTATTCCCATCTCTTTATTAATTTTCCACAGTTTATTGTGATCCACACAGTCAGAGGCTTTGCCATAGTCAATAAAGCAGAAATAGATGTTTTTCTGAAGCTCTCTTGCTTTTTCGATGATCCAGCAGATATTGGCAATTTGATCTCTGGTTCCTCTGCCTTTTCTAAAACCAGCTTGAACATCTGGAAGTTTTCAGTTCATGTATTGCCGAAGCCTGACTTGGAGAATTTTGAGCATTACTTTACTCACGTGTGAGATGAGTGCAATTGTGCGGTAGTTTGAGCATTCTTTGGGATTGCCTTTCTTAGGGATTGGAATGAAAACTGACCTTTTCCAGTCCTGTGTCCACTGCTGAGTTTTCCAAATTTGCAGGCATATTGAGTGCAGCACTTTCACAGCATCATCTTTCAGGATTTGAAATAGCTCAACTGAAATTCCATCACCTCCACTAGCTTTGTTCGTAGTGATGCTTTCTCAGGCCCACCTGACTTCACATTCCAGAATGTCTGACTCTAGGTGAGTGATCACACCATTGTGATTATTTAAGGTCATGAAGGTCTTTTTTGTATAGTTCTTCTGTGTATTCTTGCCGCCTCTTCTTAATATCTTCTGCTTCTGTTAGGTCCATACCATTTCTGTCCTTTATTGAACCCATCTTTGCATGAAATGTTTCCGTGGTATCTCTAATTTTCTTGAGATCTCTAGTCTTTCCCATTCTGTTGTTTTCCTCTATTTCTTTGCATTGATCGCTGAGGAAAGCTTTCTTATCTCTCCTGGCTATTCTTTGGAACTCTGCATTCAAGTGGAAATATCTTTCCTTTTCTCCTTTGCTTTTCACTTCTCTTCTTTTCACAGCTATTTGTAAGGCCTTCTCAGACAACCATTTTGCCTTTTTGCATTTCTTTTCCATGGGGATGGTCTTGGTCTCTGTCTCCTGTACAGTGTCACGAACCTCCATCCATAGTTCATCAGTTTCTCTGTCTATCAGATCTCGTCCCTTAAATCTATTTCTCACTTCCACTGTATAGTCATAGGGATTTGACTTAGGTCATACCTGAATGGTCTAGTGGTTTTCCTTACTTTCTTCAGTTTAAGTCTGAATTTGGCAATAACCTGGGGTCAAATGAGACTGTGTGAGAACTGATTCAGTACAGTGGCACCATCTGCCCAACATCTCTCTTCTGTCTGAACTTTCTGGGTCTCAGAGAACTCCTCAAAGTGGGCGAAACCTCTCAGTTTAGGGTTCTGTGGTGCTCAGATCTCCTACAGCTCTAAAATGGCTGTTGGTCTAAGTTGAATCAAGAAGTGATAAAAATGCTGAGGAAACGTGGCTGGCCTGAGAGCTGATACCTCTGACCCCTCTGGTCCTCCCTGATCTTGAAGTAAGCCATAAGCTTCATTGACTCTGGAATAGGAATA
Organism: Muntiacus reevesi; assembly: GCF_963930625.1. Classification (NCBI taxonomy): domain Eukaryota; kingdom Metazoa; phylum Chordata; class Mammalia; order Artiodactyla; family Cervidae; genus Muntiacus; species Muntiacus reevesi. Next base: position 35,209,592 of record NC_089265.1, on the reverse strand, counting down.
GGCAAGACTGGTTTCAAGATATTCAAGGGAAAAAAGTTCTCTCTCAGTTCTAGATGAATGGGTTAATCCAAACCAAAAACCATAGAAAATTTCTGAGAGGAATTGTGTCATCTGGCTTTTAAGATGATGAGACTTGTGTGGTGTTTCTCGCTGATTCTCAGGAAAGAAAAGATTGAGTGAGAATGAGCAAAGACAAAGAAACCTTGCAGAAGAAAATTAAGGGTTGGGTTTTAAAACTCATGCAGGCAAATATTCTGTGTTGAAGAAGTGATTTTTTTTTAATGCTTCCTGAGGATGTGAAGAGCTTTTCAGATACTCTCAAGTAAGTAAGCAGAGTCAGGTGATGCTTGCAAATAGTTTCTTCAGCTGTCCATGGGCTAGGATTTCAGAAGTCTCCAGAAATCACTGTGCTCTTCAACTACATTCTCTGTAATTACTCTGCACAGAATATGCACTAGTTCTTGATACTCTTGTATTTGATTTGATTGATGGAATGTGCAATAGAGAGGCAGGAGCAGGAGAGTAAAACAGGGCTGTATTTTCTGCCGGAAACTAGCCCCTGTCTCTCAAGTAATGGGCATTTATCCTATTGGGGAGGGGGGTGGTGGTAGTGGGAGTGGAAGATGGAAAGAGAGGGTTTCTGAAGGGGCCATGGATCAATCCAACATGCTGAGCTGTACTGCAGTCAGCTAAACCAGATGGAATTTTCTGGTATGATGAGAAAAACTGAGAGTAGTATAGTGTTTCAGCAAAACTAAAGGGCATTTTTATTTGCTTCTCTCTTGTATGTCTTGTGACTATCAAAAAATAGAATCAGGACGTGCTTTGGCAGTTAGAGATTTCTATATTTCCAGGTGGAGGTGAATAATTTACTAGGATCTATTTACAACAGGTGAAGTTCCTTTTTTCATGTTAGGAAAAACTACCTTGTTGACAAGGTAAATAGCAAATGAGTCCAAAGACCCTGAAAAAGAATGTTTGGAGTGTTTACAATATTATCTTGAAGGTTAAATTGTCAAATACCCATGATTTAAGATACATTAATTTCATCCAGTTTATAGTTTGAAATAAGTAGCGAAGAAACAACATTGATTTTCTCTAATCTGCAGAGCTTAAAATTTTTTTTAGGAAAATAGAGCAATATGAAATTTGGGCAATATTCTGCTAAATGGAGAAAAGTCAGTGAACAGGATGGAGGTTATCTTCCATGGCATATTTTCAGGAATTACAGTGTGTATTTGTATCCGTTAAGGTTGCAAGGTAGATACATGAGTAAATGAATGAATAAAAGGTGATCTCTGTTTTTAAGAAGGCAAGATGCATTAAAAAAATATAACACATGGCTGCCAAAAATGAAGGCTAATTGAGAAGCCTCAGTTGTGTTCAGAGCTCCACCATCTGCCTGATACCCCAGGAATAGAAACTTGGGGTCATCTTTAACTTACCCCTTTCCCTTGTTCCCTACATGTGTTCCTTGATTCCTCCCCCTGGAATTTCCTCCCTCACCTGATCCTTCCCATCCCTCAAGACCAAGGTCAAATGTCGACTTCTGCACAGAGACTTCCCTCATGTCCTCAGTACAAACTAACTTCTGAGACTTAAATCTACTTGCAGATTTCTAGTGATCTAGGGTGGACCACATGGAGACTGCCTGAGATAAAAGAGAAAAGAATAACAGAAGGTTTTCTTTTCATCTGTAAGACCAGAGCTGAACGGACTCATTGACCTTCCACCAGAGGCATTTTCACGCCAGCTCTTCACACCTTCATACCTCACCTGTCTGAAAGAAAGAATACAAAGTGGTGGGTGTGCATCTCCTCAGAAGAATCCTGAACTTGTGGACTACACTAGGAGGGAGAGAGAGCGACAGCAAGACAGAGAGAGACACAGTGAGACACACACAGACAGACAGGCAGAGGCAGAGGGAATGAGGCTGGAATGGGCCCTATCCTGGAAGGAAGCAGGCTCAAAGCATCCCACTTCTTCAGCTTCATGATGAAACCAATGCAGCAGGACAGTGTAATATTGAGTGCTAAGTTGCTTCAGTCATGTCTGACTCTCTGCGATCCTGTGGACTGTAGCCCGCCAGGCTCCTCTGTGCATGGGATTCTCCAGGCAAGAATACTGGAGTGGGTTGCCATTTCCTTCTCCAGGGGATCTTCCTGACCCAGTGATCGAACCCGGGTCTCTTAAGTCTCCTGCATTGCCAGGTGGGTTCTTTACCACTGGGTGCCACCTGGGAAGTTGAGTATTGACTGTGTACTAATGGGACACATCAACTGCTGTGTTTCTCCCTCAGTGAATTCCTGTGATCTTTGGTTCTTTCCCATTCAGTCAGTGACACTTTGCTTTAGCACTCCAAGAGATAAGAACCTCAACAAATAAGCAGTGCTTGGTTTTTTGAAACTCATGTGAGCAATAAGACTCTTGAGAGATGGAGGTGAGGGAAAGCTTTGGGGTCTGTGTGAATCAGAAGTAAGAGGCTGGGGAGACAAGCCAGCTTCACCCCCCTGTCTAGACCAGAGGAAGATTCCTGGGCACGGGCAGCTGGGCAGTTGAATTCTGGGCAGTGACTGAGGTTCCAGCTTCAGGAGTGGGGCCACTAGCATAGAATGGACCATTGTCTTGCTTCACAGATGAAGTCCAGGAAGATATTAAGCTTCTCAGTTTTCTTGTCCCATCCACCTTGGCACATGGCATGTCTCTCATCAAAGAGAATCTAAGATGGCCTCACCGATCCTCTACAACCCCAGGGTAACATGGAAAAACACCCCACAGCGCCCCATCTGCCCTCTACCACCTTAGAGAAGGCCTCTCACCTATCAGAGAGGACCAGTGGGCCAGAAGAGATCACCACTGAATGTGGTGCTCACCTAGGGGGCTATGACACCCCCAGGAATGCCACAGCAGAGAGATGCAGGTGAGCAGGACTGAGGCATGCACACCTTCATCCCAGGGAATGACCTGGTGGAGGGGTGACGGTGGTTGAGAATGAGATGCTTCCTCCTGACCAGAGCTCCCACTGAGCTCTACACAACTCAGTGGGACATGAACACAAATATCTGTAAATAGAAAGAAAATCCTGCTTTGCCTGAGCTTATCCTAAAATGAAGTTTCTCTTACCAAGAAGAAGTGGGATTTGAGAAGGAGCTATAAAACTAAAGAACGGTGTATTGTTCATCTCAATTTGTGGCCTAAAACAATTCCTACCTGCTGCACAAAGTATTGCATACTCTTGAGTGTTGTGTCTCCTCATTTCTTGACAGAATAAAAGAACCCCACCTATTAGTATAACTGCTGACCAGACAGTCTTAAACCTGATCCGCTCTTCCCCTTGGAGGTGAGCTGAGTTTGCGGGGGGTGGGGGTGGGGGACACTGGGGAGGGGAGGAGACCTGAGCCTCCACTAGAGGCCACCAGACACCGCAAAGCAGCAGCTGCAGTCTGATTCAGCATTAGCCACTTCTGTGGAGTTCTTGCAATCCGCTCAGTGGAAGGCTGTGTCATACTGAGTCTTAGCCTAAACTTGCACCCTACCCTCTATTCACACTGAAACTTTTGGTGCTGGATTAAGAGGGACTTTCCTTTTAGAGAGCTTTAGTAAAAGATTCTCCTTGAGAAGAAGGCATGCTTCATTACTGGTTGTTTTGCAAATGGTTCTTTTTTTACAGAGAAGCTGATAACATAAAAACTTCTAGGTACAGAATCTGGTGTTCTCAGAGATATTAGAGATGACTGAGTTGTCAGTAGAATCTCAGGGGCAGAGCCTTTTTCATTGGACTTCTGATTGATTGCATTGGATGCTTATCAGTTACCACGAGAAGCTCCTGGATTAGGGAACAGCTAAGAAGATGCTTTATCTTTGCCTGTTTCTGGGACATGTAAGCACTTCAAAAGCCATCTCTTCAGCACTTGGGTACTTAATCAATTGTGTATCTCAATTTTGATTTTTTGATACAGTCTCTGAGTTTTAGGTGTTAGATACAATGAACATGATGAGTAGCTTGGAAATGCTCTCTTGTCCTGTCGAAGTGAGCGGTCAGCATCCTTTCTGTGGCCCACGACCCATGTGCATGCGTATCAAGTCACTTCAGTCATGTCTGACTCTTTGTGACCCCAGCGACTGTAGCCAGCCAGGCTCCTCTGTCCATGTGATTCTCCAGGCAAGAATACTGGAGTGGGTTGCCACAGCCTCCTCAGGGGAGCTTCCTGACCCAGGGATTGAACCTGCATCTCTTGCAGCTCCTGTATTGCAGATGGATTCTTTTCCACTGAGCCACCAGGAAAGCCAAGGCCTGACACTCCACTTAATAGTCACCTCATCTTAAAACCAGATTAAAAACCTTCAGTGGATCCCCACTGAGTTCAAACTCCTTAGCCTGGGAACTGAGGGCCTCATTAGTCAAAGTTTACCTTGATATACCTTCATCTGGCATATCCTCATAGCCCGATACTCCAGCTATGGAAAAATCAGTGTTGTTCGTGGAACACACCAGGTTTCTTCCATACCTTTGTGCTTTTGTGTATACTGGTACCCAACATATCCTTCCCCTTTGTCCATCTAGTGAAAACCCACTTGTCTTTCAACACTCACCCCCTCCCTAAATTCTTCCCTGAACTTCTAAGAAATCCCAACTCTATATCCCTTATAACACCTCTGCTGCCCCATATTTATAGCCTCATTAGGGCTTTGTTGGCATGTTTTTATCATGCGGCTCTCACCATTTCTAGAAAGAACTCTAAAGGCAAAGGCTACATCCCAGCTAGCTCTGTGTGTCTAATGCCTGGTGTCTAATAGACCCTCAAGAAGTGTTTACTGAGTAAATGTGGTAGGCTTTGATTTCTGCAAAAATTTTGTAGTATTGCTAGTTTAACAGTGGTGACAGGTAGCTCTTTTCCAGGAAGCTGGATGTGGCTGTATTGAGGAGAAAGATTTCAGCTCATGATTCAGAAGACTTTGACTTCAGGTCAAAGGAACCACTGAGTTATCACCATCAAAAAACTGGGAAAAGAATTTTAATGCAATTCATCCTATATGGTCTCATTTAAAGAGATTTTATTGCCATTAGCAGGTCAGCCAACCAAGACCACACCCTCATTTGAGAAGTTCCAAAGAAGTTCTTGAAATTAACTTCTGGAGAAGCCTTGCTTGAAGGGTAGGTTCCAAGCAAACTGTAACACTGAGGACATTTGCCTTTACCCAGCAATTTTTCCTCTTCCCTCATTCCCACCCTGATCTTTCAGATTGCTACTAAGAGATTCAAGGTGCCCCTTTGACTTCCTTTTGAAGATCATAATGAAATACTTTTGATTATTAATTTGCCTTACAGTTTATTATAATCACGTTTGTATGGTTATAACCCCTATGAGATCTCTGGGCTTCTGGACGTCAGGAAAGTATATCATGTTTACCTTTCCATGTAAACATGAAAGTATATCATGCTTATCCTTGGGCTCTATATAGTGCTACCATGAAAGTGAAAGTGTTAGTATCTCAGTCATGTCTGACTGTTTGTGAACCCATGGACTGTACAGCCCACCAGACTCCTCTGTTCATGGGAGTCTCCAGGCAACAATACTGGAGGAGGTAGCCATTCTCTTCTCCAGGGGATCTTCCTGACCCAGGGATCGAACCCGGTCTCCTGCATTGCAGATGGATTCTTTACCACCTGAGCTACCGATAAATGTTAATTGAGAGACATCCCTGGCAGTCCAGTGGTTAAAACTTCACCTTCCAATGCACGGGGTACAGGTTCAATCCCTGGTCGGGGAGCTAAGATCCCATGTGACTGAAAACCAAAACATAAAACAGAAACAACATTGTAGCAAATTCAATAAAGACTTTTAAAAATGGTCCACATAAAAAAATTCTAAAGAAGTTAGTTGGATAAAGGTATAAATAAAAAGTATAGAGATTTCCTACCTTGTACTATGTTTTAAGAAATTTTCTCGAATTTTCCTAGAAAAGACTATTCTATAATTTTTAGATTAAGCAAAAGCACACAAAACTTACCACACTTCTCATAGTTGCCCTAATTCAGTAGTGGAACTGGAAGATTTTACCATTCATCTGTGGAGTGCTTCATAGTTTAAAAGGCATAATCACCACCTTTTCTCTTATTCGACCTTTCTAATGACCCTGTGAAAGAAGTGTTATTCTCAGCAGTTTACCAGTGAAAAAGCTGGTGCTCAGAGAGGTTAGCAACACCCCTGAAGTTGCACAGCTAGCAATTTCCTGAGCCAGAGCTAGAACTTCTTTCGAAGGTAACTTGCTAGAACTTCTTTCAAAGGTAACTTGCTGTCCATAGGGTCGCACAGAGTTGGACACAACTGAAGTAACTTAGCATGCATTGGAGAAGGAAATGACAACCCACTCCAGTATCCTTGCCTGGAGAATCCCAGGGATGGAGGAGCCTGGTGGGCTGCCTTCTATGGGGTCGCACAGAGTCAGACATGACTGAAGCGACTTAGCGGCAGCAGCAATGTTCTTTTCATTATAATACACAGCCTTCCCAGCTTACTCACTGCTGGGCCTAGTGAGGTCTCTGATGGTAAGGCAATGCCAATTTTGGATGCAAGTTTAATTGAAATGTTTTTAAACATGAGGCTGGTATTAGTGTTTTCCATTGTCCTAAGAGTTATGTAGTAAATTATCCAAAAAGCTATGCCTATTTTTCAGATACTTTGTTAATAGTACACATACTGCAAAACAGAATCACTAAAATACTCTTGGCTTTCTGCTGATACAGTGTATGCAAAATATGCTATACACTCTCAACTTTTCACTTAAACCTAACATAAGAGCATTGGGAAAATTCAGTAAAGTGGAGATATCTATAGTCTCTTCAATTTTGTGTATTTGCTCTATCTGTAGTATTAGGCAAATATGAAACTTTGTCATATCTATGCAATGTTTAACAATGAAATACTTGGGAAAATAGCAAACCAAATGCATGTTGTGCAGTAAATTAGGAAATCTGACTTTTTATAACCTTGGGCATTGTCAGATTCTCTACAATGCTTCTAAATCCTTTTGCTTTATGGTTTTCATATATCTGCTAGAGATAAGTGTATGTAAAATTGGATATTTTCCAGGCAATATGTCTTTCATTTGTAGCTCTTGAAGAGCTCAGCTATATGCAGTAATGTATTTGTGTTTTAGAATGCTGACTATGGGATAAAGTACTACACTTAAATATACAATACTTCTACCAGCATTCCTTAAACTATTTGGATAAACATGGCTGTGACTTCTATATAATTTATTGCACTCTGTCAAATCATACTTATAACTCCCACTTTGTATTTTAGAAATTTGAAAATGTATCCTATTTCTTCTACTAGAATATGGTTTCCTTGAGGGCAATATCTGTAACATTTACAACTGGTGTTTAAATGTTTAGCTACCAGTAGCAGAAAAGTTTGCTAAAAGGCTAAAACAAATAGGGCTTGAATTATTTCATAGAACAATACATCCAGAGGAAAGCAGCTGCTAGGGTTCGCTAATTATATTAGAGCAAATTTTGTTGCAGTTTCCTTGGTCTTTTCCTCATGTTGTTACCTCATGGTTGCAAGAGGGCTACTGTCCCTCCAGTCATCAAGTCATCACTAAGGGCAGAAAGAAGGGGCAGTAGGCAGGAGCTATTTCCGTCCTTTTTATCTCTCAGAAACCTGCTAGTAGACTTTTGACGTACTGTCTCCTTGGCCAGAGCCATGACCTGACCACTCTTCATTGCAACAAAGGCTGATAAAGTGCACATTTAACTCTTGAAGCTTTAATGGGGGAAGGTGGCAAGGCAGAGGGTGGTTGGGAGGGGCTGTTGGCTCAGCCAGCCAGCAGTCATCTCCCTGAATCTCCTGTAGCTCTAAAACTGTGCTTAAACTGCATAGTTACTTTAAATGGATAAAATCACTTCATTATAATCCAATTTAAGGATTATTATGTTGGCTTTGTTGCTGTAGGTTTTCAGGGGAGAAGAACTAACTGAGTGCCTGTGATGTGCTAGTAGGCAGTCCACATGCTTTGAATCATTTAATCCTCAGAACAATCCCCATTTTACAGCTAAGAAAACTGGAGCTCAGGTGGATGAAGAAGCTTGAGGCTGTAGTTAGTGAGGTAAAAAGACACTTTTCAAGCATATCCATCTGATGCCAAAGCCCAAGCTATTTCTAGTCTACCACCTGACTCTTGAATGATTCAAATCACCATGTTATGAAGATCATCCTAGTATGCTGGCACATCCTTCATATTCTTTATAATTGTGAAATGGAAAGTCTGACTCAATACGGTCAGTGACTTTCTGTGATAAAGTCATCGGCTGTAACATCATTAGACATTCTAAACTACATTCGTTTTTGAAAAAGTATGTCTGTTTAAGCAGAGGTTAAATGAACTTCCTAGTTTGGGTTGAGTGAGAGGTAAGGCTTATGCCAGTCTCTGCTGCATTTAAGGGTAGAGGCAGCACATCACCTTGGATCTGACTTTGTGCAGGGAAGGGTCATTTCCATGGTGCTTCTTAGTTACGCAAACTGAAGGTGAGTATATATTCCTTGCTCAATGAGGGCAGAAGGACCTCTTGTGGCTTCCTTTGGAGAGTCGACCTGAGTCCAGAGCCTTCAGGCCAGAGGGCGCTGAGACGTCAATCCCTGCTTCTGAGATTGATATTAAGGAAACTGATTGGTTGGTCCACTGGCAGACGACACCAGTGGATTAAAGACAGTTCCTCCAAAGGAAGTTTGAGGTGGTGAGCAGAGCCAATGCAGCATGTGGGAAAGGTTCATGAGGCCTCTGGTAGGGTGTCCTAAACAGGGGAACAGGACTGAATAAATGAATAGAGACTGGGAGCACCAGGCCTCCCCACAGCACACAAAGCACTGAGACAGCTGGTAGGACTGGCCCTTCTCTGTGACATTTTGCTGCTGTAGGAAGCTATGGCAGCAGTGGACTGCCAAACTCTACAGTTCTCTGCTTGCCCGGGGTCTGGTCAAGACCATGTCCCTGTGCACTGGGTGAGCCCAGGAGCTTTGGACTGGGCTGTGAGAATCCAAGCAGGAAATCCCCAGTTTGCATCTCCACAGGGTTGATATAGGGTCTGAAGTCATGCTCTGGGAAAGAAGCAACTGTATTTTACAGGGAGTACATCATTTATGGGGGCTTCCCAGGTGGCTCGGTGGTAAAGAATCTGCCTTCAATGCAGGAGATGCAGGTTGGATCCCTGGATCAGGATGATCCCTCCAGAGGAGGAAATGGCAACCCACTCGAGTGTTCTTGCCTGAAAAATCCCATGGACAGAGGAGCCTGCTGGGCTACAGTTCATGGGGTCACAGAAGAGTCAGATACAACTGAGCAACCTATAGCCGAGTGTAGGTTATACCTTGAAAGTCAATAACAAAAATACTGCTCTGCTAATGAATTGATATTAATATATTTCCAGGCCTTCAGGTGGAGGCAGACAAAAGCACAGCTAGATAATTTGCTATTAAATTGTTGGGTCTGGAACCTAGAGGTAGAGAAAAATGTTAATAAAGGCATCTCTTTCAGGGGAAGTGAGTCCTGATGCACAAAGACAAGACAGAAAGGGAGATTATAGAAGAACACTTCAGGGGGTCAGTGTGTGCACACACAGAAAGCAGAGAGTGACTACATTGATAGCAAACAAGGGGTGGAATAGATGGGTGCAGAGATTAGTGGGGTTAACTATGTAATCTATTATTTGTATCTGAATAGGTACTATGTTCACATGTTCAAAATTTGAATGATTAGAAAGTGTATAACAGAAGTGAATTCATTCCTGTCCCACCCACTCAGTTCCTTACCTTAGAGGCAACCAAGATTTGAGGTCCTTACACACCTCTGGAGAGATATTTTATGCATATATAAGTGTGTGTGTGTGTGTGTGTGTGTGTGTGTGTGTGTAGCTGCAGCGTTTACATAGCTGGTTTTATAGCACATATATCATTTTCCATCTTGCTTAAAAAACTTGGCAATATGATTGGAGATCATTTCATATTAGTATAGAGGGAGCTTTGCCATTTGCTTTTCTTTCTTTAGAGCTTTGAACCACCCATTGCTGGATATGCCATACTTTAGCCAGTCCTCTCTTTATGCGCATTTTTGACTGTTGCCAATGTTTTGCAATGATTAATCTTGTATGTATCTCCTGTGTGTGTGTGTGTGTGTGTGTGTGTGTGTGAGAGAGAGAGAGAGAGAGAGAGAGAGAGAGTCTTGCTAGCATGAAGATTTGTTTGTAAGGATCCCGACTCTGCTCTGCAGCTACTAAACAGATCGTGAAGGCTCCAATCTTAGTTATTAGATTTGCTCATGAGTGCTCAGTTGTTCAGTTATATTCGACTCTTTGTGAGTCCATGAACTGTGGCCCACCAGGCTCTTCTGTCCATGGAATTTTCCAGGCAAGAACACTGGAGTGGGTTGCCATTTCCTTCTCCAGGGGATTTTCAGATTCAGGGATCTAACCCATGTCTCGTGCATCTCCTGCATTGGTAGGCGAATTCTTTACTACCGCACCATCCGGGAAGCAGTTATTAGATTTAGTTGAGCCTAAAAAGCTCCACTATAATGGTTAACAAGAAGGTTTGGAGAGCCATGCTTGTTTTCCATTTTGCCTCTCTGAGACTTCCTAATTTTCCCTCAAAGTTTGGGGATGGATGACATTATTATTTTCAGACTGTAGTAAGAAAGCAGCCTAAATAGATACCTCTAGATCTTCTAAGATTGGTTACTTCTCACTCTCCCACAGTCTCTGCAGGTAAAGGAGATGTTTGATTTTAAATGCTCCTACTCCAAAGACATCCCTTTCATAACAAGTATAAGAAAGAGGCAAAGTAGAGATTTTGGTAGCAAGGAGGATTGGGCTGGGAGAGCAGATAATCAGGCCAAGGAGAAGCTGAAATTAAGACTTGTTATGGTGGATCTACTTGTGGATATTTGAGAGTCGGTTGTAATTGAATTTTTATTGTTCAATCAGAATGCAATATATCCACTGGCCTTTTAAATTTTTAATTGAGGAGACATATTAAAGTTTTAAATTACTAGATCTATTTTGCCTTGATTGGACACTATATAAAATCAGGCAGAGTCCGTCTATAGTAGCGCCCAAGAGTTCCCTACCATCAATCAAAGTATGTTTCTCCATTTTATTTCTTGCCTCTACTATTAACTTGTCACTACCAACCTGCTTTTATTGTTTCACATGCTGTGTGATGGATTAAACTAGTTAGCTAGTCAGATAGATTATAAGGGATACATTAACACTTACTATTTTTGACGGAGCACTGAGCCAAACAAAAGCCATTTCTTACAGAAGACAATGAAGCCTGCTGCTCTCCATGTTTCCGACTTTGTGGTTCTCGCTTTCTCTGAGTGGGTAGATAATAGCCATGTAATCATTTTAGTGAAGACGCATTTAATTAGCATCTTTCTTAAGAGGTTTCTATTATCACCTGATGGTCAGTTCTCTGGGTAGCCAGGATCATTATTTCAGACTTTCCTCTCTGCTGCCCTGGGATCTATTTTTGGCAGAATGAATGAGAAACTCCTGAAGCAAACTAAATCCATCGGGTTTTTGTTCCTAAGAAATGGAGCTCTGGGTTTCTGAGCAGGCAACTCCAGAGGTTTTCTCCAGGTTCTCAGTGTTTTAGTGGCCCCAAGTACCTGATGTTATATTTTCTGCTATTTAGAGGCAGGATCACATCGCTTGGCTGCTCGGCAGATACCCTGCCACGTGCACCGCGGATCTGGGGCGTGGCCGCTCGGCTGCCTCACCAGGTGAGACTGCTGGCCTGTGATTGGCCCCCAGGTGCTCCTCATTGCTGCTCAAGACCCACACCTGTGCGCACAAGACGCCGGCTTGCTCTGAGTGGCTCCTATTGGGCCACCTCCCCAGAGAAGCCACACCCTTTCTTTCCCCGCGATCTTGGGAAGGGTCCAGAAAGTCTTTGATGCCGCCCGCTCCCTGCGACCCAGTGACTGTTCCAGAAGGATTCTAACACCTTCGGTCACCTGGACCCACATCTTTGGCAATGTTTGGTGTCTGGGCTCAGGGCTTAGTTATATTTTCTGGCTTTCTAACTTCCCTGTGAGTTCCAATTCCCGGGGCTGCTGGCTGATTCGAGTCTAGAAGGAGGAAAAAAACCCGGAAGGAGCTGAGGGAAAGGTTGGTTGTCTGTTTTCTGATCACCCCGGTTGTTCGGGAAAGCCGTCCAGACCCGGAGCTCAGATGCGGTAAGCTTGCTGCTGACTCTCACTGTGGCGGGTGGTAGTTGTGGAATGGAAACTGACCCCCAACAGAAGCACTCAGCGGCTGGCCTGCGCCACACGGGGCTAGCGAGGTGAGGCAGGTAGGGGATGAGAGTGGGCAGTGCAACTGGGGGCTTTTCCTTCTTGTTTGTTCTTGTGGGCGGAGACTGGGTCACGTCCATCTTCCCAGCAGAAGAGGAACGGCAAGACTTAGAATAGGCAGCTGCTTGGCCATCACTCCACATTGCTGCCTGATCTTAATTCCCCTACCAGGGATTGAACCCAGGCCCTCAGAGTGAAAATGCTGAGTCCTGATTACTGGACCAGCCAGGGAGTTCCCCCCCTGTTACCTTCTACTAGTAATACTATTAAGGGTTGCAACAGGAACCAGTGATAAATTCTGTGGGAATGACAATGGGGCCTCTTGCCAGGAGTTTTGGAAACTCCAGGTTCCCCAATGACCCGTCTTAACGTCATTCATTCCCCTGGAGGTAACATGCTCTTTCACATTATTGATCTACCATGTTCGGGACCTTACATACACTAGGACTTGACGTCTAAGCTTGAAGAGCCTGCCTTTTATCAGCCACTACTATATCATAGGTGCTGTTTTAGGTTACGCAGATCTTTCAGTCCTCACCATAACCTTGTATTGTAGGGCTCTTATCTATCCCGTGGCACCATTTTCTGACACCCATTTTATTTTTTAAACTTTTTATTTTGTATTGGAGTATACCTGATTAACAAGCAATGTTGTGATAGTTTCAGGCGAACAGTGAAGGGACTCAGCCACATGCATACGTGTATCCATTCTCCCCCAAACTCCACCCCCACCCAAATCTGGCTGCCACATAACATTGTGCAGAGTCCCATGTGCTATACAGTAGGTCCCTCCAACACCCTTTTTCGAGCAAAGATGTCTGATAAATTAACAACAGAAACAGCAGCAGCAGGTGCTACCAGTTGTTGTACTTATTATGTATCAGGCACTGTTCAAAGCCCTTTGCATATGTTAATTGATTTAATCTCCATAATAACCTTATGAGCTGTGAGGAAGGTGTCATTATCTTCATTTCACACATAAGAAAAATGAAGCAGAGGTTAAATAACTTTACCAGTCTCACCCACTGATAAAGCTTTCTAGCACTGCTACAAGCTAGATAACATTATTACTGTTTTAAATGTTAATAATAAGAAAATCAATGATATTTCAAAAGCTCACTGAATTTGAGCAGATTGACCAAAGAGGAAGGCAGAATTAATTCCTCTTTCAGAGACAGAATTATTCTTTTGTTTAGGGAAATGCCTTAAGGGACCTGTTTTTTTTTTTTTTTTTTTTCCGGTTGAAAGTAAGCTATCTGGGCATGCCTGGAATTGAAGTTAAAATACAGATGAGGAAACTGCCCTGCAGAGTAAAATACAGGAAGTTTGGGGTTGTGCTTTGGCACCTTGAGATGGTAGAAGGACGTGCAGGAGAAGAAAGTAGGAATGGGTGAAAGAGAGAGAGAGTGGAGCTCAGTAATATGGTGGGAAGTTAGGATCCTTGAAGGAAAGTAGTCATTGACAAATTCTCTGTGGAGGAAATGGCCAACAAATCTCTTGGAACCAGGATAGTTGAAGTTCTTTCTGCAGGTGTTACTACTGTTCTCTGTTGGACTCAAACCTTCAATGTAAGATTGCTACTCATTCAGTGTAGCGCTCCTGCTTTGGAGGAGTAAACAGAGAGGACACGGGCCAGGCTTTCTAGACAAGTGACCAGCAGTGATAGGATTTAGACTCCTGGGCCACAGCTGGGAGTGGGTCTGAGTCAGGTGGCAGCAGAGAAACAAGCTGAAGTCAGGCTCTCTTGGAAACAGGTGGAAGGGCTCCACCCCTGTCTCGCCCACAAAGGATGTGTATTCTTTCAGGACTTGGTCTTGAGTAACTGAAAAGGTTGTCTCAAATGGAACTAAACAACAAGGAAATTTATTATCTCCCACATTTGGAAGTCCAGAGGTAGGGTGACTTCCAGTTGGTTGATTCAGTAACTCAACTATGTCATTAAAGATGTAATGCTTTTCACTGTCCTCCGCTATCTTCAGGCTGGGTGTCTGGGTATCATCCTTAGGGTGGTAGCAGGATAGCTGCAGAGGCTTCCTCCCAGCCTTGGAGCCTGGATCCCTATGGAATTAAGTTCTGCTGGACATAAACTCTTTAGTGTCAGACCTACTACTTGTCATCACCAAAGGGCTGCCAATTGGTGATGGCTTTTCTTTGTAGAACTTATTTGTTCCTTAGCCTGGGTTCTCTGGTGGAATAAGGAGAAATGGGAGGTAGGGAGAGCTAAAAAAAAAGTCTTTTCTAGAAGAAAACAATCACTACCACCACCACAAAACCCCCAGGATTTGTGGGAAAATGGTAGATTCCATGTTTGGGATAACAAATGTATAAGGTAAGCCTGGAACATTTTGTATCAGGAAACAAGAAAACCCCCAAAGACTTTGGGGGTTGTATTAAAAAGATTCAGGAGCCAATTTGAAGGACTCTTATTGGCCAAAGATGCAAAACTTTGAGAATCAAAAAGAATATAACTCTGAATGGATTGAAACACATTTTATATGTATAATTTATGATATACAAAAAATAATCAGTCACCTATGAGGCATGCTAGAGAACCAGTCCATTATTCTGAACCTAGGTGAAAAAGAAAGTGTCCAACTCTCTGTGACTGCATAGACTGTAGCCCGCCAGACTTCTCTGTCCGTGGAATTCTCCAGGCAAGAATACTGGAGTGGGTAGCTATTCAGGTAAATAAGAGCAAAGTACTCACTCTTTAATTTGTTTTTCCTGCATAAACTGTCCCATGGAGCAACCAACTATTTGAAAGTTTTCTTTATAGAAAAATTCCAGTTGGTAAGGAGAATGATTGGTTTAAAATATCAAGATCCCAATCCTTAATGAGATAATTGATCTGAGCAATTAACATCAGTGCCCACTAAGATCGCTAGTTGACATGCTGATAGGAAACTTTGTAATAGATGAATCAGGCTGGCAACACCTGAACTCGTTGATCAATATTAACATCAGGTGTTATGTTATCCTGATGTGATGCAATAGAAAGTACACAACCATCTATGAAGTCTTCTTGACAAAAAAAAAAAATTGAATCTAAATATAATCAAGCCTTCCAGTTTGCAGGAAATATTGGGGCATAGGAACAGAATATAGTATATGAACTTTTTAAGATTCTTATTTAAACAGCACAACTTCTAAAAATATGAGACCACACTAACTGAATATTTTATGATATAAAGGTATTGTTAACTTTCTCAAATGTGATCATGGTATTAGGGTTATATTTTTTAAAGAGCCCTATTTTTAAATAGCTGCATAATGAAATATTCATGCTTGAAATAACATCCAGAATTTGTTTCAAAATAATAAAATGTATGTGTGGGGTAAGTGAATGAGGGTATAGGTTGACATGCTTGATCATATATTGATAATTGCTGAAGCTGAGTGATGAGAACATGTTCATTCTAGGTTTCTATCTGGCATCTGTTTGATCCTTTTCATGATAAAATGTTGAATCAGCTGTGGTCAACCACTTTCGAATCTTTGCAATTCTGGCTTCAATACCTTGGCTGTAGGCAGGGGACTTGATGCAAAGACTTCTGGCAGCGACCAGTAATGGCTTTATAGAGGCTGCCTTGTGAGCAAGGACTGCATCCCAGGGCCTGTTTAAATATATGGAATCGTTATTTTTCAGGTCTCAGCCGCATTGGTGTGTTGATCTTCCTTTTCTTGTTCTCCACACCCCTCCTCCCACTCCTGCCATATTCTGGGCTGGTGACAGGATTCAGTGCAATAAACTGGGGATAAACTGTGGCACTGGCTCTTAATCAGCATCCTCTCCCTGCTGACACTTTGATTCTGGGAATTAACCACAGACCGTAAGTCGAAAACAGCCCTCTTCTACTAGTAGCTAAGATTTGACATCACTTCTCTACTGCTAAACAGTCTCTTTTTTTCAGTTTTGACATTTTCTTTTTATTGAACTATAGTTGATTTACAGTGTTGTATCAATTTCTGCCGTACAGCAAAGTGGTTCAGTTATATATGTATATATACATCCTTTTTTAAAAAATGTATACTGTTTTCCATTATGGTTTACCATAGGATATTGAATATAGTTCTCTATACTATACAGTAAGGCCTTATTGTTTATTCATTCTATATATAAAAGTTAACATCTGCTAACCCCAACTTCCCACTCCTTCCTTCCCTTAGCCCCTTCTCCCTTGGCAACCACCAGTCTGTTCACTGTGTCCATGATCCAAATATAAAGTCTTGTATCCTGTTAAAAGGTAAAGCCCATGAAAAGTGGCTGATTCTGTAAACTATTAGTTTTCAGGTTAAAGTTCCAAGGAACTTAAGTCCTCAGAAGTTTCTTGCTGCTCTGCTATAGCCATTTTCATTGACTCTGGTTAAAATTGTTAAAGGACGGGATATTATCAGTTGTAAAATTTTCTCTATTCAACTCGTTTCAAATACTATGAAAAAACTCTTAGCATATACTAATACTGGAATCTAAGATGGGATCTGATTTAATAGATAATTGTATAATTTAATTTTCAAAATTTTAGTTTTTATAAGTTTTAAATGATATTTCAAGAAGAACGTGATTTTAAGGGGCTCTGCTACTTGATCAGATTTGAAAACAGAGTACTGAGGTGTAGTTATTTACATTTTAGTGTGAGTGAAGGATTTCAGGGATGAGTTTGATGGAATGCAGAACAGCTTTATTCTGGGTAAGAACTGGGAATAGAAAACCCCAGTCCATTTCTTTTCTGGTTTAAGATTGTGTTTCCTTGACAGCAATATTGAAATAGAATGACTTAAGTGAGGATTAAACTCTCTTAGAAGCATCACCCAAGCCAAGAGAAATGATGTCTAAGTTCCAAGTCTCCTGGGTATTAGTGATTGCAACTGCCAGGTCCTAGGCTGTGAGATTTATTTCTTGCTTTAGAGGATAAAGCTAGTTGTAATGACACAGAAATGGAAATTAATCAGAAAGTCTTTCATTCTTTCTCATCTTTGGTTAAGTAGTTCAAAATCTTAGCTAAGGGATGGTGACAGTTGTTGGCAAGAGGAAGCTTTCAGCCTGGGTGTGGACATTGAATGAGTCTGAGTGGAAAGGGAGACATTTAATTTAATTGGCATTTTTAATCTGGAAAATTGGAAAGAAGGGCAGGAAGCACTTAGGCCATCAGTTAATTAATTGTTATTGTCTTAGGCATTTCCCTCAGCTCAACACCTTGGCCAGATGTTGCCTAGGAACATCATGCTTAAGTGGAATAGCTGGAACCCTTCATGCTCTGATTCTTCGTAGTACTTGGTGTCTGTGGATTGTCTACAATTGTCCTTTGCAGGTAAGAGTTGTCATTTATTGTTGCAAGGATGAAAACATGTTTTAAAAAACATACTTTAAATTTATATGATACTTCCCATTCTAATTGGTTCTAAATCTGTGTGTTATCATCTTTCTCGCAAATCAGTTTTCATGCTAACTCTTCTCTCACAGTAGACAGCAGAGTTGTACTGTTCACTGGCCACTGTGGCTGTTGAGCACTTGATGTGTGGCTAGTCCAAACTTAGATGTGAGTATTAAATAAAGACCAGGTTGGGACGACTAAGTATGGAGAAGAGAATATAAAATATTTCATCAATAGTTTTTTAAAATAGCTTTTTAAAAAATTGATTGCATATAGAAATGAAAACATTTTGGATACTTGGGTTAGATAAAATATATTCATTTTAATTTCATCTATCCTTTAGAATTTTTTCAGTATATCTGTTAGAACACTTAAAATCACCATATGGCTCACATTATATTTCTTTTGGGCAGTGCTACACTGGGAAATACTTGTGACACGTCTAATTTGTGGTATCTTGAGATCGGTGGTGTGAGATCACGGTTGGATTTCTTGGCTTGAAATCTGGTTCTCCATTTCATATATATGTGGCCTTAGGCAAGCTCTGTTCCTCTCCAGGCCTCAGTGTCCTAGTCTGTGAAATGGACAGAGGAAGAGTTGCTGCTGCATTGGGTGGTTGAGATCACCTGAAATGGTGGTTGGGTCAATGCAGGTTATGAGTATTATCCTTTACCCTCTGCTGATACTCCTGCTGTGTTGCTCTCCTCCAGAGTTACCCTCTTCTCTTGCCAAGCATCACAGACTCTGTTGAAAGGTGGTGTAGGCACGAGCCTTTCTAAGTCACCTTCCCCACCATCTACTTATTTATATTTGCCTTCATCTTCATATCTATATGCCCCTTGAGTGTTTGAGAATGGAGACTGCACATTCAATTTGTTTCACACATAGTGTTCTCCACAATAGAAAGCACACACAAAATTGTTTTAAACTGTGAAAAAAGTGACTTATCTGGGAAATAAAGATATGTCAGTTACAACAAGTTTAAGTGCCTCAGCTGGTAAAGAATCCTCCTGCAATGTGGGAAACCTGGGTTCGATCCCTAGGTTGGGAAGATCCTTGGAGGAGGGCATGGCAGTGCACTCTAGCATTCTTGCCTGGAGAATCCCCATGGACAGAGGAGCCTGGTGGGCTCCAGTCCATAGGGTTGCAAAGAGTCAGACACGACAGAGACGAAGCACAGTGCAACAAGTTTCAGGGACGCCTTTGGAAACATGCTGGGACTCTGTCCATTGACATCACAGTGTCTTTCATGTCTCATGGCAGCCTAGAGGTTTGTCAGATTATCTGCTGACTTCTGCTCTAAATCTATATCCAGCAAGGATTCCCTTCCAGAAGGAAAGCTATGCATTTTTTTTTCCAAAATGAAGACAGTGTGTAATATCTGAAAAGTCTTTGTTAAACATCATTGGCTGTTCCAAAATAATGCTTACCTGCTTGCTTTTTTAGTTCTATTAAGAGTAAAGACGAGCTCCTTTATGCCTCAAATGAGCTACAATAATGGTGGTAGGATATTGCCCTGAAATCTGGCTCATGGAAGAAGGGAGTTAGGATGAGGTGACCTACTGATCCTCAATCTTTGCTCAGAGGAAAAAATCGAAAGGGGGAACACAGACCTTCCTCTGCAGTCCTGAAGGAGGCTTTGCCATAGGTACTGGGTGCCCCTGCTTTCAGCTATGCCCAGAGTCAAGTGAGCTGCTCACAGTCTGGAGTCCAGGCCCACCTGGGTAAATGAAGAGCACACACTTTAGGCAGAGGAACAGAGCAGAGTAGGGACTGTCCCGCGGCCTGGCCTTGTATTCCCTAGGGAGCAAAAGAATGGTAAACGACGTTGATTGGTCTCCTGTTCTAAAACCCAAATTACTAAGGTTAAATAAATCTGATTAAGTGCTGGCCCAGACTGGGCTGGCTTCTCTGGCTTCCCTGGTGTAGCACTTTTTAAAACTGGCCACCATAGTATTCTATGGAGTGTTGTTCATCCAGTATTGTGGAGTACAAGAGAACTATCCTCAGTCATTTCACCCAGACGTAACTTACATGCACCCACCTGAGTGGGTATCGGTGGAGCATGAGAATGGCCCCAAATCCTACTCAGAGAAACTTCACTGTAAGGCATATTCAGAAAGTAAAGTATAGAAAAACTCTAAATTTTAAGAGATTTCATTTATTCATGATGTCTGTATCAGAGGAATCCTGAATTATTGAGCTGATAAAAAATACTCCATTCCTCTTGGCAAAATGCAGAGAACAAATAATTTTACACAAAATTTAGAAAGCCACTTTGCACAAAGGAACAGGTAACCAGAAGGTCACTTGCTTCTGGCAGTTTCCTTAGACAAATTTGTAAAACAAGTTACAGCCGATTCAACAACCAGAGGCTTTGGTTTTGTTTTAAATCTTTCTTCTCTGGAACTGGCCTTTTGCCTAGCTTCCTCTAAAGCTAGAGGAATTTTAGACCTAGTCTATGTCTTTATTTTCCTCTTCTAGATGAAGAACACCCGTTTTCTGTTCAGATACAATGTGCTCTTGTGAGAATGAAACTAATAATGTTTCAGCAACCTTCAGAGACTTCAAGGTTCCCACCATATCAATTTCACACTCCTTTGTCAAGCTTGGGGACCCTCCACTATGGTCAAACACATAGTCTTTTCCCATGTGTGCATTCCATGCCTCTGTTGATTTTGTTCATCTCATCTGAAATTACTTCTGCTCCTCAGGTTCTAGCTGACATTTAGGCTTAGTTTAAGTTCTGCCTCCCCTGAGAAGACTTCATTGTTTCTTTTCAGCCTTCCTGAGTGCATGTAATCAGTCTGCACACCATGCGCACACTGCCCTGCATTATTCACTATTGTTTCAGATGTGCAAATCATATCTCCCAGCTAGTGGCTAAGTGCCACTTGTCATTTTACTTTTTAGCCCCCAAACCTAGCTACTCATAAGGGTACTTGGATGGCACCCCACTCCAGTACTCTCGCCTGGAAAGTCCCATGGACGGAGGAGCCTGGTAGGCTGCAGTCCTTGGGGTTGATGAGTTGGACACGACTAAGCGACTTCACTTTCACTTTTCACTTTCATGCATTAGAGAAGGAAATGGCAACCCACTCCAGTGTTCTTGCCTGGAGAATCCCAGGGATGGGGGAGCCTGGTGGGCTGCCATCTAGGGGGTCTCAGAGTCGTACACGACTGAAGCAACTTAGCAGCAGCAGCAGCAGCAGGTTCTTACTACAAGAGAGATGTTTCTGACAATTAGAAATGCACTAGATAGAATGTGGACCCATGGGACATAGTGAATTCCTTGTCACTGCAGGATATCAACAACAGACCACGTGAAAGGACCTTCCTTAGTGGATAGGTGGTAGTTTGTGTTTTATACATTTTTGATGAATGAATAAATGTAGGGCACTGGAAAAGAAATTCAAACATCCAGTTGGGTGTCTTTCAGAATTCTATCAGACTTCTTTAATGTTGAGCTTCTATTATTCTGTAAAATGATTGTTCTCTAAGAAATAAGTGTTTGTTACATTCATGGAAATATTTTCTCATTTGAAAATTATTTCATATGCATCACTTATTTGATTTTAGCAAACTTGTGAGAGGTGTGCATCTTCTCAGTTATCTAACTGGTATACATGAAGATAATGATGGAATCCTAGCAAGGCTGTGCAGAAAACACATGATAGAAGGGGAACACAAATAACCAGAACTCACTGCTCTCCATGCTCTGACCTTAAGCCAGTTAGTGGAGCAGGGAGGGCTTGGGAGAGAGGTCAATATTTTATGGGTAAAATCATCCATAATAGAACTTACTTTTTTGGTATGGGTCTGACCTCCCCATTTGTGCTTGGGTCTAATTTGTGCTTGGGTTTAATTTTTAGAACATATCTATTGAAGTATAGTTGATTTACTATATTATACAAGTTTCAGATGTATTGCAGTGATTCCCAGTTTTTAAAGATTATATTCCATTTATAGTTATTATAAAATATTAACTATATTCCCTGCCTTGTTTAATATCATCTCTGTAGCTTATTTATTGGGGCTTCCCTGGTAGTTCAGCTGGTAAAGAATCTGCCTGCAATGCAGGAAACCCTGGTTTGATTCCTGGGTCGGGAAGATCCCCTGGAGGAGCTTTAGGCTACCCACTCCAGTATTCTTGGGCTTTTCTGATGGCTTAGGTGGTGAAGAATCTGCCTGCAATGTGGGAGACCTGGCTTCAATGTCTGGGTTGGGAAGATCCCCTTGAGGAGGGTATGGCAATCCATTCCAGTATTCTGGCCTGGAGAATCCCCTTGGACAGAGGAGCCTGACAGGCTACAGTCCATGGGGTCACAAAAAGTCAGACACAACTGCGTGATTAAGCACACAGCACAACTTATTTATTATATACATAGTATTTTTTACCTCTTAATTCCCTACCCTATCTTGCTCCTCCCCACTTTCCTCTTCTCACTGTTAATCACAAGTTTTGAACTACCTATTAAGTCAGAACTCTACGCAGAAGTGTTTGATTTCACTCTTGATCAGAGAAGTTAGAATTGCATTTGGGTGAACATTTTTAGCTGAATTGTAGTCGCTATTTTGTTGCTTAGTGATAGAGTCTAAAAAGCTCAGAAAATTAAAAAATTCCAAACCATGAGTCTTTAGAGGGTGTACATATTTGGAATTTATTTCCTGCTTTGGAAATGGTATTTTAATGGAATGGTTTATGGTTAGGTCATCATATAACAAAGGATGTTTATTTTAAAAGTAAAATGTGTTGAAGGCCTGAGGTAAACCATGTAGTATTTTGCTATGCCTTCCTGTAAAGCATGACAGTATAATATCAATTCAGCAACAAAATTATCAGTCATATATTATGTGCAAATCATAAAAATCCTCTTGAAGAGACCACCTTGAAAAGACCTGGACAGCATCATAAATGTCAAGTAGGAGAGTGACCAGTTGATCAGTGTGTATGAGGTGTGATTGTTTTTGTGTTCTGTTACTGCATAACAAATTATCATAAATTTAGCAGGTTAAAACAACATATTTATTGTCTCACAGTTTCTGTGAGTCAGGAGTTTGGGCACATCTTAGCTGGGTTCTCTGCTTTGGATCTGGCAAGGCTGCAGTCACATTATTAGTTGGCTTATGTTGCTTTCTAGAGCTCAGAGCCCTTTTGCAAGCTCTCAGGTTGTAGACAGAATTCAGTTCCTTGTGGTTGTAAGACTGAAATTCCCATTCTGTAGCTAACTATCACATGGGGTCTGCTCTCTGCTCCCAGAGGCCACTCCATTCCTATATGGTCCTCTCATAGGCCTTCTCAGTGTGGCAGCTTTGGGCTTCAAGTTAGCAGCAGAATTCTGACTCCCTCTTTGACTTATAGACCCTCTTTTAAAGGGCTTATCTTATATTTTAGGTCTATCCAGGATAATCTCCTTTTTGATTAACTCAAAGTCAGCTGATTAGGGACCTTAATTACAGCTATAAAATCCTTTCACTCTTGCTGCATGTGTGTGTGCACATAACTAGTCCTGTCTGACTCTGTGACCTTATGGACTGTATGTAACCCACCAGGCTCCTCTGTCCTTGGAATTTCCCGGGCAAGAATCCTGGAGCGGGTTGCCATTTCCTACTCCTTGCTGCATAACAGGACCTAATAAGAGAAGTAAAGTCCTGTCATAGTCACAGGTCTTGTTCACACTAAAGGAGAGGATTATATAAGACATGCACACCAGTGGTGAAAATTCTGGGACCTCAGAATTTTCCCTTCCTCACTGGGCATTTAAGAAAGCAAAAACACTATTTGTTAGGGATTGGGATGGGGTTATGGGAGGGTATTATTTTCCCCAACACCAGTTCTCTTACACCAACTGGGTACAATGTAATGTAATGTAATAGTAGCTCAGCCATGTCAGACTCTTTCTGACCCCATGGACTGTAGCCTGTCAAGTTCCTCTGTCCATGGAATTCTCCAGGCAGGAATACTGGAGTGGGTTACTGTTCTCTTCTCCAAGGGATCTTCACAACCCAGGGGTTGAACCTGGGTCTCCTGCATTGCAGGCAGATTCTTTACTGTCTGAGCCCCCAGTCTGACTAACTGGCTGTGCTGTTGTTCAATTCTGACACTAGCTACCTGGAGTTAGCGTCAGGTAAGGTCTCAGTCTCACCAGACTGCTCTCACCTTGGATGCCAGCTACAAGTTCAGGGTCTTCCTGTAATTTCTGCTTGGAGAACTACAAACTATTAGGGGTTCCCATCACCACCCTCTTGGGTTCAAGAATTCACTAGAATGACTCACAGAACTCAGGAAAGCACTGTGTGTATGAATACTGTTTTATTATCAAGGATTCAAGGGAACAGCCAGGTGACAAGAAATAGGGCAGCAGGGTCTGCGTAGTCCAGGGCAGAGCACCCCAGGTTCTCTCTGGGTGCACTGTTCTGCCATTACATTGTTGTATCCACCATCCTGAAAGCTTCCTGAACTTTCTTGTTCCAGAGCTTTTATGTGAAGCTTCATCATGTAGATATTATGGACTGAATGTTTGTGTCCCTCCATATTCATATTTGAAAGCCTTAAGTCCTAATGTGATGGTACTTGGAGATGGGAGATAATTAGGGTTAGATTAGATCATGGGAGCAGGGGGGAAAAATGGGATTAGTGGCTTTATAAGAAGAGGACAGAGGAGTTTCTCTGTATGTGCATGCACCAAGGAAAGGCTGTGTGAAGACATACAAGGTGGTCATTTACAAGCCAGAAAGAGGGCCCTCAGTAATAATGGAACCAGCTAGCACCTTGATCTTGGGTTTCTAGCCTTGATCTTGGATTTCTGTTGTTTAAGCCACCTAGTGTCTGGTATGTTGTTATGGCAGCTTGCATAGGCTAAGAGAGTAGGTGTGGTTGATTACATTGTTGGCCCCATGACTGAACTCCATCTCCAGCTCCTGTCCCTTCTGAGGACTTCCCTGGTAGAGTAGGGCTGCCGGATCCAACTGTGTCATCCGCTGGTGGTTTCCTGTAGTGACCGCCCCTCCCCCCTCATCTTGAAGTTATCTAGGCTGCTTCCACATGAACCATCTCATTGGCATAAGCTCAAGTATAGTCCAGAGAAGGCAATGGCACCCCACTCCAGTATTCTTGCCTGGAAAATCCCATGGATGGAGGAGCCTGGTAGGCTGCAGTCCATGGGGTTGCTAAAAGTCGGGCACAACTGAGCAACTTCACTTTCACTTTTCACTTTCACGCATTGGAGAAGGAAATGGCAACCCACTCCAGTATTCTTGCCTGGAGAATCCCAGGGACAGAGGAGCCTAATGGGTTACCGTCTATGGGGTCGCACAGAGTTGGACACGACTGAAGTGACTTAGCAGCAGCAGCAGGTATAATCAAGGGAGTCCCTTATGAGTGACGAAAAACACACTTTCACTCAGGAAATCTCAAGAGTTTTATGAGCTCTGTGCCAGTTACTAGGGACAAAGACCAAAGATCAAATATATTCTCTATTATACCACAGAGGGTATTACCTTCTTTGTGTACCTGAAATTTGACAGAAAGTGTCAGTTTGACTCAACCAATTCAGATACTTCTTAGCAACACCTGGAAAGGTTATGTAAGACTATATATATATATATATATATATATATATTCATTAGGAAATACACTATGCATAGTGTATATGTAGTGTATTATATATAGTATATATTTAATCTACTATATATATAGTATACATATTTAATGTGTGTATATCTACACATTGAATAGCTGTGATTTTGTTTAACACAAAATTTCTCCACTCAAGGAAATGGTTAACCATTGTTGCTAAGGGGATAACACTTTGCTTGTTTTGTTCTAAATTTTCTTCCTCAGTACATTCATGGTTATTCGTGATCTCATATCAGTCTACCTCTGACGTGAATCCATGGTAGATTGGAAGTCTCATTTGGGTGCAAGGACTGATAAAGGACCTCTGGAGAAATGTTAGTCTGCCTGGATGTACTTGCATTATGTTTAAGCTTCGTGGAAGCGTCTTTAGCACCTGGGAGCCTCCAGGTGTATTTTGCCCATGTCATATTTATAACTGCATTCCTAGCCAGTGCTGAGACTGAGGCAAATTGCCCTCAGCTGATGCCTGATATTTAATAAGAACTGCTTTATTCCTCACTGTTATTTTAGTGGGATTTTATAATCTATTTTTTGCTTTGAGAACAAGAAGGGTAATCTTCATGCAGAGAAATGCTTCCAAAAGTTTTCACCATTTTCCTTCAGATATGTCCATATTGCACTCTCAAATGTGTCCCTTGGCTGCAGCTGTGTTTGTCGTCATTTCATTTCCATATGTGCTTGTGCTATAGATGTAAACTGCTTTAAATTGTTCCTCAACTGTTCTTCAGTGACTTAACACAACTTTGAACTGACTCTGTGTACGGAATGATGAGTGTCTTTTTTATCCTTGAGCATTATCAGGCAAGTAAGCAATGCGTGTTAAAGGATGTCAGAAAGGTCCAGGTAATTGTCAGGGGCAAGAAAGGAGAGAAAGAAGGGAGAGGAAAAAGACATGGGAAGGAAAATGAAAGTATAGGGCAAAAGGAGAGCAAAAGAAACTAGTCTACCTTGTAGCAGAGGACCAAAATGCCCCCAAAACCATCCAAATAAACTCCAGGTTACTCTAGGTGACAATCATTGATTAAACCTGTTTTAAACATAGTTTTAAAAGTAATTGTTTTCTGAGGTGTTCTCTTCTAGAAGTGGCCTACACAGTGTTCCAGATGAGCTCACAGAAGGGCAGGAACCTAGATAGGGGACGACATGGGGCAGAGAAACTTGGAAGAGTAAGAAGTGAGGTGTGGGAAGCCTGGAAAGGATGGCAGGGTTGGGTGCAAGACAGTCCTGGTTGTGGTTTATGGGGCTCCTTGCTGTAGGGCTCAGAGTGAGGAGTGACAGAGCGGGATAGAGAAGTGCCTCCTGACCCTGTTGTGAAGCACAGTGATCTCTGAGGCCCAGACCATGAAGGAGGGCAGCACATCTGATTATGTGACTCTGACAAAATGTCAGAGAAATGAAAATAAATGGCTGAACAGTCCCCAGAGGGATAAAGAGTTCAGTTATTAAGCTCCCCGACCAGAAACATTGCGATTTAGTCATCTAGAATGATTTTATTCCGTCGTCTATTATGAGCTGTACCACATAAATCTGTGTTTTATTGCTGGAGTGAGATGCTGGAGAATTTCAAGATTACTTTTGGCACTGTCTGAGTCGGCTTACTGCTGTGCGGACAAGTGCTTGTGGAAAATTAGCAGCAATGATATTAATCACCTTCTTTGGGGCTCCTCCCGCCCTATTCTGTTAGGGCTTTGTTTTTGTCCTTCTTTGAAAACAAGAAACAAAAGAACAAAACCCAGTCTGGGCCATGCAACTCTTTAAAACACAAGTATGTCAGGTGGAGTTAAGACAGTAGTAGTCGGAAGGAGAGCTGGTTGTCAGGAGCTGGGATGGTGGGTGGGAGCAGTGAGGTGTCATTTGTATGATGCCATTGCTATGTCACATCTTATGCCTGGAATTCTCTGGGCTGTGGCTCTTGGGAAGAGGAAGTAAAGCAAAGAGAAGTGGTATCGAGAAACAAAGGAGTATGGCCAGTTTTCTTTGATCAGCATATTCAACTAATGCGTTACAAAAGTGTAAAGGAAGGTGAGAAATAGGAAGTAGATGGGTGAGGGGGTTTGAATACACAGATACATAAACCCAGATACACACATTCATTCTCTTAAGGGCTATAAGAAGGCAGTTTGATTGGGGGCCAACTGCATGAACAACTGATGCCCTTATTCTCTCTCCCACAAACACTCTCCTTTCAAAAGCTGATTTAATTTCTCTCTTCTTCTACTGCTACCTCCTATTCATTTTTTTTTTTTTTTCATAGTCTCAATTTTATTCCTTTTTCCTAATTTATCTCTGCAAGGTTGCTCTTCCTGCCTCTGCTTTTGGGTAACTTCATCTATTTGGTTGGTTTCCAGTGTCATCTCTCTGACTTCCAGTGTATATCCTAAGCTCTGCTCTTTCTCAAGCAGGAATAGGTGTCACAGTTAAGCCCTGGGTGAGATAGAAGGAGCTAAGACAAAGCATAGCTTGACCTTACAGTTATGTACCTGGGTTTGTGAGGGACAGGATGCCAATGAGCTATGTATAGGAATAACAGGCTGAGTTTTTCCTGATGTTCTGGTGTCTGAATATGCTTGATCTGGTCTGACCAAATTAAACGAGGTAGGGCCTGGTGGGGACTTTGTATGGGCACTCTTGGCATTCCGTGCTTAGAAAACAAGTGCAGCTTAGTGATCAGTGTGTGCCTGGGAATTGGAATGCTTGGATTCATCCGACTCTACCACATACTCTGCTGTGTGCTCCAGCACAAGCTCAGTGAGTAGCCCTCTACATCTTTCTTTCCTTTAAATGCAAAAGAGAGTCACAATCGGCTCACTCCCCTACAGTTGCCATGAGGATTAAATGAGATAATGCCTGTAAAATGCTGAGCCCTGCACAAAGTAAGGACTCACTAAATCTTAGCTCTTGCAAGTCATTTGGCTTGTTTCCTTCCCTAAAGAAAGAAGAACGTCTTTTCCAAGTAACCTGTGACAGAAAGCAAAAAGCATTAATGTGGAAAGCTCTTTCTTTTGTGAAATAAAATGCTGCCCCCAGGTCTGGGGCTTTGTGATGGGTTTCTTTCCTGTTCATTATGAATAGGTTGATGAGAAGTAGATGGGTTAAAGATGAGTGAAAAGCTTTGTGATGGAGTTTATCCTGTTTTCTGGGCCCAGCTCTCAGAAAGCTGATTAAATGAGGCCGGGGCTGTGCAGGCTGCCCTACTTACGGCTTTTGTCAGCACTTCTTTTGTAGATTCTAATTTCCAGGGCCTAGAAATGGCTGTGTTGAAAATATTCTCTGAGGGCTTGAGCTTGGTGTGGAAGATCTTTATCAGGCACCAAATAATCTTGTCAAGTTTTAAAAGAGGAAGCGAGAAAGAAAGGGAAAGACTGTTGGCAAGGGAGGATGAAAGAGGAAGACGGCGAAAGAGAGAAGAGAACTGAAGAGGTAGAAAGGCGAGGGAGGAAGAGGGAGAGAACAGATTCTTTTAAGAGTTTCTAAGACTCATACTTTAAAATAGCTCCTCTATGTCAGGTATTTCTCCCTTTTATAGCATCCTCATCCAGGCCCTGTGCTGTTATAATTAATTGGAAAGCGCTCCACCACAGAGCTTCCTGCTGCTGGGCTGTCACTAAGGTGTGTTCCCTCTTCCTGTAAGCTGAGCTCGCCATCGGTTGCCTGCCCTTCATTCCTGTCGGTATGTTCGCCATACAGCTTTCCCACCAAAGAGCTACATCAACGCGGTCTCTGGCATCTTTCAAATTTGGGGCCAGTGTTGGTTCCCTGGAAGGATCTTTGCTTCCCTTCCTGGAGGCTACTGAGTGGGCCTAGAATTAAAGGTGAGACACAGATAAGAATCCTCAAAGGGAAATAAGGCCACAGTGAAGTCTCACTGTCTGACTACCCACCCCGGAATTGTGACATGTTGGGTGCCTTGAGCAGGAGGAGACCCACTCCCTATGGCAGAATCTGTGGTGATGACTTGAGAGGGTCTGGGGTTGGAGTCACCTGGCTGGCGCAAGCATGCACAAGAGGAATGTGAATAATGGTGCCTCCACCCCTATGGGAAAGTGGGGGTTCTCACCCCATCCCACTGGGATGCCCTCTCCTGCTCTGAGAGCTCTGGATGTGGGTAATCAGTAATACACAGAGAGGAGCCACATCGTGGAGCTCCCTCTTCCCTTCATTGTCCGGTCTAGTTCTCTCTACACTGGAAGTGTGGTACCCATGAGAAAGATGCCGACTGATTGCATGTGACTACTTTCCTTGCCAAGCCCCACAGTAACACTGTAGAGTGATAAGATTTGTACACACTCAAAAGTACAGAGAGAGGAGCAAAGGGCGCAGGGAAGGAAACTCCATGTATTTTAGGAAGCTGGAATGTGGAGACTGCTGAGGGACTCAACAAAGTGGAGCTGGTGGCAACTTAGTGTCAGTTGGTCCTGTGGAACTTCAGAAAATCTCATAGGACCTGTTTGGTGGGTAAAGTAGAAATCTGTAATTAGGAACATTTATGGAAAGCCTGAGTATAGGGTAGTCTAATCCCAGGTCTCTTTTCCCCTTATACAGCTGGGCTGTCACTTTTCTGAGTATGAGTAATGAAACTCAGAGCTGAAGATGGAGGAATTTAATGAAAACACACACGGAATCATAGAACACCCACACTGTTTCCCACAGAGCTTTCCCACATTTATTAATAGTTATAGGCAGGGGGTTGGATGAGGCTCCTCTGAGTTTGAAAGAGTTTGGGATCCCACCAAATATAGGAGCCAGTTTATGAGATGTTCGTCCTCTGGTAAAAATTGTAAGTTGACAAGTCTCATGCACATACATTGTAATTCCAGTCAGCTTTTAGTAATTCATTTCTAAATCTGAATGGCCAAGCAACAAACACAAGATACTTGATGGGAGTCATTCCGTCTATACTAAAGAAACCAAAACTAGGAAGGAACTTAGAATCTCCTTCCACCAAGAAAAAGAGAATGCAGAGAGCAAAATGAGGTCTAAAATATTCATAATTATATTCTAAGAGAGATGGAGTAGATACTTTTGGCTGGTGTTCAGTCATTAAAGCTGACATTTGAGGTTTCATCTGGAGTGTCAGTTGACCTGAATCCTAAAGGAGGTCCCGCCATCTAACCCCTAACCTTTGACCCTATGGTTTAGGTGAGTCCTAAAAGTGATGCAGAAGCCAGATCAGAGCATATGCTTTATTAATGAGAGCTCCTCAGTTGCGAAAGGTCAGGGAGAAGCCAGGCTGGGTAACACAGCGGGGACCTGTGGCCACAGAGGAGGCTGCTTTTCCAGAGCCTGGGCAGCGGCTCCACCTTTGAGGAACTGGCTTCATCGAATGGACTCTGACAGCTCAGCCACTGCAGGAGGACTGCTGCCCACCTCACAAAGCTGGTGCTGGCACAGGGGATGCTTCAGGGAGGCAGGAGGGTGGTAAAAGTCTTTCAGGTGCTGACCACTTCCAGAAAACCAGGAGGAATGCTGGAAATTCCTCCTTCATGCAGGAGGCCATGTAAAAGAAAGGGTAAAGATTGTTTTCTGCTTTTGTTTCTTCTCCATGCTGGTATGTAACTTGATGGATTGGGTTCTTCAGTGGATTGAAACCTCCTCTGGGTAGGTGTGGGAAAAGGGGGGAAAGAGGAACCCTACAAAAAGTTTGTTTGAATATTATTCTTTGCCTTGGAGAGGGACATGTAAACTGGCTCCTCTAGAGACCCAGAGATGATGGAATGCAAGTGAAGACCATGAGGGATTTTTCCTCTCCCACCAACAGGTAATTATATAAAGGCAATACAATGACTAATCATTGGTAGAAGAGAGCTGGGAAGAGGAACCTCTGGGAATTTTGACCCAAGCAATCTGGATGAGAAGGCCAACCCTTGGTCTATTTGATAGCAGGTAACATTAGTACATCATGTGAAATGCCAGGCTGGATGAAGCACAAACTGGAATCAAGACTGCTGGGAGAAATGTCAATAACCTCAGATATGCATATGACACCACCCTTATGGCAGAAAGCAGAGATGAACTAAAGAGCCTTTTGATGAAAGTCAAAAAGGAGAGTGCAAAAGTTGGCTTAAAATTCAACATTCAGAGAACTAAGATCATGGCATCAGGTCCCATCACTTCATGGCAAATAGATGGGGAAACAATGGAAGCAGTGAGAGATTTTATTTTTGTGGGGCTCCAAAATCACTGCAGATGGTGACTGCAGCCATGAAATTATAAGATGCTTGCTCCTTGGAAGAAAAATTATGACCAACCTAGACAGCTTATTAAAAAGCAGAGGCATTACTTTGCCAACAAATCTCCGTCTAGTCAAGGCTATGATTTTTCCAGTAGTTGTGTATGGATGTGAGAGTTGGACTACAAAGAAGACTGAGTGCTGAAGAATTGATGCTTTTGAACTGTGGTGTTGGAGAAGACTCTTGAGAGTCTCTTGGACTGCAAGCAGATCCAGCCAGTTCATCCTAAAGGAAGTCAGTCCTGAATATTCATTGGAAGGACTGATGCTGAAGCTCCAATACTTTGGCCACCTGATGTGAAGAACCGACTCATTGGAAAAGATCCTGATGCTGG
Organism: Muntiacus reevesi; assembly: GCF_963930625.1. NCBI lineage: Eukaryota > Metazoa > Chordata > Mammalia > Artiodactyla > Cervidae > Muntiacus > Muntiacus reevesi. Next base: position 35,177,660 of record NC_089265.1, on the reverse strand, counting down.
GAAAGATTGAAGGTGGGAGGAGAAGGGGTCGACAGAAGGTGAAATTGTTGTATGGCATCACTGACATGATGAACATGAGTTTGAGTAGACTCCAGGAGTTGGTGATGGACAGAGAAGCCTGGTATGCTGCAGTTCATGGAGTCGCGAAGAGTCGGACACACCTGAGTGACTGAACTGAACATCGGTATTAACAAGATGAGTCACCAGAGTTAGGAACTAACATAGGTTCCTATCCCTATTTCAGCTCTTCCAACTTGGCTTTGCGACCCTGAGAAAGTCTATGGCTTCTCCAAGCCTTAGTTTCCCCATGTGTCAATCGTTTCTTTTAATTATTGCAAAAGTGAAATGGGAATACATTTACCCCATTCATTTGATAAGTCTTATTTCAACTCAAAAATGTTTGGCACCTATCACGTGTCAGGTGCTATGCTATGGGTATAATTAAAGAACTTGGCATTCATGGAAGTTAACACATCTTAGTCTCTCCTCTTAGACTATTCCAGTTCTTTCAATATCCAGTAGTCCCAGTTACAGCCTCATGATTTCAGAGCTTCAATGTAGGGTTGGCTGTTTAGAAAGAGGGAGAAAGTCATAGTAGATCATCATTCATGCTCTGGCTAGGCTAGACTTGCATTAAGTGTGTTCTGTCATTATTTCCATCCATCAGAGTTGTTTACATTGGTTTAACAGTTGTGAACCCTGAAGCCTTCTACCTAGCAACAGCCATTTCCTCCTGGCCTTCCCAGCCCTGACAGCTCTAAGCAGGACTCAGCTCCATCTTGAGGACGCTGTTTATGGTTACAGGAGGCCCTTCAGTGTCTGTGGCCTTTGCACCGTGGATGACAGGACCTGAGGTCACCTCCTTTTCTCAGAGGGGAAATGGTCTGATGAGGCACCCTGAGTCATAGGGTAGGCCACTGTCTGCTTACAACTTGACAGAATGCAATTGAGTAAGGGTGACTAGCCACTTAATGGATGTTAATTATGGCTCGCAACATCCCTGTAGGTCAGGGGACAGGGGGACTCTGATGTCAGGGCTGACACGCTGTGGCTGGCGGCAGGCTGGCACTTACATTTGACGAGAGCTGTGGCTGGTTTAGCAGAGCCAGGGGGACCCAGATGGAAGATCTGAGACTGACTTGTCTGACTTGCAGAGGGACAGTTCACTGTTACACTCTCCTTTTCAGTGAAATTTTCAGTGTGTGCTTCTGCCTTTGTTTCTTCCATCCACACCTGCATACACAGAACCGGTTCAAACCAGGACTCACAAGGTGCATTGTCCAGTTTCCGAGCTCCCCCTTCCTTGATGGAAATAAAACCATTAACTCTGGAGAGCGTGGGATCAACCCCAGTCCTCCTTTGCCAAATCCTTGCACTGTAACTTTGCAGTGCTTTTAACTGTAGAGGCAGATTGAAAAACACAAGAGTAATTAATGTTATTATAAATTAGAGAAGCACATGGCAGTCCTCTTAATGCTAACCTCTGGTTTCTGCAATAAAGCAGAGATGTGTACAGGCTTCTATGCAGTGCATAATTTTAAAACATCATCTCCTAAGCGCTCATTAGTTCCGTTTTAGCCGAGGTGGCATATGGAAGGTGTCAGTTGTGAATATTTATTGGGATTGAAATGGACTCTTAAGAGGTGAATGCTGAGGGGAAGCATCTTGTGATATTAATAGAGCCCATATATGTCACCCGGAGATGACTGATGGGCCGGCCCTTCCCTTCTCCAGGAGATGGGGGATGGTTCCCTCTGGGACCAGAGCAGAACAACGTGAGTTGTAACCATCCTGCATTCTCTCCAGCTGTTTGGACTTGAGGGATTTTTGAATTAAAGTACAGATTGGGGAAAAGTTACCTGGCAGAGAAGATAAGAGGCAAAACTTCTCTCCCATGTAAGTGAAGAGTTTGACATCACTGAGAGAGCCATCAGCCTTGGCAGCGCTCATGGGACGTGCTTGGCCTCTCTCCATTGCTGTGGTAAATCCATCAACATAAAAGCGTTCTCGTTTCAGAAAGAGTGCTCTGGAGGTGAACACAGTTGAGCCAAAGGAAGAGCTTTCAATTTTGATTTCACAAATGTGTGGAAGCAGCCAAAGACACTGAAGGTGCCTTGGACTTGCTCTGAAGTTTAAAAATAGTTTCAATGAGAATCTCTAATGTATGTACAAGTACAGTTAAGTAGGAATTAATACATAATACACTGTATCTGTTGATAAAAGCGTTCAACTTTTAAAATTAAGATATAATTTTATACAGTAAAATCCACCTTTTTTATGGTACAGTTCTGTGAGTTTTGACAAATGCATACAGTCATGTAACTAACACTCAGCCCAAATATACAATAGTCTCATCACCTCCCAACCCCCTAGATTTCAATGTGCCCCTTTGTAGTTAATTCCTCAGCCCCTGACAACTACTGATTTGATTTTCATCTATGCTTTTGCTCTTCTAGAATGTCATAAAAGTGTCATATGTATTATGTAGCCTTTTTAGTCTGGTTGTTTTTCACTTAACATTAGAACACTGTTTCACTTAATATTGCCTTTGAAATTCATCCCTGTTGTGTCAGTAATTTGTTCATTTTTATTGCTAAATATTCTGTTCTACCCAGATGTATCAAAGTTTGTTTATCCACTTCCTTGAAGGGGGTTATTTAGATTGTTTCCAACTTTTGGCCTTATGCATAAAGCTTCCTGTGTGCAGGTTTTCAAGTGAATATAAAATTTGTTTCACTTGGGTCAGTTTTAAGCTGTGGGATGACTGAATTGTATAGTAAGTGCATGTTTCTCTTTATAAGAAACTGCCACATGTTTTTCCAAAGTGGGTGTACATTTTGTATTTCCACCAAAAGAATGAGATTTCCTATTCTCCGCTCCTTGACAGTACTTAATATTACCTACTTTAAAAAAACTTAATCATTATATTAGGCTTGAGTGGTATTTCATCATGGTTTTAATTTGCATTTGTAATGACTAATAATGTTGAGCATCTTTTCCCATTTTTATTTGCCCTATGTATAAGTATGTTCTTTAATGGAATATCTGTTCATCTTTTACCTATTTGAAAGCAAGTTGTTTGATAGAAAAAAATGGTATTTTGTTTTATTTTTAATTATTACTATTATTTCTGATTAGGTGTGAGTTTTCAACTGTTAGTCTGACTAGCTAAATTATCTCCCCCACTGCCAGCCTTTAGCCACCAGAAAGACGTTGAGCTAATAGTGTAGAGAGAGTCATGTTTTCTCAAAGTCAGACAGCAGAAAACTATATATGGAACATTTTTTTCTGGATGGCTTTGGAAATAAAAAATAACTGCTTCTGTTCTCTCTGGAGGCAACTACTCCCACCCCATGAATGGTGTCATTAAACCAAGTTCCCCTTGTAGGAGAAGAAACAACTATAGATGGCTCTTTTAAGAGGATGACTTGTTTTTCCTAGAGCTATAAGGCACCAGAGGATTATAGGATTCTGGTTTTTAAAATAGCCCTACGATTTCCTTGGGGCAACTATTGATTATTTGTGACTTGAAGTCTTAAATCAAGAAAGGCAACATGCTTCAGATGTCACTTTAAAAAATAAAATGTTGATGCATCTGTAAGATCTGACATAGCCCTTTAAGATGGAAGACACAAATAGAAGCAATAGCAACACCTGATTGAAGAAAAAAATCAACAAGACCTTGAACTATTTTATTGTCTTGATGGAACATACTTGCAGTGGCCTTCCTTTAGGATTTTTCTCAGCTCCCAGTGTTTTCTTTCTTGAGATCTACCTTCTTTCTTACATCATTTCTCATCTGCCAGAGACATAAGATCTCAACAACTATGTTTGTAGTATCTAACCCCACCCACCTCCTTGGCCAAATCACTGTGATCAGATAGTTACCTAATTCAGTCCGAGCCAACCAGATATGCAGTACGGATACTGACTTGGATATGTCAATCTGGGGGACATGGCATTTCTTGCCAATGAACTTGGAGTTAGAGGAGCCCATTTTACAAAAACAATTAAAAATGAGGGTGATTCTTGGAAAGTCCAAGATTAAAGACAGACAAGAGGCACCAATTAGATTCCTGATGGTCCAGGTCTCAATTTCTGCCCCTTCCCTAAGAACCTCTACACTTGAAAACCATGAAGCACTTCGATATGCTTCTGTTGAATTCTTTCTTAGATTGAAGCTTGATTTGGCTTCTAATGCTGCAGTCAAGAGAGTCTCATCTGAGGAAGCAGTGGATAGTCTTGGCTAAGAAGCCATTCTGTCTGACCTGGGATCCTGTGAAGAATTCTGAATTACAAGTGGCACAAATGCAGGGCTCAATAATGCCAGATGAGTGACTGGAGTTGAGAAGGGACAGATATTTTGAAGGTATGTCTTAGTGAAGATACGGAATTGCTTCTTTATTTCAAACTCTAGTCAGGTTCCTAGAATCTTAGCTTTGGAATGGATCTTAGGGGTTATACAGGTAATTTTGCCCCACCTTACACATAGAGAGCAGGAGGTCTTTCTTGAAATCAGCAGATAGCCATCTGACCTCTCTAATTATATTAAATCATTTGGTTCAATGCAAGGTCTACACATACCTAGAAAGATACATGCTGTTTTATGTTCTAAAATTCACATTTCTCTCCTCACCCAGAACCTTTTCTAAATATTTTAAGACTGTTATTATTTTTAATACTCTCTTGAGATTCCTGTTATTTACTTCTAAGGCCATTGGTAGATAATGAAGAAACTTTTGCCAGCAGGCATTCCAATTTGGATTTAGAAACACTGATCAAACTTACTTTTTCTTCTTTGTTGTATGTTGATGACTGATGCTCACAATGCCTTAGCTCACATCTTTTGCATTCTGTGCACTCATAGAAAACTCTGTGTGCTTGGGCCACCTCATTTTTGACAGTGTGAAAAAGACTTGACTCACACAGACTCCATTTATATCCAAAGAGTCCCACTCTTTGGGGGCCCACACAGATTAATGCTGGGAAAGAAAATAAGGAGGCACCAATAATGGTGCCTGAACATAATAGATGCTCAACCTGTTTGGTGAACTGACTGAGTGAATTATTGCTGATCAAGTCAAAACCGTTCCATATAGAGAAAATTTGTTTAACCCCCTCTTCCCCCCAAACTGGAAAGAAAGCAGCCTTGAAGCTTGTGATTAGATTTGTCTTCCTTCAGAACAACAGCTAATATAGAGCCTGTAAGAATAGCCTCGGTTTGTAGCTAGTTTCAAAGTGTCATAGACCAGCTGGGATTGGATGCTCTCAGAACTCCAGAGGTGTTGGGCTGTGTCAGACTGATGAATTATGTAAAACCTGTTTTCTCTGAGTATTATTAATCATCCTCAAGCAAATGAAGACATGCTAATTAATTTGTGGTGGTTTTTACCTGCAAATGCCAAAGGAGCTAAACCAAATTAAATCTATTCTCTTTAAGACCAGCACCCTGGTTAAACACCCGATGACTCATCCAATTCAATTTGAAAGATGTGGTTCTTTGGAAACTTAGTTTGCCTGCAGTTTCAGACTCCTAAAGGATCTTTCTTGAAAGTGTAGCCCAAAGTTTCATGCATAATGTCTTGGAAAATGAATGGATGGAATGAATTGTTGTGATTTACAGAGGATCCAGCATCCCTCTGACTCTGTATTAGGTAGTTTACCTGTGTTGCCTCATAGGTAGGTATTTTTTTTATTTGAGTTGTGCAAATGACGAAACAGACTCAGAGACTTCATATAAATTTCCTAGGTCAACTTAATCGTAGTTAGCTAAAACACAAATGCTAGTCTGACTCTGTAGCCCCTACTTTTTCTATCGCACCATGCTTCTTCCAAGGAGAAAATCCACTGTACCTATGTACAGTGCATTGAACACTTTGAACTATATTTGAAGAACTAGGGTTTCCCATTTTCTTTCCTCTATTGCAGAAAAGTCTTAGAGAAAAGAGTTTTAGGGTATTCTAATGATTTCCAGAGGAACAGCATCATGTGGTACCCCTCCTTTCTCACTCTCAGCTCCATGTGTACTCTGATGTTTTTGAACCAGGTCATTTCCTTTTGGTAACAACTAAAATATTATTGCCTGAGGAAGATATACCTTTCCAACCATAGCCATGAGTTTGCCAAATGAGCCATGTTTAATGTGCCTCTAAAATAAGTGGTCTCTGAACATCCCAAGCACGACTCTGGGGAGACTAAGAAAAAGTATCAGACTTAGCTGATCATAGATGGTTTGCATGGGATTGCACTGGGCACGTTACATCCTTGTCTAGTTCAGTTTCATGGTTTTTTTGCCCAGTACTACCTAAGTGACTAAATATGAAATTAAAGGTTCATTTTTGGTGATGTTGATTGCCATTGCCAGTGTTTTTCCCTTGGCAACTAACTTGCATGCCCATAGTGGGAAGAATGGTGGCTAATGCTCCATAGATTGCTTTGGTGTTAAATGGAGTCCTTTAATATATCTCCTGACAGCCAGTTCCATCAAGGATGGATGTGCCTGATTGGCATCAACTCCAAAGCTGTTCACTCCAGAGAAGGATCCAGGAAGCAGGGTCCTGGCCAAAGTGGGTCATTTGGGGCGGGGACTGGCACTTCCTGTCCTTCATGTATGATCTATCCATCTTTCAAAGACTGAAAGGCACTAGGACTGCTGTTAGAATAGGAACTTCATGGAATACTTTACTGATGACAGAGATTATCTAAACTGATGTGCACTTCGCTGCTTTTTGGGATGACCTGAAAATTATCTTCACTCTTATTTTATTCTTCCTAAATTATAGAAATACTGGGGCTTTCAATAAAGATTTCAGACTTGGGCATCTCTTCTTTTCACTGTTTGAAGCAACAGATGCCCCTGTTTTGTCAGAGCGCTGGTGAGATATACAAGAGCATGTACTCCCAAATCTCCGTCTGTCACTAACTGTGACACATATGGCAAGTCACATTCTCACTGAGTCACATTTTTTTTTTCTCACCTGTGAAATGGGGTGATTATGTCTGCATTAGAGGGCTGTTCTGAATTAAGATTAAATGTGAATGAAATTAGCACAGAGTCTGGCATACAGAGGATGCTCAAAAATGTTTGTTTCCTTTTTGCTAAATGAATACCATTTCTTTTTATTTCTAAGAGTCCCTAGAACCCTCCCTTATCATCCCTTCACACCACACACACACACATGCACACACACACACACACATGCGCGCACACATACACACGCGCGCGCGCGCACACACACACATATGCACACACATGCACACACACACATGCGCGCACACATACACACACGTGCGCACACACACACATATGCACACACACATGCGCGCACACACACATATGCACACACACATGCACACACACACATGCGCGCGCACATACACACACACACACACACACACACACACCACTTCTTTTCCAGGCAAACATTTCAATGTTGTGTTGTAGTGCTTGCAAATTGTAGTCAGCATTATTAAGTTAAAATTTTCCTCGCATTTCTTCTCTTGCACTGTCCTTCTCCACAGTTGAGGAGAGAAATGGAAATTAGAATTGTATTGCATATTACTTGATCTTTTTCTTGGCTCTTAATTAGAACCTCCTTGCATGCACACATACACATGCACACTCCCCACCTCCACCTGTTACACCTTGTGCTTCTCCTCCTTCCTTTACAGGTGTCCTCACTGCACATGTTTTTCAGTGTTGGATGTGTTTTTGCCAGAGTCAGAAATAGTGAGTGTGTCCTCTCTGAAATAGTACAGTAGTGTGTTGGGTAACTGTATCAAAGCCTTGTGAAAAATGTCCTCCTATCTCATGGGCTAGCTGAATGGGAAAGTGGTAGAGTTGGTGGTGGTAAGAGTGACAAGTGGGAAAAATACTACGTCTTTCTCCAGGAGGAAAGAAGGGAGATAGTTACCAATGGGTGAGTGTTTATTCTCCTACAGACTGGATTGAGTGTGTCAACTATCTCAGAAAGAAAATGAAAGCAAATCCTTCTGCATCCCCCAGCTCTTTGTAGGGACAGTACTAAATTGCTTCACTTTTGGGTAGGCTTTTTCCAGAGGCTTATCTCCTTACTGAAATAATCTCTCCTGGAGTCATTCCCAAAGTCCAAGACTTTGTTCTGACCGTTTTTATGAGCCATTCTTTCATCAGTTCTACCTTTCCTTGGAGTGAAAATATCTGTTAATGCCAGCCAGATTCTTTGTGTGAGTGCGGTGCTCACCTGAGAGCACGGGTGTAGCAGACAGTCTCTAAGGCAGCCCTAGTGGCCTCTGCCTTGTGATGTTCACACCTCCTGTAGTTCTCCCCTCTAGTCTGCTGGGGTGGAGCTGTGGCACCAGCAGAGTGTGGCAGAAGTGAGGGTGTGTCTCTTTTGAGCTTAGGTTATAGAAGAGGCCAAAGCTTCCATTTTGGCCATGTTTATTCTCTCTTGGATTGCTTTCTCTGCAGGGAAACCAGCTGCTATGTTCTGAGCTTCTCCAGAAGCCCTCTGGAGAATCCGGTGTGGTGAGGAACTGAGGCCTCCAGCCACCAGCCAGCCATATGACTAAAGCTCCTTTACATTTTATCCTCCAGCCCCAGTCACGCCTTCGGATGACTGCAGCTCCAGTTAAGAGTTTCACAGCAGTCTCGTGGGAGACCCTGAGCCAGAGTCACCCAGGTAAGAAACTGTGAGCAAATACATTTGTTGTTTGAAGATTCAGTTGAAAACTGAGAAGGATGTGAGATCGTACAGTCTGTAAGCTAAATCAGCCTCTAGCAGTTCTATGGACACTAGCAGAAGTCATGGGACTGCTGAATCAGAGACAAAAACCTTGCATTGTTCACAGCACAGCAGTCAGCATGAGATCGTATCTGCACCGGATCCTCCTGCCCCCTAAGTCCTATGAGGCTGTTGCAGGGATGGGCATGGGTGCCTGCTCCAAACACAGTAGGTTTGACTCATAGCTGAGAAACCAGAACATAGGAGACCTTGAGCTTTTATAAGAGGGCTTCAAAAAAAACTGCTCAAACTTTACCTTGGAGGGAGACATTATTTTTTATACTGGATGGCAAACAACTCTGGCCTCTTCTCCAAAAGGATGCTATCTCCACCTTGCAGTGTTGTTTACTATACAAATACCCCTGTAGAAGATAATCTGGACCAAAAACTGTCAGTGCCTCTGCTCATAAGGAACACAGTGGATCCAATGGAGACTTGTCTACCAGCAGACATGGGGTTTTGGAATAAGTTTCTGTGCTGCAGTAGATAGCCAATACATGGGATACCTATGTCTGTGTCTTCATCTGTCAGAACTGTTGGACTGATGGCAGGTGTGGTAGAGTTATTTTTATTTAGTTTTATGTATTTGTTTGGCTAGTTGCAGCCTGTGGGATCTAGTTGCCTGACCAAGGATGGGACCCTTCCCCCACTGCACAGAGTTTTGTGTTCCCCACTAGACCACCAGGGAAGTTCCAAGCTGTATTTATAGATAGAGAATACATGTGGGGTCTTTGCCTTTGGTAATAGGTGAAGATACAAGGAAGTCCTCTGATTTTGGAGGGTGATAAAGAGAAAGAAGGGGAAAAAGAGATGTTAGGAAGGGGCCAACATATAGTACATATATTAGACATGCCTAGCTTCCTCTGAAAACAAATCTTTTACTTGAGAATAGTTAGATTGGTAAAAGGAGATAATTCATTACTTAGTATCTTATTCTGTTAAAAAGAAGTCTTTTTGTTATCACTAGTGAACTGGTTTTTTTGGGAAGTGTGGGGTTGTTGGTAGTGGTTACGTTTCACACTATTTCCCCCAGGGAAGGAAAAGGAGGGATAATTGATTTTGAAGCTATCTATAGAGAACTAAATTTAGAGAATTCTCTTTGAAAGCTACATGAAAGAAGATACTTAAAAGATTGTTTTTGTTTGTTTGTTTTATTCTGTGAAAATGAGGGATCAAATAAAAGGTATCTTGGGCTTTCTGCTACTGGGCAATATCTTCTCTTCTCTTTATGAAATCAGTTGAGGGAACTCAGAATTGAGAATGATTTTAATTTGAAATGAGATTTGGCCTTATGTTTCATTCAGTTTTAAGAATACCAAGTTTTAGAAATATTAAGTGATGTTCTTCATGGAGTTATTTTTAGAAAGTAGAGTACAGTAGCCAAGATTGAGACTGAGTTTCCCTTGGCTCATAAGAAAAAGAGGACCTGAGATGCTTAAGAGATAAAATTACTCCAGGCTCTCCCTAGTTGGGATCCATTGACTGGACAAGGCTCAGCGATGCTTTCTTAGATCTCCAGTATGTACACCTTAGATGGTTATCCAGATGTTCAGCAGAAACTCTCTACAAAGGAACTCAGGGCAGGTTATACCCTTGCTTATATAGCTTGAATGATTTAAGAGCATAGGTTAAATGCCAGCTCTTTAATTCAGTTTGTCTTAGTTTCTTTAAATCTTAAATGAGAACTGTGATGCTAATCTCTCATGATGTTGTAAAGTTTAAATATGTTAAAGGGTACAGAGTTTAGCATTGCACTTTATTTATAATAAATGCTTAATAAATTAAGGTTAATTTTTAATCCAAAGATACTAGAAATGTTCCTCTATGGGTTATATTATGTCATATCAAATGTAGTAAGTCCTGTTGGATGATATCTGGCTCTGTCGTATTCTATTTGATTACATTACAGGCCAATTCATACTTCTTATGTGTACAGAGGTCTTGTTTATATAACGTTAATTATGTGCTTCCTTTCCCTGGCACATGGCAAATTCTCTCAATAAATGCTAGCTCTTGATCTTGTCACCTTGATACGAGGAAAATAATAAATCCTACCCAATGACCAAACTTAGCAAAGCCTGGCTATTCTCAAAGGATATTGATTTTAATTTTTTTCTTAAGCAGGAAGGCTGTTTATGGAAAATTTTGCCAGAGGCTGAAATAATGGGTTCAACCTGTTTTGTGTTTAAAACCCATGAAGCTGGTGCAAGAGGAGGCCAGGGCTGTGCGTTCTGCAGGTGTGACTAGGAATGTGGTGCCCAGAGTCATTGCCTTTTGTGGGCCTCCTAGTGGTGCAGGCAGCAGGTATCACCACGCACAGTGTTCCTAGGACTTGTACAGTCTGGAGAAAATCTTGCAGCTCTGGCAGCGAGAGCAGGCTTTTCATATCCCAAGGGTCTCACAGTAGTTTGGGGAAGAGACTGAAGATTTGGCAAATGCTGTCGGTTCCCCGGTCACATTCCTTGATGTCCACTCCTGTGTGTGCCTTCCTTGTGGCTCTGTTGAAAGGACCTACAATTCTTTGCTTAGTCTCATCGCTGGCCATGGGAGTCCTCTCAGCCCAAGTCAGGGGCAGATTGGAGGTGTGTAGGAGTTAGCCCTGGGGACAGAGGGACTTGAAGATTAAATGCCAAGCTCCCTTGCCCCTCAGGTGGAAAAACTCCAAGGTGTCTCCTGTACTGTTTCCAGAATTCCCCCAGTGTGGCTGAGCCCCATGTGCCCAAGGTGGGGCCATGATGGTGCCTTAATACTCTCTTTTTCTGCTTCCTTCTCTCACTTTTATCCTCCCTTGACAGTGCTTCTTAGGATCATCTTCCAAACACACTCACATTCTCATCTCAGACCCTGCTTTGGAGAACATCCTGAAACCAAGAACCCACTCACATTGCGTCACTTCCTCCATCAGCAGTCAGAATGTGTCCTGTGCGTCCTCATTCCCCAGAACACCCCTTCTATCTCATAGGAAGGAGAAGAAGAACTTGGTGTTGTAATCATCCACTTTTCAGGTGATTTCAAATTCTTCATCTCATTTATATCTCATTTTAGTGCTATGATGTCATAGTTCCATTTTACAGATTAGTAAATCGAGACCAGAGGATTAAGTATCTTGATTGAAGTAACAGAACTTCTAATGAAGGAGCTAGACCCAGATCCCAGGTTTTCTGATTCTGTTCTATAATCTTGTTTCCACACTATTTCTGAAGGTGTGAACAGATCATGGGAGGAATAATGTACACCTCTGATTCTGTGTTAGAATTTTTAAAAGAAGCATAAATCACATTATATCATGTCAAAGGTTTCATGTAACAATTAAAATAGAATTCCAACTCCATCTCATGGCCTACACAGTCTTCCATGGCCAGGCTTCTCTTTGTTTCTCTGATTTCACCTCTCACTTTTCACTCTCTCCCCAATCCTGTTCTATTCAAACCGTCTCTGTGTTTGTGCATACACCAAGTTCATCACATCTGTGGTCTCTGCCCTTTCTGTTTTCTTGGCCTGAATGCTCTTCAGATCTTTGCAGGGCTACCTCCTTCTCAGTCTTCTAGTCTCTAGAAGTGACTTCCTTAGAGAAGTCCTGACTATCTAAGCTAAAGTGCCTGCGTACCTCCTTCTGCCCAGCTCCATGCATTCTTTTTCCAGTTTTCCTTTTTCACTCTGTGCAGTACACTTATTTCCTTCTTGCTTGTTTCCTAACCCTGCTAGCTTGTAGGCTGATCGAGGGCAGAGATCTCTAGTTTTGTTCATTACTGTTTTTCCAGGGCCTAGAACAGTGCCTGGCACAGTTTTTGTCAAATGAATATATAAATAAATTAAGAGGAGGCCATAAAGAAGAAATGTTCTAAGCGTGTATATGAAAGGACCTTAAAGCATATTTTGTGTATAACTAAGATTTATTTACTTGGCTCTTTGTAATCAGCAGAATTAATATAACTTGAAAGCAAATGCATCTTACTGACATTTTGGAACCTGTGTGCAAGCATTAATACCAATCAATTTAAGTGTGTGTTTCACAGCATGCCATTCGGATGAGAAATGCTGGAAAGGGAGAAGGTGGACAGCTTCTTAGCTTCTTTTTTCTGGCACATTTAACATCATTCCAGTAAACTGGGCTCTGGGTTTAATTAAAGATTGTTTGGGGTGGGCAGAAAAGGTATGGAGATAGTCTTAACAGTCTCTTACATTTTAGACTTAAATTTAGAAACAACAAAAGATTTTGTGGTTAAAGGCCTTTAATGTTAAGTCCTTGGAAATCTAGTTTTTTTTGGCTTTCCTGTTTCTTTTATTTTGATATTTGTAATTTTGATCAATGAGTGTTTTAAGGGAAGTGAGAGGTAGAAAAATGATATGCCTATGCTTATAATTTTGTTTTGATATTCTTTGCTTTTTCTGATTATGCAGTTTATCAGTATTTATTAGAAAATTTGAAAAGTAAAGAAATGTAAAATAAGAAAGTAAATATTATCCATAAGTCTGTCCCTTAACAAATGACTACCAACATATTGATGTATTTCATTCCAGGGATTTCATTTCTGGGATTGTGAGTATCTAGGGCTTCCTGATTAGCTCAAATTATAAAGAATCTGCCTGCAATGCAGGAGGCCGGGGTTCGACCCCTGGGTTGGGAAGATCCCCTGGAGAAAGGCATGGCAACTCACTCCAGTATTCTTGCCTGGAGGATTCCATGGCCAGATGAGCTGCACGGGCTACAGTGCATGGGGGTTGCAGAGTCGGATGCGACTGAGTGATTTCAGTCACTCACTTTCATGTGTAGTACAGTTCTTCAACTCTGATATACTATCTATTATGAAGTACAATATTGATTTAGTTACTATATTATTTTTAAAGGTAAAGATATGTTTCTTTTTTTTAATAAAAATGGCAATTATGTACTATTTTCTTCTCACAAAGTTTGAGGTTAATTTTCCTTCTCATTCTGAGTCTAAAGTTAGTTCCAAATTTCTTTTGGCCAACCATAGCTGTACAGATCGTCCCTATTAGATGCTGCTTCCCATCTTGTGTGCTTCAAATCTTGACCTCATGACATTCTTTATCTGTGGTCTTATGTCAAAGTATATTTTAAAATAATGAGATTCATCTGCATTGCCTATGTGGTTAAACTCACGATTTTTTTCCTTATTAAATAACACGTCACAAGTTTCTCTTGAAATTCAGCCAGAAGCTTTTACTCATGAATTTTTTGGTGTCCAAATAATAGTCTTTCATAATGCATGAATCAGTCACAGCAAACTCTCCCAGCTTTAAAGATTGCATGATATATTTAGAGAGACCAGGCACCGTTCCCATATGCATTGCAAGAAATGACAAATATGTCACAACTTAATCTATTTGGCAGTTTATAAGTTCCTTTTGATATAAAGTATTAAATGCATCCTAATTTATAAAAAAATCAAGCTGTGAAAAAATATATGCACCGTAGAATCAAATATATATGGGATATGTGTGACAATGTGGATGTCTTTATTTCAGCACAGAGTATTTCAACTCTGTTGCACATTAGACTCACGTGGATATTAAAAATAAATCTAGGTCAAAATCAAACCATCAGACCTTCCAGAGAGGCCAAGGGAGTAGTAGTTATTTTAAAAACCCACAAAAATACAACACTTCTCAGAAACTCCAATGCGTAACTAGAATTGAGGACCACTGTTTTAGCAGCTGATATATCAAGGTTACTCTTAGGGTAGGAACCATCTTTATTTGGCAAAATACCTGGATAAACAGCCTGGGATAGGAGGCAGGACTCAGAGAGGACTATTGTCTAGAACTTCAGCTACAAAAGAAAGTTAAGTGGCTGCCTGAAAACATGATAGGATGTAGTGCTCTTAAAGGAGGAGATGTGATGAGGAATAGGAGGGTGAGGGACCATGTGCCCATCAATGTGAAGCTGGCTGATCTAACAGGCAAATGATCAGTGGCAGTTTCATGTGGTGGTGGTGGTGGTGGTGGGGCGGTTAAAAATAATGTAAACAAGAGTGATAATGTTCATTTGGAAATGGTTTACATATTATTGGATGGACTTCTCCACCTTCCTTCTAAATACTGGATTGTGTTATACTGTTGAGTGTGCTGTGTGTCTTTCTTTTTCTTGTTGGAAATTGAGGAAGAAAGGAGCTGAGAAAAAGACCTCAACTCTGAGCCGGTGCAGGGTGAAACAGAGGAGGATCCGGGAGTTGAGGTGACTGAATATATCACCCTTCAGAAAACCTTAGAAAGGGTTTTGTTTTTTCATAGGGCATAAAATTAGTGGTTTGAACCAATTTAGTTCAATACATAAACCCAGGGATCTTCCTGTGCCATGCCATTCAGCGGAAACAAACATGCCCTCGTCTGCATGCATTCATATTTTAAAATCAGTTGGGATCATACTGCATACCCAATTTTCTATCCTGATTTCTTCACTTAATATAATGCCATAAAATTTTCCCATATCATTAATTATTCTGAGAGAGCTTGAATTTTAATTAATAGCCCTTATAATCACACTCTGATTTATTTGAACTTTGTTGTATGGGATATTGTGTAGGATAATATGAGTACTCAGAATCTGTAGCCAGATGCTCTGCCTTCACTCACCCAGCTGTGTTGCTTTGGCAGGCATTCCCACACCCCGGCCTCTGTGCTGACACAATATTTCCCTTTACAAAAGGATTTGCAGTTTCAATGGCTAAAAATTGTAATTGTTCTGAATTTATGTTTCTTTGATAATTAGTGCATTTACACTCCATGTCAAGTGGTATTAGCATTTTACCAATTTATTCTTCCCAAATCAAAATTTTAGGATGGAAGTGTTTTAATTTATTTGAAGGGCTAGTGTCCAGTTGCTCTGTTGACAAACAAAAGTTGTAAATTATTGTAGAGAAAGCAAATCTCCTGCAGAGGAGTGATGCTGGCTCATCTGCATGATCAAATAAATGATATGCCTACCTTGAGGGATGTATATAATTTATATAAAGAAATTATAATTTAAGATCAAGTATTCCAGAGTTACTTACCAGGTAGAATCAAACCCATCTGAAGGTATCCAGAGGAAAATTTAGCCAAGAATCAGGTAGAGAAATAGTTATGAGAAGTAAAGCAGAAAACCAGTGAGCTGCCAGTTGCCAGGAGGTTCATATTAGGATCTTATTAGGGAGTGATTTAGAGTAACTGAGCATGATCAGCTTCATAATAGTGATAAGCGAAGCACAGGAGGTGCTAGGTACCCAACCTGCCAGACAATCTGGCCAAGTTCACTGGGCTGTGCATGGAAACTGTGGAAAGCAGCTTATACTCAGTCCTAATGGGCACTTCTCAGTGGATCATTTCATTAACAAAATTGGCATAACAATTATAACTGATGTATCTTGGGCTGGGAGGGGGAGGAGTTTATTGAGAAGAGAAGATTATGTTCCTTGCCTTCACTCTTTAAAGAAAAATTAAGATGATATTTTCTGAGTGCTTCAAAAGCTCCTTATTGACAAGGTTTGCACATTCCTATATTAGGTCGCTCCAGACTATCCGTGCCCACGTCGGGTCACAGAATATTCCCGTGGCCCCCTTTGACCTCCCTAGCTAAAAGTCATCTATTCATTTATACTGTGTCTGTAGAGACACCCTGATGAAAAAGGGCCATATTTAGTCTGTGAGCCTAGGAAAAAGATGAGAAAAGATGAGAGAGAAGGAGAGGAATTCACTGCTAAATTTTAGGTGAGAGGGAGTAAAGAAGGAGGGCAATCTAAGGATGGGAAATTTATGAGCTGTTAGAAGCAAAATCCTCCTTTCCTCGGCTGGCTAGGCAGCTGGGCTGTGTGTTAAAGGAGGAAGAGATGGTGAATGGACTTCCAGTTCAAAAGGGAGGGCAGAGAGCAAAGTGGAAAGCTTTTTAAAGAGAAGGTGGATGGTTTCAGAGAGCCCTGGATACCACTTGACTCTGTTAAAGATACTTGGAGAATATAGATTATGCTTAAAAATAGCAAAGCTGTACAGGTCAGGCTTTGGCTCAGGGGAGAGGTAAGAGAAGGGCATTGGTGGAGATCAACAGCCTTGGAAACAAATGCTTTCTAGGCTGCCAAAAGGCATGATCAGAGAATAAGAAATAAAGAGCTTCCAAGGATAGAACTTCTAAAAGCAAAGACTTGAAGGGGAAGGGGGATGGGTTAGCAAAGCCACCACATCCAGCAGGAAGTCTGGAGATGGTTGCAGTTGTACACTATTGGGGTTTAGCAAAAATAATTTATTTTTATTCTGGAATCCTTCAGACCCACAGGAAAGACCCCACTTCACCTTCCTTTCTGTATATACACTGTCACTTCTCTTCTGGCAAAATATCCCAAAGAGGGTTGCAGTCATTACACATTACCCCTCAATATGTCAGCACGAACCTCCCAAGAATGGAACTACTTCCTGTGCAAACCATATTGCCCTATTGCTGCACCTTAAAAAAAAAAACTTTTAATTCAATAACATTATGAACAGAGCCTGGGCGCAAGCTTCTCTAGTTGTCCCTAAAATACCTTTTATAACTGGGCCCTGTGCCCAGTCAAGATCCAGTCAAGGTTCATGTATAGTTTTTTGTAGTTAATGTCTTTTTAGTCTTTTAGCCTGAATCAACTCTTCTATTGGATTTCTGAGTGGTGATTTTATAGCCTGTCATTCCTTCTACATTGTTTTTAGCTGGTGGTTTTCTATAGAGAGGGTTTTTTTCTCTCTTCTCTCTCAACAGTGTTTTGAATATCATGAGGGCTTATATTTTTTCCATGTGTTTTAATTCATTACCATCATTGTGGTTTTTTTCTTTTTTTTGATGATCAAATATTACCAGTGGTTGTCCCCTTGGGCCAGCTTCTGGGTTCATCAAATTTTAAGTATGTGCTTGCTTTTTGGTACAAGGTGTTCCAGGATTGTCTTGTATTTTTCCTATTTCAGACCTGGAATCAGCCATTTCTTCTAGGAGTCTTGGTGACTTTTACCAGAGAATAGTGCAAGAACCAGGCACTGATTGTCCCTCATTACTATTGAGATTCATTTCTTCTAGGGCCTTTTGAGCATACAGTTAGGAAATTTTTTTGTTGAAACCTTAAATTCAAAGTCATATAGACCTTTACCAGTGCACATTTTATATTTCTTTTTCTCTCCCTTCCTTCAAGTAAGCACCCTGCTTCCTAACAAACTTAGTGTAGTTTCTAATTTTCTCTATCCTGTAAAACACAAAATGGTTTCAGAATTATAATACCATTCCACTACCAGGAATAATCCTACTAAGTAAAATTCAAGTCTTCACTGTTATTTTTTTTGTCTTTAGGGCAAATCCAGGATAATGGGCTCTTCCAGGGGGCTCAGATAAACTTCACTGCAGGCTCTAGATTGTACTGGGTTTGTAGGCAGAATGGAATTTGGGAGGACATCCAGCTTTCTTAGGTAGGTAAATGAATCTGCAATTAATTTTGTAAATTATCTGAAATTGATCCATCAAAAATATATACATATATATTTAATATTCCAATCAAGTTTTACACCTCTCCAGCAAAGTATGCATATTGTAATTTGAAATATTATTTGTATACTAGTACTTCTTGTCTTAAAAATTACTTTGTCTTGTGTTAATACAGAGACACCAGGTTTTATTTTTGCATCCTTTATTTTCAACTTTTCTATACCTGCTATTTAACATGTTTTGTTTAGTGATGCATATCTATACAGAGATGATAGTTGTGGTTTTATGGATGTATATATACTTATCCTCAGACTCATTGAGTTGTCTGAGTATATATATGAGTATATATACATACTCATATATTAAGTATGTATAGCTTTGTACATGTCAATCGTACCTTAATAAAGTGGCTCAAAAATGTCTCCTGTAAGTAACATATATGCATCTGTGCCAAGTTATGTCCATCTCATTGTGACTCCCAGGGCTGTAGCGTGCCAGGGTCCACTATCCATGAGATAAATGTTTTTAAAGTCTGTCTTCTTTCATCTTTACCCTTTAATGGTTTAATTTGCTTCCATTTAATTAATTACTAATACATTTAGGCTTAAATCTATTATATGACTATTTTCAATTTATCCCACTGGTTCTATGATATATTGTGGCTGTTTCTCTTTGTTTATTTTTTCCTTTCCTTTTTTTTTTGTGTGTGTGTTTTGTTGTAATGTCTGTTTAATGCCTAGTTTTTTAAAATTTCTGTTAGTCATTATTAATAAAAATTGTAGACATAGTTTGAGCCTTTGAATAATGTTATATATCTGCAAAGAATAATTACTTTTGTTTCTGGTAAGCAGTTAAAATGGGGACAAATCACCTTAATATAGTCAGGGAATGAGTCATCCAAAATTAAGGTTTGATCTCATGGGTGCTGTTCCATTATTAGTTTACCTTTAGTTCAAGGGTATATACCTTGGAAACCTCAAATAAAAGTCTGAATTTTATTGGGACTGCTCTCTTTTCAATAGACCTTGAACTCCAATTTTTTTTGCATCCTTAGCTCCATGAAATGGCTCAGCATTACAACCTCTTAAATACAGCTTTCAAATCAACAAGATTTGAGAGTTAAGTTGATCTGCAGCAGCTATTTGTTTTTTTTAATAGACTAATTATCCAATTCCAGAGATGGAGTGAGAAGCAGTATTTTCTTCTGTGTAAGTAGTTTATTATACTTTTGGATGCCTGATATGAGATTGCTATCATAGCTTTAAGCTCTTTCCATCTTATGTAACAGTGTTCATCCTCTTGAAGTTAGAATTTTGGCATATAATCTTAAAATCCATCAATAAAGGGTCACAGACTTTGTGTATATGTATGTATTTGAAGTATTGTTGATTCACAGTGTTGTATTAGTTTCTGGTGTATAGCAAAGTCTGTCTATCTATTATCTACGTCTGTGCTTAGTCACTCAGTCATGTCTGATTCTCTGCAACCACATGGACTGTAGCCCAACAGGCTCCTCTGTCCATGGGGGTTCTCCAGGCAAGAATGCTGGAGTGGGTTGCCATGCCCTCCTCCAGGGGATCTTCCTAACCCAGGGATTGAACCCAGGTGTCCCTCATTGCAGGCAGATTCTTTACCATCTGAGCCAAAACCAGGGAAACCCCATCTATATGTCTACCTATCTCTATTTTATATATTCTGTTGCATTATAATTTATTGTAAGATATTGAATATAATTCCCTGTTCTATACAGTAGGACCTTGTTTATTTTATATATAGTAGCTTGTGTCTGCTAACCCCAAACTCCTAATTTATCCCTTCCCTTCCCTCTGCCTTTTGGTAACCACAAGTTTGTTTTTTATGTCTATGCATCTGTTGCTGTTTTGTAAATTAGTTCATTTGTATCATGTTTTAGGTTCCACATATCAGTGATGTGAGCAGTGAAAATCATATTTGTCTTTTTCTGTCTGATTTCACTTAATAAGATGATAATCTCTGGGTCTATTCATGTTGCTGCACATGGGACTATTTCATTCTTTTTTATGGATCAGTAGTATTCTATCATGTATATACACACAAGCATACCACACCTTTTCCCATTCATCTGTTGAGGTACATTTAGGTTGCTTGCATGTCTTGGCTATTATAATTATTGCTGCTCTGAATGTGGGGATGCACATATCTTTTCAAATGCCCAGAAGTGGGATTGATGATCATATGATAACTCTAATTTTTAAAGGAACCTCCAAACTGTTTTCCATAGTGGCTGAACCAGTTTACATTGCCATCAGCTGTATAGGGGGATTCTCTTTTCTCCATATTCTTTCCAGCATTTCTTATTTGTAGACTTTTTAATGATGGCAGTTCTGACTGGTGTGGAGGTGATGCCTCATTATAGTTTTGATGTGTATCTCTGTAATAATTAGAGATGTTGAGTATTCATGTGCTATTATTGATCATCTGTGTGTCTCCTTTGGAGAAGTTAGGGTTCTGCCTTTAAAAGTTTTTTTTGTTGTTGATTTGTATGAGCTGTTTGTACATTTTGGAACTTAAATCCTCGCCAGTTGCATTGTTTGCAAATATTTTCTCCCGGTCTTTAGGTTGTCTTTTCATTTTGTTTTAGGTTTCCTTTGCTGTGCAAAAGATTACACATTTAATTAGGTCCTAGTTATTTACGTTTGTTTCTTTTGCCTCAGGATACTGATCTAAAAATATTACTATGATTTATGTCAGAAGATGTTTTGCCTGTGTTCTCTTCTAGGAGTTTTATGTCATGTCTTATATTTAGGTCTTTAAGCCATTTTGAGTTTATTATTGTGTATGTTGTGAGGGAGTGCTCTAGCGTCATTGATTTACCTCCTGCTGTCCAGCTTTCCCAAGGCCACTTGTTGAAGTGAAGTGAAGTGGAAGTTGCTCAATCGTGTATGACTCTTCGCAACTCCATGGACTATACAGTCTATGGAATTCTCCAACCCAGAATACTGGAGTGGATAGCCTTTCCCTTCTCCAGGGGATCTTCCCCAAACCAGGGATCGAACCCAGGTCTCCTCCATTGCAGGCAGATTCTTGTTGAAGAGACTGTCTTTTCTCCATTGTATATTCTTACCTCCTTTGCCAAACATTAACTGACTGTAGGTGTGTGGGTTTACTTCTGGGCTCTTTGTTCTGTTCCATTGATTTGTTTGTTTTTGTGCCAGTACCATACTGTTTTGATTATTGTAAGCTTTGTAGTCTAAAGTCTGGGAGGATTATGCCTCCAGTTTTGTTCTTTTTTCCTCAAAATTGCTTTGGCAATTTTGGACCTTTTATGGTTTCATGTAAATTTTAGGATTATTTATTCGAGTACTGTGAAAAATGTCTTGGGTACTTTGATAGTTGCTGTTGTTGTTTAGTCACTAAGTCGTGTTTGGCTCTTTGTGACCCCACGGAATGTAATTCGCCAGGTTCCTCTGTTCATGGGATTTCCCAAGCAAGAATACTGGAGTGGGTTGCCATTTTGTTCTCCAGGGGATCTTTCTGACGCAGGGATTGAACCTGCATCTCCTGCTTGTCAGGCAGATTCTTTATCACTGAACCACCTGGGAAGCCCTGGGTACTTTGATTGAGATCACATTAAATCTGAAGATTGCTTTGGGTAGTATGGTCATTTTAATATTGATTAATTCTTACTTATTATTCTTCCAGCCCAAGATCATGGTATATCTTTCCATTTCTTTGAATCATCTTAAATTTCCTTCATTAGTGTTTTATAGTTCTCAGCATGTCTTTCACCTCCTAGGTCAGGTTTATTCCTATGGTCTTTTTTTTTGGAAGTGATTTTAAAAGGAATTTTTTCTTTTTGCTTTCTGATATATCATTGTTACTATAAAGAAACACAGGAGATATCTGTACATTGATCTTGTATCTTCCTACATTGCTGAATTCATTTAGCAGTTCTAATAGTTTTTGTGGTGGTGGAGTCTTTGGGGTTTTCTACATTTAGTATCATGTCATCTGCATATACTGACACATTTATCTCTTCCCTTCCAATTCAGACACCTTTCATCTCTTGTCTGATTGCTGAGGCTAGAATTTTCAGTACTGTGTTTAATAGAAGTAGTGAGGTGGGCATCCTCATCTTGTTCCAGATTTTAGTGGGAAGGCTTTCAGCTTTTCACAATTGAGTGTTATGTTGGCTGTGGGTTTGTCATAAATAGTTTTTACTATGTTGAGACATGTTCCCTCTGTACCCACTTTGGTAAGAGTGTAAGAGTTTTTATCATTAATGGATGCTGAATTTTATCAAATCATTTTTCTGTATTGAGATAATCATATGATTTTTGTCTTTTCTTTTATTGATGTGGTATATCACATAGATTGATTCTATGCATAGTGAACTTTCCTCATGACCCTAGGATGAATCCAACTTGATTGTGGTATATGATCTTTTTTATGTGTTGTTGGATTTGTTTTGCTAATGTTTTGTTGTATTTTTGCATCTATAGGTACCAAAGATATTAGCCTGTAATTTTCTTTTTTGGTATTGTCTGTCTGCTTTTGGTATCAGGGTGATGGGAACTTCATAGAATGGTTGAGAGTATTCCCTCCTCTTCAAGTCTTTTGAAAGAGTTTGAAAAGGATAGGTATAAGTTCTTTGTGTGTTTCGTAGAATTTCCTCAGTGAACCAATCTGGACATGGACTTTAGTTGCAGGGAGTTTATTATTTATTTTTCTACAGAGTGTATTTTACTTCTACTGATTGACCTTTTGAAATTATTTCTTCTTTGGTGGGCTGTATGTTCTAGAAACTTGTCCATTTCTTCTAGATTTTCCCATTTGTTGGCATATGATTGTTCATAGTATTCATTTATGGTTTTTGTATTTTCATGGTATTTTTTTGTGATTTCTTCTCTTTCATGTCTTATTTTGTGTATTTGGATCCTCTGTTTTCTTCTTGGTGAGCCTGGCCAGAGGTTTGCCGATTTTGTTTACCCTTTCAAAGAACCGGCTCCTGGTTTTACTGATTAAAAAAAAATTTTTTTTTAAAGTGCCACAGATTTCTAGTTGGATCCTGGAGACACAAGAGGAGAGGTGATAGAGGCAGAACAGGAGGTCTGGCATTAGAGTCTCTAATGCCGGCAGCAGAGCCCAGAGTCACATCAGTGCCGCCAGCAGGGCACACTGTGGTATCTGTGTCAAACAATAGTGGTCTTGTTTAGTTTTTGTTTTTTGTAAGTGTAGTCCTCAAGCATACTTTGATGTGTTATTGCCGGCTGTAGAGCTTCCAAATCTAATTTTCAGCCTTGTTGTCAATTCCTTGAACTACATAAATTATTCAAACACATTTCTTTTCTATGTAGAGTAGGCAGGATTTGTTGTTTGCAACTAAGAATCCTGGCTGGTAACATAAACTTTAGACAGAGAGACAGATTCAGAGGGTGTAAATAAACATAAGGAGCTTTAATGACACCTATTATCCTTTGTGCACTAGAGGCCAAGGAAGGGTAAACTCCCTAGCAAGATGGTGGTTTAGGTTAATTGTTTTTCACTTCTCCAGACAGCATGTGGGGTATGGTGACATTAAAGAAGAAAGGGAGTAATATTAACATCCCATGGGCTTCAAGGAAACTGGATTTTTCCTTTTGTAGCAGAAGAGGAAAGCCACTTCTGTTGAGGAATCTTAGCGGTTGCATCAGTGTGTTACTTTGGGTCCTCCAGAAAGAAGATGGAAAGAAAGAATTAGAAGTGCCTGAAATGTATTGGGGAAAAATGCCTGTGAAGGATGAAGGGGAGAGGAAGTAGGAGTAGGTAAGAAGAGCCTCAGATCATAATGCAAGTCTGACATTAGTCAAAGGAAAGAAGGAAGGAAAGAGAATTGTCTAAGAAGAGCCAGACTGTAGTGCACTTCTGAGAAAGTCCCAACCTGGTGTATAGGGAGCCCTAAAACAAAGACCACCCATCGGAGGAAGCCTGTATTGGTAAAAAATGGCAGGTTTTTGTAATCTCATTGTACATGGTTATTGACTAGAAACATCTTAGGGAAAGATGAGGCTGGCATGAACCTTGCAGTGGATCCCGATGATGTGACAGCTGGAGGGTGTCAGCCTATTCCTCACCGAAGAGCAGATTCTTTCCCGAAGGGAGAACTGAGTTGTGCCCTCCCATATATGTGGCTGCCACACATGAGCAGCAAGTTTGGGGGAAGTGTTAAATGTCTTAAATGGTGAAGAGGGTGAACACTTCAGGTATAAGCAATTTACTAATCCTTGAAAGTATATACCAAAAGACCATCAAGCTCTGGCATTTCAAATGTAGCTAAATTCAGAAAGGTGTATCAAGTTTGTAACATTCAATTTAGGGTATAAAGTTTTTACTGTACTGGGGACTAGTCAGTGATGTAAAAAAGTAAGGGCTATTACAAAATGGCTTTACCTCATAAACAGGGTAGAAAGGGGAGAAGATGTTCCAAACTCTAGGGAAGTGGTCATCCAAGAGATTTTATTTTACTCATTTGATGACATTTAACAATTGCATACACTTCTGTTTATATTCTCTCTAGCCCTTGGAATTGTCAGGGTTTTTATTTTTAGTTACTCAAATGTATATGCAGTGATATCTCCTTAAAGTTTTAACTTGCATTTCCTTGATGAATAATGATGATTAGCATCTTTTAATGGGCTTATTTTTCTTCATATAACTTTTCTGGTAAAATGTCTTTCATATATTTTGTCCATCTCTTCTTGGATTGTCTTATTATTTAGTTGTAAGAATTATTTACAGTCTAATATTTTGTCAGATAAATGTTTTGTGAATAATTTCTTCTATTGTGTGACTAACTTTTTCATTTTTAACACTCTTTTAGTTATAATAAAATACAATTTATCAGTATTTTCTGATTCATGTGTTTTGCACTCTATCTAAGAAATCTTTGTGTCCATCCCAAGGTCACAAAGATTTCCTCCTATGTTTCTTCTGGAAGTATAGAGTTTTAACTTTTACATTTAAACCTAAGATCCATGTCAAGTTAGTTTTTATATATGTTATAAAGTGAGTATTGATATTTATTTTTCCCAAATGGGTATCTATTATTCTAGCCTTATTTTTTGAATAAATTTTCCTTTCCTCAGTGAATTGCATTGAAATGTTTGTAAAAAAAATCAATTGAACATAGTAGTCTTGGTTTTTATTCCCTTTCATTGATCTGTGTGTCTATTCTTACACCAATCCCACCCAACCCAGGTTTTTGTTAGTTTAAATCAGCTACTGATTCCCTTTATTTGCTCTTCTCTTTTACAATTACTTAATTTTATTATTTTTTAAAATTTATTTATTTTAATTGGAGGTGAATTACTTTACAATGTTGTGGTGGTTTTTGTCATACATTCACAGGAATCAGCCATGGGTGTACATGTGTTCCCCTTCCTGAACCCCCTCCCATCTCCCTCCCCATCCCATCCTTCTGGGTCATCCCAGTGTACCAGCCCTGGGCACCCTTGCTTAATTTTAGAATCAGTTTTTCAATTTTACTAAAAAAAATTCTGAAATTTTGATTGGGATTATGTTGAATCATAGATTATATTGAGAAGATCTGACATCTAAACAATATTGAGTCTTCAAATCTGCTTTGGTTG
Organism: Muntiacus reevesi; assembly: GCF_963930625.1. NCBI lineage: Eukaryota > Metazoa > Chordata > Mammalia > Artiodactyla > Cervidae > Muntiacus > Muntiacus reevesi. Next base: position 35,151,855 of record NC_089265.1, on the reverse strand, counting down.
TTTATCACTTTAATTATATAGGTCTTTAATTTATCTCAGCAATGTTTTACAGTTTTCAAGGAAGAACCATGCATATTTTTTTTTTGTTAAATTTATTCCTGAGTATATATTCTACTTTTTTTTGTGGTGTTTTTAATAGAATTAAAAAAATCCATTTAATAACTCTTTGCTGCTATACTTAAAAATAATTTATTTTTTAGTAGTAACCTTAGATGCTGCATCTTACCAACTTATTAGTTACAGTGGGTTTTATGTAGATTCCTTAAGATTTTCTACATTAGCAATTATGTCATCTGCAAATGGAGACAGTTATTCTCCCTTTATTGTCTTTATTCTTATTTTTTTTCTTGTTCTACTACTGCCTAGGAATTTCACTGCAGTTTTGAATGGAAGTTGTAAGAACAGATAACCCTGCATGTTTTCCAATATAAAGGAGAAACTGTTCAATATTTTATACTAAGTCAGTTAGCTGTGATTTTTATAGATTTCCTTGGTCCAATTGAAAAAGTTCACTTATATTCCAAACTTTTGAGAGTTTAATAATTAAAAAATTATTATTGGATGTTGAATATTGTAATATTCTTTTGCTGCATATTTTGAAAGTCATATGGTTTTTATCCTTTATCCTATTAGTATGTTAAATTAACTTGATGGCTTTCTGTTTTTTTTTGAGTTTATTTATGTGAACCATCCACAACTGGATATTGTTTTTGCTTTGGCTCCACCCCTTCATTCTTTCTGGAGTTATTTCTCCACTGATCTCCAGTAGCATGTTGGGCACCTACCGACCTGTGGAGTTCCTCATTCAGTATCCTATCATTTTGCCTTTTCATACTGTTCATGGTGTTCTCAAGGCAAGAATACTGAAGTGGTTTGCCATTCCCTTCTCCAGGGGACCACATTCTGTCAGACCTGTCCACCATGACCCGTCTGTCTTGGGTGGCCCCACACGATGTGGTTTGTTTCACTGAGTTAGACAAGACTGTGGTCCTGTGATCAGATTGGCTGGTTTTCTGTGACTGTGGTTTCAGTGTACCTGCCCTTTGATGCCCTCTCGCAACACCTACCATCTTACTTGGGTTTCTCTTACCTTGGACGTGGGGTATCTCTTCACGGCTGCTCCAGCAAAGCGCAGCCGCTGCTCCTTACTTTGTACGAGGTGTATCTCCCCCTGGCCGCCTTCCTGACATTTAGTAGCTCCTCTTGGCCTTCCTGCACCTGCACAGCTGCCGCTCCATACTGTAAAGAGAAATATTGCATAGGAACCTGGAATGTTAGGTCCATGAATCAAGGCAAATTGGAAGTGGTCAAACAGGAGATGGCAAGAGTGAACATTGATATTCTAGGAATCAGCGAACTAAAATGGACTGGAATGGATGAATTTAACTCAGATGACCATTATATCTACTACTGTGGGCAGGAATCCTTTAGAAGAAATGGAGTAGCCGTCATGGTCAACAAGAGTCTGAAATGCAGTACTTGGATGCAATCTCAAAAACGACAGAATGATCTCTGTTCGTTTCCAAGGCAAACCATTCAATATCATGGTAATCCAAGCCTATGCCCCAACCAGTAATGGTGAAGCTGAAGTTGAATGGTTCTATGAAGACCTACAAGACCTTTTAGAACTAACACCCAGAAAAGATGTCCTTTTCATTATAGGGGACTGGAATGCAACAGTAGGAAGTCAGGAAACACCTAGTGTAACAGGCAAATTTGGCCTTGGAGTATGGAATGAAGCAGGGCAAAGGCTAATAGAGTTTTGCCAAGAGAACTCACTGGTCATAGCAAACACCCTCTTCCAACAACACAAGAGAAGAATCTACACATGGACATCACCAGATGGTCGACACTGAAATCATACTGATTATATTCTTTGCAGGCAAAGATGGAGAAGCTCCATACAGTCAGCAAAAATAAGACCGGGAGCTGACTGTAGCTCAGATCATGAACTCCTTATTGCCAAATTCAGACTTAAACTGAAGAAAGTAGGGAAAATCACTAGACCATTCAGGTAGGACCTAAATCAAATCCCTTATGATTATACAGTGGAAGTGAGAAATAGATTTAAGGGACTAGATCTGATAAATAGAGTGCCTGATGAGCTATGGATGGTTCGTGACATTGTACAGGAGACAGGGATCAAGGCCATCCCCATGGAAAAGAAATGCAAAAAAGCAAAATGGCTGTCTGAGGAGGCCTCACAAATAGCTGTGAAAAAAAGAGAAGTGAAAAACAGAGGAGAAAAGGAAGGATATTCCCATTTGAATGGAGGGTTCCAAAGAATAGCAAGGAGAGATAAGAAAGCCTTCCTCAGCGATCAATGCAAAGAAATAGAGGAAAACAACAGAATGGAAAAGACTAGAGATCTCTTCAAGAAAATTAGAGATACCACGGGAACATTTCACGCAAAGATGGGTTCGATAAAGGACAGAAATGGTACGGACCTAACAGAAGCAGAAGATATTAAGAAGAGGTGGCAAGAATACACAGAAGAACTGTACAGAAAAGATATTCATGACCCAGATAATCACAATAGTGTGATCACTCATCTAGAGCCAGACATCCTGGAATGTGAAGTCAAGTGGGCCTTAGGAAGCATCACAACGAAGAAAGCTAGTGGAGGTGATGGAATTCCAGTTGAGTTATTTCAAATCCTGAAAGATGATGCTGTGAAAGTGCTGCACTCAATATGTCAGCAAATTTGGGAAACTCAGCAGTGGCCACAGGACTGGAAAAGGTCAGTTTTCATTCCAATCCCAAAGAAAGGCAATTCCAAAGAATGCTCACATACCGCACAATTGCACTCTTCTCACACGTGAGTAAAGTAATGCTCAAAATTCTCCAAGCCAGGCTTCAGCAATATGTGAACCATGAACTTCCAGATGTTCAAGCTGGTTTTAGAGAAGGCAGAGGAACCAGAGATCAAATTGCTAACATCTGCTGGATCATCGAAAAAGCAAGAGAGCTTCAGAAAAACATCTATTTCTGCTTTATTGACTATGCCAAAGCCTTTGTGTGGATGACAATAAACTGTGGAAAATTCTGAAAGAGATGGGAATACCAGACCACCTGACCTGCCTCTTGAGAAACCTGCATGCAGGTCTGGTAGCAACAGGACATGGAACTATAAACTGGTTCCAAATAGGAAAAGGAGTATGTCAAGGCTGTATATTGTCACCCTGCTTATTTAACTTATATGCAGAGTACATCATGAGAAATGCTGGGCTGGATGAAGCACAAACTGGAATCAAGATTGCCGGGAGAAATACCAATAACCTCAGATATGCAGATGACACCACCCTTATGGCAGAAAGTGAAGAAGAACTAAAGAGCCTCTTGATGAAAGTGAAAGAGGAGAGTGAAAAAGTTGGCTTAAAGCTCAGAATTCAGAAAACTAAGACCATGGTATTTGGTCTCCTCACTTCATGGGAAATAGATGGGGAGACAGTGGAAAAAGTGTCAGACTATTATTTAGGGCTCCAAAATCACTGCAGATGGTGATTGCAGCCATGAAATTGGAAGGTGCTTGCTCCTTGGAAGGAAAGTTATGACCCACTTGGGTAGCATGTTGAAAAGCAGAGACATTACTTTGCCAACAAAGGTCCGTCTGGTCAAGGCTATATTTTTTCCAGTGGTCATGTATGGGTGTGAGAGTTGGACTGTGAAGAAAGCTGAGCACGGAAGAATTGATGCTTTTGAACGGTGGTGTTGGAGAAGACTCTTGAGAGTCCCTTGGACTGCAAGGAGATCCAACTATCCTAAGGGAGATCAGTCCTGGGTGTTCATTGGAAGGACTGATGCTGAAGCTGAAACTCCAATACTTTGGCCACCTCATGCGAAGAGTTGACTCATTGGAAAAGACCCTGATGCTGGGAGGGATTGGGAGCAGGAGGAAAAGGGGACGACAGAGGATGAGATGGCTGGATGACATCACTGATTCAATGGGCATGAGTTTGAGTAAACTCCGGGAGTTGGTGATGGACAGGGAGGCCTGGCGTGCTGCAATTCATGGGGTTGCAAAGAGTTGGACACGGCTGAGCGACTGAACTGATGTGAACCATTTTTTGAAAGTCTTTATTGAAATTGTTATAATATCACTTCTGTTTCATGTTTTGGCTTTTTGGCCATGAGACGTGGGTTCTTGATGAGGTATCACACCCACACTCTGCATTGAAAAGTGAAATCTTAACCACTGGACCATCAGGAAAGTCCCTTTATTGCTTTTTGAATGTTTAAACAGCTATGTGTTCCTGGGACAAACACTATTTGAGATTTTATATACATGAAATACATAGTTTGTTAATTGTTTGAAGGATTTTATATATGAGGGATGCATGCGTGTATGCGTGCTGAGTTGCTTCAGTCATGTTCAACACTGGGCAACCCTTTGGACTGTAGCCCTCCAGGCTCCTTCATCCATGGGTTTCTCTAGATAAGAATACTGGAGTGGGTTTCTGTACCCTCCTCCAGGGGATCTTCCCAATCCAGGGACTGAACCCATGTCTATTATGTCTACCTGCATTGGCAGGCAGGTTCTTTACCTCTAGTGCTATCATATGAAGGATATTGGATGTAAATTTTTTAATGATGTCTTTTTCAGATTGTGATAATAAGGATACGCTAGACTCAAAAAATGAGTTTGTAAATTACTTCTTCTTCTGTGTTATGAAAGATTTTAGTAGAAGTGTGTTATTTCTTCTTTGAATGTTGGACAGAATTTACCAGGGAAGTCTTATGAATTTTCTTGGCAGGAATGTTTTATATGAAGAATTAAATTTCTTTTATAGTGTATAAGATATTTTTGTCCATTTTGTATCATGTTGTTAAGTTGTATTTTTCAATGATTTTGTTGACTTCAACTAAGTTGTTAAATTTACTGACATAAAGTTGATGATAATTTTTTAAAAAATACACTTTTAATAACTATAGTGACTATACTGATAATCTTAGTTTTTTATTTTCACAATTGTGTTCTCATTTTCTTTATTAGTCTAGTGATGTCTTTATCAATTTTATTGATCTTTTAGAAGACAACTTTTGGGCTTTGTCAATTTTCTCTGTTGTTTGCGTGATTTCTATTTAGTTTATTTCTGTAATTATCTTTACTATTATATTGGATTTATTTTGCTCTTCTTTTTCTAGTTTCTTGAGTTGGAGCCTCATTATTTTAGGCCTTACTGATTTCTAATAAATATATTTAAATCTGTAATTTTTCCTCTCACACTACATCAGCTACATTTCACATGTTTATATTTTCATTACATTTTCATTACTGCATTATAGTTTTTTTTTTTTTGATTCATGGATTACATAAAAGTGCATTGTTTAATTTCTACATATTTGGACTTTTCATAGATCTTTCACTTTTATTGATTTCTAATTTAATTCCATTGCATTCAGATAATATATTCTAGAAATCCACTTAAATTTAATGAGATCTGTTGCACAATCTAGCATGTTGTCTATCTTGGTGAATATAACATATGTACTTGAAAATAATATGAATACCAAATACCAAAGTGATTTTGTATATGGATCTATAATATCAATTAGTTCAGATTGGTATTGCTTTTCAGATTTTATATGCTTTTACTGATTTTTTTTGTCTATTCATTTTAGCAGTTACACAGAGAGGTTTTAAAAGCTCTTATTATCATTGTAGAATTGTTTATTTCTTCCTTTAGTTCTGTTAAGTTTTGCCTTGTGTATTTAGAAACTTTTATGAAGTATATACATGTTATTAATTATAATTTTTGGATATATTTACTCTTTTTTTATTATGAAATGTCCAATTTTATTGCTGTAAGACTTTATCTTGAAATTTATTTTATCCAGCTTTCTATTGCTTATTATTTATATGGCACAGTTATTTATATTCATTTACTGTCACCTATCTTTGTCTTTCTCTTTATATCATGCTTGTCTTTATTTCCTTTTTTACTCTTTTTAAAAAACTGAAGTATAGTTGATATACAATATTATTTGTTACAGGTGTACAATATAGTGATTCACAATTTTTACAGGTTACACTCCACTTATAGTTACTGTAAAATATTTGCTGTATTCCCCATGCTGTACACTATATCCATATAGCTTATTTTATACCTAATAGTTTGTACCTCTTAATCCTCCAACCCCATCTTTCCCTCCTGGGCTCCTCACTGGTAATCACTAGTTTGGTCTTTATATCTGTGAGTTTGCTTCTTTTATGTTGAATTCATTAGTTTGTTGTATTTCTTAGATTTCACATATATGTGATATGTTACAGTGTTTGTCTTTCTCTGACTTATTTCACTTAGCATAATAAACTTCCAAGCTCATTCATGTTGCTTCAAACGGCAAAATGTCATTATTTTTTATGGTTAATTAGTATTCTGTTATATATATTATAGTGTTTGTCTTGTAGACACCATATAGCTGGTTTTTCTTTTTCTTTTTTATCCATTTTGATAAGCTCTGCCTTTTAACTACGGTTAAAGCATTTAATATAATGAATAATATTGTTGGATTAGGTCTACTGTTTTATTGTTGGTTTTCTATTTGTCCCTATATTGTTGGTTGTTTCCTTCTTCATATCTTCTTTTGGATTTTTTGAATATTTTCAGACATGTTTTAAGTTATTCATTGGCTTTTAAAAATATACCTCTTTGAGTTATTTTTTAGTGGTTGATCTATAAGTTACAGTACATATTCTTGAAGTTTCGTGAGTTGATTTGAAAGTTAGTCATTCAGTTGTTTCTAACTCTGCTACCCCATGGACTGTGTAGCCTGCCAGGCACCTCTGTCCATGGAATTCTCCATGCTGGAATGGATTGCCGTTTCCTTCTCCAGGATTTCTTCCCAATTCAGGAATCAAACCCAGGTCTCCCTCATTGCAGGCAGATTGTATACCATCTAAGCCACCAGGGAAAATTAATTGTTGTTGTTCGGTTGCCAAGTTGTGTCTGACTCTTCTTGACCCCATGGATTGCATCACACCAGCCTTCCCTGTCCCTCATCATTTCCTGGAGTTTGCCCAAGTTCTTGTCCATTGAATTTGTGATGCTATCCAACCATCTCATCCTCTGTCACCCTCTTCTCCTTCTGCCTCCAGTCTTTCCCAGCATGAAGGTCTTTTCCAGTGAGTTGGCTCTTTGTGTCAGGTGGCCAAAGTATTGGAGTTTCAGCTTCAACATCAGTCCTTCCAAAGATTATTCAGGATTGATTTCCTTTAAGATTGACTGGTTTGATTTCCTTGCTGTCCAAGGGAGTCTCAGGAGTCTTCTCCAGTACCACAGTTTGAAAGCATCAATTCTTCAGTGCTCTGCCTTCTTTATTGTCCAGCTCTCACATCTGTACATGACTACTGGAAAAGACCATATCCTTGACTGTATGGACCTTTGTCGGCAAAGTAATGTCTTTGGTCTAGGTTTGTCAGAGCTTTCCTGCCAAGAAGCAATCGTCTTCTAATTTCATGGCTGCAGTCACCATCTGCAATGATTTTAGAGCCCAAAGGGAGGAAATCTGTCACTGCTTCCATCTTTTCCCCTTCTGTTTCCAATGAAGTGATGGGATCAGATGCCATGATCTTGATGAGTTTTAAGATAGGTTTTTCATTCTCTTCCTTCACCCTCATCAAGAGTCTTTTGAGTTCCTCTTCACTTTCTGTCATTAGAGTGAAATCATCATTCAAATTAATATTGTACCATTTTATATAAAATGTAGAAAACTTGAACACTGTTAGTCCATTTATTCACTTACCACCATTCTTTAGGCTTTATTGCCATATGTGGTAGCAGAAAGGAGTACGTCAAGGTTGTCTATTGTCACCTTGCTTGTTTAACTTATATACAGAGTACATCATGCAAAATGCAGGGCTGCATGAAACACAAGCTGGAATCAAGATTGCCAGGAGAAATATCAATAACCTCAGATATGCAGATGACACCACCCTTATGGCACAAAGTGAAGAAGAATTAAAGAACCTCTTGATGAAAAAGAGAGTGAAAAAGTTGGTTTGAAACTCAACATTCAGAAAATGAAGATCATGATATCTGGTCCCATCACTTCATGTCAAATAGATGGGGGAACAATGGAAGCATTGACAGACTTGATTTTCTTGGGCTCCAAAATCACTGCAGATGGTGACTGAAGCCATGAAATTAAAAGATGCTTTCTCTTCTTGGAAGAAAAGCTATGACCAACCTAGACAGCATATTAAAAAGCAGAGACATTACTCTGACAACAAAGGTTCATCTAGTCAAAGCTGTGGTTTTTCCAGTAGTCATGTATGGATGTGAGAGTTGGACTATAAAAAAAAGCTGAGGGCTGAAGAATTGATGCTTTTGAACTGTGGTGTTAGAGAAGACTCTTGAGAGTCCCTTGGACTGCAAGGAGATCCAACCAATCAATCCTAAAGGAAATCAGTCCTGAATATTCATTGGAAGAAATGATACTGAAGCTGAAACTCCAATCCTTTGGCCACCTGATGTGAAGAACTGACTCCTTGGGAAAGACTTTGATGCTGGGAAAGATTGAAGGTGGGAGAAGGGGATGACAGAGGATGAGATGGTTGGATGGCATCACAGACTGGATGAACATGAGTTTGAGAAAGCTTCAGGAGTTGGTGATGGACAGGGAAGTCTGGCATGCTGCAGTCCATGGGGTCGCAAAGAGTTAATAGGCCTCACCAACTGAGCTGAACTTATAGTGGCAGAATGTATCGGAATGTATATTTTAAGCAGAACAAAGTAATACTATGTTTCTTTTCACTTCAATCATATGTATTTTAAAGATATTAATAGGAAACTTGTGCACTTAGCCATGGCTTTCTTTGCATTTATCCAATGTGGAGTTCATTAGTGTACTTCAATCTGTATACGTAACTCTTTGCCAGATTTGGCTAGATTTTAACTATTTCTTCAAATATGTTTTCTGACCTATAAATATTTTTTCTCACCTTTCAGAGTGTGGCCTTCTTTTTCTGATAATCTTTCATACATCCTTAATAATTTGTTTAAGTTTTTCAGCCTTATTTCTCTTTTTTTTTCCATATTGGATAATTTCTGTTTGTTTATGTTCACTGATCCTTTTTTTCATCTCTATTCTGCAAATATGTCCATCCATTGATATTTTATTTTCAGGTATTTTAAATTTTTAATTAGACATTTTTAATTTCAGGTATATTTAAGTAATTTTAATGCTTTCCTTTACTTAATAACAATTATAATTACTGCATTTTAGTCTTTACCTTTTAATTTTAACATTGAATCATCTTGGTGTTGGCCTCTGCTAATTGTCTTTTCTTATAAATGTAGATCATGTTTTCTTGGGTTTTTTTTCCCCCTGTTCCTACTAGGTAGTTGTAGATCACATATTGGAAATTTTGGAATATTGTGGAAATTCTGGATTCTGTTACATTCTTCCAAAGAATATTGATGTTATTTTAGTAGGCTCAAATTGCAGAGTCTTTTTCTTGCATTTGTAGTAGCTTAAATTTCAATTCAGTTCTTCTGGCTTTAACTGCAAGCTGCCCAACCAAGAGGTTGAGAAGGTCACCTGGAGATTTGGGCAGAGTTTATACTCACAATTTATGGTTTCCTCATTTTCATTCTCTATTTTCTTTCTGAGATTCCTCTTCACTTTCTTGTGGTTGTGGTGCCCTCGACTGTGTCTTCTGACTATTTTGTGTAGAATGATGGAAGGTTTCCTGTTGGAGTTTTTTTCCCTGTGTGTCACACTGTGATCTGCCCTCAGCATAAAGCTAAAAAACCCCCCCAAAACTGGAAAATTCACCCTTTGTCCTTTCTTTCAAGTTTGATTACTCTCTAAAATCTTCTTGCTTTTTGTTCAGTCTGCTGAGCCTTTAAGTAATTGTCACCTGTGTAAAGGTTTGTCTGTCAGTTTATTCTATCATGTCAGAAAGGGAACTCAATGTAATTTAACTATCCTGAAAGTTGGCCTAAAAGTATAGTGCTATTGGTATTTTAAAATCTCAGAGATTTTTGAAGGGATTGATTCTAACCTTTTCCTGGTAAGGAAATGAAGATTCTTTAGGTTAAATTCATTTATTCCTTTGCTCAGTAAACACTTTTTGACCATTACTATGTGCTATAGACTATACTGGGTGCTAGGACAACAGAGGCAACGTCCTCAAGCCTGGCCATTGGCAGAACCGGAACTAGGATGTGTACCTTTTCGTTGCATTTTCTGCTCCTTTTGGGGAGATGGCCTGGACTGTGGTCACCAAAATGACCACATTTTGGCAACTTGAACCATATACTGAGGTATAGCAGCCTTGAGTTCTTATAAACTTTTTCTGTCAGGGTCCTGGGGGTTTCAAATCATGTACATAAAGAAACTTTCTCTAGGCTCACTGTTGATGCAGTGAGCATGTGAGATGTATTCCTAAACTGGAAGTGCATCTTTCACTTAGCATAATATCCTTCAGGGTCATGCATGTGGTTGCATAAGGTAGGATTTCCTTCTCTTTTTAAAGCTGAATAACACTCCATTGCATGTATAAACCACATTTTTTTCTTCCATGCATCCACTGGTGGATGAAAGCGACCAGAAATAAGCTATTCACAGAAGGACAAATACTGCTTGATTCTACTTATCCCAGGTGTCTAAAATAGTTAAATGCTTAGAAACAGAATTGAATGGTGGTTGCCAGGAGCTGGTGGGGTGGGAGAATTGGGGAGGTATTTTTTTAATAGGTCTAAAGTTTAATTATGCAAGCTGAATAAATTCTAGAGATCTGTACAATATAGTAACTATAGCTAACTATACTGTATTGTGCAATTAATTTGTTAAGAGAGTAGAGCTCATGTTCAGTGTTTTTACCACAATAATAAGTATGAAACAAATAATAGCAAACAGAAAAATATCCCTCAAAGCCTACCTTAGAGAAAACTGTCTGACGCTCCCTGAAGAACAGCAGGGTTGAGGATGATGCAGTGATTGTAATTTGCATCAACAACAAAAAATTGCCTGGCTTTACACACGTATGTCTTTAGCTCTGGATCTTGGTTAAGGAGCAACTGCCAGACTCTCAGCCCCTTGGGCTTTTGGATCACTTCAGGCAGCTGTGAGCTGCTGCCTTCTCCTGCGCACTCACTGCCACGTGGATCCCCCTCAGCAGGCAATAAATAAGCCCTCCTGGCTGTGGCAGTGGTTGACTTGGATGGGTTTGATTTCTTTCCATGCAGAGACTTAGGAATTAGCTCTGTAAGCAAAGAAGAGCTGAGACTGAAGAGTTTAAACCTCTTTGTCGGACCTTTTCAATTATTCATGGAAAAATCTATATGCTCTGTTATCAGCTTTAAGCAAAGCAACTTTGTTGTTTCTATTGATCATGCAATTTATTATCTTTATTTAAACTCTTCGGGCAATAAATAAATAAAAAGCAGTTGGAGGGAAAGAAGCTCCTCAGAGAAAGTAATTTCCCAGGAAAGTAGCTTAATCTTTTTAAAATTAGACTTATAAACTTAAAGATAGTATCTGATTGTTCTATTTGATCCCCTTTAAAAAGGACACTGATTTTGGTTTCTCTGTTTTAGCTAAAATCTTTCAGTTTTCACTTCTCATCAAACTTTCTTTTTTTCTTTATTTACTCATAATTACCTTGGGGAAAAAAATGTATCAAAATACAGCAGCTAGAAATAAGAAAGCTTCTATTCAGGTAAGAGTTTCATTTCTCTAACACAGGCTGGTATACATAGTTTATTTAACCTTTTTAAGCCATCTTTCTATTACTAGCAGCATTGGGACACTGACACTTGCCCTTTGTACTTCATGGTCAAATGAAGATTACAAGATAACAATGATGATGAAAATAACCTTTGTATAGTAGTTCACTCTTTATTCAATTACGATTTTAATTTTCTCTAGGTCTTCTGACAATATAGCATGTGATTTTATAAACTTAGAGAATTGAAGGAGATCATCTCTAAAGTTTTTTTTTTTTTTAATTTAAAGCTGATTTTATTACAGCTTTTCATATGGAATTCCTTTCAAGCCAGAGACTCTCACAAGTTTCTATTGTGAATTTCCCTGGATCTTGGATAAAGTTGTCACTGGGAGAGTTCACTTCTCGGGCGACAGCATTTTATCATCTTCACAAGTTCTCATTCTCCCTCTGCAGGTCTGCTCCCTCTGTCTCTAGGTCCCTGGTTGACTGTGTTTGTTGGGAGAGAACGTTCCTCTTTGCAGCTGACCCAGTTCTGTCTGTGTGAACAGCCTTTCCTGCTCTGTGTGATAATAGTGTGCCTCCCTTGGACCCATGTTGATATTCTCCTTGTTCACTTCATCTGTGCTCCTGGTCTCACTGTCCACACTGTGGTCAAATTTCTTAGATTATAAGAAACTCCTTCCTTCACCTTTCCTGGGTAAATATCTCCAAATAATTTTTGTTGGTTAAAAATTCTCAGTTTCTGAATTGAATCTCTTTTATTTTTTTAAGTATGTCCCTTTCTTAAGACAAATATTTATTTACTTCTACGTAGTCATTTATAAGAACTTTAATAGGTTTCCATATGGACATGAAAAAGTCAACAGGTAAATTTCTAGTTCTTTACTTGGGTGTGTGTATAATTATGTTCTTTACCTCAAGGAATACAACATGATATTCCCTAACATATTTTTAATATCCTGCAGAAAATCTCTGCTTATTATTCTAGGGATATGCATGTGCTTTTGAATTTGATGCTTCTTAAACCAAAATCCTCTGACGATTAGTTATAAGTGATACTGTTAAACCACAAAGAGGCCAAGGCACTGCTTCATGCAGAAGCATCATGGTGTAGTTGAATGATCATAAGTTTTGGAGTTAGATAGATTTAGGCTTGCATCTTGGCTCTTGCTAGCTTATGAGCTTGGAAAAGTTACTTAGCATCTCTGTGATTTAATTTCCTTGTCTCTAAAATTGTGTGATGATAATAACAATATTGGTTTGTCATGATGGCTGAGAGACTTTACCCATGAGTGAGTAATCCCTTCTAGACAGATTCATAGAGGAGAATAAATTGCTGTAGAGTCAATTACAGCTGACTGAGTAAATATTGAAGAAGGGGAAAAGAAAAGTAAGGGATGGGGAGGTGAAAGAGAAAGTGAAGAAATTATCAAGCTTTACAGATTATAGCAAGGAAAGGAAAATCACAGGGACAGATTGGGAGGAGTAGATTATTAACGCTGAACCAGCTCATGGGAAGGGAACCTTGAAGGAGAGGCAAGAGAAGGACAAGTCAGAAAACTGAGTTAAGATGGAGAAAAGGAAGGACAGAATGAGGAGGAAAAGGAAGGGAACAATTAAAAACAGATGCTTTGAGGAGCAAAGAAGTTCTGTGACTTTTTAGGTCCAGAAGAGGGAGCTGGAGGCAGAAAGTAAGATATTTGTTGAATTGTTTGTTTTTCAGGAGGATGCTGTGGTGAACCCAAGGAATATAAATGCATGAAGCAGTATTGAAGAAATTAGGAGTTTAGGATGAGCTTCAGTTTAGCAGAGAAATAGATATTTTTAGATTATCTCATAAAAATCCTTGACTGTTGAGGGGAAGATTATGAAAATATTATTTGGGCTAAGGACCTAAATAACCTATTCTTAGAAAGAGTTGGGCTTGGACAGGGAGTTGGCGATGAACAGGGGGGCCTGGCATGCTGCAGTCCATGGAGTCGCAAAGAGTTGAACATGACTGAGTGACTGAACTAAACTGATTGTTAGGAAGACCTCAACAACAAACTTATTCTTTTTAAGAATGGGGGTTGAATGTAGGAGATGATTTAAAGTGATTTTTTTTTTTAGTGAATGTGGTGCATAAGTTTAGCATTCCATCTAAGAAGTGTGAAAGAGTATTAGGGTAAGAGAATGGTGAGGTTATCATTTGCAAAGTGTCTTTCCTTCATGAATAGCCCAGGGTTTTAACCAGTACAAGGGACAACCAAAAACATTTCACTAACTTGAATTGTGTGATTTCCTATACATGGTGGTTGACTTGAGGAGATTCTTCTGCAAAGGGAGCTAGAATGACTGCTTAGAATCTCTGAAGGATTGGGTCTCAAATGATCACGATGACTGTTCTTTTGGCCTAAAGTGAGACTGTAAAATACTCAACGGTTGTAGGTACATATGCCTTCCCCTCAGTCACAAAGAAACAGTGTAGAGTACAAAATAAGGTCACTTTAAACTCCATATGTTTTATTGTATTCAGTTCAGATCAGTCGCTCAATTGGGTCTGACTCTGTGATACCCTGGACTGCAGCACGCCAAGCCTCCCTGTTCATCACCAACTCTCGGAGTTTACTCAAACTCATGCCCATTGAGACAGTGATGCCATCCAACCATCTCAAACTCTGTTGTCCCCTTCTCCTCCCACCTCCAATCTTTCCCAGCATGAGGGTCTTCTCAAATGAGTCAGTTCTTTCCATCAGGTGGCCAAAGTATTGGAGTTTCAACTTCAGCATCAGTCCTTCCAATGATATTCAGGACTGATTTCCTTTAGGATGGACTGGTTGGATCTCCTTGCAATCCAAAGGACTCTCAAGAGTCTTCTCCAACACCACAGTTAAAAAGCATCAGTTCTTCGGTGCTCAGCTTTCTGTATAGTCCAACTCTCACATCCATACATGACTACTGGAAAAACCATAGCTCTGACTAGATGGACCTTTGCTGGCAAAGTAATGTCTCTGCTTTTTAATATGCTGTCTAGGTTGGTCATAGCTTTTCTTCCAAGGAGCAGGTTTCTTTCAATTTCATGGCTGCAGTCACCATCTGCAGTGATTTAGGAGCCCAAGAAAATAAGTTGTACCTAGAAACATTTTTGAGAGACTGCATAACTAAATATGTCTTTCTCCTGATAGCTTATTTTAATAGTTTTGCTGAGTGTTTAGTTCTGGTTCAGAAGTAATTTTCCCTTAGACTTTCAAATGCATTGCTCCTTTTGTCACCTGGTTGCCAGTGTTGCTGTTGAGTAGACTATAGTCAATAAACTACATGCTTGTCGTCTATTTTTGATGGCCCACGAACTGAGAAAAGATTTTACATTTAAAAGTGTAGTAAAAACCAACCAACCAATCATCTCTTGGGATAGTCCCTTTCTCCAGAGAAAATTCTTTCAGTGTCTTGCCAGAATAACAATAGACTTACTATTGTTGTTCTAGGAATCAAGCGAGGGAAGAAAACTGTGGGTGTCATGATTCAACCAATAACAATTCTCTTATTATTGTCTTCAGCATGAGTCCTCCTGTCCTGGATGTTTCCCAGCTGGAGTGCCTTCCTAGGGAATCTGCCTACAGTTTTCCAGTAAGGTGAGAAAGGCAGGCACCAGGCTGCTCAGAGAGGGACAGGAGTTTGAGAATCTAACTGCCTTTAAAACAGGTTTCCAACCCACCATCCTATTTTAGCTTCTCTTTCACCTGCATTTTCAGTACTTTGTATTGCCAGTTTCTGAACTTTTTAGGGAGCCCGCAGAGAAAATCGAGTTGTTTTTCTGCTTCCCCACTGTCAGTGTAGGATTCCCTTTTCTCAGTTCTTTGAAGTCAGAAATCCCATCTGCTTCCCAGCTTCCAAAATTTGTTGCTGTTGTCTCCTTTCCTTTTCTCTTTCTCCTTTTAGCTTTTATGCCTTAAAAATACATTTATTATCATTTTAGTGGGGTTTGTGAGGGAACAAGAGTAAATGTGTGTTCTCAATCTGCCATCACCCAGTTTAAACAAATCTTAACATTTTGCCATATTTGCTTAAGATTTTTCTTTCTTAAGAAATAAAATATCACACAATCAGCTGAAACTTCTTTTCGACCCCTCTGCAACTCTCATTTCTCTCCTTTTCTCTCCCAGGATAAACACCATCTTGAAGTCAGCTTCTGTTTTTCTCTTCATTAGTTGTGTACCTTTATTACATGCTGGATATATCTTCAAATGCATACCATGTTCTGCTTATCTTAAACTTCAGATAAGTGATGTCATATATATCATATATATATATCATATATAACTGCTTTATGCAGTTTTCTTTCTTTACTCAACATTAAGTATCTGAGCTACATACATGGTAATAGATTTAGCTCTAGTTCTTTAGTTATTACTGCTTAAGGATACTCCATTGGATAAATACTGTCAAACTACTCACCTTTGTTTCTACTAATTTATATTCTCATTTGTTATTTTACAAGATCTCCCATTTTTCCAAATCTTCTTCAACACTTGGTCTTGTAACATCTTTAAATGCTAAGTGGTAATAACACAGGTAACGCAACTCTATTGCATTGCACTAAGTGACATAAAATCTAACATTAGAATTCTATCTTTTCAAGAATCATGCAAACGAAAGCAAAAGCTTATGTGGGATCTGGGGACGCCTAAATTCTATTTGACCTTGTTTCACTGTATGTTGGTGTCCCACAGTCGTCTTTTGATCATGACTGCTACTGTTCATCATGAGGCTATGCTTTTGCTTAAATGAACAAAGTTTGAAATGTGTTAATTTTGGGATTTGGGTACATAATGCAGGGGAAGTGTAAAAGTAGTCTTCAGACAGATGGTGATGCTGGTTCTAGTTCTACTCTCATTATCTTTCAACTTTCAGATTCTGATGCCAAGGTACTCATTAATCAGTGAGACATGGTTAGGAGACTAGCTCTTAAGAAGAGGCTCACTGTTTGGCTTGTGTTTCCTGGTGTGAGAACATCTCCAGAGAGACAGTGCAATCTGGTTACTGTGATAGCAAAGTCTGTGTATAAGCTTTATTAACGCACTCAGCTCACCGTTGCTAAGGGGGAAATATCTTCTCTCACACAATTTTCCCTTCACTTTCCTCATCTTAGGCAGACTCTGCTGGCAAGATGCAACACATAGTTTGTCATGGTTCACCCATACTTCAGCTTTTCCCTTGTTAATAGAAAAGTAATCTCAAGGCCTCTAGGTATGTTGCTAATTTGTTTTTCCATTTTCAGAGAAGCCTGAAAAATAGATTTTGGATTGAATGTATATTTGAAAATGTGCAAGAAATGGAAATATATGAAAGGTGCCCAACAGACAAATCTGATAAGCAAATTTTAGTCATTAAGAGCAAAATAACTTTAAACTTGATAGTTACATCTTTCCTTGTGTATATAATCTTCAGTATTACATTTCCAGTATTATTTAGGTGCTCTTTCTTGGGTTATTTTCTTTGCATCTGAACACACAATCAACTGGCTTATGGCCAGCAGAAATTCAATTCAGATTAATGATTTTCTGCTATTGGCATGCTTGATGAGTTTCCTCTTTGTTTCAACTGAATGAGACCTATGCATTTTATTGCTAGTATCAGCTATTTAACATTTATTTACCCTTATTTATAAAATAATAAGGAAAAGTACAAAAATGTAAATAATTGCTCAAATATTGCCATTTACACAAATGTAGTGAGGCTGCTGAAGTGGAACCATTGGCTGAGAGGTGACTTGGAGAGGAAATATGAACATTCACTTTTGGCATGGAAATACTTTAGGATTATGTGTGTTTATCCATTAATCCATCCATCTATGGAAATATGTGAGTTGCTTGAAAACTGAATGCATAAATGTTGAGGCTTCTTGGACCTTCTGCCTCTCTCATCCTTTTATTTCCTTTTGATCTTCTTAAACTGAGAATTTTTCCCTTTCCAATCATTGGTATACCACTCTCATTCATTATATTTCCAGGACAGAATTTATTCATATCTCTACTATTGCAATTGCCTTTTATATAGAAGCCCATTCAGTTATCACACATTGGTTATTCCACCAACTCCTTGTGAACTTCAGGAAAAACTGAAGGATTCACAAATAAGCATGTGAGGTCATCAGAACCTATTGCATCCCAAAAGTTTGGAACAAAATGGTGATGTTAGGGTTTTTTTTTGTTTGTTTTTTTTTGTTTTTTTTTTGACCCTTGGCTGCAGAGCATCAAGCATTAGAAGCCTGAAAGGGGAAACATCAAGGGTCTTAAATTCCTAAAGTATCACTGATGGATAGTATTTTTTTTTTTATTTTATTTAGTTATTTTTTTTTTCCCAGTGGGTTTTGTCATACATTGACGTGAATCAGCCATGGAGTTACACGTATTCCCCATCCCGATCCCCCCTCCCACCTCCCTCTCCACCCGATTCCTCTGGGTCTTCCCAGCCCACCAGGCCTGAGCACTTGACTCATGCATCCCACCAGGGCTGGTAATCTGTTTCACCATAGATAATATACATGCTGTTCTTTCGAAACATCCCACCCTCACCTTCTCCCACAGAGTTCAAAAGTCTGTTCTGTACTTCTGTGTCTCTTTTCCTGTTTTGCATATAGGGTTATCATTACCATCTTTCTAAATTCCATATATATGTGTTAGTATGCTGTAATGTTCTTTATCTTTCTGGCTTACTTCACTCTGTATAATGGGCTCCAGTTTCATCCATCTCATTAGAACTGATTCAAATGAATTCTTTTTAACGGCTGAGTAATATTCCATGGTGTATATGTACCACAGCTTCCTTATCCATTCGTCTGCTGATGGCATCTAGGTTGCTTCCATGTCCTGGCTATTATAAACAGTGCTGCGATGAACACTGGGGTGCACGTGTCTCTTTCAGATCTGGATTCCTTGGTGTGTATGCCCAGAAGTGGTATTGCTGGGTCATATGGCAGTTCTATTTCCAGTTTTCTAAGAAATCTCCACACTGTTTTCCATAGTGACTGTACTAGTTTGCATTCCCACCAACAGTGTAAGAGGGTTCCCTTTTCTCCACAGCCTCTCCAGCATTTATTGCTTGTAGACTTTTGGATAGCAGCCATCCTGACTGGCGTGTAATGGTACCTCATTGTGGGTTTGATTTGCATTTCTCTGATAATGAGTGATGTTGAGCATCTTTTCATGTGTTTGTTAGCCATCTGTATGTCTTCTTTGGAGAAATGTCTGTTTAGTTCTTTGGCCCATGTTTTGATTGGGTCATTTATTTTTCTGGAATTGAGCTTCAGGAGTTGCTTGTATATTTTTGAGATTAATCCTTTGTCTGTTTCTTCATTTGCTATTATTTTCTCCCAATCTGAGGGCTGTCTTTTCACCTTACTTATAGTTTCCTTTGTAGTGCAGAAGCTTTTAAGTTTCATTAGGTCCGATTTGTTTAGTTTTGCTTTTATTTCCAATATTCTGGGAGGTGGGTCATAGAGGATCCTGCTGAGATTTATGTCGGAGAGTGTTTTGCCTATGTTCTCCTCTAGGAGTTTTATAGTTTCTGGTCTTACATTTAGCTCTTTAATCCATTTTGAGTTTATTTTTGTGTATGGTGTTAGAAAGTGTTCTAGTTTCATTCTTTTACAAGTGGTTGACCAGTTTTCCCAGCACCACTTGTTAAAGAGGTTGTCTTTTTCCATTGTATATCCTTGCCTCCTTTGTCAAAGATAAGGTGTCCATAGGTTCGTGGATTTATCTCTGGGCTTTCTATTCTGTTCCATTGATCTATATTTCTGTCTTTGTGCCAGTACCACACTGTCTTGATGACTGTGGCTTTGTAGTAGAGTCTGAAGTCAGGCAGGTTGATTCCTCCAGTTCCTGATGGATAGTATTTTAAATTCTGTAGTTATAATAATATTTCCTCTAATACTCTGAAAATAAAAATTGCTCTCTGAGAGTTAAACATTTCAAACAAGCACATCGTGATTATTTTTTTAGAAGAAAAAGAATGCCTCTTTTGTCCAGAAAATCAGACAGAAAACTTACTGAAACTATTAACATATCAGAAGAAAGTCTGTGTCAAAGTGTGAAGATAGTTAAAATCATTTTGGAAGAGAGACAGTGCCCAAGGGTGTGAGCACACACCCAAGGATTTGATACATCTGCTCTAATGATCTAATTGCAGAAAGAGATACATTCTGCAATTTCACTCTGATGCTGTTAAGCATCCACCTCATAAAACTAACTTTGCTTGTTTTGAGTCTGTGTTTACCAACGTGTTTCATTGTTACAACTTGGTTCTCTGCTTAGTAATGTGTCTGTAGGAAGAGAGTGCCCGGACAGTGGGCTGAATGTATTGATCTCTTGATGTTTTATTTCGCTGCAAGTAAATAGATGAGTATTCTGGTTTCAGATATGAGCCTTAGAGTACAGTCAGTGTGAGCCCAGTTCTAAACAATGCATTCTAGAAAATTCACTAAGGCAATGCTGCTCTTTAAGTCCATTTTTGAAATAGGTACCTGGTGACACACACCCTTTCAAATCTTGGTATCAACTGACAAGTATACCTATTGATCATAAGACTCTCAACTCTAAAGGAGAAAAATACAACAAGGTAAACAAACTGGCTTTGAGGTTATTCTAGAAATCTGGCTCGCTCTTCACAGACCAAGATGCTCTGTATATATCATCTCATCATTAGATCTCCACTGTTCACTCTCTTCTGTTTTCCCTGTTCCCATTTTGATTACTTTAGTTATAGCGAGTGTTCATGTTACAGACTCTCTCCATCATATCTTCTTTTCCTCTCCACAAGCAGTAGTTAATGTAACCACCAGTATCCACAGAAGGACTTCAGTTCAAAGGGCAAATATGTTGTTCAATCACTCAGTTGTGTCTGACTCTTTGTGACCCCCATGAACTGCAGCACACCAGGTTTCCCTGTCGTTCACTATTTCCTGGAGTTTGTTCAAACTCATGTCTATTGAGTTGATGATGTCACCCAACCGTCTCTTCCTCTGTCAGCCCCGTCTCCTGCCCTCAATCTTTCCCTGCATCAAGGTTGTTTCCAATGAGTTGGCTCTTCATATCAGGTGGCCAAAGTATTGGAGTGTCAACTTCAGCATCAGTCCTCCTAATGACTATCCAGGGTTGATTTCCTTTAGGATTGACTGATTTGATCTCCTTGCTGTCCAAGGGACTCTCAAGAGTCTTCTTCAGCACCACAGTTTGAAAGCATCAATTCTTTGGCACTCAGTCTTTTTTATGGTCCAGCTCCCACTTGACATCACAGATTTTCAGCTTCCCTGTTGAAGAAGTTGGGACTGCATGTGACTCATGGAAACCATGATTCATTTTCTTTTCTTTTTTCCCCCTTTTCTTTCTTTTTCTGTTTTTTCCCCCCGTTTTTCATTGCCTGTACCGTGCAGCTTGCAGGATTTTAGTTCCCTGACCAAATATTGAACCCATGTCCTTGTCAGTGAAAGCAGAGTCCCAACCACTGGGCCCCCAGAATTCCCCTGACTCTTTTCTAAGGCAGAGCATACAGGTCCAAGTACAGATTAAAGTTCTTCAGTTGAGAGATGTCTCTGGTTCAGAAGGGAGGATTAGGTGCAATGAGAACTTCTGGGCAACCTGAGCTGCTCCCTTCTGGTCCTTGCTTTTGGGGAAAGCCAGACATGTAGGATCAGGTCAGTGAGAAAGATTCTTTCAAGATGAATGAATACCTCCTGTTCTTCCTAACATGATTCCAACATCATTAATATCCCTGCAGATATCTTAACATCCAAAGCAAAACAAAAAAAGAAAAAGTTTCTAGGATGATAAAATTAATTACTCAGGTGTATCAGGAAACACAATCTCCAAATTATAAAACAAATTACATGTCAAAAGTCTGCTAGACATTAAAATCAGGTAATTTTTACTGACTGTTTACAATGGCAAGTCTTCATAGGCCCTGTGTTAGTTTGGTTTTTTGATCTTTTTGGGTAAGATCGCAAAAGTGAAAACTCCAAACTGAGTGCCCCATCTCATGACACAGATGTCAGACTGAGTGATGATTTTGAAATGAGTGCAGTGCTGGTTGTGGGGCCAACTGCTGACCCCTGACTTGGGGGCTGCGATTTTACATTTATATTCTATTCTGGCACTCAAGTCTTCATTGGCAAAATCTTAGAATCTTGTAGTAATAAAGCAGAAGCTTCTGTGTCCTGGTTTATAAATCACTGAAATAGAAAACCTGTATGGAGAGTGGTCTTACCAACAGCACCGTTCATTCAGAGGCTTTGTGCTAAGACAGGCAGGTGAGACTTACTGCCACTGTGAGCAGGTGCCCTTCCTCAGGAGGTCACCTAAACTTAGCTATTTGTTTGTGTCCCAAGCTGTCTATCTCGGATGTGTGAACTGCTGGGCAGAGAAAACTGCTCTGAACGTAGAGTTGAAGTGGAGAATGGGTTCCAGAGATGGCCTTGGAGGGTGGGCTGCTCAACCTGGGAGCCACTCTCTCCTTCCTAAGAATTTTGTTCTCTTGCTTCCTTGCATTCACTGGTTGTGTCCCTGGCATCGCAGCGCCATACATGATCCAACTTCCACTACTCCTCTCCCTTCAAGACATAGAGGACACTGGACTCAAGTTGGACAATCAGAATCTGTCTGGGAATAGGGACATTTGAACCTAGGGAAATAAACTCTGAAAAGTGTTAGATGCTCAGTTGTGTCTGATTCTTTGCGACATCATGGACTATAGCCCGCCAGTCTCCTCTGTCCATGGAATTTCCCAGGCAAGAATACTGGAGTGGGTTGCCATTTCCTTCTTCAGGGGATATTCCTGACCCAGGGATCAAACCCAGGTCTCCTTCATTGACAGGTGAATTCTTTACTGTCTTGAGCCAGCAGAGAAGCCAATAAACTCTGAAGTGGTGGTCAAATATTACCACATGGGTGGAAGAGGCCTGTCTTCAAAGGAAGACAAGAAAAAAGAAGCTATGCATAACTGGGAGACCAGAAATATAATGGTGGTGCTTTTTAAGATTCTCCAATTTTCCAGTTGCTAGCTTCTGTCTCTCATTAAGATCTGACTATGTTTTTGCTTTTGGAGTCAATCTGTATATCCTTATAATAAAACCCTTCTTTGGTTTAATGCTTGAAATTGTTACTTGTAACCCAGAGAGTCTTAAATACTGCAAAGGAATAAATGGAAAATGACAGACTTTCTCAGTAAATATTGTTTGGCTACAGTATAAGAGCTTTCTTGTTTTAACGTTATATCTTTAGGAAATGTGAGTGCATCTTAAAAGCAATATCCTCATTTGAAATAATGTGTCTCTTTTTATCTAAGAAGCTGTTAATAAGCGAAAGGAGGATCTGATAATCGATGATATTGCAGAATCAAGGAAACAAAGTTATTAATGCAGCATACATCATGTCCCTCTCTTTTTTTATACTAATATTTTTGGATGTCCAGATTCTTAGACTGTAAGAAATGGCTGACCTACTTTGAGAACTCCTGTCAAAATGATTGTGCTTATAGAATGGTTGGTTTTATTTCCCTGAGACATCTTATTTGATCTGGGCCAAGTTTTCTTGTTCTATTGTTTCCTCCTTGCAAAATGAAGGCAATAAAAATGGAGACCCCTGTCTTGGGGATCTGTACCCATCACAGGAGCAGGTGCTGCTGGAGGAGAGCTGATTTTATTCCTGGGCCTCTTTTTGGGGTCTCTTACTTAGTGACTCCTTTTCAGTGTCATTTTCCTTCAAATTAAAACAAAAAAATAAAGAAAACCTCAAAATTTGTATTGTTTAACAACAGCAACAACAATTCTTTGACATCTGAATCCTTTGGCCCTTAAGTAGGTGCCACTTACCTTTTATCACTTAGAACTGCCTCTTAGAATAGTTTGCAATTTAAATACATGAAACCACTAGAACAAATAATAGAAAAAATCAATCTTTATTTTTTCAGATTAAATAAGCCTGGTCATGAAAAATACCTTATATGGATACTAAGATGTATGTAGAACTGTTTTTTTTTTTCTGGGTAGGAGTAGTCATTAGCCAGTTATGGGTAAATCTTTTAAAGTAGGTGATTCCTTTCTCTCTGTGGGAAGACTGATCCCCAGGAATACAGAATTCTCTGAGTCCAACACTCTGTTCCAGAATGTTATGGAGGAAAATAGTGGGCTTTGGAAGTAGAATGACTTTTTAAAATGAAGACTGGTTTCTGTGCTGAGCGGCTGTATGTTCTTACACAATTCACTTAACCACTCTGAGCTTCAGTTTCTCAGCTGTGGAGTGGTAGTAATGTTGCTTATCTTTCTTACAGATTACAGAACGTGTGCAAAACAACCAGCCTGGGTTGCTTATCTGTGCATTGGTGGGCACTTAGGAAACATCTTTATTGTCATTGTCTGCTATTTTATTGCCTTCTGGAGAACTCCCTTAGGCAGTAGTTGTCTAGGACCTTTTTTTTTAAATTAATTTGTGGTAATTTATTATAGCAGTAATTGGAAACTAATACAGTGCTATTTTTTAAAAGATTTTTAAAAAATGTTTATTCCTTTATTTATTTATTTGGTTGTGCCAGGTCTTAGTTGCTGCACACAGAAACTTCGATCTTCATTGCTGCATACGGGGTCTGTAGTTGTGGCATGCGAACTCTTCGTTGTGGCATGTGGGCTCTAGTTCCCTGAGAAGGGATTGAGCCCAGGCCCTCTGTTTTGGGAGCATGAAGTCTCAGCTACTGGACCGCCACATGAAGTCTATGTGTCAGTCTTCTCCAATCACTGTTCCCTTGCGTAACTGCTAGGGGAGAAGTATGTGTTGCTTTAGTTACAGTTCTTGGGCAGCACAGTCCTCTTTAGCAAGTTTCAGCAGAACTGAAGTTATGCAGAGTTGTTAGAGGGTACAGAGGATGGTTGGAGTGCTGAGAGAACAGTATCTCAGCTCAGCTTGTTCTTAAGAGCCTCACTGCAGAACTGGCCCAGGGAGGGGCTGATGCCACCACCAATGCCAGCGCCTGGCTTGTCTGCTGCAGTCAGAGTACTTTTGTCACTTCCTCACTCCAAAACCATGCTGTTTCTGCCAGACCAAAAAGCTTCCAGTACCAACAGAAACTCCAGAAATTCACTAGCAAAACAGACATGACATCCTCCACCCTCCCTGTCATATACCTGCGCAGAGGCTGTCTCACAGGGTGGGTCTGTGTGGTGGGACCTAAACCATATGTCTGTCCTCTAAGAGTGAAGGAGTTTAGGAAACAGGTTTTGCTGCTGCTGTTTGTTTCATTTTACTTCTTTGCTGAGGAGGTGAAATTCCTAATGTAGAGAATTATCAAAAGATTTTGGCAGCCACAAGCGACAGATGTCCACCATAATGTCTTAGGTGTATTAGAGGCATCTTATTCCTACCTCACTGAGCTGTCAGGACATGAAGACAGTCCTTATAATCAAAGTGACAGCCACTGTCATCAAGATTTCTAGGGTCTTTTTTCCATCATGTTGCTGCCCAGGATACCAGGAGACAAATTGAAAATATAACTTATGTTTCACATGTCTTGTAATTTATGAAGCTCTTTTCACATTATTGCACCTTTTTTCTCACAAAACCCTGGAAGGTGGTAGTTATTAGTTATATTTACATGTGAGTAAATTGATGATTGCTGAAAGTGTATTTTGCCAAAACTGGTAACTGTTAGATCTAAGGGTGCAACAGAGGTTTTATCCAAATTGGTTTTTTTTAAACTCAATTTACAAATGGTTATGAAAATGGATTTTTAAAAAGGTGTTTTTATTTGACTGCTTGGGGTCTTAATTGCAGCACTCAGGATCTTCAATCTTAGTTGTGGATGTAGGACCTAGTTCCCTGACTAGGGCTTGAACTCACGTCCCCCGTGTTTGGAGCACAGAGTCTTAGCCACTGGACCATCAGGGTAGTCCTGAAAACAGATTTTTGAATCTGCTAGACGTGGGTTCAGGTCCCAGCTCTGCTGTTTACTAGTTTGTCACTTAATCTCCTTGAGCTCAAGTTTTCTCATCTTGTAATGCAAGAATGATGGCAGTATCTACCTTGTAAGGTTATTCTGATGATTAAAAAGATACCCATAAACAAAGCAGCTAGTAGAGTGTCACATGAGTGAAGTGAATTGCATGTTATATTGTTTCTGTCATTGGGATAATCATTTATGTTATACCTTCACCATCTCAAGAGAACTGTGCGTGCATATCTCTCATATCCTCATGAATGTGTGCTTGGAATAACCTTAGAGAGAGAGGGAGAAAGCTTATTTATAGAGTACCCAGGCAGACAGGACTCTAGCTCTATTTCCTGACTTTTAAATAACTTTATGAGCATCATTTTTGGAATGCTAAGAAATCTTCTTTCTTTCAGTGAGAAAATTTCTTCACTTGTGAGCAGACTTGGTCTTGGAAAGGACCACCAAGTGACCCCTTTTTAAGGTGTTTAGATACCTGCAAAATCCCACTTTACTCTGCGTCTTCCCACAAGTTTACACTGTGCAAGGAGACTTTGAAGTTCTGATGGACCAGAGCAAAGCCCACCTAGCCCAGAGCTCCATAGAGGCTGGCAGGAACTCTGAGAGAAAGTCAGTGTGAGGGAGAGGAAGGAGTGTGAACGAGTGACCCAAGTCAGCACCAAAACCAAGGCTGTGGGAGCCTGAACTCCTCCGTACAGTCCTTGGCTAATGCTCGAAACTGCCCCAGGATATGGTCTCTGCTGGGAAAAACATGCATGAGAACAAAGAGCTAGGAACACAATAACAATTATAACTCTAGGTTGGGTTTGGGTGGGGACATCTGTGATTAAACCTGGCAGTTGGGTTTAAGGAACAGGGGATGGCAGTGGAACCACCAGCTGTGGGAATCCGCTTCGTTTGAGTGATGACATAGTGTCCCAGGAACAGCAGCAACAATGGAAGCAGATGGGCAGTGCTTCCAATTCCCAGGGTTTTCTAGTGCTCGTTCCAATGAGCAAAGCTTTTGTTTCCCAGTGGCACCTCTGGATTTGGTAATAACATCAACATTGGCAGCTATCAGGGTGTTTCTTTGGCTTTTTAGTATCATCAACTTTACCCTTAAAGTGAGAAAATGCAGACTGAATCTGTGAACTGAGTAAGCATACTTGGGAATTCTAATCAAAACGTAGGGGGGAGCTTCTTTATATCAGTATAGAAAGCTTAGATTTTCTGCTAATCTGGGTCTGTGGGGATTCAGTGGCACTGTAATTTGTATGTGAGAGAAAAATGTTATGTTGTCAGCCCACTCTGGTAAAGTTCAAGTTACATATATAAATAACTATTATAAGTGTGCTTGGAAAACAATCAAGTGCTATTGAAATTGAAGGTAGTGGTTTATCAAAAGCCAAGGAAAGGTTATAGGCCACAGTGGAAGTGGTGATTTCCAGCACACACAGGCTAAGTACCACTTGAAATTTGGAAAGTGGCTAAAGTGCTGTTTTCAGGCTCAGTAGCCTCTCAGAAGGGGAAGCATTACCTGGTCCCCACCCCTCCACTCCTGGGGGAGCCCACAGCTTCAGTGGAAAGAGCACGGACTCTGGAGGCAATTGGATTGGATTCCACCTAACTTTCGGAGCCCTGCTTAACCTTTCTGAGTCCCATCTGCAAAATGGGAATAAACGAACCTACTTTATGGGGCTGTAATGGTGCCGATTTACATAACATAGGGAGTCTAGCATGTTATCTAGAGCATTTTGGTTTTTATCATTTGCTTCCTCTTTTCAGTGTTCAGTGGATGTGGGGAAAAGCGGTGGGGTCAGGGGCCAATAAGTGCTTTCTTCATGCTGCTGGCAGACCTCCAAAGACTTTTCTGTCACTACCAGGTTGGCCAAAAAGTTTGTTTGGATTTTCCCATACCACTGATGGTACTTTTTGGCCAACCCAATATTTTGATAGTTCTTCCCAACTTCTTTAAAAAGAATACCTACTCCTTTGGGAGTTTTATGATTTAAAAATATCTAGTGAAATTTTGATGATTTGGACTAATTTATTGGTGTGTTATAGGATCAGGCTAATGGATTCTTGGGCTCCATTTCCACCCTGGTAGTTTGCTTCTCATAAAACAAAAATCTGTTTCAGGCCGTTGTCTGCTTTTTCTATTTTAGAGTCACTTGGTAAGGGCACTGCGGTGACCTGCTGCAGGTGATAGGATTGCACTTACCTTGAAGGGGACACCTGGGGAGGGATGAGGCTGCTGAGTGAGGCTGGGCTTGGGGCGGGCTGCTGTGACTGAGGGACAAACCCAACCATGACAGGCTCTGCAAACCTGTCATTAAATGTTGATCCATGAGGGAGTTTTTTTTCAGTTCCATTTTATGAAAGAAAAAGCTGAAGCTCAGAGTGGTGATGTCCCCTGTTGAAGACAGTCTGGAGCAGAAATAGGTATAAATTCATGGCTTTGGATTCACAAAGCTTATTCACAAGACAAGAGCTTAAGGCCACGCCTTCCTCTTTTAAGGCAAACTCTTTCACTGCTAAATTTGTCTTGGTTCTTTAGACTTGTACTAAAATTAATAAAGGTCTCCTTTCCTAATTGCACAATCCAAATAAATTATGTCCACAAATTAGAAGGCAAGGAAATTGCATGTGCATTTTGGGTGCCCCGATAATGTCCTGCAGTAAATTGTTTTCATATAAATTGCATGCTTAATTAATTGCTTTCAAAAATGCCCATGTATTTCCCTGCAAATACATCTCTGTGTGCAATTCATAAGATACAAAGACAAATTAAATTGCCGATCCCCATATAAAAATGTTGCCTTTTGTGTATCCTGGCTATGCTTAGTCATTCTGCCTTCTTTCCAGTGAGCACAATAAACCCAATGAGCCTCTTCCTTTCCAAGTTGCTCCTGGGTTTCTGATTCAACAGATTTGAGGTCTCTCTTAAATTACAACCAGAAGAGGCAATAAAGCTGCGGTGTGTGCATCGATTATCCGCTGGCATCAGGTGACTCCCAAGACCAAGTTTCCCAGAGTGAAAGACAGCTCGAGGCAATGAGCCTTGGGAAAGCTAGTCATCCTCAAGATAAAAAATAAGCAAAGTGCCTCCAAACATCTAAAATTAAAAAACAAACAAACAAACAAAAAACACTTCCAACAAAAATGCATGCAGTTTTGTGTTGATGAAAATATAGAAAAGGATGAAAAAATTGCCTTCCATAATCCCACTACTCAGATATAATCACAGAAAACCACATCCTGTTCTAACAAAATATTAAATGTCAAAAAAATTTAGATGGTCATAGGCCAATTTAAATGATTTGTTTAGAAAATTATTTTTAGGGATGAGTTTGGGTTTGCACGATTTTTGTTAAAGGCTGTATCCTCTGCTTCACGCTCCCACATACATTATGCCTCAATAGGCAACAGTTAATGTTTAAAAATGACCCTGATGTGCCCTCCCTGTTGCAAATCCTGGTTTCTGCAGCTCTGGTTTCCAGAAAGGAATTGTGCTAACAGAAAGTGTAGGGAACACTTTGCTAGGTTTTAGAGTTTATTTGCCAACAAGAATTCAAAGCCTGAAATTTTGTTTTGAAAAAATATTTCAACAACAGTTCTTGATACAGAAGTGCTCAACACAGTGGGAAGAGTGACCGGGTAACTCTTCTCTGCTCAGCCAGTGTCAGCTGAAGTAAGAGGAGACCCAGCAGAGCCATGCTCATCAGCCAGCACAGCTTGCCTTTAGCCAATAATTCTTGCAGCTGGAGCTGGAGGGCTTGTCTTTTGAGCAGAATGAAACCCAAGTCAGAAGACGCTGAAATGGTCCAATTTGTGGGGTGCTGGGTCTGTTCATTCCTGTAGAGACCAAAACCTAAGCTAAATTGTAATGGAAGAGTCAAGCTGAGGCTTGAAATCTATTAGAGTGTTATTTCCAGTGATAGCCAAGACCAAAAATTAAAGCAAAACTGAATACCTTGCACTGATGCAGTTTTGCAGATCATGTGAATTGGCTTTGCTTCTGGTTCCAATTCTCATTCAGGATCCACCGTGGAAAATTTGACTTTAAGAAGAGTCCAGTTCCTTCCTCAAAAGGCTGTTGTTTGGAATTGTTAAGACCCTGCACTTCCCCACCACACCATGCCCATGATTGAACAGAAAACTTTCTGGCCGACTCAGACAGCTAAGGAGGTAGAGATTTTTAACAAAATCCTGAAAAAGATGATGTTTTAAAACAACTCTGCCTTGGTCCCTGCCGATGTATTAAAGTGAGGGAAAAGGTAGCCAGAGGTGTAAATTTGGTGAGACCAAATTTACATATGGTATTCATTCCTTCTCATTCTTACAGAACAGAAAAAGGCAAACACAATGAAAAACCATTACCACAATGAAAAACATTACCACCTTGATAAATTATGCCATCATAAAATGTTAAAGAGAATAAAAATGTATTCATCTAAGTACATGTGGCATATGTACTGAGCTTGTGGGGACACACACAGAGTCACACACACACACTTGCATGTCATGAATGGAGTGCTGACTATTGATAAGCTTATAAAACTGACAAAATTTGCATTTAATGTTTTCTAGCCATCTTTTTGGAGAAGGAAATGGCAACCCACTCCAGTGTTCTTGCCTGGAGAATCCCAGGGATGGGGGAGCCTGGTGGGCTGCCATCTATGGGGTCACACAGAGTCGGACACGACTGAAGCAACTTAGCAGCAGCAGCAGCCATCTTTTTGGATCATTCCTTGTCTGTCTTAGCTTGTTAAGCCCTACGTCCTCTATTTCCATTTCCAACCATTATTTTCCACTGAGACTTGCTTTTTTGTTTGGTGACAGTAAGCAACCTACTGATGAACTGAGTTTTGAATGCAAAATGCTCTTCTTTTCGAAAAAATCTGAGTATGATATTTTACAAACTATCCAGCATAGAACCACACAGTACCTGTATAAATCCAGTGACTTCCCACTCAGGAATGTGGGTCCCTCAGACCCTCAGGCCTCATAATGATAACATGACGAATTCTCTTGGAACAAACAGGTGACTGTCCCGCCACTCTCCCTTTCTCCCTTTCAAAGAGGGAGTGCCTCTTTGAAAATATAGTAGGCTCAGTAATAGACTGGACCTTTTGATCTTATGATGCAAAATCATGGGCCTTCTGGCTTTTGGAGAACTAAATACATATCTCTGAAATCACTTCCTCCCTGAGATGTACAGGAGATAGTTACAAGGTACATCCATTTATCTCTAAGGGAGATAAGAGAAATTGTGGTTGTTCTTTCTTCCTCTTCACTGTATAAGTTTGTGCAAAATTCTTGTCCAGACTCTGTAGTCACTTTAGTGCTGTCATACATGTGTGTAAATCTGATAATGCCTACTCATTAACAATAATGCCAGCTCTGTCTTCTATATTGCAATGGAGGAGTCTTTTGTTGGCAGGATTACTTTACTTCTCCAGAAACCTATTGCTGCTTTCTAAGTATAGCTGTGCCTGTGGGCTTCTGGGTATTTCTTTAGAAAAGAGATACATGACTGTGGAATGATTAATATTACTTGCCTTCAGATGGTGATATAGTTGGAAATACATCCCTATGGTTACCCATGACTGTTAGCAGACCCTTATATTTTGGAAGGAGTGAATACACCTAGGATTTGTATAGGGTCTGAAGAGAACCAGTGCCTTAGGAAGTTGGGATTCAGTAAACATTTGTTGAATGAGTGAATGTCTGGTAAGTGAGAAGTGGGTTTGCTAAAAGTCTTGTCTTTTTAAGGTACTGAGGAGCCTCTTGGGAAAATGGCACTGGTAATGCTGAGGTTGGTTTGGTGTAACCAGGCCTTAATCCTCAGAGGAAAGGACATCCTGGGTACGCTGTGAAGGCTGCCACTCAAATCTGTCTGTCTCTTTCTGGCCCAACCTCAGGATTCAGTTCTGCTTAATGGAGATAAAGGGATGCAGGTAGAATATGGCAGTTATTTCACTAAAAACATCAAAAACTAGGAGAGCAGAGTGACATTGTTTTCAGGCTCATCTGAGCCAGTGTCTCGTGGCAGAGGAGCGAGTGTTATCTTTTCCCTCCATAACCACAGACCCGGGCTTGGCACCTCAAGGGCTCTGATGAGGTAGGGGTGACAGAGGTTCCTGTGAAGAATGGACTGATTTGCAATCACATCTAAGAACTTCCTTGGAGACTCCCAGAAATAAAGGAGATAATAAGACATTATTTCATGAAGAACTGTGGTCCTGTAGTAACAAGTGGAGTCAGGAGTTGATGACACTTGAATTGTCATTGTCCCTATAACTGTTAGAATGCTCTCAGCCAGATAAGGCCTGGGTGAATTCGTGTTTCAAAGATAAATACTGAATTTATTCCATTACCCTGATAAACAGAAAACTTTAATGCTTGAACCCAGATTTCCTCCTATCTGTTCAGAGCAGTAATAGAAAGGTAAAAATTCAGGTTTTTCTCAATTCCAAGCCAGTTGTAAGTGCAACAGTACAGTCAGCCTGGTGCCAGTGAAAAATAATATTCTGTATACTTTTTTTCTTGGACTGTTAAATTTTACTGCCTTTTAATGGAGATGAAGGAATATGATATCAGCATGCTTCTCTAACTATTGCTTCCAAACCAAGGTTTCAAGGCAGCTGGTTCCTGGCCTATACCTCTATTTCTTCCATTCCTCCTCCCCTCTCCCATCCCTTGTTAAAATCTTTAACTTCTCCACCAGACACCATAAGAAACTGAACTTCACGCATCTGTTTTATGTCATCCCAGTCGACAGTGTATTTCCAGAATCCTAGAATTTCTGCCATTGCTAAATCTTATATCCAGGAGCAGAACCTATGAAGTAAGGACAGGAAGCAAAATCTGTAAACTCCCTGGGATCCTGCCCTAAATTTTACCTTTTGGAGGAGTTGAGGTGGGGGCGGGGGGGGCAGCTGTCAGTCTATCCTTGGGACATCCAGCAATAATGGAACAAGGATTTCTCAGGACTCTGAAGGTGGCTGAACGTGGGAAGCTGAGTAGAACCTACAAAGAAGGTGTTTGGTTTTGAATGAATCCCAGCTTGGGAACAGATGTAGAAAATCAGAACCAGACAAAAGTGGAAATGCACGAAGCATGGCCCAAGTGTAAAACTAATGGCAGGGTTTTTAGCTGCTCAGTTGTGTAAGTCAGCTTTCTGAGGCCCAAGAATTATTGCTTAGAGAGTACAGTAGAGAAAGCAAATTATTATCAGGCAGGCGTGTGGCTCTTCAGACACCGAATCAATTTAAATGGAATTTTGGGCACAACATACAGTGCTGTCCTTTATCCAGCAAGAGAGGTTTTCTTCCTGGGTATGGGAGTGGGGTGTAGGGCAAGAAGCCCTGGTTTCAGTGTCAAGGGAATTCAAATTGTTGTCATGATTATGTCGATTCGTGGGCAAAATCTTAATTTCTCATGGCTTTGATACACAAGATGGGATTGAAAACCATCATAGTAAGTTTCTGAGAACTGCCATGAGGATCAAATGAATTCTCATGTGAAAGAGGCACGTGGCAGCAAAATAGCTGACCTGCCGGTCTGGTCAGATTCCACCCAGCTCCCACTCTAACCACTTTCAGAGGCCTTGTTCCACCAATACTGGGTAGTCTCAAAGAACCTGGCACAAGACATATCAAATCTGGACAATTGTCCCTCACCCCTCCGAAAAGGGAAATTTAGGACAAGATCCTCCAGAGTTTACACACTTTGCTTTCTGCTCTAGTCTCATAGATTCTGGTCGCAGATATAAGATTAAACAACAACAAGGTGTAAAGCTCAGCTCCAAAGTTGGGTCTGTGATGTGTTGAGCTCATGTGTGGAGCCCAGATACTTTCCTGACACCAGCTCCGTCCTTCCTTTTCCAAGTAGAGAAGCTGAAAGGATGATTGGAAGGAAGGAAGGAAGGAAGGAAGGAAGGAAGGGAAGATAGATTGATCTTTTTGGCTCACAGTGACTCTGAAGTCTTTTTCCCGTGACTATTTGTTGAGTGAATATTTAAACGTGAAATCAGCTGCTGGGCCCTGTGAAAGCTGCCCTTTACTCCCTGTGTGGCTGTTTCCCTGGACAGTTTGAAGGAAGGTGGGCTGCCCTGTCTCACCCACAGGCTTTCTTCTTTCCTCCTGCTTAGGGCTTTCTTTCTTTCAGCAAAACAGTCTGTTTCATCAGCTTTTTTGCTGTCATCTTTTGCCTGTGCCTGTCCAGCCTAGCAACTCTGAGCTACACTTAGCCCACCGCCCCACCTCCCAGCCCCCACACACTGTTTGCTGATGGACAGACAGGCTGATGGGCATGCAATTAGACTTGAACAAAGTCTTAAGTGCAGAATAATATGAGATCTGATGTTCTCATGAAGGTAAATGTTCCCTCTTTAGCAAGAGGTGTCTTTTATTTTGTCCTTAAGGTGAGATGTCTGTCTGTCTTGAGAGAGCCAGGAGCAACTGGTTTATTGTAAGACTCCAGACTCAGAGAAAGCCTTCTCAAACTCAGGATGAGGTTGTATGAAAAGAAAGGTTAATGCCCTTTTCCTTATATGGATATGGAACTAATTCTAAAGTTTGCAGATTTTGTAGTCATGTCTCTTGTTTCTTTCACTGTAAATACTGCATGGATGGGTCTTCGCAGGAAGAGGGAACCAGGGTGGCCGATTCTTCTGGCTGCCAGTATTAGGCCTCTTAATGATGGAAAATGGATTTGGGAGGAAGCCTCTCAATACAGAAATGCTGAGTCTGGTATAGAAATTGGAGCAAGTTGCCGGAGTGCCCTGGGTTGTGTACTCTTGGAACAGAGCAGCCAAGCCCTGAGGGGCCTCCTGAAGGAAGAGCAGAAATAGAAGCAGGTACACTTGCAGTCGGCAGGCACGGAGCTCTCCGGGGAGAGCTGGAAGCAGCAGGGTGACCTAGTTTTTCCATTTGTTCCTGGTCTTCTGATAAGGGTCCTGGAATTGTTGTCCTAAATCCACTTTGATTGGAACTGGGCAGGGGTGGGGTGGGGGGAATGAAGGTGTGTGTGTAAGAGGAGAGATTTGTGTTCTATACCTGCCTGGCAGCTGTACCTTTCACATTCCTCATTTTGCCTTTAGGATACTATAGGAATTCTATAGTATTGTAGGAAGCCCATAACTATCTAAGGCCCTCTCCATCAATTTCCCATGAAAGCATGACCAGTAGGGAAAGGAGGACTTTGAAAGCAGAAGTACCACCTACAAAGCACACAGTATCTTAAAGGTGGAATAGAGAATGTGATAAATAAGAACCATTAGGGAAACACTGACACAAATCTCTGTCTCTCTCTCTTGCACACAGATCCACTCTCTCTCAGACATTCATCCACAATGACCACATCCTACACTCCCTTCTAATCAACTGGAAAATGAATTTAGAAGAATTTCAAGACCCTTATCAGACAGCCTGAAGTAGAATGGGAAAAAAATTGTTATGTTAAATAATTATGTCATTTTTATAGTATGTGAATATATACATAGTATATGAATATGTACATAGTATATGAATATATACATATATCCACATAGTATACCTGTATTAGTTGCTGCTGTATCCAGGTCTGTGTGTGCCATATTACTATGAAAAAAAAAAAAGGAGACGTCCTAGGTCGTTGCCTGTTTTGGGCCTGAGGGCTTCTCCATGACTGGTTTCACTAGTATCTTTATTATGCGCTCAACCAGTGAGATCAACAGTGGATTCACCAAGTGTCCTTTACATGTCACCATAGATGTGGTGACATTACTCAGTCACATTTTCACCTGCTCATTCATGCCAGAAATTTCTTAATAAGACAGAAGAGCTGAGAGGGTTATGTTCTAGCTTCTATCTGCCTGTGTGAATGTTTTAAATAAGAAAGTTTCCTAAGAGCAGTTGCTAGTGGGGAGAAGGCATTGGACATTTGAGCAGTAATAATGCCTTCCATTCGAATAGCATTTTATAACATTTCTCACTCAACCTCACTTGCGCAAATTAAGGTCTTTTGGGTGCCTCCTGTCATCTTTCCCTGGATTCTTAGTAGAAGTTCTCCAGGAATTGTTGTGGTTCCTAAAGTGTCCTCAGTCCTGAAAGGGACCTTCATTGTTTTCTATTTCACAAACACGTTGTAAAACTTCAGCCCTTGCCCATCTGTTAGGTGTTTCTTCCGTGAAATAAGGGCCTTTAGGAAGCCTTCACATGACCCTCTCCACTAAAACCATGGCAACCACCCCCCTGCTCTCTCACGCCTTAGAATACAGACTCAGAGCAGGCTGGCTTTGTAGGGAGTGGGGGCAGGATTATCTTCTGAGTGTTTTTTTTTTTTTTTTTAATCAGGCCTATTAGAGAAGCCAATACAATATAAAAATTATCTCAATAGTTTTTCCTGCCACAGTGCTGGAATGGTAGACATGGTCTTTTATGTGAAATTCCCCCATGTTAAATCATAATATCAGAGGACAGTGACTGAAGGCTATGCTGTACAAGGCTTGGTCTGCAAGAAGCAAAGGTGAGCACGTCACCTGCATTATGTGGGCCCAGACGACAGTTCTGCACACTGAATTACTGGTCTATACGCTCGCACACACAACATTTGAGAAAGAGTGCAAGCCAGGATTCTCAGAACCTAGACCGGAATTTGCAAATATCCCTTGGATATCACCATATGAATGAAGTGAGGGAGCACACAGTCATCTCAAATTGGACTTCTTTGCCTCCCAAAGTTGCTTCCTTATGTTGCTTTATTCTGGTCAGTGGCATCAGTATCTACCCAGGCAACCTATATAGAAGCTATACAATCACCTCTGCCATTTTCTTTTTCTTCCTGACCTTCCTTTAAAACCCAACTTGAGTTTCATCACTCTCCTTGAAGTTTTCCAGCAGTTTACCAAGACTTTTTTCTTTTAATGCCTCTGTTAGCAGATTTGTTAACAAGTCTGTTATGTATGTTTCAGTTTCTTCCTCCCTAACAGTTGTCCTCTCTCTGTTTTGCTTTTTTGGTGCAAATCTTAATGCCCTCTTCCCCTTTATTCTGCTGCCTCTAAGTACCTAATACAGTGTCTTATATATAGTATGGACTCACTGAGTGCTTGTGAATATTTAACCACTTAGACTTGTGACATTCTCTTCTCCATTTCCTCTAGGACCCTTTGATATTGGTGCTGTTTCTTGATCAAGGGATCATGGAGCTTTCTGGTGTTCCAGCAGCAGGTGTTACAAAAACTTACTTAAACTCTTATCATTGTTATGCTGGCAGCACTCTCAAATTGTCTTCTTTGATAATCCAGCCTCTCAAAATGGAGCTACTGCTTTCCAGGAGTTGAGGTTGTGGGGCTCCCTTGCGACACCTACTGCTCCATATTCAAGATCTCCCACTTCCTTCTCAGTGCCTGCAAACCTTGCAGACCTTGCAAACCTTGCATGGAGAAGAGAACAGAAGGGATATGGCTTGTTCCTTGTAGCAACTGCGCCTTGATTCCCTGAACCATCTTGCAGGGTTTCCTAGTGTGGCTTTTTAGAAGCCTTCCCTTATACCCCCCACTCCCTGGACAAACTGTTTGCCCTCTTGTAGACACAAGGTTTAAAGAATCATATTGTAGAATCTTAAAGGTATTTAAACAAGATGGCCTTCTGGATCCTCAGGATCCTGTTAAATGCACCACTTTTGATCTCAGCTCAGCTGGGAAATCTTTTCTTTTGTACAAACTTGGGAAAAATCAATATAAATGACTGTGAGATACTGAAATTAATCCCCACTCACTCCTGCTGTTTTCTTACCCACCATCTCACTGTTCCTAAAAGAAAAAATAGTCTCTGGCTTCATGAAATATTTTACAATACTGGCTACAATGGGAATAATTATTTTTCTCTTGGAGAAAAGTAAATGATAATTCCTGAGTTACTCAGATAATGAAGGCAAAAACTTAGTTTCTGGAAGATCTAAGTGTTGTGTGGTTTGGGTAAAAAGATTCCCTGGTGGGTAATTGTGGCTCCATCTTTCCACCCTTCCTGAGATGTGAGGGATGTGGGTGAGAGAGTCATGGGCTTCTCTCAAAGTAATGAGACTCTCTAAGCACTGACCTCTAATGCTGCTCATTGAAAATATTCCTTTTCACAGCATGTTTACACAGCAACTCTTTGGCTGTTAAACAAATACAGTGTTTAATAGGCCCAGAGTGATCTGCTTACAGGGGAGCCTGTAACAATCAGAGGGAGACCAATGCCAAAATATTAAGAAAATAATATGTAGCTTAGACAAGCAATGATCCTTGAAGGGAACAACAGTTTGTCGGAGACAAGATAAACACCACCTGCCGCAGTGACTCCAGAGGAAGATCCAGGGTATGGTCTTCTCTGGAGCAAAAGCAGTTTTCCAGTATCCTGAACAGCCAGCTGAGGTGGAACGATGGGAGAATGAGTCCGCTATTTGGTTCTTTGCTGGGTAGTTAGTTATTTCTTGTATCACCGGAGCTGATGAACTATGCGTGTTGTTGTAGCTGCTATTTTCACATCACCAGGCCTGCTCCCACTTTCTGTAGCACCTATAGATCTGTGCGGAACCTCAGAGGATCTGTGAGAGTCACATTGCCATTTACTGTGTACTTACTGTATGCCAGGCCCAGCACGCATGTGCTTTCCATTGTCTTTGTTGTTCAGTCACTAAGTCGTGTCCAACGCTTTGAGACCCCATGCACTGCAGCACGCCAGGCTTTCCTGTCCTTCACTATCTCCTGGAGTTGTCCAAACTTATATCCAATGAGTCAGTGATGTCATCCAGTCATCTTATCCATTGTCTCCCCCCTCTTCTCTTGCCCTCAATCTTTCCCAGCATCAGGGTCTTTTCCAATGAATTGGCTGTTTGCTTTAGGTGGCCAAAGTATTGGAGACTCAGCATCAGTCCTTCCAATGAAGATTCAGGGTTGATTTCCTTTAAGGTTGACTAGTTTGATTTCCTTGCTGTCCAACGAACTTTGAAGAGTATTCTTCAGCACCACAGTTCAAAAGCATCAATTCTTTGGTTCTCAGCCTTCTTTATGTCCAACTCTCACATCTGTACATGGCTACTGGAAAAACCATAGCTTTAACTATACAGGACCTTTGTCAGCAAGTGATGTCTCTGCTTTTTAGTACGCTGTCTAAGTTTATCATAGCTTTCCTTCCAAGGAGCAAGTGTCTTTTTATTTTTGCTTTGCATGCATTGTGTTGTTTAGTCTCAGTGGGAGATATGTATATTTAAAATACCTGTTTGCTAGACAAGAAAACAGTAGTCCACAGAGGATAAGTGACTTGTCCAAAGTGTCACAGCTTCTAAGTGGTGGAGCTAACACTCAAACACTGGTTCTTTCTAGTCCAAAGCTGCTGAATTAAAACTCACAACGCTGTGATCAGAGGAAGATTAGAGTAACTGGCCAAGCACCTTCACGTAAGCAAATCACGGTGGGGACACAGACATGATGGTGAGGTCTAAGAATGTCATTTTAGGTGATCCCCAGGAATTGCAGCCTTTATAAGGTGATGTGGATTTCCCTGAGCCCTGCTACTCTGCAGTGTCTGCAGACCAGCAGGTACTTGAGAGAGCACTTGTGGATCTGGGATGTTTACCTTATAAGCATAATCCTGAAGGTCACACCTCTCACAAGAGATATTGAAAATGTACTATATTGCTGCATTCTAAGGTTGGAAATAATTTTAAGGGACAAAAAATGAACATACAATTATTCTTGGATATGACATCTTTCTGTTAATTTGCTCAGTTCCTGAATTTTGTTTTGCTGAGGGGAATAATGGGCCATAGGAAGACAACCTGAACTGGTTTTCCAAATCTTGAAAAGAGAGTTTGAAACAGGACAGGTCGAAGGGTCTGGAACCTGGTGGAGATGGAGAGAGCAGATCTGGAGGAGCTCTGATGATGAGTAGATTGTGGGACTGTGGTGAGGAAGAGAGACTCTTTCAGACATTAGTTATGTCACAATCATTTACACTTTTTTCAGAATCGATTTCTTTCTTTTGGGTGTGGCATTCCTGGGTGCACAGGAAGCACCCAGGAGTATTTGGATTATAAAAATTGGTACCTTCAATGTGTGCACAGCACTTTATAGTTTAGAAAGCGTTTTCTCACCTGATTCTCACAATCACACTGTTGTGTTGTAGGGAGGAGGAGTCTCACTAGGCTCATTTCACAGATGAGTTCATGAAGGTTTTGAGACTTTTCTGCCATCACATAGCTCTCTTCGCTCAACAAGTGCAAGAACCTAGAGTCTCTGATAACCTCTATCAATGGGCTCCTTGGAGGCTACCTTTAAGAATACAAGAGTGAAAGACATTTCATATTGGGTCAGTCTAATGGCTCACTCCACCAATTACTCCCTTTGAACAGGCTGGAGCCGGGGATGTTTTATAAAGGAGTGTAGCAGCTGCCTCTGCAACTTCAAAAGCTGAGAATGCATCCAGACACCTCCAACCTCCCTTTGACAAGTGGTAAGAGATCGGGTGTCCACAATTTTTCCAAACCCTTCTTGAACCTACTTACATTTCTTGGATTGTTCAGCTTTTGGGGATTAACAAGTTCCACATGTTTACCACCTGCTGTATGAAGAAGTACTTCCTTTGGTTATTATTTTAAATGACTGCTTTGCAGGCTTAAGTGCTCCCGTGCCCCCAGACCCCCTTCCTGACTGGTTATAGTCCCCAGGATGCAATGTCTGTCTGGCTCGTAGCCCCTGACACATGCACTTCTGCTGCTGTTGAGGTGAGCTTGGTGGTGATAGCTACAGTATCGCCCATGAAGAAGCAGGTACTCAAGGGATTGCTTTTAGGGTGCAAGTGCTACCTGTGTGCTGGCATAAAAATTGGAATTGGCTTCCCCTTCAGTGCTCTGACAACTTGAAAGCATGAAGCCCAGATCTCCATTATGAAACTTTTGCCTTGTGTATGCCTGTGTCCTTCTGAAAACCTTCACTGTTCTAAGGAATTCCACGCTATTCCAAATGAAATAACTGCAAAATCATACTTGCATGAATGTGCTATTCCAGCTTGAATCCTTTCTAGCAACTGACCTTGCTAATGTGAGCATGTTCATATGGTTAAGATTAATGAGTCAATTATTTTTATACAAGCTATCCCTCATGTAGGCTGTTTTCCTTGACTTGACTATGTTAATTAATAAAAAGCATTCAGCCCTCCTTCCATTTCAGTTTGTGGTTAATCAAGTGCAATTATCAATAAGGTTATGGTGAATGTCTGTGTGTTCAGGAGCCTCTAATGAAAATAGGATATATTTGGCTATGAAGAGAAGTACTTAAAGTGCTTCCAGAAGGAAATAAGCCTATGGATCTTGGAAGGCAGAGACTGCTATTATAAATATAGTGTGCTTTTAATTAAATAAATACTGAAACAAATGTGATTGAATATGAGATAATCCATTCATGTGGATATTACTTCATGTCATGCCTTAAATTATTGCTTCCTAGGGCTTGGCCTGGCTTTTGTTAGTTGGAGAGTGGAGTGTGCCAATTTATCCTCCATAAATGCACAAAATCTTGCATGCTTTCAGTGCAACAGAGCTCTGAAATTATAGCATTATGTAAGGAAAGTCAAAAAAAAAAAAAAAAAAAGAAAACACTGAAAGTTAACAGAAATTTAAGTAGCAATTGTTTACATCATCAGTGGTTCCCTTGCTCTATGGAAGGTAGTAAAGGGATAAATTTACATAAAGCAGTTCCCTTGATGACTGGCATATAGTAAGTGGTTGGAATGTTAATCATCTTTGTTATTATTACCAGTGTTCCTTTTAAAAATGATATCTTTTAGTACTTAATATCTGATTTGATTTTTGTCTGTCAGAGACACATACTTGCATGAAAGGATACATGCTTGAGGATAGTTTGGGTTTGTGGAAGAGATGGTTAAAATGGCAGTTTCAAGATCCTTGGGTAGTTGCTAGATACCAAGCCTTTTAAAAAGGGAGTGTGTTGAACCGATGGCTTCCTGGACTTGTGTGTTTCAGGACAGACAAGTGAATTTAGTGAATGATCAGTGTGCTTAGTTTAGGTTAAAACACATGGATTTTAAAATGTCATAAGCTTTTAATACCTGAGAGTATTTGCAAATACTGAAATGTCATTTTTAGAAGAGAGATTTCTACAAAGCTGTTTCCTCATACATACAAAGTAAGTTGACTGCTGTCACATTTTTATTCCTCCTTGCTGTCATTAAAATTACCTTAACTAAGGTCAGGGAATCATTGCCCAGGAAGTGCTAAGCCATGGTATGCTTGTGAAAACAAGACAATTGCTTTTGAGGTACAGATGATTGCTTCTAGAATTTTTTCTGTGTATACTTCATGATCAGAAAGGGGAAGAGAGAGAAAGGATGCTGAGAAGTTAAAGAGGTGTTTGGGAAGTTGAAGACAAACCTGATGAACTTAGTAAGACTAGTTTATTATCTTTCCAAGAGGGCATGAGTGCCAAAGAAGATGGAAAGCTTCCCATAACATCACTTGCTCAAAAAGCATTCACTGAGGACCTTCCCTGGGCCAGGGAGTGTGTCAAGTGCTGGAGCTGTAACAGTAAAGTACTGGTAAAATTCCTGCCATCAAGGAGCTTTCAGTTTATTGGAATCATATGGGATAGACATAGAACCAAATGACTACATTTGGTAGAGCAGGGCTGGGTATAGCAGGCACAGTTAAAAGAATGGTTGACGTTACATGGGGCTACTGTGGTATATTTCTGCCAGCTCTTCAGCTTGTGAAACTGACTGTGTATCTCTTCCCAGCTATGTGTTCAGTGATATCATGTTGGTAGCTTAAAATCAGCCATGGTGGTAATATTTACACCACATGAATTGGCAAACAGTGCAAGTTAGGGCTATTCTCCCCACAGAGAGCCAGTTCTTAAATATTAGTAGCATGTTCCTGGTACTCCTCAGGGTGGTGAGGGGATGTAGATCCATAATGTAGATAAGGGGATTATTAGGCTGAATCATGTAGAGCAAATAGAAAATAGCCATCAGTGGATTTTTAGGAGAGGAATTTAAGTGTTTTTTTGGAGGGAGTGTAGGGGCTTGTATAGAGATTTTCTTTTCTGAGGAGATGGGGAAAAGCAGGGCTTGTATCAGATATATTTCTGATGAGTATAAACTCTAGACAGTGTTTAAATCATCAGCTTTTATTGAGGTCATAGTCTTCATTTTACTTATCTTTGTGTGTCTGCATGTGTGTACATGTAAATCTATCTATATGTATCTATCTGTAAAATCTTACACATGGTGAATAGATAATAAATGTGTTTTGTATAAATGAATGCATCTTGGTATTCCTTAAGCCTCCTCAATTACCCTATCTGAATGGGGTCAGCTGTTTTCACTAACTATGTATCAAGCACTGTGCCAGGCATTCTATATAATTTTATGTATGCATTTTATAAAAGAAGAAACTAAGACTCATAGAGGGTTAAGGAAATTGCTGAAGATCAAAACAGAGCTCACAGCAGTAGATGCACTCTTCAAACCTCGGTCTGTTTGATTCTGAACCCCATGTTTTTTTCAGCCGTCCCATGTTTCCTTTCAGTCAGGAGCCAGTTGTCACATATGAATGATGAGTAGAGACAGTAAGGAGTCGGAGTGATCATGTGGGACTGTGGACATGAGGCAGATGGTCTCTAATTTGAAAATTACTGGCTTAGTGAATATTGCATCCTCCTGATTTGACTCCTTTGGTGACATTTACGTTAGCACCTTGGCTGATCCATGATAACCTTTTCCTTGGACTCCTAATCTGAAATGCAGCTTGACACAGTTTATATAGTACAGCAGAAGGCTGAAAAATGAGGTTTGGATTGCTTTTCCTATCCCACCCTCAATTCAGTTACCAAGAAAAGATCTTTCAGATCAAAACACTTTATTTCCCCACCCGCAGAAAAGATGTCAGACAAAAATGTTTAGAGATAATTTTGGATGTGGTACACTTGTACTGCATTCAAAGACCAAATATGATAGAGGGTTTAGGATTATCTATTAGTCAAAAAATGGAATACTAAATTTTAGTATTTCAACAGCTTGCTTCATGCACTCTAACTTTGCCCTATTATGACCTCTGAGTAAGACTGTACACTATTTTTATTCCCATTCTTCAGGCAAGGAAATTAACTTTTACTCCTTAAATCTTGGTTTAACGTGACTCACTACTCATGTGTGCTGCATCCAGAATTCTCACAATGGGAGAAAAGAAAATAGAAAGAAACTTGCTCAGAGTTGAATTTTTCCAAGTGAGGGATTAGGACCTGGAGAAGAGTTTGTAGTTACATTGACATGTTAGAAACATCTATAGGGTTCAGGGCTGTGTGGGTAACTTCTGGAAAACTAGTAGTTAAAGGAGCAGTGATTATATTCCCTTATATTACCCTTTACCAATAGGGTTCTTGGGCTTCCCAGGTGGTGCTGTTGGTAAAGAACCCACCTGCCAATGCAAGCGACCTAAGAGATGTGAGTTTGATCCCTGATTGGGAAGATCCCTTGGAGAAGGGAATGGCAACCCACTCCAGTATTCTTGCCTGGAGAATCCCTTGGACAAAGAAGCCTGGTGGGCTACCGTCCATAGGGTCGCAAGAGTTGGACACGACTGAAACGACTTAGCAGAAGCAGCAATTGAGTTCTTGGTTGGAAACAATTGAAGCCTATTGTGGTTAAATTAAGGAAAAGAGGAATTTCTTGGAAGGTGGTTGAGCAGCTCGTGGAATCCAGGAAGGCTGGACAATAGGTCAGGTACTAATCAAGGGAGGCAAGACATGGCTGAGGTATGGTCATGGCAGGGAGTAGGGAGATCCTGTTTGTCAACTGAGGGCTGTCCAATGCTGCTGGCTCCATAGTCAGTGGTCAGTTATCATGCTGCTGGATTGCTTCCATGCTTCTGGATCCTCTAATCTACCATAATCAAGGTAAAAATAATTGGACTGAGCCCACACTTTTCACTTAAAGATGTAGAGGAGCATGGGGTGGGGGCATCTGATTGGCTATGCCAAGTCATCTCGGCACACTTTAGCCTCCTGGGAGGAAAGAGGGGCTATCTGTGTTTCTTTGACTTTCCCAGCAAGCAGTGAACTCTGTCTCCTATCAATTCTGTGACTTGCCCAAATAAGAGGGGAGTTTAGATGCTGGGCAGCCCTGAATGAACCTTGTTTACATATCCTAGCTTTTGCATAGAAAT
The DNA here is from genome assembly GCF_963930625.1 of Muntiacus reevesi. NCBI lineage: Eukaryota > Metazoa > Chordata > Mammalia > Artiodactyla > Cervidae > Muntiacus > Muntiacus reevesi. Next base: position 35,107,025 of record NC_089265.1, on the reverse strand, counting down.
ATGCCTAAAAAGGAGCCGAGATAGCTGCATTTATATGGAGCAGTGTTCAAACAGGCATGCTGTTATACTAATGGCCATGAGTTTAATTGTGATACATTTATTTCTCTAAATCCACAGCCCTCCTGAACCTATTGTGTACACCAAGTGAATTTGTCTGGCTTTGGGTTCATCTGATTCAAGCAGGAATGCTCACATGCAGGCTGACTTCTTTCTCACTTTGTGGCTTTGCAATTCAGAAGATGTAAAGAGGTTTTCCCTGGCTTTCAGCCTCCCTATCTATTTTGATCATGGAGGTTAATAATGCTGAAAAGCACTCAGAGTATATAAGGCTGTGGAGGAAATGAGAGCTCTATGTTTTATGGCTGGGACATGACTGGTAATGTATCTGCCAGGAAAGTTGCCATTCAGAATGCACCAATGAATATTGGATTCCATCAATTCTCAGCCACTTCTCCTGTCCCCTATCCCCCCCTCCCCTTGGCTTTTCACTTGGGAAGGGAGCATTCAGAGCCCAGAACTGAGCATGCGGGGGACTTCTTTCTTTGTAGGGCTCTGGTGGTGTCGGGCAGTGGTTTACCACTCTGGTTGCACAGTGAAATCACCTGGGAGCTTTTACAAAGCTTGATGCCCAGGAGTCCCCCTAAATGAACTGAATTAGAATCTTTTGGGAGGGACTGAGTTGTCCGTATTATTTAAAGCGTTTTGATAGGCATAGAGGATTGAGAATCACTGTGTAGTGCAAGCTGCTAAGCTTGACATGAACTAGACTTACTTCAGAACAAACATAAGACAGTAGAAATGGAGACACACTCTCACAATCCCTTGCTTTCTTCTTCTCTCTCTCTCTTTTTTTGGGGGGTAGGGGTGGGGTGGGACTGAAGTAGTCATTCCTGAAAGAAGTAGTATGCAGCATAAGGGACGTAGGCTTTCATTCTGGTCTCCTAACTGTGGTCCTGAGCAGGTTACTTGAAAGCTCTGGCTTTAAAGTTTCTTGCCTGTAGTAATTTCTGCCTCACAGTGACTTTGGGAAGGTTAACTAAGAAATTTCATTCCGATGTCTTAGTGTAGTACGTGGCACATAGAAAGGATTGCATTATTGTTGTACAGTTCTTAGAGTTTTGAGAACATTTTCGTATCTTCTGTTCCACTAAATTTTAGGTACCATCCTTTGCCATAAGCTAGTCTCTGGAATTTATCTCCCCATTTTAGAGATGAAGGCAGAAAGTGTGGATTATGGAACAATAAGTTGGTGGGGGAGGTACAGTCAGTGTTGGCTGTGAATGGTGTGTATTGGATTCAGCCTCAATGTGTTGAAATCACAAAAGTAACAATCTCCCAGTTTGTTCAAGCAACTCCTTGATGTTGAAAGTTTCCCTGTTGGTGCATTTTAGAGCCGAGCAGGGTGGTAGAAAGTAATTATATGCCATTTCTAGAACAAGAGTGAGAGTGAAGCTAAAAAGACCGCATGTTATTTTGAGCTTGAATCAGTGACTTTGGGGTCACTTTGAGTGTATGTTTGTGTGTGTACATGCACACTTGCATATGTGAGTGTTATGGTCTAATATAAGCTTAAAAGAGAAGAAAATTAAAAATAGAAAGTCTAAGGGCAGTTGTCAAAGAGTAGCTAAAAGCTCAATCTTTAGATTTGGTAAGAGCTGGGTGATCTTACTAACTATTCCTTGAGAAAGTACCTAATTGGCTCTGACACTTGGTTTCCTCATCTGTAAATTAGGATAATAGCAACAGTTAATTTATAACATTTTCTGAAGGATTAAATTAAGCAGAAGATGTTAAATGCTTAGCTCAGCACATGGTGCGTGGTCAACTCACAATAAATGTTAGTGTAATCAGTCACTCAGTCAATCCACCAATTCATCAGTTGGTCAAAAAACTGGAATTCTGAGTCCAGGCACCTGGCCAGTAGCCCCTGTGCTTCTTTGCTTATAGTTTTGAGACCTCCATGATGTCAAATTAATCTATATCTGCAGTGGTTTCTCCATGTCATGGTAAAAATAAAAATTTAGCTTTGTTAACAACTTTCACTTTTCTTCTAATTAAATGTTACTTGAGAGAAGTTAGAATGAAGTCATCCTTGTAGGAAGAAGGAAGATCTAAGGAGATTTACTGTTTAAACACAAATCTCCTAACCTTCAAATGGCCTGAACCTAGTCATTGTGTTTTAAGAACTGTTTAGTCCACCTTTTGTATCTGCAGGTTTTGCATCTGTGTATTCAACCAATGGGCAGATCAGAAATTCAATGCATAGTTGGTTGAATCCATGGATGCAAAATCTGGGGATACAGAGGGCTGACTGAATTCACTGTACTTCAACACTTTATATCAGGGACTTGAACATCCACCGATTTTGGTACTTGTTGGGGCTCCTGGCACCAATCTCCTATGGATACCGAGGTACAAGTGTAGTTAAAAGTTTTCCTTCAATTTGGTCTTTCATCTCTTCAGTTAAGAAGCACATGCAATATATATGTGTACATTTGTCTATGTGTATACGTGTGTGTGTGTGTGTATCTAATGCAATATTTATGGAGGGATGCAAGGTGATACTGACATACTGGTCATTTCCCTGCTTGCTAGATCTGCTGTTTTGTTCTCCCTGCTGCATGTCTGCTGGCCTGTGACTCTTCCATAAAAATGGCCTAATGGCTGACAACACTCTGTGGGATCAACTCCAAAATGTAATGTCTTTTGCACCAGCTTGCATGCCAGACAGTAACATCAGAGCTATCCTGAGAGTGGGAGGAAGAGAAGGCTGGCAGTGAATTATGAGCTGTCTCTCTGGAAAGGGTTAGTTTCAGGGTGAGCATTGGAGTCAGGGATGCATGAATAAAGGTGAGGATCTTGGACTTAGCTTCCTCTGGACCTCATATCCTGGCATTGCCACCAGCTGTGGGGACAGACAAATACTTCTCTATCACCCAGATTTCTCATCTCTAACTCAGGAATAGTAATAGTGAAAGTCCTGTGTGAGGATTAAATGAGAGGATCCTTTTAAAGTGCTGACTGCAGTGCTAGGAACATAGAAAGTATTTTTCACTTTGACTAATTTTAGTATATTTATAAGATGATAATTTGTTCTTTGTCTTCTGATACAGAATCAGAATAAGGGGGAGAGATCTAATATATACTGGCCATCTTTTATGTTTTGGAAACTTTATGTATTTCTTCAAGTACTCCCCAGAATATTATGTGATGGGAACAATTTAGTCCCATTGTGGAAATGAACAAATTGAGACTCAGATGAAGCAATTTGTTTTGGGTCAACATAATTATAAACTGTAGGCTCTAGATTTAAACTTGATAATTGTGACTGTAATGCCTATGCTTTTTCTACTTAATTGAGTAACATGTATTGAAAGAGATTAAAAAATGCAACCTGTCTTCTTAGATGTTTATTAAATCCAAGACACAACTGATGATTTTGTTAATCAGCTGGTTGTAGGGATCACATAGACCCAGCAGTTAACCAAGAAATTTTTCCTTCCCCTTGAGGTTAAACATTGTAGCAAGGAATGTAGTAGAATCTCCCTCCCTCAGAATTCTTTAAAACAGGACAGGTAATCTGTCTCAGCCTATTCTATCACTGCCCTTTGATGAGAAAATGGAAGAAAAACAGCCTTTTGGAATTTTTTCCTCATCTCTGCAATATGTTGCAAAAGGCATCAGTAGGCAAAATCTGGGAGTAACTTAGCATATAAAATAGTATTGTTGAAAGGAGTCAGTAGTAATAACTGACATTTGTACAAGTAGTCTAGAGCTTCCAGAGCCCCTTCATGTATATTTTCACCTGAAACTCACATCAATTACAGGAAGAAGGATGAACAAGTATTACTATTTACTTTAATTTTCACATGAAAAAACAAAGGCTTAAAGAACTTACCTGGTATCCCAAGGGTAGTAAGTCACTGAATTCAAGGTTGAATCTGTCTAGCTCCAAAGCCAAAGCGCTTGATCTAAGACCTCCCTACTCAAAGTGGGACTCCAGCACCAGCAGCCTGGGCTGCTCCCGGGAGCTTGTCAGGAATGCAGGATCATTCATCTCACGCCAGACCTGCTGGATCCAAATCTACAGTTTAGTCAAAACTGCCATGTGATTTGAATATCCTCTGAAATGAGCTGATTCTCAGGCAATACCACCTGCCACATTTGTAGCATTCGTAGTAGGTATATCACTGAAAGGTCTTCCCTGGTGGCTCATTGGTAAAGAATCCGCCTGCCAATGCAGGAGACATGGGTTCAGACTCTTGGGTCAGGAAGATCCCTCGGAGAAGGAAATAGCGACCCACTCCAGTATTTTTGCCTGGGAAAGCCCATGGACAGAGGAGCCTTGTGGGCTACCGCCTAAGGGCTCACGAAAGAGTCTACACAGCTGAGCAACTAAACACCGCCACCGCTATATTACTGAAAGCCCAGGTTGACATAAGTAAGAATACAGTTGTTTAGTTGCCAAATCATGTCCGACTCTTTCCCACACCATGGATTGTAGCCCGCCAGACTCCTTTTCATGGGATTTCCCAGGCAAGAATACCGGAGTGGATTGCTATTTCCTTCCCCTGGGGACTTTTCTGACCCACCGATTGAACCCGCATCTCCTGCCTTGGCAGGTGGGTTCTTTACCACTGAACCACCAGGGCAGCCTGAGAATACCCTCGCCTCCTGCTTTTAAGTAGATAGGAATTGACTTGCTTTTAAGCATAAGGCAATCTTGTTTTTATTTCTCTTTGCTGGTGTCTTTGAGTCATGATCTGGGGAGTCTGAAACCACTAAGTCAGGGTGAGGTAGTAGAAGTGACTGAAGCAGTGGTACTTAATCAGATGGAGAGAGAGCCCCTGGGCACTGGGCAAGGAGCCAGTTCAGGGCAGCACAGTCCACAGAGTCTTCTCCAGGTTTTAAAGCAGGTATTTCTGGCTCATTTGGAGACAGAATGCACTGAGGCCAGATGCCCTGAATGAGGGCACTCTCTTCCAACAGCATCAGTTCAGTTCAGTCGCTCAGTCGTGTCTGGCTCTTTGTGACCCAATGAACCACAGCACGCCAGGCCTCCCTGTCCATCACCATCACCAAATCCTGGAGTCCACCCAAACTCATGTCCGTTGAGTCGGTGATGCCATCCAACTGTCTCATCCTCTGTCGTCCCCTTCTCCTCCTGCCCTCAATCTTTCCCAGCATCAGGGTCTTTTCAGATGAGTCAGCTCTTCGAATCAGGTGGCTAAAGTATTGGAGTTTCAGCTTCAACATCAGTCCTTTCAATGAACACCCAGGACTGATCTCCTTTAGGATGGACTGATTGAATCTCCCTGCAGTCCAAGGGACTCTCAAGAGCCTTCTCCAACACCACAGTTCAAAAACATCAATTCTTCGGAGCTCAGCTTTCTTTATAGTCCAACTCTCACATCCATACATGACTACTGGAAAAATCATAGCCTTCACTAGATGGACTTTTGGTGACAAAGTAATATCTATGCTTTTTAATATGCTGTCTAGGCTGGTCATAACTTTCCTTTCAAGCAGAAAGCGTCTTTTAATTTCGTGGCTGCAGTCACTATCTGCAGTGATTTTAGAGCCCCCCAAAATAAAGTCTGACACTGTTTCCACTGTTTCCCCTTCTATTTGCCATGAAGTGATGGAACTGGATGCCATGATCTTTTTTTTTTTTTTTTTTTAGTTTCTTGAATGTTGAGCTTTAAGCCAACTTTTTCACTCTCCTCTTTCACTTTCATCAAGAGGCTCTTTAGTTCCTCTTCACTTTCTGCCATAAGGGTGGTGTCATCTGCATATCTGAGGTTATTGATGTTTCTCCCTGCAGTCTTGATTCCAACTTGTGCTTTATCCAGCCCAGTGTTTCTCATGATGTACTCTGCATATAAGTTAAATAGGGTGACAATATACAGCCTTGATGTACCCTTTTTCCTATTTGGAACCAGTCTGTTGTTCCATGTCCAGTTCTAACTGTTGCTTCCTGACCTGCATACAGGTTTCTCAAGAGGCAGGTCAGGTGGTCTGATATGCCCATCTCCTTCAGAATTTTCCACAGTTTATTGTGATCCACATAGTCAAAGGCTTTGGCATAGTCAGTAAAGCAGAAATAGATGTTTTTCTGGAACTCTCTTGCTTTTTTGATGATCCAGCGGATGTTGGCAATTTGATCTCTGGTTCCTCTGCCTTTTTTAAAACCAGCTTGAACATCTTGGAAGTTCATGGTTCACGTATTGCTGAAGCCTGGCTTGGAGAATTTTGAGCATTACTTTACTAGCATGTGAGCTGAGTGCAATTGTGTGATAGTTTAAGCATCCTTTGGGATTGCCTTTCTTGGAGATTGGAATGAAAACTGAGCTTTTCCAGGCCTGTGGCCACTGTTGAGTTTTCCAAATTTGCTGACATATTGAGTGCAGCACTTTCACAGCATCATCTTTTAGGATTTGAAATAGGTTAACTGGAATTCCATCACCTCCACTAGCTTTGTTCATAGTGATGCTTCCTAAGGCCCACTTGACTTCACATTCCAAGATGTCTGGCTCTAGGTGAGTGATCACACCATCATGATTATCTGGGTCATGAAGATCTTTTTTATACAGTTCTTCTGTGTATTCTTGCCACCTCTTCTTAATATCTTCTGCTTCTGTTAGGTCCCTACCATTTCTGTCCTTTATTGAGCCCATCTTTGCATGAAATGGTCCCTTGGTATCTCTAATTTTCTTGAAGAGATCTCTAGTCTTTCCCATTCTATTGTTTTCCTCTATTTCTTTGCATTAATCACTGAGGAAGGCTTTCTTATCTCTCCTTGCTATTCTTTGGAACTCTGCATTCAGATGCTTATATCTTTCCTTTTCTCCTTTGCTTTTGACTTCTCTTCTTTTCATAGCTATTTGTAAGGGCTCCTCAGACAGCCATTTTGCTTTTTCTGCATTTTTTTTTTCTTGGGGATGGTCTTGATCCCTGTCTCCTGTACAGTGTTATAAACCTCTGTCCATAGTTCATCAAGCACTCTATCAGATCTAGTCCCTTAAATCTATTTCTCACTTCCACTGTATAATCATAAGGGATTTGATTTAGGTCATACCTGAATGATCTAGTAGTTTTCCCCACTTTCTTCAATTTAAGTCTGAATTTGGCAATAAGGAGTTCATGTCTGAGCCACAGTCAGCTCCCGGTCTTGTTTTTGCTGACTGTATAGAGCTTCTCCATCTTTGGCTGCAAAGAATATAATCAATCTGATTTCGGTGTTGACCATCTGGTGATGTCCATGTGTAGAGTCTTCTCTTGTGTTGTTGGAAGAGGGTGCATCATTCAACCCTAACGAAGTCCCAGAGAGCCAGAGCAGGCTTTCCCTGCCCACTGCTGGGCTTCTTTTCTTTAAAGAGCCAGCTGTGTTTCTAAGAAACGTTTGCTCTCCAGATTGTGCCCCTTAGCTACGCAGCACTGCCCCCACCTCTGGAGAAAGTGTCCAGAGAAGGCCAAGCGGCCTGCTGGGTTTTTGCCCTGACCAGCACGCTGTCTTCTTCCCACGATGCCTCCCCATCTTCTATAAGATGATGCTGGTAAGTAAAGAAGAGCACGCTGTAGCACATTTTTTGCCCTGTTGTAAAAACAAGGAATTTATGAGCATGCCTTTTGGAAAGAGGGCCTGGGGAATCATTACAAAAAGCATAAAAGACTAATTTTCCCCATAAAGTGGCAGCAATAAATGTCCTGTAAATATGGGCCTCCACTGACTCCTTCTTCAAAAGCATATTTTTACCCCCAATCCAATAGAATCTATTTCATGTTTAAACAGAGTGAATGTCACAGACTTAGAGGCTATTCTTATACCTGAGGTGAGGCAGTGTATAAGGCCAGGGGGAGTAACCCGGGAGGATGCCAGTCAGCTCTGACTGCCTCTAGTTGAGAAAAAGGGAGGGAGGAAGGATGGAAGGAAGGAGAATGTGAACATGAAGAAGGAGAACTGGGAAAGGAACAGTGAAGGGAATTGTCAGTGTGTGGAAGTCCAAAAAAGTTCTCAGTGGTGAAGTGAAGCCATTGCCCCCTTAAATTCTGAGAATCTGGGAGAATTTTTTTCTGTGATTATCAAGCATTAGGAAAAATGGTATTTTCATAATATCTATTTAGGAAAATTAAGCCCAGATTTACAGAGTTATAAGCTCTGTATATTACTTCATCTCCCAATTTGTATATGTGGCAAAGCATTGGAAGGAGTTCTGGAAAACTGAAATTTTCACTTACTTTTGCATCGTCAGATCAGCAAGCAGGTGCTGAGTTTGTAGAGTGTCAGCCAGGAAGGGGATCTTTTTGCTCTTCTGAGATGCTGAGAGATACGGAGGTGCTGGCAGCAGGTTCATGGGAAGGAGGCGCTGCTCATAGGATGTACCCCTCCCAAGTGGGTGCGGGTGAGGAGGGAAGGATGTGCCAACTGGTGGCCAGGGAGAGGGAAGGAGCAATGTGTTCTTTTACTATCAGTAAGAGAATCTCTATCTACAGTAATAATGGGTTAAAAAAAGAGAGAGAGAAACAGATTTGGAAAGAATGTTCAAGATCATTCTCTGTGCTATACGCAGAGAGCTATAAATATATCTTAGAGATTTTGCTTTCTGAGGATGGACAGTAGGGGTGGTTAAGGAATTCCAGATTGGGAAGATCCAGGGAAAACAGAATCTGGATGGAAGTTATTGGTTGGGAGAAGTAGAAAAACATGCTACTGTTGTCATCTCTCCAGGTTAAAAAATAGAAAGGAGGAAAAAATAGATAAGACCAAGGACTGAGGAGCCAGACAAACTGGGTTCAAATCTCAGTTCCACCACTGAGCAGTTGGGTAACCTTAGTAAAGATACTTAATTTGATTGTGTCTTAGATTCCTCATTTGTAAAGTAGGGGTAATAATAACATTGGTGTGAGAGTTAAAAGGATTTAATATTTGTAAATGGCTTACAACAGTACGTGACACATAGTAACCTCACAGGTGGTTAAAGTTGGCTTCATATACATTTTGGCTGCTACATTGTTATGAGTTATATAAATACTTGGCTTTGCATGCTATGCATCATTTCCAGGAGAGTGTGTTATAGTAGATGGGCTGTGTTCTTTTTCCCACATGTATTTTGGAGTTATTGACACAGGATTGTGTTTATATATTTAATCAATGAAAAGCAAACATTTCTTAGGTGAACTTACTGATATAAGACTATGGGAGATCTGTCTCACCCACCCCTACTCTCTCATACTCTGGTGCTTTTAAGGTGACTTCACTTTAGATGACCGAGATTAGGCATGTTCTAGTTCCTGGGTTTTCTAGTGACCATGCTTTAATTCCTGATGCTTGAATTTTGATCTCTTCTACTTTTCCATTTTTGTAGTGTTCAAAACTGTGATCTCTCCTCTCATCAAAGTGAGCCTTAATTCATGGGTACATTTCTGGTTGCCTTGTAGGCTGTCACCTGCAGGACTCAGGCTTTCACTTTCCATAGTGAGTACATGTCATGGTCTCCTCATTCTCAGTCTCCATTTCTTACATATTCTTCCTCCACGATATTCCCTCTCCCCCTACACTGGAGTCTGTAGTTGTCACAGGAGAAACCTCTGAGACATTTTATCTGAGAGTCATGTGATGCTGTAGAAGGGGTCCATACTAGGGCAGGGCAGGCAGATGCTGGGGCTTCTGTTTCCAGGACTGCCACACTCATATTTACATCTGGGTGAAGGATGGGAGGGATATCCTGCACTTCTGAATCCTGGGAAACAAGTCGCTGAGACATTCTCCACCAACCAGTCAGTTGTGAGTGTCTGCAAGTGCCTCAGACTGTCTTTTGGATTACAGGAGGTTAAAAACAACAGGTAGCAGATATGCCTCAGCTATGAGAATGTAAACAGTTGTGAAATTAAGAATGAAGAAAAAAAAAAGGGAAAATCAAGGTCTGGATTACTAATCATGGTCTTTAGGAATAATAGAAGCTTAGAAATGGAGCCAGTCCTGGTGGTGTCAAAGATAAAGTGAGGTTTGAAGGACAAATTTGGTTTAGGTAGGGGTCTTGCGCAGGAAGGAGGAAGCATTCTAGGTGGACCATGGAATGTAGGATGTGAGGAATGGTGTCCACGCTGGCCCCGAAGGCTCCAGGTAGGGAAATGGGGATAATAATGGTGAAATCCACTTAGAGAATCCTAGTCCTTGTCTGTTTCCCAGGCAAATTCCTGTGCAATATCTGACTGGAAATGGAATTGTCAGGTTGGAAATCATAGAACTTTGCTGAAGTAAGATCACACTTTGCTGAAGTAAGATCACACTTTGCTGAAGTAAGATCACACTTTGTCCACCTGAAAAAGTGGAAGTTCTGTGTCTACCCCCAGTGAAGTCAGGAGATTTTTTTTTCTGATACTTCTATTCTGGACTCATGGATTCTCTACCAAGAGAAATAATACTAATTGAAGCATTCTTCAGATACCTGGGATCCCAGCCTCAGTTACCTGGCTCTGTGCCTCCATTTTCCTCCCATTTAATAACCGAGCATTCCTTTTGTTCTGTCTCAGTAACTCCCCCGGGGTCAGAATGTGAGCTCAGGTAGAGAATGTGCAAGACCTGTATCCACGCTCTGTCTTTCCTTCACTTACTTAAAAAGAAGATGGGTCCATCTATTTGTAGACTATTGGAAATAATTAACACTTTTCTTTAACTGGGAGAAAGCACTTGCTAATAGAGTAGTGTCTTTTTTTTTGAGACAAAATGAGAAATGCATACATTAGTTGGAGTTTGTGCTTTATTATTAGCCATCATTTTCAGCTTCTCAGAGTGCTGTCACCCACCCCCGAGGACCCTTCATCAGGCTGATGTTGGCACCGATTCAGATTACATTAGTGTAAATTTGGGTTTTCCATTGCCTGCTGCTTAATAACTATCAGCGATTCTGTCCCCATAGTATCATTAGCACCTTCTTCCTCCAGGTGATGACTAGGGGCTGCAGAAAGCCCCCAAGCTTATAGCAATTTACACCTATTGACTCTCCCTGCAGCTAATTCATCTTCATGATCTGTCAGATTCTTCACTCAACTTCTTAACCCTTTCACTGCTCTGATGGAGTTAGCCTGTCCAGAGCCAATAGATTTTTGAACCTTATAATAAGATTAGGGAAGCAAGGGACATTGCGATCACCTTGCTGACATCTTCTGCTTTCCAGCTGATAAACATGAAGGTCAGAGAGGTTAAGTGATTTGTCTGAAGTCACACAGGAAGGAGTAGAGTCAGAGTTGGACCTAGTCAGAGCAGACCTAGACCCCAGCTCTCTCTAATCCTCATTCCATGTTTTTCAACTGCCTTGACTGTAACTTGGAATCAAGAAGGGACCCCATGACCCAGTCAGCTTTGGAAGTGTGGTCCCTTGAGATGGAAATGCTGAAGCCACAGCACTGAGGGACGGTATCTAGGTTGAACAGTCACATTCTAATATAACTGAAAAAAAGGTCAAATCAAATGTTGCAGGAACTTTTATAATGTTGTAGCATGTGTTATCCTCAGAACACTGAATAAATATTAAATTTCTGTTGAGTATATTTATTCCTTGCCATTATGGATCTAATGGTCACTCTTGACTCTTTCCTCTTCTCCATATATTTGGACAGTCATTCATCCAGTTAAGCATTGCTTCTTTAAAGTATCTCTCAAATTCCTTCTCTAGTTCCTGCTGTAAAATCTCTCTTCTGTTTCACATCCAATGGACTGCAGCAGCTTTCTAGCTAGTATCCCCAAGTCCTCCACTCTCAAGCCCCTGAATCTGTCTTCCATTGTCATCCCAAGGTCAAGGTCTAAACCTGATCCTGTCTTTGCTCAGAATATCTTACAGGTAATGACTTCTCACTTAGTGAATAGTCTCCAAACTGGGCTATACAGAGACTTGCCAAAGGGTACATGTGCATGAGTACATGTTAAGAAATAAATTTCCAGGTCTTCAATATCCAAATGAGCCTGCAAGCACAAGATTCATCTACTTCTAATAAATGAAAGGTCAGCTTTTCACCCATTCTAAATCTTACTTTGGAGCATTATCCTCAGATGTAAAAATGTCTGTATATCAGACAACAGGATAAATTGAAATACTGGTTTTTAGAAAAACTTGCTTTAATGATGAATCACTACCCCTTGATTCTCTTGAGCATCCTGTTTATCCCGTCTTATACATCTCTCTGTTAAGAGTGGAGCTCAGATATGGTTAGTGTTAGATTGGTCTAAATTCAGAGCAGCCAAAACAGTAAAAGTTTAATGATGCCAATTCTTTTGGATGTAACTGAAATGTTTCAGGGACTGTCACATTTTTCAAGATAATTATTAAAAAAAAAAAGGATAAATATTTTACATAATTTCCCTCAGATTCAGTGTGCTTTATCAACAAGGTATTTACAGTCTTTTATCAAATCATAAAATACAGTATTTGTTTCATAACCAATTCTCATCTTATTTCATTTTATTACCTGTTTAGCATTTTATATGTCCTTTTATATAAAAGAAGTAAACCTATGATAAAAAATTAAATATCTGTAAGGAGTAATGTAGTTTTTCCTCTCCTAACATCTTTATTATGAAAATATTTAAATACATAGAGAAAGTAAAGAATTATATAGTGAACACCCATATGTGTACTACTTTGATTCTTTTTACTTATAAAAGTTTTAATATATTTGGGGCTTCCCAGGTGGCACTAGTGGTCAAGAACCTGCCTGCCAGTGCAGGAGTTGCAGGAGATGTGGGTTTGATCCCTGGGTCGGGAAGATGCTCCAGAGGAGGGCATGGCAACCCCATCCAGTATTCTTGCCTAGAGAATCCCATGGACGGACGCCCACATGTGCACCACTTAGATTCTATAAAACGTTTAATGTGCTTGCCTTATCACATATCTGTCCATCCATCTATGCATTCATCAGTCCATCGTGCATTTTCAGTGCAATTCAAAGTGAAATTTGCTTAGTCATGTCCGATTCTTTGTGACCCCATGGGCTGTAGCCTGCCAGGCTCCTCTCTCTGTGGAATTCTCCAGGCCAGAATACTGGAGTGGTTGGCCATTCCCTTCTCCAGGGGATCTTCCCAACCCAGGAATTGAACCAGGTCTCCTGCATAGCAGGCGGATCTTTTTACCAACTGAGCCACCTTTCAAAGTAAGTTGTAAATATTAGGCACATAGTTTTTCAGTTACTTTAGTGGTTATATGCATAGAAAAACTTTGAACACCACATATTATAGAAGAGAACCCAGGCTTTCGGGGGCCTCCATGGAGGGCAGGAAACTTTGGCAGATGGTGGTTTTTGTTGTGCTTTTCTTTTGTGCTTTGTCCTTGGCATTTGCTGCATCCAGTGCTCCAGTGATATGAGACCACTTAAGGTTCCCCTGCACTGAGCTGATTAATGCCTCCTGGTAGCAGAGACTGTTCTCTCTGCCTGGGGTCTCCTTCCTGCCTCTCAGCTTCCCTGCTTCACTTTTCTTATCCTTTTAAAACTCAGCCCAAGGGGCACCTCCTACATCCTAGATGCCAAAAAATGTTTATTGATCATGATATGGTAAAAATTCATTACATTGCAAATCAGAAGGTCTTAGAGTAAAACTCTTTCCTCAGAATTCCCCTCAAATATTTTTTTCTGGGTCTCCCACATTTTATTTCGATGTATCTACTCTTTCCTTCCTATTGTCATGTAAGATCTCCCAATAACTCGAATCCTCTGTGATTTATATTTGTATTCAACTATATATAATTTAATAATAAATAATAAGTACATTTATAAGTTATGTTCATATTTAATTTTATATAAATATGTGCATTTAAATATATTAATATTTATATTCTTAGGTTCCTGGTCTTTTCAGGAGTGAAAGCCAAAGTCTGGGGCCTGTCAGTATCCACTGTCGGTATCCACTTCAAAGCTTATCTATTAGTTTATCTATTAAACAGAGGTAGAAATACCTGCTCTGCCTACTTCACGATGTTTTCTGAATGATCAAATATATGTGAAATAGTATTTCCAAGTGCTTTAGGAATAAGAAATGCTGCATGAATATAAGATATCTAGGTGTCTATATGTCACATCCAGGGAGAGGAGGCATTGCTGGTAAAGGTTAGAAGTCTAGGCACTTTGGTTTTTTCAGCCTGTGCGGTAATTCTGATCACACCTCCTAACCCCCTTTTTTCTCTAAATTCTCCCACTTGTTAGCTCCTTCCTATCTAATCCTAGTACCAGCTGAATCCAGTTTGAAAGCCCGCCAGTGCCGTGACCCAGTATTGAGTGCATGGAAAGCCTATGCAGGGGAGCATAGGGGACTCTGATGAGAACTAAATACAAGCCTCAGTGAGTTTCATAGGAAAGCTTCACTACATTTATCTCATGCAAAACCCAGTGAGAGTGATCCACTTCCTACTGTCCATGTCTCTGCCTATTTCCCAGCCAGAGCAGAACAAAGATATGGCACTTCCTGGTATCCCTTGTACTAGGATTCCCTCAGTACATGTGACAGAAACATGAAGCATCTGGTTGATGCAGTGAAGGCGTTTGTTTTCTCACACAGCGTGGAGGGAGGCGGCCAGGACTCCAGAGCCGGTTAGTTCAGTGGTGCAATCATTAGGAGTCAGCTTCCTTTTATTTCCCATTTTGCCAGCAGTTCCAGACACCACATCCAGATAAGACAATATCCACAAGAGAAGAAAGAAACTGGTCTCTTTATTGGGTCACTTTTTTAAAAAAGTCATTTATTTATTTATTTATAACTTTGCCTGTGCTGGGTCTTTGTTGCTGCATGCAGCCTTTCTCTAGTTGCAGAGACCAGGCGCTACTCTATTGCAGTGTGGGCTTCTTACTGTGGTGGGTTCTCTTATTGGCGGGCACAGACCCTAGGGTACTTGGGCAATGCATTCGGGCTTCAGTAGTTTCAGCACACAGCTTAGAATTGCTGCTCGTGGGCTCTAGAACTTGTGCTCAATCATGTGGCACACAGGCTTAGTTGCTCCTTGGCATGTGGAATCTGCCTGGACCAAGGGTTGAACCTGTGTCCCCTGCATTGGCAGGCAGACCCTTATCTACTGCACCACCAGGGAAGTCCTCTTGGGTCCCTTCTGAAGATAAAGGAAACTTCAAACCTGTGGTGTCACTGGCAGGATTTGTTTCAGATACTCCTTCCTGAACAAACCACTGGCAGGAGGGCTGAGGCTACCATGGAAGCCTGCATCCATCAGAACCCACCCTTGGGTGTGGCCAGCCAGTCTTACAGCTCACGGCTACTTGAATGGCAAGTGTTGGAGAGGCAACCAACAGTATCACATGTACTCCTTCTGTCTAAACTAGCTAGTAACATAAGGGAACTAGAGCAATACTTAAAAAGTAAGGATGATGCAAATAATTGGTGAGACATGTTTGTTGATTTATTTTCTTCCCTCCTCCTTCCCTTTTCTTTATGATTGGGCATTCTGAACAATTATACTGTGTTAGTTACCAAAATACTAACCTGTGCAATTCCATCAACATATGTTACCCTTTCATTTTATCATCTTAAAATATTTCTCCTTTAAGTTGCTGTCTCAGAACACATGTCTGTCTCCTCTGTACTTTCATTGTGCGGTTTAAGAACACTAGCATAGACTTCTTTTTGCAAAGCTCTTTCTGTGGGCATTTGCTTTCACAATAGAGAGTGAGCACGCAGAGCTCAGGGGTTATCTTGCCTCATTTCTGTTCTGGGAGCACATTACCAGTGTTTCACACATACCGGGTGCTTAATGCAGGGATGTTCATTTGAAGAAAAGGCTGACTCTCTGGCCATGTGCACATGTGGTCAGGAAGCAGTCTCTACTCTCTTTTGAATGAATTTAGCAGCCATGACACTGATTCCTTCTAGATGCTCTCATCAAAGCAATTTTCAGTTAGCCTACAACCTGTCTAAGGATTAAAAGCCAAAAAATTAAAAGGCTCTGTGATTTTGTCTGGCCTAAGGATAGATTATCTGCACTCAGCCCTTCCTAATGGTGAATCTGAACCAAATACGCTGGCCACAGTCCCAGCATTTACAACAGACCCCTTCAGAGGCTGTAGCCTCCATATTTTGATAACACTTTCCTTGAGCTGGAAACAACTCTTTTCTTTAGTTTGTGGGGGAGAGGTTGTTTACTTTTGCTACTTCTTTTTCCTCCTTGGTGCTCATGCAGGGTGGCTGCTCTTGTACAGTCCCCTAAGCAGGGCCCGTTAAGAAAGACTGTGCAGTCTTCATTTACCCAGGGATATAGACCCCAGTGGCCCATGGAGGACTCCCTGGCAGGACTCAGGGCATCGACACACTTCCATTTCTCTTTGTTTTAGCTTCTTCTCTTTTCTTTAGAGTTACCTGTGTAGTGACTTGTAGACACCTGACACATGAATGTCCTTTACAAGCGATAAATTGAAGGAATAATGGATTCATGATGGAGCCCTGCCAGGTCAGAATGGACCTCTGAAAGCATGTATTCTCTTGTGGTCCTAAAAGTTTGCCAGCGCTTGTTGTGTCTGAAATGTGGAAAAGAAAGTTATTCATCATGTAGCTTCCTCCTCTCCATGGCTGGCCACCCCCATCACTTATCTGGGAGAGTAGACAGAGTGGTTAAAAGAGGAGGAGGGATAGGGACATGTGGTCCCTGCTACTCTAGTATAATCTGCCCTGCGTGGAAACCATGCTACAAATAATGCTGAGGTTAACAGGTTAACCCAGGAAATTCTTAATCCATAAGATGCCTAGAGTCACAAAGTAGTTCATATTATATAGAACTATGTTTTGGAATGTTTTGTGTAGAGTAATTTATTTGACTTTAGTAACACTGTATGCTGATGTTACTATCCCTGTTTTACGGATGAGGAATATCTTTAGCTTACAGTGTCTAGCACATCCCAAGTGCTCAATGCATGTTCATTGGATGAATACAAAATCAACTGAAATAGTATGCTCAGTATCATACAATATGGTGGTAAACCTGGGCCGTGAGGTCTTCTGAGTTTCAGGTTCAGCCCAGGGTTCTTTGCATCTCACTGTTTCTCAGGCTTGCCCATGGAAAGACTTCTATGTTGGAGGAACATCAGTCAATCAGTTGTGTCTGGGAACACAGCTTGAATTTGCCTAGTAAGAGAGTTCTTAAAGACTATATGGTTTATTGATTTAAAATAATATATTTTTTCCAGATAATTGTAGACGTGCTGGTTGGAAAAAAAATCACAAACAATGCAAATTTATATAAAGTAACCATCGGCTTAACTGCCTTTTACAGTCTCTATGCATATCTGGGTTTTATTTTAAAGGTTCCTGTAAATTTAGGCTTCTACTCCATACTCTCCTCTACGAGTTGCATTTCAAATGACTCAGCATCAGGTACAACTGATTCTCGGAAGACATCCTGGACTGTGGAGTCCCTGGTACGTCGTGGCTTCCTAGTAGGTGCAGGGAGCTTCCTTGTTAGAGAGCAGTGGAATCTTGCCACGGGTCCTGCCTCTCAGGCCTGAGCCTGGTACTAACCGTAGTGAGTAATACTGTTCCTAAGGGGCAATACATGCTTGTGTGTGTATTACTCGTTCAGTCATGTCCCAACTCATGCGACCCCCAGAGAGCAACCCGCCAGGCTCCTCTGTCCATGGGATTCTCCAGGCAAGAATACTGGAGTGGGTTGCCATTTCCTTCTCCAGGGGATCTTCCCAACCCAGGAACTGAACCCAGATCTCCTGCATTGCAGGCAGATTCTTGACCATCTGAGCCACCAGGGAAGCCCCATGTTTGGTACTCAACACATGAGTGCTTGGAGCCCTGGCTGGAGACTGTGTGCCTGTGAGGTTATTGGTGATCTCAGGGTAGGTTAATTTTATTCTGAAGCTTTTTGTGAATCCCAGATTGCCTGAGCAGGCTATGAAATTCCTCCTTTTCCTCCCTGTGCCCCTCTGGCCACACCTGGAGAAATGTAGAGTGTGTTGGTGGTGCCTTGGGTTAGCTGCCACGACACCACCTGCTCATGGCTATAAGAGCATCAGGCCACCATTCCGGGCAGTGATTCTCGATCAGACCTCTCCTTCTGTTCCTTTCAGTCAGTCTTGGTGGTTCCACCCTCATCTCTTCTGATCATAACTACCCATAAAAGGCAGCAGGTAAAGGTCTTCATCAGGAGCACTGAGGGTTACATTTAAGTGTGATCTTAGAAATGAGCTTCAGCCTCAAATTAGGAGATGGTGAAACAGTCGCTTCCTCCTTTCACCCTCACCTTGGTGTTACCTGCTTGGTCTGTGCGTCAGCTTCTGAGGATAGAACATGCATTTTCTCATTCTTCCTGTCCTCTCTCGTGTCATCCCACAAAGCTAGATAAACCAAGATGAATGGCTCTGATTTCATTGAGGGAGGAGATCACTCTCATTTAGATTGTGGAAGGGGTGGAGGAAGGGAAACAAAGGATCAGTTCGTGGGAAATAAACTGAGGAATGTCCCCTCATTCCCGACTCAAGAAGATAAGTATTGCACACAATGATGGAATTTTGGATAATCTTTCTGTTTATGTTCTTACACATTTCAGGAAATGGCCTATTTGTCTAGTCGTTGCCTCCCTATTGTGTCAGGCCCATCACCCAGGCATGACTTAGATGATTAAAAGCAGTGCATATACTAGGGCAACAATAATACAGCTCTTCTAAAAACATACATGTGTCCATGGTGTCATTGCATTGGGAGCCAGGAAAATGAACTCTCCTCCCAAGAGAAATAAAAGGGAAGAACAATCAATGACACAATTATAACTCACTTTCCCCTACTCACTTTCCCCTATTCTTGTGCATTTTTAGGGTTTCTGGTAAATATTTTCCTTCTATGCACCGTCTTGGTACTTTTCATTAAGAAAAGCAAGTACTTGCTGGATTGTGGTCTTGTAATCAGGGGAGTATGATTTCCTCTGGTTTGTTTTATAAGAAGCTGTTTGAAGTGGTGAGAGCTTGGCTTTAAATTAAGTTATCACTGACAAGCATGAAAAAGTGTTTAATTAATGTAACGACCTTCTGCTAATAAGGGGAAATATGACCTGAGGTATGTTAGAAGAGGCTACTTTAGCATACAGTGAATTCCTCTAGACAAGCTGGCCCGGAAATACTGATCATCATCGTTGTGTGAGACACTGGGTTTATGTTAAGGATCTTATGATATTTACGTTTGTAACTCACCTTGTGAAAGGCAGGTTTTTGTTTTTTTCTTTCTCACTTTACACATTTGGATACTGAGGCTTTGGTCAGTTCAGTGACTTGCCCTATGTCACAGAGCTTGAATTCTGCACTCAATTCTGCCAGCTGTTCTCATTATACTACATAAAAGGGCAAGT
Organism: Muntiacus reevesi; assembly: GCF_963930625.1. NCBI lineage: Eukaryota > Metazoa > Chordata > Mammalia > Artiodactyla > Cervidae > Muntiacus > Muntiacus reevesi. The sequence continues at coordinate 35,087,691 of NC_089265.1, read as the reverse complement.
GTTAATCTTAGTATTTGTGATAAAGCTAAACATATACAGTTGAGTCTTATATGATGTAACTTGAAGATTCACCGGATTCATGCTCCAAAATAACATCTCTGTCAGTTCCAAGTCCTACTATTTGACTTTTATTCCTCTGAATTAAATGCTAACTCTTAAAAATACCTAGAGAAAAAGCATGTACTTAGACTGTGATGTTTTAAGGTTTGACGCTCAATGTTTTTCTAAGGCCACTGCATATGTCCCAAATCTAGAGAAAATAGTAGCTGCTAGTAGGCGGAGATAGGGCTGGTGGAAGTGGGATGGTAGTAGGCAAAGCCACCAGTGAGAAGCGGGGAGAGGGGTCAGGACCGGTCACCATGTCACTTTTCTCAACCACTGAAAGTCTCAGTAAATCGATAGAATAAAACATGAAGGTAGTAGTTTCACAAATTGCCAGGAGCTCAGAGTCCAAACCTCAAGTACGCATCTGAAATGCTGGCAGGGAGAGGTGAGAGTGAATCACGCTGGGGGATTGGACTTAGCCTTTGTGAGGGGAGGGGGCAGGAGTGGCAGAGGGATGAACTCAACCCATTTCCTGAAGCCCACTTCCAAAGTGCCCCTTATTGCTTCTGTCACCAGCATCCTTCCAGTCATATTTAGGCCCAGAGTGTCCTTTATTTTTTTATTTCTCCTGGCCTATTGACCCTACTTTTTTCCAACACACGCACAACACTTCCTTCTTTACTGGCATTGTTTCAGGACTACTTAGGATCTTGCACAACTGATTGTGATGGCTTTCTTCAGATTTTCTAATAAATATTTAGCACTAAAATGTCTGTAGGTGGCACTCTTAGCTCTGATCACGACTGTCCCAGCGGGAATTTAAACTGGGCTGTGAAGAAAGTTCAGTTGGAAGGCTAATGTGCCCTAGGACAAGGGCTTCCCTGGTGGCTCAGATGGAACTCTTAAGTACGGTTCAGTATCCTTTTGGCACCTAAAGATGGGGGCGGGTCTCATCAACCCGCCATATTCATTCAGTCTAAATCCCCCTACCCAATCTCATTCACCAGTATAGCCTCTTCACTCCCAGTTTCTCAGCCATGTTAGCAGTTGTGCGTTACTGTGGTCTGAATTTTGGGCCTCCCCTATTCAGCTGCTCCCTGGTAGAAATCCTGAGTGGTACACTGCTGTGCACTGGGGTTGTGGCTTCCCAAGAAACTCCTGTAGCTGGCTGGATGCACCCTCCTCCTTGAGAGAGAAAGTTGAGTGAGCACAATCGCTATGAATTCATACCCTGACACCACTGGTGACTTGGTGGTGTTTCAGACCAAACCTTGGGGGAGAGTAGCTTGCTACCTCCCCTCTCACAGCAAACAAGCAGACAGCAGCAGGATGCCTCAGACAGGAGGGGGCAACCCCTCCATTCTCTCGGCTGCATTTGTGGTGCATATAGAGGCATGGAATGCTGTGAATGTTCTGACAAGGACCGAGGACATTAATAGGTGCACACCTGGCTGCCGCCTGTGGTACCAGTTTAAAAGGAAGGATCCCAATAGGCTGGGTCATTAAAGAAAGTCAGGTGTTCTTTTCTTGCTTGAGTCTTAACCTCTGTTTGGGGAGAAAGCTTACTACATTCTGCCCAGACCAGATTGGCTCCACTGGTGAGAACAGGTTTATGCTTTGGTTTATCTAGTTGTTCAGATGATCCAGTTGTTTTTTTTTTTTTCTTTAAACTTGGTGTTTATAGGAGACCAATGACAATGGGTGTATCTTAGACCCCCAGCTCTGCTTCTGTGGTCCTAGAAGGCCTGAGGATGGCTGTAACAGTTTATAATCTGCCTGCAGCCCAGAGCCCAGTTCTGGAGGAAGAGACTGGAATGCTGAGCAAGATGAGGGATAATAAGAGAGAGTCTTGTTCAATGTAGGAAAAAAATGGACATTGCTTCTCCATACTGTCTACTCTTCTGATTTCTTTATTTCAGCCTAAGCTACCAGCATATCCCCAAGGCTAAAAATCTGAATTTCCTACATCCTTTGTTACCCTTCATCTTTCATATCCAATCAGCAGCCACATCTTGCCAGTTTTACTTGGTCCTGTATGTTTTAGTTGAATCTGCACTTCTACACATACACACGCTCACACACACATACACACACTCACACTCACACACACACACACACAGGCTCTATATCTTTTCATTCTCCATCATCACCACTCTAACTCAGGCCTTAATTAAATGACTTTCCCATCTCAAATATCTCTTTTTGAGAGATAAAAAGAGCCATTCACTACTCATGGCAACCACTAGGAGGCTGATGGTCTGATCAGGTTACTTAGCTCCTCATAAATCTTCAGTGGTTACTTACTGGATGATTAATCTCAGACTCATTACTTAAGGACTGTATGCTCTCTGAGGGAAGAACCATATTTAATTCATATGTTTTCTTTCAGGTGCCTAGGACCCCCAAGTGTTTACTGATTTGAATTGAAATGAATAGAATAAAAGGTATCTAATGTAGCCTCCTAATCTGGTGGTTTAGCTTCACTCTCTATAGCAGATATTGTCAGTGGCTCACCCCAGAGGATTGCTGGCATCTCCAGTAGACCATCAGAGAAGGCAATGGCACCCCACTGCAGTATTCTTACCTGGAAAATCCCATGGACAAACAAGCCTAGTGGGCTGCTCCATGGGGTCGCTAAGAATTGGACATGGCTGAGCGACTTCCCTTTCACTTTTCAGTTTAATGCATTGGAGAAGGAAATGGCAACCCACTCCAGTGTTCTTGCCTGGAGAATCCCAGGGACAGGGGAGCCTGGTGGGCTGCCGTCTATGGGGTTGCACAGAGTTGGACATGACTGAAGCGACTTAGCAGCAGCAGCAGCAGTCAGCCAGACCATTCTCTGTACACTTGGAAGTCTTCTTGCCTCAAGTAGCTATGTCTCCTTGTCTGAGGGCTTTCTCTAGCTGCAGGAGCCTGTGCTGGAAGTGCTGTGGAGTTAACATCCCTGAAGCAGCAACCTTCAACCACTGATCGGTAAGAGTTGGTTGGTAATGACCCCAACTCCCTTGTCCTTCCTTGGGGAGGACAAATCTGAACTGTGCTCTGTGCAGTCTTTCATTTGGTGTCTAGTGGGACCATGTTTCATTTGCCCACGGTGGCAACCATTAACTCACCCTTCATTGGCTTTCCCTTCTTGCCCTGCTGATTTCACTACTCCCTCCCGTCAGTTTCCTGGAATCACTCCAAAATAAGCTCTCTATGAACCCAATTCTTATCTCAGGTCTGAATTTAGGGCAACTGAAGGGAATGGCAACCCACACCAGTATTCTTGCTTGGAGAATTCCATGGACAGAAGAGCTTGGTGGACTACAGTCTATGGGGCTGCAAAGAGTTGGAGATAACTGAGTGACCAACATAAGCTTCCTACACAACTCTAGCCTCACACAGTGGGCTGCAAATTTGTCTGGGTAAATCCTGTGCTTTTCCACCTCTGTCTCAGTTGTGCTCTCTACCTGGAACATCCTCCTTTCTGTGGATGAAAGTTCCATTTATTTTTTAAGACCTCACAATTTAAACTACTCCTAATATATGAAATATATCCTCCCTTACATGATGATCTTTATGAATTTTCTTTATCTCTTCTACTGGAATCCTCAGCTCATTGAGGATATGTTGTTTTTATCTTTACATCCATCATAGTGCCTGACACTCATAGATGCTCGGTAAACGTTACGTTGATGAATCCTCAAGTGGATAGTCAGGGATGAAAGTCTTCCAGTCTCCACATGTCTGATTGTTTACTGCCTGACACACTAAAGCTAGAGCATTTCTAATGCCCAAGACTCCAGTGGATCACAGTCTGATTCTCATTCAGTTGGTTTAAGGATTCCAAGCATTTACTGAGTGTTCCTGCTCTGCAGTTCTAAAGGCAGAGCAGCAGAATCTTGATTATTTTTTCAGGTTTGGAATCAAGTAATCACTATACTTGCTGTGTTGGCCACAGCCCCTCCTGTTATAGTGGGAGCTGACCTGTAGCAAATGTATTTTTAGTGATCTCAGAGCAAATTACAACCTCATCGTTCAGCTGCAATTCATTCTTACCATCTTAAGTGAACTAGAGTGATTACTGGGGGTACTCCAGAAGGAAAGCTAAGTAGGGTTAGATAGAAAGGGCTGATGGAATGTGTATGACCTGCATGTGTCATGACCCAAGGGGTTTTCATCAAACATACTGACTTCCCTGCTGAGAACTCAGATCACTGAGATAGCCCAAAGACTAGTTACCAAGACTGCTGGGCTGCAGCATCAGAGAAACTCTTGCTGGGAATAAATGCTTTATTTGGGGCCTTCCTTTCAGTCTGAGCTGCATTCTTACAAAGGGATGACTGAAGGTCAGACTATGGGGTGAGCAGTCAGAACACAGCACCTAACTGTTGACAAGGTCCTAGATCCCTCAAGTTGGGCGTGGGAGATGAACTTTTTTCCTTAACAACCTGTCTCCTACTTTTGGTGTCTTTCATGTACATGAAATGAGAGAGTGCGTATGTCTGTGTATGTATGTGTTCAAGCTGGTGTATGACCCTAAAGCCTCTTGAGACATGATAGAATTCTAATTCTCAAATTTCCTCAAGAGAAATAGTATGTCCATAGTGATTTTTGTTCACATATCTACATACTAGAGCCAAGAATAGACACCGTTTTATTTTTCCTTGATCGTATTTACTATAAAAAAAAATGTTTTCACTCTTGCTCACATTTATATGCTTCTTGGGAAGTAAAAAATTGACTACCAGCAAGATGGAAGTTCCATTTCTTCCATCTAGACCAGGACCATGTAACCATGAAGTAGCCTTTATTTTAGAATCATGGGCCTGTTCCCTTTTTCTTGAATATTATGGTTGTAAGATCCAGTTTTTGGATTGTAGTCTATCTATGCAACCCCTAGCTTTGTGTCTTTTTACCGCTAGCTTTGTTGAGATATAACTGACATATAACTTGGTGTAATCTTGAGTTGGATAGTATGATGATTTGATATGTGTATGTAATGCAAAATGATTACCACAATGAGGTTAGTTACTACATCTGTTACCTCACATAGTTACAATTATTTTGTGTGAGAACTTTTAAATTTAGCAACTTTCAAGTAGGTAATGCAATATTATTAACTATGGTAGTCATGCTGTACTTTAGATCCCTAGAATTTATTTATTTTATAATTCTGTACCCTTGACCTACATCTCCTCATTTCCCTTAGACCCCAGTCATTGGTAACCACCACTCCACTCTGTTTTTATGTGTTTGGCTCTTCTTAGATTCTACATATAAGTGATATCATACAATATTTGTCTTTCTGTGTCTGACTTAGCATAATGCCGTTTCATCCACACTGTTGCAAATGACAGTATTTCCTTCTTTCTCATGACTGAAAAATAATCCATTGTATGTATATGCCACATTCTCTTTTTTAACTGAAGAATAGTTGATTTCCAGTATTATTGCAATCTTAGTTTCAGTATAATACCCCCTAGGCCCATCCATGTTATTGCAAATGGCAGAATTTCAGTTTTTAGATGAGTAATATTCATGTGCCATGTTTTCTTTATCCATTTATCTGTGGTGGGTGCTGAGACTGTTTCCCTGTTTTGGCTATTGTAACTAATGCTATAGTGAACAGAAGGGTGAATGTATTTTTTTGAGATAGTGATTTTATTTTCTTTGGATATACACCCAAAAGTGGAATTGCTGAGTCATATTGTAGCTCTAGTTTTCATTTTTTGAGGAGCCTCTATACTGTACCAGTTTACACTTTTGTTAGCAGTGTACAAGGGTTTCATTTTTCCTGCATCCTCGCCAGCACTTTTGTTATCCCTTGTCTTTTTGAATAATTGCCATTCTAATAGTTCTGAGGTGATATCTCACTGTGTTTTAACTTTCATTCCTCTGCTGTTTAGTGATATTGAGCCCCTTTTCATGTACTTGTTGGCCATTTGAATATATTCTTTGGAAAAATGTCTTTCTAGGTCCTCTGCCTGCTTTTTTTGGTTTGTTTGTTTTCCCCCGAACTTTAAACTTTTATTTGTATTGGAGTATAGCAGATTAACAGTGTTGTGATAGTTTCAGCTGAACAGTGAAGGGACTCAGTCATACCTACACATGTGTCCGTTTGTTCCTCAAGCCACCCTCCCATGAAAGCTGACCCATAACATTGAACAGATTTCCATGTGCTATACAATAAGTCTTTGTTTGTTATTCATTTTAAATGTTGCAGTGTGTACTTGACCTTCCCAAAGTCCCTAACTATCCCTCCCTGCCAGCAACCATAAGTTCGTTTTCTAAGTCTGTGAGTCTCTTTCTGTTTTCTAAGTATGACATTTCTCTTTCTCTGACTTATTTCACTCAGTATGACACTCTCTAGGTCCATCCATGTTGCTGTAAATGGCATTATTTAATTCTTTTTAATGGCTGAGTCCTCTGCCTGCTTTTTAATTGGATTATTTGTGGGGTTTCTTGTTCTGTTGAGTTGTATGATTTCTTTATATATTTATGTTATCAACCCCTTAGCACATATGTAACTTGCAAATACTTTTTTCCCATTTGATAAGTTACCTTTTCATTTTGTTGATTTTTTTAAAGCTATGCAGAAGCTTCTTAGTTTGATATAGTCCCTCATACTTATTTTTGATTTTGTTGCCAAATCTGAAAAATCATTTCCAAGACTGATGTCAGGGAGATTACCATCTTTTTTCCTTATAGGAGGTTTCAGGTTTTACATTCAAGTCTCTATTTTAAGTTAATTTTTATGTATGGTATACAGCAGTGGTCAAATTTCATCCTTTTGCATGTGGCTCTCTAGTTTTCCTAATATCGTTTATGGAACAGATCATTCTTTTCCTATTGTATATTCTTGGCTCTTTTGTTGTAAATTTATTGACCATATGAGTGGGTTTATTTCTGAGCTCTTTATTCTATTCTGTTGATCTGTGCGTAAGTTTTTAACATCAATACTATACTGTTTTGGATTACTGTAGCTTTGTAATATAGTTTGAATTTAGGCAGCGTGGTGCCTTCAGCTTTGTTTTTCTTTCTTAGGATTGCTTTGGCTGTTTAGGGTCTTTTGTGGTTCCATACAAATTTTGGCATTGTTTTATCTATTTCTGTAAAAAATACTGTTGGAATCTTGATAAAGATTGTGTTGAATCTGTAGGTTACTTTGGGGAGTATGGGCATTTTAACAATGTTAAATCTTCCAATCTATAAGCCCAAGATATTCTTCCAAATATTTGTTTCTTCAGTATCTTTCATTAATGTCTTATAGTTTTGAGTACACAGGTCTTTTATCTCCTTGGTTACATTTATTATTAAGTATTTCCTTGATATTGATGCTGTTTAGATGGTTTTTTTTTTTTTCCAGAAAATTTGTTCCTAGCATATGTTTTTGGATGTTGATTTTGTGTCCTGCATCTTTATGAAATTTCTAAGTTCTAACAGTTTTTTTTTTTTTTTTGTGAAAACTTTAGAATTTCCTACATATAATATCCTGTCACCTGCAAACAGAGGTAATTTTACTTCTTCCTTTATGATTAAATGCCTTTAATTTCTTTTTCTTGCCTTGTTGTTCTGGGTAAGATTTCCAGTACTATGTTGAATAGGAATGGTGAGAGTGGGCACTCATGTCTTGTTCCTAATCCTAGGAAATGCTTTCAGCCTTTCACCATTAAATATGATATTAGCTGAGGATTTGTCACGTAAGGTCTTCATTATATTGACGTATTTTTTCTGTACATAGTTTGCTGAAAAATTTTTTCACGAATGGATGTTGAATTTTATCAAATGCTTTTCCTGCATCTATTAATATAATCCCGTGATTTTTATCTTTGTTCTATTAGTGTGATATGTCACTTATTTATTTTAGTATGTTGAACCACCCTTGCATTACAGTTCATGGCATGTGATCCTTTTAATGTGCTCTTGAATTTTGGTTATTAGTGTTGTTTAGAATTTTTGCATGTATATTCATCAGGGATATTGGTCTGTGGTTTTCTTTTCTTGTAGTTCCCTTATCTGGCTATGGGATGAGTAATGCCAGCCTCAGGAAATGAGTTTGGAAGTATTTCCTCCTTTTCAGCTGTTTGGAAGAATTTGAAAAAAACTGGCATTAATTCTTCTCTTATTGTTTGGTGGAATTCACCTGTGAGAGCATCTGGTTCTGGCCTTTATTTGTTATTGATGGCTAATTCAATCTCCTTACTTATTATTGGTCTGTTCTTATTTTCTATTTCTTTTTGATTTAGTCCTGTAGATTGCATGTTTCTAGGAATTACTCATTTCTTCTAGATTGTCCAATTTGTTAGTGTATAGTTACTTATAGTAGTCTCTTATAATTCTTTAAAATTATAAACAATTTCAAATTCTTGTTTTAAAAGTTCTTAAGTTTCCCTTTTCATCTAAAATTGTATTTATTTGGCTTTTGTTTTATTTGTTTAGTATAGCTAATGGTTTGTCAATTTTGTTTATCTTTTCAAAGAACTAACTCTTGGTTTTGTTAATCTTTCTATTGTTTTCTGATTCTCTATTTATGCTTTCCTCTTTATTACTTTCCTTCTTCTGCTTGACACTTAGTGAATACTAGCTCTATTCTTATTCTATGTTGGCATAAGGGAGACAAAACCTTAGTAACACATGACTATGTTCCAAAATCCTGGAAAATTTTGAGTCATTTGAGCATTAATCTTTTCTAAAAATTTCAAAGAAATAGCCTTATAGAATTAAATAATAAAATGCCATGTTACAACCACAAGATGATGTTTCAGTGTCCAAAACTACCAGAGGGTGAAATGTTGAAATTTGTAACAGGATTTTTTTTTTTTTCAGTTGAGACAAGAATCCAATGTATTTTTATTATTTAAAGTATTTATTCGTTTTTGTGCTGGGTCTTCATTGCTTCACAAGGGCTTGCTCTAGTCACAGTGAATGGGGGCTACTCTTTGTTACTGTGCACGGGTTTCTCATTGCAGTAGCTTCTCTTGTTGCAGAGCACAGGCTCAGTAGTAGTACTGGGCTTCAGTCGTTGCAGCATGCAGGCTCGTTGTGACTATCTGTCTCTAGAGCGCAGGCTCAGCAGTTGTGGGACACATCCTTTAGTTGCATGTGGGATCTTCCTGGACCAGGGATTGAACCCGGAGTCCATTACATTGGCAGGCAAATTCTTTGTGTGTGTGTGTGTGAAGTGGGCATGTTCAGCCTTTATTATAAAGTGAGGCTGGCTATGAAAGGGCCCCTTGACAGAGTAAGCACCTCAGAGCCCGCTCCAGCCCCCCTGCCCCCGAGATCCTGACCTGCTCTCGGGCCCACAGGCCCAACGCCCACACTGGCAAGGCCCCTTCCTCACCGCAGGCTCCAGGGCTCCATCCGTGGTCCGCTGTCACCTGGGGGCTTGTTCCCCGGTGTGTGGCCCCTCGGGCAAGGCTGGCCTCACATAGGTGGCATCACTCTCCCGACCCCCCTGGTGGGCTGGTATCAGCAGACGTCATGGGTGGCACTTTCTGCCCGCTGCTGATTCTGCCAGGCCAGCCCTGAGGTCCTGGCTGGGGGCTGCTGGCTTGGAATTCGTGACCCTCGCTGCCTTAAGGGTTCAGCAGATGATGGTGAACAGGAAGGGAAAGCCTGGCAGCTGAGATGCCTCGGGCCCAGCGGTAACCACAGCAAGACACTTCGGCTGTTCTCTCCACGGTTCGCAGAGCTGAGCTCCAGGAGCTGGGCCTGCACTCTAGGGAGGAGGACTTCAGAGGCCCTCGCGTGAGGTGTCCCCAGCCCCACCCTCGACAGGGCCCTGGCTCTTCAAGGCCCAGACCAGCCTGCGCTGTGCCTCACTCCTGCACTGCCATCTGGGGCCGGGCACTGGCCAGAGCTGCCTTCTGGGGTGCAGCCTCAGTGCCCCAGAGGGGGTGAGGCAGGAGGCTGTGTCCCGACACCCAGTTCTCAACATCAACCGCAGCCCCCCTGCCCAGACCCCGGGGACAGAGGATCAAAGGTGAGACCGGGAACCTGGCGAAAGGGGTGGCACCGAGGACACCACCAGAGACCACCCGGGCTCCGAGACCGCTCCCTCGCAGGGCCCTGCAGGACAGAGGCCCCGCAGGCAGGCCATGGTGAACAGGAGCTCTCGCCTGGGCCCCTGATAGTGTGACATGCAAGATATCCTGAGGCCAGAGGCGCGGGCCGGGTGCAGGCCTGCTGCAGCTGCTAGCAGAGTGAGGGCAGCAGGTGAGGTGGAGGCTTTAGCCGGGGCTGGCGGCCATGGGCAGGCAAATTCTTATCCATTGGATCACCAGGAAAGTCCCCCAATGTTAGCTTTAAAAGATGGCTGGTAGTAGAAAAAAGGCTGCCATTCTGAAGATGGCAATTTTTCTGTTTCTCTAGATATATAGATTTGATTGCATCTTTGGGGGCAGGTTTCTTCATCATTTTGAGAAAACTCCAAACAACTGAAACAATGAAGACAGCCTTTTCCTAGACCTTGATTATGCAAAAAGTAAGTCAAAGATCATTTTCAGATGTGAGGAGGCTCCAGGCCAGAGCTCTCAAACAGGTGGTCCACTCACATCAGTATGTTTGATCCATTAATGTTTAAAAACATGTATACAACATACAAAGACTGGATGTCACATAAAGCTCTTTTTCTTGAAGATGAGAGCAGTCTGACCACATATCCCAGTGCCCTCACTGAAAACAATGACCTTGGAGCTAGGTGGGGCCTGCCCCATTTGGGGTGGAATGTTTTTAAGTTTGCACAATAATCACCCAGCCTGCTTCATTGGTTTGTGTTCTGTCTTGGCTTTGTAAAAATGTGAGTTTGAATTCTAGACCTAATAAGAAGCAGCTGATCATTTTGCATAATAATATGAAGGTTACAGATTACTTCTCCTGAAGCATAGCTCTGATGCCTCTGAAAACCCTTTGAGTATCTCCATTGCCTATCAGATAAGGCCCCAAACTCCATTTCATCAGGACTTCAACAGGCTCCATAATCTGGATACAACTGCTTTTTTTGTTGTTTGCTTTTAATTTCCTTTTTCCTTCCATTTGTCATTATTTATGACCCCTTCTTATATATTTTCTCACATCTCTGACTTTATTCAGGATAACTACCACCATTGGGTGCTATGCCAGACATAAGAATTAGGGCTTGTCTTAGTCTGTTCAGGCTGCTATAACACAGTATTACAGTCTGGGTAGTTTATAAATAACTGAAATTTATTTCTTACAGTTCTGGAAGTTGGATGTTCAAGAACAGGGTCATGGTCAAGTGAGGGTCCTCTTCCAGGTAGCAGACTTCTCACTGTGTCCTCGGCAAAAAGAGATGAGGGAGCTCTCTGGAGCTTCTTCTATGAGGTCAAACTAGTCCCCATGATGACCTCATGACCCTCCCATTGCCTCCCATGACCCTCCCAAACACCCTGCCTCTGAATATCATCACATTGGGCACTGGAATTTTAGCATATGCATGTTAGGTGGACACAGTCAGACCACAGCAGGGTCACAAAGAATAAAGTTGAAATCAAGAGGAGTGAGATCATTTGTCAGGGTCACACAGTATAATGTAGTGGTGTAGAATTTGGAGTTGGAAATGTCTAATACCATAGTTCACTCTGTTTCTAAGATGTCATGTTGCTTGCCTCTGCTCTCTGCTGGGAATGTCTTGCCCTTTGCCCACTGCATGCTTGCAAATCTATCAGCTTTCTAATTTACCAAGTTTTCCACTAAACCTTGTTAATTTTCCCAACAATCCCTTTGCCAACCCTCTGCCAATCACCACATGTCTAGAATAGCCTCAGCTAAATAGTCTCTTCTTTTCCTAAATAGCCAGGAAATTTGGCATTTATCTTATGGTACTAATTACATTTGATCATGGGCTTCTTCAGTTTGTTTGTTAAGAACAATATCCCGGAGATTACTCAAACTCATGTCCATCGAGTTGGTGATGCTATCCAACCATCTCATCCTCTGTCGTCCCCTTCTCCTCCCACCTTCAATCTTTCCCAGCATCAGGGTCTTTTCCAATGAATCAGTTCTTCACATGAGGTAGCCAAAATATTGGAGTCTCAGCTTCAACATCAGTCCTTCCAATGAATATTCAGGACTGATTTCCTTTAGGATTGACTGGTTGGATCTTCTTGCTGTCCAAGGGACTCTCAAGAGTCTTCTCAAACACTGCAGTTCAAAAACATCAATTCTTTGGCACTCAGCTTTCTTTATAGTCCACCTCTCACATACATATATGACAGCTGGAAAAACCAAAGCTTTGACTGGATGGACCTTTTTTGGCAAAGTAATGTCTCTGCTTTTTAATATTTTGCCTAGGTTGGTCATAACTTTTCTTCCAAGAAGCAAGTGTTTTTTTAATTTCATGGCTGCAGTCACCATCTGCAGTGATTGTGGAGCCCAAGAAAATAAAGATGTTGCTGTTTCCATTCTTTCCTCATCTATTTGCCATGAAATGATGGGACCAGATGCCATGATCTTAGTTTTCTGAATGTTGAACTTTAAGCCAACTCTTTCACTCTCCTCTTTCACATTCATCAAGAGGCTCTTTAGTTTTTCTTCACTTTCTGCCATAAGGGTGGTGACATCTATGTATCTGAGGTTATTGATATTTCTCCCGGCAGTCTTGATTCCAGCTTGTGCTTCATCCAGTCTAGCGGTTCTCATGATGTTCTCTGCATATAAGTTAAATAAACAGGGTGACAATATACAGCCTGATGTACTCCTTTCCTGATTTGAAACCAGTCTGTTGTTCCATGTCCAGTTCTAGCTGTTGCTTTCTGACCTGCATACATATTTCTCAGGAGGCAGGTCAGGTGGTCTGGTATTCCCATCCCTTTCAGAATTTTCCACAGTTTGTTGTAATCCACCCTCAAATATTTGGCAATGTACCTCATAGGTTTTAGGGCTCCAATATATGTTGAACTAAATACAGTCTCAAACATGGTTGTTACTCTCCTCTGTACCCCAACTGATTTTGTGTGGTGTCTTTCTCAAATGTCACTTATGATTAGCTCATAACCCAAAAGGAGTCTACAGGAAATGATAGCCTGTTCTTCTGGATGATATCTACTACATCCCCAATCTGACAGACACAGAGTTCACTTGCTTTAAAGGAAGATAACTGCTTGTGGAATAGTCTGAGCTAATCACAGTGACTTAGAGTTGCTACATCATTTATTTCAAACAAGTTCTCTTTGCATCTTTTATAGCAACTCTCCAGTGTTTCTTTCCCCAGGAATATAGGATGCCTAATCAGCCTCATCTCATTTCCAACAGTGCAGCCCATTGCTGGCCCTTTGGATTTTCCAGTCAGAAATAGGTTTACCACGTTCCCAAGATGCAGGGTCCCTTTCCCTTGGGTAGGGACAGGCAACCTTCCACCTTTGCCCTTAACTGGGGGTGAAGTATAGGGTAGTTGAAATGAAAGGCCATCAACATTTATGTTTAAAAAAATATCCTTCTGTGTAATTTTTTTTTTTTTTTGAAGACTCTCTTATGAGGCTAGGATGCAACACTTCCTTCTCTTTACCTCTCCCATGGGGAGAGAATATGAGCCATGCCACATTGCTCTTGCCAAGTGAAAAAGTAATTTATCCAAGGTGACTGTCTCTCCTATAGTTTTCACTTTAAAATCTTCATCCCAATCCTTTTTTTTTTTTTTAATTTTATTTATTTATTTTTTTTAGGTATTTTTATTTTATTTTATTTTTTTTATTTTATTAGTTGGAGGCCAATTACTTCACAACATTTCAGTGGGTTTTGTCATACATTAACACGAATCATCCATAGAGTTATACATATTCCCCATCCCGATCCCCCCTCCCACCTCCCTCCCCACCCGACTCCTCTGGGTCCTTTTTACACCCTAGATATGATGAAGCATTTCAGTTTAGTTCAGTTGCTCAGTCGTGTCCAACTCTTTGGCGACCCCATGAACTGCAGCACGCCAGACTTTCCTGTCCGTCAGCAACTCCTGGAGCTTAATCAAACTCATGTCCATTGAGTTGGTGATGCCATCCAACCATCTCATCCTCTGTCGTCCCCTTCTCCTGCCTTCAATCTTTCCCCGCATCAGGGTCTTTTCCAGTGAGTCAGTTCTTCATATCAGGTGGCCAAAGTATTAGAGCTTCAGCTTCAGCATCAGTCTTCCCAGTGAATATTCAGGACTGATTTCCTTTAGGATGGACTGGTTGGATCTCCTTGCAGTCAGATTCTGAAGCATTTCAGAATCATGGATGAGTTTTTGTTCCTATCCTGTCTAAGTCCTGTGGCATCTTCTATGTATGTATGCCCTTATGTTAGGCAGTTTGATATTGCCCAACAGATCTCAGATGCTCAGCTCTCATTTTGCTTTTGCCTTTCTTTTTAGATAATTTCTGTTGACCTGTATTCAAGTACACTGAGTCTTTCCTGTGCTGTGTTCTGTTTCTGCTATTTAGGCTTCAGAACAAGTTCTTCATTTCTGTGTCAGTGCTTTTTCATTTCTCTTTTTTCCATTTGATTCCTTTATATGATCTCCATCTCTCTGATGATATTCCCAGTTTTCAGTACCTTATTTCTTCACATTTCTTCCTAGGTTCTTTTAAATAAAAATCATATCTGTTTTAAAGTTCTTTCTTCATATTTCCAATCTAGTTTATTTTGGAACCTCTATTGACTAGTTCCTTCTACTTCCTTCTATTGACTATTTTCTCCTCTAACCATGGGTCACATTTTTTCCCTCGTTTATATGCCTTATGATCTTTGGTAATATGCTGGATATTGTGTGCAGAAGAAGAAGCTTAATGAAATAAAATGCATGCATGCTAGTTTGCTTTAGTTATGTCCATCTCTTTGAGACCTCCATGGGCTGTAGCCTGCCAGGTTCCTCTGTCCATGGGAATTCTCCAAGAAATAATACTGGATTCCTCCAGGGAATCTTCCTGAACCAGGGATCAAACCTACATCTCTTATGTCTCCCATCCATGGGATTTTTCCAGGCAAGAATACTGTATCCTGCCAGGCGCCTCTGTCCATGGGATATTCCAGGGAAGAATACTGGAGTGGGTTGCCATTTTCTTCTCCCGGGGATGTTCCCGACCCAGGGATCAAGCTTAGGTCTCCCACATTGCAGGCAGACTCTTTACCCTCTGAGCTGCCAGAGGATTCCCCTGTATCAGCCAGTGGGTTCTTTACCACTAGCGCCACATGAGAATAAAATAATATTTACCCAGAAAAGGGCATGTCGCTTCTTCTGTCAGATTTCTAGTATAGGCAGCTGAATCAGCCTATTCTGTTTGTGTTCAGGGTCTGGGCTTTGTTGTAACTTTAGTTAAACTGAATTTCTATTTCAGTGTTGAGTTCAGAGCTAGGACTTTCCCCTTATCAGATATTGAGGCCTTAGTGTCTGTCAGAGTCTAGAAATTTCTCTGCTTTAGAAAACAGTCACTGAATTTATGAACTGTGTTTGATTTCTATGCTTTATTGCCTAGATGCCAGACTTTTGGGTCACCAGATAATTCTCTTTGCTCTTCAGTCCCATTCCAGGCTTTCTCAACTCTAGGACATCGTTCTTTTTTTCCTGACCTGTCCCTAGCGTTAGGAGGACAGCATCAGTGTACTAGATGAAGGCCTGGATTGTGTCCTGAAACATCCTGAAGGATCTCTGTCAGCTTTCCTGCCTGTTTCTAGACTCCAGTAAGCTACTACTGTGGACTTGAAAAAGTCCCACAAGACCCAAATAGGATTCATCTCAGCTCTATTTCTCTGTCCTCTGCTGTCTGTAAAACCTCTGCCTTCAAGAAAGCTGATAGAGAGTTGATAGATTGGTGTGGACTCTCTATGAGTGAGGATTTTAACTTTTCATGTAGCTCACAAACAGCCATTAAACATTTGTTAAAAACACAACTTGTGTCTCTCACTCCCATCTAAGATGGCTTCCTTTTCCTCCTGACTTTGTCAAAGGTGAGAGTAGCTATATGTCTTTTCTGGAAAACACTATCACTTTCTGGAATTTAATTCATTTAACATCACCTGCCCGCCCCCCCGCCGCCCCCCCCCCCCACTGCCATTTTCACTTCTTTGGCGGGTTTTTTAAAGCCCTGCATTTGTCGCTTCTCTGATTTGTTCTTGTTATAGTGAGAACTGCACTGTTTTCACTTTCTGTGTTTTAATTGGAGACCAAATGTGAATATTATTCTGGTCTGTAATTGTATCATGATTTATTTAGCCATTCTTTAGGAACTGAGCATTTAGAAGTATTCTAATTTTTCATTATATTAAAAAACTTTGCAAAAAGCATCTCAGTTTATATATCATAGTCTCTGTTCTTAAATGTTTTCTCAGTATTAATTCCTATTAATGGTGACTGGAAGGGGAAAGAGGGGGCACATCTGACGTGCTGGTAGTGTTTTGTTTCTGAATCAGTATGCTGGCCACACTAGTGTGTTTATTCTCTGAACATTTCTTGTACTCTATGCTTATGATTTGTTTCCTCTGTTAGACTTCAATAAAAATTTACATTAAATGTTACTGGTTGAAATTTTTATGTACACTTGTGTTTCTTCTGAGAATTATCTATTAATATTTCGTGAGTTGGTCATTTAGACTAAATCACTCAACTCTTCAATACTTCATTTTCCACATCTATGAAATAGGACAGTAAACTTCATCATATACTTATGTGAATGAAATGAGATAAAACACTTGAAAATAGTTTGACAACTTGGAAGTTGTATACAAATGTAGGGAGCATTTTTGTACTTACTTGTACATCAGTTTGATTCACATTCAATTCTGGGTAACATGGAATATTTGAGAAAGGATGAGTGTATATAGAGGGCACTAATCTATGAATTTTGGGAAAATCCTTAATGAAATAGTCTTGGCTCTTGGCACAATATTGCAGTCTTTGAAATTTGCATTTATTATCTTTTCTATCCAGATTACTCTGCCTCTGCTCTTCACTGTCTCCCTGCTCTTAATCTTGAGGCAAGAGGGGTCAGTTTGGGACAGTGGCTGCTCTGACTTTTGATTTTGAAGTGCCACCACTTTGTTTATCATGAGTTTGTTTGCTCCTTGGAAAAATGATAGCTTCACTTGCCTCATTCATATTGGTTATTGGGTTAAAATGAGTATAAACAGCAAAAGCTTGGTAAAAGGGGACATATAAAAGTAGGTTAACCTTTCCTATTGGATGCTCATTTGTAAGAGAGCAGATTAGAATGAGTCAACTCAAGTGAAAATAGCAGGCAATGCATTTGGCACATCTTAGACCTTCAGAGCATGGAAATGGTCTTTCCTTTTTTCCAAGGATCAGGCTTGCTTTTGTGTCATTGGAACTATACATCTTTAGAGCTCTTTCCCTAACCTGTCTGTTCTAAAGTGATTTCCTGCTGGTTAACCAACCACAGAGGAGGGGCATGGCAGAGGGGGCCTGGCAATGCACCCTGCAGGGAAGGACTATATTCTCCAAGCTGGTCAAGTACTTTGGAGCACACTCTTCAGAATTTACAGTGCTGAGTTAAAGTGTTATTACTGCAAACTTGAGCAAAGTGTAGCCCAATCACACTTTATAAAGGAAAGGGGAAAAGAAGGCTGCAATTCACTTCCAAAAAATCGATGGTGTTTTCCTTGAATGACACTCTTTTCTTGCCATGCCTCTTCTTGACTTTACCTTCTCAGGGACTGCCAACAACCTTATCAAATGTTGGTATCTTTGCACTGGAAATATATTTTAAATGTTCTCTAGGCCAGACCCCCGCACATCTTCTGTCTCTAGTAATGGAGATGATATAGCCTCCATTTGGGAGCTTGACAATGCTAATCAACCTTTCAACTCTGAAATCGCTTCTCAGAATCATAAACCAGAAGAATTAGAAAGAAACTCTAAGATGATTTAGTTCAGTGTCCTCATCCTCTGGATGCTATACTGAAAGCTCAGAGAGGTTTCAGTGCCTCTGAGTTAGTTAGGACCCAGGGCTAGAACCCAGGCCCCAGTGCTCCTGATCTGGGGCATTTTCGGAGACTGACTAAGTAAACCTTGTTCCTTTGGTGATGAGTATATTAGTCATCTTGGGGTGTGCTAACAAATACCACAGACTGAGTAGTTAAAACAACAGAAATTTAGTTTCTCATGATTCTGAAGACTAACAATCCATGATCAAGATACTGGCAAATTCAGTTTCTGGTGAGAGCTCTCTTCCAAGCTTGCACATAAACCGCTTCTCGGTGTATCCCCACATGGCGTTTTCTGTGTGTGTGTGGAGAGAGAAAGCTCGCTCCTGTCTGCTCCTCCTTCCAAAAGGACGCTAATCTCATTGGATTGGGCCATCACTTTTATGGCCTTATTTAACCCTAAGTACCTTTCAAAGGCTCCAGGGGGCCACAAAAAGTCATACATGACTGAGCAACTAAGCACTCACTCAGTAAATACTACCATATTGGTGGTTAGAGTTTCAGCACACAAATGCGGTGGCATGATTCCATGCACAACAGTAATGAAAGGCCACTGTTTTTGTCAAAGTGGAAATCTATATGCTACGGACTTCAGCTATGGGGTTGGCTGTTTAGGAGCATTGGTGTGAAGGTGAGTCTGAAGAGGGCATTGAAAATATAACAAAGAGAGAAAAGATGAAAAGACAGAGAAATGTACAGCAGATCTGGCCAATGATGGAAGCAGAGCATTGGCCAGCTATGACCTGAATTTCGGCATCTTCTAGGTTCCCCTCATTCCCTTTGCTTCCTTCTAGTCCCACATCCTCTTACCTTACACTTCTAGAGAATAAGTCTGCCCAGAGGAAGTCTGTCAAGCCCCTTTCTCTAATTTTTTTTCCCTTGTTCTCCTCTGAGTGTGCTTCCTTCTTGCCAAAGTTAACACCTCCACCTATATGCTATTTTTTACACTAATTTGTATTTCCAGTTCTTCTCTGAACTAGTGATCTCCTTTTGTTTGCTCTGTCTTATCAAATGTGTGGTCCTTTTAATTCTCATTTCCTTGCAAGCTTGGAGCGCAAGCTCCGAGTTACCAATAGGGGGGCCCAAAAGTGGTCAAGTCATGGTCACATGTCTTGAAGCATTCAGAGATGAGTGTGAGATATGTAAATGAAGATGCAGAGGAGAGTGCTACAAGTTGTAACAATTCATAGGACATAGCATCAAACTTTTCTAATCACCAAATTAACTTACCCTTTTATGCTACCATTTTCTTTCTGCTAAAAAGAAATCTTGAAATATCACCAGATGCCCTCCAAAAAATTAGTTTGGGTTTTTCTATAAGATATTATGGAAAACCCTTGAACAAGCTTCTTGGCTAATGTAGTACTTAACCTTCGCGCCGCACACCAGTGCTTCACCTCCAGCCTCCCCTTGGAATGCTTGCTGATGGCTCCTGTCACTCTGGTCCTTCTGCCTCTCTGTCCTTTCAGGCACCTTCTCTAGTGCCTGGTCCCTGTTTGTTCGTGGGATGCAGATGCACCTGAGGTCTATGTTTGGCCCCTTCTCTCCTCTCTCTCCTCTCTCCCTGACAAGCATGAGTAGATGCAGTTCTCACCTCTCTCCCAACTCTCAGACCTGAATTCTAATCTCTCGCTGGGAGTCTCCCTGAAATGCCCTAGAATTTTGAAATGGAACCTCTTGTCTCTCTCCTCAACACCTCTGACCAACTCGTAGGAGTTGGTCTGTCTTCTCAGATTCTGCATTATTTTAGCTTTGCTTTTACTTCCTTCTTATATCCAGTCCCTCAAAAAGTCCCTTAGTCTACCTCCTCAAGCTATCTTCCCCACCTCCTATAACCCCAACAAATTTAGGGCTTTAGTGCATTTTATCTGGTACAGTATGTCATTCTGAAAATAATTTTCAGATATGTCTTTTATTTATTTTTATTTTATTTTATTTTATTAGTTGGAGGCCAATTACTTCACAACATTTCAGTGGGTTTTAAAAGCAACCTTCTGATTATTTGTTCCTTCTTGTTAAAAAAAAATTCAGTAATCCATGACTAACAAATTAATTAGCTCACCTTGATGGTCAAATCCCTTAATAGTGTGGACCAAACCTATATTACAAGTTTTTATTCCACTCCCATGGGTGTCTTTCTCTATATTCTAGGCTATAGGCAAGCTCTCATACTCAAACTTTGAACTTCCCTTCCTTTATACCTTTCTTCTTTTATTTTTTTCAGTCAACACATTTTATTAAATGTACACAAGCAAAACCAAACAGAACCAATGAGTCCATGTCACCAAATTGATGGAAATTTTGCTATGGATTTCAGATGTAATTTATACCTATGAGATAGAATAGTTATTCACTGATAAGAAATCATGTTCTTTATATAAATTGATCCAATCAATGATTTGGAATCTCATTTTTATATATGTTGGTCCAGTTGCTTATATGAAATCTGGTTTTGATATAAATTCATCTTAAGATTTTTTTTTTTACTTCATTAAATAGAAAAGTCTTGGGATAACTTTATTTCAAAATGGAGAATAGGAGAAAGCAGCTATATTTAACACAGTATATTTCTTTGTGAGCATTTTTGTCAGTTTCTTTCTTAGTTATTAGGACAAGGAAAACTACTACGACAAAGGAATAAATGCATATATATGTATATATATGTATATTCAAGTGCTCCCTGGGGACTGTTGCCATTAGTTGAGAACTACTGATCCAGACAAATGTATTGTTTACTTCTCTGTTCTTAGATTTCTTGATCTCTCAATAGCATTTTTTATCTTTCAGGAGGTTGTGTTTACTTTTTCTCTTACTATCTAACTCTAAATAATGGAAGAACCAAGGGTCCTATTCTGATACTTCTGGTTTTCTCCATCTGAACACTGTTCTTATTTGATTTCACTCTTATGCCTTTATTCTTGTTCTCTCCTCTACTGAGATTGCCCCACTTCCTACTTTTTCCTGTGAAATCCTGTTAAAGAGGTAACTTCTTTTTTTTTTTTTTTTTTTAAAATATTATTTTATTAGTTGGAGGCCAATCACTTCACAACATTTCAGTGGGTTTTGTCATACATTGACAAGAATCAGCCATATAGTTACACGTATTCCCCATCCCGATCCCCCCTCCCACCTCCCTCTCCACCCGACTCCTCAGGGTCCTCCCAGTGCACCAGGCCCGAGCACTTGACTCATGCATCCCACCTGGGCTGGTGGTCTGTTTCACCATAGATAATATACTTGCTGTTCTTTCAAAACATCCCACCCTCACGTTCTCCCCCAGAGTTCAAAAGTCTGTTCTGTACTTCTGTGTCTCTTTTTCTGTTTTGCATATAGGGTTGTCGCTACCATCTATCTAAATTCCGTATATATGTGTTAGTATACTGTAATGTTCTTTATCTTTCTGGCTTACTTCACTCTGTATAATGGGCTCCAGTTTCATCCATCTCATTAGAACTGATTCAAATGAATTCTTTTTAATGGCTGAATAATATTCCATGGTGTATATGTACCACAGCTTCCTTATCCATTCATCTGCTGATGGGCATCTGGGTTGCTTCCATGTCCTGGCTATTATAAACAGTGCTGAGATGAACATTGGGGTGCACGTGTCTCTTTCAGATCTGGATTCCTCAGTGTGTATGCCCAGAAGTGGTATTGCTGGGTCATATGGCAGTTCTATTTCCAGTTTTTTAAGAAATCTCCACACTGTTTTCCATAGTGGCTGTACTAGTTTGCATTCCCACCAACAGTGTAAGAGGGTTCCCTTTTCTCCACACCCTCTCCAGCATTTATTGCTTGTAGACTTTTGGATAGCAGCCATCCTGACTGGCGTGTAATGGTACCTCATTGTGGTTTTGATTTGCATTTCTCTGATGATGAGTGATGTGGAGCATCTTTTCATGTGTTTGTTAGCCATCTGTATGTCTTCTTTGGAGAAATGTCTGTTTAGTTCTTTGGCCCATTTTTTGATTGGGTCGTTTATTTTTCTGGAATTGAGCTTCAGGAGTTGCTTGTATATTTTTGAGATTAATCCTTTGTCTGTTTCCTCATTTGCTATTATTTTCTCCCAATCTGAGGGCTGTCTTTTCACCTTACTTATAGTTTCCTTTGTTGTGCAAAAGCTTTTAAGTTTCATTAGGTCCCATTTGTTTATTTTTGCTTTTATTTCCAATATTCTGGGAGGTGGGTCATAGAAGATCTTGCTGTGATTTATGTCGGAGAGTGTTTTGCCTATGTTCTCCTCTAGGAGTTTTATAGTTTCTGGTCTTACATTTAGATCTTTAATCCATTTTGAATTTATTTTTGTGTATGGTGTTAGGAAGTGTTCTAGTTTCATTCTTTTACAAGTGATTGACCAGTTTTCCCAGCACCACTTGTTAAAGAGATTGTCTTTTTTCCATTGTATATCCTTGCCTCCTTTGTCAAAGATGAGGTGTCCATAGGTTCGTGGATTTATCTCTGGGCTTTCTATTCTGTTCCATTGATCTATATTTCTGTCTTTGTGCCAGTACCATACTGTCTTGATGACTGTGGCTTTGTAGTAGAGTCTGAAGTCAGGCAGGTTGATTCCTCCAGTTCCATTCTTCTTTCTTAGGATTACTTTGGCTATTCGAGGTTTTTTGTATTTCCATACAAATTGTGAAATTATTTGTTCTAGTTCTGTGAAAAATACCATTGGTAGCTTGATAGGGATTGCATTGAATCTATAAATTGCTTTGGGTAGAATAGCCATTTTGACAATATTGATTCTTCCAATCCATGAACACGGTATGTTTCTCCATCTGTTTGTGTCCTCTTTGATTTCTTTCATCAGTGTTTTATAGTTTTCTATGTATAGGTCTTTTGTTTCTTTAGGTAGATATACTCCTAAGTATTTTATTCTTTTTGTTGCAATGGTGAATGGTATTGTTTCCTTAATTTCTCTTTCTGTTTTTTCATTGTTAGTGTATAGGAATGCGAGGGATTTCTGTGTGTTAATTTTATATCCTGCAACTTTACTATATTCATTAATTAGCTCTAGTAATTTTCTGGAAGAGTCTTTAGGGTTTTCTATGTAGAGGATCATGTCATCTGCAAACAGCGAGAGTTTCACTTCTTCTTTTCCTATCTGGATTCCTTTTATGTCTTTTTCTGCTCTGATTGCTGTGGCCAAAACTTCCAACACTATGTTGAATAGTAGTGGTGAGAGTGGGCATCCTTGTCTTGTTCCTGATTTCAGAGGAAATGCTTTCAATTTTTCACCATTGAGGGTGATGCTTGCTGTGGGTTTGTCATATATAGCTTTTATTATGTTGAGGTATGTTCCTTCTATTCCTGCTTTCTGGAGAGTTTTAATCATAAATGAGTGTTGAATTTTGTCAAAGGCTTTCTCTGCATCTATTGAGATAATCATATGGTTTTTATCTTTCAGTTTGTTAATGTGGTGTATTATGTTGATTGATTTGCGGATATTAAAGAATCCTTGCATTCCTGGGATAAAGCCCACTTGGTCATGGTGTATGATTTTTTTAATATGTTGTTGGATTCTGTTTGCTAGAATTTTGTTAAGGATTTTTGCATCTATGTTCATCAGTGATATTGGCCTGTAGTTTTCTTTTTTTGTGGCATCTTTGTCTGGTTTTGGAATTAGGGTGATGGTGGCCTCATAGAATGAGTTTGGAAGTTTACCTTCTTCTGCAATTTTCTGGAAGAGTTTGAGTAAGATAGGTGTTAGCTCTTCTCTAAATTTTTGGTGGAATTCAGCTGTGAAGCCATCTGGTCCTGGGCTTTTGTTTGCTGGAAGATTTCTGATTACAGTTTCGATTTCCTTGCTTGTGATGGGTCTGTTAAGATCTTCTATTTCTTCCTGGTTCAGTTTTGGAAAGTTATACTTTTCTAAGAATTTGTCCATTTCATCCAAGTTGTCCATTTTATTGGCATAGAGCTGCTGGTAGTAGTCTCTTATGATCCTTTGTATTTCAGTGTTGTCTGTTGTGATCTCACCCTTTTCATTTCTAATTTTGCTAATTTGGTTCTTCTCTCTTTGTTTCTTAATGAGTCTTGCTAATGGTTTGTCAATTTTGTTTATTTTTTCAAAAAACAGCTTTTAGCTTTGTTGATTTTTGCTATGGTCTCTTTAGTTTCTTTTGCATTTATTTCTGCCCTAATTTTTAAGATTTCTTTCCTTCTGCTAACCCTGGGGTTCTTCATTTCTTCCTTCTCTAATTGCTTTAGGTGTAGAGTTAGGTTATTTATTTGGCTTTTTTCTTGTTTCTTGATGTGCGCCTGTAATGCTATGAACCTTCCCCTTAGCACTGCTTTTACAGTGTCCCATAGGTTTTGGGTTGTTGTGTTTTCATTTTCATTTATTTCTATACATACTTTGATTTCTTTTTTGATTTCTTCTATGATTTGTTGGTTATTCAGAAGCGTGTTATTTAGCCTCCATATGTTGGAATTTTTAACAATTTTTTTCCTGTAATTGAGATCTAATCTTACTGCACTGTGGTCAGAAAAGATGACTGGAATAATTTCAATTTTTTTGAATTTTCCAAGACCAGATTTATGGCCCAGGATGTGATCTATTCTGGAGAAGGTTCCGTGTGCACTTGAGAAAAAGGTGAAGTTGATTGTTTTGGGGTGAAATGTCCTATAGATATCAATTAGGTCTAGCTGGTCCATTGTATCATTTAAGGTTTGTGTTTCCTTGTTGATTTTCTGTTTAGTTGATCTATCCATAGTTGTGAGTAAAGAGGTAACTTCTTGACTACCTAGTATCCACTCACCCTATTGTATAACAATAGGGAAGTATCTATAATAGAGGAGAAGTTGAATGAATGGTAATTGGCATAGGAACTACAGCTGAAGTGTCCAAAGTGGACACAGTGTGATCCATATAGGCTCAATAAGAAAGAAAAAAATAATAATTTTGAACCACGAGTGGGGCTGAATTACTTATTTTCCAGTCTGTACAAAAAGAAGCTTGTAGCCCCAGTTGCTGCTAAAATCATCCTTTGGTCAGACTTAGAAAGACACTGATAGTGAGGGGAGTGGAATAGAAATATTGTACAGAAGAGATCATGGGGTCACTAAGCCAACCCACTGAGCAGCCTGCTTTACTTCTGGACTTTTGTTGATGAACAAACACATTTTTAAAAAATTATTCAAGTCAGTTTGTACAGGGTTTTCTGTTGCTTTCAATTAAAAATAATAATACACTTATCTAATCTTCTAGTCTTAAATGCCTCTTTTTCTATGAAACATCTCTGTCTACAACTGAACTGAGTGCTTTAACTTTGAAATCCATACTAGTATTTAGGGCTTTCCAGGTGGCTCTAGTGGTAAAGAATCTGCTTGCCAATGTAGGAGATGCAAGAAACACGGGTTCAATCCCTGGGTCAGTAATTTCATCCCCTGGAGGATGAAATGGAAGCCCACTCCAGTATTCTTACCTGGAGAATTCCATGGACAGAGAAGCCTGACAGGTTATGGTCCATGGGGTCAGATAGAGTCAGACACAACTGAGCGACTAACACACACATACTAGTATTTATATTTCTGTGAGATGGCATTTATCTTATACTTTTAATTGTAGCTCTGTAGTTCTTGATTTATTCCTGGTAGTTAGGGAATGCATTTTCCTTATTATCGTGTGCCCTGGGGTATCTACTATAATATGTAGTGGATGTTGTTGAATGGGAGAAATTTTCATATAGTAAGAGGATTCCTGTCATTCACTAGCTATGACCTTAGGAAAGTCACCCTAGTCACTTGAGGTCCCAGTCTCGTTGTATATGGAATTGAAAGATTATCCTAAGTTATCTCCAAGGTCCAAGGTTTTTTCATTTAGTGAAAATTTGTAAGCAAAGACAAGAAAGAACAAGAGACTTTATTCCTTTTTCTCATTTTTCATCCGGACTAGACTATAGCTATACAGTTCATAAACACACCTTCCCCCTTAAAATAACAATTTTGTCTTTAAGAAGAATTCTGCTGTTCTCTAAGAGCAACTGGCTCAAACAGCAGCCAGCTTTTAAAATAGTATGTTACTCTGCATATAATGTGTCTTCACTATAAAGGTTCATGTCCAGCTAAGGAGGCAGGTCATATGGCCATGTGGATTCAGCTCATGAGTTAATTAGACTCTACTTAGGTTTACAAAAGTGTTCTGCAAGAGAAGTACCAGTCACTTTTTGCAAGGTCTCTGCAGAGCTACCACGCGTGCATGCTAAGTTGCTTCAGTTGTGTCCGACTCTGTGCAACCATATGGACTTAGAGTAGCCTTCCAGGCTCCTCTGTCCATGGGACATACTGGAGTGGGTTGCCGTGCGCTCCTCCAAGGGATCTTCCCAACCCAGGAGTCGAACCCGCATGCCTTATGTCTCCTGCATTGACAGGTGGGATCTTTACCACTAACACCACCTGGAAAGCCCCGAAGATATACCATAAATCTTGGTAAATTTAGATGTAAATCTTGGTAAATTTAGATGTATGTGTGGGAGGGGGTAGGGGTAGTATGCAATTGACTAGTTATGAATAACTTGCTACACTTTCTTCTTTTATGAAATAGGGATTTTTCCCCTCCCTGCTTAAGGCTGTTGTGAGGAATACACGAGGTAATTTATATGGAGTGTTTAACACAATGTCTGGCTCAGTAAGTTGTGGTTAATTTTTTTTTAGTGTGGTCACAATTTAAGTAAGCAGATAAATGGGAAGATTGAAATGGCACCCAGTGAGACTGAGAAAGCAAGAGCCAGTACTATGCCAGGAAACCACCTGAACAGATCATCTAATTTGTACCTGTCTCAGAGAAAGAGAAAAAGAGACAGAATATTTTAAAAGTTTAGGATCCATTGTGGGGAACTGTGGTAGTCAAAAGGTTTCGTGTTTAGAAATGAATTGAAAATTTTGGCTCAGGCAGATGGTCAAGCCTGACAGACTTTATTTCAGGACAGACTGAAATAAAGCAGCCACCCAACCACCAGGCAGCTAAAGCAGCAGCTAAACCCATCCCTTGCATGGAGAAGAGGAATGTCAGTGATCACACGTGGCCCCTTCTGCCCTTTACAAAGTCCTTTTTTATTTTGGGTTCCGCTCAGTCTTGTGAGGTAGGTAGAGAAGGCATTTATGCCTTCTCTTTGTGTGCTCAGTCATGTTCGACTCTTTGTGATCTTGTGGGCGGTAGCCTGCCAGGCTCCTCTGTCCATGGAATATTCAAGGCAAGAATACTGGAGTGGGCTGCCATTTCCTACTGTCGGGATCTTCCCTGACCCAGGGATTGAACCCACATCTTCTTCATTAGCAGGCAGATTCTTTATCACTGAGCCACTTGGGAAGAAGCCCCAATAATTTCCCTTTTCCACATAAATAAAGGGGCTGTGGGAAGACAGGGGACTTAGTAATTCTCACTTGTTGATGAAATTTGGTCATGAATGTATTTGGTCGTGTATTTGTATATACATGATCATGTACATTCATGTACATTCATTTGGTCATGAACGTCATCTTATGATTCATTGACAGAAGCTATTCTTCATTAGTTCTGGTTTCTAGGACTTGCCTGTTTTTAACAAAGAAGGAAGACCCAATTGTCATCCTTTTCTTTCTTTTCCTTTCCTTGACTACCTTAAAGTTCTAGTTGAATTTATAACAGCTGTTAGGGATAGCGTGTGTGTGTATGTGTGATTTAGAGATAAGATATGCTATTACTTCCCGTAGATACTAACCATATCCATGTGTTTCTTCTTGTTTTCTCTTGAGCACAGGAACTCTTTTTTTCATGTCATGCTCTTTAAATCTTCAAGAAACAGCAGAACTGTGTTTTCCAGTATTCTTTCCAGGAGTATCTATAGTCCTTTTCAGGAGGAAATGTTCATTTCCTAATCAGACACTTTCTTTCCATATGGAGGACTGTCCACTCTTTGTTGCCCTGTTGGACTCTCTCTAACCCCCTCACTGACTTCTCACTTAGTGAGATGGGGAAGGGCTGACTTACACGACTCACAGCTTTAGATAGAGAAATTGGACATGAATTCCCTAGCCTTTTCTTCGTAGCAGTGAATGTCCCCTAAGAGAATGCCCTTCCTCTAAGCAACTGCCCATGTCAGGGGTTGGGGGATGTTTTTAGCAGGCTTCATTCATGTGTGCTCAGTTATGTCTCTTTGTGACCCCATAGACTGTAGCCCACCGGGCTCCTCTGTCCATGGGATTTTCTAGTCAAGAAGAGTGAAGTGGGGTAACCATTTCCTACTTCACAGGATGCTCCCAACCCAGGGGTCAAACTGATGTCTCTCCTCTGTCTCCTGCACTGCAGGTGGATTCTCCCTGGAAAACCCTTTTAGTAGGTTTGGGTAGCCTTCAAGTACAGCCTGCTGCTTAATATGAGTGATACAGCTACAACTGAAACCAATATTAGAATATATAGAGGAGCATCTTTCCAAATACAGACCTTTTGGGCACTGGAAGCAGAACCGTATTTGCTGTTTGTAAGGCAAACATTTTCTCTGAGTTCTGTGCTCTGGAGATCTGGCTTCAAACTGTCAGAGCCCAGTCTGGATAGATAGCAGTAGATGGCTTCCCCCATTCTTTTTGAATTTAGGCCTGAGGAGGCTAATGTGAGAAGATTACAGTTGGGTTCATGTGGTTCAGACTCAAAAGCCACCATCATTTTGTTCCAAGTGGACTCTGGGTTAGTTAATTACAAATTAAGGGAAAATATTACCTGGGAGTTTGTTTCTTGGGCCTCAGAAATTCGTTATTAAGGGTCAGATAAAAAAAAAAAAAAAGGGAAAGCTACCATGGTAAAATGCTAACAATGACTGCCCATGAGAGAATGTAGATGCTTTGTCACTGGATAGAGCCTACCCTCCATCCAATCCTGGGGTGCCAGAATCTGGGACTTCAAAGAGGAAATGGAAATTAGGATGCTTTAAATATACCAGATGAGAAAGAAAGCTTCCTCAAATAACATCGCATGACGGTAGTTGCTGCTTTTCAAAGAAAACTGCGTTATTCTCTGAGGGAAAAGACAATGCATTTTCCCCTTAAGATATGGTTGAATATCTGGTGCCAAATACATAGTGCCAAAATTTACCTTCTGATGAATTTAACATCCAAATGAGCTTGAGCTCATAGATCATGTACTCTATAGCCCAGGCATAGATTAACCCCCATCTTGACAAGACTGAAACCAGCAAGGAGAGCATAGTGGGTAGGATGACAGGCTCTGGAGTGATGGGAGGGGGTGGACAGGAAGGTTTCCTAAGATTTGCATATTAGTGCTGCTCCAGACTAGCTGGCTGTATGACCTTGCAAATATTACTCAAGGGGCCCGACTTGTTTTCTAAATGTGTTGGGGTGATGCCAGTGCATGGCCTAACTAATTGAACTTTAAGAATTAATGTGCAGTTAAGACTTAGCATTGGTCTAGTTTAATTTCAGAGAGTCCAGGATAAACTGTGTCCATTCCAGTGAGAGACCATTGAGTTATTGCTGTTAGCAAACTTGTAAAATTCTGCCCAGGTATTGAGAACTCCAGGAAGAGGAAATTGGGGAGAATGAATTAGGACTTTTAACTTACAAGGGAAAGATAATATAATTACAAACTTTAATTACTTGAGGCTTTAACTTAATTATGGAAATTTAATTTTTGGACTCTCAGTACTCCTTAAGAATTTGGCAGTACAGGTTTATATTAAAATTTGGGGCATATCATTCTTGGCGTTTTAGTACTGTAGTGTCCTAGTCTATTATTGGGATACTGTGTTAATTGGACATAAGGAGCAGGAGGTGGTGAGTATTCTGGATTCTAGAAAGACGCATGCAAAGAGTGGGTGGGAAATAAACTCTCTACAAATCAGGTACCTCCTACCTCTAAGAAGCATGCGTGTGATAGGCACATTTTAAAGATGGTACAGGCCACATTTGAAAATGCTGTTCCAACTCATTTATCATGTGACTCATTAGGCTACTGGTTTTGAATGGGGCACAAAAAAAGTGAAGTCTCTGCAGTGGTATCAGTTTTCAGTACACATTCAGGACAGCTGATTGGGCCATATGACCCAGCGGATCCCACATTATTAGACGTATCTATGACAAGGTCTCTGGCAAGCTTCAATAGGAGAATCATAGCACAGACCCCTGGAGCAAAGCCATGCCATCTGCAGCAGGAATGTGTGCATTGTTTGAGATGCAGTTCCTGGCATGCTCCTTAGCCTCAGCCTCATGGAGGACATTTAGTGATTATGTAATTGGAGCTACTCAGGATGAGTTGGATATTGTCAGACCTATTAAGTAATGAAGTCAAGAGAATACAGCAGTAATCCATTATACAATGGAGATTATATATTCAGGACATGAATGAGCTTGTCCATAGGGCACAGCTGAGTGAACAGGTGGCCCCAGCTCTCATGTCACCTACCCGTATTGTACTGATGTCTCTTGAGCTCGTGCCTGTGGCTTTAGGGAGTTCACAATGGCTGACTGGTGGAGGAGGAAAGTATCCAGACCTGAATCAAAAATGGGTTGGTTTAGTATGGATTGTTGCTGCATGATAGCCACATTCAGGGATGGCTATGAGACAGTGGTAAGGGGACATTCTCTCAGTGTACAGAGTACTGAGGCATATACCTGACCATCAGCTTGGTGGGCAGCAAGATAAATTTCTGGGAAATGGTGAGTGGGTTTGCAGCTTAGTCAGGAGCCTGGAAAGAGAGAGATGGGAAAATGGAGAACAAACAGATGCAGAAGAGAGGCTTGTAGATAGTCCTGTGGGAGGGGTACAAAGCATGCAGGTCTCTGGGACTCACATCAATGCCCATTGGAGAGCATCCACCACAGAGGTGCCACAGAACAACCAGGTTGAAGAGGTGACTTGTCCTGTAGAGTCCAGCAAAGTACTTGTATAGTGGACTCATGACCTAAGTGGCCATTTTGGCAAGGATGGAGGCTCTGTGTAGACCCAAAGGCATGAGCTCCTTTTTACTAAGGCTGATCCAGTAGCTACTGTAGAATGTCCAAAGTGTCATTGGGAGAGAACAGTGCTGAGACCTCATTATGGTGCTATTTTTTGAGGAAATTAATTAGACCCTTGCTGGCAAATTGATTACACTGGACCCCTTCTACCTGGAGAGGACAGAGATTCATTTGCCTTGTATTGGTATATATTCTAGAAATGAGTTTGTCTTATGCCTTAGTCTGTTCAGGATGCTATTGTAAAATACCACAGATAGGGTGTCTTAAAAAGGAATTTATCACTCAGTTTTGGAGGCTGGAAGTTTGAGATTATGGCACTAGTATAGTGGAGTGAGGCCCCTCTTTCTGGCTCATAGCTAGTGACTGCTCACTTTGTCCTCACGTGGTAGAAGAAGCTGGTGAGCTCTATGGGATCTCTTTTAGAAAAGTGTTAATCTTATTCATGAGTGCTCCATCCTTTTGACTTAAGTACTACCCATAGGCCCAATTTACTAATACCATCACCTTTGGAGGTTAAGGGTTAAAGAATCTGCCTGCAATGCAGGAGACCCCGGTTCAATTCCTAGGTTGGGAAGATCCCCTGGAGAAGGGATAGGCTACCTACTCCAGAATTCTTGGGCTTCCCTTATGGCTCAGCTGGTAAAGAATCCACCTGCAGTGCAGGAGACCTGGGTTCAATCACTGGGTGGGAAGAGCCCCTGGAGAAGGGAAAGGCTACCCACTTCAGTGTTCTGGCCTAGAGAATTCCATGGACTGTATAGTCCATGGGGTCGTAAAGAGTCGGACACAACTGAATGACTTTCACTTGGGGGTTAAGATTTAAGCATATGAGTTTTGGGGGGACTCAGACAAAAGCACCTTCCCTGTCTAGAGTGGCTTGGTTGGCACATCTGACTGAAGTCCCAGAGAGATCATATGCTTATTGTCTGATTTATTATCATAGGATGCTGCACCACTTTGTATCAAGCAGCCCGTTTTTCAAGGAAGAAGATGTGACAATGAGCACATGACCATCATGGTGGCCACTGGCCTTAAAATATTCCACCCCATTCAGGAGATTCTACCTGGTAGAGTCTAAAGCACAGCTAAGAAGCCAGCTTGACAGTTTCCCATAGTGTTGGGCTATTATCTTTCATGATGTAATATGTATTTTGAACTGATGTCCACTCTAAGGTGTTGTGTCTTGATAACTAGAGGACGTGAGTCTGGAATACCAGATGTGGAAGTTGGAATGGTTACCTTATCATCACCCCCAGTAACCTGGGGAATTTGTGTTTTCCATCTCCACAAATTTAGTCTCAACTGAACTAGAGATCCTGATTTCCAGAGGGAGTTGGTTGCGGGGAGGGGGTCACTTCTGTTGGGGAACACATTAATAGTTCCATGAATTCCAAGGCTATGATTGTAGCCTGGACATTGTGGGCTTCTCATGCATGTAGACAGTGTGGCAAGAAATGACTTAGATTATGTTATACACTACCATACTATATTATACTATACCCATACTGTACTATCAGTGATAGGTAGCCCTGATTATAATGCAGAGATGAGATTTCTGCTATGTAATGGGGGCGGGGAGGAGTATGTTTGGAATTCAGGCAAATCACTGGGTTCCCTCTAGGTGTATTCAAGCCCAGTGTTCAGCATGAATTGGCAAGCAATTCTAGTAACAGCAGCATGCCAAGAATATTTTTTACCAGAAGCTTAGACTCTAGGGAATGAAAGCAATCTAGACCAACAAAAGTGATGTTTAAGGGTGAGGAGGAGGTACCATGGGTGGTAGAGAGGACATATGAAAAAATCATTTGTGGAAGTAAAGACTTTAGTTTCTCCCTCTAACCTTCCTGTTTTAGGTTTTGTTTCAGAAATTAGATGCAGGTGTTAGCTATGCTATGGTAGTAATCATTTTGCAGTATATGAATGTATCCAATCAACACATTGTTCATCTTAAATTTACATGATGTTATATATCAGTTATATCTCAATAAAAATAGAAAGAAAAAGAAATTGTGACCACCTTGGAGAAGCAGTGACAGTTTGGAGTTCATTTAGAATGAGGCATTGCAAAGGACAGATGTTCTCCGTGCCCACTCATACTTGTTCAAACCATTAGCCTCCGCTCATTTCTGCTTGAAGTCCTTCTCTGATGACTGGAGGCCACTCTGTGGTAGGTGGAATTTCTAGAGAATTACGTTTCTAAAAGCAGATATCTCTCAGTTAAGCTTGGTGAGAGGTGAGATGTCTGTGTCCCACCTCCCTTACCTCACATGTGGACTAACTCTGAGATGTCTGTCCCACACTAGCTGGGGCTTGCCTGAAGGTGGGAAGTTCATTTACCCACAGTAGTAAACTTGCACAATAATACATCCTGTACAGGCTGCTTCCCTGTTCTCCCCACCCCCTCCTGTCTTACCCCCTAGTGTTTCCTGGGGTCATCTCTCAAATAAACTTCTTGCTCATGAATCTTTGTCTTGTGGTCTGCTTCTAAGTGAACCCAAATTAAGGCAATTATCTGAAATATATCACAAAATCAAATATAAAGCAGTTTTTCCCCATTTTTCAATCTGTTTCAACTATGGTTTGTCTAAGTGAAGATACATGGTAACTGTGTTTAGACATTTGACATGGACCTAAACAACAAAGAGATAAATATTTGTCTAGATCAGGGGTTGGCATGTTTTTTTCCCTAAAAATCCAGATGGTAAATATTTCAGGCTTATGGGCCATGTATCAATACACTCAAGGTTACATATAATTCTTTGTGTGCTACTTAATTAAACAAAATTTTTGTTCTTACTATCCTTTAAAAATGTAAAGTCAATTCTTAGTTCATAAGTCATACAAAACAGTCTGTCAGTCAGATTGGTTCCATAAGCTATATAGTTTGTGAACCCCCGGCCTAGGCGGGAGCGGTTAGAAATAAGGAGATGATGGTTTCACAACACAGCCTTGCCTCAAATGTGAGGATTTGAGTTTCAAAGAAGTGCTCATTCTTTGGTATTGATTTATATTTACACAGATAGCCAAAGGTCTTGGCTGAGGAACAAGAAGTGCCTAAAACTTGTAATGATCTGAATTTAAGTAAGACAAAAATGTATGGGTTGAATTTTCTCCCAAAACCACATGAAGGGAGAGAGTGCTTGGCACAGCTTTTACTTGGGATGGGGGAGGGTTATTATTTTAACAAAAACATTTGTAAAATCGTTCTGGAGACTCAACAAACCAAAGAGGTGATTGACTTTGCCCTTAGGAGCCATTCTGCACCTTAAGCCTACACTCCAAATATGTTGACATTTCAAAGTTGAATTTTGGCTTTTATAACCTTCACCAGTGTGTTCCCAGCACTAAATATATTGAGGGGAGAAAATCCAAATGGGGTGATTTATTTGAGAAATTCCCACAATGGGGAAAGGTGTCTCTTGAAATGGTGGCCTGAGGGAAAGAGTATATTATGATATATTTAGTAAATGATGTTGAGGGAAATTGCAGAAGACTATATAAATTGGCAATTGGAGAGGGAATAGAAAGAGAGAAAAATATTTTCCCTGGATGAGATTTATGAGCCAGAAAATAGATAGTTTGGGAAAGAGAATTTTTCCTTTTGTTCCCTGAACTCTGATAGACTAACAGCCTTTGGAAAACTGAGGTAGAAGAGCTTTTGCATTATTTCTCACCATTTCTCCGTAGTACATTGCCTGCAATATATTTTTCTGTTTCCATTTCTTACTCGTCACAAAAAAATAATATGAGTTTCTGAATTCCATTGCTTGCAGACAAGCACAATTTGAAATCACATTTATTCCTCTTAGAAAGTGATTAGCTATATTGGCTCTCATAGGAACAAGCTGGGTCTTGCCTAGTCTAAGTGAAGAGATTGTGTTTCAGCTTAGGAGTCCTGGCTTCTGTGGTAAAGGGAGTTATGACTCCGTATCCTTTGATAGACCAGGCAGTCTGAAACAGCAGTCCTCTTGGATTCTGAATGTTTAACTGACTCTGTTCATTCATAGTAATAAGGGACTAGAAGGACATAATGGCCAAAATTTCTCAGAAAGTACATAAATCTGAGTTTGATATGCCCTCTTTCAGGTCTTACCTAAAAGTTATTGATAGCTAGCAAAATGAGTGAGCTAAATGGCTGGCTCCTAACTGATTTTCTGGTAGAGACAATAGGATCAGAGAACAAGACAAAAAGGAATAAAAAAGGAGAGAGAGGGATAACTGTCAAAAATATGAATTTCCCATTATTAGATCATCAACCTGTGGGCAAGTAAAGATTAGCTTTGTGTGGTTGGGAAGGAATTTCATGATTTCTAAACTTTCTTTTCTTCCTAAGCAAAAGGCCTAGTTACATCATAGTACTTTGGCACAAATCAAAGGTTCGGGGCTCTCTGAAATTTTGATAATTGCTACAGATCACTTTATCACTAGGGGAGACCTATTTAATATTAATATACCTCATATCTGTGAGTCTCAAAATTTTTCAAGAACTGTTTATGGAGAATCTTCTATGTGTGGCCTTGGACTGAGTGCACTAATCAGGGTGAAAGATGTATAGTACTCTAGGGGAGTTCATGGTCTTCCTGAGGAAAGACACTTTTATATTTCCAAGCCTTTAAAATGCTGTTCTTTTAGCCAGTGTCCTTCTAGCTGCCCACCTGGAAAAAACTTGCTTATTCTTCCAGGTTGAACTCAAACACCCCTGCCTCTTTGAAGCCGTCACACTCCCCTGGGAAGTGAGTGTCCTCTCCTTTCTGCTCTCACAGCGCTGAGAGGCTCTGGTTTAAGGAACAGTTGTGATGTCTCCCTTGTCTGTGTCCTCTGGAATGTAGGCACTCTGCAGGTGGAAACACTGTTGTTTGTACTCCAGCGCCTAGCACAGAGCCTAAAAGCATGTGAGTTCAACAGCCTAGAAGCCTGATATAACTCACATCCAGGTTTGGTTTTACTTGAGCAGTGTGGAGCTACCTAGTGCTTTAAACTGTTTTGAATGAACTGCCAGCCCAACACAGAGTTCCAGATTTATGATATCATCTAACAGTTTGAAAGATACAGCAGCATTTGGCTTGTTCTCTTGTGTGGCTGGAGCTAAGAGGTGGTTATTCTGTGTGAAAAGGATCAAGAGCTTTCTAGATAGCCATAGCTAGAAACCCCACTGCTACAGCTAACCCCACTGCTCCCTGAGGCCAGTTTGATGCTGAATGCTTCATTTATTTGCATTACCTGCCTGGTCTCTGTAGATATTCAGGGTTATACCCTTGTTTCTCAGAACTGCACAGCACTAAACTTGGTGTTACTTCCTTCCAAAAGTCACCCTTGTACTTAACTCCCCCATACAGGAAGTAATTTATATCTTTTGAACTCCTAGTTCAGTGGTTCTTAAAGGGGAAAGAGAATGTGCATATCAGAATCACTTGGGGTGCTCTTTCAAAATTATTTTTTAGAGTCAAGGTAGTTAGGAACATATTTTAAAAACCTTCCACATATAAATCTCTTACCTACTGTAAGAACCACTGAATCTGGTCCTTTATCTATTCTCTTAATTTTATTATCTCCTCTACTTTGATGATAAGCCCATAATGGGTAGGATATCAGTTTACTTTATTTCTGTCCTGGAAGGTGTATTCAGCAGACACTCAATAAATATTTTTTGATTGAAAATCTTAAGTACAGTGGAGAAGTTTAGAAAAAGGCGACTCTGAACTGGCAGGAGGTGATTGTGCATGGCATCATGGAGTATGCTGGTCTTGACTTTTATCAGAACAACATTAACCTTGTGATTAATTCCCACTGAGGGGAAAGGACCGCCTGTAATGTTTTTATTTTATTTTTATTTATTTTTTGTTGCACTGGGTCTTCACTGCTGTACATGGGCTTTCTCTAGTTGTGGCAAGCAGGGGTTACTCTTTAGTTGCAGCATGCAGGCTGAGTAATTTGGGCACATAGGCTTAGTTGCCTCAAGGCATGTGAAATCTTTGAACACTTGTTCCCTGCATTGGCAGGTGAACTCTTAATCACTGGACCACCAGGGAAGTCATGGAATGTATTACACACACTCTTCTTGTCTATATCGTTCATGACTAAGACCTTAAGCAGACATAGATAAGTGAAACTTGTTGGATTAATGTACTTTAAACCAAATGAATGGAGCAGTTTTTAGTGAAATGTGTCTTGTTTCTATTAAATTCTAATTATGACAACTGTAAGAGAAAATGAAATCTCCCTAATTACCACAAGAGGGAGATATATAAATAAAAGGCTAGGCACTTGACTTGCTTCTGTTTGGTACTTAAGCTTGATGAGTTCCACATTCTAGAGTCCTCCGAGAAAAGAGAGCAAGGGAGAGGTTTTTATGCTTTATATGATCCCCTTATTATGAGATACCAGCTATCTTTTCTGCTCCATAATTACTTCATTCTGCTCTAATGGATTTGACTTTCATAACCTGTTTGTAAATTTATTAGTATAGATGGGTCTACTTTATGAACAAGTCTGACTTGAAAGAATTCCAGCTCTGCTCAACAGATTCATTCTGTCAGTATACATTGGTTGTATAATTTAACCTTGGGCTAGGTAGAGGGGATATCAAAGAGCAAAATGATTTTTGTCATTTTGAACCTCTCAGTCTAGTGTCACACCCACCACTAAAACATAAGGGGAATGGATTTAGTGACAGTGCTATGGGAAAAATGGTTAAAGGATTTGAAGAGAATAAAGAAATTACTTCAGATGGAAAATTTCAGAGGAAGTGATGTTTAAAATGGATCATGAAAGGTGAGTGGTATTTTCAGAGTCTGAAAATGAAGGTAAGGGCATTCCATGACTGTTGTAAGGAAATATACAGAGACTCTAAAGTATTTCGGTTTCTAGGAGAAATGCAAGTTGTCATCATGGAGGACCGGAAGGATTAATGAAAGACATAATGGGGAGAATGATAGAGAAGACTAGAAAATTAGGTTGACCTCTTTGGTACATATGAGGAGTAGCTTTATTGAATTCTAACCTTGTTTTAGAAAGCCTTTCTCTACTTCACGTTCTGAAAACCTAAAACTCTGACTTCCTTGAATCTCTTGCAGTAGATAGACTCCATCAATCAGATATTCTCCCATGAGATTTAGAAAGCAGAAGTGAGGTAGAACCCATCTTTCTACTGTTTTTGGCCATATCTGTTTGCAAGCACGGTGGTAAAGATTTTGCATTTTCTAGATGTCTAGTCTCTAGCCCTCTGTAGACATTGAGAGGATGTGATGGTGATAGTGATATCCTGAAAGATTAAAACTACAGCAGTATATTTGGAAGCCAACAGCTTGAGTGATACTTTTCTGACTTCCTATTCTTATTTGTGGTTGGAGCAGCAGTATCTTTGGTGGGCAAATTCTATTGTATCTCTGGGATTCATTCCTGGAAACCCTGACCTGGAGCCCACTCCTTGAGCCCTTTTAACTAATTTGTAAACTCCTAATACTCTGGATTAAAACTCTGCTTAAAATAGGGAATTTTGTTTTTGTTTTCTGCAACTCCTATGTGGTTTTATCCTGAGGACAAGGGGGAATCATTGAAGAATTTTTAAGTAGTGGAGTAGATATAGCCAGACTTGTGTTTCAGAAAGCTTAGCCTATTGAAAACACGGAGTGTGGGTTGAATGGGAGTAAAATTGGATATAGGATTATTAGGAGGTGGTTGCATATCATAAGGATGGTCAAAGGGCTGGGGCAAGATGGTGACAGCAGTTGGCCTCCAGGAAGGACCAGCTTCAATGACTTTTCACATAAGACTATATGTATCGAAGAGCTCAAAGCTTGGGGATTAATATTCTATTTTTACTGTCTTGAAATTTTTAATTTTTATCTTTGAACTTGGTTTCATAAGTGAAGTCTAGTGAGACAATGGAGCATACATACTGCAGAGGGCTCAAAGCCTTGGTCAGTGCCTTGGTCAGAAGCCTTGGTGTCCTTGCTTCCTTGGGATGGGTGCTTGGCTGACTGCTCTTTCTGCTTCCCGGTAACCCAGACTACTCATTCTGTGATATGCCATCATTTCCCAGCTGCTGTTGCTGCTCCCCATACCCACCTAGGCAAGGACCTAGGCTCAAGGAGGGTGGGAATCTGGTGCGTACAATGCTATGGCAGTATGGTGGGACGCTTAGTGGGGTGAGCCTCCTGGACACCTCCTATCCAGGTATAGAGTATGCCTTGGCATGGAGGATGCAATCCATCAGGGACTGTTCATCTGCATGGGTTGGAGAGCGGGGCCTGTGGGATGGGGATATTGGTATCTTTGCCTTCAGCTCAAGGACATTCCAATGGCTGGTGGGAGGGGAACCCAGCAGTTGGTCGGGTGTGTCTTAATACACATGACGGGGCCCCTGGCCCTGAATCTGGAAGTGTCTGCACACTCCCAGAAAGTGTCATTGTGCCTCAGGGGTGGTGACACTGTATAACCAATAAATCCCACCATGACAGATCAGGAAAAAGACACTGAAGAAAAGGAAGGGCTCTATATTTTACTACTTTTATTGTCACAGAACTGTGTGCCCACATTTTCGTTTTGTCCTGGGTCCTACACATTGTGTAGCTGGCCCTGCCTTAAGGTAAAGCACTATGAATGAAAATTCGATCTTAAGCATTGGAAAGACTAGTCACTTGCTTATAAGGCTCTGCACCTTATTATGCCGAAAGAACTGTCTCCTCTCCAGGTTTCAGTTACCTGTTGATAGGATATATTCTGTTACCAGAAAGAGTGGAAGCAAAGGAAAATAACTTGTTCTTTATTATCTGTGGACTGCGTGTAGAGAAGTGGGGGGACAATAAAAAAAGAATGTGAGAGAGAGAGGAAGAGAGAAAGGTTGAACTCTAATCACAGTTGTAAAGGAGAAGCAAATGAGAGACTGATCAAGAGCATGGAGTAGAGTTTGCATCTGGCAAAGAGATGCAGATGCTTTTTCAGAGAAAGAAGGGATGGAAGTGATAACAACTGAAAATAAGTGTTTATAGTGGTGGCTGGGATATATATCTTCTCTTTCTTTATTCTGATTGCCTAAAAGTGAACAAGGAAGAAAATTGAAAAATTTCAGTGTGGGAAATGGGAGGAAAAAAAAATCTGGAGATGAATAAGAAAAGACTGGAAAGGATTATCTGCTGTTTGTGAAAATTCTTTGATTTTTTAAAAGAATTATTATACTGGATAAACAGCAGGGTCCTACTGAAAACTCCTTGATTTTAAAGTGGAGTCATCCTTGGCTTACTACAAAGAACTAGCTCCTTTAATGCATTTGAGATGATTTTGTTTCAAGTGATTCAATGTGACATCATTCCTTTGGCATATCTTTTGCTTAAAGTGAGGAATATTTTAATTTCAAGTTTCTTTTTGCATTTCACTTGGCTTCAGCAGATTCCTAGCTTGTACTCTTGGACCTCAGTTTTTCACTCTTAGCTTGATCTTCTGTTTTCCTTGCTTGGATTTTCAGGGAATGCAGACCACTGCATATACTGACATTTTTGGTTTATGGGGCCTGCTTGTTAAAAACAAGTTTCAGGGCAGATTTTAGTTGATGTAAGTGGGAAAAACCTTGTCTTGGCTTGGCCGTGCCAGGAACCACATCTTGGAACTTCCTTACTTGTCAACTGTAGTGTCGGTGCTTACTGAGGCTCTATTTCTGAGTGGCACTTACAGATTATTTCTGCAACAAAATTGCCTGTAGCATGTTCTGGGAGGCTGTCTGGATATTGCTCTGGAAAAGAGAAAACCTATGCCTTTTGCAGCCATTTAGTGCTTCTCCTGGATACACAGTCCGTTTATTTTTGCCCTTCAAGAACAGAGAATCTGGTTAGGCAAAACATTTGTGTCAGCCCCCATGTTTCAACACAGGACTGCTTTTAGAGCATTAGGAAATTCATCACCATTGTCTTAAAAAGTCAGTACTATTTCAATATGATGGTAGAGATTAGTTTAGTTGTTTTTTCCTTGTCCTGGAACGGTGGTAAAGAAAATATCTTCATAGTCTGTGCCTCTGTATTAGTATTAGCATACCGACAATAGCATGATGTCTCCTTTGCTACCTTTTGTTTGCAAGCTTATCCCCCACCCCCCACCCTGTGGTTAATGTAGAGGGAGGGGATATATTGTACCAGGGAGACTAAATAAATGATGACTCTAAGGCAGAATTGAACAACTGAATTTTCTCAAAGGTAAGGACCAAGGAGAGCTTTCTGGAGCCAGGTATGAACTAAAGGACAGATATCCTCTTCTTTGAGGAATGTTCATTACCAAGATTCAGCTCCAACTATTTTTTTCTCTTTAATGACATACACATTTCAGATTATCAGGGGAGGGAATGTAATTGGCCTCAAACTGTGCATATATCCACCCCTCAGCCAGGCACACAAGGCAGTTAATATTGACAGTTACACCATGATTACATCCAGCAGAAGAGGGGATGTTCTCAACTGAAAATGATCACCAACAATGGGTGAGGCACATTTACATATATTACCTCATTTAACCCTTGCCATCCACCCATACCTTATGGGTGCTGCTGTCACTGCTAAGTCGCTTCAGTCATGTCTGACTCTGTGTGACCCCGTAGACAGCAGCCCACCAGGCTCTGTCATCCCTGGGATTCTCCAGGCAAAAACACTGGAGTGGGTTGCCATTTCCTTCTCCAATGCATGAAAGTGAAAAGTGGAAGTGAAGTCGCTCAGTCATGTCGGACTGTTCGCGACCCCATGGACTGTAGCCCACCAGGCCCCTCTGTCCATGGGATTTTCCAGGCAAGAGTACTGGAGTGGGTTGCCATTTTCTTCTCCATCTTAGGGGTGCATATTATTATCATTGGTTCCCAAACAAAGAAGCTAAAGCTTTGCTAAGTGAGTGAGCTGCCGTGATGACCAAAATTAAGAAGACTAAAATGAGGATTCAAACCTAAGGTGAAATACTACACACAGTAGAAACTCATTTTCTCATGTTACTTATCATTAGTAGAAACAGATATGTATAGACATAGAGACGGTGATGGTGGTGGTAGTGATTATTTTAGGGCCAGTATAAATGCTCTCTCCTCTTTTTAGTTTTGTTGGTTTATTCACAGGAGATTCTTGTAGGAATTTCTCTGCCCAAATGGCCTTCTTTACTT
Organism: Muntiacus reevesi; assembly: GCF_963930625.1. Classification (NCBI taxonomy): domain Eukaryota; kingdom Metazoa; phylum Chordata; class Mammalia; order Artiodactyla; family Cervidae; genus Muntiacus; species Muntiacus reevesi. The sequence goes on along the minus strand of NC_089265.1, from coordinate 35,045,648 downwards.
TGCATGTCATTTTTCATAGGAGAGGTCCGTAGTGCCTCACTCTAACTTCCTGTATATTTGACTTAATTCTGGAAGAACCAAGTTTTAACTTTAGTAGTGATCTTAATACAGTCAGTTGTATAAAAAACTGATTTATAGGAATGACAGCTGCTGGCCCAGCAGAAAAAGGGATCCAGGCAAACACCAGAACTCAAAAGATACAGTAAGAAGGAAAAATTATGCCTAAGATGCTTGTCATTTGTATCTCAGTAGTCCCAGAGGACTTTGCTGTATTAAACCACAGAACAATCACCAGTGTTTCAAAAGAATATTAAATTATGCTGAATGTCCTCCATCTAAAATGCATGGAAGCACAATATTTATTCTCACCCAGTGGAGATACCATGTAGCTCCCTAGTGTTCTGCTGTGAACTGAGCTCCCATATGGAAATTTTGGGCAGAGTCCTCCAATAAAGATGACCTTTCCATGAGTTGTGCCCATTTGTCCTCCGTCATAGGAGATGAACATCAAGGACCAAGCCCATGATAATATAATGTGATTTCTGAAAACACACAATGGATTTTTTAAATTGTTCATCTTTCTTTATTAGTGAAGAAAGTTCTCTCTCTCTCTCTCATTTCTCTCTCTCTCTCTCTCTTTTTCTCTCTGTGTATAAATACACATACATATACCATGAATTTACTTGAGTGGAACTGGAGATGAGATTTCAAACCTTATTTCCTACTATCTGAACTTCTTAACTCTCTATATATCCTTTTTAGTAGATCCTTCTATCTTTTAGTGTAAGCTCCAAGCACATACTTTGGCACTCTTTTCTGCATTCTTTCTAGACTGTAAAGTTACTTGTGGGGAAAGACCACATTTTGACCATTTTTTTCACCACATGCTTGCTTACTCTTCTCCCACATATGTCCTTCCCTGACTACTACCCTTGTAAGTCTTTTAAATGCTGTCAGTGAGCTTTGGGTAACAATATAAAGATGCTATTGTCACACACTTGCCAATAGTCTGTGAATATTTGAGTCTAATGCTACAAAGGGATCAAGCAGACTCTACCAAGGAAGGGATGGTGCTTTGGGATGTGATAAAACTAAGTAGGAGCTAAGTATAAGGAAAGAAGAGAATGACGGCAGAATATACCAGTCTCTGGGAAACAGAAAAGAAAATGGGCTGGGGGAAACTGAAAGGAACTATGGCAAAGACAGAAGAGAAGGAATAGTAACCTAAAGCCTTCCTAGATGAAAACAAAACAAACAGACTCAAGTTTAGTTAGAAAGGGAGGTTATTAGGTTAACAGCAGTGATGACAAGAAAGTAAAATGAGTGCACAGTAAGTTAAAATCTTTATGGCTATAGTGGTTAGAGTAGACTAAACTGCTGTAACAAACACCTACACCTGAATTGGCCTGGACAGAGTAGAAACTCATTTCTTGCTTATGTAACAGTCCAAAGTGGATGCTTGGGTAGGCAAAGAGCTCTCCTTCATCTGGCAATTTAGAGACTCATACTCCTTCCATCTTATGATTCTCCCATCCTCTGGGACTTAGTCATGGTCTACACCCACATAATGGAAATAGAAGAAAGAAATGGTGGACCACCTGCTCACTTAGAAATCCCAGCCCAGAAGAGTCACACATGACTTCTCATCACCTTCCACTGGAGACAACTGAGCCAGCTAGTTTCCATTTGTAAGGGAGACAGCGGAAGTTTAGTCCAGGTAAGGGCTCAGATAAAGTCAAGGTAATGTGGAGGAAGAGGAGAATAGGTATTCATGGGCAACTTTTGGTTTCTGCTACAGTGTCTCAGGGATTAGCCATAGGGTTCAACAGATCTGTTTTAGAATCCTTATCTGGTAAGATTGATCAATTGCATAGGCTCCGTACAAACCTCAGTTAATTTATCTCTAAAATGAAGATAATATTAGCACCTACCTTATAGGATTCTTATGAGGATTAAGTGAGATAATTAGTATAAAACATTTAGCAGAGTGCAAACCATAAGCACTCAGTAAATGTTTACTGTTATTCTTCATAGCTATAGCACAAATAAGGGAAAGCAACATTTATTCTGTACCTACTTTAGTTCCAAGCTGATGATTGGCATTTTACATATGTTTATTATACAATTCTAAAAGCAGTACCTTAAGGTAAGTATTAGTTACTTGTTACAGACGAGTGATTTGAAACTCAGAGACGTAATGTAGCTAGGATATAGGAAAGCTGGATTTGAGCCTAGATTTTGCTCTTCAGTTGCTAAATCATGTCCGACTGTTTGTGACCCCATGAACTGCAGCACACCAGACTTCCCTGTCCTTCACGATCTCACTGAGTTTGCTCAAACTCATGTCCTTTGAGTCAGTGATGTCATCCAACCATCTTATTTTCTGTCACCCCTTCACTTCTTGCCTTCTATCTTTCCCAGCATCAGGGACTTTTCCAATGAGTCAGTTCTTTGCATGAAGTTACCAAAGTATTGGAGCTTCAGCATTAGTCCTTCCAGTGAATATTCAGAGTTGATCTCCTTTAGGATTGACTGGTTTGTTCTCCTTGCAGTCCAAGGGACTCTCAGGAGTCTTCTTCAGTACCACAGTTCAAAAGCATCAATTCTTTGGTTCTCAGCTTTCTTTATGGTCCAACTCTCACATCCAGTGTAGGTTTAGTTAATTCCAAATCTCATATTATTTCCACTGAGTATACACTGAGGGGAAAAACAAATGGGGAGTGGGTGAAGTAGGTGACCAGAAGAAACAGCCAAATCTGGGACAAAAGTATGTAAATCATTTGAACTCTGAGGACTTAGAGACAAGGGACCCTAACCTTCACTATCAGTCTCACCCTCTTTTAATCCCAACACTTAGTTTAGAGGAGGGATCTTTAAACTGATAAGGGAGGAAGAGTATGTGCCTTAACAAGAGTTAAGACCTGTGCAAAACACACGTAAGAATTGTATATGTGTTTGTATTCTACCTTTAATATGTTCAATCTATGCTTTGAGACTCCCAGATCCTGCTCAGATTTAGTGGTATGCTTGAAACCATTGTTTCCTGTTACTACCAGGAGTATTTCCAGAGACGGGGCAGTAGAGGAGGAAATTTAGGACTCAATATGTAGTCACTGAAGGGAAGAATTCTCCCAGGTATACCTGGAGGTAAATGGGTGGGTTCCATCCTCGTGTGTCAAACGTATACTCTCTCACTTCATCTTTAGTAATGGTAACTCAGGTCAGTTTTTTTGGAATTCCTATTTCTGTAAGGCCCTATACACCCCCACCCCTTAAAACGTACAAGTTAAAACAAAATGGGGTATGTTCTTCATTGCAGGGGAGTAAGGGTTCCTGGACTCAATTCCAGTGGTGGTATGTGTGTGTGTTTATGTGTGTAGGTTTCCCCACACCAACCAGCAGTTCTTCGACACCAGCAGGGTGTCTGAGAATTCAGCTCAGTTTTGACAGTATCAGCTCAGAGATAGAATCAGATTCCACAGGTAAAGGGTTCAGTCCATAAGACCTCCCCTCACCTCAGAGGCCAGTCACAGGTCCAGGTTGTTATCTGTACTTCTGACCAACTGACTATAAATCAGAGATTTATAAACCAGATTCCCTGCTCAGTTTCAGTTAGTTTGCTAGAATGGCTCAAGCAACTCAGGAGAACTCATTTCCTCACTAGATTACTGAGTTATTATAAAGGCTATCAGAGAAATTGAATCAACAGCAAGATGAAGAGATACATAGAGTAAGGTGTTAAACATAGGAGCTCTGTCCTTGTGGAGCGTGGGACTTGGCAAGTGGCACACAGAAGTGTTCTGTCTCTCCTTTATGGAAGCTCTCCAGTAAAGGGCCAAAGGGCTGTCATTCTCGGCTTCTATGGAGGCTTCATTATATAGTCATGGCTGACTAAGTCATTGGCCAGTGGCAACTGGTTCAACCGCCAGTCTCTCTCCTCTTCCTCCTCAATCAGGGGTGAGACTGAAAGTTCCAGTCCTCGAATCACATGGCTGGTTCCTCTGCAACCAGCCCCCACTGTTACGTGGGGTCATAATGTCAACTCCTGTGGAGTATTTTCAGGAACTGAGGAAAAGGAACTGAATATTGATTTCATTGTTCTTACTGCTCAGGAAATGCCAAGCTTCGGGGAGCTGTGAGCCGGGAGCGGCTTCCCTGCTGGCTCAGCTGGTGAAGAACCTGCCTGCACTGCGGGCGACCTGGGTTCTGTGCCTGGGCTGGGAGATCCCCTGGAGGAGGGAGCAGACTATGGATCAAGTTATATGTGAGGAAAACACATTTGGTCATCTGAATGACCAAATATACAGATCTTTTTTTTTTAATAGATACACAGTTGGCCCTCCATATTCTTAGGTTTTGCATTTGTGGGTACAGGAGGTTAACTGTATTCTTTACTCTTTGCCATTTTATATAAGGAACTTGATCATCTGTGGATTTTGGTACGCTTGAGGCTCCTAGAACCAATCCTCTTGGATACTGAGGGACAATGCTCTGTTTTTCCTATAAATCGCAGTATCACACATGGCTTTGCTGAGACTATACTAGGCTAATTTGTATTATAGAAATTTGTATTTTGAGGATATAGGATACTACATTTCTCAAATCTGTTTGACCCCAGGACATTTTGCCATAGGGGCTGTTTTTTCAGGGAACACATTTTGGGAAGCCCTGCTCTGTTGCATTTCGCTTGCTGGTGCTCCAGAGTGACTTGAGTTTTGAGATCTTAGAAGAGAATTTGCTGTGTTCTTAGAAAAACATGTTTTCCAAAAGTTCGTGAGATTTCTTTCCCAATTGTAACAGGGAAAATCCCTTTTTATCACTTCTCAAGCTGCCATATATTGGAGACACAATTACTTGGCTGTGTCTCTGTCTGTGTCTCTGTGTCTCTGTCTGTCTCTTGGCAGTCATTTCTGCCTCTTTCTCCTTTGTTGGCATATACCTTCTGTCAGGAAATGAATCATGAAGAGTTTAATCAAGTATTAGCATCATCTTTCCTTGTATAATTGGTGGTCTAGCGCTTGGATATGTGACTGAATTTCTGACCAGTAAGGCAAATAGAAGTCTTCTGAGATTTCTGCAGAAATATTTTTTCATTAAAAAGAAAGTTTACGAGAACCAAAACCCACTTCTACCTGTCCCCTCCTCCTGCTTTGAACATTGTTAGGCAAGAATGTACAGGTATGTGGAACAGGTTGAGGTGTTCTGGAGAGTTGCAGAAATTACATCTGTAACTGATATGTTCGATCCAGTCCTAGAATTATCCACTTGTGAGAGTCCTGTCAAGTGAGATTATTGAGATCTTTATTGTTTAATTCACTTTTATCTTAGCATTCTCCTACCTGCAACAGAAATAATTCTAAGCAGTACTTAAGACACGATACTTAATATGGAGAGTCTGTCTGTATTTCAGTAAAACCTTATTTACAAAAGTAGACAGGGTGATTTTGGCTCATGGATTTTAGTTTGATAACCTCTTTTCTAATCCACCAAACTTTATCTTTACTACTTTATATTCTCTGGCTGATATTTGACAGAAAGATTCCCATTTTATAAATGAGGTATTTAAAGCTTAGAGAAGTTGACTTGTTCATGGTCATGTCACAGGCAAGTTGGGACCCTGCCCAGTTCTGGTTTGTTTGCCCACCTGTGTTTGTCTCTAGCACATTGCCACTACACTATCTTTGGGACCTTCTCTGCAAATCACAGACCCATGTTTGAGTCAGAAGTCCAGTTTGGTATAGAAGAGGGGTCTAAAAGGCTCCTTACAAAGACTGAAATATCAGTCAGATAATTGAAAATTGGAACAGATCATTTCCCTCTTCCTCTGTCTAGGAATTCCATGCTGTTCATGGGGTTCTCAAGGCAAGAATACTTAAGTGGTTTGCCATTCCCTTCTCCAGTGGACCACATTTTGTCAGAACTCTCCACCATGACCCGTCCATCTTGGGTGGCTCTACATGGCATGATTCATAGTTTCATTGAGTTATACAAGGCTGTGGTCCATGTGATCAGTTTGGTTAGTTTTCTGTGATTGTGGTTTTCATTCTGTCTGCCCTCTGATGGAAAGGATAAGAGGCTTATGGAAGCCTCCTAATGGGAGAGACTGACTGAAGGGGAAACTGGGTCTTGTTCTGATGAGCGGAGCCATGCTTCAGTTCAGTTCAGTTCAGTCACTCAGTCATGTCCGACTCTTTGCGACCCCATGAAATGCAGCATGCCAGGCCTCCCTGTCCATCACCAACTCCTGGAGTTTACTCAAACTCATGTGCATCGAGTCGGTGATGCCATCCAGCCATCTCATCCTCTGTCGTCCCCTTCTCCTCCTGCCCCCAATCCCTCCCAGCATCAGGGTCTTTTCCAATGAGTCAACTCTTGGCATGAGGTGGCCAAAGTATTGGAGTTTCAGCTTCAGCATCAGTCCTTCCAATGAACACCCAGGACTGATCTCCTTTAGGGTGGACTGGTTGGATCTCCAACCAGAAGACTCTCAAGAGTCTTCTCCAACACCACAGTTCAAAAGCATCAATTTTTCGGCACTCAGCTTTCTTCATTGTCCAACTCTCGCATCCATACATGACTACTGGAAAAACCATAGCCTTGACTAGATGGACCTTTTTTGGCAAAGTAATGTCTCTGCTTTTTAATATGCTATCTAGGTTGGTCATAACTTTCCTTTCAAGGAGCAAATGTCTTTTAATTTCATGGCTGCAATCACCATCAACAGTGATTTTGGAGCCCAGAAAAATAAAGTCAGCCACTGTTTCCACTGTTTCCCCATCTATTTGCCATGAGGTGATGGGACCAGATGACATCATCTTAGTTTTCTGAAGGTTGAGCTTTAAGCCAACTTTTTCACTCTCTTCTTTCACTTTCATCAAGAGGCTCTTTAGTTCTTCTTCACTTTCTGCAATAAGGGTGGTGTCATCTCCATATCTGAGGTTATTGATATTTCTCCCGGCAATCTTGATTCCAGCTTGTGCTTCTTCCAGCCCAGAGTACACTGCATATAAGTTAAATAAGCAGGGTGACAATATACAGCCTTGACGTACTCCTTTTCCTATTTGGAACCAGTCTGTTGTTTCTTGTCCAGTTCTAACTGTTGCTTCCTGGCCTGCATATAGGTTTCTTTTCTTTTTTTGCATATAGGTTTCTTAAGAGGTGGGTCAGGTGGTCTGGTATGCCCATCTCTTTCAAAATTTTCAACCGTTTATTGTGATCCACACAGCCAAAGGCTTTGGCATAGTCAATAAAGCAGAAGTAGATGTTTTTTGGAACTCTCTTGCTTTTTTGATGATCCAGTGGATGTTGGCAATTTGTTCTCTGGTTCCTCTGCCTTTTCTAAAACCAGCTTGAACATCTGGAAGTTCACGGTTCACATATTGCTGAAGCCTGGCTTGGAGAATTTAGAGCATTATTTTACTAGCATGTGAGATGAGTGCAATTGTGAAGTACTTTGAGCATTCTTTGGGAATGCCTTTCTTTGGGGTTGGAATGAAAACGGACCTTTTCCGCCACCTTTTCCTGTGGCCACTGCTGAGTTTTCCAAATTTGCTGACATATTGAGTGCAGCACTTTCACAGCATCATCTTTCAGGATTTGAAATAGCTCAACTGGAATTCTATCACCTCCACTAGCTTTGTTTGTAGTGATGCTTTCTCAGGCCCACCTCACTTCACATTCTAGGATGTCTGGCTCTAGGTGAGTGATCACACCATCGTGATTATCTGGGTCATGAAGATCTTTTTTATACAGTTCTTCTGTGTATTCTTGCCACCCCTTCTTAATATCTTCTGCTTCTGTTAGGTCCATACTGTTTCTGTCCTTTATCGAACCCATCTTTGCATGAAATGGTCCCTTGATATCTCTAATTTTCTTGAAGAGATCTCTAATCTTTCCCATTCTGTTTTTTTCCTCTGTTTCTTTGCATTGATCACTGAGGAAGGCTTTCTTATCTCTCCTGGCTATTCTTTGGAACCCTCCATTCAAATGGGAATATCCTTCCTTTTCTCCTCTGTTTTTCACTTCTCTTTTTTTCACAGCTATTTGTGAGGCCTCCTCAGACAGCCATTTTGCTTTTTTGAGTTTCTTTTCTTGGGGATGGTCTTGATCCCTGTCTCCTGTACAATGTCATGAACTTCTGTCCATAGTTCATCAGGCACTCTGTCTATCAGATCTAGTCCCTTAAATCTATTTCTCACTTCTACTGTATAATCATAGGGGATTTGATATAGGTCATACCTGAATGATCTAGTGGTTTTCCCTACTTTCTTCAATTTAAGTCTGAATTTGGCAATAAGGAGTTCATGATTTGAGCCACAGTCAGCTCCCGGTCTTGTTTTTGCTGACTGTATAGAGCTTTTCCATCTTTGGCTGCAAAGAATATAATCAATATGATTTCAGTGTCGACCATCTGGTGATGTCCATATGTAGAGTCTTCTCTTGTGTTGTTGGAAGAGGGTGTTTGCTATGACTAGTGGGTTCTCTTGGCAAAACTCTATTAGCCTTTGCCCTGCTTCATTCTGTACTCCAAGGCCAAATTTGCCTGTTACACTAGGTGTTTCGTGACTTCCTACTTTTGCATTCCAGTTCCCTATAATGAAAAGGATGTCTTTTTTGGGTGTTAGTTCTAAAAGGTCTTGTAGGTCTTCATAGAACCGTTCAACTTCAGCTTCTTCAGCATTACTGGTCGGAGCATAGGCTTGAATTACCATGATATTGAATGGTTTGCCTTGGAAACGAACAGAGATCATTCTGTCGTTTTTGAAATTGCATCCAAGTACTGCATTTCGAACTCTTTTGTTGACCATGATGGCTACTCCATTTCTTCTAAGGGATTCCTGCCCACAGTAGTAAATATAATGGTCTTCTGAGTTAAATTCACCCATTCCCGTCCATTTTAGTTCTCTGATTCCTAGAATGTCTACATTCACTCTTACCATCTCCTGTTTGACCGCTTCCAGTTTGCCTTGCTTCATGGACCTAACATTCCAGGTTCCTATGCAATATTTCTCTTTACAGCATCAGACCTTGCTTCTATCACCAGTCACATCCACAACTGGGTATTGTTTTTGCTTTGGTTCCATCCCTTCATTCTTTCTGGAGTTATTTCTCCACTGATCTCCAGTAGCACATTGGGCACCTACCGACCCAGGGAGTTCCTCTTTCAGTATCCTATTATTTTGCCTTTTCATACTGTTCATGGGGTTCTTAAGGCAAGAACACTGAAGTGGTTTGCCATTCCCTCCTCCAGTGGACCACATTCTGTTAGATCTCTCCACCATGACTCTTCTGTCTTGGGTGGCCCCATATGGCATGGCTTAGTTACATTGAGTTAGACAAGACTGTGGTCCATGTGATTAGATTGGCTGGTTCTCTGTGATTATGATTTCAGTATGCCTGTCCTTTGATGCCCTCTCACAACACCTACCGTCTTACTTGGGTTTCTCTTACCTTGGACGTGGGGTATCTCTTCACGGCTGCTCCAGCAAAGCACAGCCACTGCTTCTTACCTTGGTCGAGGAGTATCTCCTCATGGCCGCCCCTCCTGACCTTGAACGAGGAGTAGCTCCTCTCGGCCCTCCTGGGCCCACACAGCAGCCGCCACTCCTTGGATGTGGGGCCATGCTTAGTAAATCTTTAATCCAATCTTCTGTTGATGGGTGGGACTGTGTTCCCTCCTTTTTGTTTGACCTGGGGCTGACCTATTGTGGAGGTAATGAAGATAATGGAGACCTCCTTCAAAAGGTCCCATGCACGCACTGCCGCACTCAGTGCCCACGACCCTGCAGCAGGCCACCGTTGACTCAGACCTCCACCGGAGACTCCTGGACACTCATGGGCAAGTCTGGGTCAGTCTCTTGTGGGGTCACTGCTCGTTTCCCCTGAGTCCTGGTGCATACAAGGTTCTGTTTGTGCCCTCTAAGAGTCTGTTTCCCCAGTCCTGTGTAAGTTCTGGTGGCTCTATGGTGGCGTTAAAGGCGACCTCCTCCAAGACACCTTATGCCATACCCAGGTCTGCTACACCCAGAGCCCCTCCGCCTGTGGCAGGCCGCTGCTGACCTGTACCTTCGCAGGAGACTCTCAGACACAGTTCTGATTCAGTCTCTCTGGGTCCTGGTGCACATAAGGTTTGTTTGAGCCCTCTTGAGCATCTCTGATGGGTAAGTGGTTTGATTCTAAATGTGATTTCACCCTTCCTACCATCTTGCTGGGGCTTCTCCTTGCCCTTGGACGTGGGATATCTTTTTTTGGTGGGATCCGACATTCTCCAGTCGATGGTTGTTCAGCAGCGAGTTGTAGTTTTGGAGTTCTTGCAGGAGATGATGAGTGTATGTCCTTCGTGTGGATCACAACAAACTGTGGGAAATTCTTCAAGAGATGGGAATACCAGACCACCTGACCCTTCTCCTGAGAAATCTGTATGCAGGTCAAGAGGCAACAGTTAGAACTGGACATGGAACAACAGACTAGTTCCAAATCAGAAAACCAGTGTGTGAAGGCTGTATATTATCACCCTGTTTATTTAACTTATATTTAGAGTACACCATGTGAAATACTGGACTGGATGAAGCACAAGCTGGAATCAAGATTGCCATGAAAAATATCAATATCCTCAGTTATGCAGATGACACCACCCTTATGGCACAAAGTGAAGAAGAACTACAGAGCCTCTCAATGAAAGTGAAAGAGGAAAGTGAAAAAGTTGGCTTAAAACTCAACATTCAGAAAACTAATATCATGGCATCTGGTCCCATCACTTCATGGCAAATAGATGGGGAAACAATGGAAACAGTGACAGACTTTATTTTCTTGGGCTCCAAAATCACTACAGATGGTGACTGCAGCCATGAAATTAAAAGACACTTGCTCCTTAGACGAAAAGCTAGAGGCTAACCTAGACAGCATATTTAAAAGCAGAGACATTACTTTGCTGACAAAGGTCCATATAGTCAAAGCTATGGTTTTTCCAGTAGTCATGTATGGATGTGAGAGATGGACTATAAAGAAACCCGATCTTTCAAGAATCAATGCTTGAACTGTGGTGTTGGAGAAGACTCTTGAGAGTCCCTTGGACTGCAAGCTAATCCAACCAGGCAATCCTAAAGGAAACCAGTCCTGAATATTCATTGGAAGGACTGATGATGAAGCTGAAATTCTAATCCTTTGGCTGCCTGAGGTGAAGAACTGACTCATTGGAAAAGACCTTGATGCTGGGTAAGATTGATGGCAGGAGGAGAAGGGGACGACAGAGGATGAGATGATTGGATGGCATCACTAACTCGATTGACATGAGTTTAAGTAAACTCCGGGAGCTGGTGCTAGACAGGGAAGCCTGGCATGCTGCAGTCCATGGGGTTGCAAAGAGTTGGACATGAATGAGCGACTGAACTGACTGTCTAGGAATTATTCTCTGTTTATTTCTAAGAATAAAAAGGTTGTCTTTTTTTTCCTACCTTGAACCAGCCTGACCAGTAACTTTTTAGGTTTGTCAGATGCTGACATGGGGTCTCCCTTTGAGTCCCAGCCCAAGAAAACCAGCTGTCCTCTCATGCTAACAAGACAACATTTTTGTTGGATCATTTCTTCTCCAACCTGGGCCACCTCTGAGCCCATTTCTGTCAAAAATTCTCCTTCCCAACAGGCTAGCTCTTCTCCTACAAATTTGGAAAGGGCCTTGAAAGCCAACACTGTTTACCAATTTGTTCTTAGAAGTGTCAGAGCTGTAATCAGGCAAGGTCAAGCAACAATTCTCACAGCTGTTATAAAACATTGCTAATTGCTCTACAGGCTTAATAGAAATACATCGTGCCGTAGCTTGGAAATAGTAATTATTGTGGCTCAGGTTTCTTGGCCTAAGTTCCCTGGCTGCATATTCCCTTCCAGCCAAAGGAAAAAAATAAGAATAACCCAAACCTCTAAACTTTATGAATAATAATAATGCAAAATCATGAAAGTGTTCTTAACATAAAAAGTCTTCCTATTAAAATTGTGATCCTTTGTTAAGAAGGCAGTGTAGATCTCACAAATGGAAACTCTAAAGAGTTGGATTCTCTATCTCATGTTAAGAAATATTGATTGCAGCCCACAAGAAAGCTTTCATTTAACCACATTTTAAAAAGCTTTCATAAATATTGCAATAAAGTGAAATTCATTGCCAGTTAAACTCTAACTCCAGCATGAGCTTATTTATCATCCAGATGACTGAACTGCTGGCAAGAGGAAACAGAGGGACAGTGGGGGATTTATATAGCACATCTTGAAATATCTTCCTGTAAGGTAATAAAGGGCATGCTCCACATTTGGATCTGATGGCCAATAAACAATTTTCAGAAAAAGGAAGAGATGATAGAAATAGGGTGCATTAGGAAGTTCTATTTATGCTACAGTCAATTATTGCCATTTTCAGCTTTTATTATAAGCTTCTTTTTCTTTTCCCCTATTAAGCATAACTTGTCAGAAATCCTATACCAAGGGAATAAAATGTCAGGATGGTGTCCAAATCATTATAGCAGGTTCCTCGTAACAGATTCTTACTTCTAGAAACTCTAAATGATTTGTGACTGTATTCATGGCATTTGAAAGTAAAATTAGTCAAGTGAGATTTTTTAATGAAGAATCTTTGATAAGAAGAGCTCTTTGAGTTAAGCATGCTGACACATATACCTGATTTTTTCTGGCATATTCTCATTCACAATGTGAAAAGTCCTGTCCAAACCTGTGCTTACATGTACATCTTTGTATATAATACTGTTTTAATAGAGTTTATATCCCTGTAGTCATCAAAATAAAAGCATTTTAAAAAGAAAAGAGAGATATATTTATTAGCAAAGAACTAGATGGGATTCCCATTCCATTTGAAGCTACTTTAAACTTTAAAGGTGAAATTAAATATAAACCATGAGGAAAACAGGTTAGAGGGAAAACAAAGGTAGAAAACATATAAAAAAGAGAGAAATTGATATATACAATCTGTATACTGTATGTTCATTTCCTAGAGGTCATGTAGTTCATGTTGAACTTCTTAGTTTCCCAAGCAAAAATGGTCAGTAGTCACATGATTCTGGGCCCACAAAATAAATATAAAGCAATTGTGTGGGAGAGATGTGTTTTGGTAGTGAGACAAAATGCTGAGAAATTTCTTCTGTGAGTTCCTATAAAGAAAAAACTGTGTAAAGTAATGAACTGTGCTCTTAAAGACATGACAGTAAGTGTAGTAAAATATCTCATATGCTCTTTTTCATAGTATCTCTCAGTCTAGGTCAGTGGGAAATTGTCAGAGCACAATTCAACCAGAGCAGCCGTGAGAGCAGAGTGCTAAACCACTGGTCTGTAACTGGAGACACTGTGGTCTCTCTTTGTTCTTGTCCTTTTCTGTTTCTGTCTGCCACTACTAATTGGTGTCTCATTTCTCATACTTATGCATTAGGCTTGCCAAGCAGCCTGCCCTAGAAAATACAAGTAGAAAACCCACTGCTCTTATAGAGTTATGGTCATGTTGAGACCTAGTTTTAATATATGTATATGAAATCATACATGTAGTGTGTGTATGTGTGTGTGTGCATATTTGGAACTTTAGGAGGTCAGGACAAACAACTAGGATTCCTTTGTGTTGAGGACCTGGGAGTTTGTCCAGTACATTATATATTTCTGGCCTACGCTTGTCATCCTGGTGTAGATATAACATCTGTAGATGTAATAGCTCCCTTTCATACTTAAAAGTACCTCAGTTTGGAAGCTAAGTAATATGGGTCACCTCACTTCTAAATACACTAGAATCAAAGGATGAAGGCTAATGATATTGTCAATTATCTTCCCTCAGGCCAATAGGCCAATTACTAGGAACATGGCAGAAATTTCATGACAGAAGAAATAGTCAACCTGCAGCATCAAAGATACCTTTGAACAAACCCAAAGAACTGCAGTCACTGGGCAAACAAATTACCTGTATCGTATCAGAGGTTAAGTCCCTTTCCACTTGGAACAGAAGAGCTCTGACTTTGATGGAGATAGGAGAACTTGGGTCCAGCAGCTGATTAGAACCTGCAACACCAGTTATAGCATCATCAACACAAGGGAACAGAGTGGTATTGCGAGGTGGCTGGCATAGTGGCAATGGCATTTAGCATCTGAAAGCAAGATCGTAAGGGACTTGAGCCATAGGGATATAATGAGATGATTAGGAGAGGAGAATCTTTTTCTTGAAACAATATACATCCTTAAGGTGTATATTAAGGTGTACTTAAGGTGAGAACTGTCGCTGGTGTCCCTGATGTGTGTGTGTGCATATGTGTATGAGAGAGATTAAGCATAAGATAGAAAATAACAATGGAAAGAATAAACTGAGGATTGAAACAGGAGAGTTTACTGGTGATTAATTTGGGCATCTAGGAACAGAATCAAGCACATCTCTGTGATATGCAAACCAAAATATAGGGGGAAGTAAGTGCTGTAAATAGACTTGACTTTAAAATCAGCTCAATAAACAATGGAACAAGGAAAATGAAAGAATTTCACTATTTCATTTCGAATCCTGAGTTAAAATCCTGTTTTTTCTAGTATAAATTGACTGCTTTGCTCTTAACTAGAAAAAAGGAAGCTAGAAATGAAAATGAATGAAAGTCAACCAGGTATAAATATAAATCCCAAGGATGTGGAATACTCACACAGGAAGATGGCTTTGGTCTAGATAAGAACATGGATTTGTATCCCCTCCATAAGGACCAGAGCCTCAAAAAGCTACTTGGCAAAAATCTGGAGAAGTGGATATTTGCTGGGCTATTTCTTTCCAGGAGCTTTAGTGTGTCAAAACAATCATCCAGGGGAAATCAAAATTCACGGCTTCTAGCCTAAGTGAGCAAAATGTCTGAATTTCTGTCACTCATGTAACATAGGAACCCCAGGCAAGATATTAACATAAAAAATATGTCTAAGAAAATAGATGACTTAGGGATCTAGGCAGAAGGAAGCAAGAGTAGTTCTGAGAGACAGAAAATACAGGGTTCATAGAACTTCCAAAGTTCAACAATCTAGTGAAATTAAGCTCATAAGTAAAAAAAAAAAAGTATAAATCTGTGAGTTCACAGATAGTAAGGTAAAGGAGATATAATACAGTAACAAAATGACAGAGCATATTAGAAAAGATTATATATTAACATATTTAGAGCAGGTTAAAGAAATGATAGAAAGAATAGAAACTATAATAAAAATGGATTTGCTGAACAGTAAATGTGTTGGCAAAAAATGTTTTGAAAGAAGTCAAATACATATTGTAGAAATAAAAATATAGTATTTGAAATTAAGAACTCAGTGAATGTGTTAAATAACAGATTAGAGATGACTGAAGAAAGACTGAGGGATTTGGGAGGTCAATATGAGAAAATAACCTATAATACAGATCTCAGAGATAGGAGGGAGAGCATGAGAAAGTATTATGTGCATCTAACATGAGTTCTCATAGGATGAAATGGAGAGAATAAAGAAGCAGCAGCTTTCTAAAAGACATTTTCCATGTTTGGAAAAAAAGGATCGAATCCTCCAATTGACAGAGTACTCTAAGTCTTCAACAGGATAAATAAAAACCTAGACAAACTGTGGGAAACTAGAGAACATCAAATAACATCTTGAAGTCAGAGGAAAACAGATATCTCTAATAGAAGAATCACAACTAGATTGGTATACTTCTGAATGGTGGCGATGGATGGCAGAACATAATGGGATAATACTTTCCAGGTTCCAAGGGAAGCTGTACCTCATTTAATAGTGACAATGAAATAAAGACATTTTCAGAGAAAGAAGTAAGTTTACTAATCATTTACTTTGATAAGGAATTGCTAAAAGATATTCTTTGTGTTTTATTTTTTTTTTAAGTGAACCCAAAGGGAAGGGGTAGGAAGCAAGAAGAAATTGTAAACAAGACAACTGTAAATATGTGAATAAGCCTAAATAAGCATTCACTGTAAAGGTATAAATCTTGTAAAAGATACTAATTTTGGGGGGTAGGATTGTTAAACAAGTGGAAGTAAAACACTAAACAACAAGATAAAAAAAAGAGGGGTGATTTGAATTAAAGCATTCTTAGATATTTGTATTATTTAAGAGGGGAAAGAATGGTTAGTTTTAAATATTACTGAGTCAAATTTACATGTAAACAAATAAGGGTAGCTCATAACAAAATAAAAATAGAAAATGTCTATTTTGATACCAATTGAGAGGGTAAGAAGAGGAATAAATAAAGCCTTATCATTTCAATAGGAGGAATGGAAAGAGAAAAGAAAGAGAAAGTTAATAGAAAGCATAAAATAAGGTGAAGGAAATCCAAAATATATTAGAAATCACAACGCAAATAGTATGGATTTCTATGTTAAAAGGAAATTTATTATATTATTCAATGACTGAACAAAAAAATAGAAACCAAATAAGTAGTAAGACATTCACAGGAGCCAAGCTAATGACACTGAGAAACTGAAGCAAAAAGGATATAAAGATCTACCAGGGATGGCAAAGGCTCTTGATTATCTATCCAGCAGGCATTCTAGATGCCCTTCTTAGCCCTTTATTCTTGATGGCAGAGTCCTTATCTTACTCTAGAGGATGAAACTACAAGATTTCCAGGCAACTAGTTTCTTTGGAAACCAGCATAGCCCTGTGCAAGTCTCCTGGTTTTTGTATATTTAACTACTGACTAGATCATTTAGGACCCTAATCCATTCTCACATTCTGAGACCTCCCTCCACTCCACCCACCCCCATTTTAAAAGATAGAGATCTGTGTTAATTATATGAGTTTATTATAGAAATTTAGCATCCATTTTTTTAACTGTACTATTTGTTTCAGTTCATTATTGTCTTCATTAATATTCTGGTTGCATTTACTTTCTATTAGATACAACTTCCAGGAAAGCTATTGTTTTCCTGATATAAAGGCACAGATTGATCAGGGAGAACTACTTCCTGTTTGGAACACAGATGCCTGTGAGTGGGGTCACTATTTTGCAGTTATGTGGATTAAAACCAAATGCTAAGGATAGTAGAAGAGGAAGCTAGAAGGAGCCAGGGTCCTTTTGAATTCCTCAAGCAACAAAAGTAGCCTTGAGCTGTCTGCCTCTATACTTGTTAACAAGTAAACAAAAGAATTCCTATCTGGTCTAAGCCATCCTGGTTGAATTTCTCTTACAATTGAGTATAATCCTACACTGAGATTTTAAAATCCATCAAAGCTCTTTTAAGAATTGGACATTTTTTTCTTAAGAGAAAAACACACAATTTAGATCAGTGCTTCTCAAACATTAGGATGTGTTGGAATCATTTGGAAGACTTGTTAAGATAGAATGGTGGGTAACCCCCAGATTTCCTTTCTGTAAGCCTGTGGCAGGCCCAAGCATTTGCATCTCTAATATAATGTGCTACTGATGCTGCTGGTCCAGGCAGCACCAAATTAGACCAACCAAAACCAGTGAATATCCAGAGCTGGAGGAAGCATAAGCTTTTTCCCACCCTGAACTCTTAGATATGTCAGATGATTTGCCCAAGGTTCCATGGCAAGTTAATGGCAGACTGTATCTTAAATTCTAAATTTCCTAATTCCTAGTCTAGGGCCTTTCTATGTCCACTGCTTTGCTGTTGAGTGAATTTATGGATTTGCTTGGCTCTCTTCTAAAATTATTATTTTTATTATTATATTTTAGAAGAGATCGAGTGTATATATTGGAGAAGGAAATGGCGACCCACTCCAATATTCTTGTCTGGAGAATCCCATGGACAGAGGAGCCTGGGAGGCTACAGTCCACGGGGTCGCAAGTGTCGGACACGACTCAGCAACTAAGCTGTCACCACCACCAAGTGTATATATAGTGTGTGTATCTGTGTGTTTGTGCATTTCTACCAAGAAATGATTTGAATTCAATTTGAGCACATTCTGTTAACGAGGCAAACAAGTAACACAGTGACTCAGGATGAGTTTCAAATTCTTGTTTTGAAATTACTTAAGAAGAACAGCGTAGTCCTTCACTTCTCTTTATTTCCCTCCCGTACATCTGAACTATGCTCATCCCTGCTCAGTGTCACCTTCTTGCAATCTCCTGCTTCTAGAAGAGGAGGGGTATGAATATCTTAGACAAACTGATGTTCTTACCAAAGATCCCTGAGCCATCCAAGCATTTCTTCCTAACCTGAACATTGCTGCACCTCCCAGCAGGCAAGTAGTCATTGCCTAAACCAGGGGTCAGCAGATTTTTTTCTGTTAAGGGCCAGGTGGTAAATATTTTAGGTTTTGTGGGCCAGTGTCTCTGTCACAGCTCCTCATTTCTGCTCTTGCAGTTTGAAAGTGGTTATAGACAATACATAAATAATGAGCGTGGATGTGCTCCAATAAAATTTTATTTATGGACACTGAAGTTTAAATTTCATATTTTCTCATGTCACAAAGCAGTATTCTTCTTTTAGTGGCTTTTAAAGCATTTAAAAATGTAAAATGCATCCTGAGCTTGTACAACAATGGGCAGCAGACTGAATTTGGTCCTCAGGCTATAGTTTGCTGACCACTAAATCGGAGCTCTTCCTTCCCCATTCTTTCTCCAACAGCCTCTTCCTGACCTTAGTGGAGTCTTCAGGTCAAAGTTTGTTTCTTTTCTATCATTAAGATTCTATTGCTGGTAATTAATATGTAAGAAAAAAATCAACCTGATATACAAACTAAAAGTACAGGGTGATGGCACATCAGTTTAGCAGAGGTAGGAAAGGTACTAACCAGGGACACTAAAAAAAAAAAAAAAGGCTATCTTATGTTGATGGGAATTGGTACTTTTCCAGAAAGTATTTCATTTGTTTGTATGCAACAAAGATCTTCAAATATCTATAGTCTTTTCCCCAGACTATTTCAGAAAACATCCTAAGGAGGCAACCAGGGATAGGGACAAAAGGTACTTATTTTCTGATGATTATAGATAGAGAAAAATATGTTTATTGAAGTGTTATAATTTATAATAAAAATTTTTTTAAAACCTAAATGTCTAAACATAGGGAAATGGCTACATAGATTTTAGTTTATCTGTGCAATACTATGAGTGATTATCTCTGTGTGTAGTACTAAGGATAAGTTTTTTTCTTGTTTGGACTTTTCTATCTTCAGGTTTCCCACAGTGAGTATACATGACTTTTAAAATTAAGCAAGATGATAAGTAATTAACAAATAAAAGGAGATTAAAAAATTCATATAATAATCACAGTGTTTTCTTTTCCTTTAGATCTTTTGCTTGGGTGTGATGGTGTGATCTGAAGGCCTCCAATGTTGTTGAAGTTACCTTATTCCCTTTGGTGTTTCTGTGAACCTCCTGACTCTTTGCAACTGCTTTGCCACCTTGCTGTCATTTCTCCTACCTTCACAACTCTGCCGTAGTAATTCCCCTTGGTTTATGGCTGAAGAACCTTTTCCCACCAGTGGTACAATTCTTCCACTAGGAGTAAGGTGCTCTTTAATTTTCAGTTTCTTGCAGTGCTCCTAGTGTTTTCAGCTTCTTTTACTTCCTAGAGTCTTTCTTTTTTTCCCCAATGAAGCCAAGTTCCCTGACACTCGCGTCAAAGAAAAATGTAAGTACATACAGGGTTCTGTATCCAAATGACCCCTTCCTCTGCAATCAAACATTCTCCTCCTACTAAACATGGGCTTCTCACTTCACTTGAACTGTAACACATGAAACCTACCCAAGCTGGAACTGTCCTGAGTTTGTGGGAGACTTTGCATCACCTCTTTTTTTGCCTTTATGTTTTATTATGTTTTCATTTATGTTTCCCAAAAGAGATCTCTTAGGTTTCCCTCAAGGATAATTGAATAACTGAGTTTGCAGAGGCTTTATTTTTTAATTGAAGTATAGTTGATTTACAGTATTGTGTTAATTTCAGATGTACAGCACAGTGATCCAGTTATATCTATATCTGTATCTGAATCTATAGATATATATATACACTTAACTGAATCTAAATATATACATACACATATATATTCTTTTTCAGTTTATTCTTCATTATAGGTTATTACAAAATATTGAATATAGTTCTCTGTGCTATGTAGTAGGCCCTTATTGTTTATTTTGCATGACAGAAACTTTAGTGTTTTCTAATAGTTTTTCCCATTAAGGCAAATATATAAAATAAACATAATTTTATAACACATTGGGAAAAAAATAGAGAAGGATGTTTGTGGCTGGAAATGCTTGGCTTAGAAGCTCTTGCTGTCCCAGACCATGCCCCAGCATCATGGCACACAATTGTAATCTATTTGAGAGACGGCAGAATGCCATGGCCTAGTGGGGAAGTCCTGCCTTAAAGATCAGTGAGTCCATTCAACCCTCATTCCCTCTACTTTACTGACTAAGAAATGAGACCCACTCCAGACCTCAGTGGTATCAGGAGGCCAAGCAAGACGTTGAGTCAATGATCTAGGAAAATGAAGAGGATGAAGCCGGGAAGCCTTCTTCTCTACCTGTATTCATTCATTTTAATCTCCTATTTAGAATTTTTAATGCTTCTTTTTTTCTAAACAAATTTGCCTCATTATAAGGAGAGATCCAAGGCTCATTCAAAAAGTAAGTGGGGGAAAAGTATATCTAACCAAAGATTTGTTAAATTGTGTAATGATCCTCATGGTGGTATTTTTCATAAGGTATAGCTTTTTTCTTTTTCCGTACAGATTTGTAGCAGAAACTAAAGATTTTTCTCAGTTGTAGTTCTTGAGTGTTTATACAAAATTCAAATTTTATACAAAATACTGAAATGAATTTCCTATAATAAGAAAACGTTGAGTGATCACCTAGTTAGGATTACTGGGCTCAGAGGGTTAGTTAAAAGAGACCAAGTGCCCTCTGCCTTGGTGCCTGACCAAAGTGCCTGCTCTCAGGGGCCTGAGGGGAGGTACTTGAAGTAGTTGAGATAAACCCAAATTGCTATTCTCAAATGGCTATGAACTTTCCCCCTTCATACTTTGGAAGAGACAGAAAATAATGCTAAAGCTCTGACTTTCCTATCTGGGAGATCCAGCCATTTAATGAGGGGCTTTGGCTTTGGTGAGCATCACTTGAGTATTTTGAAGTACATTTCAGATTCCTTACCTTTAAAAATAGATGATAGGCAGGGGGACAGGGGCAGAGGTGTGAGTCTCAGGCTTCAAGTGAATGAGATCATTCTGCAGCCTTTCCATTTCCCAAACTGCAGATGTCACAAGGTGAGAATGAATCCTCAACTTGTTCTGGTTTCCAAGTTACAATCCCTCTGCTTTCCCCTTCCTCTCCGGAGGGAATCTGTGAAGTCTGCAGAAACACTTGATAGCCGATCATTCTTACAGGCAGCAGACACACACATTACCCCACTGAAACTCTCTTACCCAAGAGTTGAAAGCTCTTGTGCATAACAGGCTTAAGTACAAACATGTGTTTTCGCCATTCATCTCCCCACCGCCTCTTTAAGGAAGCCATATGTAATCGAATTCTGGGAGGCAACACAATCTACAGCAGGTGGGCTCTTTAATTGGCCTTCTTGGGGAGTAGCAGAAGTTGGTTTCAAAAGGTACTGACCTTATGGGTTTGGTTAGTAGGAGTTTGTGAAGTGGGTTGTAAAACCTAAACAGAGGACTGGGCTGCCTCTCAGATTCATAGGAGAACAGTGGAAACCAGTGTGAATATTTCAGGGGAATTGATACAGAGAATGTGTAGGGGTGGTGATGTTTAAGGCCATCAATATTTAGCTGCAAAATTACTCCTGTTTATCCCCACAGCAGTCCTATGTGTGGCCTCACAGGCTCTCTCTGGGCTTTCATTCATCTTTCTTCCTGGAAGGCTGACAGTGACACAGCATGCCGAGGCTTGGGGAGTGTCTGCTAAGCCACCAAGGTTAATGGCAGAACCAGCACATTCTTGCCCTCCTATCCTGGTTGTTCCTGCTTTGATCAGAAACAAAGTCATAAAAAGATAATGTCAGAGCTGTGTACACAGTAAAGAAAAGCCATGATAAAGTGGTGGCTGATGAGTTTGATCAAAAGCAAACTATATATTTTAAGTGCAAAGTATCCATCTGTGTAGCCTACCCCATTGAAGTTAGCTGCATGATGAACAATTTGCTTTGTACTCTTGAGGAATCAGCTTATATGTGGTGAATGCTTTCAAGATGGGATTCCTAGAACTCATTAATCCAACTAGTGTTTATTGAGTGCCTGCCATATGGAAGGTGCCAGGAGCAAAACAGAGAAGCAGACTCAGGCCTTACTCTCAGCAGTTTATGATCTGGAAGAAGAAACATTTGTTAACAGGCCATCTAAATTCTGTCTGATAGTTTTTATGGGAGCACATAGGAAAAACATCAAAACCAGCCTAGGTTATGGTGGTCAATGGTAGTAAAGGTTGGTTAGGGAAGGCTTTTTTGAGGAGTAGCTACACTGAAACACAAAGGATCGAGAAGACTTATTGACTAAGGAGAGGGGAGAAAGAATGTCCTAGTATTAAGAGCCTATTCAACTGTCTAGGGTGGAATAAAGGAAAATTCCTCCCAGGGCCTGCAGAGAGTTTAGATATGTAAGGTAGAGGCAGTAAGGGGCAAAAATCATAAAAGACCTGCATGTCTTGTGGTTGGTTTCATTGTATTTAGAATGCAGACTACCTTTTTGGGTTGGTTAGAATGTAGACTCTTCCTTTTCAGTCTAGAATATTCCATTTGGGATTTACTGCATAATGTTTCTATGTCAAGTTTTTAAAGCTTTGTCTATTATCTTAGTGCAAGGAGATAGGCATTAATGGTTTGAGAAATGGAAAAGGAAAGGAAAGTGGAGTCGCTCAGTCATGTCTGACTCTTTTTGACTCCATGGACTGTAGCATACCAGGCTCCTCCATCCATGGGATTCTCCAGGCAAGGGTACTGGAGTGGGTTGCCATTTCATTCTCCAGGGGATCTTCCCAACCCAGGGATCAAACCTGGGTCTCCCACATTGCAGGCAGATGTCTGAACCACCAGGGAAGCCGAGGGACATCAGTTAACTACTTCTACCAGAAAGAAGAATGCGGGTCTGATAGAGATGCTAGAAACAAAGATAGGATCAATAACTCTTGGTTATTTCCATTGTACTGATATAGGTGGGGTTTCTTGGGGATGAGACACTAGAAAGTTTCAAATTTTTCATAAGCAGCTATTGCTAAGGATTTAGTTCAATTCCTTTTTATTATGTCATATTTTCAGATTACATGCTGGTATAAATTTCTGGAGGAAAAGATGAAGGATAAATAATAAGCTTTCCAGATGACTGTAGCTGTAATTGGCATGAGTTTTATGTAAGTGAACCACACTTTTGTCATTTCTTTCTTCTGCCTTTCTTAGTACTTGAGGAATAATAATCATTATTGTTGGCAGATTTCCCAGATTCCACCTATAGTTTAACAACAATTCTTGATATTAGAATACTGTACAGATTACAATACACTTCTACAGGTGTTAGTGTTCTAATGCCTCCTATGTCCATGATTATGTCACTTACATGTACCTGTGATTAGAGGGTGAGTCCTGGGTCTAGTCCAGACCATACTTACATATTTAAACATGCCTTGAATTTGAAATCAAGGTTAAGTGATTTTTATTTTGTCTCTAAAAGTTCTGTTCCTGAGTATGGCAGACTGTTGGTTTCCTCTGTTGTACCTTTAAGAAGCATCATTTTGTATTAAATCACCCTTATTTACAAAAATGAGAAGAGAAGAAAAGAATGTTTAAAATTTCTGGGGTATGAAGTTATTCTTACCAACATCTTAGAATTTTCTACTATTACCTACTAGGCCATGAATCTTGCAACCATCAAAAGAATTGGAAAAAAAATGAATTGTGCTTTATTATTACCATATATGGGACATTTATTGAATTCATGTTAGACATGTGAGAGAGATTATTTTAATCCTTACAATAAGCCTACAGAATAGGTTCTATATTTCCATTTTTAATGAAACACTTACAGAGAGATGAAATAAATTGCTAGCATATACACTGTAATCGACACATGTGATTTCGATGCCTCCATCCTTTCCATCATGCCATCCTCAAAGGTTTTCCATTCCAAGGTGACTTGCTTCAAATCACCCAGAGCATCTGATCTACTAAAACTTACTGGAACCTCTGAACATCAGGTTGGAAACTGCAGAACTAGAGCAAAAGGGAAATGCGAAATCACTCTATTAAAATGACAAATATCCCAGATGTAGCTAATTAGTATGATAACCTAGGCGTAAAAGAGAATTGTAAAATTAGTGCCATCAGCCTTGCAATGCCATTAACCATATTATAACTCTTCACATGATTTTCCCCTCACCATGAAATGCCTGATTTCCATTTGCTTTATCATACGGTGCGGTACATCAGTGCACACACTACTGTGAATACCTTGGTTTTCACAGTGGGATGTGCTTTATCTCTATAGATCGGTAAATTGGAATAATTTCACCTAGGGTGATGCCTGTACCAAAAGGATACTGGCGACCTTGACTGCAGTTCTATGTTGTTTTCCTCTCACTTTCCCATGATTTTCTTTTCCACTTCTGTTCTGAATCACCTACTCTAGAATATAAAGATCCAGGCAGATTAGGAAGACATTCCTGTGTATCCTAAAAGCTTTCTCTGAGAGGTAGATTTCTGGGAGGGAACTGAGCTTTATTTTTGGATAGTGAAAGCAACAGACAGCAGTTTCGAGTTAGGGTGTACTTGTGGACTAGCAGGTTTGGAGAAAATTGGTGGCGGGGGGGGGGAACAGAAGCACAAATTACAAATTATATCTACAAATTAGGCTAGAGACAGTCTGTACATTCAATGGTAGCCATGAAACTAACACAAGAAAGAGGAGCAAGCAAAGTCAGTTTCTGTGATGGCAGAGAAAATGTTGGGGGAAGGCAGCCGGTTTGATGTTTGTTCCAGTAAATGTCAGCACAACTGATACCAACTCCTCCTGCTGTTCTCTCTTAGTGTCTCAGCTGAACATTCCCCTCTTCTGGTTTGCACATACCTACCTTGAAGCCCCTTATCTCAATTCCCTGTCTTCTGACAGGATTTTAAATTTGAACCAGAAAGCACATGGTGCTGCAGGTACAAGTTCCAGTTAACCAAGCTGGGCCTTGTGAAGTGTGTGTAGGAAGAAGAATCAATTTATACAAATTTATAATTTATGTAAAATACACTGTTGACCCATGGTATCCTGTGATGTTTGCCATCACATTGCATATTTTCTGACTTGACTTTGAGTTGATTATGGCTTGTCACAATTCAAAAGAACAGAATATATATGGTGCCTTGTACATAAGGGACTCTCAAATGAACGAAAGAATAAAGGAAGAAATAAATTGATGCATGCCTGAATGCAATTAAGATATGCTAACATGAGTTGGCAAAAGATCTTGTCTTAATCATAAACTAGGGACACATCATAGTTTGTAGGGGAAAGACATTCATTGCTCACTGACTCATTCATTCATTCATGTATTTATTTATTTATTTTATTTTTTTATTTTTCAGTGGGTTTTGTCATACATTGACATGAATCAGCCATAGAGTTACACATATTCCCCATCCCGATCCCCCCCTGCCACCTCTCTCTCCACCCGATTCCTCTGGATCTTCCCAGCCCACCAGGCCCGAGCACTTGACTCATGCATCCCACCTGGGCTGGTGATCTGTTTCACCATAGATAATATACATGCTGTTCTTTCGAAACATCCCACCCTCACCTTCTCCCACAGAGTTCAAAAGTCCGTTCTGTACTTCTGTGTCTCTTTTCCTGTTTTGCATATAGGGTTATCATTACCATCTTTCTAAATTCCATATATATGTGTTAGTATGCTGTAATGTTCTTTATCTTTCTGGCTTATCTCACTCTGTATAATGGGCTCCAGTTTCATCCATCTCATTAGAACTGATTCAAATGAATTCTTTTTAACGGCTGAGTAATATTCCATGGTGTGTATGTACCACAGCTTCCTTATCCATTCATCTGCTGATGGGCATCTAGGTTGCTTCCATGTCCTGGCTATTATAAACAGTGCTGCAATGAGCATTGGGGTGCACATGTCTCTTTCAGATCTGGATTCCTCAGTGTGTATGCCCAGAAGTGGTATTGCTGGGTCATATGGCAGTTCTATTTCCAGTTTTTTAAGAAATCTCCACACTGTTTTCCATAGTGGCTGTACTAGTTTGCGTTCCCACCAACAGTGTAAGAGGGTTCCCTTTTCTCCACACCCTCTCCAGCATTCATTGCTTGTAGACTTTTGGATAGCAGCCATCCTGACTGGCGTGTAATGGTACCTCATTGATCTGCATTTCTCTGATAATGAGTGATGTTGAGCATCTTTTCATGTGTTTGTTAGCCATCTGTATGTCTTCTTTGGAGAAATGTCTGTTCAGTTCTTTGGCCCATTTTTTGATTGGGTCATTTATTTTTCTGGAATTGAGCTTCAGGAGTTGCTTGTATATTTTTGAGATTAATCCTTTGTCTGTTTCCTCATTTGCTATTATTTTCTCCCAATCTGAGGGCTGTCTTTTCACCTTACTCATAGTTTCCTTTGTTGTGCAAAAGCTTTTAATTTTCATTAGGTCCCATTTGTTTATTTTTGCTTTTATTTCCAATATTCTGGGAGGTGGGTCATAGAAGATCTTGCTGTGATTTATATCAGAGAGTCTTTTGCCTATGTTCTCCTCTAGGAGTTTTATAGTTTCTGGTTTTACATTTAGCTCTTTAATCCATTTTGAGTTTATTTTTGTGTATGGTGTTAGAAAGTGTTCTAGTTTCATTCTTTTACAAGTGGTTGACCAATTTTCCCAGCACCACTTGTTAAAGATATTGTCTTTTTTCCATTGTATATCCTTGTCTCCTTTGTCAAAGATAAGGTGTCCATAGGTTCGTGGATTTATCTCTGGGCTTTCTATTCTGTTCCATTGATCTATATTTCTGTCTTTGTGCCAGTACCATACTGTCTTGATGACTGTGGCTTTGTAGTAGAGTCTGAAGTCAGGCAGGTTGATTCCTCTGGTTCCATTCTTCTTTCTCAAGATTACTTTGGCTAGTCGAGGTTTTTTGTATTTCCATACAAATTGTGAAATTATTTGTTCTAGTTCTGTGAAAAATACCGTTGGTAGCTTGATAGGGATTGCATTGAATCTATAGATTGCTTTGGGTAGAATAGCCATTTTGACAATATTGATTCTTCCAATCCATGAACACGGTATGTTTCTCCATCTGTTTGTGTCCTCTTTGATTTCTTTCATCAGTGTTTTATAGTTTTCTATGTATAGGTCTTTCATTTCTTTAGGTAGATATACTCCTAAGTATTTTATTCTTTTTGTTGCAATGGTGAATGGTATTGTTTCCTTAATTTCTCTTTCTGTTTATTCATTGTTAGTATATAGGAATGCAAGGGATTTCTGTGTGTTAATTTTATATCCTGCAACTTTACTATATTCATTGATTAGCTCTAGTAACATGTATTTATTTTTACATATATGATTTATTTAAAAACCTATTTTGTGCTAAGTGCTGTGATATCTTATGGAAGTAGAGTGGAAAGAAAAACTGAGAAGGTCCTTGCACTCAAGAATTTATATTCTAGTGGGAGACAAACAATATCAATCTCTAAACTGATAAAAGCATCACTACAAACAAAGCGAGCAGAGGTGGTGGAATTCCAGTTGAGCTGTTTCAAATCCTAAAAGATGATGCTGTGAAAGTGCTGCACTCAATATGCCAACAAATTTGGAAAACTCAGCAGTGGCCACAGGACTAGAAAAGGTCCGTTTTCATTCCAATCCCAAAGAAAGGCAATCCCAAAGAATGCTTAAACTACCAAACAATTGCACTCAGCTCACATGCTAGTAAAGTAATGCTCAAAATTCTCCAAGTCAGGCTTCAGCAATATGTGAACCGTGAACTTCCAGGTGTTCAAGCTGGTTTTAGGAAAGGCAGAGGAACCAGAGGTCAAAGTGCCAACATCAGCTGGATCATCAAAAAAGCAAGAGAGTTCTAGAAAAACATCTATTTCTGCTTTATTGACTATGCCAAAGCCTTTGGCTGTGTGGATCACAATAAACTGTGGAAAATTCTGAAAAAGATGGGGAAACCAGACCACCTGACCTGCCTCTTGAGAAACCTGTATGCAGATCAGGAAGCAACATTTAGAACTGGACATGAAATAACAGATTGGTTCCAAATAGGAAAAGGAGTACATCAAGGCTGTATATTGTCACCCTGCTTAATTAACTTATATGCAGAGTAGATCATGAGACATGCTGGGCTGGAAGAAGCACAAGCTGGAATCAAGATTGCCAGGAGAAATACCAATAACCTCAGATATGCAGATGACAACACCTTTATGGCAAAAAGTGAAGAGGAACTAAAAAGCCTCTCAATGAAAGTGAAAGAGGAGAATGAAAAAGTTGGCTTAAAGCTCAACATTCAGAAAACGAAGATCATGTCATCTGGTCCCATCATGGGAAACAGATGGGGAAACAGTGACTGACTTTATTTTTGGGGGCTCCAAAATCACTGCAGATGGTGATTGCAGTGCAGCCATGAAATTAAAAAGCTCTTACTCCTTCGAAGGAAAGTTATGACCAACCTAGACAGCATATTAAAAAACAGAGACATTACTTTGTCAACAAAGGTCCATCTAGTCAAGGCTATGATTTTTCCTGTGGTCATGTATGGATGTGAATGTTAGGCTATAAGGAAAGCTGAGCACAGAAGAATTGATGCTTTTGAACTGTGGTGTGGGAGAAGACTCTTGAGAGTTCCTTGGACTGCAAGGAGATCCAACCAGTCCACCCTAAAGGAGATCAGTCCTGGGTGTTCATTGGAAGGACTGATGCTGAAGCTGAAACTCCAATACTTTGGCCACCTCATGCCAAGAGTTTACTCATTGGAAAAGACCCTGATTCTGGGAGGGGTTGGGGGCAGGAAGAGAAGGGGATGACAGAAGATGAGATGGCAGAATGGCATCACCGACTTGATGGACATGAGTTTGAGTAAACTCCGGGAGTTGGTGATGGACAAGGAAGCCTGGCGTTCTGCAATTCATGGGGTTGCAAAGAGTCGGACATGACTGAGCACTGAACTGAACTGAAACTGATACAAGTGTAGGTAATTTTCAGGATTTTTAAATGGATAATATTTAGATAATGCAGTTATTAGGAAAGGCCTGTTTGAAGAGACTTGAAGAAGTAGCCATGTCCAGACCTACAGGTGGAAAGTTCCATAGAGGTGGATGGTCTGGACAGATGGTCCAAGGCAGGAGGGAGCTTGTGGTGATTTCGCATGGAAAGACCAGAGGAAGAGCAGAGTGGGCTCAGCTGGGGGAATGGGCGTGAGAGGAAGATGGACAGGGGAGTGCATGCCTGATCACGCCATGTCATGGAGAAAGACCCCAATTAACAATAAATTGGATTGTAAAAACTCATTTGTAAGTTCATTGCAGGGAACTTGGAAGAGATTTACTTGTAGAAGGAACATTATGTGTGATTGTCAGCTTGGCAGCCTGCAAAAACCCACTCACCTGTAATATCTCTGCAGCCAAACCACCCAAGGTTAAGATTTCAGTAGGAAAAGACGTCATAAGATTTGTTCAGTGAGGCGACCCACTGTCTTTGCTCTTCTACAAGCTCCAGCATAGATCCTTCCGTTGTTGTTCAGTTGCTCAGTCGTGTCTGACTCTTTGCGACCCCATGGACTGCAGCACGCCAGGCTTCCCTGTCCTTCACCATCTCTGGGAGTTTGCTCAAACTCACGTGCATTGATCCTCCATGGTGACCCTAAATACAAGCTGACTGTTTTCAGATTGATGTTCATCATGCTTATCATGTTAAGGCTACCCATTTCCTATTCTACCAGTAGCAGGGTTTTTTTTTTTTTTTTTTTTCCTGTTTTTTGGTTTTGTTTTGAATCGTTAAGAATATATGTGAAATTTTACTAAATGTCTTTTCTGTAATTATTAAATTGTAATAGTGGAAACTTTTTGTTAAGAAAATGAATGCAATTATTCAGTATTTACTAGTATTTAGTATTATAACATTGCATGGGACATATATTAAAAAATTACTAATACTAAAAAATTTCATTGTTTATCTGAAATTCACATTTTAACAGGGCATCCTGTCTTTTACCTGGAAACCCTAGACAATCACATTCTTATTTGGAGCATGAGATGCAGGACAGGAGGCCCGTGGGTCATTTTCACTTTATCCTTGGCTGGCCTTCTCCCCAGGCTCAGTAACTGAACCACTGCTTTGTCCCTTATTTCTTACTGGCTCTTGATTCTTTTTTAAATTTTTATTTTACTTTTTGCCGCACCTGGCAGCCCGCGGGATCTTAGTTCCCTGACCAGGAATCAAACTCCTATGCCTGCATTGGGAGCATGGAGTTCAATGGTTAAACATTGGACCACCAGGAAAGTCCCTCTTGATTCTTTTACATAATATTGTAATTCTGGCCCTTCGCTACCCATGCCTAGGGATGGGAATTCTGTACTCAAGTAAAGTCCCTTGGGTAAGTCCGTGCCATTTGCTACCAGGCCTCCTTGATGCCTTCATATGGTGGGAACTTTTGGGGCCCAGGTCAACACAGAGGGAGGGAAGAACAGGCTCTGAGGGTAGAGGGATAAGTGGAATTCCTCCCGTCTCTCTTCACCTGTGCAAACTTGTGTTTAATGTCTCTGAACCTTAGTGTTTTAAGTCAGTACCATGAAGTCATATCAAACAACTTACAGGATTGTTATGTGGGTTTTACATTATAGTTGTGCAGTTAATGTGAGAGAGCTTTTGTCTCTCATGATTAGACACTGGTTTACTGCTGGATCCCTTTATAGTGTTTGCCTATTGATCCTCTGGGCTTCCTTAATGGCTCAGAATGGGTAAAGAATTCTCCTGCAATATAAGAGATGTGAGTTCGATCCCTGGGTCAGAAATATCCCTTGGAGAAGGAAATGGCAACCCACTCTAATATTCTTGTCTGGGAAATCCCACAGAGAGGAACCTGGTGGGCTGCAGTCCGAAGGGTTGTGAAGAGTTGGACAGAACTGAATGAGTAAACACATTGAACCTCTTCCTGGTGACTGATGCTGGGGATTCCCCAGCACCCAATCCACTGAGGGCTCTGTGAAGTCTTCTATGGGTCTAACTGTACTACACTCAATATTAAGAATAAATATTAATGAATAGAATGCCTGGCCCACTGATTATTGTTTTTCTGGTCTTTGGGTCCCAGTATCTGTCTAATTCCTGCCTCCCAGTTATGGTCTCACTCAGCCCCTTAATATTGCATGCTCCTATGGAGGTCTCATAATCCCTTCCCTCCTCTGCTCATCTTTAGTGGCCAGAGAGAGTTGATCTGGCTGGCCATCCCACAATGGGAATGGCCCTCACTGCATTCTCAAGACTTTCTCCTGATTCAGCATAAGATGCCTGTCCCATTGCTAGATTTTGCTTGACTCTTACCTAGGCACCATTTCAACTTCAAATAAGTTCTATTAATATTTGCTTGGGAACAAGGTCTTGTGAGACCTTCCTTATTAATGCTTGGTTGAGAAGGTCCAGTGGCACTAATGTTTGCCTCTTTGTATCTGTTAGAGATGATAGAGGTCTTTTAATGTTCATGTCCATTGCTCTTCTAGCATGAATCTAGAATATGCTTTATGACCAGCTATACCCAACCTGTTTAATACCAGCTTTCTGTGAGCAATCATAGGTATTTAAAAATGCCTTGAACCTTTATTCTCAGCTCTGAGAGTCCTACTCCTTAAGTCCAAAATTCTCTACTAGCCAAGATAATTAGATATTAGTAGTTCTGGCTATGTGTCTGTCACCTTGGTGCTGTATTCTGAAGTCAGGAGAGACTGGGGAATATAAGAGAGACAGCTTGAGCAGTTTTTCTCACCTTGAAATATTTCCTAGCCTATTCCTCTTCCTTGAGAATTTTCCGGGGGAAATAGAGACTCACCACCTGTTTTTTAGTACCTCCCCCTCCACTTCCACTAACTCTTGTTTTAAAATAGGATAGTTAAGTCAAAGAAAAGGAAAAAAAGAAGCATTACATTACAACATTGTGTATTAGGTGTAGAAAAAGAAATTCCACAAATCCCTCTACAAAAATAATGACATTACGTCAAACTAAACTTGGCCTTTTATTTTTTAGTCAGAGAAGTAGGTAACTTTCCAATTAATGTTTAAAAGAGAATTAAAAGTTCCCCCTCTAGGCAACTCTACCCAGAGATAGTTTCTAGCTAAGTGAAGCTGGTAATTTGCATGTAAAGACTTCTTTTAATTACTTCCTTAAACTTGCAGTTTTTACAGACTACCTGCAACATAAACTGTTCAAGTATCCTATTGCAAAAGAATTCCTGTGCATCTAATTCTAGGGAAAGCTGTGCCCCAATCAAGAAAGAATTTTCCACATAAATGTTGACCCCCTGGAGGAGAGCACGGCAACCCAGTGTTCTTGTCTGGAGGATTCCATGGACAGAGAAACCCACGGGCCACAGTCCATGTGTTCACAAAGAGTCGGACACGGCTGAGCGACCAAGTACAACTCTCCAGTTACTTTCTTGTTTTCGGGTGTTTCTGAATCTCGTGGGTCCATTTTTCTAGGATCTAATGAAGGGTTTTTCACCTAAAACAAAATTCCCTAAATATTGTTTGGATTGAATCAGAGCCCTTTAGTTTTATTGGTGTCTAGCTTGATCATTGTTTGCTCAGTTCAAAGTCCTTCAGCCTTGGCACTGTTGACAGTTTGGATCAGCTGATTCTTTGTTGTGGGGGGCTGTCCTACACACTGGAGGATGATTAGCGGTATCCCTGACCTCTGTCCACCGGATACCAGTTTCACTTCTGCAGTGGGACAACCAATTATGTCTCCAGGCACTGTCAGATATTCCCTGGGGGACAAAATCACCTCTAGCTGAGAAACACCGATTAGTTGGGTTTAAACTTAGCTGAATAGGAAGAATTGCAAAGAAGAAAAGGGGAGAATGACTGTCTCTTGATACTTCCAATACATTTGCTTTTTGTTTTTTTGGAATGCTTTCCTCCTTTCTACTTAACTTGAATATCTCTGTTCTTAATATATCAGAGGTGAGTGCTTGGAGACAACTAGGATGTTTGTTCTCAAGGGATGAGGAAAGTTAAAGGATGCTTCAGTAAGGGACTTATAGAGTCTGGAATAGAGATATAAAATGAAAATGTCCTCTTGACTTCCTCTATCTTCCCCACAGCTTCTCCTGGAAACCCGTGTTTAGGAAAGGATTTTATCTCTGTGCAACTATTGTGAGAATAATAGGTATTAATTGAGTGAATAGGTATGATAGTTTGATGGTCCAGGTTTTCTTGTCACATAGATTCATCAGTTGATCTTCTAAATAACAGACATTCAGATGAATTCAACATTATGCCCATTTCACAGATGGGAATGAGAGACTCATTTCCAGACTTGGAAGATGAAATAACTTGCCCAGTCACCCATAGTTTACATGGCAAAAACAGGTTTCACATGAAGACCTATAGATTATTTAAAAAAACCTGTTTTCCCCACTTCAACAAGTCCTTTACTGTGCTGATTTTGGTATCTTAAGCCGCAGGGAAAGATCTCTGCTGTTTTGGAGACTCAGTATAAGATGGTTTTACAATAGCTAGATCTTATTTGAATATGTGAGGAGTTAATATATGCACATCCCTATGCCAGTCCTCCATTTTTGTAAAGTGCTTTTTAAATGCTATTAAGCCTTTGTGGTTATCTGGTAAGACTCTTCTGACCTACGTAATTAAGCTTTTTTTCTGCAGTCCAATATTGTTCATTATTTTCTGCATGTTAGCACCTTCTGCTTTTAGAATAAATAACACCTAATAAAGATAACTCCATAAAAT
Source organism: Muntiacus reevesi (assembly GCF_963930625.1). Classification (NCBI taxonomy): domain Eukaryota; kingdom Metazoa; phylum Chordata; class Mammalia; order Artiodactyla; family Cervidae; genus Muntiacus; species Muntiacus reevesi. The sequence continues at coordinate 35,011,746 of NC_089265.1, read as the reverse complement.
TTGCATAGAGGATGTATGTTTGACTGAGAACATATGTTGGATGAGGTGTACCTGCTTACTACCCAAATGTTTAAACAAGGATAATAAAAGAAGCTGCTGTTATGTTACATTGCTGAAGCAAATGTTTATGACATTCATTTCAAATGGGGCATAATATAGCCTTGCAAATAAGGAAAGAACATTTGCCAGCCATTTTTTTCTCTGCAGAATGATAATGAAATAATCATTCTCTTCTCCTTTCCTGCATACAATTTTGAATAGAATTATAGAAGTTCAGTACTGCAAAATGAATCAGAGATTTGGCTTTAAGTCTAGATCAGTCACCTACAGGCTGTGCCACCTTGAAGCAGTCACTTAACTTTGTGAGCTTCCATTTTCACATCTTAAAATTGATATTACTAGATTTCTCAGAAATCTGTTGGAATAAGTGACTGTGAGAATACAATTTAGATACTCTAACGAACATCAAATATACAAACCATTTTGTGCTTGCTGAATTTAATTTCATATAATATTACTTAAAGATAAGTAAGAAAAAACTCTTGACTTCAAGGAATTCTTCCTTAGTGGAAGAGGGAGACATACAAGTAATACTAATATAAGTCCTATAAGAGAGAACAGCAGAAACAGCAGAGGAGAAAGAAACAATGCCTGATGTTGAAATACTGATAAAGAAGGAGGTATTTGAACTGAAAGATATTTAGTGTTTGTTTTGGACAGGCTAAGGAAGGACGATGGTATCCAAGAAAATGATGAAAGCGAAAGCATAGGTATTTGGGAATAGTGACATGTTTGGAGATTGAAATTTGTTTAGTGTAGGTGGGTGAAAAGGCTCCAAATGGAGATGGATAGAAGATGAGACTTGTGTTTAGAAAGGTCACTTGTATGGCAGCATGGTGAGTAAAATAAAATGAGAAATTGGCAGGTGAGTTGACCAGTTGGTTGCCAATTGTAATTTGTTAGAAGTATATACCAGTATCTGGGTTTGTTGTGTAGGTAAAGAACTTGGGTAATTCTGAAAATATGTTTTGTTGTGGATTATGTTTCTCTGACTACAAATATATCTAAAATTAGACAACATGTCTAAGATTCATAAGGCTTTAGTTAAGGAATAGAAGTTAAAGAGACGAAGGTATCAGAAACTGAGTGTGGGGTATTTAAAGGATATTCTAGGAGGAAGGAACCACATGAATGGATCCTTGGTTGGTAATAACAAAACCACAAAATCAACAGCAGAGCACAGGAAAAATAGGAAATGAGTGGGGAGAAAGAAGTCTGGAGATGTCAGCAGGGGTCCAATTAGGTGTGGCCTTGAAAGTCCAAATGGAAGGGGAGCTAATTTAGAAAAGAGGAGGGTCATGTCTTCCTTTGAGCAGAGCTCAAACTTCCAGGTCACCAAATGATGGCTATTCATTGAACCAAAGACCTTAGAAATAACCACTAACTTGGCCAAGGAAAATCTCCCAATTTCTAAATATAATTCCAGCAATCACTTTCCAGAGCATCACATAGCTGTGTAAAATAGGTCAGATATCTTTGTGTGATTTCTCAGGAATGTTCATTTGGAGGTGATGTCATGGCCATCCTCTAGTCTCCTCCATCTCTTCCCTCCCCTAAGCCTGCACCCTCTGCAAAACGAAGTCAGAGAACTTGAGCCAGCTCCATATTGTCCCCTTCCTTCCTACCTTTCTTTGTGCTTTGCTGTTGCTATTTTCAAAGTGGTATGCGAGGGCAGGACCCAGTGTCAGTCTCCCCTTGGAACACATGCTGAAAATGGAAAATAAGATGCATTGTGACATTTTAGCTAAGAGACCTTTCTCAGGCTTTGGGAAAAGCCAGTTGAACAGGCACTCATTGTCCCACAACCGGGAAAAAAAAAAAAAAAAAGCCCAAATGTCATCTCAAAGCTTGTTTGCTGCTAAATTTTCAGCTTACATTTGATTATTCTTCCTTTTCATTTTTAAGGACAAGGGGTCAGAGTTACTCCAGTTCTACCTTTCTTCTCATAAAAGTCTCCCCCCTTCTCATAAAAACCACCCACACAAAAGCAAGACTTGCATAACTTTTTTCAAGTTGGCAAGAGTACTTCACCTGAATGGGATGAATTCACTTACATTTATTCCTATTTTTCAGAGAAATTGACCAAAATTGCCAAAGATATAAAACTACATTTTGGACATTTCAAATCCTTTGCTCTCAGTACTAACCTGTAGTGCTCTTTTTCTTAATCTTATTTTACTTTTTGTACCTTTTAAGGAGGCAAGATCATGTGAGTGGAAAGAACAAAAACTTTGGAAGCCTTTAGATCTGTTTCTGCCTTGGCATCCTCCCTAGCTGCATGGCTTAGGTCAACAGCCACTAAGCCCTAGTCTTCACATTTGTTAAATGGGGATAATAACAGTATTTGCCATATGGAATGATACTGATGATTACATAAGATAATGGATCTAAAACATCTAGCCTATTGCCTACAAATGTTGTCATAATACCTCCTGATTTTAGTCCAGGGTAACCACATGCAGGTCAGGGGCTTCTAATAGAAAATGATTGACCAAGGCTGAATGGAGGCAGAGGTCTCCTTTGCTCTTTGATACCAGTGTGGTCTGAGGAAGCACGGAGGGAGTGTCAGAGTGCCTACTTGAGTTTCCTCTTGAACATTTCCTGCTTGAGTTCCAGGTGAAGACTTGGGGTACAGTGGGGATCCAGGCTAATATGGTCCCACCTCCCAAGGGCTTATATTTCTGTGAATCTCATGTGGCAATGCCTTTGCTCCAAGGGCCGTGGGAAAAGAGCAGTGCAGAAGGTAAAGGTGTCACCTCTCAATTCTGGGGCTCTGGGCTTGCCTCCATGTCTGCCGTTTCTGAGCTCTGTGCTGTGAGTGATGCATTTAACCCTTCATGCCCCAGCTACCTCACCTGTCAAATGGCCAGCGATCTACCTAATAGCATTGTTGGGAGAATTAAATGAGGTAACATTAGCTAACATTTTTTTGAGGGCTGACCACCTGTTAGGCACTGGTCTAAGCTTTTGATGCTAAATGCGCTAACTCATTTAGCTCAGGACAACTGTATGAAGTCTATGCTGTTAGTACCCTAATTTTATAGATGAAGTTTAGAAATATAAAGAAACCTAAGTTTATTGCAGTTGTAGGTAGAAGAGATTGTAGTAGGTTTTTTGGCTTTGGAGCTGTGATCTTAAATATCTACTACACCATCGAGGCCAGTGATTCTCAAAGTGTGGTCCCTGGACCAGCAGCATCAGCATTGCCTGGGAACTTGATGGAAATGCAAATTCTCTACTCAACCCCAGGCCTCCTGGATCAGAATCTCTGAGCACGGAGCCCAGCTCTGCTTCAGAAACCCTCCAGAGGATTGGTAAATAGACTCAAGTCTGAGAACCACTGCTCTAGACCAGACTTTGGCAAGCTACAGTAGCCACCTGTTTTTGTCAATAAGGTTTTATTGGAACATAGGCTCATTCATTTATACATTGTCTATGCTGGCTTTTTTTGCTACTTTGTCAGAGTTGAGTAGTTGGGCCACATACCATCTGGCCTGCAAATTCTAAACTATTCACTATCAGTCCTTAAAAAAAAATCATGTGCAGATCCCTGGTCTAGGCAATAAAGTGAAAGTACCATGCCAGCACAAACTATTAATAAGTGTGCAATAAGTGACTATTATTATTAAGTACTTGGGAGACAAAACTTGGTGATTCAGAGGCCGAGAGTGCTCCTTTGCCTTGGTGAAGGGTGGGCTAGATCAGTGCAGAACTGAACTACAATCAACTAATTTTTCCTTAGTTAGGATCCAGGGACAACTAAGTAATTTGGTCATGATCATAGTCATTTCTTACCAAAAGGGGGAAAAGGGAAGGAGGATCTTACTCTTGAGGCCATCACCCTGCTGTGTCTTCCTCCTATAATCTCCATGGCCTAGGGCTCTCTGAGAGGTGTGGACTTTGGAATGTGGAGCCCCTGTCACCAGCCTCTCAGCCTTTTCTTCTACCGATTCTCACTTGCAGCAGGGAATGCCCTTGAGTTCCAGAATCACTGGGACAGAAAGACTGATGGGTGGAGTATTACCTTTATTCCATATCTCCGTAAGTCCATGGTCCAGTTTGAGACTAAATGCAGGATGCTTTCCCACACCAACCCCACCCCCCTTTATCTTTATTTAGCAAATATATATCACTCCTCTGACAAGTGCTGAAGATTTACACATGTCAGTCTTTTAGACTTTGATTTAAGCAGTGCGTTATCCAGATGAAGAAGCCAAGGCTCAGAGAGGGTGTGTGACTTCTCAGGGTCACAGAATGTATGTGCTGTAGTTCCAGGACTCAAACTTCCATCTCCTAAGTCCTGGGCTCAGGCCTCATCTTGCTGTCAGTTCCTGTGACAGGAGCAAATTGACCCTGTAAGAACACCTGTGTGTTTTCCTTGAGGGCTTTTAGGGAAAAACCTTGCGGCCTCCGGAGGACATCAGTTATGCTGGTGGCATCCTTCTCTCTGCATAGGGAAATATATGGACCAGGTTCCTGGCAGGATACAGATGGTATACTTGAAAAGATTTTGATAAAGGGGCCAGGAGCAGCTCCATAGTTTATGGGCCCAGTGAAAGAAGAAAAAAAATATCACCAGACACCCCAAACACTAGCTGTCTAGAAAGGGCTGCCTACCTTACCACATGTTTCTCCCTCTTGTCCCCTATATGGACACTTCTCAAAAATTACCATCTCAGCAGCCCTAAGGGAAGGCTCTTAGAATCATTATGGCATAACCAAAAGACCACTCTTTCTCACAAAAATGCATTTGAAATTTACATCACTAACGATAGAAAATTGAGTGTTTTTTAATGGGAAGGAAAAAAGAAAACCATTCTCCAGTCTACAGTAAAAATAACATAGAAAGATAATACCCTTTCTTGTATCAAGGCTTTGGCAGAACTCCCGAAACCCTGATCATAGAGCTGAGGTTTACTTCTAGACAGTCTCTGGGCCTCCCCTCTTTCTCTGGCAGTGTGGGAAGAGATGAAGTGTTGGAACTGGGCTACTCCAGGTTCAGTCTCTTCACTTGCTCCCTTGGATTGTGTACTTCTGGCCCTCAGTTTCCTCATTAGACAGGATGCCACTAACCTTGCAGAATCACCACTGGTTAAAATGGATGCCGTGTTTGCACATGTGCCGTCTCCTCCCTCTGTCATCAAAGCATTCAGCTTTGTCAGCCTCCACATGGCACACAGTGGCTGACTGCCTATTTCCCAGGCACTCAATGTGAGCATCTCTTCACTCCTCCAACGCCTTTCACAGGTTCTCAACAATGCTTTCCTGCTTGGCTGGTGGAAAGCCGCGGAAAGTGGTGTCTCTGAGAACAAAAGGCTGCCACGTGGCTATACACTGCAGCTTGGCTGTCACCTGCCTGGAGGTCTTGACTCTTGGTCCCTTGCTTCTGAGAGCAGTTTATTCACTGAGCTTCAAAGGAAGCATTAGGAAGACTTTCCTCCATGCTCAGAGCTGTGGTCTTTTTGGTTTCTCTGCTCCCATTGGGGATCTTCCCTAGCCATCCAGGAATACTAGTTAGCTAAGGGCTTGGCTGCCAACCCCTGGCCAGGGCCACTGGGCAGGGACTTGGACACCTGGCAGGCGGGTTTCAGAGAATGCATTGCAGCAGCTGTGTGGCCTGATTGTTCCAGGCCCATTATTCATTTTCCATAATTGTTGACCTTTCTGTCTGCACGCTCCATGGAGAATTTCAAGCCATTTTCCAGAGCACAGATGAATATCTGAAGTGCACAATAGCACAGGAGACTGTCAGCATCAGCCTTATAATCCCTCTTGGCAGCAGATGGGGAGAGGGGAGAGGCCTGTCTATGAGGGGAGCTTTGGCCTGAGTGAGGAGCTCCAGGAGTCAGGCAGGTTTGTGGGGTTAGACAAAGGAGGCCCATTCGTGCCGCCACTCAGGGGTGTTGTCTGTGTATTTCTAAAATTCAGGACTGACCATGACATCCCCTTATAATCACATGTACATAGTGCTTCCTGATTAGATTCTGACCCTCCTTTCTGGCCACATCTCTCTGTGCTTCACTTGCTAACCCACTTGCAAGCTGTAATGAACTCTTGGTGATTCCTCATAAAGGCTGTGCAGCTTCATGACAATGGGCCTTTGCACATGCCATGTGCTTCTCCTAGAACGTCCCTTCCTTGATTGCTAAACTTCCTTACCAGCTCTCTTTGGCTGAATGAGTCTCTTCATTCTCTGGGTTCCCATAGCACCTTCCACTGTCACTCACACTGTATAGTATTAGCTGTGCTCACACCTCTGCCTTGCACTTCTTGTGGGCCAGGGTCAGGACAATACTAATTTTTCTATTCCTGATGCCTGGTACTTAATAGGCACTCTGTAAATGCTTTAAAAATGAACGAGAAAATGAATACCGAATGAAGTGTTTTCTTAGGTGCTACGAACCTATTTTATTTGTTGGGTTTTTTTTTTTTTTTAATGTTGTAAGCAAGATAAGCTCACAGTAATTAAAGCAAAAAATAAAGTTATTGTTTCATGTTGCTGAAAAATCTAGGGAATACTGGCTTTAAGAATGACTTGATTCAGGGTTCAAACAATGTGGCCAGCAGGCATTTGTCAACTCTGCTTCCTCTAGCTGTTTCCTTTATCCACAGCCTGGGTCCCCTTACAGTGTTGAGGTGACTGGAGCAGAGACTCTTTCTATTAAGGCCAGAGAAAGAAAGGGAGTGTTTCTTTTCCCAGAAGTCCCAGCAAAGGTCTCATTGAATCTGATGGATTGTGTGCTAATCTCTGAACTAATCCCTGTGGTCAAGGAGTTGCGCTGTGCAAATTGTCTCATCAGTCAGGGGTTACCTTTGTCTCTTTCAGTACAACACTGGCAGAAAGTGAGAGAAGAGCTGAGTTCTGCAAAGGGAAATTCAAGTAATATTTCTAAATATGGGTGCTGACCAATCAATCAGTTTTCACTCTACATATCCAGTCCTGCGGGCTTCAATCCAGATAAACAGGATACAAACCAAAACTTTTCAAAAGGTTTAGTGGCCATATGCATTTGTTGTGTGTTAAATCCAAACCTGAAAGTGAAAAGTACAGTCAAATCCTAGGCTGTACAGTTAAAAAATCCTAAATTTTATAAATCATTTCATAAATCACATGGTTGGGTTTTTTTACTGTTAAGTAATACTTTTTATTACAGTAGACATCAGATGCATCATCCTTTCTTGTGGTCTAGGTGTATTTTCTCTTGCAGTAGTTCACAATCTTATGATTTGGGAAATTGTGGTAAAGTCCATGAGTAGAGAATTGAAATTTTTTTAGACACAGCTCTGTGCCTCAAATTGCTGACTGGGGTTTTCATCTTTTTTTCTTTATCTAGAACAAATATCACCACTTGGGAGGGAAAATAAATCAATAGTAATATGAATAAATTTTTATCTTTTTAGTAGTAATATGATAATTCCTTTTTGAGGAAAGATGAGTCATGTCAAAAAGAAGTGTTGGGCAGTGGGCTCTGTGGTAGAGTCAAGTTCTAATGGCACACAGGTCCCCAGCACGCAGAAGAAGGAAGGACTTTATAAAATACTGGTAGGAGGGCAGGGTGTGAGGGGAGTCAGGCAGAGTTAGCAGAGGAAGAGGGAGACCTAATAGAGAGGAGAGAACTTGTCCTTTTGGGATTTTGTTTTTGTGTGGATCTGAGTATAGACTTAGTGATGTGACATTCCTTCTCTCAGAAAATCCTTAATAAAATCAATACCATGCATCACATTTTTGTATACAAATTTTTAGGAGGAATTCCAAGAAGGGAATGATGACATCTTCAGAATTGATAGAAGACTTCTTCTATAGGCATATATGATGACAAAGAAACTAAGTATGGTTAGCAGTCAAGAGAGTGTCTGGAGAAAATTTATGTATAAAGTCACAAAGAAGCATTAGTCAGGGCAGACACTGTTCATCAAAAGTTCAAGGCACCTAGGACCCCATCCCCTTACACAGAGTTCAACATCTGGGGTCATTTGTGTAGAGTTCATAGAGCAGGAACAAAACCAAAAGAGGGGGCAAAAACTTGGAGCAAGTCTTCCCAAGGTGGACGGTTTTAACTTTACAAATCTTTATTGTATAAGCACAAAAAGCAGTAGGATCTGGCTAATAAACATGAGAGGGATGGGGCATTGAAAGTATGGGGACTCCTCTCTTCACCAATGATAGCATCAAGGACTTCAGATAGGTTCTTTGTTCTCCTCCCAGTTCTTTTACTGTTTTCCAGACAGCCAGAGGAAAGGTTGAAAAAATAAAATTCCTTTTATAGAAGCCAGCTCTGCCTTTCTACCTCTTTAATCCTCAATGACCCGGGACTAAAATTGTTTGCTGGTTAAAAACAAAAAACCCCCACAAATATCCTTTTTTTTTTTATTAGTTGGAGGCTAATTACTTTACAATATTGTAGTGATTTTTGCCATACATTGGCATGAATCAGCCATGGATTTACATGGGTTCCCCATCCCGATCCCCCTTCCCGCCTCCCTCTCCATCCCATCCCTCTGGGTCTTCCCAGTGCACCAGCCCTGAGCACTTGTCTCATGCATCCAACCTGGGCTGATGATCTGTTTCACCCTTGATAGTATACTTGTTTCAATGCTATTCTCTCAGAACATCCCACCCTCGCCTTCTCCCACAGAGTCTAAAAGTCTATTCTGTACATCCATGTCTCTTTTTCTGTTTTGCATATAGGGTTATTGTTACCATCTTTAAAAATTCCATATATATGCGTTAGTATACTGTATTGGTCTTTATCTTTCTGGCTTACTTCCCTCTGTATAATGGGCTCCAGTTTCATCCATCTCATTAGAACCGATTCAAATGAATTCTTTTTAACGGCTGAGTAATATTCCATAGTGTATATGTACCACAGCTTCCTTATCCATTCGTCTGCTGATGGGCATCTAGGTTGCTTCCACGTCCTGGCTATTATAAACAGTGCTGCAATGAACAATGGGGTGCACGTGTCTCTTTCAGATCTGTTTTCCTCAGTGTGTATGCCCAGAAGTGGGATTGCTGGGTCATATGGCAGTTCTAATTTCAGTTTTTTAAGAAATCTCCACACTGTTCTCCATAGTGGCTATACTAGTTTGCATTCCCACCAACAGTATAAGAGGGTTCCCTTTTCTCCACAGCCTCTCCAGCATTTATTGCTTATAGACTTTTGTTTTTTTGTTTTTCATTTATTTTTATTAGTTGGAGGCTAATTACTTCACAACATTTCAGTGGGTTTTGTCATACATTGACATGAATCAGCCATGGAGTTACACGTATTCCCCATCCCGATCCCACCTCCCACCTCCCTCTCCACCTGATTCCTCTGGGTCTTCTCAGTGCACCAGGCCCGAGCACTTGACTCATGCATCCCACCTGGGCTGGTGATCTGTTTCACCATAGATAATATACATGCTGTTCTCTCGAAACATCCCACCCTCGCCTTCTCCCACAGAGTCCAAAAGTCTGTTATGTACTTCTGTGTCTCTTTTTCTGTTTTGCATATAGGGTTATCATTACCATCTTTCTAAATTCCATATATATGTGTTAGTATGCTGTACTGTTCTTTATCTTTCTGGCTTACTTCACTCTGTATAATGGGCTCCAGTTTTATCCATCTCATTAGAACTGATTCAAATGAATTCTTTTTAACAGCTGAGTAATATTCCATGATGTGTATGTACCACGGCTTCCTTATCCATTCATCTGCTGATGGGCATCTAGGTTGCTTCCATGTCCTGGCTACTATAAACAGTGCTGCGATGAACATTGGGGTGCACGTGTCTCTTTCAGATCTGGATTCCTCAGTGTGTATGCCCAGAAGTGGTATTGCTGGGTCATATGGCAGTTCTATTTCCAGTTTTTTAAGAAATCTCCACACTGTTCTCCATAGCAGCTGTACTAGTTTGCATTCCCACCAACAGTGTAAGAGGGTTCCCTTTTCTCCACACCCTCTCCAGCATTCATTGCTTGTAGACTTTTGGATAGCAGCCATCCTGACTGGCGTGTAATGGTACCTCATTGTGGTTTTGATTTGCATTTCTCTGATAATGAGTGATGATGAGCATCTTTTCATGTGTTTGTTAGCCATCTGTATGTCTTCTTTGGAGAATATCCTTGGTAAGAGTTTTGAAGTTCAAATTCAACTCAACTGGTTTGTTGAACCTTTTGGAGTATTTTGAAAGATCTCTCCAGGTAATTGCATGGTACAAATTGTTACTTCATCTTTCCATCCACTTGCAATTCAATTCATCCACAGGTTTCAGAGAAGTCAATTTTGAACACAGAGTACTGAAGACAGACATGCTACCCCGTTCTTAGTCCATTGGCAGCATTGGGTTTTCACTTTCCCTGTGGAGGGAACGTACTGCCCAGGAAACAGAAAATACTGCCCACAAAACAGTGAGTTTGGTCCTTGTTGGATTCTCTATTCATTTGTTGCTTCATTTTCTTTCAATGCCTTCAAGATGTCCCCAGCTTTAGTCAGCTTTGCACAGAGCTCTGGGCTTAGAAAACGGATTTCCCTTGACTGTCCCTCTAGGTGGACGATGAAGACTGCTTCTGCCTCTGAATTTGGGGATAGGTCTTAAATCTTGTCACAGTCCAGTTAAAAGTCACTTCAAGGGACAAGTGCTCCAGCTGCCTTAATTGCGTTCACCATGAAGAGATTTCATTTCATTAAACTCTAGACTTGACTCTGTCTCAGCAAGATTGGGGAAATGTTACCTCTGCACTATTCCTTGACTCCACTAATGCCACAGATTTTTGATTTATGACAGCTGAGCCTTTGTGAACCTCCAAAGGGCCTTGCTGAGGAATGCCTGCTTCCTCTGAAATTAAGGGGTGCAGACAAAGAGTTCGATGTGTGTTTGTGAGTGAGGAATAGAAACCTCCATCCATCATTTGGACTGGGACTAGGGCTTATGGGCCAAGGGAAGCTGCTCTTTTAAAAGACCAAGGAAGTTTATATAATTTGGATCTCGTGTATGTGTGTGTGTGTGTGTGTGTGTGTGTGTGTGTAAGCACATTGTGTGGAGAATTTAAATCCAAACTCTGAGATTGTGTGAACTTTTTTTAAAAAAGAGATTTTACTTTTTAGAGTAGTTTTAGATTCACAGCAGAATTGAGAAGGCACAGAGTTTCCCTATCCATGCATGCATGTACATAATATGCTTCAATATTACGTTTTAAAACACAACAGGTTTTAACTGATCCTGAATTCTAACTCTAGTTATCTCTGAGTTGGCCAAGAAAAATATGAGAATAGTTGCAAGATATGGCATATGATTCTGAGAATATTGGACCTGAGATTTCAAGGCAGTGTATCCCCGAGGAACATGTCATTCAGGCTTCGTAGATCTCAAGTTTTATTTTGGCCAACCCTTGATGGCATCCAGTCCCATAAGTTCATGGCACATAGATGGGGAAACAATGGAAATAGTGACAAACTTTATTTTCTTGGGCTCCAAAATCCCTGCAGATGGTGACTGCAGCCATGAAATTAAAAGACACTTGCTCCTTGGAAGAAAAGCTATGACCAACCTAGATGGCATATTAAAAAGCAGAGACATTGCTTTGCTGATAAAGGTCTATCTAGTCAAAGCTATGGTTTTTCCAGTAGTCATGTATGGATGTGAGAGTTGGACCATAAAGAAAGCTGAGCACCGAAGAATTGATGCTTTTGAACTGTGGTGTTGTAGAAGACTCTTGAGAGTCCCTTGGACTGCAAGGAAATCAAACCAGTCCATCCTAAAGGAAATCAGTCCTGAATATTCATTGGAAACACTGATGCTGAAGCTCCAGTACTTTGGCCAACTGATGTGAATAGCTGACTCATTGGAAAAGACCCTGATGCTGGGAAAGGTTGAAGGCGTGAGAAGGGGACGACAGAGGATGAGATGGTTGGATGGCATCACCGACTCAATGGATGTGTGTTTGAGCAAGTTCAGGGAGTTTCTGATGGACAGGGAAGCCTGGCATGCTGGAGTTGAATGTGACTGAGTGAACTGAACTGGATATCCCTAATACTATTTACATGTTATTAAGAATAACAGATAGTTGAAAGTAAGAAATAATAGCACTTAACAGAAAATATAACTTACAATGCATATTCAAACTCTGGAAAATATCAGTGACATAACTAACATGTAGTGTTCACTGTATGTAGTGTTCAAATAACAGTATTTGTGTCTTCTAGCAAGGTGAAGAGAGAATTGTCAACTAAGAACATATTCTTCTTTCAATACTTGTTATGTCTTTGAACACCACGTATAGGACTTGTATTAAGTATATTGCCCATATAAACTTATGAATATTTGCTTTCAAGCAAATATAATTCATGTTTAATAAATATTAAGCATATTACAATTTAGTTTCATGCCAAAAGCTAGACAGGGATGCATGCATATGCTGATAGCATGGTCAGTAGCTATAAGTGAGACCAGTAGGTTTGATCCTGATCATTTTTCTCCTGTGTAATTCTCTTCTAGTTTCTGGATATGCCAATCTTGTCTTTTTATTCCATGTGTCAGTTGATTCCTTGGAGCCAGTAATGTCTTCAAATTAATTGATAAGTTTTAAAACTCATAGGAGAATTAGAATACTTGCTCCCATTTCCCCAGTTTCTCAATTGATATTTCTTGGGATTTGAGGTTCAGGGAGTCATACATTTCCTAAGTAATTCTGGGGAAGGAGTTCTGCAGGGACTCATTGCCTCAGTTACATCTGCTTTCCTCATCATGCCTGGGAAAGCCTTGTACAGTCAGTTCTATAACATGGCAACATGAATTCCTAAAAATCATGCACAGTCAGGCAAGAAAAAACATAGGGATTGTGTAGAAAATGGACCAGGGATATAATGCAAAAACTTCATCAGTACCACATAAACACAAAGATAAGAACCCCATAAAAGTGGTAGCGTGGTTTTACATACAGTTAAATAATAAAGATGTATGTGAATGTAACAACAGCTTTCACACTTTACCTTGAAGAATGCTGAGGGTTGCTTCTGGAATTAGACTTTAGAGGAGTTGGAGCTTGTGAGTTACAGCAAAGTGGTGGAAGGAGTATGATCTGAACCACAGTTCAGCTGGTTCCATCTGGACCACTGGATGGAAAGGTGTAGCATCAGGTGTGTATGAGTGGAGCTCATAGCACACATGGGGAGCCAAGGAGTGAGCGGATGTTTGAGGCAGATGTCTTGTATATCCCCGTGCTTGGTTCAGCAAGGTACTGTTTCTGCTTCACCTCATGTTACTCACATAGAAACTCATACTCAAGCAAATGTGAAATTCTTGTTATGCTCAAATTGTTCCCAGTTAAGTCAGTCACTCGGGAACAAATTCAGGTGTTCCAACAAGCCCTAGAGCAGGACTGACCATACACTGGAGTCAACTGAAGTTGCTGGATAAAAGAAGGATTTTTCTTGCTCTTTTCTACTTATTCTCAAGCTACACTTAGAGGTTGGTTAGGAAAAACCACATCCCCTCAGTGGAGATACTCATCCCTTGGATGTTTAGCTGAGTCAGGCATGCACTGATGGTATGTCCTTGATTCTTTTCTTTCCCTTTCATCCTCAGTTGCAGGCATCAGAGATACTCCAGGGTCCTAAGAGTGAAGGAGTATATGTAACTGACGATGATCCTACTCTTGGGGCAGGAAATCAAAAGTTTCACTTAAGAACAATGGTCCTGATGCCTCCTACACTAGCTTGTGTGTGTGTTAGTTACTCAGTCGTGTCTGACTCTTTCTGACCCCACAGACTGTAGCTCCCCCAGGTTTCTCTGTCCATGGAATTCCCCAGGCAAGAGTATTGGAGTGGATTGCCATTCCCTTCTCCGTCTATAGTAGCTTGAATTGGGAAACAGGTTGTCGTGTCTTTTTGCTAAAAGAAACATGAGACACTGGAACTGAGCACATCATTTCTTCCCAAAGCGTCTTATAGAAGTATCTACTGTGGTCTGCTAAACAGTGGAAAGAGACGTTAATGGTCAGTATTCCTTTCTGTGTTTTCAAAGCCGTCTCTTTCTCTCTCTCCCATGTGTATATGTACATATACATGTCTATATATATTCCATTATGAAAAATAATATATATCCATGAAAGAACATTTTAGAGAAGTAGATAGAAGAGACAAACAAAATCGTATTAGTCCCCCCTGGCAACACGTCCATGCATTTACTTCCAGTCTAGAAACAGTAGGTTTTGGTGATAGAAGAAGAGAATAAAATGGAGCTGGCCATGTAGCAACTTTCCTTGCTGGTTTCTCTAGCATTGTCTTCATTCATGAATGTAGGAACCGAATGGAGGAAAGCTTGGGGTAGTGAAGCACATGGTAGCTTCAAAATGAGTCCTTCAGTTCTCTTAGCTGATCTTTCTGGTAAAGCTTTACCACCCATGGTGATCTAAACTTTCCAGCCACCTGTTGGCCTCAGCTGGCTTTAAATACATCATTGGCTTAGCAACTCAGCTCTTGAATTTATCTTCTCGCTTCTTGAATAGGGCATGTGTGTTTTACTTGGCTAATTGTTGACTTTCCCTTTCAGCTTTAGGAATCTGGTTTCTACAGACTGCCTGGCTTGTGGTCTTCATGTATGTATGGACTTGGTTTGGGTTTGGGATCATACATTTGACCTGGGTGAAATAGTCTGCACTATAACCACAGTTAATGAGCTACCCGATGGCTTGACTAGACAGGCCCACACCCAGCCACAGTGTGAGGGCCAAGGTTAGCTTAATGGGATCTCATTGTCAGGGAGAGCAGGTCTGCCTTGGTACTATAAATAAAGGACCCTGGGCAGTATCAGAATAACTTACATAGTTTACTCAGGTAAGTACTCTAAGGCTACTGATGATCAACACTCCCAAAAGAAGACTTCTTAAGTTTCTGAGCTACATCTTAGCTTCTTGACTGGGGAAAGAAAGAGATATGGCTGTTTTTTTGTTTTTTTGTTTTTTGTTTGTTTGTTTTTATTTTTTATTGTGCTGCTTCATAACTCTTCAGAGGAATAACCTATTCTTCATTGACTGAGCCATTGTGATTCCTTTGTCTGAATCTTACTGAGACCAGATCCTTCTGGGAGACTAGGCTGACTGAATACCTCTAAACATGGCCCAAATCAGCTAGAAGTTCTGCTGATACCTCTGCTGTCTCAATAGCTTTCTAGTCCCTGGGTAGTAGCTGCCACTCTCTCTCCATAATTATGCCCTTGTCTATCTGCCATATTTAGGCTGTCAGCTTCAGAACCCAGGAAGTCATCCAAGGCTGAGATAAACTAACCTTTGACCACTATGTTATACTCAATTAAAATGGAATGGTATCAACTACATGTTATAATCCAGGTTGGGTAGAAACAGTATTAGGTGCTTTGGTGAGTTAGCCACAACAACAGAAAAATATAATATATTGGTGAAGTATTTTACTTTTATAGGGCTATAGAGATTATGAACAATGTTCACTTTCATGATTAAATATCGTATTTTTGAATGCTCTGAGGAATAGTCAGAAAGGGATGGTGATATGTAGAGAGGTTAGGTGACTTTCGAGAAGATGCAGTCAGAGGAATGGGAGCCAGGTTTCTGAGTCAGATCCTCTGATTCCTAGTCCAGGCATCACTCTATCATTGTATAGTATAGACTGTTCAATCAGCCCTTAATATAAGGTCAGAATTACAAACTGAAGATGAAGGCTATTTCTTTGTGTATACTTTGACATTTTATGGGGAATCCCATAGGGCCCACATGACTATTTATAAACTGGTTTATTCTTTCATTTAAAAAATTGCATCATACTTTTTCCTAGGACTCATAGAATTATAGATGTACATGGAACTGTAGAGGTACAACTTAGTCATCCCATTTTATAGATTGAAAGATTGAGACTCACTAGACTTAAGCTGGCCTGTAAGAAGGAGAGCAGGTCATTTAACCCATTTTGTGAGTTTTGATCCAGCACTTTATCCTACTTTAATCTATCTGAGGGACAACAAGCATCTTTAATGCCTTCAACTTTCATCTGCTACCATCTTCATCCCATCCACATGGCAGGCTGAGTTAGTCTTAAAAAAAAGTCCCCGGGCTTCTCAGTGCTTCTTTCTGGATCAGTGCTCTACACAAGCCTAGATATTTAGATAGAATCCAAATCAAGGGTTAGACAACATCCCTTTATGTATGTGTCATGGCTTTAACCTTAGTGGCAGCGCGTGGAGCTGCATGGTGGAGCTGGCCCAAGCCTGAGCCTCCCACACGGGCCTGCAGGCTGTTGTAAGTTGTATGTGATTCCATGTCCACTTCCATTTGTGTCTCTGTTCCTTTTATCTAGACTCTGTGCTAAGGGTCCTTGGCCCATAGCCTTGGTTATACTGGTGGTCGTTTAGTTGCTAAGTTATGTCTTGACTGTTTGTGACCTCATTGACTGTAGCCCGTCATGCTTTTCTGTCCATGGGATTTTCCTGGCAAGAATACTGGAGTGGGTTGCCATTTTCCTTCTCCAGGGAATCTTCCCAACCCAGGGGTCGAACCTGGGTTTCCTACATTTCCTGAAAACCCAATTCTGGGCCTGCTTCTGTAGTGCTAACGTAGTGCATAGACCCTTGGATTCTTTGGACTCATAAATTATGAAAGGAGGGAAAGGTGAGGAGGCTTTGTCATCTTTATTACCCCTCTTCATCTCCTTCAGACATCTCAGCAATTGAACTTTTATGAAACTTCAGAATCAGAAGGAAAACAAC
This sequence comes from Muntiacus reevesi, assembly GCF_963930625.1. Classification (NCBI taxonomy): domain Eukaryota; kingdom Metazoa; phylum Chordata; class Mammalia; order Artiodactyla; family Cervidae; genus Muntiacus; species Muntiacus reevesi. Next base: position 34,994,967 of record NC_089265.1, on the reverse strand, counting down.
TCTGTGCAATAGTTGATACCATTCATTGAGTGTGTGTGCTGGCTGACTTTCTGATGTTATCTCACTTAATTCTCCCAGAAACCTCCTCATTCTCAGGTGAGGAAAGTGAAATTCAAGGCTAAGTGACCTGTTTTAGCTTCCTTCCTTGTCAGGGTCAGTATCTTAATCTGAGCTGACTGTTTGCTGCAACAAGCTCTGTATCCCTGCCACTACACAGGATAGTGTGCAGCCAGTGAAATCTGTGGTAGTGGACGGCCAGGTGCCGTGGAGGATGCACCTAGAGTAAAGGGCATGTGGAATGGGAACCTGGAGTAGAGCTGGGGGATTGAGTGCAGCAGGAGGAGAGCTTTAAACATTGTCACTCTCCTTCAGACAGAATTCTGCCTCCTCAACGATATCTGGCCTTTTCTTTTAGTTTATCCTGGTGACATTTTATACAGACCAGGGAACTTCCTCCAGGATCTATGAACTCCGGGGAGTGTAGGCATGGTGTCGTCACCCAGTTAACTAGATTGGCTCCCCACCATTCATCCTTGTGAACTTTTTCAGGAATGCAATTCTAAATATTTTGATGATATCTTTGTAATTGTCTTTTTCACATTATCAATTTGCCTCTTGCCCAGGAATGGGCTCTTCTCCATCTCTTGTTCGCAGTGAGCATGTCTTCATGTGAGCTGAGACAGGTCTCCTGCATTTGCACGTGCACACCCTTCATGGTGTTCGCTGGTGACTTCCCTGGTGGCTCAGATGGTAAAGTGTCTGTGCCTGCAATGTGGGAGACCCGGGTTCTATCCCTGGGTCAGGAAGATGCTCTGGAGAAGGAAATGGCAACCCACTCCAGTACTCTTGCCTGGAAAATCCCATGGACGGAGAAGCATGGTAGGCTACAGTCCATGGGGTCGCAGAGAGTCAGACACGACTGAGTGACTTCACTTCACCCTTCATGGTGCCACTTTGATGCACTTGATTATCAAGCGGTGGCATGCAAAAAGGGTTCAGCCAAAACTCCTGCACCAAAAGGCAAAATGACTTGCTCTGGGTGGCACATGCATTACATCAATAAAGGATGTTTGGAAACCTAAACCTCAGCAAGGGTGAGGTAATAATGGTTCATTTCCTGTGTGACTCTGGGCAAGTTTCTTAATTCTTATAAGTCCCAAATACTATGTGAATAATGCTGACCACTAACTTTAAAGAGCTGTTAAAAGAACTAAATGAGCGATACAAGTAGAGCAGGTACTAGTTAGCTTGATACATACTAGGTACAAAATTACTGGACGGTCATATCCTTTGAATAACGTCTCCCTAGCCCTCACCCCACCCCAGCTGCTAGCAATCACAAATATACTTTCTGATTTGATTTTTTAAGATTCTACCTATAAGTGAAATCATATAGTTTATTTGGTTCTCTGTTGACTTATTTCATTTAGCATATTAATATTGTTGCAAAGGGATTCCTGCCCCCGTTCTTTCTCATGGTTGAATAATATTCCTGTGTGTGTGTGTTGTCTCTGTTTACATACCCTGACTTTGTGAATAATGTTACAATACAACATGGGTTGCAGATAGCTCTTAGAGATAGTTGTTTCATTTTTTTGGATATATATGCAGAAATAGACCTGCCGAATCATTTGGTAGTTCTGCTTTCATGTTTTGAGAAACCACCATACTGTTTTCCATAGGGATTATACTAATTTATGTTAACCACCAACAGTATATAAGATTTCTTTTTCTCTACATCCTCACCAACACTTAATATCTCGTTTTTTTTTTTTTTGATAATAGCCATTCTAACATATGTGAGACAATATTTTATTGTGGTTTTAATTTTCAATTCCTTTATGATTACTGGGGTTGAGTACCTTTTCATGTATCTGTTGACTTTTGTGTGTGTGTGTCTTCAGAAAAATGCATGTCTATGCTTTTTGTTCATTTTAAAATTGGATTGCGTGTTTGTTTTTCCTGTTGAGTTGTACGAGTTATCAACTACAGTTGATTTACAGTATTAGTTTCAGTATACACCATAATGATCCAATGTTTTACATATTAGAATCCATTTAAAGTTATTATAAAATATTTGCTATATTTCCTATGGTGTTCAACATGTTTTTAACAGTTTATTTATTTCATACATGGTAGGTTTTATCTCTTATCCCCATCCCTATCTTGCCTCTCCCCCTTTCCTTTCCCCATTAGTAATGACTAGTTTATCTATATCTATGTCTGTTTCTGTTTTGTTATATTTGTTTTATTCTGTAGACTCCACAGATAAGTGATAACATATAGCATTTATCTTTCTCTGACTATTTCACTAAATGGCCTTCACCCTAGTTGAGAGCTGCACCAGAGCTAGAGGGTCTGGGATGGTCAGAGGAAACCAGCCAGAGCCCTGGGGCAGTTTCAGTCTGCTTCCTCCGCCTTGTTCCTGGAAGTAAACAAGCGTGCACACACTTCATAAGCAGAGTCTTGGTTTCTTACAGCCCTCCTATAAGTCCCACTAGTTTTTAAACCAGCTAAGGGGACTCATCTCTCCGCTGTCACACCTCAGGGCTGAGGTGCCCAGTATGTGACTCAAATTGCTTATTCCACAGCCAGGATCTCTGAGCCCGTGATAGCCCCCCTCTCACTTGTGTCTTCCCCTAGCAGCATGGGTGCCAACCTGATGACTTCTGTTCCATTCCCATCTGACTATGTGTGATCTTTCTTTATAGTGTTGGTTGAAGAATCCTTCTGCCAGTTTCCAGTTTGTTTCCCAGTGAGAATTTCCCCACATGCAGGTGTATTCTTGATGTTTTCTTAGGGGAAGATGAGCTCAGCATCCTCTTACTCCAGCATCTTGATCTCCTCTCTGTTTCTCTCCTCAGTGTCTTATAGTTTTCAGGGTAGTGATTTTTCACCTTTCTGGTTAAACTTATTCCTAAGTATTTTATTACCTTTGATGCAATTGATAATGGGATTATTTTCTTTATTTCTCTTTTAGATAGTTCATTGTTAGTGTGTAAAATAAACTTTTAAAATGTTGATTTTGTGTTCTGCGACTTCACTGAATTCTTTTATTAGTTCAAACAGTTTGGGGGTTGAATTTAGGTTTTTCTATGTTTAATATTATGTCATCTGCAAATAGGGACCGTTTGCTTTCTTTCTTTCTGATTTCTGTGTATTTTATTTATTTATTTATTTTCATAATTGCCCTGGCTGGGACTTTCAGTACTCTGTTGAATAGTACTGCCTACCATGTGCTTGATGCTGAAGGTACACTAATGGGACCTATAGACCCCATAGAGGCTGTACTAATGTGATCACATGTTGTTTTCTCAATAAAGACTTGCACGTCTTGAACATATCAATTAACTTTTTACCTTTAGGTTACTTGAGTGGGGCCTTCCTTATGTTCTTGGAGTGATGATTCATCCCAAATAAAGGGATGTCCACTGATGTAAAAAGCAAATATATCCACTAGCTTTTCACCTTCTTATCAGCCTAGTGACCAGAAGATCATGCCTATCATTCAGAAGCAGCTCTTGTGCTTCAGATGTTGATAAAAGACCAGTGACCCAAGAGGGAAAATATTTGAAGAGGGAAAGGCATTTGTCAAACTCTCCTTCCCTAGCTGGTCCTGCTGCTTTATCCCAGTAACAGAACCCACTGCTACCCTGGGCTGGAAGTGCTTTGATGAGTTCAAATGTATTGACCATCCTGTCACCAACGTCCATTTCAGATTTGGATATTGTTTATCTGAGGCTTGCCCTTGGGACCCCTGGAAGATGTATGATAAAGAATGTGGATTTCTCTTCTTTCTCTTCTTTTCATCTCCTGACCCTGCCATCTCATTTGCCTTCTATTCTGTCTTCTCTGTTATAATGACAGCACAGATCTTTGAACCCATGATACTACATCCCATTGGCAAGAAAACACAGGGGGAAGAAATCAAATTCAAATAGGGATAGAATTCATTCAACAAAAAATGATTGAATGCTACTTATGTGCCAGGCTCGTAGATGCTGGAATACAACTATGGACAAAATGATTTTGCTGTTTTCATGAAGCTTGCATTGAGTGGGGGAAAGAGGTGCTAAACAAATAAGTGTATAAAATATATTTCTGCGTTGGTTGCCCCTACAGCAGACCCTGAAACAAGGGTTTGGGTGTGAGTAGTTTATTTAAGAGGTAACCTCATGAAGGGAGTAGAGAAGTGAGGCAAAGAAGGGACGAAAGTGAATAAAGAGCGCACTAATGATTGGGTTACCACTGTGGGCAACTGGGACTGAATCCCACTGAGAATTTCCTGAAAGTCAGTGCAGATAACTGCTCAGAGTGGTCCTCCTGAAGGACACAATGTTGGAATATTTATCCACAAACTTCTGTCCCTCCTTGGTTCCTAGGTTGTTAACTTTTTAACATTTCTGGCCTGCCTTGCATGTAGGCTGAACGTGTTTTCATTGCTAGAGGAAAGCAATAAGGCCATTAGTCAGAGAGACAAAGGAAACCATAGACTGTAAGAGAAGTATCTGTGGTTACCTTTAGGGAAGGCCAAAGATATGATCAAGGGTGTAGACAGTGCAACATCAACTCTGTTGTATCAGGGGAGAATAAATACTAATATAGAGTAGTACTTAGGAGATAGAACAAAAGGTGGTCACCTCTCTGAGGAGGTGATATTGGAGTAAGAACCTGAAATAAGTGAGGGAGCCATGCATACATTTGGGGAAAGATCATTTCAGGCAAAGGGGACAGTGAATGCTGAAATCTTAAAGCAGGAGGGGGCTTGCACCTATTTTCAAAGTGAATCTAATAGGATTTGTTGATGGATTGGATGTGGCATGTAGAAAAGTGGAGTCATGAATGATTCTAGGGATTTTGGTCAGAACTCTGGTGAAATGGAACTGCTATCTATTGAGATTGTGAAAGGGAAGGAACATACGGGGTGTGATTTCAGACATGTTAAGCTTGTGATAACTTTTATCCAGGTGAAAATGTTGAGCAACATAGTTGTGTATATTTGAAGTTCAAGGTAGAGATTAGTTCCGGACATACAGATTTGGGAGTCATCCGGTGTAGATGGTATTTAGAGCCACAGAACTGAATGAGATAAGCTTAGACATGATTATAGATAAGAAGAGAAGCTCTGGAGTATTTCAAGCTGTAAAGGTCAGGAAGATGAGGAGAAACCAACCAAGGGATCTGAAAATAGTGTTGTGCCCAGGGACAGATGAAGAAAGGATATTGAAAGTAGCTAGTGATTGTGTTAAATGCATGGGGAGAGCTCTGCTGAGTGGGAGGTGAATGGTTTTGGTCTGGATTATGTAATGGAAGGAAGTGTAAGTTTCATGATATTAATGTAATTTAGGGTCATAAGGCATTCATGAAGGGCTTCAGAGCAAGGCTGAGATCAGAGAACATTTGAGGGAAGGCGGATGGTTCCTGAGAGACAATTGTAATGGGTTGCCCAGCAGTTCAGAAAAGAATAGAGTGGAAGTGAAAACTTCAAGGGGGAATTTTGCTTCGGTGATTTTTTTCCTCTGTCATTGGTCTTGCTAATTGGTGTTCAGAAAGCTACTATCTTTATGCGGCAATCGAAATCCTCACTTAAGATTTCGATTTAAAAATTAAGAAATAAACCAAGACTGTTTACATTTTTGTATATGACTACATTTAAACTGATAAAATGCTATACCTAAAATGGATACACTGGCTGGGTGACTTTGGGCAAATTGCTTAGCCTCTCTGAACCCAATCTTCTCTTCAATGAAATAGGAAGTAAAAATACCTATGCCCTGATTTGGATAGGCTGAATATGATGCCGTGTGAAAGTGCTTAGCAAAGAGTCTGGAAAAGTATTGGGCAGAGAGTATATACTTTATTATATTCTTCCTTCTGTTTCCTTTAAACTGCACCTTGCACTTTAAACTGCAGGGATCAAAAGAAGTCATCTGTGTGAAATCACTTTGAAAAGTACAGTATTCTGGACACCTGTAAGGCATTACCAGTGTAGTATTGTAAGCAAAGAAGACAAACTAAGGTAGTACTCTACTCTTTCCAGGGGCAGTCTCCCCATGAGGCTATCAGCAGAGCTGTACATCTAGCTTTCTGAGGATTCCTGGATCAGATCCAGCAGTGTTCCTGAGTGAGATGTGACCTGTGGCTGACGGCTTGTACTCTTCCTCCAGACACCTCCCTACCCCAGAGGAGAATTCTATTGAATAATAAATGACAATTGTCATCACTATCCTGTTACTCCTTAGTATACAAGATGATGGAGTCCTTTATTTCCCTCTTTTTAAAAAAATTTGTCCCTGTCCCCTCATTCCTTTTTTTCTCCTCTTACCTTTTATTAGAATTGATGAGGAAAATATTGGTAAATGTTGGCTTTCCTCTGCAACCCTTTGGAATGCTAGTGTACCAGAAGGGAAGCCAAAGACAAAATTCTCGATGTGACTTTATTATCCTTTCCGCTGTTGTCCTTAACTTGTTCCTCTTCCAAATTGTTATAATTAAGAGAGTGCCCGTTAAATGATTTCTCTTTGTCAGATGGATTATGTTTTGCATTGGAGCCAAGTTCTACACTCATGAATCCCCAGGCCAATGCCAGTAAAATGTCTGCACCTTTTCCCCCACAGCATCTGAACAGCAGAGGAAGGTCGCTTAGTGACAGTTTGGGAGGAAACCAGTGTAGCTTTCAGCCAGTGGCCTCCTGTCCTTGAATGTCAATAAGGTGTTTTTTGTCAACTCAGGGCCTTTGCTCTTTATGAAGTAGGGATTTAAAAAAATGTGCTGGCATCAAAGTGCCTCAGCTCAACAAACGACCAACAAATCTTAAACTTAAGTGATGTTGAATTGACCTGCACAGACCTGAAAATGTCCCATGCTGGGGATCCTGGTGGGTCAAGATATCTGTCATCCCCATGCTGTGTTCTCATGCTGTGATTACACCTCTGGGTTGCTGTGGCCAAGCTCCATAATGAAAAGGAAATGATCCCATCAGTCGCCCAGATGTTTGGCAGAGGGTAGACTAAACATCTGCTTGATTGACTGACTGGTTTTCTCTCAGGCCAGATGTTTGGTATCAACTAAGCACAGTGTGTGAGTAGGCCCTTTAGAAGGTCATTCTCCTGAGGCCCTGCATCACTTCTAGTGTATAGGAAAGCCTTCTCTTAGACTAATATAACTTTTGACTCCACGATGGAAGCTTGTTTTCTTTGCTTAGTGCATAATTTCTTTGCATTTTTACCAACCACCCATCAACAACTTTCCAGCTTTGTTTGATTCCCTTGTCTATAAGACATCTTTGGCAGAGATGTTAGCAGTGGTTATAGCAATACAAAAGTGTGTCAGCATAAGCACAGAATTTAGGTATATTTTCATGGCATAGAATATCTCACAAATTATCCTTATGTTTAGTTTTCCTTAAAGGGAGAAGCTATCACTTATCAATTGGACATTCTGGATTCTAGATATACTAGAGTAGGTCTTTTGTAAGCATGACAATGTCCTTTCTACTATCCTCTGTTTAGCCAGGCAACTCTCCTGTGCCTGAGAGAAGTTCTGTTGGTAGGTTTGAGTGAAACATTTGGGATCCAAAACTGTATAGCAGAGTTGGCAGTGTGCTGGAGTGGAAAGAGCACTGGATTAGGAGTCAGGATTTTAGCAGTAGAGCCAGTTCATTCATTGGGTCTCTAAGGGACCTGGGCATCAGTTCAACCTTGTAGGTATCCATTTCCTGACCAGAAAAAATGGTGAAATACAGCTGAGGTTTGTAGGGCTCTAGTAATTTGTTATTTGCTGAAACCCAAGAGGTGATGGATGAGATAAAATCAGTGTCATGACACTGAGTTGGGAGAGCTGCTTGAGGAAAATAAAATCCCATACAGGTAAGAAAAAGACATTGCACAATGAGTCAGTGGTTCAATTTACTTCCAAATGTTTCTAGGTTGGCCAGTGTAGTAAATATGATTGTGTCATTAATATCCTGGAGTGAATTTGTTTGAAAAAGCTTCATTCTTAGGGAAAAGCACAAGACAAGTGTGGTTTGAGTGGACATAGGAAACCTTCAAAAGGTTTCAGATGGGAAAGGAAGTTCTTATGCACTGTCGTGGGGCAAGGGAGGGGGCTGGTTACTAACACTGGATGAGGAGGATTGAAAAGGACAGGAAGAAAACGTGGGAAGAGGATGGGGAGGTACAGAGGACTAACTTGGCCAGTATCACACTTTTGTTAAGAATGGCCCACTCCTCTCTTAAGTCCTATTGGGTGGATTGTAGCATCTCAGGGTCAGAGGGATCAAAGACCACTAACTATCTGGGCACTAGTTAGGCATCAGAATAGCTTAACCTAGCCATTGCTTCATCTTTTGAAATTGAAGAGAACTCTGTGTATTTCTGAGTAAATAGAATGCGTATTCTAAAAAGCCATGTTTCTAACTAGGAGGTTTTAGAGAAAATAAGTAATTTGTAGACTCTAGTTTGTGATGTTTTCAGATGAAATTTCTAAGCTCCTTTGTTGTTGTTAAGTGATTTTGAAAGCATTTTAACATTTTTAAAATGCTCAACTAATCATTCAGAGTGTGAGTTCCTATTAATTTTACTCATATCTAATAGAGCTATGGAAAAAGCAAAACTAAACTAAACCAGCTTACCTTTGGGTATACAAAAGTCAGACTGCAAGACTTTAGGCTCTGTGGTCTAACATATGATTAATAAAAAGCATACTGTAAGCCTTGGCCATGTTTTTGTTATTCAAAGCAAATTTGCTTGCTTATTTTTTATTGGAAGGTCTGAAGTTTTTTCTTCCATGAGTCTGGAGCATTCTCCTTAATATTCTGCTCAGATTTTTCATCTCTCCTCATCCATCCCTGATTCCTCTTATTGCCTCCAGAAATGGTAAGGGTCAGGGAAGAGGGGACGTAGCTAGAGGAAAATTCCCGTTCTTTAATTCAAACACTCTTTTTTTCTCTTGGAAATAATACCTCAACTGAAGACCCAAACCTTCAACGAGAGCTTTCAAAAGTGCATTTCATCAAGGCAGCCAATAACTGGAAAGGGTAGAGGGAGGTTGTGCGTGTTCTTCTCCATACCATACCCCTTACATGTAAGATAAATGCTCCTCTATCTGGGCCAAGTTAGGGGCAGTTGTGCTGCCTGGAGTCCTAGGGCCAAAGTGACTTCTGGAAGGTCCCCTGGTCCTCTGGTTACACAGCAGTACCCAAGAACTGCTCAGGCATATGTGACATAAAAGTCCATGTGGTTTCAACTTCCTTTACTACATATCTGTTTTTGCTCTGTTTGTGCTCAGACCTGCCTTACTCAAAATTCCTGCTCTTCTATGCCTCTTCTGCCACAGAACTAGGGGTGGGATGAGGTTAAAAAACAAAGCAAAGCAAAAAACACTGAAATGGAAGAGAGCCCCACCAGCTCATTCTGTATGATAAAATCCATTTCACTGTGGTCCTAATTTCATCAAGTAATGCAAATCAACATCAGACATTAATGAGAGAAGGTTTCCAATTAGATTCAGTCTGACACTGGCCCTGCTTCTCAGTCACCTTCAATTGTCAGCGATAAAAAAAGGGACAGTTCAATATGATATGGATCATTCACTCTGAATCTCCACAACTCATTTATGACAAACACAACTAACAGAGCATGGGGAACTGCAGAGTTGTTTTTCATTATCCCAGCACACTGGCTTCCGACTACAGCTGTAATGATCTTCAGTGCTTTTCCATACAGCACATAGTTAATGAATAGTCTAAGATGTGATGGCAACCAGAGTTCTAATTGAAAGGTCTCAGTAATCCTTCTGTTTGGGGAAGGATGTATGGGTTTCCAGAAGAAAAAAAGGACAAAAAGTGCTTAAAAAGAAAGAGGTTTTTGTTTTTATAGGAGACATGGGTTCTGCAGGGAGATAGGGTAGCATAACAGTAGTATTTGGGGAGGAAGAACCTGGAGAAAGCCCCGGAGCTTTAACTCACAGAGAACCTTGAAGGTGACCACGTACCCAAATCATATTGTCAAAAGCAATGAGATTCTCTAGGGTTTAATGAAAAGTAGTGCCAGAATTGACATAATTCCAGCATGGTAAGTAGAGCCTAACCACTAGGACTTTTGGGAAATTGCACTATTTAAAAATAGTCGTGCATCAATATTCCATGTGGTCCAGTCAGGGTCCCTCCATTATGTAGGGATTTGGGGCCAGGAAACAGATCCCTAAGATCTGGAAATACAAAGACTAGCGTGGTTGATCCTCAGCCAACCAAGCAGTCTGGGGTTCATTCATTCATTCATTTATTCACTTAACAGGTATTATTGAACCATTACTCTGTGCCAGATACAGTGCTTCATAGTTACAGATGGTGAGCATTATAGACATTGTCCCAGGGAATGGAAGAGCAAATAGGCAGCCAGAGTCTAAGCTCTGCGCAAGGCAGGTGGAAGCCTTTTTAGCTTAGCGTATGCAGAGACTTCAGTAGACTTGACTACTTTTTTCTTTCCCCTTAGCAAGTTTATTGTCAATGATCAATTCTACCTTTTTTTTTTATTACCAGCTGCATTTCAGTAGCAAAGCACACAGCTATTAGGAGGCAGGGTAGGGCAATAACTGACCACAGAATCAGGATCCAAATGGTGCAGGTGATGAGAAATAAGATAAGGTAGGACCCAACCAGGCAGGCATCTCAGATACTGGTGGGCATGGCAAAGCTATGAACTTGGCATCCAGGCTAACAATCTAGGCAATATATGTAAAATATCAGCTCTGAGGAGATGATGATAGTGATCCAACCTTAGCCTCAGCCAGGGTGCTTCTTAGATGCTCTTTGGGATGCAAGAGCTAGTCTTCTGGATTCTTCATGTGGGAACACACAGGTAGGTGGAGTTGAGTGAGCTTCCCTCCTGAAGCTGCTAGGTTTAATTATCCCAATTATTTAGGAAGCAGTCTGTCTTTTTGATTTTTTAAATTAACTTTTATTGGAGTATGGTTGCTTTACAATGTTGTTAGTTTCTACCGTACAGCACAGTGAATCAGCCATACATGTACATTTATGCCCTCTCTTTTGGCTTTCCGACCTAAATGGGTTAGGTCACCGCAGAGAATTGAGTTCCCTGTGCTATACAGTATGTTCTCATTAGTAATCTATTTTATACTTGCTGTCAATAGTGTATATATGTCAATCCCAACCTCCCAATTCTTCCCACCCACCAGTTCTCCCTTGGTATCCATTTGTTTATTCTCTATGTCTGCTTTGCAAATAAGACAATCCATTTTCCTAGGTTCCACATATGTGTGTTAATATATGATATTTGTTTTTCTCCTTCTAACTTGAAGCAGTTTTATAAAATTAATTTGAATCTTCTCTTAATTGGTTGACAAACTCATCTCTAGTAGGGTCCTGCACTGAAGATAGGAGTTACAGTCAGTCAGAGAGCCCACTTTTCTTACTACATACATCTCCAAAGCCTCAGCCTTCAAAATGAATGAAAGTCAAGGCAATGTCGTGTGATTCCAGAATTACAATGTGAGTGATGGAAATGACCTCTGAGAGTGTGTATGCTAGCCCGTATGGATCCACAGAACATAGCTTCTGGTGTCTTGGCTTAGATACTTTGGGTCCAGTCAGATTTTAAATATTCCAAAGGGCAGACTCCACCTCTAATCTTGGAAGACATATCTAGAAAATAATAAATTTAATTTTAAAGTATTTCCGCATGTACAACCTTTGTTTTTTCTTTTCTTCATTGGATTCCTTTAATCCAAAGTGTTGACTTTTATCTCCTTGCCTTTAAAATATCTTGCTTCCTCTATAACATTTGTACCCTTCAAATATTTATAGACTTCCTTGTCTTTCCTCAGTCATTAGCCAAGTCATGCATATTTAGCACTTTTAATCTTCTAGACTCTTTTCATAAATCAGTGCCCACATTGCTGGCGTCACTTTAGCTCCTCCGCCTATTTGATCTATGTCTTTGATTCATAAGTGTTCAAATCTGCACTCGTTTATTCCATTGCAAGTGTCATTATTACTGTAAACATGTTAGTGAAAATCTTTCTTTCTCATCTAACATCAAAGCCAGCCCTGGACTCTTCCTGAAAAATTTCATAACTGACCTGGACTTACTTAATCATTCTATCCTTTCAAGACCATCTGCTGCTGCTGTTAAGTTGCTTCAGTCATGTCCGACTCTTTGCGACCCCATAGACGGCAGCCCACCAGGCTCCGCCATCCCTGGGATTCTCCAGGCAAGAACACTGGAGTGGGTTGCAATTTCCTTCTCCAATGCTTGAAAGTGAAAAGTGAAAGTGAAGTCACTCAGTCGTGTCCGACTCCTAGCGACCCCATGGACTGCAGCCTACCAGTCTCCTCAGTCCATGGGATTTTCCAGGCAAGAGTACTGGAGTTAGTTGCCATTGCCTTCTCTGCAAGACCATCTAGGAGGCAGCAATTTGGTGAAAAGATCTATGCACTAAGCTTTGGGTTCAAGTGCTTACTTTGCAGATAATCAACTCTATTCTCCTTGAAAGAAAGTGTGAAAAGAAAGTCACTTTTCCTCTCCAAGCCTCCAAGTTTTCTAATGTATAAAATAAGGGATTGAACTAGAAGTTTTTAAGGAGGAATCAGGTTCTAAGTTTCTATAATGGTCCTTAATTCATGAATTAAATAACCTTGTAGAAAATACTTCCCCTCTTTTAATTTTCTCTTCTGAAATGGTAATTCTAAATCTTCTATTGCTTACCTCCCTAAGTCATTTTGAGAATCAAATGAAGTGATATATGTGAAAGTACTTTTAAAGTTATAAAGTGTTAATCAAATAGAGGTTTTGTTATTATTATTGTTGGTCATTAGTGATAGTATTGCTACTACTTCTACTTCCTCAAACTCAAACATACTCTTGTGTCTTAGGCTAAAAGTCACTCTTCCTGTTAATAGTGACTTTGCTCAGACCACCAGTTCCTGGGATAACATTATATGATACTAACTTCCAGAAAAGTTTGTGGCTTTTTTAGTTATTGGTGATGGCAAATACGTTTTTATTTTTATAACCTGTGTGTCTTGATTTTTGTGATCAAGTTTATTTCTCTTTATTTAATCACTGGTATTTTTGATTATTGCTTAGGAAAATATTGTGCATTTCCCTCCTAAATTAGATCTTAATACATCTTTGCCAGAGAGTCTGCATTATGTATCTGTCCTTAGTGGTGTTTCTACCACCTCCTAAAAATATCAGCTGAAAATTTCATCAGTGTGCTGTTTACTTCTTTAAGATCACTAGTGGAATAAGCATATTAAAAAGCGGAGACATTACTTTGCCAACAAAGGTCCGTCTAGTCAAGGCTATGGTTTTTCCAGTGGTCATGTATGGATGTGAGAATTGGACTATAAAGAAAGCTGAGCACTGAAGAATTGATGCTTTTGAACTGTGGTGTTGGAGAAGACTCTTGAGAGTCCCTTGGACTGCAAGGAGATCCAACCAGTCCATCCTAAAGGAGGTCAGTCCTGGGTGTTCATTGGAAGGACTGATATTGAAGCTGAAACTCTAGTACTTTGGCCAGCTGATGTGAAGAGCTGACTCATTTGAAAAGACCCTGATGCTGGGAAAGATTGAGGGCAAGAGGAGAAGGGGACGACAGAGGATGGGACGGTTGGATGGCATCACTGACTCGATGAACATGGGTTTGAGTGGACTCCAGGAGTTGTTGATGGACAGGGAGGCCTGCTGTGCTGCAGTTCATGGGGTCACAAAGAGTTGGACATGACTGAGTGACTGAACTGAAGTAGAATAAGAATTGATGTTGGGGGAAAGAACTCTGAAGGTTAAAAGATCCAGAAATATAGTCTAAATGAGAAAGCACTAAGTAGTGCCTTGTCAGTGCATTAAGCTGGGAAGCATCTTGCTAGAATGGAAAAATAAACTAAGTAGGACTAAAACTCAGATTCTCTAACTCAAATCCCATAACCTTTCTTTGTTGACATGTCTCCCTCTTATAGTTACAATTTACCTACTTCTGTGACATTAAGCTGTAATTGTCTTTCATCGGGTTTAAACAGTTCCAGGGATTTTTGCATCTGAAAACGAAGTTTCCTTGGGTTAGCAATGTCTCAACCCAAAAGTAGTAATAACAGACTCTCCAGCATGGCAAAATTGTGGAGAGAAGTTCTCTGGGTGCATTTTCCCCAGTTCCACAAATAATGTTCGCAAGACAATATCCATTATATCTACATGTACATAAGGCTGGTTTTGGCAGTGGTGCTTATTAAATGTAAGATTTCCCAGAGGTTACACTGCCTGAAATTATTAGTAACAATTATAATAAGAGTATTACACAACATTTATTGACATATTTTCTGCTTCAACACTTGAGACTAATCAAGTGTTGGATATATTTTGTAAAGAAAAAAAGTATTTTACCCCCTTTAATATGCAAGTCTCTAGTGAGGGCCCAGGCTTGAAAAATAAAAATATTATTCTACTAAAGGACTAGGGCTTTGAAAAGTTTAGTCAGTGTAAACTTCAAGTCTTGGAATTGGAGTTGGAAATTCTGGTTTCTGCTCCTGTTTCTGACTCACTTAGTCAATTTCATTGGAGAAACCATTTCACTGCCCTGAACTTCAGTTCTTTGTGTGTAAAATGAAATAGCAAAGTTTGCCTGGACTGCATCCTAGGTTTTTGATAAACATTAGATGAAATTATTATAAAATGATCATTATTATTTCCAATTAGAAGGTTTTGAGCAAGTGAGTAACTTAGTATGCTGCCAGTTAAACAGGAAAAGAAACCAAACAAAACATGTCTAATGTACTTTTGGACAAGGACAATAAAGATAGGTGGATTTTTAATTCAAATAATCAAGAACTCCGCATTGAGAAAAATTTATTCAGTAACTTATTAGGAAAATGAAGATCCCAAAATTAGCCCTTGTCTAAGATCAGCAACGAAATTCAAGTTATTTGAAACAGTTTCAGTCTATGAATGCTGAGTACATTCTAGGAAGTTTGACTCAGTGTGTGAGTGAAAATAGGTCTTTAAATGATGATTGGTAACGGTGGCATTGAGCTAAGCAAAGCAGCAATTGTGAACAAGTACTGCAGCTCATCAAATTTTGTTCAAATAGTATGTCCACTGTCAATATCCATATATGCTATTAAAAGTAATAAGTACATAATACCTTACATTTATTGATCACTTCATGTGCTCTGTTTCAGGTGCTTTGCTGCAATAAATTATTTAATTCACACGATAATCCTATAATTGAGAGTTCAGTCGCTGTCGTGTGCGACTCTTTGTGAACCAATCGACTGCAGGATGCCAGTCCTCCCTGTCCATCATCAACTCCCAGAGTTTACTCAAACTCATGTCCATCGACTCAGTGATGTCATCCAACTACCTCATCCTCTGTCGTCCCCTTCTTCTCCACCTTCAATCTTTCCCAGCATCAGAATCTTACAGATGAGTCAGTTCTTCGTATCGGCTGGCGAAAGTATTGGAGTTTCAGCTTCAGCATCAGTCCTTCTGATGAACACCCAGGACTGATCTCCTTTAGGGTGGACTGGTTGGATCTCCTTGCAGTCCAAGGGACTCTCAAGAGTCTTCTCCAACACCACAGTTCAAAAGCATCAATTCTTCAGTGCTCAGCTTTTTTTATAGTCCAACTCTCACACCCATACATGACTACTGGAAAAACCATAGCCTTGACTAGATGAACCTTTGTTGGCAAAGTAATGTCTCTGCTTTTTAAGATGCTGTCTAGGTTGGTCATAACTTTCCTTCCAAGGAGTGAGTGTCTTTTAATTTCATGGCTGCAGTCACCATCTGCAGTGATTTTGGAGCCTCCCAAAATAAAGTCTGCCACTGTTTCCACTGTTTCCCCATCTATTTGCCATGGAGTGATGGGACCAGATGACATGATCTTCATTTTCTGAATGTTGAGCTTCAAGCCAACTTTTTCACTCTCCTCTTTCACTTTCATCAAGAGGCTCTTTAGTTCTCCTTCACTTTCTGCCATAAGGGTGGTGTCATCTGTATACCTGAGGTTATTGATATTTTTCCTGGCAGTCTTGATTCCAGCTTGTGTTTCATCCAGCCCAGAGTTTCTCATGATGTACTCTGCATGTAAGTTAAATAAGCTGGGTGACAACATACAGCCTTGACATACTCCTTTTTCTGTTTGGCACCAGTCTGTTGTTCCATGTCCAGTTCTTACTGTTGCTTCCTGACCTGCATACAGATTTCTCAAGAGGCAGGTCAGGTGGTCTGGTATTCCCATCTCCTTCAGAATTTTCCACAGCTTATTGTGCCACACAGTCAACGGCTTTGGCAGAGTCAATAAAGCAGAAATAGATGTTTTTCTGGAGCTCTCTTGTGTTTTTAATGATCCAGTAGATATTGGCAATTTGATCTCTGATTCCTCTGCCTTTTCTAAAACCAGCTTGAACATCTGGAATTTCATGGTTCGTGTATTGTTGAAGCCTGGCTTGGAGAATTTTGAGCATTACTTTACTAGCATGTGAGATGAGTGCAATTGTGCCATAGTTTGAGCTTTCTTTGGTATTGCCTTTCTTAGGGATTGGAATGAAAACTGAGCTTTTCTAGGCCTGTGACCACTGCTGAGTTTTCCAAATTTGCTGACATATTGAGTGCAGCACTTTCACAGCATCAGCTTTTAGGATTTGAAATAGGTCAACTGGAATTCCATCACCTCCACTGACTTTGTTCATATTGATGCTTCCTAGGGCCCACTTCACTTCACATTCCAGGATGTCTGGCTCTAGGTAAGTGATCACACCATCATGATCATATGCATTGTGAAGATCCCTTTTATACAGTTTCCTTGTGTATTCTTGCCACCTCTTCTTAATATCTTCTGCTTCTGTTAGGTCCATACCATTTCTGTCCTTTGTTGAGCCCATCTTTGCATGAAGTGTTCCCTTGGTGTCTCTAATTTTCTTGAGGAGATCTCTAGTCTTCCCTATTCTATTGTTTTCCTCTATTTCTTTCCACTGGTCGCTGAGAAAGGCTTTCTTATCTCTCCTTGCTATTCTTTGAAATTATGCATTCAAATGGGTGTATCATTCCTTCTCCTTTGCTTTTCACTTCTCTTCTTTTCACAGCTATTTGTAAGACCTCCCCAGACAGCCATTTTGCTTTTTTGCATTTCTTTTCCATGGGGATGGTCTTGATCCCTGTCTCCTGTACAATGTCAGGAACCTCCGTCCATAGTTCATCAGGCACTCTGTCTATCAGATCTAGTCCCTTAAATCTATTTCTCACTTCCACTGTATAGTCTCACAAGAGATTTGATTTAGCTCATACCTGAATGGTCTAGTGGTTTTCCCTACTTTTTTAAATTTAGGTCTGAGTTTGGCAATAAGGAGTTCATGATCTGAGCCAGAGTCAGCTCCCGGTCTTGTTTTTGCTGACTGTGTAGAGCTTCTCCATCTTTGGCTGCAAAGAATATAATCAGTATGTTTTCTGTGTTGACTGTATGGTGATGTCCATGTGCAGAGCCTTGTCTTGTGTTGTTGGAACAGGGTGTTTGCTATGACCAGTGTGTTCTCTTGGCAAAACTCTACTAGCCTTTGTCCTGCTTCATTTTGTACTCCAAGGCCAATTTTGCCTGTTACTCCAAGTGTTTCTTGACTTCCTACTTTTGCATTCCAGTCCCCTTTAATGAAAAGGACATCTTTTTTGGGTGTTAGTTTTAAAAGGTCTTGTAGGTCTTCACAGAACTGTTCAATTTCAGCTTCCTCAGCATTACTGGTAGGGGCATAGACTTGGATTACCATGATATTGAATGGTTTGCCTTGGAAATGAACAGAGATCATTCTGTCATTTTTCAGATTGCATCCAAGTGCTGCATTTCAGACTCTTTTTTGACTGTGATGGCTACTCCATTCCTTCTAAGGGATTCTTGCCCACAGCAGTATATATTATGGTCATCTGAGGTAATTCACCCATTCCAGTCCATTTCAGTTCACTGATTCCTAAAATGTCGATGTTCACTCTTGCCATCTCCTGTTTGACCACTTTCAATTTGCCTTGATTCATGGACCTAACATTCCAGGTTCCTATGCAATATTGCTCTTTACAGCATAATCCTATAATCTGTCCTCTTTTATAACCACCTTGTTTTGAAAGAGAAAATTGAGGTACAGATAAGTTAAGGAACACACTCAAGGTATAATAAAGGACCCTGTCTGAGTAAAAATCCAAAAATTATTACACAGTTTGTCAGTCTTCTCCCCAGACCTTGGAAGCTTAAGCTTTACTAGATTCACAGTAAATTCTCTTTGCCTCTCTTCTGTGTACCACTTCATTGAGTTAAAATTTAGAGGAATGAGAGTATTGACATTATTTACTTGGTTTATCCACAAACTTTTACCTGTGTAGATGGTTAATAACTGATATTCCATGTAGTAATAATTAATGTCTATTATTTCATGTCATAATTCAGAATACTACTAATATCCAGTTAGTAGCAACTACCAGAAATTATCCCTTGTTCCTAGAAGGAAGTAAAAGCTTTGAGTGTTTTGCTTTGTTTTGTTTAGATTGCAGAAGGTTTAAGTGGAAAGAAATGTGTAGAAAATGACTAGTAAAGACTCCTCAACTTTGAAATAAAAGAGAGAAGCCTCAAGAGGAAGAGATGTAGGGGAACTCTTTAAGACCGTGGTCTTGGAGTCTATCCATCTGGATAGTTGACTTGTAGAGCCAAATCTCACCAAGTTTTCTCATCTATAAAATGGTGATGATAAATGCTTACATTAAAGAGAAGTAGCAACTGAATGAGATAGTAAGTGAAGAACCCTTACCCTAACTTCTGGCAGATAAAAGTAACAGCAGAAGTAGAAGTTAATAGTAGCTGTGGCAGTGGACATATCTTTTTCAAAGTAATGCATATGTGCTGGCTAGGATCAAGAGCTCTTGGTTTCTGATCAAAGGCCCTTTTCCAATTCTCTGTACCATCTCATCCCCCAAATCCAGGTATTTCTAGGAGACAGGAGTGGGAAATGGGAACAAAATATCTTGGCTTTGGTGACTAGCTAAGCATTTTAAGAGTGGGCTTATATAACGTAATGAGGTGTTACTATTACCTAGCAAGGCTGTTGGTAGAAATTTGGTTCCTATATAGTCCTAGCACTTCTTGGGAACTAGAACTTATTGGTCCCAGATGGAGAAACTTCTTTCTATGTAAAATGTTATATTCAGGATCCTAAACTTCCCTCTGTTTTTCTTTCAGTCTCACTACTAAATCCACATGTCAGTAAAGTGGAGTTAGAAAACTAACAGTAACACCTGGTTAGAAATTTATCAGTAAGTTCTTATAGAGTTTTGACCCTGCAGATCTTTGGGTACATTCCCACCATGCATTTGATTTTAAGCTGGGGACTTATACATCAACTGTGTTATTTTCATTGATGGCATCTCTAAAAGGACTGAAACACATGATCTCTTTGACATTTTTCTCAGCGACCCAAACAGATTACATTTAGTGATGGAACATTGACAGTTAACCTCTTTAAGACTAATATTCTTCACCTTTAAATGGAAAATATTTTCTTACGTTTGAGGAACTTGTTCATATTTAACCAGATAGGGCAGTATCTGACACATGAGAGGTTTAAATAAATGCTGATCTTTATTTTTATTAGTTTGCCCTCTTACATAGCATTTGGGGTAGATGCTTTTCAAAATACTAGTTTCTATAATATAATATTTATATTTTTAAAATATAAAATTAATTAAGTTTGAGGAATGTTTGAACAAAGTGGAACAGACCTCTTTGCTATAGGATTTCTCAGAGTATTTGTGCTTATATGTATTAGGAAATGTCAAGAGGGTAGGAAGTACAACATGCTAGGTTTCCCAAACTCAATTACTAGGGAAAATATACACATGAATTTGCCAATGTTTTGTAGGACACAGTTTGGGTAATGCACTGCCTTATCCAGAATAATCTTTAGGAGCAGAGCATGAACCCTGAACTTGGAAATCATACCTCTGACTCTTCATGGAGATTCTTCGAAGTTAAGCAGCAACTTTGACAGGAGAAGTGGCTTATGAAGAAATGCTGGATGAGTCAGGAGTTTGTATTTAATGGTCACAATAAGTTTCATTTTTGGAGATACGGAGTTAATTTCATAGAAGTGTATTTCTTTATTCCCATTTCCTCAGTAAAAAAAATCCTGTGACAGGAAAGCTTTAATTGAACACCAGATTGGGGCTCCCTTTTCTTGTGTCCAGTGTTGTTACAAGGAAGAGACTCCCCAGCCAAGGCTGTATCTCCCAGCCCCTTGCCTCTGTATGTGGCCATGTGACTTAGTTTTATCAATGAAATGCGGGCAGAAATGATGTGTACCATTCTAGGCCATAACTTTTAATCAGTGGGTATGCCTCCTTCAGGTTTTCTTTCTCTTTCCACTGCATGGATAAGAAGGTGAGATCGCCCCTGTAGTACAAAGGGAAGCCAGTGTCTCTGGACCACCACCGAGAGGAAAGCTGTGTGCTAAGCAGCAAACTGGATTGAACACTACTGTGAGAAATAGAACTCTACTGTGATAAGACACTGATATTTTGGAATGTGCTTGTTTTAGCAGCTGATATTCCTTAACTAACATGATCTCTTCCTCTTTTCCTTTTTTCCAGAAATATTTTCTCCCTTAAAAGAGTTCTGTTATTCATCAGCTGAGGGTTTAGTCTTGTGTGAGTCAAGAGGTTATAGGAAGGGGAAATAGATATGTTCAAGACATAGTACTTTTTCTTGGAGAAGCCTCCAGTCTAGTTAGAGACAGTGATCCAGAGCACACATACATGAAAGGTAGGACTCCCTGAGTTCCTGCATCTTGTCCCAGTCTTTGAGGTTTCTGTGCTCTGCAGAGCAGCTTCTCAGAGACATGACAACTTTGATTGACTGTGCTTGGGACAAGATGGATGTGAAACAAGTCATGTGCAGGTCAGGGTTTGTAATTACCTCCAGATCTAGCCTATCAGCCTGCCACCTGGTGCTGTAAGTCTCTAGATAGCTGGTGGCTGCAGTGATGGTTTTAGTTCTAGCTGAGTAATTTTTTTTTTAAATGAATGAGTGAATGAATGTTTCCAGTTTTATTGATGTATAATTGACACAACATTATAAGGTATTTAAAGTCTTCATATATTGTCGTGATTTGATATATTCATATACTGAGAAAGGAGTCTCTCTCCATCAAGTTAATGAACACATCCATCATGTCACATGTTTACTTTTTTTTTTTTTTTGGTGATAACATTTTACTTCTACTCTCTTTATAAATTTCAATTATACAATAAAATGTGATCAATTATACTTACTATGTTACAGTTAGATCCCTAGCTAAGTAATTCTTACTTGTGGGTAAAGATTTCTGAATTTCAACTAATATTTTGTTTTCTACTTGTTTGCTTCATGTGTTCATTCTTTCAGCAAATCTATGAAGTATGTACACTATACATAGGAAAAGGAAAATTACAGTCTTTCTCTCCTGGAGCTCACAGATTAAGATATACCCACAATCTCAGCAAATGTAACAAAGGCAGTAATAAAGACAGAAGAACTCTGCTCAGTGGGATCAAAGGAAAGAGTGATGAACTTAGCCAGAGGGAGGCAGGGAGGAAGCCCATAGAATGTGTTACTGAGGAGAGTTGTAAAGCAGGAATAGAAATTTTTCAGGTAAGCTGAGGAGATGTGATTGGAAGTGTGCTCTAGGAAAGTGAAGGAATTGAGATGAGGTTTAATGCTGGAGAAAGCAAGAAGATCTGTGTGGATGGTATTGAAAATATCTCCTGAACCTGTAACAGTGTCACAAAGATGGTGCTCAGTAAATATTTGTATAATGCATAAATAGCACAAAAAAGCCGTTGGTATTTATTCTATAAAGAGTCCAGTTCAGTTCAGTCGCTCAGTCGTGTCTGACTCTGCGACTTCATGAACCGCAGCACACCAGGCCTCCCTGTCTATCACCAACTCCTAGAGTTTACCCTAACCCATGTCCATTGAGTCGATGATGCCATCCATCCAGCTCACCCCCTGTCATCCCCTTCTCCTCCTGCCCTCAATCTTTCCCAGCATCAGGGTCGTTTCAAATGAGTCAGCTCTTCACATCAGGTAACCAAAGTATTGGAGTTTCAGCTTCAACATCAGTTCTTCCAATGAACACCCAGGACTGATCTCCTTTAGGATGGACTGGTTGGATCTCCTTGCAGTCCATGGGACTCTCAAGAGTCTTCTCCAACACCACAGTTCAAAAGCATCAATTCTTTGGCACTCAGCTTTCATTACAGTCCAACTCTCACATCCATACGTGACTACTGGAAAAACCATAGCCTTGACTAGATGAACCTTTGTTGGCAAAGTAATGTCTCTGCTTTTTAATATGCTGTCTAGGTTGGTCATAACTTTCCTTCCAAGGAGTAAGTGTCTTTTAATTTCATGGCTGCAATCACCATCTGCAGTGATTTTGGAGCCTAGAAAAATAAAGTCAGCCACTGTTTCCACTGTTTCCCCATCTATTTGCCATGAAGTGATGGGACCGGATGACATGATCTTCGTTTTCTGAATGTTGAGCTTTAAGCCAACTTTTTCACTCTCCTCTTTCACTTTCATCAAGAGGCTCTTTAGTTCTCCTTCACTTTCTGCCATAAGGGTGGTGTCATCTGCATATTTGAGGTTATTGATATTTCTCCTGGCAATCTTGATTCTAGCTTGTATTTCATCCAGCCCAGCATTTCTCATGATGTACCCTGCATGTAAGTTAAATAAACAGGGTGACAATATACAGCTTTGACATACTCCTTTTCCTATTTGGAACCAGTCTGTTGTTTCATGTTCAGTTCTAACTGTTGCTTCCTGATGTGCATACAGATTTCTGTGCATACAGATTTCTCAAGAGGCAGGTCAGGTGGTCTGGTATTCCCATCTCCTTCAGAATTTTCCACAGTTTATTGTGATCCACACAGTCAATGACTTTGGCAGAGTCAATAAAGCAGAAATAGATGTTTTTTTCTGGAACACTCTTGCTTTTTTAATGATCCACTAGATATTGGCAATTTGATCTCTGATTCCTCTGCCTTTTCTAAAACCAGCTTGAACATCTGGAATTTCATGGTTCGTGTATTGTTGAAGCCTGGCTTGGAGAATTTTGAGCATTACTTTACTAGCATGTGAGATGAGTGCAATTGAGCATTCTTTGGTATTGCCTTTCTTAGGGATTGGAATGAAAATTCCAATTGAAAAATCCAAATGAAAATTCCAATTCTAATTCCTGAGCTTTTCCAGGCCTGTGGCCACTGCTGAGTTTTCCAAATTTGCTGACATATTGAGTGCAGCACTTTCACAGCATCAGTTTTTAGGATTTGAAATAGGTCAACTGGAATTCTATCACCTCCACTAACTTTGTTCATGGTGATGCTTCCTAGGGCCCACTTCACTTCACATTCCAGGATGCCTGGCTCTAGGTGAGTGATCACACCATCGTGATCATAAGCATTGTGAAGATCCCTTTTATACAGTTTCCTTGTGTATTCTTGCCACCTCTTCTTAATATCTTCTGCTTCTGTTAGGTCCATACCATTTCTGTCCTTTGTTGAGCCCATCTTTGCATGAAATGTTCCCTTGGTATCTCTGATTTTCTTGAAGACATCTATAGTCTTTCCTATTGTTTTCCTCTATTTTTTTGCACTGATGATTGAGGAAGGCTTTCTTATCTCTCCTTGCTATTCTTTGAAATTATGCATTCAAATGAGTGTATCTTTCCTGCTCCTTTGCTTTTCACTTCTCTTCTTTTCACAGCTATTTGTGAGGCCTCCCCAGACAGCCATTTTGCTTTTTTGCATTTCTTTTCCATTTGGATGGTCTTGATCCCTGTCTCCTGTATAATGTCACAAACCTCTGTCCACAGTTCATCAGGCACTCTGACTATCAGTCCCTTAAATCTATTTCTCACTTTCACTGTATAGTAATAAGGGATTTGATTTAGGTCATACCTGAATGGTCTAGTGGTTTTCCCTACTTTCTTCAGTTTAAGTCTGAATTTGGCAATAAGGAGTTAATGATCTGAGCCAGAGTCAGCTCCCGGTCTTGTTTTTGCTGACTGTATAGAGCTTCTCCATCTTCGGTTGCAAAGAATATAATCAGTCTGATTTTGGCGTTGACCACATGGTGATGTCCATTTTTAGAGTCTTCTCTTGTGTTGTTGGAAGAGGGTGTTTGCTATGACCAGTGCATTCTCTTGGCATTAGCCTTTGCCCTGCTTCATTCTGTACTCTAAGGCCTGCCATTAAAAGTTTTAAAGTAGATGACTCAGATGTAAAAAAAGAACAGCAGAAGATGAATTTCTAAGAAGGCTATCGCTTGATTATGAGATAGTCCCTTGAAAAACTAAAGCTGCAATATAGATTTTCATTATGGGCAATAGAGATGAGGGGTTTATAATGCTGTGCCTTTGAAATCTTAACTATGACATTATTTGCTACTACCTTGCAATATCAGGAAAAAGAACAGGCCCTAAGGCAAGCATTGAAAAGCACAGAAAATAAGACTTGTTTGATGAGTTGCTTATTGAGAACATATGTGAATGGAAAATGGGATGTTGAAAACATTCCTACATAAACTGAAGGTTGTTTATCCTATAGCACAATCAATCCCTATTATGCTAGTATAAATAAAGCCTTCCTTCAGAGAATCAGAGATGCCATGAAATTTTGTTTGCATTCTCATCCACAGATGATGCTAAAAAATAATGGCAGTGAAATCATTTGGAGGTTGCAGACAAGGATGGAAAACTTATTTGAATTCAAAACAAAAGCGTCGTTTTCAATTGGAAAGCAACTACGTATGCATATAGGTTAATGCATTTTCAAAGCAAGGAACTGAAAATGCCAAAATATCACTACCTCTTTATAGTTATGTTGAACCCAAAGAAGGTGATTGTTATTTCCAGATGGCCCTACTGCCCACAGTTATGTTAGTAGGAAGTATAAGGTCCCGCTGGAAGCAGTGAACTTCACCTTCTACCAGGTTTAGCACAATAGGGTCATGAAACATATCCTGTACCAGCTGTTTTAACTAGCGTGAAAACAGTCCAGTTTGATGATGTTTAAAAATTCACGTAGCAGTTTAGCTAAGAAATGATCTCTTATCATCTCCATTTTCTTTCTTTTATGGGGTGTTTTGGCAGAACCCCTTCTGACCATAAATAAGCAGAGCTTGAAGGGAGATAATCTGAGGACCATTACCTGTGTCTTTCCCCTAGGAAAGAAGGTATGGAAGGAGCCCAGAATTGCTCATTTGCATTTTACCTGCCAGTCTATGATAATCCCATCCAAGGTTCATCTTTTCTAATGCTCTGTGAATTTGTAGGTGAGTCTTTTCAGGGGCTGCCTTGACATAATTCTTATTCTAACGGGTGAGGAGAGTACAGGAGAAGTAAATTGTCATGATATGATCTACCATTACATTCACCAGTTTGTTTCTATTGGTAGGCTAAGAGAATATCTTTGGGGTTGTTGATTTCTGTGACCTGGTGTGCTGAATATATTGGGTTGGCCAAGAAAAGTTCATTTGGGTTTTTCCATATAGCTTATGGGAAACCCAAATGAAGTTTTTGGCCAGCCCAATGGTGTGCCTGCTCTTGTGCTTTCCATCTTCTTTCTTTCTGTTCTGGGAGGTTGACAAACATGGATAACATCAGTAGGCTCCCCTCTGTGCTCGGCTAGATTCCTTCATCACATCACAGCTCCTGGCACATGACTGACTGTCACCTGGTGTGGGTAAACGCTTACAGCTCTCACGCCATCACGCCTGGGGAAGTGATGATGCCCCATTGTTCCTCTCCTTGTCATTTCCAGGTACCCTTCCTACATTTTGCCAGTTCAAATATTTCATCTATTTTCCATCTGGTTTCTACTCTAGTTAATGTCAGTTTCACTCACAGTTGACTCAGCAGGTGCCACCGCAGGTAATCATTACTGTATCAGTGCACCAACTTCCCAACATTTTATAATTTGCCAGAGAGAAGAAATTATCTTGTGTACCTTTAATCCCAGGCCTCCCTGGTGGGTTGGACGGCAAAGACTCTGCCTGCCGTGCAGGAAACCTGGGTTCAATTTCTGGGTTGGGAAGATCCCCTGGAGAAGGAAATGGTGACCCACTCCAGTATTCTTGCATGGAGAATTCCATGGGCAGAGGAGGCTGGTGGGCTATAGTCCATGGGGTCACAAAGAGTTGTACACGACTGATCATCTATCACTCACTCACTCACCTTTAATCCCACATGGCAACCTAGCATGGAGTGTGGTGTACAGCAGGTGCTCACCAAGCATTGGTTCAGTGAATAACTAACAGGTTAATTGACAATTTCGACTCTCAAATTTTCAGACTAACCGAGTAGAATAGGTGAATGATTGGATAAAGAAATTGTAGTGTGTATACACACACACACACACAATGGAATGCTATTCAGCTGTGGAAAATAATTAAATCTTGGCAGTTGTGACAACAGGGATGCACCTTGAGGGCATTATACTGAGTTAAATAAGTCAGAGAAAGAAACATAAATAGTGTATGATTTCTCTTTTATGTGGGATATAAAAAAAACCCTCATAGATGCACAGAACAGATTGGTTGTTGCCAGAGGTGAGGGGTCAGGGGTGGGGAAAATGGATGAATTGTTGTTCTTCTTATTTTGAATAAATTGAACAGCAATACAAAAAAAAAAAGACTGGAATACCTCCAAGATGCTAGAACATTTTTCAGGTGATTTAAAAATCCTCCAAACTTCAAAATTACTAAGATCAAGAGAACACATGTTGCAAATAAGTTTTCAAGTCATGTCTTAAGTTCTGTATATTAGAAAGTTGGATGAGTTAGCAATTATTTTTATCTTAACTGCTTTTGCATGCTCTTATCAAAAGAGACTTTCTTATCTCTAGGTTTCAGGGCAGATCATTATGAGGAGAATACTTTTTCAAGAGTCAGGATAATTATGGTTACTGTTTTTTGAGTTCCTACTACTTTCCAGGCATTTTACAAGCATTATCTGACTTAATTTAATAATAATATATCTTGTCACCATTGGCCCCACTTACGAAATAAGAGCTAAGGGTTAGAGAAAGTAGGTATCAAATACATGTAGAGGAAGATCTAGTTTATATAAAGGAATTACACTTGAATTGCAGTGAGAATAGGGGGAAGGCACGATTCTAACGCTTGGTCAAGAGGAAGGGCAATGGCCTCCTCTGGGTAGGGGGGTGGTAGAGAGTAAAGGCGAGGAGTAGAGACTTCTGAGAGTAGTGGAGACCTGTTTCCCACTTGCTGCAGTTTCCAAATCAGTTCTGGATGTGACAGTCCTGTGAAGGCTGATACTGGTTTCTAGAGCAACAGTAATTCTACCTAACAAGGTATTGCAAACCATGGTGGCTTCACTGAAAGTTTGTACCCTTCGACTAGTATTCACCCATTTCTTCCACCTCCTACTGTAGTTCATAATGCTGTAGCATATACATGAAATTTGCTTAAAGAGTAGATCTTGTGTCTTTACCACACACGCATACACACATGTGCAAAAATGGTCAAGCAAATAAAGTGGTTTTAAACCGTGGTCATTTAGAATTGCTCATATGTGAGCAATTGTATTGGGTTTTGTCTGATCTAGTTTGGGCTTAGCTAGGAGCTCCACTGACTACAGGTGTCCAGGTTGGTTAAGGGGGCTCAGCTTCAGTTGGCTGGTACAACTCTGCCCCACATGACTCTTCACATTCTTAGGACCTGTGTTCAAACTGGGGATGTTCTCCTCATAGCAACACTGGAGTCATAGGGGTACAAGTGGAAACATACAAGTCTTCTTAAGGTGTAGGCTTGGAACTGACACAGTCATTCCTCCTTCCTTGAATTGGCCCAAGCAATTTGCATGTTTCAGCCAACATCAGGAGCTGGAGAAATATATGCCTTTTGTAATGCAAAACTGGAAAGTCAAGTGTCAAAGGACATGAATCCTGGGAGGAGTGAAGAATTGGGGGAAATAATGCAATCCACCACAGCTGAACTGTGGTTTGCAGTTTCCTTATTTCATATGCTGACTAGATTTTGGTTGGTTTGTATATCCATTGTCTTATTTCTGTGGCATTAATTTTTCATGGCCTTGAGAGCAATAGGAAGGGTGTGTGGTCAAGTCTATAGTCAAGAAATGGCACACAGGAAGGGGCATGTCTGAATCAACCCAGTCAGACCATCATAAGCCTTGCACCTATGCACCATTTGCAAATTTAGCAAAAAGACATTGTCAGTTTTCCAACATTAGGCATTCTTGTCATTTTGGAGAACAGTGGTCTAACTACATTTTTTTTTGGTTTTATATCATATAACTAGTGATATTTAAAACTATGTTATAGCAAATCATGGAGTTATTTTGAGTCATTTTGGAATTGAAATATTCACACACGAACTCTACAGAAAGCTGGCCACTTCACATGTGGAGCATGGAGAAAGGCATTTTGAGAGGAAATCATACGTGAATAAACTTGAAACTAGAAATGAACTGGCTTAATATCACCTCTGTTGTATTGTACAAAGAAAGAAGCATTCTGTACTGTTTAACTGCCATGCAGTTCCTCTGGTCTCCATCCCTGCCTGTTTCCTCATCACGTGGGAGCTTGTGCTCATTAACACAATGTCCCCCACTGAGTCTCTGCTCCCAGGGTAACTTACTTGCTCCCTGCCCATGAGGACTGCAGGTGTTTTCAAAGACTGAGAATCTAGATCTTGAGCCTTTCCTATGGAGCAGCAACTGACCTTTCCTACTGAATATCTTCTTACCAGAAGTTTCCTGTTTTCAAGCCCTGCTATATTCAGTGTATCATTTGCATACTAATGTTTGCATGCTAGTTATATGCATATATAATCTAAACTAACATGGGCATGTTTTCAATAATTAGTTACAAATTATTTTTTGACCTGTGATTGTTCATCCTGTTTACTGCCTCCCTCATTTTTTTGAGATTTAAATAGATTTCAAGTGTAGTAATGCTGATTTGCAAAACAGCCTGGGAATTTCTGGCATATTTTGATGGGAACAATTGAACAAAATGTTTGGAATTTTTACTTCATTTTAAAATCCAGGAAGAAGTTTGCAATGCCTTTGGAACAAAATGCTTGGCATTATTTTGTAATCAGCAGAGAGGCTTTGCACATTCCCTTGCCCATCCCAAGCCAATTATTTATGGTATTTTTCTAGCAGTGATAAAATAGAGCCAGGGCACAAAATGTCACAAGGAATGCTGAAAAAGAATGAAAAGTAGCCCTTAAATATTGCATATTGCCTATTCTTAGCAGCATTGAGTGATGTTGACCTTTGATAGGAAAGGGTGTGTGTGTGCTCATTACTTCAAATAG
The DNA here is from genome assembly GCF_963930625.1 of Muntiacus reevesi. Classification (NCBI taxonomy): domain Eukaryota; kingdom Metazoa; phylum Chordata; class Mammalia; order Artiodactyla; family Cervidae; genus Muntiacus; species Muntiacus reevesi. The sequence goes on along the minus strand of NC_089265.1, from coordinate 34,965,579 downwards.
ACTATAAGTTCAACTTGCAAAGACTGATAACAAAATTATAACTGTCCAATAGAAATTATCTGAAATTCATGCAGCTATATCAAAAGCCTCCCCTAGCTCCAAATGAGCAGTAACTGGAATGAATTACATTATGGAGCCTTCCCAACTGCAGCTTAAATCATTTAAGACTTGTTTGGTATGGCACCTGCTGCTCACTTATTTTTAGGAGAGAAAATGTACATTCTTGAGCATAAGGGCCTGAAGGATTTTTATACTCAAGGAAAAGCCTAAATGTGCCAAAATTTTGGAAGCTGAATTTTTAGAAGGGCAGCTTAATTTGCTGCTCTTGCAGGAGGCTTAAGGGGCTGAGATCACAGTGAAAGAGCTCACAGCATCATGACCCCTCTGTGTCCTTATTGTAGGAACTTTAGTGGGAGGCCGTTGTGAAGGCTGCTTTCAGTTTTTGATCACATGAGCCGCCAACTTCATTACAGCAGGCAGAAGGATGAGCTTAAGGAAAGAAGGATGGAAACTGGGATTCCAAATATTTGTTTAGTTTTCAAGGGAGCTTTATTCCTCATGATGTTTCAGGGTGAACTTTACATTTCAGAAATGAGAAACCCTGACCTAATTACTTTCTAAGCTCACTGGAACTATCATACCTTATGTAACACTGATGCCTTTACAAAAATAAGGGTTAGAGGAGAGAGCTGATGGTGCGTCTACATGTGAGAGGTTAAGAGGGAAATGAGGGCACACACCTGTGTCATCCATGTCAGCACTGAGAGAGCTTTGGTACATACCTGTGATGTCTGGTAAGATCACTAATAGCCACATAAAACTTCTTAAGTAACTTAAAATTAAACGTAATTATAACATAAAATATAATTAAATATAAAAATCTAAATCTAAGACTGGAAACAATAAAACTCCTAGAAGAAAACATAGGCAAAACACTTTGACATGAATTGTAACATGTTTTTGGATCTGCCTCCTAAGGCAAAGGAAAGTAAAAATAAACGAATGGGACCTAGTTCAACTTAAAAGCTTTTGCATATCAAAGAAAACCAACTGAAGGTTTGAAAACACTTAAAAATAATGTGACTTAATAAGGGGTTAATATACAAAATATATAAACAGCTTGTATAACTCAATATCAAAAAACAACCTGTTGAAAAGATGGGCAGATCATCTAAATAGACATTTTTCCAAAGAAGATGCATAGATGAGCAATAGGCACATGGAAAGATCTCAGCATTGTTAATCTTCAGAGAAATGCAGATTGAAGCCACTATGAGGTATCACTCTACACCTGTCAGAATATCTATCATCAAAAAGTCTACAAATAAATGTTGGGGAAGATGTGGCGAAAAGGGGGCCCTAGTATGCTGTTGATGGGAATGTAAGATGCTGCAGCCACTGGAAAACAGTATGGAGGTTCCTCAAAAAACTAAAAATAGAACTACCATATAATCTGGCAGTTCCACTCCTGGAAATACATTAGAAAAAAAGAAATGAAAACACTAATAAAAAAGATATATGCATCTTAATGTTCCTAGAAGCATTATTTACAGCAGTCAAGATATGGAAGCAATCTAAGTGTCCATCAGTATATAGATGGATAAAGAAATGTGGTTTATGTATATAGAATGGAATATTACTCAGCCATAAAAATGAAATTATGCCATTTGCAACAGCATGGGTGGACCTGGAGAATGTTATACTTAGTGAAATAATTCAGAGAAAAACACTATGTTTTCACTCATAGGTGGAATCTAAAACCTGAAACAAATGGATGTAACAAAGCAGAAACAAAAACTCTCAGATATAGGGAGCAAACTAGTGATTTCCACTGGGATGATGCAAGGTGGGAGGAGCAAGATAGGGGTAGCGGACTAAAAAGTAAAAAATATTATGTATAAAATAAATAAGCTACAAGGATATCTTGTACAGCACAGATAGCCAATATTTTGCAATACCTCTAAATGAAGTATGATCTATAAAAATATTGAATCATTTTGTTATACACCTGAAACTAATATAAGTGTATAAATCAAGTGTACTTCAACTGGAAGAAAGAAAAATAAATATAATTAAGCATTCAGTTCCTCAGTCACACAAACCATTAGGCACTTATGGCCATTTACTGAACATTGAAGATTTTGGAATGTTTTCATTATCACAGAAAGTTCTTTAGGACAGGAGTGGTAGACTTTTCCCCTATAAGAAAGGACTTACTCTTTTTCTTTTTTTTAAGGACTTACTCTTAAAAAAAAGTTTTGGGCAGAGTTTTTAAAAATTCTGAAATTAGAAAAAAATGAATTAAAACCCATGTGTTTATATATTCTAATTTCTTCTAACTTAATTGATGTGTATTGAAGTTTTGTTTGAAATTTTTGGTACTTTCCTCTTACATGTCAAATGATATTCCTGTTGTCCTGCATCATTGACTTTTTATCCAAGTCTTCTGCACAGTCTATTGTGTGAGCTGAGTTTATTCTTACTTCCTTCTTACACTGATGGTAACTCTACATAGAAAACCCTTTTCTTTTTTTCCCCACTTAGCTCAAACCTATGCTCCTTGGAAGGCCTCATTTATGTCCCGTTTCCCTGTGAATACTCTTCAGAACACTACAGCTCATCTAATTACTTTCTGTTCTGATAATTTGCTGCTTTTTTAAATTATGCTTTCTTTCATGTGCTTAGTTTCTTTTCTTAATTAGACTGTCATGTCTTTGAAAACTGGGACCCTGTCTTATATTCTGCTCATCAAATATGACCTTTGCCATCATCCTGAACTCTATAAAATTTAGGAATCTTCACATAACTTTTAATCTAGGCATATTCCAGTTTTGTCAGTTGTCCCAATAATGTGGGCTCTTTAGCAGCAATTTTGTTTTTCTTTAAGATCCAGTTCAGCATTGTGTATTACAGTTAGTTAGCATGGTTTTTGGATCTTCTTTGTTGTTTTTCAGTCACCAGGTCATGTCTGACGCTTTGTGACCCTATGGACTGTAGCATGGCAGTCTTCCCTGTCCTTCACTGTCTCCCGGAGTTTGCTCAAACTCATGTCCATTGGGCTTCCCAGGTGGTGCTAGTGGTAAAGAACCTGCCTGCCAACGCAGGAGACATAAGAGATATGGATTCAGTCCCTGGGTTGGGAAGATTCCCCTGAAGAAGGGAATGGCAACCCACTCCAGTATTCTTTCCTGGAGAATTCTGTGGACAGAGAAACCTGGTGGGCTACAGTCCATAGGTTTGCAAAGAGTCTGACATGACATGACTGAAGTGACTTAGCATGCATGCATGTGTGTCCATTAAGTCAGTGATGCCATGCAAACATCTAATTTTCAGTTGCCCCCTTCTCCTCCTGCCCTTCTTTACTCTGGGGCAATTCCTCAGTTTTTCATTTTCTTTCATATCACTGGCATTTTTGAAAACAGTGCAGGCTTTTTATTACCTTAACCTAATTGCCTAATTTTTTCCACTGTACACTTACTAATTTTTTCCTTTTGTAGTCAAAAAGTAATTGTTGATAGGCTATGTTGAGTGTAATATCCTTTTCCCTGTCAAGCTTTTCGGTTACCCAAATTCAGGACTTATTGAGGATTCTTGCCTGCATCAGTTTTTACAATGCTGTTTGCAAAATGCTGATTTTCTAAATGCACCCCCTTTACTCTATTTTCATATCAGTATTACATGAAATTTGTTAGTCTGTGTTTGTTTACAGTATAAATTAATGGATTATATTTTATTTAATAGTTTGTAACTTATTACTGTCCTCTATTTCAATGATTACATTTCCTTAATTTGGTCAGTTGGCATTCCTTCAAGCTGATTCCTATGTCTTTGTGACATATCCACACTTCTTTTTTTCAGCTCTTCTTTATTTTCAGGCTCAAAAAATAGGATTCAGGCTCTTCTAATACTTTCTTGCCCCAGCCTTGGAATCAGCCATTTCTCCAAGGAGCTATGGTTCCTTTTAGTGGAGAATGGTATTTAGAAACCAAGATCTGAGCAAAAATCTGCAATTTGAGCAGGGCTTTGGGGGGAAGTTTATTTCTACTTAGTGTCCTGTTCTGGGTTTGCTCAATTGAGAGATGTCCTGTCTTGAAATAAGGGATGTGTTTTCATTGTTCAAATCTATTTTTTGTCTTTCGGTGTTTTTTTTCTTTTAAATAGTTCTCTTCATATAGGTTTTGAATATTTTGTATTAACTTTACTTTTAAGTTTTTTATCTATTATTTATATTTGCTGTTATAAATAGAATCTTATTTCTATTGTATCTTCTATTAGATTTTATTTGAGCATGAGAAAACTATTGGTTTTTGCATGTTAATTTTAAAGCTACTAGCTTGCTAAATATTTTTTAATTGTTTGAATTATTTTTAGCATTATTCTCCATGATTTTTCAGGTATACCATCATGTCATCTGCAAATAGAGATAGTTTTGTTGCCTTTCCAGCTCATATGCCATGAACTGTTTTCTGTTCTCTAATTGTGTTATCTAATATTTCAAAGATACTGTTAAATGTAGTAGATACAGTGGTCATCCTTGCCTTGATCTTAACTCTTGTCAGAACACTTCTAAAGTTTCTCCATTAGATAAGATACTAGCTATAGGATGAGGTCTACATAGTTCATTACCACAATAAGGAACTATATGTCCATTCTTATAATCTCAAGTACTAGGAATAGTGTTCCATTTTGTTAAATGCTTTTTTCCAATATCTTTATAAGATTTTTCCTCTTAAAAGTATTAATCTGGTGAAGTATTTTAATGGATTTAATGCACAATATTTGCATTCCTGGTATAAACTCTGCTTAGTCATGGTTTTCATAATGTGCTATTGGGGTTTAGTTGCAAATATTTTTTAAAGAATTTTTGCATCAGTAGTTGTTAGATATATTAGTCTGCTTTCTCTTTCTTGGTTTGTTTTTTAAATCAGGTTTAATTATAAATACCGTAATACGTTATAAAGGGGACTTGGAAGTTCTCTTTCATTTTATATTCTCTTGAACAACTTATGTAGCGTGGGAACTATCTGGTAGAGGTCTCCTTGTGAAGCCACCTGGACTGTGCTTTCTGGTTAGATAGCGCCTTTATAACATTTGCCATTTATTCTACAGAAAATGGTCATTTAAATGTTCTATTTCTACCAGAGTAAACTTTGGTAAGTTAAATACAACTAGAAAATTGCCCATTTCATCATTTCCTAAATTTTTTTGATGTATAGGGTGAAAATTGACCTCAAGATTTAAAACATTTCCTCTGTGCTAATATTTATCTCTTGTTGTTTCTCGTTTTGCATCTTTGCATATTCTCCTCTTTTTAATAAATTATAACAAATTAGCTAGTAGTTTGTCTATTTTATTGATTCATTTTAGGGGACCAGGATTTTTGTATATTTATTTATGATTTGTTTTCTACCTCATTAACTTTTTTTTAATCTTCATCATTTCTTTCCTTATACTTTTAGTTTTCTTATTGTTCTTTTCTCACTCTTTGAATTGGAAATTTAATTTCTTTTTATTCTAAATATGTTCTCAAAGCTATGAATTTTAGTCTCATTATTACTTCAAACATATTGCATCAATTCTGCTGATATGCAGTGTTTTTATTTCCCCTTTCAGTGTTCAGTGTCTTTTTATTTCCTGTTCCACTCAAAAATTGTTTGAGGACTTTTTTTTTTTTCAGATGGAAGGGTGCTTTGGGGTTTTGGTATTATTGTAATTTTTTAGTTTTATTGCATTGTGATCCAAGAGTAATTTTGCAGTATTCTTGCTTTATTAAATTTATCAACATTGTCTTAGTGAACTAATACATTATTAACTATTATGAATGTTCCTTGTATACTTGAGAACTTATATTCCCTATCATTGGGGTGAGTTGTTAGGTATAAATTCATAAGTTCTACACTATCCGTAGCATTGGTTGCTTTCTTTAGGTCTTCTAAAATATTACGTAAATATTGTCACCTTAAATTGTTCCTGTACTGAAAATGATGTTAAAGTCTTCTATCATTACTGTGCTTTTGTCTGTTTCTTTTGCATCTCCTATAGTCTTGACTTGAATTCTATTTGTCTAATATTAAGATTGCAACCTTGCCCTCTTTTTGTTTCCATTAGCCTTGTCTATTTTTTCCTATCCGTTTATTTAAGCCTTTTTGAGTCATTATTTTTGGTGTGTCAACTGTATGATGCAGAGTTGACCTTTGTTTTTGAGTCATTTAAAAAAAGTTTTCTTTGCAAAGTTAAGCCTAATTACATTTGTTGATATTTCTGATAAGTTTTGATCTTAACGCTGTTACATTATTTTCTATAACACAGCCTGTGTGTATCCTTCATTCTTCTTTGAAAATTTCTTTTAGTATTTAGAAAAATTTGTATTTTTGTTGTAGTTGTTGACTTTGTATTTATATAAAATCTTTTATAGTGCTCCTATTTTTTCTCAATTTTTTATGATCTTGTTTCTAGTTTTAAATGATACTCTTTTGCTTCCACTTATTTCCTATATAATGATCAATGATCTGATTTTAATTTTTTTTTTCTATTGTGTTAATTTGCATTTTTCTACTTTGTCAGAACACATAATATTTACCTGTTTTCCCAGCTATGCTGTTACCTTTCAGTATTAAATCTTTAATTAAATATATTAAACTCTTACTCTCAGCACTTTGTTAAATTTCCCTAGTCATGTTTTGATTGAAAGGAGCTTCTCTAGTAAATCCTTCAGAAAATGGTTCTAAAAAGAGCATTCCTTGAATTCTTTGATATGTAAAATTATCTTTCTGTTTCTTTGATACTGGAAAGATTACTTAGCTGAATAAAAAATCTTTGGCTCCTACTTTTTCCCCTTGAGTTTCTTACTGTAATTCTTATCGTTCTTTGTGTGTTTCTCTTGAGAAATTTGATGCCCATGTGAATTTGTTACCCATAGAATAACTAGTTCTTTTTGCCTGAAAGTTCTAAGAAATTTTTGTCTTTAAAGTCTTCTTCTCTATTAGACTCTATCTCAGAACTGATCATTTCACACCAATTTTCCCCAATGTACACAGAGGATACTTTCAATGTGTAGGTTTTGTCTCATCTCTGGAAACATTTCTCAGATACATATATAGTATTTCTTTTAGTTACTGCAATTGTACCTATATTGGATTTTCTTTTCCTTCTTTCTCAACAGTTTTCTTTCTGACCCTTTTTACTTTTTTCTTTTTTCCTTTCTGTTCTTTTTAGTTGTTTTCTTGTCTTTGTTCATTGTCCCTTATAATCATTTATAATTTTTTTGAGACTTTTTTCATTTATTTTTTCTGGAGTTCATTGCATGTCTTTATTATTTTCCACTTTTATTCTTAAATTTTTGAATTCCTGATTTTGAATAGTTTTATGTCTCCAAATGATTATTTGAGGAAGTTTAAATTTGAGCATTGATTTATACTTTTTATTTCTTGATTATCTTTCTTGAGGGAGCTAATCATCAGCTGAAATGTTTTAAGGCTCATTTTTTATTTTCTATTTCTCATGGCTTTATATTGAGTTAGCCGGAAAAGTTTGTTGTTGTTGCTCATTTGTTTTGTTTTTGTCTTTTCTATCCCAGGATATTTCAGAGTTCGTCACTGAAGTGTACCCACTCATGCCAGAATATTGAAGTACAATTTCCTTAGTGAATAATCTTTTTGTTGATGAAGGTGTTGGAGGATGGATTGGTATGAATTGTGTTTCTCTTCCTCTTACTCCTCTCTCTCTCTCTCTGTTTCCTGTAGATTCATTTTTTCCTTCTTATTTCTTTGTTACTTTAATGACACATCAACAAAGTTTCACTCTTTCATTTATTATCTTCCCCCAAAAGACTTTGCAGAGACATCAGTGGAATCTCTGGTTTCATTCATTTTCAAACCTCTTTTCTATTGGTGTTACTGTAAACTATTAAGCCCCAGACCTATATTCAATATTTAAGCATTTGGTATGCAGTCTCTTCCTGGGAGTTATTTTTATCTTTATTTTGTTTAAGTCTTTTGTGTGTGTGTGTGTGTGTAAGTCTTATATACTCTTCTTGTCTTTTCCCTGGAGACTCCTAAGGCGACAAGTGCCTCACTTTCTGAACCTACAAGCTTATGATAGTGAAAGCTCCAGTTGGAATTTGATGATTGTTTTTCTACTATTAATGGGGGTTTCCCTTGTAGCTCAGCTGGTAAAGAATCTGCCTTCAATGCAGGAGACCTGGGTTCAATAGGTAATTTGAAATTTGTGCTATTATTTTTCTCCAAGTAATTCTTAATATGTGGTATATTTGATTTTATTTGAGGTCTTTATTGAGCTTAAGACTTTTGGAATGGGTATGTAGGAAGCTGCTTTTATGTTAGCGTCAACCAGACCTCTCCATAACTTAAGATTTTTTCTTTTCTTTTGATGATCTGTATTTTAGCTTTTCCTTTTTGTCTCAGTGCGCTAGTATCTGTTTCTGCATCTCAAGCTTAGGACTCCCATGACTTCTGCCTTGATCACCATTTTGTATTTTCCTCATATTATTATAAGTCCATGGAAATACATTGCTCATTTCTTTTAGACTGGTTATAAATTTTTCAAAAGATTCCTGATTGTTTAGAGTAGAAGATGTATCACACCATGAATTTATTGCATCAATTTCACCTGATAGCTCTTTACTTGGTATATTAGACAGAATCAGGAGAAGATAAAAACATTATATTTGGTGAAATGTCTCTTTAGGTCTTCTGCCCTTTTTTTTTTTAATTGGGTTGTTTGTTTTCCTGATATTGAGCTTCATGAACTGCTTGTATATTTTGGCAGTTAGTCCTTTGTCAATTGCTTCATTAGCAATTATTTTCTCCCATTCTGAGAGTTGTCTTTTTATCTTGTTTATGGTTTCCTTTGCTGTGCAAAAGCTTTTAGGTTTCATTAGGTCCCATTTTTTTATTTATGTTTTTATTTCCACTCCTCTAGGAGGTGGATCATAAAGGATCTTGCTGCAATTTATGTCAAAGAGTGTTCTGCCTATTCCCCCCCCCCCCCTTAAGGGTTTTATAGTTTCTGTTCTTACATTTAGGTCTTTAATCAGTTTTGAGTTTGTTTTTGTATATGGTGTTAGGAAGTGTTCTAATTTTATTCTTTTACATGTTGTTGACCAATTTTCCCAGCACCATTATTGAAGAGACTGTCTTTCCTCTATTGTATATTTTGCCTCCATTGTCAAAGATAAGGTGCCCTTGGTGTGTGGGTTTACCTCTGGGCTTTCTGTCTTGTTTCATTGGTCTACATTTTTGTTTTTGTGCCAGTACTATACTCTCCTCATGACTATAGCATTGTAGTATAGTCTGAAGTCAAAAAGACTTATACCTCCAGATCCATTTTTCTTTTCGAAGATCACTTTGGTTGTTCGGACTCTTTTGTGCTTCCATAAAAATTGCGAAGGTTTTTGTTCTAACCCTGAAAAATGCCATTGGTAATTTGATAGGAATTGCTCTGAATCTGTAGATTGCTTTGGGTAGTATAGTCATTTTCACAATATTGAGTTTTCCAATCCAAGAACATGGTATATCTTTCCATCTGTTTGTGTTGTCTTTGATTTCTTTCATTAGTGTCTTATAGTTTTCTGTATACAGATCTTTTGTCTTTGTAGATAGGTTTATTCTGAGGTGTTTTATTCTTTTTGTTTCAATGGTAAGTGGGATTGATTCCTTAATTTCTGACTTTTTGTTGTTATTGCATAGAAATGCAAGGGATTTCTGTGTATTGATTTTGTATCCTGTGATTTTAGTAAGTTTGCTGATTAGCTCTAGTAATTTTCTGATATCTCTAGGTTTTTCTATGTATAATGTCATGTCATGTGCAAACAGTGAGAGTTTTGCTTCTTGTTTTCTAATCTGGATACCTTATATATCTTTTTCTTCTCTTATTGCCATGGCTAGGACTTCCAAAACTATGTTGAATAATAGTGGTAAGAGTTAGTACCCTTGTCTTGTTCCTGATCTTAGAGGAAATACTTTCAGTTTTTCATCACTGAGTATATTATTTGCTGTGGGTTTGTCATATATGGCCAGTAGAGGACCTAAACAGAAAATGTAAATTGATAGCCATTAGGGAGAACAGTATGGAGATTTAAAAAAAAAAAAAGGAATGAAACTACCATAATGACATGCAATCCCACTACTGGGCATATACCATGAGAAAAGAACAATTCAAAAAGAAACATGTACCCCAATATTCATTGCAGCACTATTTGTAATAACTAAGACATGGAAACTATGTAGATGTCTATCGACAGATGAATGGATAAAGAAGTTGTGGTACATATATACAATGGAATATTACTCAGCCACGAAAAGGAATGATTTTAAGGCAGTTGTAGTGAGGTGGATGAACCTCAAGCCTGTTATATAGAGTGAAGTAAGTCAGAAAAACAAATATCATATATTAATGCATATACATGGAATCTAGAAAAAGGGTACTGATGAACCTTTTTTGCAGGGCAACAATAGAGCCACAGACTTAGAGGACAGACTGTGGACACAGTGTGGGATGGAGAGGGTGGAGTGAATCGAGAGAGTAGCTTTGAAACATATGCGTTACCATATGTAAAATAGATATCTGCTGGGAATTTGCTATATGACACTGAGAGCTCAAACTGGTGCTCTGTGGCAACCTAGAGGGGAGAGATATGGTGGGAAATGAGAGGGAGGTTCCCAAGGGAGAGGGCATATGTATACCTATGGCTAACGTATGGCAGAAACCAATGCAGCATTTTAAAGCAATTATCCTCCAGTTAAAAATAAAATTAAAAAGATTATATACTCAAATTAGGTAACTTGAAAATTTATTTATTAAAGAATTACTTCTACATGTATAATTGGAGTATAGAGAATGTCAAGGAATAAGGCAGAGTGTAGGAAAGCACAAGGACTGGTGCAGTACCTTGACTAGTAACAGACAGGAATACTTGCCACCTTTACGTTTGAAAAGGCAAGGAGAAGGAAAAGGCTGTCAAATCCTAAACAAAGAAAGCAGAGTGGAAAGGGTTGCCTCATAGGATCTGCGGCTTTTAGTTGAAGGGCATAGCTAGTCAAGGTGAACTTGTTTTCAAAAGACTAAAGGAATGACTAGACTAAATTCACTGTCTCCCTCCAGTCTCTTGCTGGTGCTCCCTTTTATCCAACCCAAAAGGAAACCAAAGGAAAGAGAGCCTGTTGTTGGTGCAGTCCATATATTTAGCTTCTCCACATAAGAGCCGACTGAATTATGGACAGTATATTTAGAGGAGTGTGGTTAATAAATATTTTCAGGTATGACTGCAATACTATCTACTGTCTTGCGTGTTCTTCTAGATTACTACCATACCCATACTGCCATACTTAAGAGCTAGAGTCGGGTCATATCTCCTTAGGTGAGCCTTTATGATTGTCTGAGCTAATAAGGTGAGGTGGAAGTGAGGTTATGTGACTTTCAAGGTCAAGTCATAAAAGCAAATACAACTTCTCGCTGGCTCTCTCTGTTTGGATGCTCACCCTTGGAACTTGGTCACTCTGCTTTGAGGAGGCTCCAGGTATGTGAAAGGATCCATGGGAGAGGAACTGAGGTTTCTGGTCTTGAACCCTGGCTGAGCACCCAGCTAACTGTCGGCACCAAATGTCAGTCTTCATGAATGAACCATCTTGCTGGAAAATCCTTTACACCTTGGTTGAACCACCCCAATTTACACCACATGGAGTAAGAGGCAAGTGTGTCCCATTAAACTGTCCAAATTGCAGGTTTGTGATTATTTATAATAAATAACTGCTTTTGTTTTAAGTCCCTAAGTTTTAGGATCATTTGCTACCGGAAACAAGGGGTGAGTGGACACTATCCAGCATAACTGGCTGATATGAAAGTATCCTTCATATTTTAGTTCAAATCTAATATCCTAAGAGAGTGTGCCACTGATGGAAGAAACTTCTAAGGACTGAGATGTTTCCTTACTTCCCCTCTGGCACTCTGTACTAGTCTATCATGGAATTCAACCTATTGTATTTTAATTACCAATTTATTCCCCCTTGTACTAGATTACATGATTCATGAGAGCTGTTATGATGGCTTGATTATCATTTTATCTCCAGTGCCTACTACTGATTCTGAAGCATAGTATAAGTTTAATATATTTTGGTTAAATAAATGGATATGGATTTGGACCTTTTTCCCCCTAGTTTTAACTTTCTAAGAACTTTTATGGGTTGTCATTCATAGCCCCAGGGTTGCAGATTAAGAAGCAGTTGTGAGCAGCATCGCAGCATGAGGCTGCCATTTGAGCAGTTTCTCTCTGTAATATACCAGCCTTTCAGAGTGCCTGGTGTGACACCACTATCATTTTTGCAGAACACCAATAAAAAATGATTTGATGTCGTTAAAAATGATTTCTCAAACGTGATCTTAGGGGGAAAGGGAAATGGAGAGATGGTACAAGGAGATTTGGAAAAAAATAACTGTCTTCCTTTCCTGAGGAAAGAAATGAGGATGAAGAACTTAGGAAAGAAGGGAGGGTAAATGACAGGGGAAGTAAGATGTAGTAGCCCTACATCTGAGACAGGTGGTGTCACAAAGGGGAAAGATGGGGGATTTTAGAGTCAGAACTGAATTTAGATTCTGTCTCAGCAATTTTTGGGCTGCTGGATAAGTGAACCTCAGTGTCCTCCTTTGAAATGAACATAGTAATAGCCATTACTATGAGTTGTAGAGGATTGAGACCCTATATAAAGGCTAACACAACACATGGTATATGGCACATGATTAACAAATGTTTTCTACATCATTCACATCCCTACAACCACTGCCACCAGAGCTGTGGATCTAACTGAGAGAGAAGATGAGGGTTATGAGTATCTTCTGACCTCCAGAGTCTAGATCCCATCTGATGGGTGACCACTGATGCCTAATATTCGGTAATATATTTCTTTGCTTCAGGTGTAAGTATAAGACAGCTGAGCACTATCATGATGGTATTTCATAGTCACTGCACTTGCTAGTTTATAAGCAAATTCTCCCTTGGGTTAGAGGTAGTCAGAATGCAGATACACCTAAAGAAAGAGGGAGATGAACCATGGCTGCTTCAGTATCATATCAGTGATTCATTTAGATGTTCTGAACAAAACGCATATTATTGAGTACCCAGAAGATACCAAGACAATTTATGACAAAGAGCAAATTTGCCATCCTGAGTATACCTCCAGAAATTTTTTGGACACTTTTATTTAAATGTGTTTATTAGTTGCATAAGAAAAAGGATGTAATTTTTGATTTCTGTGTTTAAATCTTGATTCACCACTCATTTCCAAAGGGGTCTTAGGCTAGTTTTAATTTTCCAGAGTTCAAGTTTTCTCATTGGCAAGAAGGAGATAAGAATTAACACTTACATTGTAGGATTGCTATGATAATTAATGAGAAAATGTCTAAAATGCCTATTGCAAAGATAGTTCATCCTAGATACTCAATGTCTACTTTCTAGAATAATTATTTTTTAAATCAAGGAAAAGCAAAAAGTTGTGTGTGGGGGCAGAGACAGGGTGTTTGAAGGGGAAGAGTAAGAGATAAGGTTAGGGGATAGGTCTGGGGATAAATTTTCAAATACCTTGGAGGGTCTGAAAGTTTGAATTTTAGTTAGTGGATATTAAATCAACTTAGATATTAGAAAAGAGGTCTAATTTAGAAAAATCTGATGGGTGGGTATTGGCTAGAAAGAGATGGCTGTTAATTGAGAGACAGTGATTTGATGCGGGCAGTGTAGGTACAGCAGAATAAATGGTTCAGGACCCAAGCTGCCTGAGTTTAGATCTTAGCTCTGCCATTTATGAGCTGTAGGGCCTGGACCAAGATGTTTAACCTTTTGACATGTCATTCCTTATCTCTAAAATGGGGATAAGTTTAGTGCCTTCCTCACAGGGCTATAAAGCTTAAGGCAGTACCTGGCCATGATTAGCATTTTCTAGACAAGAACATCATTCATAAAAAGGTCCGTTTCACTGGACCACAGATTGGGAAGGCAAGAAGACTGGAGGGTGGATCTGAGTTTCCCTATTTGGGAAACTGAGTACATGCTGGTGTCAGCAACTGACCTAGCAACACAAGAGGAACAATGAATTGGAGGCTTTTCATGATAAGTCTGGAGTCTGGGAGAAGGTCTGGGATGAAGATGTAATTTGGGACTTGCATTATGGAAAGTAATGGGAATGGATGAGTTTACCCAGTGAAACTAGGTAGAGAAGAAGAGTACTGTGGAAACTTGGGAACATTTATATCCTTAGGTGGTTTGAGGACAATAATTTGAACAAGGAGGGGGCTGAATGACCAGCAAGAGGAGAACCAAGTGATCCTGGGGTGGTAGAAGCAAAAAGTAGACAGAATTATTAATCTGACTGGGTGATCAGCAGGGTTAAAGGCCAAATGATTCTATGACTTTGTCGTCATACGATTTACCTCCCTTTGGGCCATGCCTCTAATGTTTCTGGTAATGAGATCTGCCTTTTTATCTCATGAATTTCCAGCTGCTTTGAATTTTCAGTCATCTAGTGAGTCCCAGACACGTGCACACATCAACTGTGCAGCAGAAAGGAGAAAGTCTCCCACACCCACCAGCCACGTGTACAGACACACACCACAAAGCCTTACCTGGGAAATGAATTAATATGGCCAGAGAGAACTTCCTGTCCTTAAGTAGAACACTAATGATTTTCTGTAAGGTCATGAAAGTGGTGTTAATCCGCTTGCTTGTCCTGTTTTGTTGACCTCCTGACTCCCCACCAAACTACGGGCCTCTCAGATGTCCTTGTTTTTGTATTTTGCCCACATGGGGCATAGAAGTCGTACTGAGATGTGGGCTCCATTAACTCAGTTCACAGGATTACCGAGTACATTCTTAAAGCCTGAATGGCTGAATTGCAGAGTTGGCTGTCCCTGACCCTGGCCTTAGTAATGATGGGATAAGTGGAGTCTTGGACACATCTGATGGGAAGGGTCAGCCTATTATTGAGGCCATCTTTCTGCTTCTGGAAGGGACTGCATCTCTAATATCCCAAATAAAGAAATGTCTTAGGTTTCCAGAGAGCAAGCACTGTTTGATTCTATCCATCGTAAGGAACAGTCTGCTTTGAGCAACTGTGCACTCATTCCTAAGTGAGTAGCTGAGGGTGCCGCCACCCAGTGTTCCTATCTCCCAAGTCACAGTCAGTATCAGGAAAGCAGACCAATAACAAGCAGCACTGGAGAGAAAGAAAGAGTGCTTTGGGGGTTTAAGGAGGTAGGAAGCAATGTCAGATACTTGTTTTTATTTTCAGAATGCTAATAAGATTAAAAGGTTGAATTTGGAGAAGTGAGGTACTACTGTCCCAAGACGTGTTTCAGGTTTGCTTTTTGGGGTAAAGCCCTGGAAATTGGAATATGGAATGAGAAACAATGTTGGCACAGAGACTTTCTGTTAAGGTAAGTTAGGTCATTAGTTAATTAACTCAGCATATATTTATTACACGTGCACGATGAGGAAGGTACTCTGCTAGGTGCTGAGGACATAGCTGCTTCTGTTGAGAATGCAGGTGATGATCAGCATCTCCAGGGAGCACTCTTGTCCTTCACAGTGAACTTAAAGGGGAAGGAGGCTGTCAGGAAAGGGTTACATCCACTTCTGCATGGTTCACATTTTTGCAGGACTCTTCTGAACCTTGACTGAGTGGGTTTTTTGCTGATGCATCAAGCATTTTCCTCCTCTCACTTCCACCATTAGCAAAGAAAATCAAAAGGGTGGGAATAAATTGTCCATTCCACATATCATTGCTAGACGTGTTTAATTAATGGATAGAAAAATGTGCAGTAGTTAAATGTTAATTAATTTCTTTTTTTTAAAGCGATATAATAATTTTATGCTTTTTATGAGGTTGTCTAGTAAACAGATTCGTATTACTTTGGTTCAACCATTGAATTTCCCGAAGTCACTTATCCTTAATGTTCATTAATTTCCACCAGCTCTAGAGACTAAATTCTTGCTGAGCATTACCACAAAGTGCAGCTCAAAAGCAAGGAGCATGTCTGCTTCATGTTCTAAAAAATGCCCATAAGGAAGGAGAAGTGCTTGAGGGAGCCCCAAAGATAGGCTTTGATGATGTTGATGATAATGATAGGGTAATGGAGATGGTGATGGTGATGGCAGTATTGGGTTTATTCCCTGTTTCAATGCCAACTGAAGATGAGAACTGTGGTATGAGTAACTTTTGAGGTGTGTTAAAAAGATTGTGTGTGTGTTTGCCAGGGGCACAAAGGAAGATGCTTGCAGGGGAGAGTTTGTTAGATAATCTAGCTTAGAAGGGCAGCTGAGGAGTGACTGGACCAAATGGACTTACCCATCTGCCAGAAAAATTAAGTAAACCCTCAGCCAATGTAAGGGGAAAACCTGAAACCAACCTGGTCTAAGTACAAATCCAAGGTCAGTTCTGTCAGTCTGAGTGGTCACAGAAACACCAAGTCTCCCTTTTCTCATGTGTAAGTGGAGTGTGGCTCCTTACGGTTCTCTTGGGGCTGTTGTGAAGATTCAGTTGGGTAAGGTAGCAAAACTTCCATGTGGTTTCTAATGCTTGAGTTGCAAAAAAAAAATTTTTTTTCTCTTTCTCATATTCCCCATAATCATCAGTTTACTCACTTGCATCAAATACAGTAATGTATGTGAGAATACTTTGTGAAGCAGAATGTGTGATAGACTTGCAAAGATGAATTGTATTCTGGTGAAATATAGGCTGTTAGGGGTGAGCAGGTCCTTTGGAAAATCCTTATAAATCTCTGGGCTTTTTCAAGATTCTGTGACTTTGACCTCAAATTCAGTGTCAGTGTCATTCAGTGAAGAGTTACAGCCATCCCTGTGAACCATGGATTGTAGTCGGGGAGAGAAAGCAAGAGATGGGGGCATTATAGTGTAGCTGCCAAGAATCCATGGAGCTTTACAAAGTTCATCTGTGTGATGGTTGTCACAAGTGGCAAAGAGAGCTGGGCCTCAGCTCTGAAGAGAGCCAGTGGGAGATGGGCTCTGCCAGGCCCCTGTGACGCTCTGAGAACGGTTATGAATTGATCACTTAATGGCTCAGTGCCCAGAGCTCCCGCCAGCTCCCAACCACCCTGCCCACTTCTCCCCTCCAGGGAGCTGGATCTCCGCAATGAAAGGCTTGTCCATGTGACGTCAGGAAGATCTGTCTGTACCTTGGCTTCACAGCAGTCCTGTCATCATGCAGGTTACTCCCTTAGCTCCTGCCAAACCTCTTTACTGAAAAATCGAATTATCTTGTCTTTATTTTAAATTTTAAAATGGGCAAATTAATTTTATTAGTTAAACCACTCTGGGGGAAGAAAGAGCTTTTTACCTAAGATGCCATGACATCATCTCCTCTGTCACCTTTTAAAAGCCCTGTGTCTGTAAAAGCCCAAGCCTCTTGGCAGTCTGTACTTGGACAGACACCGCTTTAAAAAGAGGGAGAGAGGGGGAAAAGTCATAAAGTGAACTGACTTTTGGAAATTTAGTGACATGACTACAAAGAATCAAACAGAGCCTGAGCTGGAACAGCTGCTCCAGCCTTGAGTCCGAGCTCCAGGGACAGCCAGCTCCCAGCACGTCACACACTGCGGCAGATGCCAAATGTAGCAGGAGCATTAGCAGTTATTAGGATGGGGACAAGGTTTGAAATGGCACTGGGGCCAGTGTTCTAAGAAATAACTGTTCCTGTCTTTCATGCAAACATGAGGGAAGTTGGAAGCTTAGAAGGGATTAGTGGTTTCTTTCATTGACTCCACAAATGGTCTGTTCTCTCATTGTTATTCTGGGACCCTTAGGACTTGAGAAGTTCAATCAGTACACTTCTCTCCCTGGTATCCCCTGCTAAGGTTGCTGTCTTGTGTTGCCAGCTTCCTGTAGTCTTCTGATTGCCTGGCTGACTTGGGTTGCATTCCATGAGACATAAACTTTGAGATGGGAGATTTGCATGCAAGACAACTACTGAGGAGTGCTCTGGCGTCACCGCCTGTGAGGAGTGAGTGTTGCAGGTTTGGGCAGAAGTTCAGTCATGATGTCGTTGCAACAAGGTCTCTGCTGATACCATTGGGAGCGTCAGAGCACAGACAGCACACCAGAGCCACCCGAATGAAAGCTTTCATAGCAGCATGGATCAGTTACCTGATGTTGGCTCTCCCCAAGGAGGAATGGCCTCCAAATAGCAACTTCCTTTAGTCAAGGGCTACTACCAGAGAAGGTTTTAACTACTGAGTTGTCAGCAGCCAACACTTGCTCCTGTAACTGGTAGAATGCACTTTAGTCCTGAAGGCGATACCTGGGATACACACGATAGCATCCACTGCGCTGATCTCTATCCACTCAATACCCCCCATCCCCTGTTCTTTATACCCTACTCCAAATTATCTTTCCAAAATACAATTGGGTATACCTCTCCCCTGCTTATAAATTAACCAATGACTTACTGCATCAAAATAAAGGCCAAGTCCTTCTATGGCCTACTAAAACCTGAATTAGTTCCACTCTCCCTAGATTCCCAGCCTCATCCATTTCTCACAGTCTCTCCACCCTTCTGGCATGGGGCCACTGTGCATCTTTTTCTTTTTCTCAGAGATACTCTTCTCTCTTCTGCCTTGATATCAGACTGTTTTTCTTTTTTTTTCTGTCCAGTGTTGCACCCATCATTCATAATTCTGGGAACTCTCAGCATGTGGGTCAATAAAAGAAGAGCCATTTTCTTCTTGGACGTCTGACCTGAACTTGTACATCTGGGTGTTCCCATCCTACACTTTGAATCTGGAGTTAGTGACAAAAAGACAAAGGACAATGAAGTTCAGTTGCTGGCCTCAGTGGCAGCATCAGTGAGCAGGAGTAGCTACAGATCCAAAGGTTTCTGCCATCAGTTTCCTTGATGTTCTAAGCTTATTCCTTCAGTCTTCCTGTCAATTCAGTGAGTTGTTACCCAACACCTCCTTATACATTCTTCATCTGATGTACTTTTGCTTCATTCCTGCCACTCGTGATACCCACTCATGAGTTACTTCCTTAGGGAAGCCTTTCATGGTACTCCTCCCTGATGTGGGCCAATTTCCCATCATATCAGTGGTCCTCTTCATCCAGAACATACCTCTTACATACATACTTACGTACCTCTAATCATTCATTCATGAAAGTGATTATTTGGTTAATGTCTGTTTTCCCAATTAGAGTTTGAACTTTCTGAGAGCAAGTATGTGTCTATTTTTGCTCATAATTTTTTTTCCCTGCAGCTCTAGTAGAGGATCTAAAACTAAATATATAAGCACATATTTTTGAATAAACAAAAATATAATGAAAGCCAGTGTCAGGAATTGATCATCTATAACTTTTTAAAAAGTAAGATACATATGAACTTTGAGGGAGGGTGGTACAGGAAATTTTCCCAAAGGACTGAGAAAATGTCATTATTGTTATGTACTGTCTTCTTGCTTTTATCCATAATGTCCTGTGTTTCTTTTTTTCTTGTTACCCATTAGTAAATTGTCTTTTTTTCCCCCACAACTAAATTTTTTATTGAAGTATAGTGAATTTATAATTTGTGTTAGAGTGTAAAGTGAAGTGATTCAGTTTTACATATGTATGTATATATGATTTTCAAATTCTTTTCCATTATAAATTTTTAAAAAATTATTTATTTTTAATTTAAGGGTAATTGCTTTGCAATATTGTGTTGGTTTCTGCCATACATCGACATGAATCAGCCATAAGTGTACATGTGTCCCCTCCTTCTTGAACTTCCCTCCACCTCCCACCCCGTCCCTCCCCTCTAGGTTGTCACAGAGCACTGGTTTGAGCTCCCTAAGTCATAGAGTAATTTCCCACTGGCGATTTATTTTACAATTGCTATCTATTTTACATATGATAGTGTATATGTTTACACGCTACTTGGTTTTTCCCACCCTCTCCTCCCCTAACCCATGTCCACAAGTCTGTTATCTATGTCTGCATCTCCATTGCTGCCCTGCAAATAGGTTCATCAGTACTCTTTCTAGGTTCTATATATGTGTGTTAATATATATTTGTTTTTCTCTTTCCAGCTTACTTCACTCTGTATAATAGGCTCTAGGTTCATCTGCCTCATTAGAACTGACTCAAACACATTCCTCTTTATGGCTGAATAATATTCCATTGCTTATATGGAACCACTTATTCTTTATCCATCCATCTGTCAATTACATCATTAAGACAGTTTCATGCAAACTGTCTTAATGATGTAATTGATCAGCACTCTTGCATTCAGATCCTTACCACACTTGAGGAAGGCTGAAAATTCTAGCTTTACCCCTTTTGAATCTTTTTTCTTTCTCCCCACTGTTTAACCCAGTTTTGTTTCCTTCTCATCATTAACTGAACCTTTTAAAGAATTACCAATGAAATCAGTAGACATTTGATACATGGAGTCAGATTCCCTCACGAAACCTCTGTCAGGTGGCTCCTGAGAACCACGTGGCAAAGATATCCCTTCAATAGAAAGAGCATCAAATGAGAGAGACTCCCAATCCTTCCCTTTTTGGGTCTCTACCAAGCCTCACATATCAGTGTATGGGTCCAACCTTAATGTCCCTTCATTTGACCCTTGCCAGGAAGTTTGGTTTTTGGTTCACCTTGGGAGAACTCTCAGGGCAGAGTGGATGGATGCTATAATGATAGTTGCCTAGGACCATCCAGCCACCAGCATGTTTGTGGGGAGGATGAAGAGGGTTGAGTTTCACAATCTGGAGGGCTTTTCAGATAGCATAGCCTATATTTAGCCCACATCAAAGCACATGGGATTCCAGTGTGTCCTCTCTGCATAAAGCTCCATGTCATCTCTACATGTTCAAAACCAAATTGAAATAAGAATTTACTGCCTTCCTCCATCAACTTCCCACCTTTTCCTAGAACCAGGATACTATAATACCAACCAGAACCAGTCCCTATGATAGCATCAAATCAGTAGGATGTTCACCCAAAAGGAAAGGTAGGTATTCCTTAAGAAGTCAGCTCTCTTATCAGAAACCAAATGTCAAAGGGAAGGGGAAATAAGGGCATATTCAATGGGCTTCAGAGCTGTGTTGGCAGCTTGACGCATATGAAACTTCTGGATCCTCATACTTTCCTCACAAGGAAATGTCTGCTTTCCTTGTGGCTCAGATAGTAAAGGATCTGCCTGCCATGCAGGATACCTGGGTTCAGTTCCTGAGTTGCGAAGATCCCCTGGAGAAGGGAATGGTTACCCACTCCAGTATTCTTGCCTGAAGAATCCCATGGACAGAGGAGCCTAGCAGGCTGCAGTCCACGGGGTTTCAAAGAGATGGACATGACTGACTAACACTTTCACTTTTACTTTCATAGATAAAATATTGAGGTTCATAAGGGGTAGGTGACTAGCCCACATCACACAACATTAAAGTGACAGAGCAATGATTAAAATGGAGGACTGACTGATTCAGAGTTTTGGCTTTTCTCACTCTTCCAAAGTGTCATGCCCAAAGGGCGCTGTGGGAGACAATTCCTGTACCTGGTAAGACTTCCTGCTGGTGGATACTGCTGTTCAGACACAGCACTGGTCCCTCTTTATAGACGTTGCTTGGCACTGATCTGGCTGGTACTCATGTACCCTGTGTATCTTGAGATGTCTGTATTCAGGATTATTTTCTTGGTATCTTATTTGTGATTCAGATAATGTCTTAATTGGACAGGATGGTGCTATGAAAACTGAAGAGGGAGTACTACAAGTTATAACATCTAGAATTTGGATCCCAGCTTAGCCTTTTACTATTTGTGTGATGATGAGTGGGTTACTTTAATGCTCTAAGTTGCATCATTAAAATGGAAATTCTCTTACCTTTGTGGCAGGATTAACTGTGTGGTAGCAAATATGATGCTTCCTTATTTTCTTTAAATTAATTTAAATCTGACTCTGAGTTCTTCCTGTTAGCTTATGAAAAATTTGTTCTCCAATAGCATAGGGGCTTCCTCTGCTAGAATTGTGCTTGATGTATGTATGAGAGACATATGTGGTAATTGCACAACAGGGGATGTGGTTGGAGCATTGAGTGAGTATCTCTAAGTCAACCATTTATTGATAAAACAGCCAGTATGTTCTATTCTGTGACACATGTTGGGGTGAGAATGGAAAAGAGACTCAGTCACTCCAGTAAGACTGAGAAGACAGATAATGTTACAAGATAGAGTGATTAATATTGTTACAGGGGAAGAATGTGTGGGAAGCTAACCTAGTCTGGTTGTCAGGCAGAGTGGTTCATTAATTCTGCTGTGTGTGTGTATGCATGTCCGGTCATATTCAACCCTTTGTGATCTCACTAACTGTGGCCCACCATGCTCCTCTGTGCATGAATTTTTCCAAGCAAGAATATTGGAGTGGGTTGCCATCTCATACTCCAGGGGATCTTCCTGACCCAGGGGTTGAACCTGCTTCTCTTGTGTCCCATGCATTGGCAGGTGAATTCTTTACTGCTAGTACCACCTGGAAGCCCAATTCTGGCATAGACAGCAAGAAAGGAGAGTGATGTGAGATGCAGCTGGGGCATTGGGAGGGGCCAGATAGTTGAAAAATTAGGTTCAGATCCACAAAGGGTAGATGACTTGCTGACAATCACAACATTAAAGTAGCAGCAATAATTGAAACTAAAGCTTGACCGATTCATTTGTTTGTCTCAGTCTTGTAGTCAAGACTCACAAAGTCTTCCCCCAGAGGGTTTATACAACAGCTTTATCTAAAGGGAAAAATTGTAGAGCAGGAGAAAAGAAGCAACTGAGATTTATGGTGTGATTCACCTATTTGTTTCTTGAACACTTACATGTGTCAGACACATGCTGCTGCAGCCATAACCTCACTTCAGCACCAGAGTAGCCCAATGCAGTATGCCCATTATCATGCCTCATTTATGTAATAGAAAATTAAGGAGCAGTGAGGTCAAATAATTGCTCAAGATGACACAGGCTATAAATGATAAAACCAGGGTTTAAATCTAGGTATTCTTTATTCTAGAGCCCTTACTTTTACCTTAGAATTTCTGACTAGTTAATTGGGTAAGTTGCCTCTTAGCAGAGAGCAGTTATCTTGAAGTTGTACATAGAGTTAACTTGTTTTGATAGTGAGAGGAAACTAGTTTTGGAACGTTAAACTGAAAGCAAAGAATGATTGCTTCCAAGGGAGCAACTATGATATTGGTGTGTATGGGGGTACATGTGCTCATCACACATGCACCAAGATGGAGTCCATGCCAAAGGGACTTTGATATTTGCAGGACCATTCGATTCTGTTCAAAGTATTCACAGGACATTTGGTTCTTGTAAAATGTCCTTGATACTTGGTTTTGTTTGGTCCTGTCTGAAACATCCATGAAGGCATTTGGTCCACACCAAAAGGTCCTTAATATTTGATTTTGTCCAAAACCATTTGGCATGGACTCCTGGTAGCTCAGGTAGTAAAGAATTTACATGCAGCGCTGAAGACCCTGGGTTTGATCCCTGGGTTGGGAAGATCCCCTAGAGAAGAGCATGGCAACCCACTCCAGTGTTCTTGCCAGGAGAATTCCATGGACTGGCATGGAATCCTGGCAGGCTACAGTCCATAGAGTCGCGAAGAGTCAGACGCAACTGAGAGGCTAACACACACACAAATATGCCTGTAGACATTTTGAACAGAAACAAATTTCGAGAAGCTCTTGGCTTGGACCAGATGTCTCATGCACTAAATGTCTTATAGACATTTGGGACAGGACTGAATATCAAGGACTTTCTGCCATGGGCCAAATGTCCTGCAATGGAAGTGGGTGATACAGGAGGTTGAGATTCTATCCCAGAGTTTTCCAAACAGTGTTCTGCAAAGAGTTCTAGTCTGACACATGTTAAGAGATGTTTTCTGAAAGAGAATTTCTGCAATCAAGGAAACACTGGAAAACAAAGTTAAATTTCTTAACTCCTGGACTTCTCAGTTTCTTCAGTATGATATGTAAAATATGACCCTTCAAGAGGGAATCACTGTTTTTTAAAGGTAATTGGTACCATTATCTATTATTTTTTTCCTTAAATATTTATTGAGTAATACCATATATAATATAGGTTAGAGAATGCTGTTGTAAACAATCTTTATGATTTTGTATTGGTGAAACTGATTATGGTATTTAGTATAATTCTGTGAATTCAGTTCAGTTGGTCAGTCATGTCTGACTCTTCGCAACCCCATGGGCCACAGCACGTCAGGCCTCCCTATCCATCACCAACTCCTGGAGTTTACTCAAACTCATCTCATCTGAGTTGGTGATGCCATTCAACCATCTCATCCTGTGTTGTCCCTTTCTCCTTCTGCCCTCAATCTTTCCCAGCATCAGGGTCTTTTCAAATGAATCAGCTCTTAGCATCAGGTGGCCAAGGTATTGGAGTTTCAGTTTCAACATCAGTCCTTCCAGTGAACACTCAGGACTGATCTCTTTTAGGTAGGATGGACTGTTTGGGTCTCCTTGCAGTCCAAGGGACTTTCAAGAGTCTTCTCCAGCACCAGAGTTGAAAAGCATCAATTCTTCGGCACTCAGCTTTCTTTGTAGTCCAACTCTCACATCCATACATGACCACTGGAAAAACCATAGCCTTGACTAGATGGATCTTTCTTGGCAAAGTAATGTCTCTGCTTTATAATATGCTGTCTACGTTGGTCATAACTTTCCTTCAGCTTTGATAAATACTTCCTGGAAGTTTGCTTTCTTTGAGATACAAGGATTATTTTTTATTGACTTGTTTGCTTTAAAAAGAAAGGATCTTATTTTTGTCTTGGGCCAATTCAAACCTAAGAGAAAACCCTTGCCCCTCCAGATACATCTGAACAGCTGTGAATTACACTGTGATTTAATAATATTTTCAATATTTCATTATAATATATCTGTAGAGGTGGATGAGTTTGGCACAGAAGGGTTACAAATTAGACTTTATATCCAGAAGCCTAAACTTCTTTCCTGGTATAAAGTCTTTTGTATCAAGAAGACTTATCCATGTTTCAGAGATGAACAGAATGAGAAGTGGAGTGAAAATCTGGCTTTAGGAGTTATAAACAATAGAGAATGCAAATGCAAACAGAAGAGAAGAGGAAAGAGTTTACTGACTTGTAATTTCCTTAAAAAATCTGTTTGGAGAGGACTTTGCTTTTACCAGAGTGTTCATCCATTAAACTTTTTCTTTTTAGTAGTAAGCATTGATTTGTGAAAATAATGGCTCCTGCTGGAAGATGAGAATTTCATTTAAAAAAAAGCAACATTTCTAGTTTATGATATCTTTAAAAATAATCTAAAAGGAGAAATTGCTAACTTGATTTTCTCAGTTTTCACTGTAATTTTTTTTTTTTAATTCTTGGGCAGTTTCCACTGATAGAAACAATTTCAATGCTTATGGTTTGGCAGAGAAATGACTTTTTTTTTTGGTCCCCAATAATTACTTTCTTTAATAGTTTTCATCAAAAACAGAAACTTATTCTGCAAGATGAAAACTTGCTGGGTTTGAGTGTTTAACTACACTCTGAAATTATTCTTAAGAATGATGCCAAATGATAATAATCCTCATAGAATTATGAACCAGAAGACCTAAGCTTCAGTAAAGTGGAGCAGAGTAAACTTGGTTTCACAATTTAAGGTGGGGAGACAAGCATGGCCATAAATACTTGTTCTCAGTGATGCAAGTTGCTACAACAAGAAGGAGGAGGTTGGGGGGGGGGTGGATCTTTAAAAAATGCATAGTTTTTTTAAGTTATATGCAGAAAGTACCATTTAGTTTACATTGCCTCACTTTAACAGCAATTTTGTGACAAAAGTGTTGCCTTAATCCCCATTTTATAGGTCGGGAAACTGAAGCTCAGAGATGTTAATTGACTTGTTGACTTGTACATGGATTGAATATAGGGCTAAACACTTAAACTAGGCTGTATTAGTTAGAGTTCTCCAGATAAATGGAGCCAATGTATTTATATATTCAAAACTCACAGTGACCTAAGACATATATATGTACACACACACACAGATTATATGGACTGATTGGCAGATGTCAATATGGAGGCTGACAAGTCCCGAGGTCTGCTCTCAGTAAGCTGTTCATCCAGGGGAACTAATGCTTGGCTCTTGTCTGAACCTGAGAACCAGGAGAGCTGATGATGTGAGTTCCAGTCTGAAAGCCAGCAGGTTTGGAAGACTCTGAAGAAGAGCTGATGTGTATTTCCATGTGAATTGGAGGGCTGGAAAAGACTAGAACCTCAGCTCTGCAATCAGGTAGCAGAAGTTCCCTTTTATTCAGCCTTTTTGTTCTTCCTGCTCCGATCTTCAATGGATTGGATGAAGTCCACACACTAGGGAGGATTTTGACTCAGTCTGCCTCTTCAAATGTTAATCTGATCCAGGAATACTCTCACAGACACACCCAGGACAATGTTTGAATAAATATCTGTATACTCCATGGCCCAATCAGGCTGACACAAAATTAACCATCACCTGGGTCTTCTGGGTCTAAATCCCATGTCATGCTTGCATAATAATATTAAGCCCCCTTTCCATACCTGTTTTTGAAGCTGTCATCCATGCTCTTGTTTGTTTATATTACTATAAGGTTTTTACCCGTTGTCATTCAATATTCATCTCACAATATTAGAGCTAAATAGGATGCAACTGGGGGAAATTTTTGCTCTCAGAGGGACACATGGCCAGGCAAACAATTTTGCTCATCACAAATGCATTAGAGGAGAGTGGTGGAGAGGTTAGATTTCTGGCATCTAATAGGTAGAGACCAGAGATGCTACTAAAGATACTGCAAGGATAGTCTACAGGATAGCGCCCCCCCCCCCATAAAAAAATTACCCAAATGTCCCAAATATTAATTGTGTCAAGGTTCAGAAACTGTAACAGTGTAAAGAGTTCTTAGATTCCATGGTGAGTTTGGAGAGATATATACACAGCATGAAAATATATGCAAAAAATTTATACATGCATTATGTACCCTTTTTCTTTCCTGGAGAAGGTTCATGGCTGTTATCAGATTGACAGAGATCCATATTCTCAGTGGTAGATGTGGCAGGTTGGCACAAGCTTCTTTTATCCTGTTTTCCTGTAGTGCAGACCTTGAGTAGCTTACAGCTATACTTTCCAAACTCACCCATAGCTATAGTGTGGGGTATAACTTCACTTCTTCTAGGTTTGTGAAAGGCAGGAATGAGGAAGGGGTCATATTCCTGCTGCTTTGGTTTTCTACTGGCATGTTGTGCTGGTAGTCATGTTAGGTTTTTCTGCATTTTCTTTCTTGGGATCAACCCAGAGCTTCAACCCTGGGTGGTAAGAGGCAGTGTAATGACAGTGACAGTGAGGACAGTGGTCTTCTGATCTTGTATCGCCATTAGGAGAGTATGTTCTTGAAGTCCACAGTTTCAGAAGCCACCTTCTCATTTCCCATCTTTTCAAAGTCAGCAAAAATATCCACTCCTCTGATGGACCATTTTTTGAATATTTTTCTAGGAGTCATTTCTGGTGGCCCAGTCTAGAACTTGTTCCTCCATGCTATTGAACATTTTGAAAGCACCTCCTTCCTTGAGCTAAATCCCATTCTACTTAAAATATTGAGGCAGGTATCAGTTCCTTGCAGTTGAACCCTACTGACACACCTCCAAAAAAATTTAGGACCATTAATTTGCTGGACTTCTGCTGTGATGGACTGTTGATTATCTTTCCACTGTAAAGTACTCATGTACCTCAATGGCAAAATCTCCTTAATATCTGTGTCAGGGCACTGTTAGAAAAATGTTTCCCCTGGTGCACAGGTAAGCTTGTCATTGTGGAGAATAAGCAAAGACTGTAGTTGGATATAAAACAGTTATTCACTAGTATAGAACTGTTGCTGTGCATGTAAGAAATATTGAAAGGTTAACACTGGAAAAGGCCTTAGAGACCACCTAGTCCAGTTATTCTCAAACAAAACGGAAATTTCTGGGAATCGTTGGGTTGTTACCATGACGGGGGAGTGCTTCTGGCCTTAGTGCCCAGAGGCCGTGTATGCTCAACTTCCTGCCGTGTGTGGGACAAACCTACACCACAAACAATTGTTCCTTGCCTGCCCATGGCCAAAGCATTCTTTCTGGAAAATACCA
Source organism: Muntiacus reevesi (assembly GCF_963930625.1). Lineage (NCBI taxonomy): Eukaryota > Metazoa > Chordata > Mammalia > Artiodactyla > Cervidae > Muntiacus > Muntiacus reevesi. The sequence goes on along the minus strand of NC_089265.1, from coordinate 34,937,422 downwards.
GTTCAGTCTCCTTGCTTTACCAAAGAAACAAGTAGAGCAGAGGACAATGAAGTGATTTTCCTATGGTCACAGAACTCATAGCACTAAGACTGAATCCTAGGCCTTCTGACTCCCAGGGGAGGGGTCTTTGCTCATCACAATAGGAGAGGCTGTCTGATGTTGCCAGTTGACGAAAGGAGCCAAGAAGTAGGCCTGGAAATGGAATTAAGACCAGAAGGAATTGAAAGGTCTACCAGACCTATGCTGTTAAGTCAACATGCTCCTCTATAGCCAGATTTTTGTTCTGGCTATTTTTATAAGGGCAGAGTCAGTCCTGACTGCTCATTACTCTTGCTGTACTAATTGCTAAATGTTTTGTATATTGACTGAGTTAGAGAGTCTTGCTGAAAAAAAATGTGAATGGAGAGATGCTGGCTTGGCATTTGTTTTCAGCATGGTGTCTCCATCTTGAGATGTTTATTCCTTAATGCAGACCGGGAATTTAAAATCCTTTCTCCTCATACTGAATTGCTAAGCAGTACTATTCCACTTGCTGTTATGTCTTAAAAGGACACCTCACTTGCTGTAGCTTTTGTCTCAGCCATGATATTTTCCTTTCCGGGGTGTTCTAAATTAAACTAGAAAGTTTTGCAAATGTTTTTGAGGCTCTCAAATTGTCCCCAAGATTCCCAGTGCATGACTAATTGTGCAGGGATCAGTGATTAGTTCTTACTTTGGAAAAGATATTTCTCGACTGAACAGAAAACAGATTTAATGAGTAGGTTGCCTTGTTCCAATGTACAGTTCAGTCATAATCACCTTTCTCTAAGATTCGGGCTCCTGAGTCTTTTTGAATTTAATTATAAGCTTGCTATTTACTCGTATGGTAATTTTTAAAATGTAGGTATTAGAAATAAGGTAACTAATTAAGCTAGAAATTCAGACATATTAAGTTAAATCTTGATTTTGCCCTGATACCTGTGGTCAATAATTATCCATATCTCCTATAACAGTGAAGTGCTTTTTGGCAGAGGTAATGTCTTACTGCTTTTTCCACCTGCACAAAGTAGGCATTCATTTGTTTGCTCCTGCTAGAAACAAATATTTATGAAGCACCTGCAATCAGTCAGGCACTAATAGGTAGAGGGGATTTATCTAAGGCTGTGTTCCCCAGCCAAAATGTCAGTATATCTGAAGGTAGTGTAATTTTATGATTGGTGGTTTATTTTATTCTACTTCCCATTTGTTTATGAGTCTGGAGGTGAAACTGACAGGGATCTAGAGGAGTTCGTATGTACTTGGTCGTGTCTAACTCTTTGCAACCCCATGGACTGTAGCCCACTGGGCTCCTCTGTCCATGGAATTTTCTAGGCAAGAATACTGAAGTGGGTTGTCACTCCCTACTCCAAGGGTTCTTCCTGATCCAGGGATCAGACACATGTCTATTGCATCTTCCGCATTGGCAGGTAAATTCTTTACCACTTAAGTCATTTGGGAAGCCCCAATCTAGAGGAGACGGGTCTCTCAAATGGTGAAGTAAACCAAACAGCCCTTACTGTCAGGGAGCTTATACTCTGATATCATTGTCTGTTGAACTCGAGTAAACTATCTTATCAGAGTATCACTAGGGTTTTGAGGGAAAAAATAAAGAATTCAGTACAATGACCAGCTCAAGTGAGTACACTAATTCATATTGTATTAGTTATAGTTGTTAGGTTTTTCATAATTGTTTTCCAACTGTCTTTCCCAATAATGTGAGTACCAGTCAGACTCTGTTCCAAATCACTGTCACCTCCTCACTCCTGTACAAAATGGGACACAAAACATATGATTGGTATCTGTTGCAAAATACCAATCATAAAATTATAGTTCCCCCCAACAGATTGACGTCTTGACTGGGGAACATAGTTTTTAGAAAAAGTAGTTCAAATTTCTGTGTTAGTTTTTACATTCCGTGAAATACATGCCACCTCCTCCTCCTCTGGAGCTGGGAGGATTGATGGGGGCCTAGATTACAAGCTTATTCAGCATGTAGGATGCAGTCTTTCTCAGTGGGTAGCACACTATGATGACAAGCTGCTGTCCCAACAATTATGCCACAGAAGCAGATCAGCAGATAAAAAGATGCTGACTTTATGTTCCGTTTAAAATTTGATATGAGTGAGGGTGGGAAGAGTGCATGTACATCTGATGGAAAAAAAATATTAGTAATAAAAGACTGAAGAACAACCAAGAATTAGAATTGATGAGAAAAATAATGAGGGTTCTTAGAAAACATTTGAAGTGAAAAGTAGAGTATAATGTTGGCAGTTGTATAGAGTGTGGTGTAATGTTGACAACAGAAGTTTACAGTGAAGAAAGGTGACAGTGTTTGAGAAAAGTTAAGCCTGGGCTCTGACTAGCCTGGTGACTTCTGGCATCGTTCAGTCTCTCCGGGTTCCAGTTTTTTCATCAGTCCAATACTAATGTTTGCTCTGAGTCCCAGAAATTGTTCCGAAGAAAAGTGAGAACAATGAAAAAAAATAAGAAAGGGCTTTATTATAGGCTGAATTATATGCCTCCCAAATGCACATGTTGAAGTTTTAACTCCCAGTACCACAAATGATAACTTTTTGGAGATAGGGCCTTTAAACAGATAAGTTAAATTGAGGCCATTAGGGTGGCCCTAATCCAATATGACTGGTATCCTTATGAAAAGAGGTCTTTAGGACGCAGATACACACTTAGGAAAGACCATGTAAAGTAAAGATAGAGGGAGAAGATGGCCATCTACAAGGCAGGGAGGGAGGCCTCAAAAGAAACCAACCATGCCAACACCTTGCATTCAGACTAGTAGCCTCCTGAACTGCGAGAAAATAAACATCTGTTTAAACCACACAGTTTGTGGAACGTTGTATGGCAGCGTAAGCAAATGAATGCAGTCTTTGACACAGTAAAGGCACTGACTATTCTGCTTTTGTAGTTTGCCATTGCTGTGGACTAAATATTTATGTCCCTCCAAAATTAATTTGTCTAAGCCCTAATGTGGTGGTATTTGGAAGTAGGGTCTTTTGGAAGTAATTAGGCCTTGAAGGTGGAGCCTCCATAATAAGATTAGCATCCTTATTAGAAGAGAAAGAGAGACTGGGCACTGTCTCTGTCTGTACCTTTTGTGAGGTGAGAAACCTAGGAGGAGGAGGGGTAGGATTTGGGGTAACTGATTAGTGAAGTTTGATTTATGCTGAGTATAACATATGCTCATATTCCTACATTGATTTTAGTATTAATTTAAAGCTATAGTCATTTTATGCATCTTCATTCAGTTTCAAAAAATCCACTAAATCTTTTGGATCTTCTTCTCTTGAGCGCTCTTAGATCCCTACAAACAAACAGCCCTCGACTTGAGGATACTTCACAGTCTGTGCTCCACATTGTTCAAGAAAGAATGAGTTGGACAGGCAAACAGGCAGAAAAGAGAGAAAAAGCATCCGGAAAGAGATTCAGTCCAGTTCAGTTCAGAGCGGCACAAATACGTGGCCCCAAACATGCTTCATTTTAATTTACAAGAGAAAGCATGAGGCCACATGTTTCAAGGTTAATGTGTTTGAACATGATTTTTGCTAAAAATGCATTTTTAGAGAGGAAGAGAAGAGGATCCCTGATTCTATAGCTCTCTTCTTATTCATAACCTTTGTATTTCTTTTAGTGGAGTCTTTTCCATATGAATTGACAAACATCTGTCCAGATGACTTCCCCTGGGGGAATCAGTGCTTTCCAGGTCCTTGTTCTTGGGATAAAAGAATGAGAGGCATGTTCACCGAGGCCTGTTCCACATACCATGGGAGGGAGGATGGTTAAAGGCAGCCACCAGTCCTGTGCTGGGTCCGCCAGGAGACCTGGCCAACTTAGGGAGGGTAAGTGGTTGAGGGTGGCTACCTTGTTAACAAGGAACAGGCTACTGCTTTCTTGTTTGTTTAAGCCTTTTGGTGCCAGTTAGTGATTACTACTTAGTCTGCTGAAATATTTGATAGCAGCTCCTGAGAAGAACCAGAACCAGCTTGGGTTTGGAAAGATATTTTTATGCTCCTCTCAAGCCCAGACACTGTGGATCAGGAGCTCATGAGCATGCAGAAGCCATGGGTGGGGGTGCCCTTTATTGCAGATAGGATTTTATCACTTGGATTGATTGGTATATGAACAAAGGGTCTCTTCCGAATCCTCTCAGACCAGAAGGCCTGGCCTCCCCCCTCCTCCTGGCCCCTCCTTCACCCCCAGCTGTTGTCTTTGGATTGTTAATTTCCATGTGTGGTTGTGGTCCCAGTTTGAGAAGCACCAAGACTGCCCTTTTTGATTTTGGCTTGTTTTGTTTGAAGCTGACTGGAACTTTTGAAGCCAGTCAGCCTTTGGGGAGCTCAGTGGCTCTGCTGTGAGATACAAGGAATGTACCAGAGAGAAAATGAGCAGGATTTTATAATGTGTCTTTTCTTTTGCCCATCGTTTCGTCTAAACAAATGGCATCACGTCTTCTCTGATTTCTCTGGGGCAGAGAGAGGGTAGGGGAATGTTATTAAGAGTGCAAAAAGCAGAGAAACCTGCACCCCCTCCACCCCTGCACTCTTCCTCACCCCCAGGAGAACAAATCTCTCCAGCACACCCACCCCTCTCCTGCCCCCTTCCCACTCAACCTTTGGCCAGAAAGAGCCACTTGTGGCCTGAGGGCTAGATGAGGCTTTCAAGGGAGGAAGGGGAGGTGTTTCCCAGGCTCCTGTTTTCTGTTTTGGGCCATTAACGGTGTTAACTGAATAAACCAACCACCAGGCACAGCTGTTTTATTCCAAATACTTGCTGATCCACACAATTTCTACAGAACTCCACAGTTGTTCTGGGCTCATAAAGGACATTTGAATAGATTGTTCTAATTCTGACTGGCACTGGAGTGTGGGATTCTGACCTCCCCGGAAATGACATTTTTCCAAGGGGAGAGATGGTAAATAGGATGTTTCCCTCCTCTTCCCTCCCCTTTATGACCGATGCTAGCTGGGCTGAATTGTTTAGAGACCCGTTTCGTACTCCATCTTCCTTTCGGAGAGGCTGCAACATTACAACTCAATTACCATATGGCAATATTTAGAAATGATCTGAATAAATGAAAGCAAACAGGCACATAAAGCACACACACACTCATATAATTTCTAGCTAAAAAGCTAATCTATTGAAAATACAACTCTAAATTGGTAACTTCTCATTGCCACCCAGGGCCGACATGAGGTCAGTAGATCATTACACATTTCTTGGTACTGTTAAAATTTCTCCTAATGCAGTTTGGAATAAATATGTGATATTAAAGGTATCATCTTTACAGCATCTCAATCCAGAGCACACCGAGGGTTTGAAGTGCTCTAGTGGGATGTAAGTTCTTTGCTCAAGTTGTGAAAACCTGACTCCCTTCTGCAGTGATTCTCAATTTTCCTTTTTCCTGTTAGGACCACAGAACCACTAGAATTTGCCTCCTTCCAGAGTGCTGCTTTAGCACGAATGGAGGACCAGTGGGTCTTGGATGCAAGCCCTTGTGAGAGGGTAGCCTGGCCCAAGTAGCCTGCACTTTCGCAACTAGATACTGCTCTTTTCAGACAGTTCGGATCGTCTAACACTGCGTTGCCCTGAATGAAATATGTGGGCCAAGATGGTAGTTAGGGTGACCACAAAGTGCCTCTGTCTCAGGGTTTTGGGTGGGGAGTACCGTGGTTTTAGCCTGGTAGGATTCCTTTTTTTACTCTTAAAGGTTACTTTTGGAAATGTCCCACTAATTTGTGATTTCAGGGTTAAAAAGTATTGAGGCTTTAAAGCTGTTATTCTAAGTACACTGTGTACATCAACATCTCTATCGCTTATGGTGATGCTACCTCATCATGGGCTTTCCAGGTGGCACAGATGGTAAAGAATCTGCCTTCAGTGTGGGAGACCCAGGTTTGATCCCTGTGTTGGGAAGATCCCCTGGAGAAAGAAATGGCAACCCACTCCAGTATTCTTGCCTGGAGAATTCCACGGACAATACAGTCCATGGGATCTCGAAGAGTCAGACAGGACTGAGCAACTAACACTTTCACTTTCACCTCATCACAGGTGGAGTTCTAGGCCTTCTGAGCTATTATTAAAAGGAGTAATAATTGTAGCTAGAAAACACTTCAATCTTTGGAAAATTAATCACTACTGTAATGTAATCATTAAAGAGAAAGTGAGATTCTTGTTCTATAGTCTGCTCCATCTGCTCTCTGAGTATATTTTTTTGGGAGGGAAGAGGGAGGAGGAGCACTATTTGTCCCCTCCTAATGACTGTCACATAATGTGTTGGGACTAGCATATGTTATTGGTTCTTGTTCTTGAACTATTTGCTTTTCCTAAACAGAAACAGAATCAAGGTAAAGCAAGAAGAGGCATCTAGGGCACAAAATTTAAGGGAAGACTCTTAGGTGAGGTCATGCAACTTCTAGCCCTGCTCCTAAACACGAGAATCCACTTTCCAGGAGCAACCCAGAACATCTCCACCCTGGAGCTTGGACAGAGTAAATTCTTTAATTGTCTGCCTTCTGCTCTTTCACAAAGCCCTGCTAAGAGAAAAAATATTTATGAAGCATCATTCAAAGGATCACCTCTTCCTCTAGATAGGAAGATTCTATTCTTGGATCAGGTTATTCTCAGAACAATACACAATTGAACTCTTTTTACCTTAGCTGCTTTCAGAATTATAGCTTATTTAATTTTCATTTAATGGCATTCCCTTAGCTTTTATCCAAAAATAGTATTTTTAAAAAGCCAAATCATACGCATAACTTTATCTGTTGAAGAAAACTTGCTCAGAATGTTTCCTCTAGAATATTCAATGCTTCCTGAATTAATTATTTTACAATTTCATACTAGGAAAATGTTACCTCCCTTGAGGAATAGTTATGACTCGTCTTGTGATGGTTAATTTTATGTATCTACTTGACTGGACAATGGGGTGCCCTGATCCTTGGTTAAACGTTGTTCTAGGTGTGTCTGTGAGGGTCTTTCTGGATGAAGTTAACATTTGAGTTGGTTGACAATAAAGCAGATTGTCCTCCCCTGGGTGGGTGGGTCTCATTCAGTCTCTTGAAGTCTTAATAGAACAAAGGGCTGAGCAAGAGAGAATTCACTCTCTGCCTGATGGTATTTGAGCTGGGATATCAGTCTCTCCTGCCTTTGTACTCAGACTGCAACTTAGACCATTGGATTTCCTGGTTCTCACGCTATTGGACAGTAGTTTGTGGGACCTGTCAGTCTGCATAGTCACATGACCCAGTTTCTTTTAATAAATCTCTTTTTCTCTATATGTCTCTTTTTCTCTATATGTCTTAGTGCTTCTGTTTCTTTGGAGAAATCTGACTAATGCACATCTTTTCTGAAAATTAAGTTTATGTACTTGTCTACATCCTCTTTTTGCTTTGGTTTTCAGGCTTCTCAGCTTCCAGTTTGAAGCATATCTCTAACATGTATGTTAACTATTACAATTTGTCTTACTCTTTTTGGGCCTGCAATGCAGGAGACCTGGTTTGATTCCTGGGTCAGGAAGATCCCCTGGAGAAGGGATAGGCTATCCATTCCAGTATTCATGGGCTTACCTGGTGACTCAGACAGTAAAGAATTCGCCTGCAATGTGGGAGACCTGGGTTTGATTCCTGGGTTGGGAAGATTCCCCTGGAGGAGGGCATGGCAACCCGCTCCTGTATTCTTGTCGGAGAATCCCCATGGACAGAGGAGCCTGGGGGGCTACAGTCCATAGGGTCGCAAAGAGCCGGACATGACTGAGCAACTAAGCACAGCACACATACATAATGAACATACCATAAACTGCATGGCTTATAGACAACAAACATTTATTTATCACAGTTCTGGAGGTCTGGGAAGTTCAATACCAAGGCACCAGCAGTTTCAATATCTAAAATTCAGGTTCAGTATCCAAAATTCAGAGGCTGTCTTTTCATTGCAACCTCCCATGGCAGAAGGACAAGAGAGCTCTGTGGAGCCTCTTTGATAAAGATACTTATCCCTTTCAAGAGGGCTCTACCCTTGTGACCTAATCACCCCCAAAGGCCCCATCTCCTAATATCATCAATTTGAGTGTTAGGGTTTCAGTGTAATTTTGAGGGGGACACAAGCGTTCAGTCATTGTAGTCTGCTTTTTTGTCTTTATCTTGGAATTGACTTTCTACTTTTATCCACAGTGAAATTGCTCAGTAGTGTCTGACTCTTTGTGACCCCGTGGATGGTAGCCTACCAAGCTCTGCTGTCCATGGAATTTTCCAGGCAAGAATACTGGAGTGGGCTGCCATTTCCTTCTCCAGGGGATCTTCCCAAACCAGGGATCAAATCCAGGTCTCCTACATTGCAGACAGACACTTTATCGTCTGGGCCACCAGGGAAGCCCATATCCATACTTTTATCTATACTTTTGTCTAGTTTGTATCTTTAAATAAAAACATTTAACTTTTATTGAATGCTTTCCAGTGACCAGTATAGTCTAAGCACTTGCTGAAAATTACTCCATTTAACCCTTAAACAACCCTACCAGTTTATTATCCCTGTTGTATATGAGAAGAAATTGAGGCATGGAGTAATTCAGTAACTTGTCCAAGGTCAAGTAATGATAGAGCCAGTCTGAATTCAGACAACCTTATTCTGAAATCAGTATTTTTATTCAGTATCTATGTGACGTTTGTTTGAATACATTAATATAACCATTATTTTCCCTGTGTCTTTATATAAACCATTTCAAATATTTTGAGCAAGAGATGCATATATGTATTTAATTTAATTTTCTTCTGTTTCAAATTTATATTAAGATTTGATCTCTGCTATATGCTTTTCTAGTTGAAATTTTTATCTTGAACAAATCCAAGCTTACAGAGGAGTTTGCAAGAACAATACAATGATCCTTGGATACTTTTCACATAGATTCTTCAATTGTTTAGATTTTTGGAATATGTTTTTGCTTTAGTGTTTTTATTTATATCTATCTTTATTATTATTACTTTTCTTATAATTTTCTGAACTGTTTGAAATTAAGTTATAGCCATCTTGACCTTTTACCACTGACTGTATCCAACACGGATATTTGAAGAACAAAGATATGTTCTTATATGAGTATCAAGTTCAGGGAATTTAAAATTGATAATTATTCAGATTTCACCAGTTATCACGAATATACTTTATATAGTATTTGTTTCTCTCTTTCTTCCTTTTTTTTTTTCTATCTCTTCTGTCTACAGTTTTTCCTATTTCCTTCTTTTTTCCCTTCCCAGCTTCCTTCATTCTCTTCCCTCCCCCTTCCTCTCACTCTCTCTATCTCTGTCTGTCTCTTTACTATCCAGGATCTAGTCTAGGACTATACATTTAGTTGGCATGCCTTGCTATATGCATTGAACATTCTGAGTTTTAAGTTTTGTCACTCAGTCATGTCTGACTCCTTGTGAACCCATGGACTGTAGCCTGCCAGGCTCCTCTGTCCATGGGGATCCTCCAGGCAAGAATACTAGAGTGGGTTGCCATTTCCTCCTCTAGGGGATCTTCCCAACCCAGGAATCAAACCCAGGTCTCCTGCATTGCAGGCCAATTCTTTACCCTTTGAGCCACCAAGGAAGCCCTCAAATACTTCCTTTCTCTCCCCACCAAGCCATTTATCTTCCAATCTTTCCTTCCTAGAGAAGATCTACTTTTCCTACTTGTTTCTTAAAGGAGCAGCATTCTGTTACTTGCAGACATTTAGAAACCATCAGAGACAACATGCATCAAAAATTCAAACTGTTTTTTTCTTTACTTTTGCATTGAAAAACTTTCTAACCTCTATTATAGATCAAATTTGATTATTTTTTCCCAAAAAGCTATGTAAGATCAACAAAGCCAAAAGCAGAGGAGTACAATTTGAAGACCGAGTATGCTACTGAGTAGGAGTGTTTCAGGGTACGTGTTTCTGTGAGTGAATACATGTAACACTTCTTAATAAAAGGAATCATCAAATCAGCACATCTTGGTATCATATATAATTTATTTGAGACAACATTATCATCTAATTTTGAAGCAGTTAGGACAGAAAAAAAAGATTATAAAAGTGAAAAACAAGGCCACTTCAGTAAACTAGAACACATACTCAAAGCTCATTCAAAGCATTGTTTATGTTTAAACTCTTGAGTTATGATGGGCACAATGCAAGGAACAGACAAGCAATTTTCCATCCACTTCCCTTGTAAGGAACAGTATTTTCAATTCATATAAAATTATTTGATACCAAAATTATATTTTCTATTGCTTTACAATGCAATTTAGGTAGTTTTTATTTTTAAAAATTCATTTCCATTAGTTAGTTGAATATTTTAACACTAATTTAAAGCTCTGTTCTCTCCACCCTCAATCTTCATGTCAAATATTTAATGATCTATAAATATTTAGAAAGTTCTAAGGTAGCATACTATTAAAAGCAAACCTATAAGGAAGTCTGGTAGTATTTGAATAATCTCTCTTAACTTATCTCTTTATAAATTTGGATATATAAATACTGAATTTTCTTAAATGGAGTTTTCGCCTCACTTACATTTTTCCACCCCTCTTACAATCTGGTGGGGAGTACAAATTCTGTTACTCACTTGATAGGTTACTGGACAGAAAGTGTTGACTGAGTACTGGCAGATTGATAGGAAGAGGAAGGTCTTTTGTAAAAATAGTATCAGGGAATTTTATATAGTAATGAATAATACTTAGACCCACTCCACCCAGTTGAGTGTTCCTGAGTTTTCATATTTGACTTCCATTTAGGGTTAGCAGAGTACATCATGAGAAACACTAGGCTGGATGAAGCACAAGCTGGAATCAAGATTGCTGGGAGAAATATCAATAACCTCAGATATGCAGGTGACACCACCCTTATGGCAGAAAGTGAAGAAGAACTAAAGAGCCTCTTGATGAAAGTGAAAGAGGAGAGTGAAAAAGCTGGCTTAAAGCTCAACATTCAGAAAATGAAGATCATGGCATCTGGTCCCATCACTTCATGCCAACTAGATGGGGAAACAGTAGAAACAGTGACTGACTTTATTTTTGGGTGCTCCAAAATCACTGTAGATGGTGACTTTAGCCATGAAATTAAAAGACACTCCTTGGAAGGAAAATTATGACCAACCTAGACAGCATATTAAATGGAATTTAGAAAGATGGTAACGATAACCCTATATGCAAAACAGAAAAAGAGACACAGAAGTACAGAACAGACTTTTGAACTCTGTGGGAGAAGGTGAGGGTGGGATGTTTCGAAAGAACAGCATGTATATTATCTATGGTGAAACAGATCACCAGCCCAGGTGGGATGCATGAGTCAAGTGCTCGGGCCTGGTGCACTGGGAAGACCCAGAGGAATCAGGTGGAGAGGGAGGTGGGAGGGGGGATCGGGATGGGGAATACGTGTAACTAATGGCTGGTTCATATCAATGTATGACAAAACCCACTGAAAAAAATAAATAAAAATAATTTAAAAAAAATAAAATCTGATTCTATTGCAACTGAAAAAAAAAAAAGCAGAGAGCATTACTTTGCCAACAAAGGTCCATCTAGTCAAGGCTATGGTTTTCCAGTAGTCTTGTATGGATGTGAGAGTTGGACTACAAAGAAAGCTGAGCGCCGAAGAATTGATACTTTTGAACTGTGGTGTTGGAGAAGACTTTTGAGAGTCCCTTGGACTGCAAGGAGATCAGTCCTCAATGTTCATTAGAAGGACTGATACTGAAGCTGAAACTCCAGTCCTTTGGCCACCTCATACGAAGAACTGACTCCTTGGAAAAGACCCTGATGCTGGGAAAGATTGAAGGTGTGAGGAGAAGGGGACGACAGAGGATGAGATGGTTGGGTGGCATCACTGACTCGATGGACATGAGTTTGAGTAAACTGTGGGAATTGGTGATGGACAGGGAGGCCTGGCATGCTGCAGTCTATGGGGTCACAAAGAATCAGACATGACTGAGCTACTGAACTGAACTAGGGTTAGAGCATTTGTGTTCCTGTGGAGGCGGTGGGGTCCACAGGAAAGAGCGACCATCTGGGAATCAGGAGGCACTGGTTTCTGCTTGGCCTTCATCACTGGAACACTATATGGCCATGAATCTGGAGTTTCACCTCTCTGGAGTTCAATCCTCATCTTCAGTGTGGTAAACTAGATGATCTCTCATTTTCTTTCCAGCAGTGTACACAATACTAAGAAATCTAGACATTTGATGGAAGCATAGAACTGTTTATGGATATTGATATTGACATTGTCAATTAACATTGACAATCAACATTGACAACTATTTATTGATTGGTATATATGGTTGCTCAGACAGTAAAGAATCTGCCTGCAATAAAGGAGACCCAGGTTTGATCCCTGGGTTGGGAAGATCCCCTGGAGAAGGGAATGACCACCCACTCCAATATTCTTGCCTGGAGAATAGCCATAGCCAGAGGAGCCTGGTGGGCTATAGACTGTGGTGATGCAGAGTTGGACATGACTGAGCAACTAACACTTATGCTCAAGCAATTCCTTTCTATTTAATGTTGATTTATCTTTATTTTTCCAACGGTTTGCCAATACTTTCCTAAATATGAATCCATGTAAGTATCTTAATTTACAGATAGAAGAAAATAGTTGAGCATAATGTGGATATATTAAATTTATTAAATTTATGTTAAGCATTTTCATTAAAATTTTATTTTATTTTTTATTTTTCTTCATTAAAATTTTAAATGAAAAAAATAATTTAAAAGGATACCTTTATTCAGAATGCCTTTCTGTAGGACTATATTTTTTAGATTGGGTCTCAGCTTTTTGACCTTCTAAATGAGGAGCTGGTGCCTATTCTGGAATAGCACATGAGGTTATCTGAAGTACTGACTCTAAGGCTCAGCAGGAAAAACACTTGCCATGGTTAAGAACCAGTGTCTAGCAAGTGTAAGAGAAGCACTCAATGCCTTCCATTTCATGAACTTGGACAGAACACCATTAAGTCTTTCCTAAGTATAGTCTTCTTCCACAGTTAGCTGTCCATTGAATAATCCAGTTGCCTAAGCCACAATTTGGAGGTCATTCTTGCCGCCTTCCCTTCCCTCATCTCCCCACTAGCAAAATTCATCACTGGAATCTTTCTGTTTTACCTCCTAAGTCACTCATTACCACTGTCCTCATCTGAAGCACCAGCATCTCTCATCTGAACCACTGCCTCCCTCTGATAATGGGCTCTACAACAGGTGGTCTAAGCATGTGCTTGGGGTACCAGGAAGGTGGGAACACATTTCCTCCCCCTGCCGCATAAACACACAAAATGGAATCAAAAAGGGGGAAAAGCTATTTTAATATCAGCACCCATGCTCATCTGGGTCATTTAAAGATGAAAAATTGCTATATAAGGTTATACGATTGCTTGTGTTTTGCACTATAGAACAGTATTCTTATATGTGTGTGTGTGTGTTGAAGGGGCCATTTGGGCAACATAACTTTGTTTTATGAAATAGTATCTTTAAAATTCTGATTCTTGCCCTGCCTCTAATTTATATTGTAGCAGAATAATCTTCTCTCTCTCTCTCTCTCTTTTTTTCTTTGAGAACACAGTAAAATCTCACTAATTCAGACTGCATTAGCCATCATGATTCATGAACTGAGAGTAAATTTACATTGGTATTATCTATTTTTATAAAAAAGATATACTTAGAAATTAAGCGTATAAACCAGAATAATCTTTTAAAAGCAAGGTTTGATCTTGTTATTTCCTGCTTCTCCCTCCCCTTAGGCTAAATCCTAAACTCCTTATTATGGCCATGTATTACTCTAGGTCCCTGCCTGCTTCCTCCTACCTCACATCTCACCACATTTTCCCTTTCTCTTTTGGGTTCAGTCATGTTGTATGTGTTGGTCACTCAGGTGTGTCCGACTCTGCGGCCCCATGGACTGTAGCCTTCCAGGCTCCTCTGTCCATGGAATTCTCTAGGCAAGAATACTGGGCGGCCATGCCCTTCTGCAGGGGATCTTCTTGACCCAGGAATAAAACCTGGGTCTCCCTCATAGCAGGCTGGTCTATGTCAATTCCCCTAAAGGTCCTGTAGTAACCTATCCCTCCCCTGCAAAGCTCTTCTGCTTCTTTCCCTTTAGCATTTAATACTGTGACTCATACTTAGATCTCAGCTCAAACATCTCTTACTTGAGGACTCTCTCAGCCTTCCAGATGAGATCAGAAGCTACCATAGTCTTGCTTTATATCACAGACTTTTTTTTTTTTTTTTTACTGTTTTTATGAAATTTATTTATCTTTTTAATGAAGGTTAATTGCTTTACAGAATTGTGTTGGTTTCTGCCAAACATCAACATGAATCAGCCATAGGTATATGTGGTGTTTGACTTGTATCTCTCTCTTTGTTCACCATTGTTCCAGGGGCACCAGGTTAACACCAGGCTCAATAAACATTGGTGGAGGAGATGGATGCTTCTCTAATTCCATGCAATCTAGGATTCCTTAGGAAAGTAGTAGAGGAGATGCAATCTAAAGAAGTTAAAGCCTTATTCTCAATAGTCTTTGGTCATAGTATAAATTCAACACCAACTGTTAGTAGTTGAGAAATATCTCAACTTTTTAGAAGTTCTTAGTTATAATAATTGCCTCATTCATTTCTCACAAGTTTTTCAAACTTTTTGTGGCCAAATGGAACTCTTGAAGTCTTCCTCCTGTCCCCCATTGAATAATATAAACATATTTCTCTCCCAGCAACCTGTCTTAATGACTCAAATCCTTGAGGTCAGTCTTAGCTCCTTTCCTTCTTCCCTCAGCGAAATCCATCTAACAGAAAAGATTCCTGGCTCTACAAAATACATCTCGAGTCTGACTCTTCTTACCTTCTCTGCTGTCATTCCATTTCCAGTCATAAACAGCTTTCACCTGTACAACTTTAATACGCTTCTTATTGTGGTCCCTGGTTCCAGTCCTGGCTTCCTTGATCTGATCATCTTGGAGTGGCCAAAGTAATTTTTTTATGAAACATGTATTAGACCATATCATGCCCTTGTTCACACTTTCCTTTCCTTTTTTGACTTGATTTTACCCTTTATATGAAATGCTATTATTTACCATTGCTTCTTGCCTACAACTTTGCTCTCATCTTTTACCACTCCACTCCCCTCTCTTGATAAGTTCCAGTCACATAATGGCCTCCTTGTAATTCTTCAACCACACAATACTGGGTCTCACTTGAGGACATTCATGCTTGCTGTTGACTTTGCCTGAAATTCTATTCCCTATCTCATAACATATGTTTTTCCTTTTCAATATTCAGGTCATAGCTCAAAGACTGTGCCCTCAAAAGACTTTGCCTGGCCACCCGATCTGAAGGTGTCCCCTCCACTCCACCATCATTCTCTATCTTCTTATAGCCAGCTTTGTTTTCTTGTTAGCATTTATAACCATCTAAAATTATTTTAGATGTGGTCCACTGGAGAAGAGAATGTGGTCCACTGGAAAAGGGAATATGGTCCACTGGAGAAGGGAATGGCAAACCACTTCAGTATTCTTGCCTTGAGAACCCCATGAACAGTATGAAAAGGCAAAAAGATAGGACACTGAAAGATGAACTGCCCAGGGTGATAGGTGCCCAATATGCTACTGAAGATCAGTGGAGAAATAACTCCAAAAAGAATGAAAGGATGGAGCCAAAGCAAAATCAGCATCCAGTTGTGGATGTGACTGGTGATAG
Organism: Muntiacus reevesi; assembly: GCF_963930625.1. Taxonomy (NCBI): domain Eukaryota; kingdom Metazoa; phylum Chordata; class Mammalia; order Artiodactyla; family Cervidae; genus Muntiacus; species Muntiacus reevesi. The sequence continues at coordinate 34,921,693 of NC_089265.1, read as the reverse complement.
AAGCAAGGTCTGATGCTGTAAAGAGCAATATTGTATAGGAACGTGGAATGTTAGGTCCATGAATCAAGGCAAATTGGAAGTGGTCAAACAGGAGATAGCAAGAGTGAACATCAACATTTTAGGAATCAGTGAACTAAAATGGACTGAAATGGGTGAATTTAACTCCGATGACCATTATATCTACTACTGTGGGCAAGAATCCCTTAGAAGAAATGCAGTAGCCATCATAGTCAACAAGAGAGTCCAAAATGCAGTACTTGGATGCAATCTCAAAAATAACAGAACGATCTCTGTTTGTTTCCAAGGCAAACCATTCAATATCATGGTAATCCAAGTCTATGCCCTGACCAGTAATGCTGAAGGAGCTAAAGTTGTAGGTCTATGAAGACCTACAAGACCTTCTAGAACTAAAACCCCAAAAAGATTTTCATTATAATGGACTGGAATGCAAATGTAGGAAGTCAAGAAACACCTAGTGTAACAAGCAGATTAGGCCTTGGAGTACAAAATGAAGCAGGGCAAAGGCTAATAGAGTTTTGCCAAGAGAACACACTGGTCATAGCTAACACCCTCTTCCAACAACACAAGAGAAGATTCTACACATGGACATCACCAGATGGCCAACACTGAAATCAGATTGATTATATTCTTTGCAGCCAAAGATGGAAAAGCTCTATACAGTCAGCCAAACAAAGACCAGGAGCTGACTCTGGCTCAGATCATGAACTCCTTATTGCCAAATTCAGACTTAAATTGAAGAAAGTAGGGGAAATCAGTAGACCATTCAGGTATGACCTAAATCAGATCCCTTATGATTATACAGTGGAAGTGAGAAATAGATATAAGGGACTAGATCTGATAGACAGAGTGCCTGATGAACTATGGACAGAGGTTCATGACATTGTATAGGAGACCGGGAGCAAGACCATCCCCAAGAAAAAAAAAATGCAAAAAAGTAAAGTGACTGTCTGAGGAGTCCTTACAAATAGCTTTGAAAAGAAGAGAAGTGAAAAGCAAAAGAGAAAAGGAAAGATATACCCATTTGAATGAAGAGTTCCAAAAAATAGCAAGGAGAGATAAGAAAGCCTTCCTCAGCGATCAATGCAAAGAAATAGAGGAAAACAATAGAATGGAAAAGACTAGAGATCTCTTTAAGAAAATTAGAGATACCAAGGAAACATTTCATGCAAAGATGGGCTCAATAAAGGACAGGAATGGTAGGGACCTAACTGAAGCAGAAGATATTAAGAAGAGGTGAATACACAGAGGACCTGTACGAAAGGGGTCTTCATGACCCAGATAATCACGATGGTGTGATCACTCACCTAGAGCCAGGTATCCTGGAATGCGAAGTCAAGTGGGCCTTAGGAAGCATCACTATGAACAAAACTAGTGAAGGTGATGGAATTCCAGCTGACCTATTTCAAATCCTAAAAGCTGATGCTGTGAAAGTGCTGCACCAGCATGTCAGCAAATTTGGAAAACTCTGCAGTGGCCACAGGACTGGAAAAGGTCAGTTTTCATTCCAATCCCTAAGAAAGGCAATTCCAAAGAATGCTCAAACTACCACACAATTGCACTCATCTCCCACGCTAGTAAAGCAACGCTCAAAATTCCCCAAGCCAGGCTTTAGCAATAGGTGAACTGTGAACTTCCAGATGTTGAAGCTGGTTTTCGAAAAGGCAGAGGAACCAGAGATCAAATTGCCAACATCCACTGGATCATCGAAAAAACAAGAGAGTTCCAGAAAACATCTATTTCTGCTTTATTGACTATGCCAAAGCCTTTGACTGTGTGGATCACAATAAACTGTGGGAAATTCTGAAAGAGATGGGCATACCAGACCACCTGACCTGCCTCTTGAGAAGCCTGTATGCAGGTCAAAAAGCAACAGTTAGAACTGGACGTGGAAGAATAGACTGGTTCCAAATAGGAAAAGGAGTATGTCAAGGCTGTATATTGTCACCCTGCTTATTTAATTTATATGCAGAGTACATCATGAGAAATGCTGGGCTGGAAGAAACACAAGCGGGAATAAAGATTGCTGGAATAAATGTCAGTAACCTCAGATATGCAGATGACACCACCCTTATGGCAGAAAGTGAAGAACTAAAGAGCCTCTTGATGAAAGTGAAAGAGGAGAGTGAAAAAGTTGGCTTAAAGCTCAACATTCAGAAAATGAAGATCATGGCATCTGGTCCCATCACTTCACACCAACTTGATGGGGAAACAGTAGAAACAGTGGCTGACTTTATTTTTGGGTGCTCCAAAATCACTGCGGATGGTGACCCTAGCTATGAAATTAAAAGACACTCCTTGGAAGGAAAGTTATGACCAACCTAGACAGCATAGTAAAAAGCAGAGACATTATTTCACCAACAACGGTCATCTAGTCAAGGCTATGGTTTTTCCAGTGGTTATATGGATGTGAGAGTTGGACTGTAAAGAAAGCTGAGCCCCAAAAGGTTGATGCTTTTGAACTGTGGTGTTGGAGAAAACTTTGAGAGTCCCTTGGACTACAAGGAAATCCAATCAGTCCATCCTAAAGGAGATCAGTCCTGTGTGTTCACTGGAAGGACTGATGTTGAAGCTGAGACTCAATACTTTGGCCACCTGATGCAAAGAGCTGACTCATTTGAAAAGACCCTGATGCTGGGAAAGATTGAGGGCAGATGGAGAAGGGGACTAAAGAGGATGAGATGCTTAGATGGCATCACCGACTCAATGGACATGAGTTTGGGTAAACTCCAGGAGTTGGTGATGGACAGGGAGGTCCTGCATGCTGCAGTCCATGGGGAACAAAGAATTGGACATGACTGAGCAACTGAACTGAAAATTATTTTATCCATTTATAATGATCTTGTTTCTTTTTTACTGTGCTCTGCACTGACATATGATGTTCAGAGAGAAAAACTCCTAGTTGCCTTGTTTCCTGTGTTTTTGCTCTTAGAAAAATGCCTGTAATGTGGTAGTTACACAAAATATAGTTGAATGAGTGAATGGAGATTCACTTCAGAATAGATTGGTGCTGGGCAAAGACTGAAAAATAACAAAAGTGTTTCTTGAAAACCATTTTAAATCATCTTAGTCCTGTGATTATTTTTAAGCTTTCCCTGTTCCAGGCGTCTATACTATACAGAGGTTTGCTCACAGTTTTATCTCAGAGCATAATCAGTCAAGTGATTATTTTTGAGGAGTGAAATTTCACAATGGATTGCATAATTTGCATTATTATAACCTTTAGTATTTGACTTTTTCTCAGAAGAGAGTTTTGTAAAATAGGTAACTACACATTGGTTTTTCTGGCACTGGACAGTCAGCTGATTACTTAGAACACTTTTTTTTTTTTTTTTTTTTCATCTTCTGAGTTTTATTCTCAATAATTCCAATCTAAAATTCACATTTTCTGCTGTTTTATTGAAGGGTGCAAGAAACACTCATATTCATCGAGCATTGGATTCCTAGTCACTGACAGGTTACTGGAATGACTGCAACCTCGTTTCCACCAGGACCATCTTTTGACCTTCATGCCTGCTGGTACTGATTCGACCACTAGGTGGCACCCATTAGATGGTAAGGCAAAATGCTAGTTGATGGACTTTTTGCTCTTCATTTGTGAAGGAGTCATGGGAAAATTGTAAAATGAGTGTATACAAGTCAAGGGCTGAAGAAGTGTAAGTAATTTTTTTTTAAGATACATGAGAAAAGAAAATCGTCAATATGTAATATGTAATGGTCACTTGCATTTCCTCAAAATAATCAATGCAAAACTAAAAAAACCATTGCATGTATGGTAATTAAGCAACAGAAGTAGATTTTATCACTGCCTACTGTGCTCTGGACTTTAGTTAGGTTAAAATTTTTAGTGAATAGCTTGGTTATTTTATCATATGCTTCTTTGTTATTGAAATGGAAAAATCTAGACAAATGAGAGTTTTATTTAGTTGTATTAAGATAAAATGAGAATTACTTTTTCAGAGTAGCAAATACCTATGGTAATATATCAAATAGTACATGACTGCTTATAATAAATATCAAGCATCCTTCTTTCTATTTCCAGCCAGATTCCACAAGGAAAACTTAAAAAAACTTTATAAAGCCATTATTTAAATATAGAAATATGAAATTATTTTGAGCTACATAGATATGGTCTTTCTAGAAAGATTAATATGCAAAGATAATGTGATGTTGGCATGATTCTGTACACTTGTTTCAAACTACAATGGGTACCCAGGAATGAAATCATAGACATCTGTTAAAAATTCTCTTTAAATTGTGTACAAGATGCTTAAGCTTTTGGAAGTCCTTTATTATAAGTAATTCAACTGGTAAAGAAGGGGTAGGGAAGAGGGAGAAAGAAGGAGAATGAGTGACAGGGAAGTCAAAGAACAGCAAGTGATGGAGAAATGGACAGAGAAGACCTTGGTGTTGATCTTCAGACTTCACTGTCTAGGATCTCTGGCCAGCCTATTCCTTTCTAAGACTCTAAAGGCCACCAAAACCTGAGTGGGGGTGGGGAGGACATCTTGAAACTGAAAAGCTATCAAATTCTACAACTCAATCCCTTGCTTTGAGAAGAAATTCATCAGAAGAGCCTCTGATGATTATCTGGTTTACTGATGAGATCATGGGATAGTAGGCATTGATTGCATGGCCTGGATAACTTGAATGTCTGCCTTGTTTACTTGTTATAGTTGCCCTGTGACTTCAATTTTTTCCATTCACCACCTGTGGACCAGCTTATCCTAGATAGATGGCATAGTCATGATTCGTGGATAAAATCACATTTGTGAATATGCAAAATTGCCTGTGAAGCCTTCTAATAAAACTTTCTGGGAAAGAGTGTTGGTGGAATGCCCAGAGGACAGCCTCCATTTCTTCCAAATCCCTAAACACATTTTCTACAATTCATAGCTTGAGCAATGTCTATAGCATAGGGAAGGAACAGGCCCACATCTTCCCAGTTCTTACTTACGTAAGAGTTGGTTTCCCCTAACCTAGTATATGTCATGTTCACTCCTGTCTGACTCTCCTAGGGCATATGTCTTAAGGTTCTGGGTTGTCTTACTCGTTCATTCTCTACAGCTTTTATTCAAGCTGTAGAATGAAAGTAATTAATTAGAAATGGCATTCCCATCAATTCTGCAATGATCATTTGCACACTAAGAAATCCTCTTGCTCCAGACTCTTGAGAACCTGTTAGAACTCTCCTTCCACATGATCTCATATGTGCACTCCAGGATTCCCCCATGAATTTCTCATATCCACTTGAGCTGACTTAACCTAAGACGGCTAATTTCTTAGTGCTTACCTGCCCAGGTTCTGTGTCTTTGCCTTGAGACCCTCTCTCCATATCTTGGTATTAGGATATTTTGGCATCTTCTCTTAGCTGGTGCTTTTTTCTTACCTTCTTCTTTTTGTTTTTTAAATTGAAGCATAGTTGATTTACAGTGTTGTCTTAATTACTGCTGTATAGCAAAGTGATTCAGTGATAGCGCACGCACACACACACACACACACGTTCTTTTGTCATGTGTCATAGTTTAGATTTCATATGTAAGTTTTGTGGTGTTTGTCTTTCTCTTTCTGATTTACTTTACTTAGTATGATAATGTCTGGTTGCGTCCATGTTGCTGTAAATGGCACCATTTTGTTCCTTTTTGTGGTTGAGTAGTCTTCTGTTGTGTATTCTATTAAAAAAACTAAGATCATGGCATCTGGTCCCATCACTTCAGGGCAAACAGATGGAGAAAAAATGGAAACAGTGACAGACTTTATTTTCTTGGGCTCCAAAATCACTGTGGACAGTGACTGCAGCCATGAAATTAAAAGAAACTTGCTCCTTGGAAGAAAAGCTTTGACAAACTTAGTGTATTAAAAAGCAGAGACATTACTTTGCCTACAAAGGTCCATATAGTAAAAGCTATGGTTTTGCTAGTAGTCACATATGGATGTGAGAGTTGGACAATAAAAAAGGCTGAGCACCAAAGAATTCATGCTTTTAAACTGTGGTGATGGAGAAGACTCTTGAGAGTCCCTTGGACAGCAAGGAGATCAAACCAGTCAATCCTAAAGGAAATCAACCTTGAATAGTTACTGGAAAGGTTGATGCTGAAGCTGATGCCCTAATATTTCAGTCACCTGAAGCAAAGAGTTGATTCATTGAAAAAGACCCTAATGCTGGGAAAGATTGAAGGCAGGAGAAGGGGACGACAGAGGATGAGATGGTTGGATGGCGTCACCAACTGAATGGATGTGAGTTTGAGCAAACTCTGGGAGACAGTGAAGGACAGGGAAGCCTGTCATGCTGCAGTCTGTGAGGTCGCAAAGAGTCGGATACAACTGAGTAACTGAACAACAATAATAATTATTTGGAGGGTCACAAAGTTTGTGAAGCATTGCAAAGTACATGGTTATGTTATAGACTCCTCTACCATCTGGATCAGTCTTTCTACTTGCATTGATACACATATGATCTCCTGTACCACATGCCTGGTCAAGTGGGATGAAAGGTGAGGTTATTGATATTTCTCCCAGCAATCTTAACTCCAGCTTGTGCTTCATCCAGTCCAGCATCTCACATGATATCCTCTGCATTTAAGTTAAATAAACAGGGTGACAATATATAATATTGACGTACTCATCTTTCCCAGTTTGGAATCAGTTCGTTGCTCCTTGTCTGGTTCTAACTATCGCTTCTTGACCTGCATATAGGTTTTGCAGGAAGCAGGTAGGGTAGTCTGGGAGTCCCATATTTTTATGAATTTTCCACAGTTTTTTGTGACCTACACAGTAAAGGCTTTAGGGTAGTCGATGAAGCAGAAGTAGATGCTTTTCTGGAATTCTCTAGCTTTTTCTATGATCCAGCAGATGCTGGCAGTTGAATTTCTGGCTCCAAATAATTATATTTCAAATTACAACTCAGCATATGCTCAATATATATAACTGAGAAACTTATAAAATAATAAATAATAGTGGAGAACAAGATGGCGGAGGAGTAGGTGGACATGGAGTACATCTCTCCACGGGTACATCAGGAATGCACCTTCAGACACAGAAGTGCATGCAGAACCTCTGCATACAGCAGAACCAGCTGAGAGTGGCCAGAAGTACCTGACCGGTGGAAAATAATATATAGAACCACGCAGAACTCAGTAGGATGAAGGAACTAGGGGGAAAACAGGAGTGTTAATAGGACTGCACCTGCCCTCAGTAGGTGGGGGAACTGAAGCAGGGGTCTGGTCCCCACAGTGAGACAATTGTCTGAGTCAAAGGAGAAACATTTAAGGCTGAGAGTGAAACAGCTGATCTGTGGCCGCCTAAATAGAATGAGAATCAGACAGTCCTTTCCACAGCCGTATATACCCCGGACAAGGAACGCTGGTCTCCTGGAAAGCGCAGTGGCTGGGAGCTGGAGTTCAGGGACTGTGGAGCAATCCCAGGGTGAGGGCTGCTATTGACTGTGGAGAGATGGATTGAGGGGATGTGAGGGAGGAGATCATGGTGGGAAGTGCCAGTGGAGGAAAGCCAGACAGCCATGGAAGCAAGGCGATACTGCTGAGTCTCATGTAGGGGGTGGAACCATCACCGTAGCCTCTCTCCCCACATGCCAGCGTTGGCAGCCGAACGATAGAGAGGCTGGGCCGTCAGACGCCCGATGCACTGGACTACAGAGTAGGACCCCACCCAGAGTGCACCTTTCAGTGACTGATGCACCGATCTACAGAGTAGGACCCCAGTCAGGGGGCCCTCTGTGTGCCTGATTCACCGGACAACAGAGAAGGACCCCAGGCAAGGGAGCCCTCTAAGTGCCTGAAGAGACGGAGCTATGGAGAAAGACAGGCCAAAGAGGCCTTCTGATCACCAGCTACAAGAGGCTCGAAAAGACGCTGATAGGGTGGTAACTCCTGCGGCAGAGGCGGTCCATGTCCCTGCACACTTGTTGCTGCCAGGGTACCTGCAAACCAAGCAACTGTGCCATCTTCACGCTTACTTCTCACTGGGGCAGAGCTGCCACAGGCAAAAAAAGTCTTGGCGTCTATGCACACAGGGTCACTTCGGTCGTGTCTGACTCTTTGTGACCCAGTAGACTGTAGCCTGCCAGGCTTCTCTGTCAGAGAAGGAGCAAGAATACTGGCACGTATTGGCCATATATACTGGTTGCCATACCCTTCTAGAGCACTGTATTTCTTGCTGCCCTAGCTGCCAACCCCCCTGAGTACCTGGTGCTGACAAAACCCCTGCGACCCACCCAGCTGCACCACCTCCACACCTGGCCCTCACAGGGGCAAACCCAAGTCCTCCAGGGCAGCCTCGGAAGCAAACCCCAGTGGACAACCCACATGTAGAGGTGAAAATAAAACCACAGTTGAAACCCAGGGGCAGTGTGGCTAAGGAAGAAGACCCAAAACCTTCCCACCAGCTATATAAGCTGGAGATTAAACCCACATGATCAACTAAGCAGACTCTGTGTCTATGGAATATATAAAAGGTCATTGAGAGCTCCCACAAAAGAAAACACACTAGCTCTGATAGCTGTGGACATTGGAGGCAAGAACACACAGGAATAGGACCAGATCAGAATCTGAGCTGACCCCACGTCAGGTCCAGAGATCAGCAGTGTTGGAGGGCATCCTAGGGAGGTAAGGTGGACTGTGATTCCCAGCAAGGGAAAGGGCTCTGATAGCAGTGACTCAAGAAAAACATTTATTATTCTTATTTTTTGACTTGTTCTGTAGAATCTTTTGGATTTTTTATTTCTTTTTTTCCCCCCTTTCCCCCTCTGTTGTAGTTGTCAATTTTATTGGCACTAAGAAATCCAATTAAGCTTTTGAGTGTTTTTTTTCTCAGTCACATTTTTTATTGTTGTCATAAACCTCTGCCTCTACATTGGGCTTTTGCAGTTCTGTGGAATTTTCCTCTTTTTTTTTTTTTTTCTTTATTCTTTTTTTATTTTTAATTTTTTAAACCTATTATTTTTTCTACATTTATTCCTTTGTTTGCTTTAACTACTGTTCTTTTCCCCTTGCAGTTAATGTTTAATGTATATAAATCTTCTTTATCTACCTCTATTTAACTTTGCATATCTATTCTTTCTTTTCTTTCTCTGCTTTCCTCTCAACATATTTGTTGGTTTTATTTTCATTACTTTATTCCCCAGTTGACACATTGCCTTGGTTTTGTTTTCCAGTTTATGCTTTAGTTTTGTTCTGGTGGATATAATTTTTGCTTTCCTTTGTTCACCAGGTCAATCTATTGTACTTTATTTTTGTTGGACTGTTTAGATTTTGCTTATGGGTGTATATGTTTTTGTGTATATTCAGTAACACTTTCTATTGTTGTTATAAACCTCTGCCTCTACATTGGGCTTTAGCTGTTCTGTGGACTTTTCCTTTTTTCTTCTTTTTTTTTCTTCTCTTGATTATAATTCTATTTTTTTAATTTTTTAAATGTATTATATTTTTTCTACATTTATTCTGTTGTTTACCTTTCTTACTGTTCTTTTCCCATTGCTGTTAAACTTTAATGTATATAAATCTTCTTCATCTACCTCTATTTAACTTTGCATCTCTATTCTTTCTTTCTTTCCTTTCCTCTGAACATATTTGTTAGTTTTGTTTTCATTGCTTTATTCCCCTTGCTTTAGCAAGGTGCTTTGGCACCTTGCTTTAGCTTTGTTTTCCAGTTTGTGCTTAAGTTAGTTTTGTTTTTAACTGGTAAATATAATTTTTGATTTCCTTTGTCCGCTGGGTGAATCTACTATACTTTATTTTTGTTGGACTATTTTCACTTTGCTCATGGGTGTGTCTGTATATGTGTTTATTCCATTATTTTAACTATTATTTGACTGATTTTGTAACTGCCATTTATCTGGGGTTCATTTTTGGTTTCTCGTTTTTGGATATTTATTTTAATCTCACTTAGTCAAGGCTATGGTTTTTCCAATGGTCATGTATGGATGTGAGAGTTGGACTATAAAGAAAGCTGAGTGCTGAAGAATTGATGCTTTTGAACTGTGGTGTTGGAGAAGATTCTTGACAGTCCCTTGGACTGCAAGGAGATCCAATCAATCCATCCTAAAGGAGATCAGTCCTGGGTGTTCATTGGAAGGACTGATGTTGAAGCTGAAACTCCAATACTTTAGCCACCTGAGGCAAACATCTGACTCATTTGTAAAGACCCTGATGCTGGGAAAGATTGAGGAGGAGGAGAAGGGGACAACAGAGGGTGAGATGGTTGGATGGCATCACTGACTCAATGGACAAAGGTTTGGGTGGACTCCAGGAGTTGGTGATGGACAGGGAGGCCTGGCGTGCTGTGGTTCATGGGGTTGTAAAGGGTCAGACACAACTGAGCAACTGAACTGAACTGAATGCCATAACAAACCACTTGTGGAATCTTCTTTCCTGACCAGAGATCAAGCCCTGAGCCTTTGGAGTGGGATCACTGACTCTAAGACCGTAGACTACCAGAGAACTAACCCTAGGGAGTATCAGATAGTGAGATCTCACACAAAGGAAGCCACTTGAATACAAGACCTGACATCACCCAACCACCAGTAGCACTCTGTGCAGGATGCCTCATCTAAACAACAGACAAAACAAAAATACAAACCCAGTCATCAGCCGACAGGATTACCACCTCATTCAGCCTTGCACATCAGAGGAAAAACAGAAAACAAACAAGCATTGCAAAAACCCAGCACAAATCTCACCCTATGGAAAGCTTACACAAACCACTGGACCAACCTTAGGAGGGCAGAAACCAAAAGGAAGAAAGAATTCAACCTTTTTCAAGGAAAGAATTCAACTTTCCTTGAAGCCTGGGAAAAGGAGACCTCAAACACAATAACTTAAAATAATAATAATAATAATAATAATAATAATAATAATAATGAAAAAGCAGAGAAATACTGCACAAATGAAGGAAAAAATAGAAACACAGAAGTCCAAATAAATGAAGAGGAGATAGGCAAACTACCTGAGAAAGAATTCAGAATAATGATAGTAAAGATGATCAAAAACCTTGAAAAGAAAATGGAGAAAATGAAAGAATCAATTAACAAAGACCTAGAAGAATTAAGGAATAAACATACAGAAACAAACAACACAATTACTGAAATTAAAAATACTCCAGAAGGAATCAATAGCAGAATATCTGAAGCAGAAGAACGAATCAGTGAGCTGGAAGATAAAGTGGTGGAAATAACTTCTGAAGAGCAGAATAAAGTAAAAAGAATGAAAACAGCTGAGGACAGTCTCAGAGACCTCTGGGACCATATCAGATGTACCAACATTCGACTTATAGGGCTCCCAGAAGAAAAAGAGAAGAAGAAAGGATATGTGAAAATTTTTGATGAGATTGTACTTGAAATTTTCCCCAACATGGAAAAGGAAATAGTCAATCAAGTCCAAGAGGCAGAAAGAGTCCCATAGAGGATAAACCCAAGGAGAAATATGCCAAGACACATATAATCAAACTAGCAAAGATTAAACACAAAGAAAGAATATTAAAAGCAGCAAGGGAGAAGCAGCAAGTAATATACAAGGGAAACCCCATATATTTAACAGCTGATTTTTCAGCAGAAACTCTGTAGGCCAGAATGGAATGGCAGGATATATTTAAAGTACTGAAAGGGAAAAAATCTACAACCAAGATTACTGTACCTGGCAAGGATCTCATTCAAAATTGATAGAGAAATCAAAAAGCTTTTCAGACAAGCAAAAGTTAAGAGAATTCAGTACCACCAAACCAGCTTTACAGTAAATGTTAAAGGAACTTACATAGTCAAGAAATACAAGAGAAGAAAAAAGATCTACAAAATCAACCCCCCAAAATTAAGAAAATGGCAATAGGAACATATATATCAATAATTTCTTTAAATGCTCAAACATTTAAGACACAGACTGGCTGAATGTATACAAAAACAAGACCCACATATATGCTGTATACAATAAACCCACTTCAGAACTGAAGTCACATTAAACAACACATTTGTAAATAACCAACAGGTTGCTAAAGAAATCAAAAGGGAAATCAAAAAAATTCTAGAAATATATGTCAATGAAGACACGACAACTCAAAACCTATGGGATGCAGCAAAAGCAGTCCTGAGAGGGAAGTTTATAGCGATACAATCCTACCTCAAGAAACAAGAAAAACATCGGATAGACAACCTAACTTTACATCTAAAACAATTGGAAAAAGAAGAACAAAAAATCCCTAAAATTAGTAGAAGGAAAGAAATCATAAAAATCCTAGCAGAAAGAAATGAAGAAGAAATGAAAGAAACAATTGTCAAGACTAATGTAACTAAAAGCTGGTTCTTTGAGAAGATAAACAAAATTGACAAACCTTTAGCCAGACTCATCAAGAAAAAAAAGAGAGAGGAATCAAATCAACAAAATTAGAAATGAAAAAGGAAAGGTTACAACAGACAGTGAAGAAATACAAAGGACTATAAGAGATGATTATGAACAACTATATGGCAATAAAATAGATTACCTGAAAGAAATGGACAGATTCTTAGAAAAGTTCAATCTTGCAAGACTGAACCAGGAAGAAATAGAAATTATGAACAACCCAATCACAGCACCAAAATTGAAGCTGTTATAAAAAATCTGCCAAAAAACAAAAGTCCAGAACCAGATGGCTTCACAGAAAAATTCTATCAAACATTTAGAAAAGAGCTAATGTGTATCCTTCTAAAAATCGTTCAAAAAATTGCAGAGAAAAGAACACTTCCAAATTTATTCTACGAGGTCACCATCACCCTGATACCAAAAGCAGACAAAGACAACACAAAAAAAGAAAACTACAGGCCAATATCACTGATGAACATAGATGCAAAAATCCTCAACAAAATTTTAGCAAGCAGAATTCAACAACACATCAAAAAGCTCATACACCGTGATCAAGTTGGTTTTTTCCCAGGGATGCAAGGATCCTTCAATATGCACAATGTATGCAAATCAATCAATGTGATATACCATATTAACAAAATTGAAAGATGAAAACCATATGATAATCTCAATAGATTCAGAAAAAGCCTTTGACAAAATTCAGCATCCATTTATGACTAAAACTCTTCAAAAAAATGGGCATAGAATGGAACCTATCTCAACCAAGTAAATGCCATATATGATAAGCCTACAGCAAATATTCTCAATGGTGAAAAAACTGAAAACATTCCCCCTAAGATCAGGAACTAGACAAGGGTGCCCACTTTTGTCACTATTATTCAATATAGTTCTGGAAGTCCTAGCTACAGCAATCAGAGAAGACAAAGAAATAAAAGAAATCCAGATCAGAAGTGAAGAAGTAAAGCTCTCACTGTTTGCAGATGGCATGATACTGTACATAGAAAACCCTAAAGATAGTATCAGAAAATTACTAGAGCTAATCAGTGAATTTAGCAAAGTTGCAGGACACAAGATCAATACACAGAAATCACTTGCATTTCTATATACTAACAATGAAAAATAAGAAAGAGAATTGAAGGAATCAATCCCATTTACCATTGCCCACAAAAAGAATTAAATATCTGGGAATAAACTTAGCTAAGGAGACAAAAGAAAATTATAAGACCCTGATGAAAGAAATCAGATGGGGAAACAGTGGAAACAGTGACAGACTCTATTTTCTTGGTCTCCAAAATCACTATAGATGGTAACTGCAGTCATGAAATTAAAAGACGCTTACTCCTTGGAAGAAAAGTTATGACAAACCTAGATAGCATATTAAAAAGCAGAGACATTACTTTGCCAACAAAGGTCCATCTAGTCAAGACTATGGTTTTTCCAGTAGTCATGGATGTGAGAGTTGGAATACAAAGAAAGCTGAGCACCGAAGAATTGATGCTTTTGAACTGTGGTGTTGGAGAAGACTCTTGAGAGTCCCTTGGACTGCAAGGAGATCCAACCAGTCCATCCTAAAGGAAATCAGTCCTGAATATTAATTGGAAGGACTGATACTGAAGCTGAAACTCCAGTCCTTTGCCACCTGATGTGAAGAACTGTCTCATTTGAAAAGACCCTGATGCTGGGAGGGATTGGGGGCAGGAGGAGAAGGGGACGACAGAGGATGAGATGGTTGGATGGCATCACCAACTCAATGGACATAAGTTTGAGTAAACTCTGGGAGTTGGCTATGGACAGGGAGGCCTGGGGTGTTGCAGTCCATGGAGGTGAAAAGAGTCAGACACGACTGAGCAACTGAACTGAACTGAATGCATACATATGGAATTAAAAAAAAATGGTACCAAAGAATATATTTACAGGGCAACAAGGGAGAAACAGGCAGAGAGAATACTTATGGACATGAGGAGAGAGGAGGAGAGGGTGAGGTGTATGGAAAGAGTAGCATGGAAACTTACATTACCGTATGTAAAATAGCCAATGGGAATTTGCTGTATGGCTCAGGAAACTCAACAGGGGTTCTGTATCAACCTAGAGGGGTGGGACGGGGAGGGAGATGGGAGAGAGTTTCAAATAGGAGGGGACAAATGTATACCTATGGTTGATTCATGTTGAGATTTGACAGAAAACAGCAAAATTCTATAAAGCAATTATCCTTCAATAAAAAATAATTAATAAAAAATAGATAAATAATACTTACCTTTCAGTTCAGTTCAGTCGCTCAGTCGTGTCTGGCTCTTTGCGACCCCATGAATCGCAGCACGCCAGACCTCCTGTCCTACACCATCTCCTGGAGTCTACCCAAACCCATGTCCATCAAGTCGGTGATACCATCCAGCCATCTCATCCTCTGTCGTCCCCTTCTCCTCCTGCCCCCAACCCCTCCCAGCATCACGGTCTTTTCCAATGAGTCAGTTCTTCGCATCAGGTGGCCAAAGTATTGGAGTTTCAGCTTCAACATCAGTCCTTCCAATGAACACCCAGAACTGATATCCTTTAGATGGACTGGTTGGATCTCCTTGCAGTCCAAGGGACTCTCAAGAGTCTTTTCCAACACCACAGTTCAAAAGCATTAATTCTTTGGTGCTCAGCTTTCTTTATAGTCCAACTCTCACATCCATACATGACTACTGGAAAAACCATAGCCTTGACTAGACGGACCTTTGTTGGCAAAGTAATGTCTCTGCTTTTTAATATGCTATCTAGGTTGGTCATAACTTTCCTTCCAAGGAGTAAGCGTCTTTTAATTCCATGGCTGCAATCACCATCTGCAGTGATTTTTGGAGCCCAAAAAATAGTCTGACACTGTCTCCACTGTTTCCCCATCTATTTCCCATGAAGTGATGGGACCAGATGCCATGATCTTAGTTTTCTAAATGTAGAGGCTCTAAGCCAAATTTTTCACTCTCCTCTTTCACCTTTATCAAGAGGCTCTTTAGTTCCTCTTCACTTTTTGCCATAAGGGCGTTGTCATCTGCATATCTGAGGTTATTGATATTTCTCCCAGCAATCTTGATTCCAGCTTGTGCTTCTTCCAGCCCAGCGTTTCTCATGATGTACTCTGCATATAAGTTAAATAAGCAGGGTGACATTATACAGCCTTGACGTACTCCTTTTCCTATTTGGAACCAGTCTGTTGTCCCATGTACAGTTCTAACTGTTGCTTCCTGACCTGCATACAGGTTTCTCAAGAGACAGGTCAGATGGTCTGGTATTCCCATCTCTTTCAGAATTTTCCACAGTTTATTTTGATCCACACAAAGTAAAAACACAGCAGTTAATTTAAATCTAAACATTTATTAGCATAGAAAACTTTAGAAATGCAAAACACGATCAACAGCAATAAGAAAAATGTGATGGTTGACTCTCCAGATGGGTTTCATTGCCCACTAATAATTTATAACTCTCATTTTGAAATAAAGTGATCTTAAATATGTGGAGAAACATCTCCTTTTCACTCAGGCATTGCCATTTCCCTTTGGTTATCTTTTTATTTTATGTTCACGTGCAAAGAGCCTTCATACCTGGAGTAAGGCCTATTTCTCTATGCATTCACTATGTTGTCTCAAACCATACAACTAACATGAATGATATTTATACCTGTAAATGCAACAAGATGTTGACATACTTACTTAAAAAGTAATTATGTAATCAGAATTATTTCTTACCATGTACCTTGGGAAAAAGCTTTATTTCTCAGGCATGCCTCTAGCAGTGCAGCCCTGTACAAACCATGAATGTTCAGAAGCATCATGGAACCTACAAATACAAATAGCATATGCTTTTTCAGTCCTGTAAGTTCACCTAGGCATATTGTTTTGCTTTTGACTTAGCTGAGCAAGAGACCAACTAAAAGAAAATGTGCATTGTAAAGGGCTCTCTAAGCTTGTAGAATGAGATCTAGTCTTAAATCTCTGAAAGATAGCAACAATCTTGGTGTCATCCTATCACTGATAATATTGCTCAACGCCCTGGCCAATGCAGTACCAGGACCTTTCCATTTTTATCTCTTATCTCTTCCTCACACTCGGGGTAACATGTTTACAATTCCTTTTTTTGCCAGTGCATACACATCTTCACAACAATCTCAGCTTTGTATAATTTACTCTGCCAGAAATCAATGGGAGGGAAGTCAGAACTCTTGAGTTTCCTTTGGAACAGTTTCTCTGTGTTCCCTGCTCTCTTTCAAGCTTCTCTTTCAAGTTACTTTCCTAAAGTAAGATGAATTCACTCATTCATTTATTAAATGTGTACCCAGAACATTTCTGTTTCCAACTACTCTGACAAATGAGACAGGTAAGATTCTTGTTCTCAGGAGTGGCTGAGCAGACAATTGGGCTTCCCTGGTGGCTCAGATGGTAAAGAATCTGCCTGCAATGTGGGAGACCGCGGTTGGATCCCTGGGTCGAGTAGACAGTTAGCAGGTATTAACAGTGAATTGTGATGCTTATCATAGCAGGGGACACAGAGAGTCACAGGCAGGGCATGGGCATAGTCCAGGTGTGAGAGAAGGGACCCTTGAAGGAATGACTTCTTAGCTGGAGACCCTGAAGAATAGAATATGAAGTGTCTGCAAGGATTAAATTGTTCTAAGGATATGACGTCTTAGAAATGTTAGAGGTGAGAGACTTTAGCCCTGTGTGAGTTTTTCAGGGAACCAACAGCAACCAAGAGGTCTGGTGCAAAGGAGACTTGGAGACTGAAGCAAAGCACGTTTTGTTCGACTTTCAATAAGCCAGGTTGAGAACACTTAGATGTCGTTATGGCCAATAAGAATGGAAATCCATTACAGTGCTTTAAGTGAGGGAGTGACAGAGCCGTATTTATGTTTTGGAAAGATCACTTTAGCTTCGGTTTGGGGAATGACTTGGTCAGGATTTAGTGTTTGATTGCATTGAGGGTGAGGGAAAGGGAAGAAGCAACAATATAGCTTGCCTTGTCAAGTCAATAAAGTTATGAACGATTAGATTGCCTTCTTCGGCCTGGGAAGGGACTAAGTGTACGTACCCTGGGGAAGAGCTGATCAGTTAGAAGGTTTTTTTTTTTCTTTCCTGTCTTTCTTTCTACCCTCAAACAAATCACTATATTCTTGACTCTTAAATTATCCTTCTTGTCTGCAAATGCTCTGCCTTGGACCGAAATGTCTAAACAAACTCTATTCCAGAGGAGCACTTGCTTGTGGTAATTAGGGCAGAGTGTTCCACTCAGTGGGACTGTCAAAGCCTGGCTGTTAATTAGGCCTCAGGTAGCACCCCACCCCCACCCCAGGCCCACCTCCTCCTCCTTTTCTTAGAAACTCAAGACACTTAGCAGGTGGAGCCTAATTTATCCTCCCAGGATTACTGGGAGGCAAGTCAGTGTGGGCCTGTCTGCATCTGCATCTGTGTTTTCCTGTGGAGGACACAGAAGTACAGGGTGGTCAAGCGGTGCTTGCTCTGTTATCCAGTCAGGCGGTCAGTTCTTTTCCAGAATTTGGAAGAGAACCAAGAAGCATATGTCCTGCTCTTTGTTTAACGAGAGTGGTGGTTTTCACCCTGGGAGCTGTCCCCAGATTCAGCACAGGAGTCCAAGGGGTACACAGGGCCCAAGGGGAAAGCTGAGCGGGGCTTCTCATTCCCCCAAATTCCCTTTTCACATTCTGCCTATTGTAAGAAATCGTACATGTGAAACTAAAACAGAGTGGTTCAATGAGGTACCATTACTCGCCAGTCAGGATGGCTGCTATCCAAAAGTCTACAAGCAATAAATGCTGGAGAGGGTGTGGAGAAAAGGGAACCCTCTTACACTGTTGGTGGGAATGCAAACTAGTACAGCCACTATGGAGAACAGTGTGGAGATTTCTTAAAAAACTGGAAATAGAACGGCCATATGACCCAGCAATACCACTTCTGGGCATACACACCGAGGAAACCAGATCTGAAAGAGACACGTGCACCCCAATGTTCATCGCAGCACTGTTTATAATAGCCAGGACATGGAAGCAGCCTAGATGCCCATCAGCAGATGAATGGATAAGGAAACTGTGGTACATATACACCATGGAATATTACTCAGCCGTTAAAAAGAATTCATTTGAATCAGTTCTAATGAGATGGATGAAACTGGAGCCCATTATACAGAGTGAAGTAAGCCAGAAAGATAAAGAACATTACAGCATACTAACACATATATATGGAATTTAGAAAGATGGTAACGATAACCCTATATGCAAAACAGAAAAAGAGACACAGAAGTACAGAACAGACTTTTGAACTCTGTGGGAGAAGGTGAGGGTGGGATGTTTCAAAAGAACAGCATGTATATTATCTATGGTGAAACAGACCACCAGCCCAGGTGGGATGCATGAGACAAGTGCTCAGGCCTGGTGCACTGGGAGGACCCAGAGGAGTCGGGTGGAGAGGGAGGGGGGAGGGGGGATCGGGATGGGGAATACGTATAACTCTAAGGCTGATTCGTGTCAATGTATGTCAAAACCCACTGAAATGTTGTGAAGTAATTGGCCTCCAACTAATAAAATTTAAAAAATAAATAAATAAAAAAAATAAAAATAAAAAATAAAACAGAGTGGTTACTTCAGAGATTTCCCAAGGTGAATCCATTTTGAATTATAGAAGAGCAGGCATTAAAACCAACCCAGTTTTCTTAACTGCTTGTCTAGTTCTTTGTGTGTGTGTGTGTGCATCATGTTTCAGAATGCATTAGACATGTCTTGACCTAGTTGTCTTACCCAAGGATTAACTAACTCTGAGAATTTCATGCTAGGTTGGGCAGAAGGGTAAATCTTAACTTATAAGGAAGCATGTGACAGTGAGAGTGGAAGTGTCAGGGAAAAGAAAAAAAGATGTGAAAGGCATCCTTCAACACGCGCTCATCATACAGTTAGTACCTTAGCATCTGTGTTAGTCAGGACTCTCCAGAGAAATAGAAGCAATAGGAGATAGATAATAAGCAGTTGGTTCATGTGGTTATGAAGGCTTTTCAGGTCCAATTTGCAGGTGGGCAAGCAGACTGGAGACCCCAGAAGAGAGCCAGTGTGCAAGTTCAAGGGCCATCAGGCAGGAAAAGCCAGTGTTGCAGATAAGTCCAATGGCAGTCTGGTGGTGAATTCTCTCTTACTTAAGGGTTGGTGGATGGTAGTCTTTTTTCTTTTCAGGCCTTCAACTAATTGGATGAGTTGGATGAGGCCCACCCACGTTACAGAGCACACTATGCTTTACTTTACCAATTGAAGTATTAATCACAACTCAAAGTATCCTCATAGGAACACCCAGAACAATGCTTGACCAAAATCTGAGAACTCCATGCCCCAGTTAAGTTGACATAAAATGAACCATTGCAGCATCCTTCAACACAGTGGTATTTTGAATATCCTTCAACTTACACCTAACACATAGGTAATATCTTGAGTATCCTTCAACTCATGCTTAATGCCCAGTATCTTGAACATTCTTCAATTTGAAAACAACACACAGATAGTATCTTGAATTTGCTTCCCACATAGAATTGACCAGGAATGTTAGGTACTCATTTGCATCTGAATTTTAAAAAGCATGTATATTTAAAAAGTGAAGATGATCACAAGATAAAAACTTCAAGTTATAAGATAAATCAGTAATGGGGATGTGATGTATAGCTTGGTCATAATAGTTAGCAATACCACATTGTATGACTGAAAGCAACTGAAAGTTGCTGAAAGAGTACATATTAAAGTTCTCATCATAAAAATAAAATTCGTAATTATGTAAAAAAGAAGTGAGATAGAATTTAATTTGCTTTCACTGATTGACATTGTTGTTTATTTAACTACTTGTTAGGATCCAAACCACTTGCGAGCAGGGATCATATCTTTTTATCATATACACATTGTGCATGCTGAATAAGTCGTGACCTGAGCTGGCTTGACCATCAGGTTCTTTGCAAGAAGGATGCTACTCCTGAGATTTCAGTCATTGGCCTCCCTAACATGTTTCATTCGCTTGAAACTTGCTGCAAAATTATCCTTTGGGCTTTAAATTTCATGCTTGATTTCATCCAAAAGGTGAGTTTTTTTGGTTGAATGTTGAGAGAAAGATCTGTTCAGCTGTTTCTGACACTTGGGCAGCTGAAGAAGAAAAAGAAGCCGACCGTCAGCTTTATGCCATAAAAATCATTCAAGATTATTTTTGCACATGAATAACTCCAACGTAGAGTAAATTTAAAATTTGAAACTTTCCATGCATCTGCATCTCACAGGGGAAGAAGTGGGGTCATTTTGGAAACTTTTTCTTATTAATTACATGTCCATAGCAGCCTCAAGTGACCAAAAATTTGCTTTGTACATGCAGAGCCTAGATTTAAGGAACTATTTCCATGATTCTGTTTGATAAATACATAACAGCTCTATTCAATACTTACTGTATGACTTTTTGTATATTTGATTATAAATTTGTTTGAGGTTAGGGATAGTCTATCATGTGTCAACAAGAAGGAGTTGAAGGCTTTTTGCTCTTGTTTTTACTGCTTTCTAAACCCATGTTCTTTATTTCTCGTGCTCGGGGAAGGTTAAGCTTTACTTTTACTTAGTAAATCTCAGCCCCGAGCCCTCTTTGTTTTTGGTTCCTTGTTCTTCTGGGGTCCAATCTTGCTATACTCCATCCCCTTGTTTACATATATCATACTACCTGCCTCCAACACTAGACTATAAGCTTTCTTTCTAGGTCAGAGATAGTGTTTCATTTGTCTTTGCTTGAGTGTCTAACTGCAGCTCTGCTGTAGTTAGGCTCTCGCTGGGTAAATGGATGATCGAAAGTAGGTGTCTGTACAGGCTGGTAGTAGGACCTCTGATATGGAAAAGCTCTGGACTTCTAGTCTGGTCTGCTGCCACCAAGCTGATTCTGCTTTCTGCTTGTCATTAGAACAGAATGTGTTACAAGTACTCATTAAGGCTTTTTTTTTTTTTTTTTCACTTCTGCACTCATTTTCTAAATACAAACTATTCTCATGATTCTTACCCCTTCTCTATTAAGAATCTTCCTTACTCATGATACACACATTTTTGTCAAATGTGTGTTTGACAACTAAAACTTGACCCTTTTAGTTTATATTATGAAAGTAAGAAAGCCATTTGCATTTTCCAAATATGTAATATTGTATTGCTGATCATACTTTAAAAGCTATTCGTCCCTCATCTTTGTTACTTCAAGAAGCAGATACGTCCCCCAGAGTGGGGACAGGATATGTCATTCAATCACCTGTGTCCCCATGCTCCTGCCCATGAGAATGAAGCTTTTAACATCATCAGAAATAGTAACTACACAGGAAGCTCACTTTTGAGTTCTGTTCTCATGTTTAATTATTCTTGCAGTAAAGAAGCTCTGATCTTAATCCCTGTGGTTGCATATCCTCTAATATTGCATTCTGAGAACAGCTGTTCACCGTCCCTTGTCCTAACTGTCGATGTAGATAAAGAAAGTTAATGAGTTTGCTGCTTGGTCTTCTTTCTTTCTAGAATTAAAGACCCCCTAGCCCCTTAAACTTTGTGGGACTGATTCATAGATTCTTTAATTAATTTTAGTTGATACTGTCTATGTTTTTCAATCTTTCTCCATTTTTATGGTCTTTTCTTTAAACACTGCCCTAAACATCTCACCAAAGCTCAGTGACATAGAAAAACATCGTAGCTTTCTCTCTAGAGTGGAAAAGTTAGAACCCAGGGATGGAATGACTGCCTGAAGCCTCATAAGAACTCGTGGAAGTGGATGAAGTCCAGGAATTCACTGATAAGTGAAGGGAACTCTTGGAATCAAGAAAAAGGAATTTGACTCTTTCACTTCCCTGCTGTGTCACTTATCTGTCATTTGAGAAGTGGAAATAATGATACTGCATATTCTGCCTCTTTCTTAGAGATGTTACCAGGTTCATAAGTGATAATAAGACATAATGGGAACTTGTAAAGCTCAATAGGAAAAGGAGTACGTCAAGGCTGTATATTGTCACCCTGCTTATTTAGCTTATATGCAGAGTACATAATGAGAAATGCTGGGCTGGAAGAAGCACAAGCTGGAATCAAGATTGACGGGAGAAATATCAATAACCTCAGATGCAGATGACACCACCCTTATGGCAGAAAGTGAAGAGGAACTAAAATGCCTCTTGATGAAGGTGAAAGAGGAGAGTGAAAAAGTTGGCTTGAAGCTCAACATTCAGAAAACTAAGATCATGGCATCCGGTCCCATCACTTCATGGGAAATAGATGGGGAAACAGTGGAAATAGTGTCAGACTTTATTTTTGGGGGCTCCAGAATCACTGCAGATGGTGACTGCAGCCATGAAATTAAAAGACGCTTGCTCCTTGGAAGGAAAGTTATGACCAACCTAGATAGCATATTAAAAAACAGAGACATTACTTTGCCAACAAAGGTCTGTCTAGTCAAGGCTATGGTTTTTCCAGTGGTCATGTATGGATGTGAGAACTGGATGGTGAAGAAAGTTGAGTGCTGAAGAATTGATGCTTTTGAATTGTGGTATTGGAGAAGACTCTTGAGAGTCCCTTGAACTGCAAGGAGATCCAACCAGTCCATCTTAAAGGAGATCCGTCCTGGGTATTCATTGGAAGGACTAATGCTGAAGCTGAAACTCCAATACTTTGGCCACCTCATGGGGTCACAAAGAGTCGGACATGACTGAGACTGGACTGAACTGAACTGATACAGAGGGTTGTTGGAACCTGAGGGAAAGAGTGCCATGTCTTCAGAATGTAAACAGAAAGTTCAAAGTGCAGTGAAGGAGAATTTAAGTAAAGCAAATTAGATTGGTAATTTGTTGCAGTAAATCCTTGGTAGAGATTATCTGAGTATATCAAACCCAGTCAAGATGATCAGGTGGAAAATTAGGAAAAACACTTTACTAAGTTCCATTGCGTCTACTGTCTGGTTAAACTAATGTATTATTTTAAAATTTTTATGTGCAAAAGAAATAGTGGTAGTCTTTTTCTCCCTCACAAAGGGAGTCTTCATGCTCAGAAATATTAAGTGGTTTGTCCAGGACAGTACAGCCATTGGAGGCAAAAGCTTGGACAAGGACCCTCTGTCTCCTTATCTTCTCAGGTCTGTTTTTGTTTTCTTCAATGAACATGTATCTATGAACACCGCTGAGACTGCAATTTCAGTTCAGTTCAGTTCACTTAGTCGTGTCTAACTCTTTTTCACCCCCATGGACTGGAGCACGCCTGGCCTCTCTGCCCATCACCAACTCCCAGAGCTTGCTCAAACTCATGTCCATTGAGTCAGTGATACCATCCAGCCGTCTCATCCTCTGTTGTCCCCTTCTCCTCCTGCCTTCAATCTTTCCCAGCATCAGAGTCTTTTCAAATGAGTCAGTTCTTCGCATCAGGTGGCCAAAGTATTGGAGTTTCAGCTTCAGTATCAGTCCTCCCAATGAACACCCAGAACTGATATCCTTTAGGATGGACTGGTTGGATTTCCTTGCAGTCCAAGGGACTCTCAAGAGTCTTTTCCAATACCACAGTTCAAAAGCATCAATTCTTCAGTGCTCAGCTTTCTTTAACTCTCACATCCATACATGACTACTGGAAAAATCATAGCCTTGACTAGATGGACCTTTGTTGGCAAAGTAATGTCCCTGCTTTTTAACATGCTATCTAAGTTGGCATAACTTTCCTTCCAAGGAGTAAGCGTCTTTTAATTTCATGGCTGCAGTCACCATCTACAGTGATGAAGTTAATAGAAACATCTCTTTCTCTATGTAGCAATACTTGGGCAGACTGTCTTATACATCAGACACTTGAAGACTGAATTATTATGTGTCAATACCTCAGAGCCAGTATCCTCACAGATTTTCGGATTTGCAAAGTCAAGAACTAACTGTAAACCGTGGTGACCTCAGCCAGATTCTAATGCCTCTTGAAGGCTAGACTGGTGGTCAGCCCTCCACCTGTGACATCTGCCTACTCTCTTTACTTGCAACTACCGCAGTGATATTACTTTTGTCTCTAAGTATACTTTTGCTAGAATTATAGAATTTTAGATTTTAACTCTATTGCTCCCATTCTAGCTAGCCTAATAAATTAAGGGACTATCATCCAATTAGAGACAGAAATTAGACTTGAACCCAGGTCTCTTGTGTTCCATTTCAGCTTCCTCTTCATTTTTCCATAGTATCTGTTTCTTCTAATCTGCCTTCCTTTGGGGGTTTGTTTTGGCAAGGGGGAGTTTCTTCTAGCAAATACTTTGTCTCCATCATCTATGCCTTATTCTAGTCTTTAAACTGTGGGTAATAATGCTTACCTCCTACGGATGCCATGAGAATGAAATGACAGAAGAAAACATAGACCTTGCTTAGGATGTAGTAGATGTTAAATGAACACTATATTCCATTCAGTTCTTTACTCAAGGTGTATTCTCAGACATTTCTATAATGAACTTGATTTCATTACTTTTCTCCACTAGACTAGAAGCCAGTGGTCTCCATCTTTGTCTATAATTGGAATCTCCTGGGGAACTTTCAAAGTTACCGATGCTGGGGTGGGCCTTGTTCCCAGAGGTTCTGATCTAATTTCTCTGGTGGCAGAGATAGTCCTTGAGTATTAACACTTAAAGTCTCTCCAGATAATTCGAATGTGCAGCCAAAGGCTGAGGAACAGACCTTGCCACCAAAGTATTGTAAGGGCTGTGTTTTAGTTTTACTCATCTTTGCAACCCTAGATCAGTAGAGCATCTCAGTGTGGGCACTGAGATGTGGGTTACTTGGAGGGACACCAATGGCCATATATTTCTCATTCCTTCCTTTGTTAATTCATTCAAATAATTCCATCTTATTCCAGCTTGTTCGTCCCTCTGATTTAGTTGAAGCTATTTTATAGTTTACCAAATCATTCTTTCTGAAATGATACGTTCCTGGAATACATCATTCTTTTCATTTTAGTGTTTGTTTGTTTGTTTCTAATCTCAGGCTTTCAGGAAATTTGGAGATTCAGTATTCATTAATTGAAATTAATGAACTAATGGAAGACAGAGAAGGAGAAATATTGTATGACATCCCTTATGTATGGAATCTAAAAAGGAATGATACAAATGAACTTTTTTACAAAACAGAAAGAGACTCACAGACTTAAAGAACAAACTTTGCTTGTCAGGGGGAAGGGTGGGGGAAGGGATAGAGAGTTTTGGATGGACAGGTATACTTTGCTATACTTAAAATAGATAACCAAAAAGGGCCTACTGTATAGTGTAGGAAACTCTGCTCAATGTAATGTGGCAGTCTTGATGGAAGGGGAATTTGGGGGTAAATGTATATGAATGGCTGTGTCTCTTTGCTGTTTACCTGAAACTGTCACAACATTGTTAATTGGCTATACCCCAATACAAAATAAAAAGAGAAAGAATGAGCACAGAAAGTCTTTTGCCCAGGAATAAAAAAGAAATTAATGGATTCATGCATTCATCCATAGTGTCAATAAGCATTTGTTCAGCCTCTGCAATATGTTGTGCTGGGCAAATGAGATACAAAGATGAAGAAGATGAAAACTGTTTTCAGAGAGTAGCAAGTCTATTGGTAAAATGAACATGTTAACAAATCATTGTACTATCACCTGGTAAGGGCTTTGAGAGAGGTATCACCCTCTCAATTGCTCATCAACAGCTGTGGTTATTTCCATATCTCTTTGGTTTAGTTTTTCTCCAGTTTGTGTGTGTATACACATATATGGTGTGTATATATTATATGTATGTGTATACACACACACTTTGAATTTGGGTGGAGTCATTTATGGAAGTAGTTGGAGATAGACATACAAGCCAATAAATAAGCAAAATGGCCAAGAAGTGCACAGGCTGATGCTCTCCAGATAAAACCCTAGAAGACTATCCATCTTTGTCCCTATCACGGGAGCATTTTACCATGACATTTTAATAGCATTGATTATTTATAGCAAAGATTTATTTCTATTCTCAGTCCTTTTCCATTAACACATGAAGTATTTTTAAATTTTGCAAACTTTCAAAAGTCTCTTTCCTAATCAGGGGGAAAATTCTTGGCAATTGAGAAAATTAAACTTCTTTCCTTATCTTCTGACTGAATTATACCATCCACCTGCTTTCCTGGAGGGCCCCTTGGGATACTTTAATTTTTGGATGACAAGGCTGGAGGATGGGCTCCGTTTAGCCAATGAAAATAAAATATTATACTCTGGGGGAGAAATAATAGAAAAATATTATTCTAAGCTTTTTTTTAGACCTCATCCATTCAAAAGTTAATTGGCTAGTATGACTCATTTTAAGCTCGAAGCTAAGTAAAAAGCACTTAGTATATGAGATTAATTAGTCAATCATCTTGCAAGTCTCTTTCAGAATTGGATAGAAAAGAAAGGGTTTTTTTGAAGGGGTCAGAAGGATATGAAGTATGAGTTGTGGTTAGATAAAGGCATCCCAGAGGAGACTGTGGAACACAAGAACCCTGGAAATATATGTCTGTCTGTCTACATAGAAGTTATGGTGGGGTGAGGGGGGTGATACTGAGAGACAGATCAAGAAAATGAGCCTCCTCTACATCATTTCTAGCTTGTCTGGGGCAGGATTTCTCAGCCTCTGTACTTGGACACTTTGAACTGGGTACTTATGTGTTCTGTGGAGCTGACTGTGTGTCATAGGATGTTTATCAGCATCCTTGGCCTGTACTCATTAGATGCTAATAGCACCTCCTTTGTTGTGAGAACTTAGAACATCTTCAGACTTTGCCTGGTTGAGAATCGCTGGTCTTAGGCAAGCCGAGGGTGATTGAAGGCTACTAATTTTTAAAATCCTTTAAAAAAAAAAAACACAAAATCTGTAATGGAACCTCAATCTACAGTCTGCTAAATAATAAGTCAATAATGGAAGGAATCCTGTGTTTATTATCCGCTGTTTACTAAGTGTGCAGTTAAGACCAAATTGTGAATGAACACCATCAGCAAATGAGTTAGATATGGGAAGGTTTGTTGTTCAGTCGCTCAGTTGTGTCTGACTCTTTGCGACCCCATGGACTGCAGCATGCCAGGCTTCCCTATCCTTCAGCATCTCCTGGAGCTTGCTCAAACTCATGTTCATTGAGTTGGTGATGCCATCCAACCATCTTGTCCTCTGTCACCCCCTTTGCCTCCTGCCTTCAATCTTTCCCAGCATCAGAGTCTTTTCTTCCAAAGAGTCAGCTCCTTGCATCAGATGGCCAAAGTATTTTAGCTTCAGCTTTAGCATCAGTTCTTCCAATGAATATTCAGGGTTGCTTTCCTTTAGGATTGACTGATTTGATCTCCTTGCTGTCCAAGAGACTCTCAAAAATCTTCTCCAATGCCAGAGTTCAAAGGCATCAATTATTTGATGCTCAACCTTCTCTATGGTCCAACTCTCACATCCATACATGACTACTGGAAAAATCATGGCTTTGACTATATGAACTGTTGTTGGCAAAGTAATGTCTCTGCTTTTTAATATGCTGTCTAGGTTTGTCATAGCTTTTTTCCCAAGGAACATGCATCTTTTAATTTCATGGCTGAGGTCACTATCTGAAGTGATTTTGGAACCCAAGAAAATATAGGCTGTCACTGTTTCCATTGTTTCCCCATCTGTTTGCCATGAAGTGATGAGAGTGGATGCTACGATCCTTGTTTTTTGAATGTTGAGTTTTAAGCCAACTTTTTCATCTTGTTTTTGCAGAAACTACCAGTTTTCTAAGGACTGAGGAGATGGGAGCAGATTCTCAGCTCACATATTCTATGTTTGGTTTTGTTTGTTAATTTATGCACATATATACTAATGAGGCTTCCCATGTAGCACTAGTGGTAAAGAATCTGCCTGCCAAGGCAGGAGACATAAGAGATGCAGTTTGATCCCTGGGTCTGGAGGATCCCTTGGAGGAGGGCATGATAACTCACTTCAGTATTCTTGCCTGGAGAATCCCATGGACTGAGAAGCCTGATGGGTTACAGTCCATGGGGTCATAAAGAGTTGGATGTGATTAAGTGTCTGAGCAGATATAGTAAAAAATATATTTATTTAATACCTGAATTCCTGGTACTGTATGTTCTTGGGATACATTAGTGAGCAGAACAACCACTTCTTAGCTGTATAACCTTGAACAAATTATTAGGAACCTCAATTTTCTTATATTTAAGAAGAGAATAATAATAATATGTGCTTACTCCACTATTAAATAACAAATGTAATGCATGTGAGGTTCTTAGTATAATGCCTGCATAGAATAACAGAAACAACAATAATTACTATAAAACTGATAATGATTTTATAGTAATTGTGAGACTCACCAGCTTAACCTTTCAGAAGAGGAAGCTGAGTTCAAGAATGTGTACAAACCTCATTGCCCAGAGCTCAGAGACAAAAGTGGGGCCACCTGCCTCTCTACACTCTTTTTCTCATTGAGTGGAAGTTTTGAGTATTACAGATATTAATAAAATGATGGAAACTTCTGAAAATTCATTCTTTTAAAGAAAAAATCATAATTGTCAGAAGCTGAACAAAGATTACCCATTTACCATAGATAGTTGAACAAAAGATCCATCTTAGTGTTTCATTTGTAAGCACCACAGTCTGGATGATTATCTGGGTAGGGTTAAGAGGATAAAAGCATGAAAGAAAAATGGAAAAAAAAAAAAAAAAAAAACCCACACAGCAGGAGCTTTCTTCAAAGGGGCCTTTAATTCACATGTGTTTGAACTCTTCTCTCCAACAAATTATAAGGCAGAAATTTCATATGAGGGTGAAGAGAGAGCATGCAGAAGCAGTAATGGCTTTAAGAAAGACATCTTAATGGGCTCTACACACACCATTGGAAATTTCTATAAGAGTTAAAACAGGAGAATAAAGTATAAAAATACCTGAAAAGTATGTTGGAGACAACCACTTAAATTTATGCACTGGCTTCAATTAAAATGTCCTCTGGTTTGACTCCATGCTTCTGTTGGCAAGTCAAGAGGACAGTCAGAAACCCCAGCTCTTTTCTGGACATGACATCTGTATTTGGAGAAGCTGAAAAGGGAGTCTCTGAAGGTCTTCATGATTCTGACCAGACCTCCACCCTTTCCTTCTACTCACAAGACTTGCAGCCCCACCACTACCGTCTACTTGAGACCATCGGGACTAATCATATTAAATCTTTATCCTTGTTTATTCTGTTACCACAGGCAGCTCAGGACTCTCTGGTCAGTGTTCTTCCCTGTTTGGTTCCATATATCCATCACTTGTACCCTCCCCTGCCACATACATGTTTAATAATCTCTCCACTTGCTTTATTGTTCTCTTTAGAACTCATCAGCATCCACCTTATTTATAGATTGTCTACTTTTTTGTTTGGTTTCCTTCAAAACTAAGGAAAATCTTAGTTTCATGAGGTGAGAGATGTATGTGTATTTTTGTTCAGGACCATATTTCCATCACATGGAACAATGCCAGGCATATGGTAAGCGTTCAGTAGCTTTTTGGTAAATTTAAAAAAATGAACTTGATAAAATGTCTGGATAGTGTGCCAGGGATTGTGCTGGAGAGGCACTGGGAGGTGGAATTAAGGATGGATCAAATAGAATCTCTGCCTTCTAAGGATATGTAGTATAGGAGGAGAGAAAATTATCACTCAAAGTGGGGTCAAACAAGTGTCTTAAGGAGTGTGGTAAAGACTTCCAATGCTCACCTCTGTCTTATTCTCTCCTTTCAAATTTATAGACTCATAATCTCTCATACACTTTGCCATTAGGGAGACCATGTGACTTTTGTTCTGACCACTGAATGGTTGTAAACAGAAGTGATGTGCATCACCTCAGGATTTAACAAATCAGTGCAAGATTCTCTACCATTCTCTTTTGGCATGTTCCAAAAGTGAAGCTTGAGAATGGAGAATTCTGTATCAGCTTAGACTGAAAAAGCACTGAATGAAGGTTGGATGACCTAGAGAGTCTCTGAGGAGCAGATTCAAAAAAATACTGCTAAGACCAATGTCAGAGAGCATACTGCCTGTGTTCCCCTCACCCAGGGGATTTTATGATCTTATACTTAAGCCTTTAATTTTGAGTTTACTTTCATATATGGAATAGGAAAATGGTCCAGTTCATTTCTTTTTCATGTAGGTATCCAGGTGTCACCACTTGTTAAAGAGGCTGTCTTTTGCCTGTTACACATTCTTGCCTCTTTTGTCATAGATTAATTGACCATATAAGCGTGGGTTTGTTTCTAGGCTCTCTATTCCATTCCATTGATTTATGTGTCTGTTTTGATTACTATAACTTTGTAATATAGTTTGAAATCAGGGAGCGTGACATCTCTAGCTTTGTTCTTCTTTCTCAAGAATGCTTAAGCTATTTGGAATCGTTTTTAATTCCATATGCATTTTATGATTACTTGTTCTGTGAGTAATTGTGTTTGTATTTTGATAGGAATTGCGTTGAATCTATAGTTTGCTTTGGGTAGCATGGACAGTTTGACAGTATTAATATTTCCAGTTTGTAAGTTCATATACATTTCCATTTGTTTGCATTGTCTTCGGTTTCTGTCATCACTATCACATAGTTTTCAGAGTATAGGTCTTCCACCTCATTTGTTAAATTTATTCCTAGGTATTTTTTTATGCATTTGTAAATGAGATTGTTTTCTTTATTTTTCCTTTTGATAGATCATTATTAGTGTTTAGGACAGAACATTTAGAAATAGAACACCGTCCATGGTTTGAAAAACTGTGACATCTTTGTGAGTTTCTATAAGGAGGAGAGGCTTTGTTTCCTTTTATTAGTGTGTTCTGTATTACCTTCTCTCTGACTTCAGAATGTCCAAACTCCAGGGGCAGCTGGGGGAAAGATAGAAGAGATGTACCTTTCATGATAGCAATCCACCCAGAAGAGCATAAATTGACAAATGTTTCTTGAGCATCTGTTCTATACCCACCACTAGATTTGGCATAAAGACAGATGCCAAAGGAATAGAAAACAGCATCTGCTCTGGAGGTGACTATGTACTTTACTGTAAATAAGTGCTCAATACGTACTGTATTAGCTGTAAGATTTGTAAAAATTTAAAGGAAAGGGAGATCTTTGAAGTCTGGAGGAATTTAGGAAGGGTTCCTGGAGGTGAAGATTTGATCCTGATCTTGAAAAAGGGCAAAATTTAATATAGTTACTAAGATTGCACTTACTGTTGAGCTTACAATGCACTAAACACAATGTGAAGATTTATATAGCCCATTGCATTCATCCTGCATATAGTATCTCCACTTTATAAGTAAGGAAATTAAGTCATGGAGATATTAAAAAATTTGGATTCAAGCTCTATGGCAAAGTTTGTTCCTTGTCAAAACAGATGTTCTTAATCATGAGGCTATCATGTCGAGGTGAAAGGATGAACAGGTCTTTTAAAAGGAAGAATGTATTGGAATGAACCTCACTTGTACTGTTCTCACACCCAGAAGAGCCTTAACTTTATTGATTTTCCAATATAAATTTCAGGTCCTTTATCCTTTTGGTTGTGGAAGAGGAATTAGGTGAACTGATCTTTAAATAGTGCCTTAAGCAATGGAACTGCTGAGCTATCAGCTTTGCTGAGTAAGCCAAGCTACCTCTTCCTATTTCTCAAGTATTAAATTCCATCTCAACTCTTTACTAACATAGATGTATAAGGAGAGTGAGGATTGGGTGGGACTGGTCCTAATTCATTGAGACAGCTGATAAGTCAGAATCCTTGGACTTTGATGAGGATTAGCATAGGTTAATAGGTTAATCGATGGCCTTTTAATCGCATTAGAACTCCAGTCACACAACTTTACCTGTGATGAGTGAGTGAGCATTGTGGTATCTGGGTCTTTGCTAGAATCATATGGCATGCTTAAAGGGTTAATTGGAGATAATTTATTAAAGAAACTCTTTGTAGAGCTGAGGGTGGGGTAAGGGAACCAACTGCAGATGGTGAGGCCTCAGAGTTTAGCAACATCAAAAAACCATTGCCACTTCTAGACATGAAGGGTCAAATAGAGGGAACAGTGTTACCCGAACTGATAAGAGCTAACCCTGTGTGAAGTAGAAAGAATAATGGACCCTCATCAATGTTGTGGCCTAATCCCTGGAGCCTGTGAATATGTTACCTGTATGACAAAAGGGACTTTGCAGATACATTTAAGGTTGAGGGCCATGAGATGGGAACGTTATTCTGAATTATCCTGATGGGCCCAATTTAATCCCATGAGTCCTTGAAGGCAAAGAACCTCTCCCCTGCCCATGGTCAGAGAGAGATGTCATGAAGGAAGAAGCATCTGAGAGATGCAACATTGATGGCTTTGAAGATAGAAGAAAAGGAGACCACTAGCAAAAGAAAATGGGCAGCCCCTAGTAGCTGAAAACAGATTGGAAACGGATTTTCCATTTCCAGAGGGCCTCCAGCGTGGAAGCAGCCTTGCCAACATCTTGATTTTAGCCCGTTGAGACCTTGCTGGATGTTTGACCTACAGAACAGTAAGATGATGCATTTGTGTGTTGTAAGCCACCAAGTTCCTGGTAATTTGTGGTAGCAGCCATAAGAAACTGATATACCATGCAAAAGAGGCTACTTGACAGGAGCTATGGGCTTAGATAGAGGATTGCAGCTGCTGCCCAAGTGTATTCAAATAAGTTAGGGAGCAAGATGAATACCCTGGCCTCTCTCTCCTCCTTCCCTCTGGGGTCCCTCCAGTGCCTCCCCTTGGTAAATCCATTAGCTGAAAGCTGCAGGGCAGAACAGCCTGGGTGATGCCTTTCCTAGTGTTTAGTCTTCTAAACACAGAGCACAGAGCAGGGCAGCATGAGGTGGAGATTGGATCTACAGGGGCAAATGGAAAAGAACCGGCGTGGAGGTTAAACTCTAGGGTGGAGGTTTCAAATGGTTGGATACTTGACTTGATTTCACTCATTACCGTAAAGAGGAGGGCCTGGCAGGAAGCATTGCTGAGGAACTGCTTTCAGACATGCGGTTGGATTAGCTCCATATATTTCATCTTTACAGCTGGAGAACAGATATGTAAATGTGTTTCATTCAGTCCAATCAATCAATCAGTAAAGTCAGTCATCATTCAACAAATCTGCTTGAAAGACTTGCTCTTTACTGGCACAAGGAGCAAGCTGGGGTGGGGTGGGGAAGGATATAGGAAAATAGGAGACACCACCTTTGCTCTGGAGGAGTTTAAAATATGTGAAGTGGAGGTGGAGTTGAGACAAGATGGAGAGGCAGAAAGACAGAGTCATCCATAATTCATGCATCAGGGCTGTATGCATGTGTCTGTGAAGGGAGAGGACATGGGGTGGAGATCAAGGGTAGTGGAGGTGGGGAGCGAATGTTCACAGACAAGGAGGTACTTAAGCTGAACTTTGAAATATCAGTAGAATATTTCAGTATGAAAAAGGGTAAAGAGCCCCCAAAGCAGAGAGAATGGCGTGAGAAGAGGAGAGGCCGAAGGCTTGACATTCAGGCAACAGCAAGAGTTTCCATTTTGCCAGAATAGAGGGTACTTGGGGCATCTGGTGCTGTAGGGTGGGGGCTTGAGGACTGATAAGGGTGGGTTAGATTATGAAGAATCTTAAATGAAACACCAACAGATACATGCACACACACACAGACAAAGCTTAATGGTGTGTGTGTGTGGTTTTGGTATAGATGTCATAAACTCATGAAAGTAGTTGATAAGGTCTGTAGAAATAATATGTTTATTATGAATACACTTGTAAAACAAAATAAGCAGAATGTGTGAAACAAGTCATTGCTTCCATAATATAGACATTTTCATCTCTTAAAGTGAATTCTTGCCTTATACCTCCACATACCCTGCTTTGCCCATTTTAATGGAATTTTGTATATCAGAATCAGATGTGAAACAAAAATACTGAAAGAATCACAAACTCTGAATTCCCTGAAGGTAAACACGTTGGATGACTTTCTTTACCTCAGTTGATTCTTGACCTCTTTCTTTCTGTACCCTCCTTGTCTCTTGCAACTTATACACACATGTGTGTGCACATGAACAGATACGCATGTGCACACACACACACACACACACACAGAAGAACCTTAATGCTGAAAGTTCCCTTATGCTTGCAAGAAGATGACCAGTGTCTCTCCCCTCACCTCTGAGGAATCACTGTGCCATCCAGCCATTTGGCTGACTCACCATATACATGATTTCATTACTCAGACCCCAGCCACTGCCTCAAACAAACATGCTTTGTCTTATTTAAGAAAAGTAACACTTCTGTTAAAAAAAAAAAAAAATGGAATAACTTTCTTCCTCAAAATCATCAGAGCACCTGGTCAGGGCTTCCTTGACATAGGTCCAGTTACATCCTTTATCTGTTGTGATGGAACGTACACCTTAGTGCAAGTGAGGCAGGCAATGCATGAAGAGATATGGCTGCTGTTACATAATTACTTTTGAATGCCTTTAGTAATGTACATTGTAACTTTGTGGTAATAGCACACTTATTTTCCAAGAACCTCAATAGCTAAACAAACTTGGGGAAGTAATATTGAATCCAGAGGAAGCTACTGCCAAGGATTCAAGAAACTCTGAGCTCTAGAGAAAGTGGGCTTCAGCTCTGTGGACCCAGTTTATCATCTATAAAATAAGAGTTTGGATAAAGCACTTCAGAAAGGCAATTAGGAGAGTAGCTGTTCAGTCCCTAAGTTGTTTGTGTTCATCTCTTTACAACCCCATAACTGCAGCATGCCAGGCTTCCCTGTCCCTCACTGTCTCCCAGAGTTTGCTCAGGCTCATGTCCATTGAGTCAGTGATGCTATCTAACCATCTCATCCTCTGCCACCCTTTTCTCCTTTTGCCTTCAGTCTTTCCCAGCATCAGGGTCTTTTCAAGTGAGTCAACTCTTCACATCAGGTGGCCAAAGTTTTGGCGCTTCAGCTTCAGCATCAAGTGTAGAGGTTAAAAACACCAATATGACTCAAACCCAGTCTGCCACCTGTTATCTGTGTGGGTATGACATATCAGTTCACTGAGTTTCATCTATAGAAGGATAAAAATAGTACCTAACTCACAGGGCTATGAGGAGGGATAAATTGAAGGATACAGTGAAGTGCTTGGCATTGTGGCTGTGTGTGCCTGCCTGTCTGTTTTACAAGTAGGCAAAATGAGGAGGCAAAGAAAGGATGAGACTCTCTGGGGCAGTGACATAGCCCTTTGCAGTCACATAGGACTCTCTTTGAGTT
This sequence comes from Muntiacus reevesi, assembly GCF_963930625.1. NCBI lineage: Eukaryota > Metazoa > Chordata > Mammalia > Artiodactyla > Cervidae > Muntiacus > Muntiacus reevesi. The sequence continues at coordinate 34,886,070 of NC_089265.1, read as the reverse complement.
GGGAAATTTGATGCTGTCTCTTGGAAGAAGGCACTGGGGCTAAGGTGCCACAGGTCTGTGAGACGGGCTCTGTCTAGTTATTTCTGGTAAAGATGTTTTAACATGTAGGAAAAGAAGCAAACCTAAACCCAAAAATGGTGATGAAAAATTACTTTCCAGAGAGAATCAAGGAGTATCAAATAATAGTGTTCACACACCCCAGTAGCAAATGCTTGCTGCATGCAGAAATGGAGCAATTTCTGGTTGGACCTGAACACTTGTCACCACTGGCTTGGCTTCACCTTTTATTAATTTTGGAATCAGTGGTGGATGAGGCCGCCTGTCATCCTTTCCTAACCTCTTCTCATTGGAATTGGAGAATTAGATCTGCTTAACCAACCTTTCATCAAGAAGCTGTGAAATAACCACAAACAGAACACAGCGAAGAGAGATTTATCCTGAATTAAGTACTGCAGATTCATACCTCCGTGGAATTACAGGAAATGATTCATAGTTCTGGCTGTGGAATTCTCAGAAGGTTAGAGGGTGGGGATTATTATTGTTCAGTTGTTAAGTCGTATCTAACTGTTTGTGACCCCATGGACTGCAGCACTCTAGGCTTCCCTTCACTATCTCCTGGAATTTGCTCAAATTCATGTCCACTGAGTTGGTAATGTTGTCTAACCATCTCGTGCTCTGCCACCCTCTTCTCCTTTTGCCTTCAATCTTTCCCAGAATTAAGGTCTTTTCCAATAAGTTGGCTCTTTGCATTAGGTGGCCAAAGTATTGGAGCTTCAGCTTCAGCATCAGTCCTTCAGTCCTTCCAGTGAATTTCCTTTAGAATTGGTCCAAATAGTCAAAGCTATGGTTTTTCCAGTAGTCATGTATAGATGTGAGAGTTGGACCATAAAGAAGGCTAAGTACCAAAGAACTGATGCTTTCAAATTGTGGTGCTGGTGAAGACTCTTGAGAGTTTCTTGGACAGCAAGGAAATCAAACCAGTCAGTCCAAGAGGGTGGGAATAAGACGGCACAACTCAGCCAACTGCTTGCTAAGTTTCTCAGGGTGTAGTCATAGATCATGTGGGTCCAAAACTTGCTCCTTAAAGAGTAGGGTAAGTCAGAGTGACCACGAAGTCAGAAAGAGATTGGGGCTACAGTGAAATGTTTGTTCTGTGTGGACAGAGCCTTGCCAAAACAAAAACAAAGAAGCAAAACTCCTTAAAATTCTAAATTGGGAAAGAGACATCTCCATTCCTTGTTTCCTATTCAATTCTCTTATGTCTAGAAATGCTTTAAATACTTCCCTCTATTCCTGAACTCTAAGACAATCACAAAGTTAGATGTTCATCTCTTTCATGTGTGTGGAAGGTGTTTCTTTGCTCAAGGAATGCACAGGATAGGCCCATTAGTATATATTTAGAGCACTGAGTTTTATCATTATCATCGTTATTATCATGGTCTTCCTGTCTGTTCAGTTTAATGTTTATTGAAAACACTGTCAGTATCTTAAAAGTCCTTGCCTTTAGCCCAAGATTACAAAAGGACTTCCTCTACTTGGCAGTGAGGGTAATTATCTTCACATGTATGGAGGTGGCCCAATACATGGTTGGGCTATCACACAAGAAAAACAATATCTCATTTTGTGTTTATTTGTTCAGTTTTTGCAATGCTGAACTCCCCTGTGGCTTTATTTCTATATGCAGTGGAATTTGTCATGAGGCCTGCCTATATTCATATATCATCTTTCATCTCACTCAAGTCATTCTGACAAATGTTTGTATTATTGCTTCACTTTCTCCTGATCCTCAAGCTGATCAGGACATCCATCCAGTGTTGCAGCGCATTCCTGTGTTACCACTGTGATGGAGTGTTCTTGGAAGACTCTCCAGTTCCTGACTTCTCAGGACCTTGGCTACTTTCCAAGGAATGTACCTTTGGAGAGAGTACTTATCAGTCCTGAGTTAGGGCTTTCTTGTCTCCACCACCTTGCATGTCTAATTCCTTCTGACTCTGGCCCAGATGAGGTTTACTGCCCACATATGTCTAAATAAATCGAAGATTACTTTTGAATAGCACTTCACATGTTTCAGAGCACTTTCTCTGATACCTAATTGTTTTACCAGTTTTTACTTAAGACAGGGAATGGGCTGGAGAATTAGTGTTTTCTAACTTGAAGTTGTAGCCTTGAGGCCAACTGTGGAGCTATTTACCGTGGTTTTCTTCAATAATAGCAAAGATGCCAGGCAGACATAGTTTTGGATATGATTGTAGCCAACAGGGTAAACTAGTTTTTTCAAAGCACATATGGTCTGATTTTCATGTCTATCTTGAGGAACCATATTTTTTTTTTAATTTAAAAAGAAAACGAATCTGGTGTACTTATACACCTGCATTTCTCAGTGATGGTATAAGCAGATACTTCATTAGTGTATTGGGATTCAGTAACCATCCCCACACATGTCTCTCTTGTTTGTTCTTGTATGCCTTAGAGAGTGTGGTTACTCGCTAATCAGTACCACAACCGCTAAAGGTCCTCCTCTCACTCTCATACTGGGAGAAAGCTCTTGTGTTATTATTGCTTATAATATTTCAATAAAAAAACAAGACTGTGAACAAACATGAAGGTTTTGCATCTTTAAGGAGCTTTGACATCATAAACCTACAGTGTTGCCCCATTGATGTTAATCTAAATCAACTGCAGGGGTTCTCCAAGTTTAAATTTACTGTTCATTCAGAAATCACACTGTAAGCACTCACTGCATTCCCCAGGCTTCTGGGTTGTTCTGCTTGTTGGACGTGGCTGGATATAACAGACTCCTGAATTAGATGTGAGATCAACTGAAAGTCCTTAGGGCATATCTTGCTGTGACTGCCCATGCTCTCAGGACCATTCTCTCTGGAGTTCTTCAACTCATAGGTTTTGACACTAGAGGAAAACCTAAGAACATCACTGACACTAGAGGTATTCTAGAATGCTCAGACAGGTTAAGGAAGATTATACAACTGACTAGTGGCCAAGTCAGGACTGGAGAGATCAAATATTTTAATTTTATCCTGGTGTTTCCACAGACACATGTAACCTTTTACATGTTCTTCCAGGTAAGAACATAGCAACAGTCCTGTGTCATTTGTAGCTGAAAAGATAAACTCAAGACAAGTAATTTTCTGTTGGTGTTTATGACAAAAGGCAATTGTTAGTGTGTAGCTAAAGAGCATCGCATTCATTCTTAAACCTTTTCTGATGCTCAAGTTTGCTTTAGAACCTTTGCCAAAATAAAAACCCGTTCTTGAAAGAAACCTCTGTCTCTGCTACTACATTCATCTCTTTGCTCTCCACAGCTATTCCACATCTTTTGGAATCTATTTATGTAAGATCAAAAGTTCACTGGGACTTAATGGGAAAGCAGAAATCACTATTCCAATACCTTTTCTACCTGTAAAACTCAATTCTCTAATTAAAAGAAATTGTTGTCATTGTTTAGTCACCCAGTCATGTTTTGTGCCCAACTTTTTGTGGCCCCATGGACTGCAGCACGCCAGGCCTCCCTGTCCCTCACCATTTCCCAAAGTTTGCCCAAGATCATGTCCGTTGCATTGGTGATGCCATCCAGCCATCTCATCCTCTGACAACCTCTTCTCCTTCTGCCCTCAATATTTCCCAGAATCAGGGACTTCTCTATGAGTTGGCTGTTTGCATCAGATGACCAAAATACTGGAGCTTCAACTTCAGCATCAGTCCTTCCAATGAGTATTTAGGGTCGATTTCCCTTAAGATTGACTGGTTTGATCTCCTCACACAAGACTTTCAGGAATTTTCTCCAGCCACCACAGTTTGAAGGCGTCAGTTCTTCAGTGTTCTGCCTTTATGGTCCAGCTCTCACAACAATATGTGACCACTGGGAAGTCCATAGCCTTAGTTATGTGGGCCTTTGTCGGTAAAGTAGTGTCTCTGCTTTTCAACACACTGTCTAGGTTTGTCATAGCTTCCGTGCCAAGAAGCAATTGTCTTCTGATTTCATGGCTGCAGTCACCATCTGCAGTGGTTTTAGAACCCAGGAAGAGGAAATTTGGCACTACTTCCTCCTTTTTCCCTTCTATTTGCCATGAAGTAATGGGGCTGGATGCCATGATCTTAGTTTTTTTTTTTAATGTTTTGTGTTAAGCTGGTTCTTTCTCCTACTTCACCTTCATCAAAAGTCTCTTTAGCTCCTCTTTGCTTTCTGCCATTAGAGTGGTGTTATCTGCATATCTGAGGTTGTTTATGTTTCTCCCACCTATCTTGATTCCAGCTTGTAACTCAACCAGCCTGGTTTTTCTCATGATGTGCTCAGCATATAGGTTAAATAAACAGGTTGACAACAGACAGCCCCATCATACTCCTTTCTCAATATTGAACCACTCAGTTATTCCATACGGGGTTTTAATTATTGCTTCTTGGCCCACATACAGGTTTCTCAGGAGACAGGTAAAATGGTCTGGTATTCCCATCTTTTTAAGAGCTTTCCACAGTTTATTATGGTCCACACAGTCAAAAGCTTTAGCGTAGTTGATTAAACTGAGATAGATGTGTTTCTGGAATCCCCTTGCTTTCTCTATTTCTTATTTTCCTTAAGAAATTAAGGAAATGTAAATTTGCTTCAATATTGCATTTCTGCAACACCAAAGATTTTGGATTGCTCATAAATTTTCAGAACCAGACCGACTACTCCTCTTGAGGATTTTAGGAATTAGATCAGTTGATTTATGCACACTGGGCACCACTTTTACTCCGCGGAGGTTTCTCTCCCAAGGGCTGACCGAAGATAAGCTAATCTGATTTTTCCCATTTGCAGTCTGGAACTGGTACATAAAGGCTCTAGTTACTCTCTTCTGGGATTTGGAGCTGGGAGTTTAGCCTGCGCTGGGATGACCATTTTCTATCAAGTGTACACAAAAAAGAAAAGTCTTGTTGGCAGAGAGAAAAAATAAATGTAATGCAAAAAGCAGAGATGAGGATCGTGTGGTCCCAAAGAGATGGCAACAGTAACTTGGGATCCTGACCCCCCCCATTTCTGGTTCAGTAACCACATAAGGTACATCTTTCCTTGCTTGTAAATCCCCACTGAGACTTAATTTAGTGTGAGCAGCATTCTGTTCTTGGAAAAACTATAGCCAACTGAGTTTAAGACAAGGGCAATCCCTCTCTTGTTCCCAAATAGCAGACATGGTGACAAAAGGACATGAAAACAATGTGACTGGTCTCACTTTAAATTTACACCCACAAACCCTAAGTGAGGCTTTAGTACTGCCAAGCATGCAACAGTGTTTCCCTGAATCAATTTATATTTCACTCTCCAAGTCAACTGTTTCATAATTTCTCCTCTTTCTTCAAACTTTCAACACTCCCTCCCCTTCTCACTCCCCTCTAATGACCCTGATTTTTATTTTGCTAGGAAAATAGGATCAGAAAAGAATGGTTTCATCTTCTCATAGACAACAGATTCACTAGTCTTCTTGTATTTTTGCTCATGAGCTTCCCCTCCTGTAAAGTGGATCAACTGCCCATATACCTAATAAGGCAACCCCTCTTCATCTGTACTGGGTTCCATTTTTCCTTGCTAATTAAATCACTTTGCCTGTTCAATTATTCCCCACACTTTCCCTTCTCTTACATCATTAATTTTTGCTTCTATACTTAATTAGCATTCAAAGATATCATGAGTTCTCATCTTAATAAATACTTATACCTGTAAATGAACATCATCTTTGATTTAGAACACCTGCTTCACTACCACTCCATTTATCTATGACTTTTTAACATCAAAAAATCCTTGCAAAAATTGTTAACCTCTTATCTATATTTTTTTTTCTCCTTACACCATGCCATTCAGGCTTTTATCACCACCATCAACATCTCACTCCCTTTAAGATCCACAGTGGTCTCCGTGTTCTCAAGTCCTATGGAAAATTTTCAAACTTCATTTTATTTAACTTTTTATCCATATTTGGCAGAATTGATGGCTCCTTCTTTCTTAAGGCATTTTCAGCATGTGGGGTCCAATAAACCACTTTCTCCTGGTTTTCCTATCTTCTTTCTGACTGCTCCTTCTCAGCCTTGTCTGCTGGCTCCCCTTCCTTCCTCTTCTAGACCATGTTTCATTCATCTTATGTCAATTTTGATATGCCAGGTTGTTTTACTGTCAGCTTGGTTAAACTAAGAACTACATTTCCCAGAATCCTCTTTCCTCTGCCTTCAGATTGAAACTGCTGAAAAGAAAACTTGAATGGGATTTGAGAAATGGAACTAAAGCAGAGTCATTACTTTCTGAAGAATTTAGGGTCAAATATGGTGATGAAAAGACAAAGAAGTGCCTAGCAGGTTCTTACTTGTGGTTCTTTTCTTTGGCTCCAAGTCAGGTTTCTGCCTCCTGATTTCTGGTCTTGTTGACCAGCAATGGTCCTAGTCACATGACCATATTCTGGTTATAGGTGCACAGAAGTGGTAGATGCATAGACGCATCACCTGCTGTGTTCCTCATGAAGGGGTCCTCATTTGGGGTTCCACTTTAGTGACTGGATGAGCCTAGCTTATCAAATTTCCCTGAAAGCTTCATCTTGACCACTTGTGTCAGTGCTTTGAGAATACTGGTTAATAACTTCTTCAGGTCCTCCATTCTCTCTTCTAGATCTTTACTGCTCCAGCTCCTCCAACAATTGTGTAAGGCCTAATTCCTATTAACAAATCTCTTGTCCCATATCATTCCTATTTGAATACTGAGGTAAATATTGCTGTGGCCAGAAGTGGTTCTAGGCAAATAAAACATTAAGGATAGCAATATGGTATGGTATTAGGATTCTGATATGAATAGATTTAAAGGGATTTATTATCTTGTTGTCAGTGGCAAATGGGACATTTTTAGACTATGTCAAGCAATAGTTATTGTCCTAATTATGAAATGTATAATTGAAATAGACAAATAAGCAGCTGGCACAACCTCCGTAGTGGTTCCCTGATCTGTGGAGTGAGGCTTTTTATCACAGGAATGACAAGATGGAAACCTCCAGAACTTCCTCTTCCTACTAAATCAGTACCCCAATAAAAAATCAATACTGAATTTTTTTTTTTTGTATGATTAGAGAGATTTGTTTTACCATCAAGGACTTGAAAAATGTGAGAGTGGTGATTCCTACCACGTCCTCATTTAATGTGCCTGTATGGACTGTGCAGATGACAGATCTTGGAGAATGACAGTGGTTTATCATAAACTTAATCAAGTGGAAGGGAACTCCATTTGTAACCTGTGACAGATATGGTTTCTTTACTGGACTAATGAATACATCCCCTGGAATCCATATGCAGCTAGTAATCTGATAAATACCTTTGAGTAGAGAAGAAGCTTGCTTTTAGATGGCAGTTAGCAATACACTGCTCCATCTCAGGACTATTCATCCCCTTTTAACAACTTTTTTTCTCAGGGACCTCTCTGCTTTCCCTTTACAAACGACATCATGCTGGTTTACCATGTTGATGATATTGTGTGTTCTAGACCTGTTGAGTAGGAAGTAGTTACTTTCCTAGAAATATGTGCCATAGTATTCAAAATATTTCTCAAAAAAATGTGGGAGATGCCAGTTTAGTCAGGCATTTAGGTCTCCAATAGTCTAGGGCATATCAAGATACCGGCTATGAGAGAAATCATAGATATTCATACAGTACCATGGGTTTCAGATATAACATAGGATTTGTTGGGTGGAAAACTTAAAATCAGAGAAGTAGTAGAATGCATACAGTTCCTCATGTTTTTATTACTCTGTTGCACAGTCTGAACACAGATGCCCTGTCTGCACCATGATCAAAAGTCCAGCAGAGACTTGCTTTAACCAAAAAGCTGATAAGTGTAAAGTGAGAGTCACTCAGTCATGTTTGACTCTTTATGACCCCACCAAGCTCATCTGTCCATGGAATTCTCCAGGCAAGAATATTGGAGTGGGTTGCCATTCCCTTCTCCAGGGGATCTTCCTGACCTAGGGATTGAACCCAAGTCTCCTGCATTGCAGGCAGTTTCTTTACTATCTGAGCCAGATGTACAAGAAAATAACTCCTGCTTACTCACTCCGTTATGTAAGTTAGCCTAAGATAGGGAGTGCCTGGTCTCTTGCAGTAAAAAGAAGGAAAATGGGAGGTCTCTGGGTCCAGGAACATGCCAGGGGAGAGGCATACTGGAGACCGAGGTCTGAATACTGAGGGCTCAGGGAATGGCCTGCTGAATGGAATGTTGAAATTAGCCAAAGGCTTTATCTCTGAATGCTGGCTGAGCCGTGCTAAGCCAACTCTCTGCTAAGTGTCCAAAAACGGGGAGGAGATGAGCCCCCAAAGCCATCTGGATTTGTCTCTCCTCAATGTCCCTTCCAAGGAAAGGGTATCGTTGCTGCACCTGGCTGCTCTTGCAGTTCTAAAGCAGTGCATCCGATTGTCCATTTTCCTTAGGAAAAATGGTCAGTTCCTTGGCTCGGTACTGATTCATGGGTAGTGGCTGATGGTTTGATTGGATAGTCAGAGACTTGGAAACAGCACAATTCAATGATTGTGTCAAGCAGTCCAGAAATAGTACATGGATAGAACTCTTCAGAATGGGCACAAAGTATAAATGTATTTGTGTTCTGTGTATTTATTTACAAAAGACCTCCTCCAGCAGAGGTCAGTATTAATAACCAGATGGACAAGATGATTCATGCTACAGATGTTAGTCAGCCCCTTTACCCAGCCATTCCAGCCATTGCCTAGTAGGTGAGGGTGGCCTTGTAGCAGTAATAGAGGTTTTACATGGAATCAGCAGCATGGACTTTGCTCACAAAGATCAGTTTGGCTTCATTCATTACTGAGTGCCAAACCCACTAGCATAGAAGCCAGCACTGAGTCCATAATATGTCACCACTCTCACAGGACATCAGCCAACCGCTTGGTGGAAGGTTGATTACATTGGGTTACTTCCATCATGGAAGGAAGAGCATTTTGTTCTCAGTGGCATAGACTCATATCCTGGATATGACTTTGTCTTCCCTGCCTCTGATGATTCTGCCAAAATCATCACCCATAGATTTCCAAAGTGCTTTATTGAGTGTTAAAATTTTCCACCCAGTATTACTTTTACCATGGAAATTATTCAATGTCAAATTCATTAGCATTGTTATAGTCCTCATAATTCTGAAGCAATTCATCTGAGAGGTCCTTTTGAGGCTCAGTTGTGGTTCCAAATGTGTAGCACTATTTTGGAGGGTTAGTGTAAAATTCTTTAGGATGAATATATGCTCTGAATGAGTGACCCATAGGAATAGTTTGTCTCTGTTACCTCTAGTGATCCACTGGCAGAAATTGTCCCTACAATTTTCTGCTGTGATGATTTAGAGTTCTTTTTTCTCCCTTTCATTTCATTTTATTGGGTTTGCAAACAAGCAATATAATATTGACCCTAGATTTTGTATTATTTTATGAGGTGGTCATTTAGATGTGATCACAGTGGGTAAAAGAGAATAGTCTCAGGAAAGAAAAAAGAATTTATCTTCACAAGCCCCAGGAGGTAAGGGTGGTCAGGAAACAGGTGACAGGAGCTGAGGGGAAGCATTAGGTCAGAGCCTTTTGGGGGGTTTCCATTGGAAAGGCAAGGCAGGGTAGGGTAGACAGCTTAGAAATGGCTAGTTTGAATAATATTGTGGGGCTTTGGGCTGTTTGTGGTTCCTGGTTGCCTGGTCCCCATTCCTCAGATTATTTAAATAGAGGAGGATTGCCTGAGATGGGAGAAAGCAATGGCAATCCACTCCAGTACTCTTGCCTGGAATCCCATGGATGGAAGAGCCTGGTGGGCTGCCGTCTATGGGGTCAATGCAGAGTTGGACACGACTGAAGCGACTTAGCAGCAGCAGCAGCAGCAGCCTGAGATAAGGAGGGGGTATAGGACACGCTGGGTCAGATGATCATCTGTGTCAATACTGAAATCACCTGGGATTGTGACACAACTGTCCTAATGAGTGGTGGTAAACTAGGGCTTGGGGTACTGAAGAAGGGCTGTTTTGAGGATTAGTATATGAGAGAAACAAGCAGAGGGGCTATACTTTGATTTAGCATTCTTAGTGAACAGTGGAAGACTATTTTTATCAGAGGGCACAAGATGTTTCACTAAACTGGAAGTTGAGAGACTGTTACCTGGTTGTTTTGGACTCCTCATCCCACTGAACCAACAGGCAAAGGAAAGAATCATTGTATTGGAAGGGTGATTGGTACTGTCAGTGGGAAAATTGGGCTTCTCTAACACGGTGAGGGCAGTGAGAGTGTATCTGGAAAGCAGGAGGTCCTCTGGGTGCCTCTTCCATGTCTTAAGTTAAAATTAATGGAATACGACGACAATCCAATAGAAGCAAAACCTTCAGCAGGGTAGACCTTTAAGGAACAGTTGTTTGAGTCACCCTGCCATCAGACATGTAGCCATGACCAGCCAGGGTACTTGCTGAGGACAAAAAGAATACAGATGGATAATGGAAGAAAGAAGTTATAAATTTCAGTTATGATGGCCTGACAAGTTACAGAAATACTCTTGTACTTCTAAGTATTTGTTCTTCCTTTGAGGTGAATATGTGTTGTGTGTATGTATGTGTGTGTATGTGAAATGCCATTTGTTTTCTTTGTTTTTTCTATTCCTCTTTACTCTCCAATATAAAATATATTAATAGTGTTTAATGTTTAGATATCAAAAGAAGTGTGTGACTCAGAAAAGAAATGAACATCCAAAAATGGATAAAGAAACAGAAAGCTTATGCATCCTCTTCTGGGGAGTATTATGTTGTGCATTATTAGTTATATCAAGGATAATTGTATCATGTTAGGTAGAAACATCATTTTGCTGTTGCCTCTATTTGGAAATTAAATATGGTTAAAAGAAGTATATGTGGACAACAAGCTGACAGGTATGAATATGGACTAATTTGGATTGCTTAATCCTAGCAGTACATTTCCAAGAATCTCCTTTCCTGACTGGTTCCAAGTTATGGTTGGCCAAAACAGGAGCTTGTGTGAGATTTAGAGGGTAGAAAAACAAGCACAGAGACACCCAGTTTGTCCTCATTCTGTCCTGCTCTGCATCCAACTCCTCTTTCCAACAGTGAGGCCTCTTATCCAAGCATCTCCACCAGATGTTTCGCTGTGGACACACAGAAATAGTAGCTGCACAAAGATCACAGCTCTTAAAAACTTGTGTTGCTGGTTGTACTTTGTTTTTCAGATTCCCCCAGGTGCCCCAACTAGTCTACCTGCACCAGCACTTCAGGTGGACTGCTTAGAGACTTCTAAGTCTGCAAGGCCCCCTTCCAGGCCCTTTCTTTCCCCGCTACTCCCATACTTTTATTAGAGATCACAAATTCCTCATCCCACAGTGAGCACAGTGCTTTGCCTCTGTCTTTGAACCCTAACTGCCGTAGAGCCTACAGAACATCTGGCATGTAGTAGATGTTTGATGAAGGTAAAGTAAGTTTGTGAATGTGTGTGTCTATGTATATGGTATGGATAGGTAAGTTGCTGAAGACTCCATATTAGAGATAATTGCTGTTCCAATTTGCTCTAATATGCATTTAGCATGGGTAAAATTGAGAATTTATAGCCCTATGTATTGAGAAAGGGAGTTTGGAATAGTTCTTGGACCTATGACCATGGACCTATGGTGCTAGGTGAGACTAGTTAAATATTGCATCCTCAAACTTGTTCTGTTTCAAACATCCAATTTACTCTTGATTTCTAGGATTTTGTTGAATTCAGGAATATAGAAGTCAATGATTTGTGACATAAAATCATAAAGGCGTTGGATATTTGAATGATGCATTAGACAAAGTAACAGTAATGAAAACAACCAAAACCCAAAAGACAGTAGAAACAAGCACAAAATTCCTAGTCTTTGAATGTGTATACTTTCTGCAACAAAGCAAAATGAATTTTAAAACATTTTCATTGAAACTTCAGAGAATACTCAAAATTTCCTGGTGAGGAGGATATAAGAAATTAACAGTTTTAATTAGAATATATAAACTGTTATAGATATTATATCTGGTTAGTGGACATCTTTTAGTAATTTTATTTAAAAAAATAAAAATATTTATAAAATCTCTCACAAATATATACACAGTGTCAGTCCTCTTGTTCATCTTTCCCCATGAGATTTTTAAGTTTTTACAACAATGATAGTTATTGGTTACTATTGGTTCCACCATTCATTTTTATCCATTAAGGTAAAAAATTCCCTCTCCTTTGATTTGTCTGGCTAAAGTGATAGATTCTAGAGTGGTATATTTTCCTTGAGAGCATTTTTTAATCTTTAAAGCAAGTGAAAAAGGTGGGAATTGCATTTCCAATTTTAGTGTCCAGGGAATTGAAGATCAGAGAGATTATCTAAATGATGTATTCAGGGTCACCCAATGAAGTCATGAGTTTAACCCTGACCTATATTCCTTCCACTGTCTTGCTTCTATTTTATTTTTGTATCATTGCTTCCCTGATCCCATGAATGGCTGTGCATTGTTTTTATAACTATTGCCAAATTTCCCTCCAGAAATTGCACCAATGTACATGTATTCCTATCAGAGTAGGAAAGTTTCATTTTCTCCAATCTTCATCATCACTAGCTAGATTTTCCATTTTCCTTTTTTTTTTTTTTTTTTTTTAGAATTAAGAGGTGATTATAAAGATTCTTACTGGGGTAGAAGGTGAGAATAATCTGATATCTCAGGTATTTTAAAATCATAAATGTCAAGCCTTTGTGTTTGAGTGTGTCAGTTAGTTCAGTTCATTTCGGTTGCTCAGTCGTGTCTGACTCTTTGCGACCCCATGGACTGCAGCACGCCAGGCTTCCCTGTCCATCAGCAACTCCTGGAGCTTGCTCAAACTCATGTCCATTGAGTCGGTGATGCCATCCAACGATCTCATCCTCTGTCGTCCCCTTCTCCTCCCACCTTCAATCTTTCCCAGCATCAGGGTCTTTTCCAAGGAGTCAGTTCTTCGCATCAGGTGGTGAAAGGATTAGAGTTTCAGCTTCAGCATCAGTCCTTTCAATGAATATTCAGGACTGATTTCCATTAGAATTGACTGGTTGGATTTCCTTGCAGTCCAAGGGATTCTCAAGAGTCTTCTCCAACACCACAGTTCAAAAGCGTTAATTCTTCTGCGCTCAGCTTTCTTTATAGGCCAACTCTCAGATCCATACATGACTACTGGAAAAACCATAGCTTTGACTAGATAGACCTTTGTTGACAAAGTAATGTCTCTGCTTTTTAATATGCTAAGTTGGTCATAGCTTTTCTTCCAAGGAGCAGGTGTCTTTTAATTTCATGGCTGCAGTCACCATCTGCAGTAATTTTGGAGCCTAAGAAAAGAAAGTCTGTCACTGTTTCCACTGTTTCCCATCTATTTGCCATGAAGTGATGGTACCAGATGCCATGATCTTAGTTTTCTGCATGTTGAGCTTTAAGCCAACTTTTTCACTCTCCTCTTTCACTTTCATCAAGAGGCTCTTTAGCTCTTCTTCTCTTTCTGCCATAAGGGTGGTGTCATCTGCATATCTGAGATTATTTACATTTCTCCCAGAAATCTTGATTCCAGGTTGTGCTTCATCCAGCCTGGCATTTCACATGATGTACTCTGCATATAAGTTAAATAATCACGGTGACAGTATACACCCTTGACGTATTCCTTTTCCAATTTGGAACCAGTCTGTTGTTCCATGTCCAGTTCTAACAGTTGCTTCTTGATGTGCATACAGATTTCACATGAGGCAGGTAACGTGGTCTGGTATTCCCATCTCTTTAAGGATTTTCCACAGTTTGTTGTGATCCATACAGTCAAAGTCTTTGGCATAGTCAATAAAGCAGAAATAGATGTTTTTCTGGAACTCTCTTGCTTTTTCTATGATCCAACAGATGTTGGCAATTTGATCTCTGGTTTCTCTGCCTTTTCTAAAACCAGCTTGAACAGCTGGAAGTTCACAGGTCACATACCTTTGAAGCCTGGCTTGGAGTATTTTGAGTATTACTTTGCTAGTGTGTGAGATGAGTGCAATTATGTGGTAATTTAAACATTCTTTAGCATTGTCTTTCTTTGGGATTGGAGTAAAAACTGACTTTTTTCAGTTCTGTGGCCACTGTGGAGTTTTCCAAATTTGCTGGCATATTGAGTGCAGCACTTTTACAGCATCATCTTTTAGGGTTTGAAATAACTCAATTGAAATTCCATCACCTCCACTATCTTTGTTCATAGTGATGCTTCCTAAGGCCCACTTGACTTCGCATTCCAGGATGTCTGTCTCTAGGTGAGTGATCACACCATCATGGTTATCTGCGTCATGAAGATCTTTTCTATATAGTTCTTCTGTGTATCCTTGCCACCTCTTCTTAATATCGTCTGCTTCTCTTAGGTCCATACCATTTCTGTCCTTTATTGAGCCCGTCTTTGCATGAAATATTCCCTTGGTATCTCTGATTATCTTGAAGATCTCAAGTCTTTCCAATTCTGTTGTTTTCCTCTATTTCTTTACATTGATCACTGAGGAATGCTTTCTTATCTCTCCTTGCTATTCTTTGAAATTATGCATTCAAAGGGGTGTATCTTTCCTTCTCCTTTGCTTTTCACTTCTTTTCTTTTCACAGCTATTTGTAAGGCCTTCTCAGACAGCCACTTTGCTTTTTTGCGTTTCTTTTCCATGGGGATGGTCTTGCTCCCTGTCTCCTGTACAGTGTCACGAACCTCCGTCCATAGTTCATCAGGCACTGTGTCAATCAGATCTAGTCCCTTAAATCTATTTCTCACTTCCACTGTATAGTCTCACAAGAGATTTGATTTAGGTCATACCTGAATGGTCTACTGATTTTCCCTACTTTCTTCAATTTAAGTCTAAATTTGCCAATAAAGAGTTCATGATCTGAACCAGAGTCAGCTCCCGGTCTTGTTTTTGCTGACTGTGTAGAGCTTCTCCATCTTTGGTTGCAAAGAATATAATCAATCTGATTTTGCTATTGATCATCTAGTGATGTCCATGTGTAGAGTCTTCTCTTGTGTTGTTGGAAGAGGGTGTTTGCTATGACCAGTGTGTTCTCTTAGCAAAATTTTGTTAACCTTTGACCCAGTTCATTTTGTACTCCAAGGCCAAATTTGCCTGTTTCTCCAGGTATCTCTTGCCTTCCTACTTTTGCATTCCAGTCCCCTTTAATAAAGAGGATGTCTTTTTTGGGTGTTAGTTTTAGAAGATCTTGTAGGTCTTCATAGAACCATTCAACTTCAGCTTCTTCAGCATTACTGTTTGGCTCATAGACTTGGATTACTGTGATATTGAATGGTTTGCCTTGTAAACAAACAGATCATTCTGTCATTTTTGAGATTGTATCTAAGTACTGCATTTTGAACTCTTTTTTTTTTTTTTACTATGATGGGTACTCCATTTCTTCTAAGGGATTCTTGCCCACAGTAGTAGATATCATGGTCATCTGAGTTAAATTCACCCATTCCAGTCCATTTTAGTTCACTGATCCCTAAAATGTCGATGTTCACTCTTGTCGTCTCCTGTTTGACCACTTCCAATTTGCCTTGGTTCATGGACCTAACGTTCCAGGTCCCTATGCAATTTTGTTCTTTACAGCATTGGACTTTACTTCCATCTCCAGTCACATCCACAACTAGGTGTTGTTTTTGCTTTGACTCCGTCTCTTCATTCTTTCTGGAGTTACTTCTCCACTGATCTCCAGTAGTATATTGGGCACCTATTGACCTGGGGAGTTCATCTTTCAGTGTCCTATCTTTTTGCCTTTTCATGCTGTTCATGGGGTTCTCAAGGCAAGAATACTCAAGTGGTTTGCCATTCCCTTCTCCAGTGGACCACGTTTTGTCAGAAGTCTCCACCATGACTCATACATCTTGGGTGGCCCTAAAGGCCATGGCTCATAGTTGCTTTGAGTTAGACAAGGCTGTGGCCCATGTGATCAGTTTGGTTAATTTTCTGTGATTGTGGTTTTCATTCTGTCTTCCCTCTGATGGATAAGAATAATGGAAGCTTCCTGATGGGAGAGACTGACTGAGGGAGAAACTCAGTCTTGTTCTGATGGGCCACGCCATGCTTAGTAAATCTTTAATCCAATTTTCTGTTGTTGGGTGGGGCTGTGTCCCCTCCCTGTTGTTTGACCTGAGGCCAAACTATGGTGGAGGTTATGAAGAAAATGGCAACTGTCCTTCAAAAGGTCCCATGCACCCACTGCCACACTCAGTGCCCCCAACCCTGAAGCAGGCCACCATCAACCCATGCATCCACTGGAGACTCCTGGACACTCAACGGGCAAGTCTGAGTTAGTCTCTTTTGGTGTCACTGTTCCTTCTTCCTGGGTCCTGGTGCATACAAGGTTATTTAAAGTAAGCTTCAGTGGACTTTTGCACAATTGCCTTTAATTGTGTCAGGGCTTAGAATCAGCTGGAGTGTTAGGTCTTGTGGGTTGGAATTGGCTTCTAGGTATCAGACAGAGTTGCAAGCTACTGGTTAACTGAGGCTCTCAGCAAACAGTGGGACCTGAGGCTCCTCACTGAGAGGGCTCAACAGTTTTCTAATCCTATCCTCATAGCCTAAGCTTGGTTTTACCACCAAGCTCAGCAGACAGTTGGCCCTTCACTGTCTTTCCTGTTGATTCAGAGAAAGATAACACTTCTGAAGGACTGTGTTCACTGGAAATGAGTATGAAATCCACACTCTTCTCCCAGCATAAGGAAGTTCTAGCTGCTTCCTGGAGCTGCTCATCCATGGAATCGGGTCCTAAGATGTTCTAAAGACCTTTCAGTTTCCTGTGGTTTTCTCCACCTTCTCCATTCCAGCACTGCCAGTCAGTGCAAAGAGCATGTGAATCTCACTTTTCTCTTCTTACAGTGCATGGTGGTGGTGCTTTAGTTACTGAGTCATGTCCGACTCTTGCAGCCCCAGGGACTGTAGCCCGCCAGGCTCCTCTGTCCATAGAATTCTCCAGGCAAGAATACTGGAGTGGGTTGTGCATACTTTTCTTTTTTCTTATCTGCTATAATTTCTGGCCTTTCAGGAAATAAATTTTGATACGCTCTCTACCTTCCTTGTAGAGAGAAAGAGGGAATTCTAGAGTCTGGAGCTTGCTTTAGTTAGGATTCTTCCAAATGCAGACCATAAAATAAGAATCTGGGTTCAAGTAGTTTATTTGGTTAATCATTCCAGTTAGCACAAGACAGAGAATGAGGAAAGTGATCCAGGGAATGGAGAGAAGATGTAAAGGATGCATTGATCTGTGGGGCTACTGCTGTGAATAACTGAAACTCAGTGCTCTTAGAGAGGTTCTGAGAAACCATGTTGAATGTGGTTCATAATTGAAGGGTGGAAAAACTGGGGTCTATCCACCCCTTATTGTTAGAAATCACCTCTTGGTACATTGGATCCTTGGCTGCTGATTGGTGCACACTTCAAAAGTGATGACCCATTGATCAGAAAACCAAATAACTTGGTCTGTATTCACTACTATATATTCTCCAATGGATTCCAAGAAATCATTTTATCCTTCTAGCCTGCTTTTCTGTATAAATTTGAAGGCATGTGTGTGTGTATCTTCCTGATACTAACAGCTGCTGAGGGAGTGGAGGCAGTGTACTGAGAGGGAATCAGATGAGGCTGGCTTGGTTGGCACTGTGCCGCTGGGGCAATTCTACTGCAGTCGGAGACCTACTATATGTCAGATTGGAATCAAACTTCCTGTTGCTGAAAATCACAATGCCTCTGATCTCAGCACGATCAGATAAGCTGCCAGAAAATAACATCTTAGATATTCATTTAACAGGAGGAAGGGGTGTTGATAGAACTGTCTGGCTTTGAAAATTCCTACAAGACGGCAGAGCCGGCAAAACTTTAGTAGAAGTACCAGAGAGACAGAAGCTAAAAGTATGGCAGAGAAAAAGGATGTGGGAATCTTTGAAATGTGTTCCCTTTTAAGAACATTAGACAAGCACATGGCAGAGACTGCATACCCCTTAATTATTTCCTGGCCTCTGTGCTCACAAACAAGCACCATTTCCAACATGAGAAAAAGGAAAAGAATGATTATAAGAAAGCACAGAAATGTTCTAGAAATTATACTGGCTACCACTTGCCTTAAGCACTGGGATGATGCTGGATCTGGGGACATGACCTGAATGATGTGCAAACTTGCCCTTTAGAAGCTGTGAAGGTACTAATCATGGTAATATTCCATCTGTGAGTCTCGACCCTTGTGGTTTCTCTTTGTATTCCCCGTGCCTACCTCCAAGGCCTGGTCCCATCATTTCCTACATAAGTCACTGAAAAATCTTTCAGGGTCCTCTTTCTTTTCTCACACTGTGTACCACTCTAATATTATGTCTTCCTAGCAGAATATTTATCACATCATGCCACTGCTCAAGAAGTGACAGAAATTGCTACCAGGTAAGATGATATTAACTTAGTGAAGATAAGAAAGATGGAATACAGTATTACACAATGAATCTGTATCTAATGCCACATTGTTTTGGTTTTCCTTTAAGTCCTAAATCTAGAGAATGTATGTCATATAGAGCAGTCTTGAGTAGTGTTAACGGTAACTGATTATCAAAATGTAACCATGGTGCCTTCATTAGATTTGTCAGGCAAAGTGCTACGTGGACATCAGATATATCCTGAATAGAAGCTGTCTTAGATTCTTGTTTGTGAAGAGCCTTATATCACCATTTCCCCATGTATATGAATGCATCTTACACTGTTTCTAACCCATGGTAGTCCCTCAGGTAGTACTTGTGAATCATTGAATCAAAAGAGCATTTGCCCTTGGCATTCTTGGTTTTCCCTAGATGAGTAAACTGGGAAATTACTTTGTGTATATGAGAATATAGGTTTTGTTTTTCTGCTTCTACTTGTTAGAGGATGCAGAAAAAATTATGGAAAACTCTAAAATACCATGAAAAGAAATACAAGACAAAATAAATCCTGGAGGCCTGGTAATAATTAATGATGTCATGTATCTTCTGAGTGTGTGCATGATGGCCAAGTGAAAAAGGCCAGATAAATTCCAGGTTATGTCAGGGGAAGTATGAGATCATAAATTCTTGTTGTAAAATTATATCACCAATTTTTAAGTGAAAAATAATTTTTAAGAAACAACTACAGAATATCTTCTAATGCCTTACTGCTATTCAAATCTTAAGTATAATACTTGAAAGAAATCTTAGAGAAACTGCAAAAATCTAAGGAAACACTGTCTGAGTTTGAGTTTTTTAAGGATAAATGGTTGAGATAAAACTACCACTTTCCTAAAATATTCATAGAGCTATAGATGTAAAGAGGATACTATAGGAGTGTGCTCTGACCCAAATATGGGAAGTTCAAGAAAAAATAGTTATTCACCAAATATTTCCTTTGTGTCAGGATATTTGCTTGCTGCCTTCATATGCATTTACACAAGAACCCTCAAAACACCCATACAAATTAGATATTACCTCCCATTGAAAAAATGAAAACACTGAGGCTCAGACAGTGTTCAATAATTTGATTGTTGAGATTTTATTTCAGATTTGCCTGATTCCAAATTCCAGTTTCTCTCATCAAAATCTCAGTGTAATTAAACAGTAGGTCATGTGTCTCTACCTTCCTATGGAGGAAATATTAAGACAAATTTTTTTTCTGTTAGGCTCAGTTCAGTCGCTCAGTTGTTTCCAACTCTGCGACTCATGGACTGCAGCACGCCAGGCTTCCCTGTCCGTCACCAGCTCCTGGAGCTTGCTCAAACTCATGTCCATCTAGTCGGTGATGCCATCCAACCATCTTATCCAGTTATCCTCTTCTCCTCCTGCCTTCAGTCTTGCCCAGCATCAGGGTCTTTTCCAGTGACTCAGTTCTTTGCATCAGGTGGCCAAAGTTTTGGAGCTTCAGCTTCAGCATCAGTCCTTCTAATGAATATTAAGGACTGATTTTCTTTAGGATTGACTGGTTTGATCTCCTGGCAGTCCAAGATCCAACTTGAACTGTTTCCCTCTTCCTGCCTAGCTTTTCTTCAACCTTTCCTTTGTTAATCCTCACTTCTTTTGCATGGGCTTTGCCTCCATGAAAATGGGCAGGAATTGGGTGTAACGTAAGCTGTCCATGTTAGCTGTGGTAGGAACTCTTCAGATGCCAAAGTCCCCACTATTACTCTGACTGACACTACAACTGCATGCTTCTGATCCTTTATTATCAATCTTGCACCATTGCTTTTCTCATAGAAGAGTTCAGAGGCATCTGCGATATTTATTGTTCTCATGTTTCTACCAAAAGTGGGAAATTAAATACAGATTGAGGAAGCCATGCAAGCTCCACTCAGCTGACCATGCTCATTTATGTTGTCTGCCTGTCTTGGAGACGTTTGAGTTTGTGATTCCTGGGATAAAAACGTTCCATGAGCCTTGCTTGGTGACAGCAAGCCCATCTGATGAAATCATCTCTCTTGTATGAAGAGAGGTTTAGAACCTACATGTTTAAGCAGCATTTCTCCTTTTTCTCTATATTCCCTGATCGTTTTTCTAAATTAATAATGTCCAAGTACTGGATTATCTAGGCCAACTATCACACCTGGAAAACTGGTTAAAATATACATGCCCTATCCCCTGGCTCTCAAGATTCTGATTCAGGGTTTGGAAATCCTTTTTTTTAGCAAGTTCCCTGGGTGAATCCAATGCACTGCTATGTTCAGTAACCAATGACAAAGAAACAACTCTATAGGGAACGATACTTTAGGACATGTATCAGGCTGCTGGAGAGCATTCGAGGGGAGGCAGAACGTCTCAGTACTTATATGAGTTGCAGTTATAGACTGTTGAATAAGCCTGAATGATCTGTTTTATGCCACAGACACCATTGTCAGATTATCCTGTCTCTTCCCCCTGCCCCTACCCCTTCCCCCCAACCCAGCAGTTTACATCCCAGGCCAGTTAGGACTCTGTTTCTACAAACTCTAAGAAAAAGCAGATTCTGGAGATTTTAAAAAGAAGCATAGCTCTTCAAAACACTCACCTTACAGACAGGGACTTAAGTCTTAGGAAGATAAAATTTTCTCTCTTTTGCTCTCTTTGCTCTAATAAGCAGACTGCAAATATAGAGGCCATTAGATAGTGGACAGTCTCATATCCTTACATAATTTCCAAGGTTGTTACTTTTTATGTGCCATCCTTGGTTGGAATTCATTTGGTGTTGAATTTTAGATATGGAGGTTCATTGTATATGCACTCCAAATTAGAGATATTAACTGCTTAGTTTAACTAAAACTATAATTAAGGTATTTAAAATGCTTAGGGTTAATTATATACACTTAAGATTTTCACATCCCCCTGGTTAATGTATTACATATAGCTAAAAATGTGGAATACACATCTGAACTCTTACTACACAGGTGGACCCAGAGGAAGTAATAAAAAGTAAATTGTACTTGTTACCAGGGGAAGGGTTGGTTTGAAAAGGTGAAGCATTAGGTGTTAATTTCTACCCTGAGTACATGTTTGACTGATGGTTGATATGCAGGACATCTGCATGAGTAACGATTTTGAACACAATCTGGTTGGTTTGCAGTGGTGGTAGTTTAGTTTCTCAGACATGTCCGACTCTTTGTGATACCACAGACTGTACTCCATCAGGTGCCTCTGTCCTTGGGATTTCCCAGGCAAGAATACTGGAGTGGGTTGCCATTTCCTTCTCCAGGGTATCTTCCCAACACAGGGATCAAACCCCAGTCTCCTGCATTGCAGGCAGATTCTTTATCATCATCTGAGCCACCAGGAAAGCCCAGTTTGGGATAGTCATGGTTTTGGTATTGTCTTGTTCTCTAGAACCAGTGGTACCAGGAGTTGTCTTGGAGGATAAAAGTCCTAGCAGTCTAAAGGAATAAGAGTTTTAAGTTTTTACTTTCAAATGTGCTCCAGTCCATTTTTGTCTAAAGTGTAACCTCCTTTCATCTTTTGGGGGGAAATTCACTGAATTGAAGAGAAACAAAGCCACATCAGATCTTGGTCAGATTCCCTCAAGAAGCATTCATTCAGAGCTCACTTTCAGGTTCAGAGTTGAGGCTTTCCTGGCTTTTGTTCTGTACTGTTGTTGCACTTGTGTGTCATTTTGTAAACAAAATGGTGTACAGCAGAGTGCATTTATCACACAAGAAAGGCAGGTTGCAGAACCATGGGAGTGAATTTCATTAAACTGAAAAGCTTTCTCTGTATTATGATTTTTACTACTGGTTTATAGTAACTCATCAATCTAAAATAATTTGAGAGTCAAAATTCACCTATTAAATGGGTTTACTTAATTCATTATATACTCCCCCATCAGCAGTTCTTTGCCCTAGTTTCTGATACATTTTTTGATGATCGTGGTTGACTATATAACCAAAATTCTTGAAAGTTTTCCTCACTAGTAAACATTTAAGGAATTCTGTTTTAGTAGCTCCAGAGTGCACCTGAAGTGGATGTTAATGTGAAGTCTGATGGCTACATAGTGTAGCAAGGGTCTGGGAAATAGAAGGAAAATGATCACAGGGTCATATTCTGGCCAAAGATAACAATGTGCTTAGCTCATACAGAGAGTTATATTAAGCTGTCATCCTTTGATGGGTTTCACGGGATTAAACATGGATGGGTTTGCAGTGTGCAGATGTGCATGGCTTCAGACTGGAATGTTGTCTGTTTGTGCTAAGGGTATTTCCTGACTCAGTCCAAGACCTAGAAGTGTTGACAGGGAGCTCGGGTGAAGTATAGTATAAAAGGCCACTGGGAAGTTTTCTGTCACCATAGCCAAATGATTTCATCTGCAATAGATCATAACCATCCTTCGGATGAGTACAATCAAGGAGGTTGTTTTCTCTGGCCTGTTTCTTTCTACGCTGCTGTTTTTGGTGCATGTTTGGGTATGTGTACACACACATGTGTGTATATTGAGCAGACAGACATATGTCTTGATACCAACAGTCATCTAGAAAGTCATGTCTTGTTAACTCTAAAACTTTATCCTTTGGCATTTACACTTGGATGTGCAGATAGGAAGGCTTAGTCTTGTCAAAACAGTGTTATGTGTCTAAATGAGAGAATATGTTAAATTAGAATCCTCAGGCATTGTGACATTCATCATCACCCTGGTGCTGTACATTCATGTACGTTCACACACACACACACATGCACGTGTGTGCCCACACACCACATATAGGCACACACTAGTGGTTGAAAAAAGTACAAGGTTTCCTTAGCAAAGGGGAGTTTCCTGACTCATTTCCAAACAGAAGCTTATTTTCTACCTCAAATTAAATGGCCAGTGTTGCACTTAAAGCATTAAGGCCTCCAAAGTCAATAATTCCTCTAACTCATCACTTTACCCTTCACTTAACATTGGTCACTGTTTCCTCCTCTAGCCATTACTTATAAATACATCTTCTATCCTCATTTTTTTCATCCATTAGTTCACCCTATCAGGATTTTGGCATAGAGTCAGACATAGATGTATAAATAATACCATACAATTCCACTGAGCACAACCAACATTTCCCAAGTGTGTATTTTGTGCCAACTTTTGTGCTAAGCACTCTAGGCAGTGTAAGAGTGAAGATTCATGGGCCAGAGTTTATTTTCCTAAGGAGTCTCCAGAGATACTTTAAACTCATAGTCAGATGATCAGTAGTATTTACTGGGCATCTGTGGGGTATAGGAACTGGCTCGTTGCAGTTGTGAAGCATGTATTTCAAATGCCTTTTCTAACTTAACTGGTTACTCACAAGACCTTTCTATTTCAAGTACTCATAATCATGTGGTGACATGACTGAGGGGGTTGAGAGAGGCTGAATAAAAGCACCTGTTTCACCATTGCATGTAAATGGAGAGAGATAAAGAACATAGCTTTGTTCATCATAGAGGCAATTCATCCACTTAGTCATCATCAGCCATGAGCCAAGTCCTTGTGTTATATTTGGATTATTCTCATGGTAGTGACAATATGGACTTCCCTGGTAGCTTAAGTGGTAAGGAATCCTCCTCCAGTTCAGGAGACCCAGGTTTAATCCCTTGGTCAGGAAGGTCCCCTGGAGAAGGGAAAGCGAGCACTTTCCAGTATTCTTGCCTGGAGAATTCCATGGACAGAGGAACCTGGTGGGCTGAAGCCAATGGGGTCACAAAGAGTTGGGCACGACTGAGAGATTAACACTTTTACTTTTCACAGTGACAATATGTTTGCATTTATTTACTCACGCTAGCTGGCCTGGGCCCCTTCATGGCAAAGAAGAGCTACTTTTGAGATATCTTGGTAATAAAAAGGGTATTAGAAAAAGGGAGTTCAAGTCAAGGACTAGGTTTCATGCATGTCATTTGCTGAATAATTAAGCCATATGGTCACTTGGGACACATCAGAGACACCCAAAAGATATCTCAAACTAAGATGATATGAGTATAATAGGATAATGTGAGATACTGATTGAGATCTTTTCCTTCCTTAGAGAATAGTGAGGAGTGCAAAAATTCCAGTAGAAGTGGTATCCTGTAGAGAACAGAGTCATTAAATTCTCCATGCCTGAGTTTTTGAAAAATGCCTGGTTCTTCTGTGAGACTCCCACTCAATTCCTGACATGAACAGAATTAAACTTGTTTGATGATCTGTGACAACTGGAGTGATAACTGGGGACTGAAAGAGTCAGGGAAAGGGAAATGGTGTTCATAAGGAGCAGAAAAAAGAAGAAACACACAACTTGTCCCGTTCCCTCCATCAAATGGAATTGGACGTTGGTGAGCAAGCGGAAGTTTTCACAGAGCTTGTGGGCACCTGTGTAAAGGGTGACTGTCACTTACTCCCCATGGGCCAGTGGGGAGTTGGCCCCATGGGCCAGTTGGCTGAGAAATGAGACACGAGTGACGCTGATGCGTCCTGATGTTGCTAGAGTAGGACAGAGAGCACCATGCAGACAGCGGTGGGTTGCCGTCAGGCCAGGCAGGGTTTTCATGGCCCACTTGTTGAGTGTTTGGTTTCTGAGAGGTCTGGAAATAGATCTTACCACATAAGCCCCCAGACTGGGGTAAAATAGAGAAGATGGGGGAATAAGATCTTCTTGGTGGGGATCACTGTGGCAGGGGACAGAGAGAAAGGCATGGTTATGCTGCTGTCTGGAGATGAGCTGAAGAAAGCAAAATATCTCAAGAGATTATTAATATGGAGACTAGCTGCGTGGGATTGAGTCCCCTGTCAAAGAGTTTGGAGGTCTGCAGGTGCCACTTTATAAACTACATATAAGAAACTAGATCAGCAGTGATGACCAACAGAAAGAGAAAGACATTTGCTTGTCTAATCTGTGGCTACTCAAGTGTACTAGATTCTAATTATTGCCATAATAAATTACAACAAACTTTTAAGAGAACATAGCTTTGTTCTCCTACAGTTCCAAAGGTCAGAAGTCTAAAACGAGTCTTAAGGACCTAAACTCATGGTGTCAGTAGAGTCGGCTTCTTCTGGAAGCTTTAGGAAAAATTTCTATTTCTTACCACTTTCAGTGTCTAGAGTTTGGCATTCCTAGGCTCATGGCTTCATCACTCCAATATATGATGCCATCACATGACCTTCTACTGAATCTGAAGTCTTCTGCATCCTTCTTATAAGGACATTCGTGATTATACTGAGACCACTCAGAGCCTCCAGGAAAATCTCCCCACTTAAGATCCTTAACTCAAAATTATTATGTTGAAATTCTAACTTCTAGTACCTCATATTATGTCTGTATTTGGCAATATGATTTTTAAAAAGGTCATTAGGTTAAATTATATACTCGCAGATATGAAAGGAGAAATAGACAACTGCATTGCAATAGTAAGGGTTATATTCATCAATGGATAGATCAGACAGGAAATTTATGAGGAAATGCTAGACTTGACCAGTAGACTTAATGTACACATACAGAACATTCCACACAACATCAGCCCAGGGCACATGCTTCTCAAATGTACATGAAACATTCTCCAGGATGGATCATATCACAAAACAAGCCTTAACAAATGTAAGAGGACTGAAATCACATCTTGTATCTTTTCCAGCCCCAATGGTATAAAAATAGGAATCAATAATAGGAGGAAAACTGGGAAGTTCACAGATGTGTAGAAAAGATGACATAGGTATCACATGAACAATTATATGCTAATTCATTGGATAACCTAGACTAGATGGATAAATTATTAATGCTAGAAACATACAACCTACTAAGGCTAAGTCATGAATAAATTAAAAAAAATGTGAACAGATTATAGTGGTTGTTTGGGTACTGGTGGAGAAGGAAATGGCAACCTTCTCCAGTACTCTAGCTTGGAAAATCCCATGGATGGAGTAGCCTGGAAGGCTACAGTCCATGGGGTCACAAAGAGTTGGACACAACTGAGTGACTTCACTTTCTTGGGTACTGGGGTGGTGATTGTGAGGAGGAGCAGAATGAAGGAATTAGAACACAAAAAGCTTTTGGGAAAGATGAATATATTCAGTATTATTATGGACTAAATGTTTGTGTCTCCCCAAAATTCACGTGTAGAAGCCCCTAACCCCATTTTGGTGATATTTGAGCCTTTGGAAAGTGATTAGGTTTAGATTAGGCAATGAGTGTGAGTCCTCATGATGGAATTAATACCTTTATGTGAAGGAGACATCTCTCCTTCTCTCCTTCTGTGCACAGAGAGATTTCATGAGCACACGGTGAGATGGTGGCCATCTGCAAGCCAAGAAGAGACCTATCAAGATTTGAATCTGCCATAACCTTCATCTTGGACTTCCCAGCCTCAACTGGGAAGTTGAGAACTATGAGAAGTAATGTCTATTATTTAAGGCACCCAGTCTATAATTTTTGGTTATAGTAGCTCAGTCAGGCAAAGATCCTCCCCTTGACTGTAAAGCTGTTTAAAAATAACATTTTCCATATTCTTACTGCATAGGCATTTAAAGATTTCAAAATTATATCATGAGGTTACTATCAAAGACATTTAGCACCTGCAGGTTACAAGTTGAGAGAGGGGTGCAGAAAAGGCATAGGAAATAGATCAGAAACATGTTATCCAGTGTGAAATATAGTTGTTATACAATCAGATTCTCTGATTTATATTGTGATCTGATTAAGCAGCCTGAGCTATTGGCTTCTGACCCTTTACAATGAAATCCGGTGTTTATTTAGAAATTTCTCTTAATGAAGAAAAGAGATAACACGGATTTGAATCACTGACATAAAGTGTACCCTTCAGCCTCTTGAAACAACCCAAGAAAGAATACTAAACATATGAAAATTACATGACAGAAATGGAGGAAAATAACCTTAGAGTAGAAAAGGGGGTTCGGTGCCCTACTTCAAGCCCATTTCTTAGTAAACCCTCCTCAGGAGAAAGAGTAGATTATCTTATCTTAAAGACTGCCAGCCTTTTACATTTCCTAATTCAGAGTGAAAGTGAAAGTTGCTCAATCATGTCCAACTCTTTGCATCCCCATGGACTATACAGTCTGTAGAATTCTCCAGGCTAGAATACTGGAGTGGGTAGCCTTTCCCTTCTCCAGGGGATCTTCCCAACCCAGGGAATAAACCCCGGTCTCCCACATTGCAGGGGGATTCTTTACTAGCTGAGCCACCCGGGAAGCCCTCCTAATGCAGAGGGACACAGCAAAGTAGGTGGAAAGGGCCTGGCCTGGGAGTCCCACATATCTGGGTGTCCTTGACTAAGTTACTTGGCCTGAATTATTACTTAGTGCATATAAGAAGAGGTTGCACTCGATGATTTCCCCTGTAATTATCTGTTTTAATTGTCAAGAATCCAGAGTAGAATAAGTTAGGAGCTTGGAGATATTGTAAGAAGCCTATACCTGGTGTTTGAAACCTTCATTAGTAAATGTTCAACATAGCCTTGCTCTCCTGCTCGCTTCAGCCCAGTTTCTCGAGACTGCTTATGCTGCACTATGCTCATGTTATTTACATTTTCAAATGCTGGCCAACTTTCAGAACAATAGAATTGGATTTGTTTTATATCCAATGTATTTAATGAGCCTTCTCCACTCTAATCATTATAAGTTACAATAGGACAAAATTAAAATGATTCTCATGTTGGAGGAGTTGTTTATCCGTTGTGAGATTATTCCAGTCGTCTCTAAACATCTGAAAAATTTTCCTTGCAAAATAAAGGGCATTCCCAGAAGCGTGAACAGCCCTGGTTTGAGGATACAACTAAATGGCAAAGCTGAGGAGGTAAATCTCAAGACTGCTGTTTTCAGAGGGAGAGCCTGGGTTCTTTTTTGGCCCCACCATAAGAATGCTTTGCCCTGAGAACTCTGACAAAGTTTTCCAGCATTCCTATACCCACTAGTTTCAAGGAAAATGTTAAAGCTTGGGAAGATTCCAAGTAAGTGAATGAATAAAGCTCAGTAAGATTACAAATAAGTGAATGAGTCGAATTCTTGAAAAGCACTTAATTTATTTTTTTAAGTGGAGTGGATTATCCCAAATAGGAGTACATGAGAGATGAGTGAAATAGGTTATCCCCCTCACATTTTCTTAGTGAAATGGGTTATCCATTCCATGCTTGACAAGTATGTGTTGATGGAAATGAGGCATCCACCCTGCCCCTCACCCTTTACTCTTCCAGCCTCGCTCCAAAGAAGAGGAGAAGAATCCTTCCAGAACTCTTGCCATAGAGAAGCTGCTTGTCTGATGCAAGAGGTGTTTAATAATGCAGCACTGCTGGGAGTGACTGTCCCCCTGACACAATGCTGGCCCTTCCTTCTGGATATTATTAGGCTTAGCCTATTGTTCATACACCAAACCTTCGGAAATCTATTGTTATAAATGACCCTGCTCTTTTGATGCTATTCATCATTTCTATAAATGGAACAACTCTTCCTCTTAAAGTAGATATTTCCTTCCTGTTCTCACTTAGAATGTGAGATGGACAGTTTCTAATAACTACATCTATGTGGTGTGGTAGTATGCCATTAAGAGATTCAGATTTTGAAATTAGATGAGATGAACTTATTCAAAGAGTTCACTTGCCATTAGGAATGTGACTTTTAGACAGCCTGACAAACATAGGTATGACAGCGCCAGCTGTTTACAGTAGCCGAAGAGTATGGAAAAGTATAGATGACATCACAGTTTTCAACTTTGCCTCCCAGGGGGAGGTTCACGTGGCGTGTGTGTGTGTGTGTGTGTGTGTGTGTGCGCGTGCGTGCGCATGTGTGAGTGTGTACTTTTGTGTGGGAAGAACTGATTAAGCAGTCTGTGTAAATGAGAGTAGTCTCTCATTTATCCATCATTAAATTGTGTTTATCTACTCATTAAATTGTCTCAACTTTTTTGAAGTGGTGCCTTTCGCTGTGGTGTGTATACAGCCAAGTAGTCTAGCAAATGACCTTCTGACTGAAGAACCATTGGTTGAGCAGTTCTAGAGACCATAGTTGCACTGTATTTTGAGTGAATTGTGTCTCCTGCAGTTGTATTGTAGCTCTGGCTATCTTGATTTCTGCAGCCAGTTTGATGCTTTTCAAAAACAGGCCTTCTTACAGAATGCCCTGTTTAAGGCCTTGTGTGTCTTCTAGAAGTACCTCCAATGTCTGCCTCACCATCTAAGTTTTTAGCTATTACTGTGCACCAGCAGTGATCAGTTCTTCCCCATTGTCTGTTGTTATGTTTTTTCTTTTGTTTCCTGAACCAGTATGTTGGTCTACCCATTCTGCTTCCTAATAGCATCTGGGTTTGTTCTTTGATAATGCTGAAGTGGGAAAGGAACTTTGCAATTAAATTCCAGCTGTGCCCATTACTAACTGTGAAATCATAAACTCTCTGGTCTGAGTTTCTTGTTTGCACAATGGAAGTAATAAAATCCACCTCCTCGGATTATGAGATTAGGTAGGATGCTATCTATGGTTGCTCTGCAAATTGTTAACTTGGCTAAACTAATTTCTCCAGATTTTCCTTCCTTGTATGCTTCTGGATAGGACAGACTATAAGAGAGATTCTTGGGTGAGTTTTAGAGGGTGAAAGGGAGGTAGTAGTATAATCAAAACCATTTTATAGCTCAGAGATACTGTTGCTTATCTGCAGGCTCACCTCATTGACCAGGTCTGTAATTGCTCCCCCTATTCCTGCCTTCTGCAATTTCTCAGATTCTTGATCCAGCTTTAGCTCTGGGTTGAAGGACTCAAGCTTCTGGAAGATATCATATCATCAAGATCAGAGGCAAGAGCAATTGGCAAGTTTCAGTGATCATCATGGGCTCTAGCTCATGCTTGTGCCCTCTGGCTTGTCCATGCTCCGCTTTACCTTACATCTGTCTTCTTCTGCCTGCTGTGTTCCTGTGGACTTGAATTCCAACACCAGATCTGAAGACAGCTGTCTTATAGGGACTGTTTAATCAGCTCCCACAGTTACATAACTCACATTTCTGTAACAAATTATTTTTAAGCAAGCACAGACTCAGAGTTATGTCTTTCAGTGGCTTAAGTGATTGAACCTTAGCTGATTTGATATATAAACTGTAAGTGCAAAGATTATGAAAGGCACTCATTAATAGATAAATGAATGGATAGATGGATGCATGGATGACACGGACTTACTGGCCTACATGAGGATGGTAAAAATGAGAAACTTAAACTTACTGAGCACCTGCTGTATGCCAGAAACTATGCTATGTGCTGAAGAGACAGTTGTATAAAAGTCAAACTAAGTCCTTTTATTCATGACAGTTGCAGTTCAGTAGCATTATTTAATTTTGTTAACTTTGTTGACAGCTTGCCTGGATTCCTGATGACAATATTTAAAGACCACATGGCACATAGATAATGTTTAGGTTATTAAAGAAGGCAGATAATATATCTACACCTTCCTATTTTTCCCCCTATGCCTTGGCATCATATCTGGTCCATAATATATATTCAGTAAATGTTTAATGAATGAAGGAAATCTAGAGAAGACCTAGTTCTCACAGGCAGCAAAGGAGACTGGGCATCTGTTTCTCTAGGAGATATTGGGTGTTAGTAAGGAACACACAGAGCTTCCCCAGGGGCTCAGTGGTAAAGAATCTGCCTGTAATACAGGAGACGTGAGTTCCATCCCTGAGCTTGCTCTTGGAAGGAAAGCTATGACAAATATAGATAGTGTATTAAAAGGAAGAGACATCACTTTGCTGACAAAGGTTTATGTGTAGTCAAAGCTATGATTTTTCCAGTAGACATATATGGATGTGAGACCTGGACCATAAAGAAGGCTGAGCTCGAAGAGCTGATACTTTTGAAATGTGGTGCTGGAAAAGACTTTTGGGAGGCGCTTGGACAGCAAGGAGGTCAAACCAGTCAATCCTACAGGAAGTAGACTCTGAATAATCACTGGAAGGACTGCTGCTGAACTGAAGCTCCCAGTATTTTGGCCATCTGTTGGGAAGAGTCAACTCTTTGGAAAAGACCCTGATGCTGGGAAACATTGAGTGCAGGAAAAGTGGGGCGACAGAGGATGAGATGGTTGGGTGGCATCACCAAATCAATGGACATGAGTTTGAGCAAACTCTGGGAGATAATGAAGGACAGGGAAGCCTGGTGTGCTGCAGTCTATGAGGTCACAGAGTTGGACACAACTTAGTGACTGAGCAACAACAACGAAGGCGCACACACTGGCCACACTGACCAGAGTTTCTCTTCCTCTCATTAATTCCTCCCGTAAGGAACATTCCAACCAAACAGGAAGCTCTAGGGGTGAAGGGCCTGGCTCTTTTTTGCTGACATAATCTTTTAGCAGATAGGCCATTTCCCTGACATAAGCTGGTTTGTGGTCTTGGGCTCTTCAGAATCACCATCTCTTTACAGTATGATATTAACTTAGCCATGATTTTTCTAATACATTGTGTATATTTGATGTTTAGGATATCTAGAGAAAAATACACACTGTAAGGCAGGCTCTGGTAAGGTTACTGCTTACCAGGGACTATGCTAAAAATAAATAGCAAAACTATGGCATGGATAGCAATAGTCAAAGCAGGTGTCCAGAGTCCTGGAGGTCCCCTCCTTGCCTGGTTTTAAACCTGTAAGTTCTGGGCTCCAGGAGGATTCAAGAAGTCTGGGAAATGGTTGAAGATTTAGGTTGGTTCTGGAGAATAGCCAGGGGCTCAAAATGGAAGCATGTTAATATCAGCGACTGATAGAGGTGAACTAATGCACCGCAGCTCAGTATCAACTCCATGCTCACTTGGTTTTCCCTACTCCAGGCACGTAATTCTTGCTGCTGCCAGAGTAGTTTCATAAAGTCTATATTTATAACAGTAACCCAATGATTTTATAAATTAGGGCTTTACAAAGCCATCCATAGATTTGTTCAGAATCACTGACCCTACATTTTGCAGTACTATAAATTAAGTGTATTACACTTTTTAGCTTAATGTAGGTAACTTATTGTGAAAGTAGTCTATCTTTTGGTCTGAATTTCTTCTCTGTAAGTTTGAATTTCGTTGATACGTTTCTGGTACACACCAGTGTGCTCGAAGATGTCACATTCTAGTTCTCATCTGTCTTTCGGTCTCTGTCTCGCACACAGACACACCCCCCTCACCTTCCACCTCT
Source organism: Muntiacus reevesi (assembly GCF_963930625.1). Classification (NCBI taxonomy): domain Eukaryota; kingdom Metazoa; phylum Chordata; class Mammalia; order Artiodactyla; family Cervidae; genus Muntiacus; species Muntiacus reevesi. The sequence goes on along the minus strand of NC_089265.1, from coordinate 34,853,471 downwards.
TGTGAGTTGGAATCACTCAGTTTACAGCTCCTGATGGAAGCAGTTTGGTGACTGACCTGTGCGGTAGCATCCTCCACGTGCTGGACTTACGGGTAGTGAGCCACAGAGGCAAGGGAACTTTCATGCAGACTACTAGAGCTCTTCTTCTGTGTATCTCCTTCCCCTCCTGTTCTCTGCCCCCCAGATTCCAGCCCCCTTGGCCTTCACCACCTCTGGTCTCTTCTCACCTCAATGAGATGGTTGTGCTTTGCCTGTGGAGCCCCCGCTCCTCCCCACCTGCTCAGTGCCTCCAGGCACGAAGCCAGGGACTTTCACGGGCTTGCAGTTCGCTTTAGCTCAGAGATCACAGCCCTAGCCTGTGGGTTGTGGAATGTCTGAAAACTTTTCGTTTCCTTTATCTTGCTCAGTTTTCCAGTTGTTTTGGTGTGGGGGAGGGTCAAGTTCAGTACCAGTAACACAATGAGGCAAACCCAGAAAGTCTGCCTCCTTCTTTGAGGAGTAAGGACATGATGCTCAATATTCTCTTTCTTTTTCTGGGTGCTCTCCCTGTGGGGGTGTGCACATCCTTCTCAACATGTTCTGGCAAAGGATGCTTTGGAGAAAAGAATCACTTCCTAATTAAACTCCAAATTGAAAACCATTCCCCTACTTTGAGAAGAGACATGGATGCTGTGACATGCCTGACTTACTGTGGGTAAATATCACTGGACACTGTCCCCTTTACTAGCCCAGAGCACATGGGTGCTCATTCTTTAACATTTTCATATCCAGTGTCCTATAAACTACACATTTCCATGTATGCACTTAGAACATAGGACTCAACACAGAAAGTCTTTATCTAAAGAGAAATGACCCTGGAGGCCTCTCAGCCTTGCTCTGGAGAAGACTGTAGGAATAACATTCAGTTCAGTTCAGTTGCCCAGCTGTGTTCGACTCTTTGCAACCCCATGGTCTGCAGCATGCCAGACTTCCCTGTCCATCACCAACTCCCGGAGCTTACTCAAACTCATGTCCATCGAGTCGGTGATGCCATCCAACCATCTCATCCTCTGTCATCCCCTTCTCCTCCTGCCTTCAATCTTTCCCAGCATCAGGGTCTTTTCAAATGAGTCAGTTCTTCCCATCAGGTGGCCAAAGTATTGGAGTTTCAGCATCAGTCCTTCCAATGAATATTCAGAGTTGATTTCCTTTAGGATGGACTGGTTTGATCTCCTTTCTGTCCAAGATACTCTCAAGAGTCTTCTCCAACACCACAGTTCAAAAGCATTAATTCTTCAGTGCTCAACTTTGTTTATGGTCCAACTCTAACATCCATACATGACTACTGGAAAAACCATAGCTTTGACTAGATGGACCTTTGTTGGCAAAGTAATGTCTCTGCTTTTTAATATGCTGTCTAGGTTACTCATACATTTTCTGCCAAGGAACAAGCGTCTTTTAATTTCATGGCCGCAGTTACCATCTGCAGTGATTTTGGAGCCCAAGAAAATAAAGTCTGTCATGGTTTCCATTGTTTCCCCATTTGTTTACCATGAAGTGATGGAACCGGATGCCATGATCTTAGGGATAACATTAATGACTCCTATTTGTGTATCACCTCACAGCTTATATAGACTTTCACATCATTATTTCACTGAATCCTTGCAAGTTGTCTGTGAGGTAAACAAGGCAAGTAACATTTTCCAAGTTTATCAGAAAGGAACTAAGGACTCCAAAATTCTTTTTCAGGTGTCTTCAACAGCTTTATCCTGACTCCTTTTGGGACCATTGTCATGTATGCAACTTAAATGCCAAGTGTGTGATGTGACTGGAATTGTATTACTTTATATAATTTAACAATGTTGCTGCTTCAATTGTCTTAGTTTTTAAAGAAGTAGCCTAAGTTAATTAAAAAGTGTGTTGCAAATGTGTTTGTTCTTTGCAGTTCAGTTAATCATGCTTGTGGGTAGCTAAGCTTTCACCCTGTGAGGTCACTAAGTAGTGGCTTTAAATAAATGGTCGATATAGCCTCTGGATGGAAATAATTCCAGTATGCCAGCCTTAAAAATTTGTTTGTTATAGCACCTGATCAGAATGGCCAACATAGCTGTAGATATAGAATAATGAGATGGATCTTTTAGGGGACTGTGGATACAATGATGTGATAGATACCACTGGACACCCTAGGCAGGATTCACACCTTTTCTTTCTAAATTATTCCTTAACTTACTAATTTAGAAGAGTAATTCTCTAGAAAAGGCATTTAGTTGACTAATCAATTAATATAAAATTTTCTGAGTACCCACTGCATGCCAAGCTCCATGCCCCACCCTGCAAATGCAAACTGAAAAAGCAGATCTTAGGGAAGACAGTAAGTTCATACCTAACTGTAGCAGATTTTGGCAGGTAGTGAAGAGAGGAAGCCTCATTCTGTGATCCTGTAGTGAGGGATCTTTTACCATTTAGAGGTGATGGGGCTGGAAATTGTGTCCAGTGGGAATTATCTGAAGGTTCTCTAAGAAGGAAATTGTCCCTGGAGTCTGTGAACAGAGACATAGTCTTCCTGCACATTCCAAAGTAAAAGGAGAGCTCTGAGTGCCCTCGGTGGCTGGGAGAGAGTGCTAACTGGAAAAGAAGACAGCAAGGTGAAGAATCAATCCGTGCTGATGGCAGAGAAATGGGTCAATAGCAGAAGATAAAAATCCTTCTGTGTGAATGGAAGATGCTGATTTAATAATAATGCTGATAGAAATAACATTACTATTAGCTGCCAATGATGGCATGCCTAATATGGGCCACATATTGTCTCAATTAAGTACACAGAAGTTAGCTGTCATTACCCAGTTTTACAAATAGTAATACTGAAAGGCTCTTGAAGGCTAAGTTACTTTCCCTGGGTTACACACCTAGTGAATATCTGTGTGACTCAAAATCTCTACATTGACCCTCAGCTGGTAACATTAAATAATACTGAGTGACTGTATGCCTGCTCAATGATGATATTTTAGTTGAGGTTGAGTAGGCTTTAGTTTAGGCTTGGTGATGTCTCCTTTTCTTTATTAAAAATGTATTTAGATGCACTGAGATCAGCATACTTAGAAGTGAGCAGTTAGTGTCAATCTGTAGAGCTGTCTAGAGTAGGAATTGCTCCTTTCTGAGTGAGGGGCTTTTTACCAAAAATGTAGGCAATTCCCGTAAAGCAACTCTGGCTGTTTGTATAAAGAGCATTGATACAGAAGAATTAAGTGAATAAATATTAGTTTGCAACAGAACGGAATAAATGGAAGCGGCAAGGGGCAGGGGATGCTAGTGGGAGAAAAGAAGAGTTATTAGGCTATTTATGTCTTTTCTGTGGCCTTCCTCTTGCTGTCTGGCTAGACCTGGTCCTGAATAAGTAGCTTCAAGCACTGGTTGGTATCTTGCCTTGCTCAGTAAATTTGTTCAATGGGCAAGGGAAAATGATTATTTCCCATTGCACTGTTGTTAGAAATTGAAGTCCCCATATAACAGAAGCAATTTTTCAGTTCTGTTGAGCTGCAGTTTTCTACCTTGTGAAAAAATAAAGACTGTGCAAAATATATACTCTGATAATTTCAAGCTTTAAACCTTCAAAGAAAATTCACGTTTTTTTTTTTCTATTTAAGGAGCTATGAGTATGTGTGTGTGTGTGTGTGTGTGTGTTTGTATTTATGCACACATACACATAAGCATATAAAATAAAATTAAAGGAAAATTAGGGAAATGGGAAATTAGACTAATTTGCTACTTCCTTTATCCTATCTTAGGGGATACATACACAACACATGAAAACTTACAGCTTTTGTTCAGTTCAGGCAATGAAAGGCTGATTCACTTCACTTTACAGAAAGAATAGAAACAGATAGAAGGGTCTTTAGACCCTTATCATTCTTCCTTGCCTGCAGCTCTCTCCCAGACACTTCCTTATTTAATCCTGGCATAGCAACAATGCATTGAATGGTGTGAAGCCTCAGGGGCTCAGGGAGGTACAAAACCAGTTTGGGTCTTGTATTTTCCATTTAAGTTAAGTTACAATTTGTCCAGAGGCTGATTTTTATTTAGGCCTCAGGCCTCCAGGCCTGTACTCATTTGTGTGGCACATTACAGCAATTCCCTTCGAGCAGACTCTCCCCAGAGGGACTTCATTCTTGCAAAGTCTAAGTTAGTGTAGGGATGGTAGCCTAGGAACAAAAGACTGAGGAAGGGACTGATGTCCACCGGGCCCAAGGCTGAGTCATTCTAATTTATTCTCTTATTCTCACCATCTCACAACAGATATTTAGCATTAGGGGATATGGCAGTAAGTTAAACATGCTCCCCACCTTCAAAGACATTATAGCCTAACAGGGGGGAGGGACCTGCAGAAGAGCAATATATTAATAGATACCATAAAATGGTGGCCATAATATGGAAATGGGCAAAATTAAGTAAAGTACATATGGAAGGAGCCATCCACCAATGCCTTTTGCCCAAACCTTGGACATTCATTTCCAGAAGTAAATTCTTTCCCTCCCTATTTAAAAAAGCCCCCACCTCACACCTCCTGCTGTCATTCCCTTTCTGAAAACCAGGCATTTCATGGGATGGACGCACCATCGAGAGTGTGCAAGCTGTGTAATTCTGTGAATTCACTGTTGCTTACTTGCATCTGCAGCTCTTTGGCCCTTTTCCCTTCTTTTGTTTTTCTTCTGTATTCCCTGACTCCAAAACCTTCATTTCTATTCAAAATATGTCAAATTTTCAACTACAGAGACTTTGAAGTGAAGGGAAGTCATCCCAGAGAGGGAGAAAAAAGTTTCATCTGTGAAAGTGGAATCTGCACAGAGCGAATCTGTTAAGTAGAGGGTCATGAGCTGAACTGTCATCAGGCAGGTGGGCCTGGGTGTGTGGATGACAGAAGTCAGCCTGCTGCATGAATGAATGTGATGGGGCAGAGGTTCACCACTTGTAAATTGTGAGCCCCTATCTGAGAGAGGATACATGAAGGCAGAAGTATACTTGTAGGTTGAAATATATATGCATATATTTCCCTCTCTTGGGCCTTATCAGAAAGACTGTATATTTTAAAAGTTTTAACTTTTTCCCAATCCTAGGTGGGGCTGTATCTAAGTTAATGGTGCCCAGGGAAAGATATTCATATTCCAATGATGACGCCAATAGTTTACTACTTAGTACTCTACATTGAACTGGGGACTCCTCAGAGAGCCAAAGATGTATGGTTGATCCCTTTCTGAAAGTGCTCTCCGGAGACTTCCCTCAATAAGTCCCACCTGACGATAGAGCAAGAAACAAATCTGCTGATGTTGTTCAAACAACAGGAAACATATTTTATTTCCAACATTACTAATAAATCCTTCCTACTGCATTTTAAGTTCTCCCTTAAAGTAGACAGTATGAAATCTCATACAAGGGGTGTATACATGGCATTGCTAAACATGCCTCTCCAGGAGACATATCTCAGCTGCACACCTGGGGAAAGGTGTAGCCTCAATGAACTTGGAAGATTCTCTCCTCAATATGACCCACCATGGCTTTTCTGTTCCCTACATCCTTTTAGATTTCTTTGTTCAAAGAAACCCATTTCCTAACAAGCATAGAGCAAATACCCCTGTGAATACATTAATTTCTTCTTTCCTCATAAACTTTTTCTTTCTTCCTCTGTCCCTCTGATGCTTCTTTTCCTTCTCAATTTTTTTTTTTTGTTTTTTTTCTAGCTCGTTTTTTTTTTTTTTTTTACATCCCTTCAATCAGTTTTCTCATTTTTCCTTTCTTATTTCTTTCTTCACCCCTTCTAGGCATTTATTGAGGGAGGAAGAGATTTATTCTTTAAAGGTTAAATAGGATGGCTATCATTTTCAAGACTATATCAATCTAATATCAGAGAATGTTAGTCCTTTCTGCTTTTTAAGTCTTTGAAAAAATACTGGTCATGGGTTTAGGGTGATTCTGATAGTGATTACACCTTGCTTTTGTGTCTATTTTGCTTACTGTTCACAATATCTTTCACTTAGGTTTTATATACTGTAGGACTGCCAGAGACAGTATTCAATGTGTTGATTACACGGGTCTTCCGGATTTGAGGTCACTAATATTTCTCAGGCTATGACACCTGAGAGACAGATGATTGGTGACACAATTCAATTCCATAAGCATTTACTCCTGGCTCCTGTGTGCCAGGTACCATGTATCCAAAGATGAAGAAGCTGCAGCCTTGGTTGTCTTAGGAGTTCCCAGCTCAATGCAGAGTACTAAGTGGTAAACTATTGGTGTCATCGTTGGAATATGAAAGATTGCTTATTATTATTATCTTTATATATTTTTGATTGAAAATGAATGTTATGGAAGATTAAGGGCCTTAAAGAATGAGCCAGAGTCTTATGTATTGTGACTGGAAGAGATGTATATGGAATAACCTAATCAAAGGAATGGGTGAAATGTGAACTACTATTGGCCATATCAACAATGGTTTCACCAACTCTCAGGAATCCTCTACCACCTTGATCTTGTTCTGTTCTCATTATCAACACTAGGAAATTTCCACCATCTGCTTTTTCATATCCTATTTTTAGCCAACTGAGAATTTTTACTGAATCCATGTTGGTTCAGAGCACTCCGTTTTAATTCAAAAGAAAAATAGGCCCCAGAGTCTCAGAAGGCAATTTCAACATGCTAGAGGGTCGGAGTGACATGGTACCAGTGGGTAAGGTTTGTGAGGGAAGCAGAGATCAAGGAATCAAGGACTATATCAACAGATGTGGGAGAACAAGTGATTGCCATTCATCTGGTCTCATGGAAAGTATTGGGAATAGTGTGTATTTTCAGAGTCATAGTTACTTTGATAGTATTTGAAATCATAAATGCCTGTTTCACATCCATGCATGCAGTGTGCTCATGTATTAGGTTGAACCATGTGAAATGCTAGTATCATATGATAATCAGAATGGGACTTCTAGGGCCTCCTCAATTTCTCAGCCATTAGGAAATTAAAGGTTTTAGGAAAATTTAATACATTTTACACAATCCATTTTAGATAACTGATGAAACTCAAAGATTTTTCTAATGCAATATGGGAAACATTTTTTTTTCACATAAGGATATTTCCGTGCACAGCAAATGGGGTGTAAATGATCAAGTTTTTTGTCTTGTTTTGGATCTATATCACAGCAAACTATTCGAAACTCTTCCAAAAAAGTTTTAAGAAATTCTGAAAATAGACTCGTTAGGAATTTTATTTCTAGATCCAGCTGGAAATACTAGGAAACCAGCCTAATGTGAAATATTCCATCTTTTGGTTGAATATATTTGCTCTGTTCAGATTCAAATAGTGATTATTAAGTACTTAAGCATTTTCTAACTTACTAGCTTATGTGCTAGGTTCATTTATTATTATTTATGCATTATTTTCTTTAATAACAACTCCGTATGTGACCTTACACTTATTTATGTACTATTTTCTCATTCTACAGATGAGGAAACAGCTTGAGAGAAGTTAAGTGACTTGGTCACATGGAACAGATGAAGAATGGAGCGAAGCATGGGAGCCAGGCATTGGACCCAGGTCTCTTGACTGTAAGTCTTGTGTTCTTTCTGCTATTCCATGAACCTTATGTCTAAACTTCTAAAGGAAAATGAAAAATTACATCTAATTTTTCATTAGATGTAAGATTAGATGTGAGATACCTGTGAAAAGAGGAATGAGATATTCATTATTGAATTAGGCTCCTATTTTTCTATCCTTTATCATGTAGAAATATAACTATATTTATGCACAATATTATATATGTCATATATGTCATAGTGTTGAACATATATATGTTTATATGATATTATATATGTCTTGTATGTCATAGTGTTGAACAAGAGGGCCATGATATTTAGACAAGTAGTGAGAAAATTTTCAGAATATCCTGGACTATAGGAAGAGGGCTGTAAGGGAATGGCATGATTATAGAAGAAGGGATGTATGTAATACATGGAGCATGTTGACTTGATCTCTGTGACTATTAGTCTGGGATCATAAAAGAAATGTGTCTGTGTGTGTGTATCTGTGTGCATGTGTGCATGCGTGCGTGTGCTTCTGTCCTATGAATTTTAACATGTAATTGGATATTACCTGAAAGTACAATTTATCTGAAATGTCTTATATATCTCCTATTACAAAATTTGAACTTGTTTAAAATTTATAAAATAGACTATGATCATCTTACTGAAGGATTTTTTGGTTTACACAGGTACCATCACAGTGTAAATACTATGTGATTTATATCTGACTTTTAGAGATGCATCCATTATGTAAAGCAACTTGCTCTTGTTCATATAGACAATCTGGTTTATGCAGGTCTGTATAATTTCTGGGGAGTGTGGACCTTCTTTATTACTTGTATTCCTAATGTGATGCTTGATGTTTTATGGATAATGATCCTTTTAAGAATCTGATGAAGTAATGAAGCTTGTTCTAAGAATAGATACAGGCATACAAGTCAACAATCTTGCATTTCATGCCAGAGATTCGCGAACTTCTTGGCACCAATCCCTGGATCTCCAAGTTTAGCCTGCTACATAGTAGGTTTCATAGATACTTCCCTTATGCTCCTTAACCCGTAACTATGAGATGTGGGTATGAATGAATGCATCACTCCACAGTTCAATCCCATCTCCTAATCCATTCTAACTCTAGTCCCATCCAAACTCTTCACTCTGACTGAAGGTAAAGGGAGGGGGCATGATTCCTGTGGATAAGTAGTCAATCATTCCTTTTAATGATACTATTTGGTATATCTATTCTGGCTTGGAAGTTTTTGAATTAGACATAAGTAATAAATCTTCAAGTTTTTTAATCACCAAATGACATAAAATAAGTGTCCTCTGTCCCTAAGCTTCACTGAGTCATTGAGACCCATTTGTGGAGACTGGATGAGGTGAAGGTCAAATATGAACTTGGGAAGAAAAACAGGCGAAGTTCCCAAATGCACGAATTATGTTAAAAAACAGTGATTTTACATTTTGATGTGGTTGTTATATCTCTAAAGTTAGGCAATAGAAGAATGGTGGTGGAGAAATGCCAGTGTATTGGATGCTGCCAAGAATATTTTTGGGATCAATGACTTGCAGAGTTGTGTCCATTGCAAAGTTTGCCTTCAGGCTCAGGATTTGAATTGGTATCATGGAAAAGGTTTGTTTGTAAATAGACAGACTCAGGCCATTTCTAGTTTGTGTTGTGTGGGGTCAAATTAATGAACAGGGATTTTTTTGGTAGTAGAATACAAATTTTTGTAACAGACATTGCTATTTTCCATTAATATACTATTTTCCTTTCCTTCTGGACACAAGTTAAAGTTGTACTTTCCACCCTGCCTCCCTGAAATTAATTGAGGCCATTTGATTCTCTTTGGTCAGTGAAATGTAAGTTAAATGAAATTTAACACCCATGATTCCACCCCTACCCTTCCATCTACCTCACTGACCTATGGAGTTCCAGATGGAAATACCTCCATCGTGTTTGATCCCTGAGTGAGGACAACGTGGAGCAGAGGCCCCTTACCAACCTACAATGGTTGCAAAGCTGAAGCAAGAAAAACACTTTGGTTGTTATAAGCCACTGATGTTTATGGTTATTTGTCATAGCAGCACAGCCTAGTCTGCTATGCCTGCTATTATACAACTTCTGTTTAAACAATGTAAATAGATTAATGAGCTAGTGAGTAGATAGTACAATGTAAAAGGGAAAATTAGTAGTTTCTTGCTTTTAATAGTGGGTCTGTTCCTCATAGGAGCATCTCAGACAGTTGTTCTGGGATTCTTGGCTATTCCACAAAGCAAATACGTGTGTGCAAACATATCGATAGCAGTGAAAACTTAGAGAATTCACAATAGCTGGGCTGGCCCAGTGGCCCAGGCAAATAAACACTATTTGCTTCCTTTCCCCTTTTGTTTTCTCTGAGAGCTAGAGTGTACTCAAGTCACTCAGCTTCCTCCACTGGGACACTGGTGACAATGATCTTGTTGTTCTCCAGAGGCTCCATGTCACGGTTAAGTCACTTGAAACTGTTTAATAATCTGTGCAGGTCTTGTTGGGTCACAAAGTCCCAAAGCCTCTTCCTCACACATTATCTTCCACCACTCTCATTTTTTTGCCCATGGACAGAAGAGTCTCTCAGGATCCTTTAAAGTGTATCCATCACAGTCTAGACTACAATGGGGAAGAGGTAGGAGAAAATACTTTCACCATTAGCAGGCACAAGCTGAAGGAATCTCAATAAGTGACAGGCATAGGGGATGAAGAGCTAATTCTTAGATTCCAGCAATTCACCAGTGTCACTTTTTAATTTGACGGAAAATGATATATAGGTGGAGAGGCAAATGTTGTCATGAGAAGTACAATGGATTTGGAATAAATGATCTTGTCTCAAATGTGCTCTCTACCATTTCCCAGCTTTGTGGCTGTAAATACCTGCTTAAGCTCATCCCATATTCTTTACCAACACCAGTGGGTGAGGTGATACTTACCTTCCACGGTAACTCTAAAAATGTATTTCACAAAATAGGCTTTCAGGGACTTTCCTGGCAGTCCAATGGTTAAGACTTCTGCCTCCCCTGCAGGGGGTATGGGTTCAACCCCTGGTTGGGGAACTGAGACCCCACATGCTGTGTGGGATAAAAAATGTGGGGAGGCTTTCATTCAACACTACGTTCATGTTCTTTGTTTTCATGTTTAGTAAATAGTGCTATAATCCAGGTGTCCAGACATCTACAGTCCTCGAGTCATGTTTTCCTTTAATGCCCAGTCAGTGATAATCTAAAGTTCTATCCCAATCAAATCCAGGAAGTCCAGTGTTTTCCTTCATTCCACTCTTAGGTTTTCTGAGAATCTCTGAGGGACGTGTACATATTTCACAAATGTATCCTAGCTGTTCTTGTCACTTTAGCCAGTTATCTGGCACCAGACTCGCTCTGATTCTCTGCAAGTCCCCCTTGTTGTTGTGTAACTGTCTCCTCTAAGCTCTCGCTCTTCATCCCTACATTGCTTTTTCTTAAAATTTGACCCAGGTCTGTCTCTTTATTGCCTCAGCACAGCAAAAACCAGGCTCTGCGAAGATTATCTTGAAGGCTTAGAGACAACAGAAAAAGATTTCAACTTGATGAGGGGTTAAGTAGAGGAGGCAGAATTTATATGCCCATTATGTAATGACCCCCAGATCCAGTGCTTTCCAAATAGTCTCTGTAGCAAATGAACAGAATTCCCTGTTAAACACAATCCTAGTGAATTAGAATTGCTGAGAGTGACTGCAAAGGAATGTATATTTTAATAAACTTATGAAATGTTTCTCTGTTGGGCATTGATATGGAATTGTTTGGGAACTTGTGCCCCAGTGCCATGTTGCAAGAAGAAGTTTACATCAAACTCAAAAGAATGATTTGATCATATTTCCCTGACCTGGAGTTTGTGCCTCCAACTTTTCCAGGACCAGACTGAAAAAAGCAAAATGAACAATATCAACAGTAGCAGGAACAACAAACTTTAAAAAGAGCTTTCCTTTGGGGAAAACTGTGTGTTTTGCAGTTTCCACACCATGTCTCTCCTTCCTTGCTCATGGAACGATTAGGTACCTAGCTTCTGGTGATGAATTAGAATTTGTCCGAGTCACTTTTGATTATCCTGTCTCCTTTTTTAGCCTTCCTTCTATCTAAGGGGGACTCATATGACCCAATTCTTGGCAATAAAATGCAGCAAGAAACTTTGAGGGGAACAATCTCTGGGAAAACTTTCACTTTTCTATCTTAAATATAGATGTGATTATTAGATAATTGATTCCGTGACAGTCAAATTCTGATCATGAAGGAAAGGAAGAGAAAGTTACAGAAACATTGTCCATTCCTAGACCAAAGTCAGCACCTGCTTTACCCCCAGTCTTCTTTTGATGGGAGAAAGATCCGCAGGCTTTCTTGGGCCACTGCACCTGTTTCTTTGTTCTGGCTACTGAAAACATTTCCAGTCTCAGTCTGTCCTCCCCATAAAGGTCATGTTATTTCAGTGGTAACCACAATGATGATAGGCTTTTATGGTACATCACCTATTTAGCTCCTCATTATTGCAAATATCTCCATTTCAAAAGAGAATCTTGGCTTTGTAAAAAATCTCATTGTTTGTTATCCCCTTCAAATTAATGAAGAGGCTTGACCTTAAAATTTGCTCTGACAGTGGTTTGTCCTCTACTAAGAAAAAGCTTGGAAATAAGATTTTTCTCTTCTGTCTCATCTCCTCACATCCTTCATTCTCATGGTTTCAGAAATTGGCACACTTTGTACTAATATGTAGTATGCAAAAATCTTTTTTATAATTTCCAAATATTCTTTATCATATAAATGCACAAACATGCTCATATTCATACATACACATATACATATGTAGATTCATATTTTCTCTCCTTTAAAATAAAATGCTATGAAAGAAATATATATACATTAATTATAGATACATTTAAAAATTCAGACTAGTATACAAATAGTAAACACTAGTAAAAATAGCATGCAAATAGTACAGATAGTATACAAATAGTATACAAATAGCACACTAGTATGCTATTCACCAGCATTATCCACAGTCTCCTACAAAGCATTTCCATATCTTGAGAAAATATTTGCAAACCTATCAGATAAGGAGTTAGTATATGAAATATAAAAGGAATTCATGCAGCTCAATAGCAAGAAACAAACAACCTGATTGCAAAATGAGAAGAGAAACTCAATGGACATTTTTTCAAAAAATACACACAACTGGCCCACAGGTATATTAAAAGGTGCTCAATACCCTGGTCATCAGCAAAAGACAAATCAAAACCACAGTGAGATATCACCTCACACCTGTCAGAATTGCTGTCAACAGTAAGACAGGAAACAACAAGTGCTGGTAGGAACATGGAGAAAAAGGAACCTTGGTACACAGTTGGTGGAAATGTAAATTGGCACAGACACTATGGAAAACAGTACAGGCTTTCCTCAAAAAACAAAATATAGAACTATCATATGATCCAGCAATCCCTATTCAGCATATATTCCTAAAGGAGATAAAATCAGTACCTCAAAGAGATAATGCACCTCCATATTCACACATCATTAATCACAGTAGCTGAAATGTAAAAACAATCTGGGTGTCTGTTGATGAATGAACAGATAAAGAAAATACTGTATATATATATATATATGTGTGTGTGTGTGTATATATATATATATATACACACAAATATACATATGTATAGTCTAGAGATCTGTCTATTTATGAATATCAGTTCAGTTCAGTCAGTCACTTCTGTTCAACTCTTTGTGACGCCATGGACTGTGCAGCACGCCAGGCTTCATTGTCCATCACCAACTCCCGGAACTTGCCCAAATTCATGTCCATTGAGTCAGTGATACCATCCAACCATCTTATTCTCTATCATCCCCTTCTCCTCCTGCCTTCAATCTTTCCCATCATCAGGGTCTTTTCCAAAGAGTCAATTCTTCCCATCAGGTGGCCAAAGTTTTGGAGTTTCAATTTTAGCTTCTGTTCTTCCAATGAATATTCAGGACTGATTTCCTTTAGTATTGACTGGTTTGATCTCCTTGCTGTCCAAGAGACTCTCAAGAGTATTCTCCAACACCACAGTTGAAAAGCATCAATTCTTTGGCTCTCAGCTTTCTGTATAGTCCAACTCTCACATCCATACATGACTACTGGAAAAACCATAGCTTTGAATAGACAGACCTTTGTTAGCAAAGTAATGTCTCTGCTTTTTAATATGCTGTCTAAGTTGGTCATAGCTTTTCTTCCAAGGAGAAAGCATCTTTTCATTTCATGGTTTCAGTCACCATCTGCAGTGATTTTGGTGTCCCCCAAAATAAAGTCTCTTACTGTTTCCACTGTTTCCCCGTCTGTTTGCCATGAAGTGATGGGACTGGATGCCATGATCTTAGTTTTCTGAATGTTGAGTATTAAACCAACATTTTCACTTTTATCAAGAGGCTCTTTAGTTCTTCTTCACTTTGTGCCATAAGGGTGGTGCCATCTGTGTTTCTGAGGTTATTTATATTTCTCCTGGCAGTTTTGATTCCAGCTTGTGCTTCATCCAGCCCTGCATTTTGCATGATGTACTCTGCATATATGTTCAACAAGCAGTGTGACAATACACAGCCTTGACATACTCCTTTCCAGATTTGAAACTAGTCTGTTGTTCCATGTCTAGTTCTAACTGTTGCTTCTTGATCTGCATACAGATTTCACAGGAGGCAGGTAAGGTGGTCTGGTAGTCCCATCTGTTTAAGGATTTTCCAGTTTGTTGTGATCTACACAGTCAAAGGCTTTGGCATAGTCAATAAAGCAGAAGTAGATGTCTTTCTGGAACTCTCTTGCTTTTTCGATGATCCAACGGTTGCTGGCAATTTGATCTCTGGTTCCTCTGCCTTTTCTAAAACCAGCTTAAACATCTGGAATTTCACAGTTCATATGCTGGCTTGGAGAATTTTGAGTATTACGTTACTAGCGTGTGAGATGAGTATAATTGTGCAATAGTTTGAACATTCTTTGGGATTGCCTTTCTTAGGGATTGGAATGAAAACTGACCTTTTCCAGTCCTGTGGCCACTGCAGAGTTTTCTAAATTTGCTGGCATATTGAGTGCAGTACTTTCACAGCATCATCTTTTAGGATTTGAAATAGCTCAATTGGGATTCCATCACCTCCACTTGCTTTGTTCATAGTGATGCTTCCTAAGGCCCACTTGACTTCACATTCCAGGATGTCTGGCTCTAGGTGAGTGATCACATTATTGTGGTTATCTGCATCATGGAGAGCTTTTTTGTATAGTTCTTCTGTGTATTTTTGCCACCCCTTCTTAGTATCTTCTGCTTCTGTTAGGTCCATACCATTTCTGTCCTTTATTGCACCCATCTTTGTATGAAATGTTCCTTTGGTGTCTCTGCTTTTCTTGAAGAGATCTCTAGTCTTTCACATTCTATTGTTTTCCTCTATTTCTTTGCATTGATCACTGAGGAAGGCTTTCTTATCTCTCCTAGCTATTCTTTAGAACTCTGCATTCAGATGGGTATATCTTTCCATTTTTTCCTTTGCCTTTTGCTTCTTTTCTTTTCACAGCTATTTGTAAGGCTTCCTCAGAAAGCCAATTTGCCTTTTTCCATTTCTTTGTCTTGTGGATGATCTTGATCACTGCCTCATGTACAATGTCACGAACCTCTGTCCATAGTTCTTCAGGCACTCTGTCTATTAGATCTAATCCCTTGCATCTATTTGTCACTTCCACTGTATAATTGTAATGAATTTGAATTATTTCATACCTGAATGGTATTTTATGTTCCCCTACTTTCTTCAATTTAAGTCTGAATTTGGCAATAAGGAGTTCATGATCTGAGGCATAGTCAGCTCCCAGTCTTGTTTTTGCTGACTATATAGAGCTTCTCCATCTTTGGCTGCAAAGAATATAATCAATATGATTTTTCTATTGACCATCTGGTGATGTTCATGTGTACAGTCTTCTCTTGTGTTGTTGGAAGAGGGTGTTTGCTATGCCCAGTGCATTCTCTTGGAAAACTCTGTCATCCTTTTCCCTGCTTCATTTTGTACTCCAAGGCCAAATTTGCCTATTACTCCAGGTATCTCTTACCTTCCTACTTTTGAATTCCAGTCCCCTATAATGAAGTGGACATCTTTTTTTGGGTGTTATTTCTAGAAGGTCTTGTAGGTCTTCACAGAACCGTTCAACTTCAGCTCCTTCAGCATTAGTGGTTGGAGCATGGACTTGGATTACTGTGATATTGAAGGGCTTGCCTTGGAACGAACAGAGATCATTCTGTTATTTTTGAGATGCACTGAAGAACTGCATTTTGGACTCTTTTGTTGACTGTGATGGCTACTCCATTTCTTCTAAGGGATTCTTGCCCACAGTAGTAGATATAATGGTCATCTGAGTTAAATTTGACCATTCCCATCCATTTTAGTTCACTGATTCCTAAAATGTTGATGTTCACTCTTGCCATCTCCTGTCTGACCACTTCCAGTTTACCTTGATTCATGGACCTAATATTCCAGGTTCCTATGCAGTATTGTTCTTTACAGCATCAGGCTTTACTTCCATCACCAGTCACATCCACAACTGGGCGTTGTTCTGCTTTGGTTCTGTCTCTTCATTCTTTCTGGAGTTATTTCTCCACTCTTCTCCAGTAGCATATTGGGCATCTACCAACATGCGGAGTTCATCTTTCAGTGTCCTATCTTTTTGTATAACACAGGCTTTTCATATTGTTCATGAGGTTCTCAAGGCAAGAATACTGAAGTGGTTTCACATTGCCTTCTCCAGTGGATTATGTTTTGGCAGGACTCTCCACAATGACCCGTCCGTCTTGGGTGGCCCCATACAGCATGGCTCATGGCTTCACTAAGTTAGAAAAGGCTGTGGTCCATGTGATCAGTTTGATTAGTTTTCTGTGATTGTGGTTTTCATTCAGTCTGCCCTCTGATGGATAAGGATAAGAGGCTTATGAAAGGTTTCTGATGAGAGAGACTGAGGGGAAAACTGGGTCTTGTTCTAATGGGTGGGGCCATGCTAAGTATATCTTTAACCCAATTTTCTATTGATGGGCGGGGCTGTGTTCCCTGCCTGTTGTTTGACCTGAGGCCAAACTATGGTGGAGGTAATGAAGATAATGGTCACCTCCTTCAAAAGGTCCCATGCACCCACTGCCACACTCAGTGCCCCCGACCCTGCAGCAGGCTATAGCCAACCCGCACTTCCACCAGTGACTCCTGGACACTCACAGGCAAGTCTGAGTCAGTCTCTTGTGGGGTCACTGCTCCTTTCTCCTGGGTCCTGGTGTGCTCAGGGTTTTGTTTATGCCCTCCAAGAGTCTGTTTCCCCAGTCCTGTATAATTTCTGGGGGCTCTGTGATGGGGTTAATGGCGACTTCCTCCAGGCGGGCTTATGCCACACCCAGGTCTCCTGCACTCAGAGCTCCTGCCCCTGAAGCCGGCCCCTGCTGACCTGTAGGAGACACTATTGGGACCTGTAGGAGTGTCTGTAGGAGACACTCAGACATTCAAAGGCAGGTCGGGCTCAGTCGCTGAGGGGTCTCTTGGTGGACTGAAGGTTTTGTTTGAGTCCTCTGAGTGTATCCGGCAGGTCTGGGGTTTGATTCTAAACTCAATTTCAAATATTATTCAGCCTTAAAAAGAGAGAAATTCTGCCTTTTGCAAGGATAAATGGATTAACTTGTTAGTCATTATGCTATGTAAAATAAATCAGATACCTAAAGAAAAAAAACTTCAATCTCACTTATATGTGGAACTTAAAGTAGGTCAGCTACATAGAAACAGAGAATAGAATGGTGGTTACCAGGTATGGGAAAAGGGTGGACAGATATGGGAATGGAGCAATGTTGATCAGAGCATACAAAGTTGCATTTATGTAGGATGAATAATTCTAGAGATTTGTTGTATAGAATGAAGACTATAGTTAATAATATTGCAGTGAATACTGAAAATTTGCTAAGAGAGTAGATTTCAGATGCTCCTATTACACATAAAATGATAACTATGTGAGGAGAAGATATGTTAGTTGGCTTGACTGTAATAATCATCTCATCTCATCTCACTAAATATATATATAATCATTATGTTTCCTTTATAACTGACTGGTTGGATCTCCTTGCAATTCAAGGGACTCTCAAGAGTCTGCTCCAGCACCACAATTCAAAAGCATCAGTTCTATGGTGCTCAGCCTTCTTTATGGTTCAACTATCATATCCATACGTGACTACTGGAAAAACCATACGTTGAACTAGACAGACCTTTGTTGGCAAAGTGATGTCTCTGCTTTTTAATATGCTGCCTAGGTTTGTCATAGTTTTCCTTCCAAGGAGCTAGTGCCTTTTTATTTCATGATTAGAGTCACCATTCGCAGTGATTTTGGAGTCCAAGAAAATAACATCTGCCACTGCTTCCACTTTTCCCCTGTCTCTTTGCCATGAAGTGATGGGACCAGATACCCTGATCTTAGTTTTCTGAATGTTGAGCTTTAAGCCAGCTTTTTCACTCTACTCTTTCACCTCACCAAGAGTCTCTTAAGTTCCTCTTCACTTTCTGACATAAGCGGGGGGGGGGGGGGGGGGGGGGTCATCTGCATATCTGAGGTTGTTGATATTTATCCTGGCAATCTTGATTCCAGGTTGCGATCCATCCAGCCCCACATTTCAGTTGATGTACTCTTTATAAAAGTTAAATAAGCAGGGTGACAGTGTATAGCCCTGATGTATTCCTTTTCCACTTTTGAGCCAGTCTGTTGTTCCATGTCTGGTTCTAACTGTTTGAACAATTCTGGGTTGTTACAGGTTTCTCACGAGACAGGTAAGGTGGTCTGGCATCCCCATCTTAGAAGAATTTTCACACTTTGTTGTGATTCACATAGTCAAAGGGTTTCACACAGTCAGTGATGCAGTACTAGAGGATTCTGAAAACACATGTTAAAAACTCTTTTCTGAAGCACATTAGCCACACATTTTTATTTATTTGGAGTCTAAAGAAGTCTTAAAATTCATTTAGTTTAAACCATCATTTAGCAGAGAAGATGAAATCAAATGATTGTGTCCTTTTTAAGATCACAGAATTAATTATTGGCAAATAACAGACTAAAAGTCAACTTTTCTAATGTCTAGTTCAATCATCTCCACATATCCTTCTATTACTTCCCTAAATTCAGAATTGCATGAAATTCAAATGTGAAACAGTAGAAAAAGGAATGGCAGGTTGCTAAGAATTTTGTTTAGAAAGTCATGCTAGTTTCTCTTCACTTTCATTAATGCATTCATTTTTTACTTAGTTGGGTAACATATATTCAGACTTCATCATTTAATGTTAGTGACTATAACATTATAAACTAAAACACTGTCATTGAATTTCATCTGTAGTGAAGATATTTGATAACGCTAAAAATTTCAGTTTCTACTTTGCAATATAACCCTCTGTTCTGATACTCTGATCTTACTAGCAATGACATGACTTTCTTTGCTTGTCTCATAACCCTTTTCCCTAGCAGTTCTTTAATGATTAAAAAGATTTTTAGATTAAATTTGCAAGTCCTCAATGAATTCCTGGCAAGTGATGCTCACTTATTGGGTGGTCCATCAGTAGTACCATGGTGCATCAACAGATACTGGATTGTTACTTCATCAGGGCCCTGGTGCCAAGATTTATTTTACAAATTTGACCTGAAAAACTTTTGTTTCACAGATATTCCTTTTGAAAAAAACAGAAAGGGTTAAATATACCTTTATTATATTTTACTTTTTATAGTGAAGATTTCTTAGAATGGATAATATGATATAGCAAGAGAACAAATGAAGGGGAAAAATATGATACATAGGAGTATGGAGTAAAAAAAATGGCTCAGTGAACAAATGTTAGGAAATTCATAAACAATCTCTTATCCTAAAGCACAGAGAATACTTGCAGCCACATGTGGGTCCATTCATATGGTGTCTTCTTTTTTGAGTGTATGGGTCCATCTGTAAATGATTCTCAAAGCTGGCTCAAAACATGACCAAGCTTTAGAGAGTCCTTTGTTCTTCTCTGGTATTTTTTCACCAGACTCTGGGATTTCTTCACCTATCCATCTCCATACTCTTACTGATTCCCAGATATTCACACATACAAATTCTTTCCACATATTGCAAAGCAGATTTAAGTCACTTTGGAAGGCCAGTCACCCCAGTTTTAGAGCTAGTTGTTTCCTGAAAATCAATTAGAAGGACAAAACTATTGAAAGTTATTGCCTCACCATAGGTCATGTATAATCCACAAAGAAACAAATTCAACCTGGAAAATGTTATATGGAATCACTGCTGTGTGCTAAACTGCAATGAAAGAAATACAGAGAAATCAGAACAATCAAGAAACTGGATGAAACTTAAAGAAGTTTATGAACTAAAGAAGAAAAGAGAGATGGGGAATAGTATTTAGTGATATCTTCTATGCTTTGAACCCTGAGCCATCTCATTGTTTTAATTGCACAGAAGCTTTTAGAACAGTGTGCAGGTCCTAGGACAATGCCTAGCAGAGGATTAGACCTTTTCAGTATTTACTAAATGAAAGAGTAAATGTGTAATCCTATGAAGAATGAAAAATTCAGAGGAGCCACATATCTGTTTGAGGTTAGGTTGATTTTACTTGCATGAAAACAGTAATGGGTCACTATTTATTGAGCATTTTGTCTGTGCCCAGACTGTTAGTGTAGAGGTTTGATCAACATGGCAGCCAAGTGCATGCACTTTGGAGTTAAGCAGACACAGGTTTATATTTTTGCTCTATGAGAGTTACCAACATAGCACTGTAAGGCCGGGTGGCCTCATATTGCCAAGCTACAGTTACTTCATAAAATACAGATATGTGTACCTCTATTTCAGTCATTTTTAAGAGACTGAATGAAAATATGTAAAGTGCCTGGCATAGTGCTTGGTACAGAGTAGGAACTACGAGAACACAACTAAGACTGGAACCCAGCTCTGGTAGAATGAATAATGTTCCTGCAAAGATGTCCATGTCTTAATCCCCAGAACTTGTGAATGGTGGCAGGGACTTTGCAGATATGATTAAATTAAGGCTGTTCAGATAGAGAGGTTATCTTGGATTATCTGTGTGGACCAAGGTAATGACATGGGCCTATAGAAGAGGGAGAGAAGAATGTCTGAGTTATGGAAGGAGATATGACAATGAAAGCAGAGGTCAAAGTAATGCAACCACTGGTGAAGAATTCAGGCATCAATTGGAAGCTGGAAAAAGCAAAGAACTAATTCATGCCTGAAACATTCAGAAGGAAGCAGCCCTGCCTACACATTGGTCTTCGCTTGGTGAGACTCATTTTGTTCTTTTGACTTTCAGAATAAATCTGCATGGCTTTAAATTTGTGGTAATTTGTTATCACAGCCACAGAGAACAAGCACATCAACCCATGCTTTTACCTCTATGCTTTGCTGCCTTTTGCAAATACAGAATTAAATAAGAAAGAACTCTCACATTGGCAGCCTAGAACTGGTTTTCTTTTGAATTTCTTTTCTCTTAACCTGCTTGCTCTTTCTTCTCTCATGGCCAGACAATTTGACAGGTATGTTTCCTCTGTCTGATTGCTTCCTCTGTGGCCACTGACTTGGGAATTACATGGAAAAAGAGAGAGAAAAAGCAGAGGGGAGAAGCAAAGGGATCATTGGCAGAAATAAGGTTTTTTTGTGAGAAAAGACAGATCCTCTGTTTCTGTGGGTTGTCTTTCTAAGCTAGAAAACATGGGCTTCCCTTGAGAGGGCTTATTTTCTCCACCCTTCCCCAACATGCATCTCCATGCCTCTTCCTGTGTATCCCAGACACAAACCCAGAGCATTTTTGAGAAACTGGACAACTCCTCTAATGGTGGCCCATGTTCAAACTCCAAATCCCCTGCACAGCTTTTTCCATTGTGCTCCTTAGAAGATGCCTTTACTGAAAATGATTATTGTAGTGACTGTGTAGGGCCATCTCTAATCTTTATTTAAAGACAGGTTGTTCGCTTATTCATGTATTAATTCAAGAAGTTTATTTGGCTAACTTTGCACGGGTCAAATTTCTCATGAGGAACACAGTGGTGAATGATCAGATCAGAGAAAATTCCTTTCCTCATGTATTTAGATTCCAAAGGTAGAGGCAGACCAACACAAGTAAACATACTTAAATGTGTGTCAAAAGAATTGCAGATTGTGTTAAACATTTACTAAGGAAATGAACCAAGGGCTGAGATAGCTAATAAGGTGCATGGGATGTGGGGCAGGGGAATAGGGTCACTTACATGGGGTTGGTTAAGGGAAAGCCCCAGACATTTTAGCTGAGACCACCTGAAAGGATGGGTAGGAGGAGCCTTGTGATGGAGAGGGTCTGGAGAGCATTCCAGGAAAAGGGAACAGAATGCTCAGAGACTTAAGGCAGGTTCAGTTCAGTTCAGTTCAGTCACTCAGTCATGTCTGACTCTTTGCAACTCCATGGACTGTAGCACGCCAGGCCTCCCTGTCCATCACCAGCTCCTAGAGTACCCAAACTCACATCCATTGAGTCGGTGATGCCATCCAACCATCTCATCCTCTGTCGTCCCCTTCTCCTCCTGCCTTCAATCTTTCCCAGCATCAAGGTCTTTTCCAATGAGTCAGTTCTTCACATCAGGTGGTCAAAGTACTGGAGTTTCAGCTTCAACATCAGTCCTTCCAATGAACACTCAGGACTGATCTCCTTCAGGATGGACGGGTTGGGCCTCCTTAGAGTCTTCTCCAACACCACAGCTCAAACTTTCCAGGAACTGAAAGAAGACAGTGCCATTAGAATGTCAGGTGTGTTTGGAGCCTTTGCATGTTTAGCTCATGGAGAGTCTTATAGACAAGAGAAAGGAATTTGATTTGATTTTGTGTGTAGTAAAAAGCAATTAGAAATTTTAAGGAGGCAGTGACATAAGCTGGTGTGTGTTTAAATCTGCCATGTGGTTATTTGGAGAATGGATATGACAGAAGCAAGGCTGGAAATGGGGAGGCTGGTTTATAGGCTTTGCTGTCTCCCAATTGAGAGCTGAGGAAGGCCTGAACTAAGGTGGTAGACATCAACTATACTCAGAAACATAATAGAAAGATTCTATGAATATATCTAATATGGCAGAGGGTTCCTGGTTTGAGTACTTGGGTAGAATTGCTGCCATTCCAGCTGAGATGGAAAAAAGATAGAAGTGAAGAAGAAATAATCTTGACAAAGGGAGTGGGAGATATGTTTTGTGCATTAAAGTTTCAGATGTCTGGTAATTATCTTAAGTGGAGCTGTCAGGTTGAAAGTCGGATGCATATGTAAGCCTGGAGTTCGAGGGACAGGTCTGGGCCATAGAGGTAAATGTGGAAATCATTAGCATACCATGGCACTTAAAGCCAAATGCCTTGTGGTACAATTGGAGAATATGTATAGAGCAAGAAGACAGTCAAGATGAAACCCTGGGGAACTGCCACATTGAGATGTCAGCTAGAAGCAGCAGGAGCCAGGGGAACAGAAGGAGAGTGGTCAGTGAGGGAGAAGAACAACCAGGTGTATGCCTGCGCAGGAGGGAGAAGGCACCTCTGTCTCTTGATGCTGAGGGCTTGAGTATAACAAAGACAGAGAGTGTTTTTTTTTTTTTTTAATAAGTTAAAAATAACTTTATATACAGTATTTCCTTTTCTATTTCATTCCATACTACTTTTTAAACTTGTGTATACATTCAGCTGTGGGAGACCATTTATGATATATTAAATTCTTTATCTATATCTACCCATACCTAGGGAGTGTTTTTTGGATTAGCCAACGTGGAAATCACTGATAACCTTGAGCAGATGAAGGTATGCTAGGTCACCAGGTAGATTATAGTGGGTTAATGAGGTAATGTATCAATAATATGAGGAAGTGAAGACAGCATTTGTGTGTACAAAGCTTTCCAAGAAATTTTCAAGAAATTTGGTTATGATAAGGGACAGATAAATGGGGCAAAAGCTCACAGGAACTATGTGGACAGTGGAGGTGTTTTGTGTGTGCAAGGTGGAGATGCTAAAACGTGTGTATGTGCTGAGGAGAAAGAGCAAATGGATGGAGAGATGGTGGATGTACGAGAGAGAGAGTGGGTAATAGAAGAGGAAAGTTCTTGAGAACACAGAAAAGGATGTGAGCTTGACCTTTACTGGCAGATGCAGTAAGGAGGCAGGGGATGTGCAGGTGTCAGTAATAGAAAGAAGATACTTTGCCCTCCCAATGCTACTGTTCTTCACTGAATTATGAAAAGTCATCAGCTAGTTTTAGTGGGGGGTTTGAGGGAGAGGAGAAAACATGAAATGCGTGTCTCATTTGAATTAGATAACTAGCTGACTTCATGCTTATTAAGCAACCTTATTGTTGTAATTGGGCTTCCTGTGGGATTTTCCAACAGAAGGAAGATGTGAAGGACAGAGGCTCCAAGTGTCAGCCTAGAGGAAGTTAGAATTCTCCTGAATAAATGTCTCTTTGTCTCTATGAGCCAACTTATGTGGGTCAACTCAGGGAAGCAAAGAAGTCCAGATCAGAAGTGCAATGTGATGTGTGACAACTTTGTCAACTTTGTATATGGTTCTTCTGGCAAAAGGCTTGATTTATTCTATTAAACTTCAGTAGGGAGTATATAATTTACCTGCCTGAATTGCTGTTCAGTCACTAAGTCGTGTGTGACTCTTTGCGACCCCATGGACTATAGCACAACAGGCTTTCCTGTCCTTCACTATCTTCTGGTGTTTGTTCAAATTCATGTCTATTGAGTTGGTGAAGCTGTCTAACTGTCTCATCCTCTGTCACCTCTTCTCCTTCCCTCAATATTTCCCAGCATCAGGGTCTTTTCCAGTGAGTTGCCTCTTCTCATCAGGTAGCCAGAGTATTGGAGCTTCAGCTTCAGCATCAGTCCTTCCAATGAATAGTCATGACTGATTTCCTTTAGGATTGACTGATATGATCTCCATGCAGTCCAAGGGACTCTCAAGAGTCTTCTCCAGGACTACAGTTTGAAAGCATCTATTCTTCAGTGCTCAGCTTTCTTTATGGTCCAACTCTCACATTCACACATGACTCCTGGAAACACCGTAGCTTTGACTGTATGGACCTTTGTCAGCAAAGTGATGTCTCTGCTTTTCAATATGCTGCCTAGGTTTGTCATAGCTTTTCTTCCAGGGAGAAAATGTCTTTTAATTTCATGTCTGCAGTCACTCTCTGCAGTGATTTTGAAGCCCAGTACAATAAAATTTGCCACTGTTTCCTCTTTTCACCCATCTATTTGCATTAGAGAGCCAAGTAATAAAGATCTTTCGTTCAGGTTCACAATAGACTATGCATTCAATCTCTTAAACAATGAATCTAGAGAATCATTGGTTGTAATCATTAATAGTCTCATAGAAACAGCATTTTATACCTCCAAATGCTCCCACTGTGTATCTTATAATGGAAAGTTTTCTGTTCTTCCTTACCTGTAGAAATAACACAAGTAAACAATTAATGGGGAAAAATAAGGAAGCTCTGAGATTAGCCTGAGAATTAGAGAGACTTCATGCCATTATCAGGTACATTATGCAGCTACATTTCCCTTGAAGATTTACAAAATGTTCATCTAATGGGTTCATAATTGCTGGAAAAATAGAGAAGGGATGAAAGAGTTGGTATATATCAGAATATTTAAGTGATAAAAACCCAAGGCTGTCCCCTGCTCCCATATCATCAAGGAGATTTTGGTTTCAAAACATTCAGGGAAATGTTATACCTGTGGTATTTTTAACAGAGTAAATAATGACCATCCAGAGAAAGAGACTACAGGTTTCTTTCTTAGATGGAATTCTTTTAATACTCCCTTTGGGGACTTCTCAATAGATTGTTATGATAATCACTCTTTTTGTGTCATATATTTTCCTCTCAAAAATGCAGAAAAAAATGAATGTGGGTTCTGGACAAGGAAAGCTGTAGAGTAATTCTTTTGCATAACAGCTGGGAGTGTGTGTTTGGAGAGGGGTTGGCGAGAGAGAGAGAGAAGGAGGACATAAAAATGTTTGTTGCTGTAGAATGTTCCTTACAAAACAGAACTCAACAGAAACATCAGACAGAAGAATAGGACAGAACGTTTATTCCAAAAACATTTATTGAGCATCTAAAGAACAGGGCACTGCCCTGGGTGGTGCACATCCAATAGCACATGAAGTAGACTTCAGAAAAGCCTGCTGTCAGGGAGCCTTGCATTCTGGTGGATGGCGCCTGAAATTTTCAGTACATTGCCATGAGACCCAAGGGAGTGGGAGGCTTTTTCAGTTCTTGGATCAAAGACAACCTGACTGGGTGCTTTGTCTTTCTAGTTGATTTAAATGAAACAAGAAGTGACTTTCAGGTTTATCGTGGTAATAAAATTTGAGGCCGGTGAGAAGGGGATGACGATATTATTTGCTATAGAAAAGAAAGCATGTCTGTAGAGTGCTGAGATTAGATCTATCAAGGTAGCATGCCAGTAACTAGAAAGCAGCCACCAAATATGATTCCCTCAGTAGCGATAACATTGTCTTCTGTGCTATTGAAACTTGCATTTCATTTTCTGAGGAAACAAGGATTCTCTCCTCTCCACTGCCAGACAAGCTCTCAGACACACATGTGCACTGCCTCTCTGTTCTGTGTGTCTATCACACACACACACACCCCCACACCCATGCCTCCAAGCCAGTTGCATCAGTGATTCATCTCAAAACTGCCTATCTAGAAACAAACCCATTTTTCTCCCTCTTACCAATCATCCTAAACTTCTCCTTGAAGTAAAATCAGAAAATGCACCAGAATAGTTTTCCTGGTTGCTAGAAATCCCATCACTGTATTTTCACACCAGGATTCTCAAGCGGCCAGCCTTACTTCTGAAGTAGCACAGAGGCCATCTTCCTACTTTTATCTTTGTTCACATGTGGAGGAATCACATTAGGCAACACAGGAGTGTATTATATCCACACTTGTCTCCTTGGCATGGTTTATAGATTCTGCGTCAACACTCAAGATCCTCAATGATAACGAAGAAGGTAATTAGTCTATAATTAGAAGTTAATCACAAATCTATAAGAGAAATTTCAGCATATTGACAAAGACTTTTCTTTAAGTGACATTTCTATGCATAGTTAATTAATTGCTGATCTCAAATTGGGTCACTGGAAATGTATTCTTCTGATCTCTAGTAATTTCTCATCCAGACACACTTTTTAAAAAAATTCAGATTACATCTCTCGGTGCCCCTGTGCAGGTGAGTTTTATTGCAGTGGGAGGAAAGACAAACCATCCAGATATAGTTAATGCATTTGCTTAAAAAAAATGAACACGCTGTAACCGATGCACTGCTGGAGTCTACTTTGTGAGTGACAGGACAGGACACACTCAGTCCCTTTGTTCTCAACATCACTCATTATCAGAGAAATGCAAATCAAAACAACAATGAGGTACCATCTCACATGTCAGAATGGCTGCTATCCAAAAGTCTACAAGCAATAAATGCTGGAGAGGGTGTGGAGAAAAGGGAACCCTCTTACACTGTTGGTGGGTGCAAACTTGTACAGCCACTATGGAGAGTGTGGAGATTCCTTAAATACTCGGAATAGAACTGCCATATGACCCAGCAATCCCACTCCTGGGCATATACACTGAGGAAACCAGAATTGAAATAGACACATGTACCCCATTGTTCATCACAGCACTGTTTACAATAGCTTGGACATGGAAGCAACCTAGATGTCCGTTGACAGATGAATGGATAAGAAAGTTGTGGTACATATAGACAATGGAGTATTACTCAGCTATTATAAAGAATGCATTTGAATCCGTTCTAATGAGGTGAATGAAACTGGAGCTTATTATACAGAGTGAAGTAAATCAGAAAGAAAAACACCAATACAGTATATTAACCCTTATATATGAAATTTAGAAAGATGGTAATCATGACCCTATATGCGAGACACCAAAAGAGACACAGATGTAAAGAACAGACTTTTGGACTCTGTGGGAGAAGGTGAGGGTGGGATGGTTTGAGAGAATAGCATTGAAACATGTATATTACCATATGTGAAATAGATTGCCAGCCTGAGACAGGGTGCTCAGGACTGGTGCACTTGTTTGATCCTGAGGGATGGGATGGGGAAGGAGGTGGGAGGGGATTCAGGACAGGGAACACATGTACACCCATGGCTGATTCATGTCAATGTATGGCAAAAACCACTACAATATTGTAAAGTAATTAGCCTCCAATTAAGATAAAGAAATTAATTTTTTAAAAAAAGGCACCCCCTCTGCTGATGCTGCTAAGTCACTTCAGTCGTGTCCGACTCCGTGTGATCCCATAGACGGCAACCCACCAGGCTCCCCCGTCCCTGGGATTCTCCAGGCAAGAACAGTGGAGTGGGTTGCCATTTCCTTCTCCAGGAAAGTGTGTGAAAGTGAAAGTGAAGTTGCTCAGTCGTGTCCGACTTCTAGCCACCCCATGGACCATAGCCTGCCAGGCTCCTCCATCCATGGGATTTTCCAGGCAAGAGTACTGGAGTAAGGTGCCATTGCCTTCTCTGAGGCATTCCCTCACCCTCCCCCCAATTCTGTAGGAAAGGCAGTGAACCAGAAACAGATCAGGTTTCACTGTACACATGTAAATGTGATATTAACATTGCAAGATTAATAATGAGGAAAAAAAAGAGGAAGCAATCCAGACATTTTTACTCAGTATATGCATATAAATAAATATAATATGTCTATCTGTGAAGCTGCACTAAGGTTCGACACATGGAAATCTAATGGAATTTTAATAGAAAAGAACATGAGGATCAGTATGGAATGACACTGGTACTATACTCCCTAATACCAAATGCATTAGTTACAGTTAGCACTGTTAACCATTACTGGCTAAACAGGGGTGTCACGCCTCTAATAATTTGCTGAGCAGGTTTCAGAGACTTTCCATCAAGTAGGAATAAAAAGCAAAATGCTTCCTGAGGTTCCAACCAGAGAGAAAGATAGTCATGTTGGAATTGTGAGTTAAGCTTGAAGCAATGTTCATTTCCTGTATTATGTTTCAACTTAAGTAACACAGCCAAGGGCAAGCATGTGAGAGGATCTCACTCCGTAGTCTTGAA
Source organism: Muntiacus reevesi (assembly GCF_963930625.1). Taxonomy (NCBI): domain Eukaryota; kingdom Metazoa; phylum Chordata; class Mammalia; order Artiodactyla; family Cervidae; genus Muntiacus; species Muntiacus reevesi. The sequence goes on along the minus strand of NC_089265.1, from coordinate 34,824,762 downwards.
ATGGTTGAAGAAGGGTCATCCACATACCTGAACTGTGGATGTCAGTTCCAGCTCCATCCTCCCATACATTGCCTGCCCCTCCCTGTTATTAGTGGAAAGCCATATGGACACTATATCATAGTTCTCATGTTGCTAAACAGAGCGGCTCAGGAAAAATCTTGCCCCACCCTTGGGCTGATGCTTTTGGACTCTACAGAAGTGCTGGTGCTAACGCTCTGCAGTCCTATTCCTGCATCTGCACCCCATGTGATGCAGACATGGAAAGTTGAGCTGTTTTTCTGATTCTTCCATGTCACAGGAAACTGAAGTTTTTGGCATTTTATGGTACTGGTGTTTACCCATTTTAAGTATGAGAAAGTTGAAAGGCTCAGAAATTTTAGTAGTCTATAACAATAAGGAAATGACAGAGCTAGGAGTCAAATGTAGGCTGACTTCAGCATTCACACACGAACCACACTTCCTCATGTTTCTCCCTGTGTTCCTGAAACTGGGGCCTGTATCACTGGTTCCCAGGCCTGACTGCCCATGCGAAGCACCAGCAGGCTTATGACAAATGCAGAGTCCTGGACAGTCTTCCTCCCTCTGTTATTTGAGTAAGTAGATCTGGGGTAGAGCTCTGGAATCTGATATATTTTTAAGTTCCTGCCAAGAATTCTGAAGGATACCCAGGTTCAGGAACTGCTGATCCTGATCAGGGTGTTGAATACAAAATTGAGATTCATTCATTGTTTATTTCAACAAAAAACTATTGAATGCTGACTATCTACCAGGTATTGTTCAGGATGCTTAAGACAAGTCCCTGTGTTTGTGAAATTTACACTCTAGTTGGAAGAGCTAGAGAATGAGAAAAAAAAAAAAAACCCCAATATGTATTGATATATGTATTCTATCAAGTAAAGATAAATGCTACATAGAAAAGCATAGCATTTGTTGTTGTCGCTAAATTGTGTCTAACTCTTTTGCAACCCCATGGACTGTAGCCTGCCAGGCTTCCCTGTCTATGGGATTTCCCAGGCAAAAGTACTGGAGTGGGTTGCCATTTCCTTCTCCAGGGGATCTTCCAGACCCAGGGCTTGAACCTGTGTCTCCTGAATTGCAGGCAGATTCTTTACTGCTGAGCCACCAGGGAGGCTGAGTAATATTCCACTGAGCATATGTGCCACATCTTAAGTCATAAAAAGGAACAGAATCGGGCCATTTGTAGAGACTTGGATGGACCTGGAGACGCTCATGCAGATTGAAATGTTAGAAAGAGAAAAACAAATATTGTATATTAATGCATGTCTGTGGAATCTAGAAAAATGGTACAGATGGACCTATTTGTGGGGCAGGAACATAGACACAGATGTAGAGAACAGATGCATGGGCGTGGCATGGGGGAAGGGTGGTGGGGTGAGCTGGGAGATTGGGACTGACACATACTGCCACGTGTAAAACGATAGCTGTCTGGAACCTGCTGAATGGCACAGGGAGCCCAACTCAGTGCTCTGTGGCGGCCTAGATGGGCCACTTCATTGTACAGCAGAAACTAACGCAATATTATAAAGCAACTCTACCCCAGCAAGAAAAGAACATAGCATGCAATCTTCAGGAGATACAAGCATTGTGACTGATGATAAAAATGAACGTGACGATAGGGAAAATGATAAGAGATGAATCTGGAGAGGTTGGAAGAAGTCAACAGATTCATGGACAACTTCCAAATAGGTTGATACTAAAGATACTTCTGGAAGAAAAGGAGGATGGTCTAACTTTTTTTCTCCAGCTGTTGTGGTGACTATAAAATGACAATACAATCTGTCCTTGTTGGGGAAATAGGCTTCTTCGCTTGTGGAATTCTGGACCCCACAGTCTCATCTCTGCCTTTCCAGGCAGCAAGAGAGAACTAGATCAGCACTGATGGATAACCACCCTCTGGAATCAAAGATAAAGTTCACTTTCCAACCAAAGATCCTGAGGGTGTTTTCAATGCCACTTGATTCTACGTACTGCTGAGAACCCTTTAGGTCTCCAGCACAGCAGTGAATGAGTCTCAACAGAGTGGTTCACAATAGATCTTGGGAGATGCTCCTTCTACCTCCTGGCAGACCTGGAGCCCATGCACACCCAGTCAGCGTTTTCTGTAAGCCAGGACCCTCCAAGTACAAGTTCACTGTTTCCCCAAGGCATCTCCTGAGGAGTATCAGTAGTAAGCCTGAGGCTTTTAAACTCAGTTTCTCCAAGATCCTTGGGGACTGAAGTGACCACATATTTCTGAAGATTTTGCAAAGTATGTTTCCTCAAATTATTTCAGGTTGAGACTAGGGGCAGATTATTTTAGTCCACATCTACTCAAGACTGTGGCAGGTATATACGCAACTTCTCTGAGGTCCTCCCTGAACTCAGGGGAAGGATCAGGAAAAGGTGAGCCTCTCAGAGAGGGAGGAACACATGTGATGAGGTGCATGGGTCACACAGAGAAGTGCCCTTCTCTCAGATTTCTAGCTGTTTTGCTGAGAAGACTCACAGACTAGGATGGCCAACATGTTGTCCCCAGGACTAAATTTGAATTTCATAAGGAGTTATCCTAAGTAGTAATACTGCTTTCTGCCAACTGGAAAAGGGGAAAATGGGAAGGAAGGATAAGGCTCTGTTTCCAATCCTGTCCAAAGAAGAGCACTTCGTCCATCTAGCACAAGCATACATCTAACCTTTACCTGAAAATGGGTGTGTCTGGCCTTCAAATCTTGGAGGTTTAAAATCATTGAGCTCCCTTGACTCTGAGCCAAGCGCACGACAGTCCCAGAAGATGTGGGCATTCATGGAAAGGAGAATATACTGAGTGGTAGCCTGGTTATTCTGAGCTTCTTGAAGGTTTGATTTTTTAACTCACTGAATTCATAATTTCTCAGTGTAAATTAATCATGTGTTATTTGATGAGAATGAGTCAGTCCCAAGAGCCTGAAAAAGTCTGACTGATAAAACTGGACTTCTGTACAACAAAGGAAATGACCTGTCTGAGGGCACCTGGTCTATCTCTTTAACGTCATTCATCCAAATTTTACCTGAATCATTAGGTATGACCTACTCCAAGGCAGATTTAGATTTAATTTGATATATAATAATGTATGTAGTATATATATATTTGTATATATATTGATAGTGATTATATGTTCATTATAGTAACCTGAAAAAAAAAATTACTCTGACTTTAGAGTCTGAAAGGGACTTTGATATAGTCAGGGTAAAAGCTACACACACACACACACGCGCACACACACACATATTCCAATACATACATATAAGGTGTATATATACTATTGATACATACATGCTCAATGACTCACACATTATAATAAAATTACATAGTGGAAAATTTGGTGTTACAGTCCAGTTCTCTGGTCATCTAGCTAAATATCCTTTCTATTATCTCTACCATATTATTATGATCTCACTATTCACTTTTATTTAGTCTGCCAGGTAAACAGACTTGCCCAGAGACATGTATGCCATTTTATTACTCTTAGTAATGTAATCTGGAAGTCAGCTGCAATACAGATTCTATATACCAAACAAGAAAGATTAATAAAGACACTTGAAAAAAAGCAAATAACCACTTTTATTTTTCTTTATTTCAATCTTACTTTCTATTTTTCAGTTGATTTCACTGTTTTTTCCTTTAATAAGCTCACTTGCCAATTTTATCTTTTAGACAAGTTGTTTGTACTACCTGTTTTTTTTTAAGTTCTCTCAAATGTTTATTACCTTTTAGTGCAGAATTATTTAGCCCCAGATTCTTTCATTTGTGAATATAAGCACTTGGGTTATTTTAATGATTTGTCTTTCATAAGTTTATTTGGACTTATGTCAGCAGCATCTCTTTCCCAATTAAACTAATTCACCCCAAGGTTTCCAGAACCATAAGATCAAGCTTATTGATGACTTCAATTCTTAAGAGCCAATCTTCTCTTACTGAGTGCAAAGCCTCAGCCCAGTAACAAGGTCTTATTACAAAGGAAAAGCATAAAATGGTCATTATAATGAATATTGCTGTGATAAGTTATTATAATCCCTGAGAGAATTGCAGGAATTTGTTTGGAGTTCTGCCATCAGTAACCTGCTTTAGATAAGCAACTGATTTAAATGGGACCAAAGTATCCAGTACATAGACGATACAGTGAGTTGTTCCAAAGAAAATATGAAATATGAATGGAAATATGAATCTGCCTTGAGTGATCAAATCAATACTCAGTGAATAAGGACAGAGATACAGGAAATAATCTTGAAGATTTTAGAGATGATACAGAGTGATTTCCAGGATAGAGGGAATATTTACTGACTAGCACACTTGAACCATTTGAATAGTTAGTATTAACACACTTAAACCATGACTGAGCCTAAGCAAAGGGATTGTTTAACCATAAAAATATAAGAAAGGGAATTTTCAAAGCCAGCAGTGCCCAGGAAGAAGGGAGTGTGTGAATTGTACATCAGGTTTGATAGACAGTGTCCTGAGACGCTCTCAAATCCCCATTGGCATAGAATTCTACCAATCTTCTTATCTTTTAAAATGGAGATTAAGAGTGTCGTGGTCCAGGTATTTAAGCAACAACCAGTGCAAGAGGTACCTTTTAACACTCTTTTTCTGTCCTCCTGAAAGCAGGATATAAATCTTTCTCTATGAAAGGTACACTCCCTGCACCTGGAGTTAGGACACCCTTATCACCAGTGATCAGAGACTTGGAGCCGAGAAGTCTGTATAAACAAACCTCATTTCTTCTTTAACTTACTACTCCAAGCTCAAACTCTGTTTAGATTCTTCATTTATTAAGCATCCAAAGCCCAAGTTTCTTTGTCTCGTCAATTCCTCACAAATTTATTGTTTCTTTGTCTAAAAATTGTAAAAGCTAACTGCTTTGGCAAGTTCCTGGGTCCTATTTCTATGAGTCCTCTGTGTATATGAGTTGAGATTTGTTTCTTTTCTCTCTTATTAATCTGTCTTGTTTTCATTTTATTGTTAGCCCAGCCACAAGAATTCAAGAGTAGTTGAGGGGAAAAATTTCCCCTCTCAACAACAGTATCAACTTCACAACATTGTAATAAAGTTCATATGACATCCTATATTAAAATTAGAATGATCTGAATGATGTGTGTAAGTTCATTCTCTAAGTTTGCCTGTCCCATAAGTCAGTTGAGTGCCTCTGTTGAGATTTTTACCATTGTAATATACACCTCTCCTATTACTTACTTGACAATAGTTTCTTCCAGTTTTACTGAGATATAATCAGCATACATCACTGTGTAAGTTTGAAGTGTACAGCACAATTATTTGACTTATACATATCATGAAATAATTACCACAGTAAGTTAACATCCATCATCTCATATATTTATAAGAAAAAAAATTTATAAGAAAAAAATTTTATAAAAATTTTTATTAAAAAATTTATAAGAAAATATAAGAAAAAATAAGATATAAGAAAATATAAGAAAAAAATTTTATAAAAATTTTTCTAAAAAAATTTATAAGAAAAAAAATTAACTCTTAGGATTTAATTTATTAAACTTTTATATGTAACATGTAGGGGGCTTGTATATATTTATTATCTTGTACATTACATCCCTAGTACTAATTTACCTTTGTTGTTGTCCAGTTGCTAAGTCTTGTCCAACTCTTTGCTACTCCATGGTCTGCCTCACGCCAGGCTTCCCCATTCTTGTGACTCCATCGTCTGCAGCATGCCAGGCTTCCCCATCCTTCACTGTCTCCCAGAGTTTGCTCAAACTCATGTCCACTGAGTCAGTGATGCCATCTAAACATCTCATCCTCTGTTGCCCTCTTCTCTTCCTGCCCTCAATCTTTCCTAGCATCAGGGTCTTTTCCAGTGAATTGACTCTTCTCATCAGGTGGCGAGAGTATTGGAGCTTCAGCTTCAGCATCAGTCCTTCCAGTGAATATTCAGGGTTGATTTCCTTTAGTAGTGACTGGTTTGATCTCCCTGCTGTCCAAGAGACTCTCAAGAGTCTTCTCCAGGACCACAGTTTGAAAACATCAATTCTTTGGCACCCTGCCTTCTTTATGGTCCAACTCTCCTATCCATACATGACTACTGGAAAAACCCTAGCTTTGACTATATGGACCTTTGTCAGCAAAGTGATGTCTCTGCTTTTTAATACACTGTCTAGGTTTGTCATAGCTTTTCTTCCAAGAAGCAAGCATCTTTTCATTTCAGGCAATTTGTACATTTGACTACCTTCATCCAGTTCCCTGTCCTCCCACATCCAACCTCTGGTAACCACAAATCTGATCTCTCTGAGTTTGGTTGGTTGGTTGCATGATTTTTGGAAGTATAATTGACCTATGACACTGGTGCCCAACATAGTGATTTGATATTTCTGTACATTGCAAAATAATCACCATGATAAGTTCTAGTTACCATCTGTTTCTATACAAAGATACTGCATTATTATTGAATAAGTACTAGGAATATAATGAAAGGAAAAATATCATCCAGCAGCATATTAGGAAGTAGAACCTCAGGCTTTTTTTAGTTGATGAACTCTTCTTAAGTTTACTCCTTTATTATAGTTCTTTGTTTACCAAGCAACCTCAACTGGTGAGTTGGTGGGAAGTAATATACCAGTAAATCATGCTACCTTCATGACAGAAGTATACACTCCTATACTTTAATTGGAGAAAGAAATGGCAACCCACTCCAGTGTTCTTGCCTGGAGAATCCCAGGGACGGGGAAGCTTGGTGGGCTGCCGTCTACGGGGTCGCACAGAGTCGGACACGACTGAAGCGACTTAGCAGTAGCAGCAGCATCCATTAATGAAGCTGACATCCAAATTTTTATAGTAATCTCTGGGAACCTAGTTAATATCCATGTAGAGACTTAGATATACTCTAGGTTTGTTATCAAATCACATTTTTGAGCCTACAAGACTTCAAGTCTCACTGTGGACCATGGTAAATGAACCAGGAAAATTCCATCTGGTGAAATCTGTTCTAAAGAGATTGACAGCCAACCTCTTCTTGTGCCACCCTAACCACGAATGTTCTTTTCTCATAAATAGGAATACCAGGTCTACCTGGTTCTGAGATATGCCACCTGAAAATGATACATAATTCATCAGCTCTGAGTTTCATGTAGAAGTGTTAGCCTTCTTAAATTTTCAGTGCCTTGGCAACCCTAAAGTCTTCTGAGGCTTTGACTCACCAAGGGAGAGTTGGGTCATCTAAAATACTCATCCCAGCCATCTCAATTTAGACCACTTAAAACAATGGGTCTTCACTGATTCCTGCCTCCTAAGCCAGCTTCCTCTATTAAGCTTTTGGGGACTGGCAGATCTGAGAAATCCATTTGGGCTGCATCTGTGATAATCAGACACTAAGGAATGTAAATTTGGGTAGAAAAAGACTTTGAAGTCAAGAATAAGAGAACCAGAGAACCCAGGAACTAGGAAGGAATCTAGAAATCAGCCAAACTAACCTCTTGGGGAACTGAGACCCAGAGAAATGAAAATATTGGCTAAGGTCATTGAGAGGGTAATTAAGTAACAGAGGTGGAATTACAATTAAGTCCAGTGACAGGTTCACTGCAGTGTATTCTTCATCACATAAGTGCATTGAACTGATTGCTGTTAAAGAAAGCAGGGGAGGTGATAGAGAAACGAGACAAGAAGGAAAAAAAGAGGATAAGATTTCTGAACTTGGTTTTCCCTGAAAAAACCTTCAGAGGTTGCTCTCTCTTTGAAACAGATAATGTATTCCTCTAGCAGTATTCTAGCTTCTCTTTTCCTTTCTCTGCTGCATATGGTTCAGCTGAAGGCTATGGGACTTTTCTCTCATAACTGTGGAACTATTTCCTAATCGCTATTCTGCATTCCTTTTCCATTTATCAAATAGTTCCACTGAGCATTGTCTGCCTCTCATTGAACTCTTTATCAGCATTCAGCCTTTCTTTCCACCTACTCTTCACCATATCTGACTGCACTATTCCATTGTTTCTTATGGCCTGTGGGCAATCACCTATCCTCCCACCCCACAGCGTCCCAGTCCCTGGTAGAATGTGCCAGGGGATTTGGAAGAGAGGAGGGCACACAAATGAGAAGCAATCCCGCTAAATTTCACATCAAAATTGGAATTTTCTATGAGATTTATGTATTATATAGGAATAAAGAGATCTTTCTTTTTGCTTATTGTTCCTAACATGATCTAAAATCAGAATGCTTTTGTAAGGCTTAGATACATAAAGTGTTAAAAAAAAAAAAAACAAAACCTAATACCCAATTTCCACTGGGTACAGACTATCTTAAATTCATTTCCATTTAAGGGATTAAAAGGCAAAAAAGAGAAATGAAATCCTTTAAAGAAATTTGTCTTCCTTATCCTAGCAAATTTAATGCTCTGGGTTCTTTTTCTAAATGGGAGTCTTCAGTGTAATTCAGGAAATCCTATACCTATTACATTTAGCTTTTCCAACCTCAAATGACTCCCATTAGGGCTTTGTGGCCCAAATGAAGTAGATGAAGCCAACCCTCAGAATGAGTTCTGTTCTATAAAACTCTTAATTTATACTTCATCAGCCAGAAATAGATGATTTAACTTTTTCCACAATGACAGATCTTTCGGGTTTTGAGGGAAAAGATGCAATCACTGTGTTATCACTTAGAAGAAGACCCATCAAAATCCCAGTGGTTAGTGTTGCCCAGTAACTGAGTGGGAGAACCATAGGGAGCATGTTGGACCTGGGGTCATTCTGAACATGAGCCCACAGGAGAGATCAAATGGCACTGTAAAGTATTTAAAGAATGGCTATGGAAAATAAATATAGAGAAGAAGATGCAAAAAAAGAGGAGACTGAAAATTGAATAAAATTAAACAAATCAATATTTTGCCCAGAAAGATGAAACTAGATATAGTTGAGGTCTGAAACATCAGTGTAGAGAGTACAGACCCTCATTTGATGAAGCATGTTACATGTCTGCTCAGTGTAAGGCTCTATGTTGAATCTGTGGGGGAAATAGATGAGTAAGACAAAGTTCATGCCACGGAGTTGAATGCGTGTTCAGTTCAGTTCAGTCACTCAGTTGTGTCCGACTCTTTGCAACCCCATGAATGGCAGCACGCCAGGCCTCCCTGTCCATCACCAACTCCTGGAGTTTGCCCAAACTCATGTCCATCGAGTCGGTGATGCCATCCAGCCATCTCATCCTCTGTCGTCCCCTTCTCCTCCTGCCCCCAATCCCTCCCAGCATCAGGCTCTTTTCCAATGAGTCAACTCTTCACATGAGGTGGCCAAAATATTGGAGTTTCAGCTTCAGCGTCAGTCCTTCCAATGAACACCCAGGACTGATCTCCTTTAGGATGGACTGGTTGGATCTCCTTGCAGTATGCATTTTAGTGCTTTTAAATTTAGAAGTGTATTGGTAACATAAATATTGATAGAACATGGCACACGTCTTAAAAGGGCGTAGATAAAGCATTAGAGTATTTCAGGAGAACAGTGCTAAGTGAAAGCGTTGGGAAGGGAATAGTGAATAAAGTTGTATCTCACAGGATAAGTACAATCAGACATACATATATTGGAGAAAGGGGCATATGATATAGAAGAACTCTAGCAGACAAATATACATCAATGTATTAGTTAAGGTAAAGTTTGCTGGTATAGCAGATACATCAGAAAATTTTTAGAGAATAGAAGCTTTCAGAAAGCTTCTTTTCATTAAGATTTTTAAATTCTTGTTTTCATGAAGTCCAAAGGGGCCTTCCTATTCATTGGGTGACTATCTGCAAAGTAGTGATTGAAGGACTAGGTTCTGTCTGTCTTTTGGCATCACCAACTTTAACACCTCCAAGGTCGCTATGCTCATCTTCATTAAGTTGGTAAAAGGAGAAAGAGAATGGAAGGAAATGCTTGGGAGATTTATGTGGGGCAGGTCTGGAAGAGGAACATCACTTTGGCTTGCTTTCTGTTCACTGGAACTTAGTCATATGGCCACACTTGATTATGAGGGATGCTGGAAAATGTAGTGTAGTAAGAATGGGTTTCATGAATGAATAATGAGTCTATCTTTTCCACAGGTAGGGAAGCCTAAATGGAGATGCAATTCAATTTGGTTGAAACAGATGATAGGATATGAGAAATAAATTGATATGAAAGTAAAGAAATGGGTGGAGAACATTTTCATTTTTGATTGAATGTTTCTTTTATTCATTCAGTAAAATTTAGTTAGCACCCATTACTGGCCAGATACCATACTAGATGTTGAGGATTAAATAAGGAATGTGTCTCGTGGAGAAGACAGTTGTAAGAGTAATATTATAAGCACTGCAATAGAAGTATGTGTGAAATGCCATAAAAACACAAAAGAGAGGCAGTAACATGGCTGGAGGAATCTAGGACTGAAGCTCAATCAGGAAGTCTTTTTATGTGAGGAAAGTGGGCACTGGGGGTGTGAAGGGACTGTTCCTGGGAGAGGAAACGTCATATGAAAAGGCACAGGTACGTGGAAAAGCATGGTGTGGTCACAGAGTCATGGGGAATATCGAACTTCTCACAGGATTCTAGGTTATTAGAAACTGGACCAGCCCTGCAAGTCTGAAAAATATAAATTCAGGGGAAAAAGGAAAGAAATAACAGAAAATGCCGTGTTTCACGGCAGATAATAAATTTACAAACTTTTTCCCTTAAGAGGAAGGAAAAACTTTTTTCGTTAAGAGGCTGGTAATGTACAAAGTGGCCATGTCTGGTGATTTGTCTGGTGGCCATTTGGTGCTGGTTGTTGGTTGAGGTTATGGGGATGGATGTATACATGTACCTAGCAGACTAATTTGGGCTTATTCATATATTGGCACCTGTTAATTTCATATAGTGGCAATCTTAAGATTCCCAGAAACATTAAGATAGGGCAAGCTACAATGCTTAGAATCTTTGCAAGACTGTTGGTTATGTTATTATCCCACCAACTAATCAAAGTCCTATAAGCCAAGCCCAGAGTCACATAACAGTTGACTATCCAAAGCCATGGATAACAAGGAGATAAAAACAAATTGGAGTCTACCACATCCAATCATGGTATTGCTGTATGGATTAAATAATATTATGTTTATCAAATTTATGGATGTAGTGAATGCTTAATAAATGGGAATGATAAAGATAATGATGATTATGCATGGAGCACTGCCAATGTGGCATATCTAATTGCCTTTTACAGTTGAGGAAAATGTCTAATGGGGGGTAGGAGATCTGCATACTGGTCTAGCTTTGCTGTTATATGATCTAACATAGAGATGTGAGACCAGAGGGACTAGGAGCGGTTTAGATAACATTTCTTTGTTAATTGCTGCTCCACTGCAATTCTTCCACCTCCACTCCTACTTCATATCACATCCCGCCCTACTACACTATCCCCCAATGCCCACCCCTTGCCCAGCTCACCACAACCACCCCTTTCTGCCCACCACTTCCACCACGGTACACATGACTTACTATAGAACCTCTCACTCCATGTCAGATTTCTTGGGTACTTTTTCTTTCTGAATCTGTAACTGTGTTTATTAGAATGCTTATAGTTTCTTATAACTAAATTATGAAGTGAAATGGCTTAAACACCGAGAAATTATTACCTCATGTAACAGCTATGCAGGAAGCAGTTACTGAGTTGATTGATTGATTCAAAGGCTGGATAAATGGTGGGTGTCAGTGCTCAAAGATGGCTTCTTTGAGATCTTCTTTGGTTTCCCCTCAGTATTATTGCAAGATACCATCTATAACTTCCTAGCATCTGCTCTCACAAGAATATAGCTAAAGAAAAGAGAGAAGGAGCATTTCCCACTCCCCACTTCTGGCCCTCACTCCCCTTTACTTGTCAAAGAGGTAAGCTTCTCTCAGAACCTCCTCCCTTATTTCTCATTGACTAGAATGTGACCATATTTCCAAACCAATCAGAGGCAAAGGGGAATAAGATTTTCATCATCATGGTTAGATCAGATTCATCATAGTTTATCTCCTAAAATTCAAAAGGGGCCCATGTTTCCTGGATATACTGTTACAGAATGCATTGCTCAAGGATAATCATTTTTTTAACTTTTTTTTTTATATTGAGGTATAGTTGATTAATAAACAATGTTATGATAGTTTCAAGTGAACAGCAAAGGAACTCAATTGTTTTTTAAAGGTTTATCATTACTCTCATAAGGATATGAAATTAGCAGGTGTCAAAGATTTAATTTAATTAATTAAGGAGAGAACTATAAAATAAGTTATAGACAGTTCCAAAGAGAATCCAAAAACCAAGACAAATATGTAAAATCTCATGACTTTTGAAATACATTTATTTATTCAGTTCAAAACTGTCTTCCTGAACTGGAGAGGAAGAAAGTCAATTGACCGTCCATGGAACAGAAATTATTTGCTTATCTGGAGACAAGAAATACATGTTTAACACCAGTTTTATGCAAGTTAACTTCTATTTCTACACAGCTGTAGAAAACAATGAAAAGCACAAATAATGTAAAGTCAAATACCTTTGAGAGAGTGAGTTCCAATCAATACCCAATTTTCAACTGAAGACTTTTTCTAGTCTTTTGGTTCACTTAAAGACCTTTCAATTTTTCCTTACAATATGCACAAAATCATGATTCTTTAGCAAAGAATAAAGAGGAAATGACTGTTGGGTGGACAACCAACAGTATCTGCCAATCACACTGTTGAGAAGTAGGAGAAAAATAAATGTATCATAATTTGCAGTGAGACTTTCACACTGCTTTACAGGGATTACTTTGGAGGTGAATGATAAGCCAGGAGATACTGGTTGAGGCTGAGAAGGCCTGGCCACTTGCCTTGAGCCTAAGCCTGAGCTTATAGTGGGGATGGGACAGTAGCTCATATCTTTCCTCCTGAAGAGTCACTAAAATCATGTGTTAAGTAAGAGCTGTGACCAGAGGCACTTCTGTCATGAAGGATGAGACTATGAATAATTCCATTATGGAAGCTGCAGATTTTAATTTTTCTAATGTACATGACCATTTTCTGTTCCCATTCTACCCCCTCCCTTGGTTCTTTCTACATTTAGTGTAAATTAAATTTCAAGGGAATAGTACCAATAATCACATACAATTCATTTCAGTCTGTTGACAGGCAATTTTTCTGTAGTACCCTGCTGGGGATTTGATAGTGAGAGGGGGTGGTGTGAAAATGTGATATCTGGTATTCTTACAGCCTTTGTCCCCAATCTGGTGTTTGTGAGCTTCTTTTTTCCTCTTATACAATTCAGGATACTATATTTTTGTACCTTAATTAGTTTCAAAATTAATAAATGAAATGTTTTTTATATTTTTTAAAGTTCCAAACCACATAGTTTGCTTGCTGGTACTGTTAGTGGCTCAGTGTCATGAGAAAGAAATCTAGTCAGGATTTTGCTAAATGCTACATTTCACACATATACATTTTGCATATATAGTTTTGATTTTGTGAGTAATCCCCTGGAGAAGGAAATAGCAACCCATGCCAGTATTCTTGCATGAGAAATCCCATGGACAGAGGAGCCTGGTGGGCTAATGTCTATGGGGTTGCAAAAGAGTGGGACATGACTTAGCAGCTAAATAGCAACAATTGCTCTTTGATAAGGAATTGCTCACATTTTAGAGAAATAACATTTTTTACATGGTTCTATTGTAACTACCTACATGTTCATTGGCCATTTCCATGACAGGGTTCAATTCTACCTGTGACAATACTACTTTCTCTTGGCTGCTGGCTCTTAACTATTAATGCCCATCATAATCACATGGCAGGGGCGACTTGTTACAACACAGATGGCTGTTCCCCACACCAGAGTTTCTGATTCAGTAGAATGGATGAACCTAAGAATTGGCATTTCTGACAAGTTCCCAGGGAGTGCTGATGTCGCTGGCCTGGGGAAAATCATTTAAGAACCCGTGCTCTAGGCCATGTACCTTCAGGTTAGAAAAGATTCTCAGTCCAGGAGACAGCCACAATCTACACATGACAGAAAAGGGAAGATATTTTGTTAATACAGGGAAGAATTTTTTGCCCTTCAAAGGAGCCTATTTGCACTTCCATTATCTTCATCCAGTGAAAAATTGATATGAATAAATTCAAAATGGGAGGCCATTAAAAAAATCATCATATTGAAATCAATCTAGGACTAACAATTAACTGATGATGCACAACATAGAGAGGAGGAAGAGTCAGAGATGAAGACCATTAGATCCATCAACCTGAGTACTAGTCTTAGCATGGGCTTCCCTGGTGACTTAGATGGTAAATAATCCACCTGCAATGTGGGAGACCTGGGTTCAATCTCTGAGTTGGGAAGAGCTCCTGGAGGAGGGAGTGGCAACCCACTCCAGTATTCTTGCCTGGAGAATCCCCATGGATAGAGAAGCCTGGAGGGCTACAGTCCACGGGATTGCGAAGAGTTGGGGGTGACTGAGCAACTAAGCGCACAGTCTTAATGTATCCTGGCTGTACCACTTAGGCCAGCCAGTGACTGTCTCTGTACAGTTCATTAGTAGACAAAGATTGTGGACTGTTGATTGCTGAGTTCCTTTCTAGCTGTGTTCTTCCATGAATCTGATCCTAACCAGATGTCCAAAGAGTTCCCCAGCTTTATCTGCTGGTGTGGACATCTTGAGCCAAGACATGTAGCAGGAGAGGGGGCATCATCTGCCTCTGAGCCCACAGCAACTGTTTTGCCATCCCTGATGTCAGAGAGTGAAGTTTAGTGGAATTTCAAGGAATTCAAAACTTTGTGACCCAGTAAAATCCGTCTGATGAGCAGGGTATAAAACTTCCTCTTCAATAGAGCTGTCAGGGGGTTACTACTGACCTCAAGCTGCCTGACTGTATTGTATGCCTTTTCACAAGTGTGTCCTCAGCATTTTTTTCAGCACTAAAGTTCCTCAATTAAGGGAAAAGCACCATCTTTACCTTTTCACTGGAAACTCTGGGGATCTTCCTATGAAGTGTTTTGGGTAACTACAAGCATCTGAAAGATTGCAAGAGAAAAACAGGTTGCTTTCTATTTCACCTCAGAGTCTTGAGAGTTCTGCAAGCTTAAGGCAAGTAGATAGGAGAAAGCAGACTATTGGAAAGGAAAACTATTGCTGCATCTTGCAGACAGTTGAGTATGTGTGTATATGTGTCTCCTTTGCAAAACTCTGAGCTTTTAGGTAAAGGACTCTGCTTTTTCTCGCTCTTTGCCTCATTAATGAGTTTGTCTGTTGAGAAGACTTGGAACAGAAGTGCTTCATAAGGTTTGCTGAGTGGATAAATACATAGAATGTTGCTGTGTGCGTGGAGTTATTTTGTTGGTTTGCATCTTCTTTCAGAAAACTCTCCAAGGTCAATAAAAGTACTAGAAAGAAAGAAAGTGAAGTCACTCAGTTGTGTCCGACTCTTTGCAACCCCATGGACTGTAGCCTACCAGGCTCCTCTGTCCATGGGATTTTCCAAGCAAGAATACTGGAGTGGATTGCCATTTCCTTCTCCAGGAGATCTTCCTGACCCAGGAATTGAACCCGGGTCTCCCACATTGTAGGCAGACACTACCGTCTGAGCCACCAGGGAAGTTCAAAAGTACTAATGAATGAATAAATAAATGATTTTTAAATATACAAAACACAGTTATGCTGAAGGCTACAGAAACTACATTGCCTCAATAAGGAGCCATTGTGTGGATGGATGAATGACTTTTTTCTATAGAAGCTTCAGTGAAAATGGGGTTGGGTCATGGCTTGCAAAACTAATATCTGAATTTCTAAGTCTTGAAAAACTTTCAGTGGGTTTCAAAAGTAACTATGCCATAATACATAAATAAGTAGATGGTTTCTCCCTGATCTTGACTCTATGAGTCATACAAACTTTTATTCCTTTTTATTGTTTAATTATTATAATAAAGCAGTAACAATAATGATAATAATAGCTAACTTCAATTAGGCACTGAGACTCCAACTCTGTGCAAGCCTTTTTGTTGTTGTTATTTAATACTTGTAGCAATCTGAGAAGTAGTTACTATAATTATCCTCAGAAAGACTGTGTTGCTTACTCAAGGGCATCTTGCTGGTATTGGGTGGAGGCACACTTTTTGCCAAGGAATTCTGACCATAGTGCTCCACTTCTCATCACTTCACTGTATCAGAAGCACGTATGATAAATGCACCTTTGGAGAAATAGCTTATGGTAGATTGAATAATGGCCTCCAAACATTTCTATGTCTTCCTGCTTGAAACTTGTGAATAAATGACCTCACATGGAAAAGGGAACTTTATGGTTGTGAGCAAATGAAGGACCTTGAGATGAGGAAATTATCCTGGATTATCCAGATGTGTTTACAATCACAAAGCTTCTTATAAGAAGGTAAACAAGGGGGCCAGAGTAAGACAATGCAATGTGGTGACAGAAGCAGAGGTCAGAGTGGTGCAGGGCCATAAGGCAAGGAATGTAGGCAGCCCCTAAAACCTGGAAATGGCAGGGAGACTCCCCTAAAGTCTCCAGAAGAAACGTACTTCTGCTGACCCATTTGGGACTTCTGACCTCCAGAACTGTTAGATAATAAATCTGTGTTTTTTAATGCCACTAAGTAGTTATTATTGCAAATATTCTTTTTTGTAGTTTGTTAGAGTAACTGAAGGAAACTGATACCCAGTCGATATAACCTGACGATGGTCACACTCTGCCCTTGGTGGGAAGATGCTAACATAAGGCCCCACATCTGCTATAATGACTTCACAGATCTTACTCTGCAGAGAAACACCCTGTTGGTTTTGAGGTTTTCTGGTTCGCCTGCTGCTTTATTTATCAGTACATAAATACATGCCATTTCAGAAAGTGGGTGCCATTCCCCAACACATTCACAGCAATCGAAATAGCAAAACAGACTGAAAATTGCCATAATAGCACTTTATTCTTGTCCTCACATTGGCTTATAAAATGACACGCTCACAAGATTTGTAAAAATCTCTGCTTCACTTTGCTTCCCCCCACCCCTTCCTTCTAGATCTTTCCTTTCTCTCCCTGCTAAGAAATTAAGCCCCTTAGTGGATTTTCCATTCATGGAAATATATTGTGAGCTTTGTTTTTCTTACTTTTTAAGTGAGCATATTTTTCCCCTTTAATTATTTTTATGACATGTGTTGGGTTAGCAACAAAAGGGAACTTTGAAATCACAAACATAAACATGAGAAATGCAGATTAAATTAATTAAATTAATTTCCCCTCTGATTCAGAGGAAAACATGCTTGGTCCCTATTTGAGTTTATCAAAATTATGCAGTAGGGGAAGTAGAATTGTTTTAAACATTCAAAAGAAGAGAAGGAAACTAGTGTCTTTTAGATACTTGCTGTATGTTTAATGCTTTTATGTTGGCTAGCATGTACATGCCTTACAACTTGTAAATGCTAGTATTTCCTCCATTTATTTTTTGAAGCGTTCATACTGTGCAAGGTCTCCTTTCACCATGGGCTACCACCAGGTAGCTTTCGGAGAACTTGCTGGTACCTGGGAGTTGGTGAGGGTCCTGCTTCTTGTGTTGCTGCCATTTCCCCATTTGGAAGTTGTCTGCCCTCAGAGCCGTTGCTTCACATCTAAGCCTCCTCTTGTCCTCTAAGTTGTGAAAGGTGCCCCTGCTCATTGATTCAGGTTTTTGCCTGTGCTTTTCCCTCTCATGAATATGTCCTGGTTGATGGAGATGGAATGTTTGGCAAACCTTGGGATATTTCCATGGAAGACCTGGTCCATCCATATCATGTTTCACCTCCAAATATGATGGTTTCTCACCCACTGGTGAAACAAGATTGTTCTCCTTAGCATCTCTTGGCATTAGTTTCAAATGTTGGTGCCCATTACAAATATACCTGATAAAGATAACTCTATTGTTATAATGCTATCTGATATTGATGTATATATTGGGTTGGCCAGTAAGTTTGTTTGGGTTTTTCCATAAGATGTAACAGAAAAACCTGGACAGACTTTTTGGCCAATCTAATATAAAGAGACAGAGTATAAGTTCAGATAAGTAAATATAGGGGGATAGAAACAGAACCCTGGGATATAGAAAAGTCATAAAAGGGACACATAGAAAAGAAAAAGAAAATCATGATTTCATGTTAATCAAAGCTAGATAAGTTAAAACTAAGCGTATTTGGAGACTTCACAGTCTCCTGGAAAGGGTGGGATCTCATTCTCCCATTGCACTTTGTAGGTATAGACTTCATTTGTTGACTAAAACTGAAATGGAATCCTGCTGAAGACAAGAGAAAGAACATTTGATGGACAGTAGACTGTCTCTGCTTCTTTTGTCCTATTACCTCCCCCTGATTCACTTTCTGTCCTACTCTGAACTCCTCCAGCCTGAACCTTTGGACCACAGCCTCCAGACTTCTGTGACGTCATCTTTTCATTGTGTTCTGCCAATGAAAGTTACTTGTGGGGGATTTTAGGATGGAGGAAAAGAAGAGTTAGGGAATTGCTTGCTTGCTTGCTTCCTGTTAAATGTTATAGTTCTGCTGATGTCTACACTCTTCGGTTACTATTGGGTTGTTGTTGTTTAGTCACTGAGTTGTGTCTGACTCTTTTGTGACCCCATGGAATGTAGCCTGCCAGGCTCCTCTGCCCACGGGATTTCCCAGGCAAGAATACTGGAGTGGGTTGCTCTTTCCTACTTCAGGGTATCTTCCCAATGCAGGGATCGAACACACATCTTCTGTGTCTCCTGCATTGGTAGGTGGATTCTTTACCACTTTGCCACCTGGGAAGCCCTAGATATTGGGTCTTTCTCCATAAATCTGTCACTCAATGGGCTTCACTGTCTCTTTCTTTCGCCCCTTTATATGCACAAGTAGTCATGACTTTCCACTATTGCTAAGCTTTGGGTGCCTCAGCCTACCTAGTTTGTCACCTAAAGCTGCCCGCTTTTAATGCAAATAGTCCCTTCATTAAAATCTCTTCAACTCAACCATCTGTGTATGAATTCTGTTTCCTGCTGACACCTCAACTGAGGCACAATTCCCTTTTCAGAACCTTCTGAATAGAGAATTTTCCTGCAAAAAAATGATTATTTGGTTTCTGTTTTGTCCTAGTATCAGAGCTAGCCATGTTTTTAAATCTTAAGTTCCTTTGTTTGCTTGTTTTCTTTTGTAAATGGAGAAGTGATGCTGCCTGTTCCTTAGGAAAAAATAGGGAAAAGTAATACCTCTTTAAATGTGACATGGGTTTTGTTCCCCTGGAGGGCCTAATCAGTGCCTCCCTGGAAACAATTTCCATTTTTCACATAGGACCCTGCTGTATGCACTTTTGCCTTCGTGCCACATCTCTCGGGCAGAAGAGGTTTTGTCTTATAACATCAGGGAGACAGTGAGACTCCACCATGCTCGCTTCTAGGCCCTACATGTCACTCTTATGGCTGCACAATACCTATGTCCCTAAATGTCCCAGATATTTTTAGAAAATTTAACATAGCCATCTGTAATAAAATGTTATAAAGAGTTGGAGGCTTACCTCCACCAGGCAAAAGCCTGATTAAAAAGATCTTGTGCTGGCCCTGAAGGTCAGTATTTATGGCACTGTATTATTTATAAATAATGTGAGAATTATTATAGTAATAAAAGTTGGCGTTCCAAAGAATGGGCATATTAGGGATGGCTAAATTATGGTGACATTGAGATCATGGGTCACATCTGAAGCTTTCTTTCAAACGTGTGGAAAATTACCACCAACTGACTGCAAAGCTACAGGAAAGTCTTGAAAGGCGTAACAATAGTGGGAAAGTCCTACTCACTGGAGGAATAAGGAAGGCTAGGTTGATCCAAGGGGCTGCGAGTTTCTTACCAAGAAATGAATAATGTAGCACCCTTTCTCAGTCTCAGGACTGGCAACGTTCCTACCTAACACTATCCTCTCTGAATCTGAGTCGAGTCCTGATCCAGTCAGAATTCTAGAATCTCAAATAGAGATACGCAGCTGAAGGAACCCCTGCAGGAGGATGAGACTGGGTGCTGTGTGTTTCATCCTTCCCAAAGAGAAAATACTAGCTTAAGCACAAATCACAAATTGAACCTTAATCTACAAACCTCTCTCCTTCTGTAAAAGATTGGGCAGACCCATGGTTCCCTGTTCATACCACTGTGTGACCAAGGCTCAGACAATTGATACATTTAAAGAACACTTGGGGGAAAGTCTCTTACTTCTTGAAGAAAAGTTCTAGAACTACATAATGGTTGGAACACTCTTTGGAACTCTCTCTATGGAGATAGGATCCACTTGATAGCTGCAGAACACAATTTTATCACAAGATCTATGAGGTTTTAAAAAGTAACACTCATTAGGAAAGATTGTCCTTTATGAAGTTCCTACTTCACCACTTTGCTGATTTAAATGCTTCAAAGTCAAAGATCCGTTTTCATTCAAAAATGGAGTTTACAGGTGTTTATCTCCCTAGGAATCAAGTCAGTTTTCAAAGTTCAACTATGCTTCTGACTGATTCAGAAACTTAGAAAAGGCTTTTCAAAACCAGTCTTCTAATCATACTGTTTCTGGCTATGGGCAAGGGATTGATTTAGTCACGAAAAATCATTCTTGTGGCATCTGTAATCTGCCAGTAGGGTCTCTCTGGATGATCTCTTTGCCCAAAAACCATCAGAGATGCAAGCAAATTTCTGAGCAGTTGAGGGGAAGCAAATAAACCTCCAGTCTTTTGATAGACCACCATTTCCCTATTTTGTTTTTCTTGTGCTTTGGCATTCTGAATGTTTGTTTTCTTTTCTTGGTTCATTTCACACAGTGTAAAATTTCTGTAAATATTTTTTCTTTCTTTAGGGAAAATTCATTCTTCTTATAGGTCTGGTAAAGTTCTTCAGCAACCTTTAAACTACTAATTATCTGGAGATTATACTGGGGAGGAGGTAGATTCAATTCAAGGATGATTACCATGTAATCTGGAGAGCATAAATAATAATGTACTTAGTGCAGAAGAGTTTACAAAATGCGCAGCCATTTCTTGGCTCTGTGTGCCTGGGGAAAGAATAAGAAACTAAATGTTTGTGATTTATAATTCCTTCATCTCTGTTGGGAGTTGTCTTAAATATATTTCTAATCTTTTCCTTATGGGGATAAAAATAATCTTCAGCATTGCATCTTTCTTCTTCTCTTGACTTTCTGTACCCTTGAGGTCAGGTCAGGCTGCTCAGCACTGGAATTTGAGGACAGCGTTGTAAGGAAGCAGAAGCAGAGTCTCTAGATTTGCTTGGCTGGAGGGAAAGCTGTACCCTTGTATTTTTATAAACTCTATTCTATATTATTTTCATGTTCTTCTATACTTTTTTTTGCACTGTGGAGATTCAGAAAGCTCTGCTTTCTTAGATTCAGGATTTAGGGTTTCATTGTTTGCAAATTCATTGTGCACACTCCTGTGGTTTCAAATCCCTCCGCTCAAATTAATAGTGGATTGAGATACTAAGGAAAGGTGTTTAAAAACTAGCAGTTAATTGAGACTTCTCTCATTATGGAATGTGAAGAATTCCAAGGTACTGCAAAGAGAAAACTGACAAGTCTGTCAAGCACTGATACATTTTTAGGGATTTTCCAGTCTTAAGAAATCTAAATAGTCTATCTCATCTTGCTAAAATAGAGAGGATATAATGCATAGTGTATTATTCTTAATTGTGGTGACATTTAATTGATCTTGAATATATTGATTATTTCCCCAATTGCTTCATAATATTTATAAACCAGATGGACTGCCTTTCATTTTCCTCATCTGTACCTCAGTGCTGTACATGTGTTCTTATGTATACAAACTGACACAAATCTCTGAAGACAAATTATAGTTCATTGTAATAATTCAGAAAATGTATCATCAGTCAGAATAGGCTAAGATATGCTGCAGCAACACATAATCTGAAAATGTCAGCTGCTTCTAACAAACATCCTCATTTCACCCTGGTAGTCACCCTGGGGTTTAAACACATGGAGCAGTCTCTGTATGAAGCATTGCTTATGTCATAGTAGGGAGAATGCGAGACACTTAACCAAGTGTTGGCTCTTAGAGCTTCTGTTTCAAGGGAGTAAGCATCAGTTCTACACACATTTCACTGGTCAGCTTGTCTTGTGCCGACGAACTGAAGGGAGAAAAAATAAAATACTGGAAAAATCATAATGTAGTCTTCCACAGGAGACTTAGGAGTTGGAAAAAAACATACTGGGACATTATTTAACATACTGGGACATTATTGAACATGTATATATCCTTCTGGTCCTAAGCCAGGCACTTAGCAATCATTTTTCACTACTTTTCTGTCTCTCCTAACCTTGGGTATGATTAAATTAATTGGTTAAGGAAAGCTGGTATGTATTTCATGTGATTAATGCCTTGGAAAACAATTGTGGTAGATTGCATTGATTTGTTTCATTTTACATGCTTGAAATTAGAGGCTTATGAAGTCTACATGCAAATTTATGCAAAGTGGGATGCAAATTCATATTGTGAGCCAGGAGTCCTGGCACTCCCCCCCCCCCTCTAGAAAAAGAACTGCACCATTGAATATGCATGTGCTGCATATGGTACTGCTCTTTTCAAATAGCAGCTCAGAGCCAGCAGCCAAATAAATCCCAGTGACATCAACCAAGCAACAAACAAAAGTTTAAAGTCATTTAGGAACAAAAATTGAGCTCCGAAACCTCAGTATTTTCAGGGTCAACATTTTCAAGCAAAATTTGAGTTAACAAATGCACTGTCCTTTGGCTTTCAAACTATGTATGGGTAGGAGGCAGAGGCCTACAATACAAAAAAGGTATTGGCGGAACCCACTTTGGAATTTCATTCTCTTGATTACTTGCTTCTGGTGATCACTTGGCTGGCTGGATCAAATAAATCTTCATTGCCACGAGCCAGTGCCCATGTGTGCTGACATATTTCTCCCTCATTTGTACCCATCAGTGGGGGATTCTGGTTCCAAGATTCAGACAGAGAGTGATTATTAAGATGGTCTCAAAGAGAGGAACAAATTTTGCACCTGAGTGCTTGCAAGTCAGGCATAGGGGAAAATTAACCACTTGTAGGAATGCCAATTAGAATCAATATCTTGATTGGCCTTCAGGCGGTACTCAGATGATTCACTGAACTCATTCTGCTCTTGTGAGACCCCAGTTTTGTTTTGATACTAAGTACATGTAAAATATTTTGGTGAATGTTTATAAATAAACAGATATGGGGCACAGTCTCATGCAGATTCTTCTAATTTGATGCTAATGAATTCAGCATGTAGTTATTCACTCATTTATCAAGTATCTTTTTGGTTGTCCTCCGAGAACTGGGCAGGGACCTGGGGGTGTCAGAACAAATAATCGGTATTCCCTGCCCTTGGGGAGCATCAGCCCACCTCCTGAGCTCCTGGAGCTTTGTGTCGTGTCAGGGACACTGTCTCTGGGTGGTTTTTCACAGTAAATGCATGTGAATCATGTTGAGAAATACACCAGATGGGAGGAGGGAATAATGAGGTCCTTTGATGTGATGGAACAGCCCTTCATTACAGCAACTGCTTTTATAAAATTCTAGTCAGGAAAATATTTCTCAGCTATGGCTTAAGTTTCAAACAACATTTCGTACAACAAAATTTCAGTACAACAAATGCACTTCAAATGTCCCTTGGAGTTTGCCTTAATGGGGTTTGCTCTATGAATTTTAAAAATACACCCAGTGGTTTAGATATTTTACTTATAAAACTTTCCTGGAGCAAAGGGAAAAGGGAAATGCAGAGACTGTGTTGGAATCATAAAGTGACCTGGGGGTTAAGGGACCTATGTTTTCTTTATTTACCCTTGGAGTGTGGCCTTCAAAATTATTCACAATAATTGGCATGCCAGTAACAAATGTGTCAGGGTTTCCCATGTATCAGTGCAAAAGAGTAAAGTCAAGTCTCCATATAGGTTGGGACACAGAATAAGGAAAATGACAATCACCAAAAGATGGATAATAGAAATAATAACAATCATTATAATGGCACTGGGTCATATTTATCAAATGTTTAAGTATGCGGTAAGCACTGAGATAAGAGCATTTAATTGTCCCATCAGTTCAGTATTCCTATTTTACAGATTAGGACACTGAGCTTCAGACAGTGTGTTAAGGAGAAAGCCTGCTATTTGGTCTGATAGGACCCACAGCCTCTTCTTTCCCTTGGTGTTAAACCTCTGCTTAGGAGAGCCTCCTTCCCTCAGCTGAGATAAGGAGGCTGTCAGAGCAGGCATGTCCGCATCATCTTATTCTCGGTGAAGGGCAGCCTGCAGAAGGCTGCTCATTTCTGGCTTGGCAATGAGCACAGCTGATCCAATCCAAGGACCAAAGGAACTGCTTCTTTTATGCCTGTGACTAGAAAAAATCATGGAAGCAGGAGATTGGAAGGGACCTCTCTGTGGCTTCCCACCTCTTAGCTTGTTTCAAGTTTGTGGATACTATATACAGTGGGTTAAATCTTCAGGTCCTAACCCTGATACCTGTGACTGTGGCCTTATTTGGAAATAAAAACTCAGCTGATGTGAATAACTAAGATGAGTTCATACTGGAGTAGAGTGGACTCTAAATCCAGTGACTGGTGTGTTCCTAAGAGAAAGCAGATGGAGATCTGAACACAGCAGGGAGAAGGCCAGATGGAAACAGAGGCAGGGATTATTAACGTTGCAAGTGACCAGCTACAGAACAGTAAGGATGGCTGACAACCACCAGAAATTAAGACAGAGGTGTGAAAGGATTCTCCTCTAGAACCTTCAGAGAAAGCAAGGCTCTACTAACTCTGTGGTTTTGAACTTCTACCTTCAGAACTAGAATTGAATAAATTTCTGCTCTTTTAAGCCACGTGGTTTGTGGTGCCTTTTTATGGCAGCCACGAGAGTCTGAATACCATATATCTTGTCTCTCCATTGAATCCTGTTTTGTTATCATGGCCACCACCCAGCTTAGACCTTTGTCTCCATCACTTGAACTCTTGCAGTGGACTTTTGTCTTGTCTGGCCATAAAATATTCTTCCCTTGTACAGTACATCTTTCCCAGTGCTGCCAGAATCATTTTTGAGAAGTCCAGTTCCAATTATGTTACATCTCTGCTGTTTGACGTTTTCACCTTCAGTGATCCCCCAACATACAACACCCACAGCCTGGGACCCAAAACTGTGCTAGCTTCCTTGGTCTTGAGTTACTGTAAAGACTCTTCTAACTGTCTCATTCTGTACTAGAATTTGAGCTCCTCAAGGTTGGGGTCTGCAATTAACTCATCTTTGGTTTCTCTGCTGGGCTTAACGTGGTGGGAAAGGCTCTGGTTCAGGAGGCTGGACATGTGAGTTTTAGACTTGACTCTGCTGTGAAGCAGTACTGTGGCGTTGACCAGTTGTATCACCTCTGTAGCTCTCTGTGAGCCACTCTGACTATACATGGCAAATATTACAATGACTCAGAGCTCAAGCTTAGGAGAACAACATGCATTGATGTAACTGAAATTAATTAAGAGCAAGTCTAGCCATGGTCAAAACATTGAGACAAACCAGAAGGCATGGGTTCATGGATGAAATGTCCATTTGATTAGTTGTTGTTTTGTTCAGAAACATTGCTTTAAGCTTAAACACTCTCATATAAGAACCCCTCTAAAACAGAGACAGATTATTTGCTGAAAGCAAGTCTGCTTAATCTTTTTCTATTGTCACTTTAAATCAGATGGGCTTTCTATTTTTAACAAGTCTTTGTTTATTAAAACAAGCTCCCAACATGTGATGTAAGGCATAAGATTTAGCAGTAGATTTTAAGGCCACTTTTAAGACAGCTTGGGTAGTATTAAGATGTTTGAAGATCATAATTAACATTAGACATTAAAAACAAAAAGATTTCTCAGCTCTTCAACCATCAAAACATTTGGCGTTTCTTTCTTTTCTGGGCCCCAAATAGCCATGTAATCATCGCTCTGTGTTTTACATGTAATTCTGCAGCTAAGTACATCATTATTTAGACTCCACAGATTATATGGTAATCATGGATTTACTGTAAACCCAATTTAATTTCTACGGAATTACTGACTTTAAGGTTGCAAAACAATGTTGTTTACAAGGCAGTATAATAGCACTCAGAATGAATGCTGATTAGAGCTAATAAAGAAAGGAATGCATAGTTCTCAGGACTAAGCCTAAATAGTTAAAGTGATCGATACGGTAATCAAGCATTTTTAAGAGAGTACCTGTTGAATACCTACTGCAGTCTCCACACAATAAAACTAAAAATATGGACAAAAACCAAGTCATTAAAAAATTCAAGAATAATTGCTATAATGGGTCACCTCACCTTTTTTTTTTTTTGCTTATTCTAACTAATAGCTCTGATTCTGCATTTGGGATTTAAATTTTTAACTAATAACCAAAATGTTAAATTCTTGGATAGGTTAGTCTTAGATGCATCTCTTTGAAACCTAAATGGTACACAGTCAATTCATTGAACACTAACTTTGCTCCTGTTATACTTTTCCCTGTAACCAGTTAAATGTGTCTGAATTAGATGTACAGGTGGGGATTTGCATGGATAAATGAATACTCCCCAATTTAGCAAACTTTGAAGTGTAGTGGATAAGAGAAAGTACATTGTTTAAAATTCCTTGTGCTTATTGGTCATAATCTCTAGTGAATAAACTTAATTGATGAACAGAGGTGAGAAGTAGCCTAAGGCATGGGTTCAGCCTTTTGATAGGCCTAGCTAGAGGTAGGGTAGGAGGTGGAGGAGGAGTATTTATGCAAACACTGCAGTACAAACCAAACTTTAGCAGACCTTGGAGTAATCCAGATTGTAATCTAAAGAAATGAAGAAAGGTGGAAGTTTCAAAAAAAAAAAGAAGGAGATGCAATTCTGTGATTTTGTTTTCCTAATCTTTTTCCTTATGATAGGAATTGTATTCAAAAAATATCAAGCTGTTGGGAAATAATGAAACTTATTTTTAAATTTAGTAAGGATTGCATATGATAGAAAGAAATTGCAAAGAGGTCAGGGGTGGAGAGGAGGAAGATAAATCTCTTTTGGAAACAAGTTTTCCTTCAAACTTTTCTAGTCATCAGGCTAAAAGTGTTAGTCACTCAGTCATGTCCATCTCTGCGATCTCATGGACTTTAGCTCACCAGGCTCCTCTGTCCATGGAATTCTGTGGGCAAGAATACTGGAGTGGGTTGCCATTCACCTCTCCAGGGGCTCTTCCCTACTCAGGAATTGAACCCAGTCTCCTGCATTGCTGATAGATTCTTTACCATTTGAACCACCAGGGAAGCCCATCATCAGGCTAAAATGTCCCTGGAAATTCATGTCAACAATCCAGTTGACTCTAGATAGTGAATCAGTTCTAAACAAAAAGTTCCTTGAGAAGAAGCATTCTACTGTGTGTTATTTTTTCCATGCATTTGCTCAACCAATATTTAATAAGCTCCTACTGCATGGCAAACACTGTGCTAGATGCTGGGGGTTTAAAAATCAAAAGATAGATGTGGTTTTTCCTTTCTTAAAGCCTTCAGCCGCATAGAGAAGGCAGATAACCAACAAGTTATGTCAAAAAATTGTGTATGTGCTGCTTTACTCATGATTCTTTTAGTTATAAGAGACAAAGACCAAAATCAAATAGGCCAAATCAAAGAGAATGAATGGCTCACAGATAAAAACAACCCAGTACATTGATCTCAGCCAAAAACAGGGAGTTCAGGATATATATTCTGCCGTGATCTCCCTCTCTCCACTTTTCTTCTGTAATGGTTCTGTTCTCAGGCAGACTTTCTCCTTGTGGTGACAAAATGGTTGCCAGTAGCTCTAGCCTTAGCTTTATCTTCTTAGGTAATTCTCTTACCCTCACAGAAATAATTTTCTCTTCTACTGAAGTTTCACAGAAATCTTGGGCTTAATTTGTGTGGTTCAAAATTGGGTCACTCACCCGTTTCTGAATTGGTCATTGGAGTTAATGCAATGCTCAGGCCAAGAACCACCCTGAGCTGGAGTGTGAGCAACTCCAATCAAATGTCATAACGTGGACAAAGGAGGGAAGTTTTCATGAGGTAAATTTGGATGAATTACTAGAAAAGGGTGGGAAAACTCCTAGGCAGGTAGAAGTGATGGGGATCCAGCCTAAATCTCATGATGTTGAAGTAACGGGTATGCTCTTACCTCTTTCTTCATGCACACAGGAGGTATATTTTCAATGCTGGTTGTATCAAATCATTATTAAAGGTACTTTTGAGCATTTCTTGTGATCTGTGATGTTAACTTTGTGTCAGCCTGGCTGTGCTGATGGATGTCCAGATAGTTGATAAAACATTATTTCTGGGTGTGCCCATGAGGACATTTCTGGAAGAGATTAGTATCTGAATAAAAAGACTGAATAAATGAGATCACTGCCTCTTGGAGGAGGTCATTGAGAAGACACGATGTCAGGTTGATCCAAGGTCTGGACCACGCAATAGGGGGGCTCCTTACCACCTGCTCTGTCCTTAGAATGTGCATTCCCCTTGCCCTTCCTGAACACCAGAAGCTCCAAAGACCTAGCCTTGAGATGTATTCTTGAGACCATCTTGACTGTACATGTGAATGAACCCAGTTAAGGCCTCTATATAAATTTTTAAGATTCTGATGAGCTAGTGCCAAGACCTACTTATCTCACAGTTGCCCAAGATAGCCTTGTATACAAGCTCCCTTGCTTTTTAAAACTGCCACCTATCACCCTGGAGTGGTCTTGCCTCTTCCTTCGCCTTTCCTTGCTCTCCATGTACAGGGGCAGGTTGCAAACCAGCAGCCTCGCCAATGTGGTGGGCATCGCCTAACCTATAGAAAGTGAGAGTATTAGTTGCTCGTCGTGTGTGACTCTGTGACCCCTGGATTGTAGTCTGCCAGGCTGCACTGTCCTCGGGATTCTCTAGGCGAGGATCCTACAGTGGGTTGCCATTCACTTCTCCAGGAGGTCTTCTTGAGCCAGGGATTGAGAGCCTGAATAGAACAAAAAGGCAAAGAACAGGCGAATTTGCTCCTCTACTTGAGCTAGGCATCCACCTTATCCTGCCCTGGGACACTGGTTCTCTCTGCTCTTGGGCCTTTGAGTTTGTATCCGGACCATTGACCTCTGGTTCTCAGGCCTTTGGGTTTCAAGTAGAACTACACTCCACTGGCTTTCCTGGGCCTCCATAAACACTTGAGCCAATCCCTCATAATAAATCTCTTTCTTTGTATCTATATGAATCCTCTTGGTTCTGTTTCTTTGCATAACTCTGACTAACACATAGAATATGATTTGTGAGATACCAAAAGAAGAAAAGCCAAAAGCTTGGGTCTGTTTTAAACAAAAAAATATCAATATCACCTGCAACAATCTAAGAACTTCCAACTTGTGTAAAGTGATGCATTACAGTTTAAATCCTTGAGTGCAAGGCATGGAGACATTATGCTCTACCCTAATAATTAAAATTAGCAACTATTATTTGTCTAGTATGTCATGTTTTAAAAGCATTTTTGTGCCTAAAATCTCAGTTGATTTTAGTGTGATCTCTGTCAGCTTATTGGGGACTGTATTTTCATGACCTGCATTTTTTTATATGAGACACCCAGGCAGGAAGGGGCACACAAGTCCTCTGTGGAGCTGAACAGATTGAGGGGTGTGCAGTCCTGACTGTTAATGTTTCCTCTTGTTTCAAGAAGGATCTGCTCCCAAAGCCTCCTGGAAGTGGACATCCCTGGGTAGTCTGAAAGCATAGCCAGAGTGCCTGTCACAAAAAGGTTCCTGTTTTTCTTTTAAAAGCTCATGTTAGCTTAAAAATATATGTTCAGTTTCAGTTCAGTCACTCAGTCGCATCCTTCTCTTTGCGACCCCATGAACCGCAGCACGCCAGGCCTCCCTGTCCATCTCGAACTCCCAGAGTTTACCCAGACTTATGTCCATTGAATCGGTGATGCCATCCAACCATCTCATCCACTGTTGTCCACTTCTCCTCCTGCCTTCAATCTTTCCCAGCATCAGGGTTTTTTGAATGAGTCAGCTCTTCGCATCAGGTGGCCAAAGTATTGAAGTTTCAGCTTCAACATCAGTCCTTCCAATGACTACCCAGGACTGATCTCCTTTAGGATGGACTGGTTGGATCTCCTTGCAGTCCAAGGGACTCTCAAGAGTCTTCTCCAACACCACAGTTCAAAAGCATTAGTTCTTCGGTGCTCAGCTTTCTTTACAGTCCAACTCTCACATCCATACATAACTAGTGGAAAAACCAGGGCCTTGGCTAGACAGACCTTTGTTGATAAAGTAATGTCTCTGCTTTTTAATATGCTACCTAGGTTGGTCATAACTTTCCTTCCAATGAGTAAACATCTTTTAATTTCATAGCTACAATCACCATCTGCAGTGATTTTGGAGTCCCCCCCAAAAAAGCCAGCCACTGTTTCCCCATCTATTTGCCATGAGGTGATGGGACCAGATGCCATGGTCTTAGTTTTCTGAATGTTGAGCTTTAAGTCAACGTTTTCACTCTCCTCTTTCACTTTCATCAAGAGGCTCTTTAATTCTTCTTCACTTTCTGCCATAAGGGTGGTGTCATCTGCATATCTCAAGTTATTGATATTTTTCCTGACAATCTTGATTCCAGCTTGTGCTTCATCCAGCCCAGCATTTCTCATGATGTATACTGTGCATATAAGTTAAATAAGCAGGGTGACAATACACAGCCTTGACGTACTCCTTTTCCTATATGGAACTAGTCTGTTGTTCCATGTCCAGTTCTAACTGTTGTTTCCTGACCTGCATACAGGTTTCTCAAGAGGCAGGTCAGATGGTCTGGTATTACCATTTCTTAAAGAATTTTCGATAGTTTATTGTGATCCACACAGTCAAAGGATCCAGCAGATGTTGGCAATTTGATCTCTGGTTTCTCTGCCTTTTCTAAAACCAGCTTGAACATCTGGAAGTTCATGGTTCACGTATTGCTGTAGCCTAGCTTGGAGAATTTTGAACATTACTTTACTAGCATGCGAGATGAGTGCAATTGTGCGGTAATTTGAGCTTTCTTTGGCATTGTCTTTCTTTGGGATTGGAATGAAAACTGAACTTTTCCAATCCTGTGGCCACTGCTGAGTTTCCCAAATTTGCTGGAATATTGCATACAGCACTTTCACAGCATCATCTTTCAGGATTTGAAATAGCTCAACTGGAATTCTATCACCTCCACTAGCTTTGTTTGTAGTGATGCTTTCTAAGGTCCACCTGACTTCACATTCCAGGATGTCTGGCTCTAGGTGAGTGATCACACCATTGTGATCATCTGGGTCATGAAGATCTTTTTTGTACAGTTCTTCTGTGTATTCTTGCCACCTCTTCTTAATATCTTCTGCTTCTGTTAGGTCCATACCATTTCTGTCCTTTATTGGGCCCATCTTTACATGAAATGTTCCCTTGATGTCTCTAATTTTCCTGAAGAGATCTCTAGTCTTTTCCATTTTCCTCTATTTCTTTGCACTGATCACTGAGGAAGGCTTTCTTATGTCTCCTTGCTATTCTTTGGAACTGTGCATTCAGTTGGGTATATCTTTCCCTTTCTCCTTTGCTTTTCACTTCTCTTCTTTTCACAGCTATTTGTAAGGGCTCCTCAGACAGCCATTTTGCTTTTTTACATTTCTTTTTCTTGGGGATGGTCTTGATTCTTATCTCCTGTTCAATGTCATGAACCTCTGTCCTTAGTTCATTAGGCACTCTGTCTATCAGATCTAGTCCCTTAAATCTGTTTCTCACTTCCACTGTATAATCATAAGGGATTTGATTTAGGTCATACCTAAATGGTCTAGTGATTTTTCCCCACTTTCTTCCATTTAAGTCTGAATTTGGCAATAAGGAGTTCATGATCTGAGCCACAGTCAGCTCCCAGTCTTGTTTTTGCTGACTGTATAGAGCACATGTTTAGTTGCTTTCTCTTTCATAATGTATCTGTACTCCTTTTAATGCGAAACCTTTTTGCCTCTAATTCTGACCCTGGCTTATTTGTGCCTGAGTATCCCTAGTGCACTTTCTGCCATGAACTCACCCAGATTCACAAAAGACAGCAGACAGTTGTAGGGATGTTGTGGTGACCTGTGATGTGGTTTCTTGGCCGGGGGTGGGCTGGAGCAGGAATTGTCATTTTCAAACTTGAGGAATGTGTCTAACAGAGAAATTGTTTTAGGTCACAAAACAGCACCGCTTCCTTTTGAACGGCAGTGACAAGAGAATAATTCAAGTCCCTTCTCATCCTCAAAAGTCCTTGAAAAGAAAGCTCAAGCCCAGTGGGAAAATCTGTATTTAGCGAGTTTCTACTATTTTGCACGAAACATCCATATGCTTCTTTGTGTTGTTATCACGTTTGCTCCCTATCACAAAGAGATAAATCGCACAGTATGTTCTACAGGTTTCAAGTTTGCTAAAAACAAACACAGTTTCACAGCTTTCCAGAATACTTTATTGTTTGGTATCTTCCAGGACTTTGTATTCACTAAGTATCTTACAGTTTATTCCTTAATCATCACAGAATCCTTGAAGCAGTTTGGCCTGATATATTGCTGGTTCAGTTTTATGGATGAAGAACCTAAAGGGAAATGATGTTCAAAGTTACACACAAGGACCAAAGTTAGAACCCATAAGTCTCAATTATAATATATTCCATTGACACTGGTTCCCTTCCTACATTTCAACCCTGGGTTTTTCCAAGTTCTAATATTGTCACTCAGTAAGTAGTCTTGTGCCACAGGATATGTCATAAAACTCAAAACAAGCCTCAATTTTCTTACCTGTAAAAGGGGGGAAATTAAGCCTGTATTTCAAGTTGTGATTATCTGTAACAAATGATCATTGTTGGAATTAAAAGTCAACATGATTTCTCCAATTTTCTTATTCTTTCTTGTGATATAGCATAAACCCCTGAGGACACAGACTTCCTCTGTACAAACTGCTTTATAACAGTGATTCTCAGCCTTAATTGCACTCAAGAATCAGTTGGGCAACCTTTTGAAATCATCCATTTCTTCTTTTTTCACTCCAGATCAATTAAATAGGAATAAATAAGAGGTGGTCTCAAAAATTATACTTAAAAAAATCTCCCCAGATGGATTCTATCATGCAGACTTCATGTAAAGTGAGTGATGACTTACAGAGCTGATTTTGACTTCCCTCTATTTTATATACTAGTTTTAAAGTACTTATAAACTCTGGCGTTTTATTATTAGCAATAGTGAATTATTTTGCACCTGATTGATAGGATAATCTAACATGTCAGCTCAGTTGGAACTGAGCTGGATAGGATAACTAATCCTGGATGGGGTTTGGGAAAGGATGGGTGGGGAGAAGGAGTTGATGCACATTTAAGTATCTGGATGCATGGGATGGAATCAGTGGAGATGGGGAATACAACAAGAACATGATTTTGTAATGATGAAGCAGTGAACACCAGGCATAATCTGCTAGAGACTTTGAACTATATTTAAGAATCAAGACCCTAAAATCTTCAGAGTATAGATATGAATCAGCACATAGCCTGAGTCTCCTTAATTTATTTAAGTCTATTCAGGAGAGTGCAGTAGTTAAGAGAGTAACTGGAGTCAGAGTCCCTGAGTTTGAGTTCTGTCAATACAATTTCCTAGCTTTGTGACCCTGGATGATGACTTAACATTTCTGTGCCTCAATTTCTATATCTGTCAAATGGGGGAAATTATACCCTAGGTTACTAGGATCATAGGTAACCTAGGATAATATCCTAGGTTTCCTAGGTTGCTTGGAGGGAAAATAAATGAGCAAATTCTCTCCAAGTGCTTAGAACAGTTCCTGGCATATAATAAATAACTAGCTAGTGCTATAATTATTTATTTATTACAGAGATATTTAGTGTTGACTGTGCGCTAGGTACTGTATGAACAGTGCTGAGCAAAACACATTTATTTCCACCCTCATAGAGTTTAGAGAGGAATGATGAGATCTAAAATAAGAAATACTGACAGTAGTCATGATTGATTCTAAAGAGGGGAAAATGGGAGTTTCTATTACCATACAGGGAGTTTTCTGATGAGTTAATGTGCTTAAATATATGCAAACAATTAATGTATATAAAGATGCATGTGTAGGGAGAGAGAAGTGCACATCATAAAGGCAGATGTATAAAGAAAATAGTCAAGGAAGCTAAAGACAAGAATGAGGTGAGAACTGCAAAACTTGCAAAAACAACTAATGGGGACATTTTCAGAGCAAAACAGATGATTAAGTAAAATAAAAAACAAATACCCAAACCAGACAAAGATACTATAAGAAAACAAAAACATAGACCAATATTCCCAATACATAGAGATAGAAAAATCCTCAACAAAATATTAGGAAATTGAATCCAGCAATACATTAAAAGGATATTATTCCCCATGATTAAGAAATACAAGTATAGTTCACATTAAAAAAAAAAAATCTATCAATGTAATGCACTGTGAAGGGATGAAACAAACCCAATCATCTCAATAGACATGGAGAAGCACTTGAAAAAATTTAGACCCTTCATGATAAAAATACTTAGCAAACTAAGAATGAAAAGTAATTTTCTTAGCATGATAAAGAGTGTCTATGAAAAAGCCACAGTTGTCATCATACTTACCTCATACTCAGTGGTGAAAGACTAAAAAGTTTTCCCCTAAGCTCAGAAATAACATCTTCTACTTGCTAGTTCACATTTCACTGGAAGTCCTAGCAAGGGCAGTAAGGCAGTAAAAAGAAATGAAAGACATTCAAATTAGAAAGGAGAAAGTAAAACTTTCTCTATTTCCAGATGAAATGATTCTATGTATGAAAATCCCAAGGAAGTCACAAAAAAACTACTAGAGTCAATAAATGAATTTAGCAAAGTTCTGAGGTAGAATATAAACACACACAAAAACTTGGTTGTGCTTCTTTACACTAGAAAGGAACAATTCAAAAAGGAAATTAAGAAAATAATTCCATTTATCATTGCATCCAAAATAACAAAATACCTAGAAATAAATTTAACCAAGAAAATGTAAAACTTACATGGTGAGAACTATAAAACATTACTGAAAGAAATTAAATAAAGCCTAATTAAATGGAAAGTCATCCCATGTTCATGGATTGAAAGACATACTATTTACTATTTAAAATGGCAATACTCCCCCAGACAATCTACAGATTCAGTATAGTCCCTATCAAAATTCCAGTGCCCGCCTTTTTTTGCTTAAAGGAGAAACCCAACTCTCATATTTATCTGGAATTACAAGGAGTTCCAAATAGCTAAAACAACACTGAAGAAGAAAAAGTTTGAGGACTCACACTTCTCAATTTTAAAATTTACTGCAAAGCTGAAATAATATCGTGCTGACATATGGTAGATATTTGGACTGATTGAATACACTTATGAGTTGAGAAATTAATTATCTATAGTCAGTTTATTTTTTTTATTTTTTTTAGTCAGTTTATTTTTGATATGGGTGCTCAGTTCAGTCCAGTCACTCAGTCGTGTCCGACTCTTTGCGACCCCATGGACTGCAGCACACCAGGCATCCCTGTCCTACACCAACTCCCGTAGCCTACTCAAACTCATGTCCATTGAGTTGGTGATGCTATCCAACCATCTCATCCTCTGTTGTCCCCTTCTCCTCCCGCCTTCAATCTTTCCCAGCATCAGGGTCTTTTCCAATGAGTCAGTTCTTTGCATCAGGTATATGGGTGCTAAGAACATTCAATAGGGAGAAAATAGTCTCTTCAAGAAATGGTCCAGGGACAATTGGATAAGCATATAATAAAGAGTGAATTCGGAGCTTACTTCATTCCATTTGCAAAAAATCAGTTCAGCATGGATCAACAATATAAGCATGAGAGAGGGAAGGACCAGATGCCTGCTTGGATATAGATAATGCAAGTTAATAAGGAGTGGTGAAAAGCCAGGTCTCTTCAGTTGTAAAGTATAAGATGGACATTTTAAAAAGAGAAATGGAGATCAGGTTGCTAAACTAGGTGATGATTCCCAACAGAATTTCCCAGTAGATATTATATAGGCAGTTTATAAGAGGTGACATATAGGAACCAACATGGACCCCCTAAGCAGAGTTAACAAGTCAAACCATGATTTACATTTTGCAAGTAGTTTACCAGGCCAGAAAATTAGGGGAATGCTATAGATCTGAGAAAGCTAAATTTATCAAGGCAGTAAAAAAGGCATCTTTGTAATAAAGTGGAAAAAATATTTGATGTGAATAATAGTAGGGTTAACTGATTTAATTGCTGGTAGAATAATTGTTAATTTAATTGTTTGTTGAATATTCAAGGAGTGTTGATTAATGGATGGACACCAAACTGAAGAGAGACCTCAGTGATCATGTTCTGGGGCCCTATTCTATTGCTTATCCCAATTCAACTTATAATTTAAGTCCTAAGAGTATAGGATTCTAGTAAAAGACCTCATTGCAAGAATAAAAAGAGTTTTTAGTTCAGATTTTAAAAACCAATCAACACAATTACAAATGGGAAAGGTTTACTTGATAGCCTTTCTTGTGAGAATGCTTTCATTCCTCACGTGTTCCATGAGTGTTCCATGTGTTACATGTTTGCCAGGCACTCTGCTAGCTGGTCAGCAGGTAAAAATGCAGTTGCTCCAGGAATCTCAGCAGACTAGCCACCACAGAGCCCTCCCTGAAATCTTAGTGGTTCGTTTCTTGCCCAGGTTCCATAACAAGGTAGGTCAACAGAGGCACTCTTTCAAGCAGGCTTTCAGGGAGCAGGGCTTTACCATCCCTGGAACCTCCATTCTCCCTGCATCTGGCCAGCAGACAAGGGAGGAAAGAGCATGTGGAGGATCATGTCCCCTCCTGCCTTGCCACATCACTCTCTGTCACTTGTGACTACTAAGGAACCTGGGAAGTAGAGTCTCACTGTGTGCCTAGGAGGAAAAGCAAAAAATCTGTTTGGGCAACAGCTTGCCAGTCTCTACCACAGGGGAAAGACAGACACATAAAACAACACAGTAAATAAAACTGGTATTAGAGATACATATCCACTTTATTTACTGTGTTGTTTTACGTTGGTGTGCTTTCCCCCAGGGGATCTTCCCGACTCAGGGATCGAGACCAAATCTCCTGCATTGGCAGGTGGGTTCTTTAACACTAGCGCCACCTGAGAAGCCCCATTAGAGATATATAGAAGGTGCTTAATACACACACACACACACACACACCATATAATATATACACAAAAAGCCAACTGAAGGCTTTTTGAAGCATCTTGGGCCAGAGTAATCAAAGAAGATATCCCCAAGGATATCTTATGGGTGCCAGTGGTGAATCTCTGAGGACAGTTTTGAACTAACAGATAGGGGTTAGCCAGACAAAGAGGAGAGGGCATTAAAAGAGAGAAACTGAGAAAATGCAAACAAGGGAGAAAGACTGTGGAGGAACTCAGCCCAAGGGAGCTGGCAGCCTGCCTGGGCGTGGACGGCGGCTCCCTTGGGTCTCCTGTAATTCTCGGCATTTGAAGCAAATGGCTGCTTGAATAGGAAGGGGGCATACTCTTCTGTTCTACAATTCAGTTCACAGAGCTCCTTCTGGGGACAGCCACCAGAAAACGGTCCCCTTTGATGGTGCGTCTTGCCTTGTGAAGTGTCGTGGAACTGCTCCCACCGCTCTTCCCTGTGGGTGTCGGTGGCTGCCTTTCCACCAACCGAAGCTGGAAGGCAGCTTGCCACAAACCCACCATTATGTTCTGTTGAGAACAAGGTTTCAGTTTCCACTCCCCCAGGAGAGATGTGGTCTCAGTTGAAAGTCATAGTATCTGTGAGAAAAGGGCATCTCAAAGCGGGTGAATCTGTACTTACTTCAGGTCCAGGATTAATTATTTTTGGAAACCCTCAAACTGATGACAGAAACTGAGATGAGATGACCCACAGGCCCCGGGAGAACAAGCCAGGACCCGTGGAGTTCTGCCCAGTTAGAATGGCCCGGGCAGCTCTGTCCCAGGCCTAGGAGTCTTGCTAGGAAGCACAAAACTGAAAGCCATTCCCCTATGCTCACACCCTCAGACGAAAGGAGACCAAGGCTAGTGCTATTTCCACACGAGGGTGGTCTCACTAGCAAGGAGTACCACTGGGACAGTCTCCGCAGCTCTTGGTTTTAAGGTCATTTCTTGGTCTCCTGCTCTTAGTCACTCAGCTGTTTGCTGGATAGAAAGGAATTTTAAAAACAGATAGGAGCTAGCCAGCCTCAAATTGGATGCTTAGACCTTAATTTCCAAATCCCACTGGTTCCCAAATGGAAAACCAAGGTCCTGGATGTTGAGGTGTATGCAGAACTTTCATGTCTCAAGGCCTGGAGTGGTGATTCTTGGCTCTATATCAAATAAAATATGAATGATATTTTTATACAGAATGAAGACCACAAGATTAGATGCTTAAAAGAAAAATTAAACATCACATGTGCAGACCTCATCAAGACCCATGGTCCCACTTGTTCCTGTGCCTTGACAAAGGAGGCAGAGAATAGTGGAAAAGGCGCATATCTCAGTGTCAGGGTGATGTATGTTCAAATCCAGGTCTTTTGAACTGTATGACTTTGGACAGGTGGCTGAATTTCTCTCCATTTTGATTTCCTGTCTATAAAATGGCAATGAGAACACCTACCTCATTGTAGCACTAACTGTGAATACTGATAAAACAGCTCTGCTTCAGCAATGGCGTACTGTAATTCTCAATGAAAATTATTCTGCCCTTTTGTTCTCCTTGTAAACCTTCAATGTCCTCTGTTGCACCAGTTGTGGGAAACTCCCAAATCTCTGTCTCTTGATGGCATCTCAGACTCAATAGATCCAAAAATGAAATTGTTTCCTTTACTTCTAAGCCAGAGCTCCCTCTCAACATCCATCTGTAAATGGTATCACCATTGTCTCAATTAATTAGACTCACTTTTATTCTCCCTCTTCACTCACCAAGACCTGTTCGATTTTCGTCTCTAGTGTCTGCAATAGCCTCATTACACCTTGTAAATCCATACTTTTAAAGTTATGGAAACATTACAAATGTCATAGGAGTCACTGAAGTGTTTAGAATAGAATCCTGACCTGGTGAAGTCAGTGTTTAAAGATTTTCCCCCCCCCCAGCACGCTGCCTTTAGAGGTGTTACTGTGAACTGCTAAAGAGATGAGAATCAGATTGAAAGAATCAAACAGAAACAAAGCCAGGCAAATGGAAAAATGATAACAAGGAAATTTACTGTTTTAGTGGAAGTTGAGGGTTTGGATGGCTTCGGACTTGTCAATCCAATGGTTCTGAGCTATCTTTCAGTAAAGTTGCACCCTGCCCTTTGCTCTGAGCCTTTTGTCTATTAAGCTAACGGTCATTAATTTATTTTTGTCTGCCACCCCATTTAATATTCGAGAATGTCAAAGTCCAGAGAAGTAACAGGACTTGTCCAAAGTTATCCAGTAGGTCAGTCAATGACACTTTATTTGTCCTGTGTGTCCTCTCCTCGGAACTTCGCTCCCTGCAAGCCAATCTAAAATAAACCAGATGTCTTACACCTTAGTACTTTTTGAGTACAAATGCTGACCCACCAACATTAATGCCCAAATTTATATAACCTATTTCCCCACCTGAATAAATTGTAGGACCTTAGCTGACATCCCTCGGAAGATTCTACTGGTTATTTCTAAGAGAGCCAAGGGAGTAGTCAGCTTACATAAATGCAAGGACAGTTCCACTCATGTCCGTGTTAGATTGTGTCAAACCGCCTGCCAGGCATTTCAGAGAATCATGGACCTCGTGCCACTGCTAAGTGATGCCTTTCCTTCTGCTGGTTCCCAGGACTCAGAAATTCACTGCTGGTCTTCCCAAGCCTGCCAACAGTGGAGTATGGATGGTGGGGAGAAATTCCCTTTTCACAACTCAGTCTCAAATTAGCTTACCTAGGCCATAAAGCATTACTTGTGCCCGAGGTCTTACACGTTTCCCAAGGGCTTTCAGTTTCTGGCCCTAGTTCTTCCTCCTCCTTTCCCAATTGAAATAAATAAGCAATCTACCAAAGAAGCATATGCTAGTTCCCTAGGAAGGACAGATACCATTTGTCCCTTCTGTTGATACCACTGCTCCTCCATGCTCTTCAAAAAAACCCCCACAAATCTTTGCTCTTTTTTTCCAAATATGTGCTTAGGCAGAGGGGTGTTCCCAAGTTGTACTTGGTGTGTGTTTGAGATGCTTAGCTCCAACTCAGACAGAATGCCTATTCATTCTGCAAAACTTCTGTGTGAAAGCAAAGATGTGTATTTGTGGGCTAGTATTTGTCATTTTTTCTCAATACTTAGCCAAATTCCTACCTTATATACAGGAGAGGTTCAGTGAAGACTTGCCTTTTAGAAAAGGTCTCCTGATGGCACCAACCTTGCAGACATGTCATTATCTTTGGTATTCTGATTCCATAGAGACCAATCATGTATACAATAGCAAAACTGTGAGCCTACACTTTGACCAGGAGATCTATATTTGAGAAGGCCTACGGGGATGGGAAATCATGTGTAGGAGATGTTGTGTGATTTATAATAAGTATATATTTGGTCTTTGTCTTGTCCCCGTTTCTGGCACAGAGTTCTTAAGATCATTGGAATTTCCGGTGTTGAGAGTGATAAATGTACCTTTTGTTATGCTGATGAAGTAACTTTTAGAGAGCACCTAAGTATGGGAGCTGGTGCTCCCTGTGTGTGTGTGTGCGCGTGCTAAGTCACTTCAGTTGTGTCTGACTCTTTGTGACCCTGTGGACTGTATCCTGCCAGGCTTCTCTGTCTATTGGATTCTCCAGGCAGGAATACTGGAGTGGGTTACCATTTCCTCCTCCAGGGGATCTTCCCGACCCAGGGATCGAATGTGT
The DNA here is from genome assembly GCF_963930625.1 of Muntiacus reevesi. Classification (NCBI taxonomy): domain Eukaryota; kingdom Metazoa; phylum Chordata; class Mammalia; order Artiodactyla; family Cervidae; genus Muntiacus; species Muntiacus reevesi. The sequence continues at coordinate 34,783,862 of NC_089265.1, read as the reverse complement.
GTCTCTTATGTCTTCTGCCTCGGTAGGTGGGTTCTTTACCAGTAGCACCACTTGGGAAGTTCCAACCATATGATTAGAGGGTTGGAACTTTCTCTTCCTATGTCCTAATCTCCAGGAAGAGGAAGGAGGCTGGAGATGAAGTTCCGTCAAACAATGGCCTGTGGTTTAATCAACCATGCTTATGGCTGCAAGAGGACTTGGAACTAGCATTCTGAATTGGAGAGGGTCACTGGAACCTCCAATTTGTAGCTGGTCAGTCAGAAGCACAGGTAACAATCTGGGCTTGGAACTAACATCTAAAGTGTGTGTGTGTGTGTGTGTGTGTGTGTGTGTTGAGGGAGGGCAGTCCTGTGGGATTGAGCCCTTAAGTTGTGGGATCTGATGCTCTCTCTGGGTTGGTAACATCATAACTGAGTTGAATTATAGGACACCAGCTGGTGTGCCAATAATTGCTTGTTGGTGTGGGGAATTCCTTCCCCCATATGGGTTAGAATTGGGATCAGAACAATTTTAGGTACCCTTAGTATTTAGTATTAAGGTGTACCCTTAATACTCAGCTCAGGCAGTACTTCCTCCAGGAAGCCTGCCCTGATCTCCCAGTATAAATTAGGTGGCCTCCACAGCATTGCACTGCAGCCTTACCTTGTCTGCATCATAGTCCTTACAATTCTGTGCCATGATTTTTGCTTAATTACGTATTATCTTCCCCTGGACTATGAGCTCTTGTGGGTAAGAAAAGAATCTACTTACCTTTGTTAATTTAGAGTCTAATATGAGACTTGCCACTTGAGGAATTTGATGGCTTTCCATTGCTATTATAAAAAATTAAAATTAAAACCCTTAACATGGGTTATAAATTCCCTAACCTCTTTTTCCCTGCCTGCTTCACCAACTTTCTCTTTGCTCATTTTTCAAAACTCAAGTATAGTGGCTTCTTTCAGTTCCCTTGATTATGCCCTGGTCATTCCAGAAAAAGGGTGTTTTCCCAATATGGTCTCCATCATCTAAGATCTCAGTTCATATTGCAGTTTCCAGGAAAGCCTTATTGGATGCCCCTCATTCCACCATTGCTTCTGATCTCCCTTCATTCCTGGTCCAAATTAGGTTCCTTTGTTGCAAGAGCTCACAGAACCATGTTCTGTTCCCTCAGTCACTCAGTTTGGGCTTCTGCATTCCACTGGTAGGCTTTAATGATAAGTTTTCCTCTCCCTCCGATCATTCAATTTTAATCCCCCCAAAAGAGAGTATTCCCAGTATATATATTCCACGTGATCAGCACCATGCCTGTGTGTACAGAATGTACCATGTTAGTACCATGCAGTGGAAGAAATGTTTGATGAATGAGTGAATGAATGAATTAGTAAATTCAGATTAAGTATATTAAGCCTGTAAAGGCAGAAAGAGGAGTTAGAGATCAAAATACAGTGAATTTTACCCTACCATTTCACTAAATCCAGATAACTGACCTTTTGATGAGCACCAAAAGCAAATTTGCTTAGTTATTACAGGTTCACCATGAAAACATTTATGAAATGTATTTTCTAGAATGAGAAAATAAAACTCAGGTTAATTTTTAAATTAATAGCATGACTAAGGCAAGGACCTAATATAGTTATTATCTATATATAAATGTATTCAAAAAGTGCACAGGTAGAATTAATGGTGTGTTCATTATTTGCAAATGCTGCCTACGGATACATGCAGATAATATGAAAGAACATTTAATTGGATATAATTTAACTACTAAGATACTTAAAGTAATGATACTTTTAAGAATAAAGTCACAGAGGAATATGAGGAGCCAATTCAAAGAACATACAACTCAGTGATTATATTGGCAGAACTAATGCTTATAATTAAAATAGAATACTAATATTTTATACAGTATTTTATACAACAAAGACCCCTATTTTCTGAAGGAAGCTCATAATTTGGTAGGGAGAACAACATAAATTTCAGTGTCAGAAAAACCCAGGTTTGAATCCTGATTCCACTACTCGCTGGCTGTATGAATTTGAACAAGACAACTATATTGGCTTCTTTTCTTTGAAATTTAGAAGCTCTCCCTCTGCTTCAAGGATTTTGCCTTTGTTCTTTCCCTACCCTTATGCGTGACTGGCTCTTTCTCATCTTTCAGATTTCAAATCATACGTTCTTTGCAAGGAGAGGCTGATTTTGGCCATGTTCCTTGGGCAGCAGATTCTGATGCACAGGTGTGTGTACGGAAAGTTGATCGGGAACACCCTTAGGAATGATACCTAGGAAGAGGTTGAGGGAAGTCGAATTGGACAGAGAGAAGCTGAGCTGTGATGCAGTCATGGAAGAAGCCTCAGCCAATCCCACTGGGAGTTCTGGAGCTGGGAATGGCACTTCAGAATTGCACTGTATCAAGGCAAAGAGGCTGGGCCTTGCAACTCTCCTATCAATCAGGCATTGCATGTAGGCTATTTCTGGGCAGGCATAGTGTGTGTGGGTCAGGTCCCTTCAGCTGAGGACGGTTCCTAGAGGGCCTCAGCTGTGAGCCTATCATGGCAAATGTTCCTGCAACTGAGGGGATTACAGAGGGCTCAGGTCCAGAAGGGAGGGTCAAAGCATTCGGTAAACAGGCCTTGCCTAACCATGCTGCATTGATTAGCTTACCACTCTTGCACACTGCTTTCTATCAACTACCCTGTCCACTTCATTTCTATTTCATCATGCATTTTAAGACTAATGTATCCTTTTGTTCATCACTCACATTCTCCACATGGGTAAAGACATTATCTGTCATAGAACAATGTGTAGTTGACAGTCAATTCTGGTTGAAAAAAAATGAATGTGTGAATGCATGATGCGGATTGATAACATAAACTCTACAGCACTTGCTGCGGCAATCAGGGTGCCCCAAGTTTCTACATAGAGTGAGGAGTCATTTTATAAAGGAGGTAAGTCTGCAGTATTATGAAATAGTAAAAGAACATTAAAATCCCATCCTCATTCTGAAACCAGAAACAGAATGGGATCTCAAATTGTAATATCAGATGCATTATAATTTTCAACCAACTTTTTCAAAGAAAAGAAAATTAAATGTTTTACTCTAGTAAATAAGTGGATGTTTATTGTGGAAAATGTGTAGGATGCAAGCTATAAATAAGAAAATAAGATTTATCTATAGCCGAAACACAGAGAAATGATGGCCAATGCTAGCATATTCTAGTATGTTCCTTCTCAGTTTTTCTGTTTGTATTTTCTATATAATTGAGATCATACTACTGCTTAGTTTTATATCTTGCATTTTTTCCCCTCAACATTATAAGTTTCTGAGCTCGTTGAAATCCTTTGGGAAGCTTCTTTTTAAAGGTCTATTCTTACAGTTGCAACATTATTATTTAACCATACCACCATGACTGGATAATTAGATTGTTTTCAATTTTTGTGTGATTATAAACAATGCCAAGTAAACCTTTTTTAATAACAAGATTTATTAAAGATTATTCTTTTACATGCTCAGATGATCTAATTTGCTAATCACATGCCTCATTTGTCAGTTAGATCAAATCATTCCTTTTCATTAAGGTCTTTTATCAGAAATAATAGAGTAGAACCAATCACTGAGCTAAAAGTAAGAAATCCTGGGTTCTATCCCAGGTTGGACCCTTGATGCAGCCTTAGGAAAGCAATATGCTTTTGACACTGAGCCTCAGTTTCTTTGCTTGTAAAACAGAATGGTTGGGCCAGATCACCTTTAAAATCCCTTTTAGCTCTAGTATCTTTTCCTATTATGACTGCTTCTTGCTTCTCTTCAGGAAACAACTTCAGGGGCTCAATTTCAGGCCTCTTTAACATTTCGAATTACCTACAAATCTTCTCTGATTTCCTGTATTTCTGATTTAATTTCCTTCCTTTTATCCAATTTTGGCTATTCCTTAATCTTCTTATCTAGGTCTTACTTTTGTTCCATCTTTCACTGCCATCCATTAAGCTGAGATGAACCCTCTCTTCTTGATCTTTTACCCACTCAGTACATGATTTTTCTTTAAATCCTTCCTCAACACTTAATTTTTATCCTGCTAATCCTTTTGCTGTTCAGTATTCACAAAGATTGCTCAGCCCTCTACTTTCTCTTTTTTCTGCAAAAATAAATGAAAATAAAAAGTTGGGTAAAATAATGAAAGAAAGTGAAGTTAAACCCAGTAACATGTTACAGCGCACATCATGGGCTTTAGTATATTATCTATAACAATCTGTATGTAGCGTGGGGTTTAGTGGAGAGGGTGAAGAAAGGGGGCAGCATGTGCTAAAAGCTGGCTGCAAGGCCAAAGGATATTTCAGTCAGCAAGGTGAGGGGCCATATGCTGAGTTACTCTTAATCTCATAATAAAAATGATGGTAGTAATTAGTAATTGATAATATTTTAAGTTGCTTTTTATGTTATAGACATTATACGAAGCACATTGACATGCCATGTCTCCTTAAATCTTCAGAAACCCCAGTGAGGTAGGGATTATTACCCCTGATCTGTCAATATGGAAGCTGATGTATTGAAGTAACTTTTTTCTGTATTATAACAAACAAATTTATAAGCATATCAAATCCCTAGAAGGTGTTCAGTGTAATGACAGGCATGAGTTATATAATGTGTCAGTTAGAATGTAGCAAATATTCTTAAATTGGGTTTGCCCCAAATTCAGAACCTGAGACAGGAACTTTGCAGGTGATTCTTGAAATCAGAAGGGAAGGAGTGAGGAAAGAGAGAGAGGGAAGGAGGGCATGTCCTTGAGGCCACTGCTACAGGTTCCTGGGGGGTGGGATCTGCCTCAGTGCCTCCAGATCAACCCCTGGAATTGTGGAGATGGACATCCTCCCTTCTGTTACACTATCCTTTCTGCAAGTGGGGTTTCAGAATAATACTTTTGGAGTCGTTGATAGGCAAGGTATAACAAACTAAAAGAATGACTCAATCAAATAAATTTAAGAAACACTACAGGAAAATAGGAAAGGAAAAGAGAGGGACTTACTGCTTCCTCTATCCTTTTCCTTCACTATCCCATTCGACCTTCCCCACAAGGATAAGAAATGACGCATGAGACAAGAGCTCAGGCCTGGTGCACTGGGAAGACCCAGAGGGATTGGGTAGAAAGGGAGGTGGAAGGGGGGATAGGGACGGGGAATACATGTAAATCCATGGCTGATTCATGTCAATGTATGACAAAAACCACTACAATATTGTAAAGTAATTAGCCTCCAGCTAATGAAAATAAATGAAAAAAAAAAAAAAAAAAAAGACATCTTCACATTAAAAAAAAAAAAAAGAAAGAAAGAAATGCCCAGCATTTCCATTTTATGGGTGAGGACATGGGGGCTCAGAGAAATTATGTAACCAGGATCGGATACCCACACATAGGGCAAGAGTGGGTACTGGAACTGATCCCTGCCTGACCTTAGCATCAATCCTCTGTTCAGAATACCCCCTTGTCTACAGGAGCTAGTGCCTGATGTTATTTTCTTGTGGGGAAAGGACACTCCCTGCTCTCTTATGAGCTGTCAAGACACCTGTCTGCTCAGTCATAGGACTCATGCAGTTTGTTGAAGGTCTGGGCAGCTGTCTAGGTCCCACTGGGGCTGAGATGTGTTTGTCAACATTAAACCCACAGGCCAGTTTTTGTAAAAAATAGCTTGTGGAGCTTGTCCCAGCTGTGTACTCTGCACACCAACCCTCTGCACTCCTGCTGCGCTGGTTGTCCCCATCTGGGGCTCCTCCCTTCTTTCTGGGGTAGTCATCTGTCAGATACTGCTTCCTACCAAATCGGTGTTTTCCAAACACCCAAAGGGAAAGGAAGTTCTGAGTAAATAAGGGTTAAGTAGGTCACATTTCTTTCAAACTAGCTTCCATGTGAAAACCTACCTGATTTACATGCATTCCTAGATGTAGAGAGGCATGGGTGTTTCACAGCTGCTACTCAGACGGTCCAGAAATACTATATGGGGCCATTATTTAAGTTTCTCCTTGACCAAAGTTTGAACTGTGTTGGCTGACCAGAAAACCCCAAATAAACTTGAATTTCACTCTCTTCTCTTCAGAGGAGCTTAGGCTTCAGAGAAAGATAGGCATGTTTTCAAATCCAACTCTGTCTTAGACCAGCTGTTTAACTTTGGGCATGTTAATCAAGCTCTCTGCTCTGTCAGCATAAAATGGGTATACAGTAGTCATGGTCAGAATTACCTGATGGGGTTTCTTTCTGAACATGAAAGAAGCAATGTGTAAAGCATTTAGCAAATTTCCTGTCACCAGCAGGCACTCAAATCTTAGCTTCCATTCTGTCCCCTCCAACCACTCTCCCCCTTATCCTAATAAAATTAGCAACGGACTGAGGAAGGTGTGTGTGTGTAGACAGTAATAGTTAACGCTTCGAGATTTTTTTCACAGTGTCATAGTTGTGACAGTGTGTTTAGCATGGAGCTCCCAGATTAGGGAATGAAGAAGAGATCCAACTCAGACACTCAGATACTGTTTGTTACTGGGACAGAACTCTGTATCTTATTAAATACCAACTACTGTGCTATTCTCTCCAGAAAATGATTGGTTGAATTAGGTGTCCAGGGAGTTAGAATTGAATAGAGTCAGGAAAACAGCTGTGTCTCAATGGAGGCAGCAAGCTTCTAGCTCTTGCTGGTTCATTTCTCTGGCATTTTTTACTTAAGAGAACCATCCATAATTCATGGCTGGAGGACTGTATAGAAGGCAAATCACCCAAACTGGGAGCATTACAAGCATCACACATTGACTTTTCCAATTCTGGGAGCTGCATGATGAGCTACCTATGATTTTTCTAGCAGGAACATGAGAGAAAAAGAAACACAGTTACTGAAACAAAGAAATATGAAAAATGACTGATTTTCTTTCCTAGTAGGCTTTTACCATCCTTCCAATAAGACTTAATTATGATTAATTAATTCTACAAGCATTTGTTAAACATCTACTGTGTGACCGGGCACAAGGCGAAGTATTGGGTATTCAGAGGGGAGCTAGATTGCCTTGATCCCTGCCCTTCATGGAGTTTGCAGCCTAGTGGATCCAATAAACATGTCATTAAATAAACAAACATGTATTTTCAATTAGATGAAAGTGCTGGGAAGCTGGAACCCAGTGGAGACCCGATTAGAGGTGCCAGCAGCCATTAAACGGAGCCTCCAACACGAAGAGGAGGCAGGCACGAAAATGCTAAGAGCGTGCTAAGTGTGCAGAGTCGTGCACTGTCAGCTGTGCAAAGTCTCTGGGAGACCAAAACTTGGCTTTCCCTGGAACTTAAGAGGAAGCCATGTGACTAAAGCAAAGCTAGCAAGGGATGATGGCATGAATGGGAAGCTGGAGATGGAATCAGGAGCTCATTGACCATGCACAGAATGAGGCTTTTATTGTAGGTTAATATGAAACCATTTAAAGGTTTGACTCAGGGGAATGGCATAATCAGATTTACAATTTCAAAAGATCACCCTGGTGACTTGGTGGGAGAAACATTTGTGTAGAAAGGACACAGGATTTGTAGCCAGTTAGTGGGTTTATTGACATTCTAGTCATGGAATGATGGTATGGAGGGAAGGCAGGAAAGGGATGACGAGGCAGGTGAAGAGAAGTTGAACAGGAGATGCTCACTGGAGGTAGAATTGAGTTGGGTGGTTTGAGAATGACAAAGAGGAGAATCAAGGATAATTAAGTTTGGAATGGTTCATGGGAATGGGAGTGTGTTGGCATCATTTACCACCTTGGGAAAGACTACAGAAGTAGCAAAAGGATGTTCCAGACTTTCTTTGGGCTCCTTGAGAACTCTGTACCTATCTTTGTTAGGTATAAACCACACTATGCCTTGGTTTATTTTCTACCTTACTGCTTTCCCTGTCAGCTTGTTCATCCCATTGGGTATGAAGCATACGGTTGAGAGCATAGTCAGAGTCAGATCTGTGCAACATCAGTCATTCACTGGGTGACCTTGAGCAGGTTACTTAACCTCAGAGTCTAGGTTTTCTCCTTTGTCATTAGGCTCCAATAACACCTATCTCAAGGGTTGATAGATTAAATGAGAGAAATTATAAACGTGTCCAGTGCTTAGTATGGAATCAGTGCATGTTAACTATTGTTAGTTATCACTGGACTCTTTGATAGTCTTGGTCCATTATAGATGCTATGTAAGTATTTATGGAATAAATGAATGAATAGGTTAGAACCCATTTAGGTGCTCACTGAAAAAAAAAAAGTAAATCAGATCTGGATTATAACTTTAAGTCTATGATTAAGCAACTAATTACTGTTGGTTTTAACTTCTTTGGGTTAAACTTAAACTCAGTTTCCTCATCTGTGAATTGAAGCAGAGATATATGAGGGAAGGGTAGTTATATGTTAAGACTACATAGTTTCTTAAGCTTCTAAATTTAAACTTCCCATAATATATTTAGTTCTTTGTTTTAATATATCTATTTAGTCATCTATTAAAGGGTGCCGAGTAATTCATTAAATGCTTATCTACTTTCTCAGTTGATGTTTAAAATTATCACCTATCACTGAGGTAGTTGATAGACCAAATGACATGATTCTTGACTAACAGATGGGAAAGTTGATGTGAAGTAACATGTCTGTGGTCAGTACTTGAATTCAGACCTCATGACACAGACTATCATCATTTTTTCACTGTGCCTCACTGCTTCTCAGACTAGGTATTCGTCCTTATATGCAAACAGAAAGAATTCATTTCTAAGAATGATACTGTCTGAAAATAACTGTTTTAAAATGTTGGATCATCCTAGGCTTAATATTCAGTCTAGGAAAAAAATTCAAATTGAGTTCAGAGCTATGAGAAATCCCATATACAAGTAAGATTTCCAGCATGCACTCCCTTAGATAGTCTTGTTTGTATTACATTGTCCAATGGAAATTTAACATGAGCCCCATATGTAATTTAAAATTTTCTGGCAGCCACATTGAAAAGTTTAAAATAAATAGATGAAATTAATTTTATTATCAAATTTTATTTAATTCCATACTTCTAAAATATTATCATTTCAATATGTGACCAATTTAACATTTTATAATATTTTATTTTTTTCATTCGCAGTCTTCTAAGTCTAAAAACCCAATGTGTATACATTACTTACAGCACATTTTGATTCAGCCTGGCCATATTTCAGATGCTCAGTAGTCACATGTGACTCCTGGCTACTGTGCTGGACAGCACAAGTAATACAATTAGTATAATCGGCCAGTCACCAGTTAGGTCTTTAAAGCCTCCATGTAATCCTTACAGTAAAAGCCACATTCTGTTCAGGGCCAGCCAGTCCCTGCTTTTCTCTGCACCTTCCTGTTCATGTCACTCTCCCTTGCTAACTTGGCATTTCCCAGAGGACAAATGCAGAGATCATAGAATGCTGTCATAGAGAATGGCTGTGTTGTGTTGTGTGGTACATCTATTAATGTGGCTATAGTATAAAAAGACCAATCCAGCTAGTCAAACTTGGTGTTTCACTTGAAACGAATTATACTAACCCATTTTATCTCAAGTTCAGTTACCTAAAAAAGATCTTAATTCAAGAAATCTTCAGAACATTAGAACCAGAACCCCGTGAAGTAATTCTCAATATATGTAGCTCCCTGCAAAAAGGTTCATAAACATATGCTTGTATATACATAGAAAACTTTTGAAAGAGTTTCTAAGACATTGATCTCAATATTGACTTTGGAGAATAAGTGAAGTAAGATGGATTGGAAGAGAGAATAATTTTTTTAATATATGTTTTTATAGTGTTTTAAGTTTCTATCAGAATTTCCAACAAAAATAAACATTTATTTTTCAAACAAAATTATTGCAGTACAATAAAATTGCACTTTGATAGGTAACTATCAAACAAAAAGATAACATACATCAGAGAGGAATAAGATTCCTTTGGTGTTTTGCTTTTTGTGTTTTTCAGTAGGGCCCTTTCTTCAGCTGGAAAATTTAGAAATTGCAGTGGCATGTTATCCAAGGATATAATCAGTGTATAAACCCAAGATGGGTTCAACCATATCACTTCAGCAGAGGAGACAGACATAGTCTGTCGAAAAGTTCCTGTGAATTTGATGGGATTTGTAGCCCTACATCACCCATGGGCTAAAGCTGTCAAGCAACCAGAGAAAATCAATAAAGACTCCTTACTTGTGCTCAGAATTGCAGGACATGTTTGATGTGCTACCAGCCACCTGGTCTGAACCACATTCTGGCAGATTATGATCATGTCATTGCACTGTTCTAGATCGATTGAATTCTTTCTTTTGGGAGGTAACATAGTTTGTGTAGTATTTATTTCTGAAAGCAAATGAGTCACTGAACACTAATTCTGAGAGTTACTCTTTTTAACAACTAGTGAAAGTTTCTATTTACTATATTACCTTCGTGGAAAATGACAATCAGCTTCAACTTATTAATGACTCAGGTAAGTCTTGTAATAAACCTTTTGTTGTTGTTTAATTCAGCATTTGCCAAGTTAGTGTGGTCAGGCAACTTCTGGTTTCTCTGGGGAAATACTTAACTGACACACCTGAGCACACTCTGGAACCCTCTGGTTTACCTATACGTGGACCTTTGTTTATATGATCCTGGTCAAGTGACTTAGTTTTCTTAGGCTTTCTTATAAATTGGGGATAATAATATGTGAGGACTAACTTAATTTAATGAAATAATTTATGGAAGAAGCATCTTCATAATGGCCACACATAGAAGAGGCACACAGGAGCTCAACCAATACTGATTTATTCTTTTCTACTTTCCTATCCTCTGTTATTAGGTAAACTCGCATGCAAAGAATGTGATCTGTAGAAAATAAAATTTCTAAAGCCTAACTATTGGAAAAATAAGGAACTTAGAAACTTATGGCACACTTTTTCAGCATGTCTAGGACATGAAGGGTGCAGATGAAATGGAAAATGAGAGTGGACTAAAAAATGTGAACCACCCTTGAATGTGTTACTTTAATCAGGTTTTCAGCACACAAAAAATTTCAGTCTGTAGATATTCTTTAAAGTAGGAATTTCACCAATTTTCTTCTTTTTTTTTAATTGAAAAGAATCTTATAAATTTAGAAATTCCTAAACTAGATATAAGAATATGAGCCAAAAAAAAAAAAAAAAACAAAACCCAAACCCAGAATATGAGCTTTACAGGGTCCTGGATTAAGATTCATTTGAACTTGAACTTTTAAGCATTTTATAGACAGTCCACTTAATAGTGTGATGAATTATTGCCTAGGTTCCCCAGTGTTTACTATTTAAATTTCCAAACCTTGTCTTATTGTTTAATATGCATCCCACTTTTAGAAGTGAAATAATATACGCATATTTTGGATATTTTGGGTCTAAATATAAGCTTAAACCACATGTAGCTTTATTTAAAAAACCAGATACTTGGTGTCAGTTGGGGTCATTTCTCCTTAAGATCTGTGTGTGTGTGTGTGTTCAGTAGTGTCTGACTCTTTTGACTCCATGGACTGTAGCCCACCAGGCTCACCTGTCCATGGGATTCTCCATGCAAGAATACTGGAGTGGGCTGCAGTTTCCTTCTCCAGGGGAACTTCCCAACCCAGGAATCAAACCTGCATCTCTTGAGTTTTCTGTATTGGCAGGCAGATTCTTTACCACCAAGCCACGTGCAAAGTCCCTCTTAAGATCTCAATAAGATCAACTCACAACCTCAGTCTGTGGAAGACCCAGTGCCATCAGTAAGTGTGTTTGTGAATCCCCAACAGGCTTTATTTACATTTCATGGCCACCTGCAGCTCCAAGTCATGCTTCTGCTGACATGGTTGAGTTACACATTTTCTTTTCATTCCAAATGAGCTGTCCTCCAGACTTGTGGCATCAACCCAGATGTAAAACTCTGTCCCTTTACTTGATGTCCAAACAGAAACAGCAAATATACATGCATGTGAGTGCGCGTGCACACACACACACACACACACACACACACACACACACAAGTTCATTATGAGAATTTTATGGGCATAAAATAATATTTAAGGAAAAGGAGGATGTTTACATTTCAGAAACATAAGCAATATAAACAGTAAATAGTCAACATTTCTTTTTCAAAGTCTTGTGGCCATTTCTGCAATACAGAGTTCAGGGTCCCTCCATGTGGCTAAACTCTGACCTCTCACACTTTACTTTCTGATTTTCTCTATTACCACTTCCTGAGGAACCAAGGAGGGAAAAAAAATCCCCCTGCCTCCAAAATAACCCAATATTAGGTGATGTCCTTATTGTTCAGGCAATCAATAAATCTCTACTGCCCTTTGTCCTACTTAAGGGGCCCATGTGAAAAGCAGCTTCAAGTGGAAATCAACCCCATGATTGTACCATCTGTCCCCTAGACGTTCGTTTTCAACTTGGGTTTCATATTCAAGCCCCTTGTCCATGGCCTGTCAACATGTTTGTACCAAGGGACAGTTCTTAGTTTGGAGGAGAACTATTTAAATAAATAGTTTAAATAAATATTTAACATGTCACCCAGGGCCCTTCACGTTGAATTTTGTAGGAGCTACATAGCCTACATTTTAAGCTGTACTATGCTAAGTTGCTTCAGTTGTGTCTGACTCTTTGCAACCCTGTGGACTGTAGCCTGCCAGGCTCCTCTGTTCATGGGATTTCCCAGGCAAGAATACTGGGGTGGGTTGCCATTTCCTCCTACAGGGGATCTTCCTGATCCAGGGATCAAACTCGTGGCTCCTGCAACTCCTGCGTCACAGGCAGATTTTTTACTGCTGAGCCATCAGGAAGGCCCGTATGTTAGGCTGGACAATCCTCAATTTACTTTTCCAGCTTATTGAAAGTCTGTCCAATTATGTTCATAGGATATAGACACAGTTGTAAACAATTATATCTCTCTATATAATCATATGTATGTATATGAATCGTCAGTAGATGTGATAAATGCTATAATGGAAACCATCATTGTTTAGTTTTGTTGCATCATTTTTTATTCATATTTTATTTACACAAACTTATTCATTTGGCATTAAAAGGAAATGAGGTGTTTATTATAGTCAAGTAATTAATGTTCCTCTTTCATAAGAAGTGACAAAATCTTATTAAAACACTCTCAAATTGTTTCTAAAGTACATATGTCTATCATAAATACACTCATATTACGGTAATTTGGGATGAAAACACTGGGAGATGGGGTGGGGAGACATACCATTGGAGGAATTTTATAGAGTATAATTATTCAAAATTGGAGTTGGAAAGTCAATTTGAGGAGTCTCTATCAATAATGAAATAGAATGGAATAGAGAATAGTAGAAAAAACAAGTATATTGCATATTATATGATCAATTACTTTCCTGTGAAGTTTAGTTTTTTAGATGTTTATGTGCATGTGTGTTTATGTGTGTGCCCTTAGATGGAATGTAAAATATTTTTTTTACCATGGGTTACAGTCAAAGACATTTGAAAGTCATTAGTATGGAGGCCAAGCTACACTGGGGCAGCATATGAGTGTGGTCACCACAATACAGAGCCTGGTCCTTCCCCCTGCAGGTAAGAAATGGAATTTTCTTTATACATTGAAACTTAATACTGTTTTCTTAAAAAAAGAAGTCTAAGGTCAGGCTCAAGTTGAGGGTTGTGTGAATCAGACCTGGTATCGCTCTCTTGGGTCAGCCAAATGCGCTTTGAAATTGGACCACTGGGTTCAAATCTTGGCTCCACCACTTACTAGTAGGACACCTTGGGCAGAGTACTTAACTCTCCAACTCAGGTTCCTCGCCTGTAAAGTGGAGTTAATAATAGTATTTTGCATTTCCAAAGATTACTGTTAGGGATATATGAGATTATTTATCAAAATTTTTGCTATAAAGTCTTCCATAGTAAGCTATGCTAACTGTAATAATTATTTTACTTTCCACAGCCAATTATATTAAGTATGAACATTGGCCCTTACTGTATATATTGTGTGTCTCTGTGAGTGTATAGAGTAAGGGGATAGTGATCTTATGATAGAAAAAGTCATAAAATTTACCAGAAAACCACTGACTTGCTATATTGTTTTGTAATTATTTTTCTATCACCCTTCAAGTACCGTGAACTCTAGTCAGGAGACCCAGAGTAAGACGGATACTGGAAAAAAGAAAATACAGGCTATAAATAGAAGTTTTAACCTCTTAAATCAAATAATCTGTCCATGAAATGTGTGAAATCAAAGGATCAATGAAAAACAACCTGCATATTCTTTCTGCTTGGGATAGACTGTTTGAAAAAATAAGTACATATGTGCTTTGATAGTCATCTTAGGAGGACATGTGTGTTCTTTCCTGTTGCCTATTGAAACTTTGGCATCCAGTGCAGTCAGGGAGAGTCATGTTGAAACTAACCTCAGCAAATAAAGTGTACTTCCTCTCATGCTGACTGTAGTTAAGACTAAGTCCAGCTAATCTTTATCTTTTAAAAACTCTCTATGTTAAAATGAAAACCATTACATGCTCACTTTTAATTATTTCTCTAAGCTTACTATTTTAACTTCACCCTATTGAGCTAAATTTCTTCAACTTTATTAAATTATGGCTCCCTCCTTAATTAATACCAAAAAACAAATGTTAAAGTAGCAGTGATTTTAGGAATCTTAGCGTCAAATCACCATCTTTAATAGAAGAAAAAGTAAGAATCATAGAAATGAAAAAAAAGATATTGCCAAGATTATGCAACTAGCTATCAGCAGAGCTTATATCAAAATCCATGCTTCTTGAATACTCAGTTTGGAGTTATGCACCCTTCTCTCATCTACTTTCATTTTAGGACTCTGATAGAAGAGCTAAGGAAACATTACTTTAAGCCATTATCTTCTATGAAATACCTGCTTTCTGAACAAGGCACCATGTTGTCTTGCTCTGCAGGCAGAACTAGGGTGCCTGGAGTCTCCCTAGAGTTTTCCCAGAACAGTGGTGTTCCAGTGCCTTTTTCAGTTTGTTATCTGTCCTGTGGATTCATTTGGATTTCAGCTTCATGTTTTGTGTAGCTCATATGGCTCTTTTCTGGCCAGCAGGGTTCTGTTTTCAACATTCTGGAAATAATAGAAATGCAGGACACATCTTAGGGGGATTGTGCAGGGGGTTAGCAAAGGGAAGGGTGGGTTGTTATGGCAGAATTAACTGCAGCTGTTGAGAACGCAGCTGAGTGGAGAGTATCAGGTCACAGACAGTGCCCAAATGGCACACACATACACACATGCACAAAGACGCATTCTCATCGCAGTGCGGGTAGTGGTTGTCCTGTGGCAGGTATTGTGCATACAGAGGGTAACTGAGACATGCGGTTGTGTGTGGCCAGAGTAGAGAAAAGTGGAGACTAAGAGGGTGGCAATGCTAAAGAATGTTCAAACTGCCTCACAGTTGCACTCATCTCACACGCTAGCGCAGTAATGCTTAAAATTCTCCAAGCCAGGCCTCAACAGTACATGAACCATGAACTTCCAGATGTTCAAGTTGGATTTAGAAAAGGCAGAGGAACCAGAGATCAAATTGCCAACATCCGCTGGATAATAGGAAAAGCAAGAGAGTTCCAGGAAAATATCTACTTCTGCTTTATTGACTACGCAAAGCCTTTGACTGTGTAGATCACAACAAACTGTGAAAATTCTGAAAAATGGGAATACCAGACCACCTGATCTGCCTCCTGAGAAATAAGTATGCAGGTCAAAAAGCAACAGTTAGAACTGTACATGGAACAAACAGGCTGGTTCCAAATTGGGAAAGGAGTACGTCAAGACTGTATATTGTCACCCTGCTTATTTAACTTATATACAGAGTACATCATGAGAAATGCTGGGCTGGATGAAGCTCAGGCTGGAATCAAGATTGCTAGGAGAAATATCAATAACCTCAGATATGCAGATGACACCACCCTTATGGCAGAAAGTGAAGAAGAACTAAAGAGCCTCTTAATGAAAGTGAAAGAGGAAAGTGGAAAAGTTGACTTAAAACTCAACATTCAGAAAACTAATATCATGGCATCCAGTCCCATCACTTCATGGGAAATAGATGGGGAAACAATGGAAACAGTGACAGACTTTATTTTGGTGGGTTCCAAAATCACTGCAGATGGTGACTGTAGCAATGAAATGAAAAGATGCTTGCTCCTTGGAAGAAAAGTTTTGGCCAATCTAGACAGCATATTAAAAAGCAGAGACATCACTTTGCCAACAAAGGTCCGTGTAGTCAAAGCTTTGGTTTTTCCAGTACTCATGTATGGATGTGAGTGTTGGACTATACAGAAAGCTGAGCACTGAAGAATTGATGCTTTTGAACTGTGGTGTTGGAGAAGACTCTTGAGAGTCCCTTGGACTGCAAGGAGATCCAACCAGTTAATTCTAAAGGAAATGAGTCCTGAATATTCACTGGAAGGACTGATGGTGAAGCTGAAGCTCCAATCCTTTGGTCATCTGATGGGAAGAATTGACTCATTGGAAAAGACCCTGTTGCTGGGAAAGATTGAAGGCGGGAGGAGAAGGGGACGGCAGAGGATGAGATGTTTGGATGGCATCACTAACTCGATGGACATGAGTTTGAGTAGGCTCCGGGAGTTGGTGATGGACAGGGAAGCTTGACATGCTGCAGTCCATGAGGTCACAAAGAGTCAACGACTGAGTGTCTGAACTGAACTGAAGAGGATGGCAGCTGTGTGCCAAATTTTTTGGTAACATCTGTTATAGGAAAGATTTGGGAAGTACAATGACCAAAAGAGAAGCAGAGGATGGAGAGAGGACAAGGCAGTAGATACCCTTGTGCATGACTGCCTTTGTTATAAGTATTCATACATACATTTTTCTGTCTCTCTCATCTAGTGTGAGTCACTTTTCTTTCTATCCTCTTTTTAAAAGTCTGTAATTATTTTTAAATTGAATATCTGGAATGTTTTTTGATCTAAACCTTATTGAGTATTATTATGTGGTAGACAGGTTATCTCTACCTCAGAACCGTGTAAAAGCTATGGAAGATATCAATAGCATCCAAATAACATCACAGGAAAAGGAGACATTTACTGTGGGTGTATTTTCTGTAAGGTTTTAACATATAAATGCCAATATTCAACTTTTTTGAACTATAAAAAGACAGTATCATATTGTTTTTCTTTTGCTTGTCCAGGGTTAGTAGCAAAGAGAGACACATAAAGAGGTTGGTGTGTGAGCAGTCATTGAAGGTTGACTTTTGCTGTCTCCCTTCCACAGTGTATGTGTACAGTAGGTAGCATGGAGCTTTGCTATCTAACAGGCTTCAGTTTCAGCCCAGGTGTTTTCATTATTTTGTTTGTGATCTTGAACTCATTTTATAGCTTCTCTAAACCTGAACTTTTCCCACTTATAAAATGAAGATTGCAACAGAGCCAACTGCATTTGTTCTTTCTTGATATATTGACAGATTCTCTCAGAACTTAGTGGGTGAAAAAACACCAACATTTATTATCTCATCGTTTCTGTGGGGTGGGAATTCTGGAGCTGCTTAGCTCGATGATTCTGGTTCAGGATCTCTCCTGAGGTTGTTTCAAGATGTTGGCTGGAGTTTGAAACATCTAAAGGTTAGACTGGGGCTAGAGAGTCTATTCACTTGCATGGCTGATGAATTGGTGCTGGCTGTTAGCAGGAGGTCTCAGTTTTCCGCTATATAGACTTCTTTATAGGGCTGCTTAAGTGTCCCTACCACTTGGCAGCTACCGCCCTCCAGACTGAGTAATTCAAGAGACAGCAATATATTTTATGACATAGCCTCAGAAGTCATACATCATCTTTTCCACAATATCCTATTGGTTGTGTAGGTCAGCCCTGTTCAGTGTGAGAGCTACACAAGAGTGTGCGTGCCAGGAGACAAGACAGGCCATCTTGATGGCTCACCACCACACCAGCTGAGCTGAAGTGCAGAAGTATTTAGCTTGGCACGTATCAAGCACATTTTGAGCCCTAATTAAATGTTAACTATTACTACCATTCTTAATTTGTTGCCTGCACGCATGTATGCTCAGTTGTGTCTGACTCTTTGTGACCCTATGGACTGTAGCCTGCTAGACTCCTTTGTCCATGGGATTTTCCAGGCAAGAATACTGGAGTGGGTTGCCATTTCCTCCTCCAGGGGATCTTCCCAACCCAGGGATCGAATCCAAGGCTCCTGAGTCTCTTGAATTGCAGGTGGATTCTATACTGCTTGAGCCATCAAGGAAGCCCCCTTAATTTGCAGAAAGTAGTTTAAAAGTTAAGGCATAATTTCTATTCAGAATTTGGAGATTGCTAAAATAAAGCACAGAGCAGAAATTTTAAATAAATAGAAAAACACCATGTCTTACTTATTTCTACCTTTCTGATCCAGAAAAGTACATATAAAATAAAGCAGTGAGATTTGTCAAAATAGAATGAAACATCAGAATCCTTATAGTGGCGATTTTTAAAAAGTTTTGTTAACTTCAAACACTAGGTCCTCTTCAGTATAATCTCACATTTAGTTTACATCATTCATTTGAGATTATAAAGAGATTAAGAGTAAGTTCAGGTCAATATGATAAGTGTTTTGTAAGTTCATAAATTCCTCCTTTTCTTCTGAATACAATAAATGTTTGGTTTAAAAGACATCTTTTGATTTTAAATGGCAGATATCAATTAAGTCTATTTTGGGAGAACAGGAGGCATTAAAGCTCACATAATTGTTAGAGGTGGAACAGTGTATGAAAATAGCCAGACCCAGGGGTTCAAATGATATCATCAGGTCATTTCCTAACTTGTCTCGTTTTCCCCCTTGTGGGGGGCAGCATGATTACCAGCATTCCCACACCACCACCTTTATAGCATCACAGTAAAAGAGAAAGAAGACCCTTCCTTCCTACCTCCCAACTTGAAGTCATATGCTCACTCTGAGCCAATCACTGTAGTTAGGGAGATGGGCATTCTGATTGGCCAACCATCTTCCATATATGTAAGATGACAGTGATAATGGTGTTGGTGAGGGCTAGTCATTGGGGTGGAATTAAGGGGCACTGTAATTTTTATTTCCACCAGTTTAGCAAAGGAACCAGAAGAAAATGGTTGGAAAGTGTGTAGAAAAAGGAAAGTTATACCTACCGTAGTTGATTATGAATAAGCAGAATTTATGATAGATATAGTCTATAAAATGAATTAAAAATAAATTCCAGAATAACTATATTTCCTAATTATATACAGGGAGACCTTAGAGATACTGTGCATTTGTTTCCAGACCACTACAATGAAGTACATGCATGCGTGCTAAGTCACTTCAGTCAAGCCATTCAAATTTTTTGGTTTCCCAGTGCATATAAAAGTTATATTTACACTATATTGTGCAGTCTATTAATTGTGCAATAGCATTATGTCTTAAAAATGTACATACCATAAGTAAAAAATACTATATTGCTAAAAAATGCTAACCATCAACTGATCTTTCCTCAAGTCAAAATCTTTTTGCAGTAGTATCATTAAGGATCATAATCACAGATTGTTATAACACATATAATAAAAATAAAAGTTTGAAATTTTGGAAGAAGTACCAAAATGTGACACAGAGACATGAAGTAAACAAATGCTGTTGGAAAAATGGTGCTGATAGACTTCTTGACACAGAGTTGCCACAACTTTTCAATTTGTAAAAAAGTGCAATATCTGTGAAGCATAATTAAACAGTGAAGCACAATATAAGAAAGTATACCTGTATATAATATTTTATTTTAGATTTTATAAAGAAAGAAAGTGGAGGGTATGCATATCTTGTGGATAAAAGATTAAAATGTATCTCCCTCATGATGAAAAAGTATTTCCTGCTCATTTTTAGAAAGGTGAGCCATGCTAAAGTTAACTTTTTAATAACCAATGACTCTAAAATATAACATCTTGAAGTGTAGAAAGCTGCACAAGAATCTTGTGAAGATTGTACAGACCAATAGTTTTAAATTAGGTTAAGAGAAATTGATTCAAGAACTATTTGTTGCTGAAGGATGTTGGAGATGCAAAGGAAAGGAATCCTCAACACCTCTGATCTCTCTCTCTCTTATCTGGAGGGGTCCTACTTGAGTTTTTCTTTGAAGGGAAGGAAGGTTCTGTTACTAAGAAACTAGTTTAGAAAACTGGTGTCATGTAAAAGATAATTCTAGAGTTTTAGAATCTATATATATTTACACATCCATTAGTCATTCAACAAACATTTGTTTAGTGTTCACTGTACACAATGGTGGGCAAACAAGCAAAACACATTGCTCTTGTCTCTTAGAGCTAAGAATTTAATATACATTTGTTGCTGTTTTAGGGTTCTTAGAAGCTCAGACCAGAAATGTTCCAAGTCTACTAACATTTGACAGATATTTAGCATGTTTCAGGGGCTTCTCTGGTGGTTCAGGCAGTAAAGAATCTGCCTGCAATGCAGAAGACCTGGATTTGATCCCTGGGTCAGGAAGATCCCCTGGAGAAGAGAATGGCTACCCACTTCAGTATTCTTGCTTGGAGAATTCCCTGAACAGAGGAGCCTGATGGGCTACAGTCTCTGGGGCTGCAAAGAGTCTGAAGTGACTAACACTTTCACTTTTCTTTTTTCACTAGCAAGTTTCTATTACCTGCCAGGTAGTATATAGAGCAGTGTTACAGGTGGGTGCTGGGAATGCAAAGATGAATAACAGTCTCCGCTCTCAGAAAATCACAGATCAATATTTTGCTTCTTGGTCTCAAGGATGGTGGACTTTTGACCTCCTCTTACACTTTCATTTTCAGTGAAGGAGGAAATATGAAGTGAGTGTTATCTTCCATATTTCTCATTTTGCCTCCTCAACAACGAAATTCCTTCTGTAAGGTTTAAGAGACCTCTATGAAGAAAAATGACAGCAATACAATAGCTCTTGGGTGACCAAATCACAACTCATGGACTATTTGTAGATCCCAAGAGGACTATTCAGTATCAACCTCATTCTTAAAAGTGGACCAATATTTCAAATGTAGAGCCTTCTTGGAGGGAAAAGCTACATGTTTTTATTTATAGCATCTATACTTTAATGCAAAATTCTTAGAATAGAGTTTTTGAAAGTGTGGATCACCTATGTTAGAATCACATAGGAAACGTGTTGAAAATGTAGATTTCTGTAGCCATCCTAGAACTTCCAAACGAGAATCAGCAGACTTTAGAGTTCAGCAGTTTAAACAAAGACTCTAAGTGGGCCATAGACACACTGAAGTTTCAGAAATAATACTTTAAAAACTTCAGTTGCTGCATAAGATATCAGATGGGTAGCCAATCGCACTCTGGAATGTATTGTTCATTGTTATAAGTATGCAGCTTTAATAAACTCCATTAAAACATCAGCAGCTCATCAATATGCCATTAAATAAAGCCATTTTGGCCTGGTAGCTGTTAAGGAGTTCCTCTCCACACATCAGTTTTCTGTTCTAACTCAGATCAGTGACTGTTGGTTTGATAGTAGCAAACCCATGTTGCTACTTGTCACAATGATCTAGGGATGCAATGAGGTTAACAACAGCATGTCCCTCTGACTCTTCGCCAAGCGACCCCATCCCTTCCTGGATTCCTCCTATGACATCCAGGAGGTCCATATGTGCTCTCATGGAGTCGCTTGATGGCCTCATCACCTTTCCTGCTTTTACATTTGCAATACTATTGCTCTGACACTAACACTGTCATGCCCAGCAGCTCTCCAGGATGCTCTGATTTTGTGCTCCCAACTTTTCCAAACCCAGTGGTTCAGTTTGGTCTGGCTTTCATAACTGCGGTTCCAACAGGCTACCCTGCCAGTGTGGAGCGCTTGCTTCCTAGCCCTGTGTTGCCTTCTGCAGCACAAAGGTAGAGTCAGTGGGCTACTTTTACTCCCAGTGTCTTTCCAGAGAGTGGAGTGGTGTGATTCTTAATTGGCTACATATTCCTGTGAGTGGAAGTTGATCAGAAGTCATTTATGGTAGGATTTAGGAGGTTGGGTAGGGAGCTGATGACACTCCACTTGGTCATATTTTTTTTTCACAAAGGTTCTTCAACTTCATATCAGTTTTGTTAACCTCAATATCTTCCCTGGTAGGCTGAATTTATTTTTGACATAGAATGTTTTAATATTAACTGGATACTTTCATTTTAACAGTGCCATCTAGGACTCAAGGCTTTCTATCTTCTATAGCTCATTGACTTGTCCTCACACTGGTTCCCTCTGTGGTCACAGGATGGCTACAGTAGTGCCAGGCATCAACTCTAGACCCAATATTCAAAAGAAGAGCCTCCATCCCTTCCTGTATGTCTGTTTTATTCCTGAGGAAACCTGTCTGACAAAATTTGCAGCAAGTTATCCCTTGTTTTCATGGGCTGGAACTGGGTTGCATAGTCACCCTTAAACCAGTCACAAGGGAGGACAGGTAAAACTGTTGGTTTTTCTTCCCCCTTAGAATTTTCAGTATTTCCTCCCTGAAAGCTAGAAACATGAATAAAGTTGGGATGTTCCTATTTGAGAAAAAAAGAGGTAGGTTTGATTAGGCAACCAAGAGTCTCTACGGAAAGATGATGAAATCCTTTGGCTCTTGAAAACCAATGGAGCTGTTTATATCCCAACCTCTGGCATGTTGATAACCCCTAGATGTTCACACTGGAACCCCAGAATAGTCAGGAGAATATCTTAGATCTTGACTTACCATAATGGAAAGGTTTTTAATTTTTCGCTAGTCATCTATGATGTAATTTCTCAATTTGTTTCTAAATCTCTCCTGGTTTGTCTGTTTTTGTGTTAAAAAAACAAACAAACAAACAAACAAAAAATAAGAACTTTCAATGCTTTCAGGTGGTTGTAAATATAATAAAGCTTTAATAATGAAACAAAAGAATTCCCTGGCAGTCCAGTAGTTAGGATTCACTGCTCTCATTGCAAGGGGCTGGATTCAATCCCTGGTCAGGGAACTAGGATTCTGCAAGCAGCTTGATGCTGTGTGTGTATATATATATTTGTTGTTGTTCAATCGCTCAGTCGTGTCCGACTCTTTGTAACCCCATGGACTGCAGCACAGCAGGCTTCCCTGTCCTTCACCATCTCCTGGAGTTTGCTCAAACTCATGTCCATTCAGTCTGTGATGCCATCCAACCGTCTCATCCTCTGTCGGCACTTTCTCCTCCTGCCTTCAGTCTTTCCCAGCATCAGGGTCTTTTCCAATGTCAGTTATTTGCATCAGATAGCCAAAGTATTGGAGCTTCAGTTTCAGCATCTGTCCTTACGGTGAATATTCAGGACTGATTTCCTTTAGAATTGATTGGTTTGAACTCCTTGCAGTTCAAAAGACTCTCAAGAGCCTTCTCCAACACCACAGTTCAAAAGCATCAATTCTTCAATGCTCAGCCTTTTTTATGGTCCAACTCTCACATCCATACATGACTACTGGAAAAACCATAACTTTTGACTACACAGACCTTTGTCAGAAAGATAATGTCTCTACTTTTTAAAATATACTGTCTAGTTTTGTCACAGCCTTTCTTTTAAGGAGTAAGCGTCTTTTAATTACATGGCTGCAGTCACCATCTGCAGTGATTTTGGAGCCCAAGAAAATAAAGTCTGTCACTATTTCCATTGTTTCCCCATCTATTTGCCATGAAATGATGGGACCGGATACCATGACCTGTCAGAGTTTTTTGAATGTTGAGTATTAAGCCAACTTTTTCACTTTTTTCTTTCACCTTCATCAAAAGGTTCTGTAGTTTGTCTTCACTTTCTGCCATAAAGTGGAGTCATTTGCATATCTGAGGTTATTGATAATTCTCCTTGCAGTCTTGATTTCATATTGTGCTTCATCCAGCCCCGGCATTTCGCATGATGTACTCTGCATATAAGTTATATAAGCAGGGTAACAATATACAGCCTTGATGTACTCCTTTACCAATTTGGAACCAGTCCACTGTTCCATGTCTGGTTCTAACTGTTGCCTCTTGATCTGCATACAGGTTTCTTAGGAGGCAGGTAAGGTGGTCTGATATTCCTATCTCTTTAAGAATTTTCCATAGCTTTTTATTGTGATCCATACAGTCAAAGGTTTCAGTGTGATCAATGAAGCGGAAGTAGGTATTTTTTTAAATTTTTCTTGCTTTTTCTATGATCCTACGGATGTTGGCAGTTTGATCTCTGGTTCCTCTGCCTTTTCTAGATCCAGCTTGAACATTTGCAAGTTCTCTGTTTACGTACTGTTGAAACCTTGCTTGGAGAATTTTCAGCATTATTTTGCTAGCATGTGAAATGAGTGCAATTGTGTGATAGTTTCAATATTCTTTGGCATTGCCTTTCTTTGGGATTGGAATGAAAACTGACCATTTTCAGTCTTGTGGCCACTGCTGAGTTTTCCAAATTTGCTGGCATATTGAATACATCACTTTCACAGCATCATCTTTTAGGACTTGAAATAGGTCAGCTGGAATTCCATCACTTTGACTAGTTTTGTTCATAGCGATGCTTCCTAAGGCCCACTTGACTTTGCACTCCAAGATGCCTGGCTCTAGGTGAGTGATCACAGCATTGTGGTTATCTGGATCATTAAGATCTTTTTTGTATAGTTCTTCTGTGTATTCTTGCCACCTCTTCTTAATATCTTCTGCTTCTGTTAGGTCCCTACCATTTCTGTTCTTTATTGTGCCCATCTTTGCATGAAGTGTTCCCTTGGTATCTCTAGTTTTATTGAAGATATCTCCAATATTTCCCATTCTATTGATTTCTTCTATTTCTTTGCATTGTTCATTTAGGAAGGCTTTCTTATCTCTCCTTGCTATTCTTTGGAACTCTGCATTCAGATGACTATATCTTTCCTTTTCTGTTACTTTTCACAAACACTCAATCACTTCAATGGTATGAGTAACATTAAGCCAATGACCACAGTCTCACTTCAAATGAAAACTGCCAAAGAGATGCACTTTGCCTCAATCCTAAATGGGAGATATGTTCAAAAAGTTAACAGAGGGAGGTAGAGAGGAAAGAAGGAAGTCAGGAATGAAGTTAGAAGGGAGAGAAGAAATCGTCCAAATCTCTCAAAGAACAACTGCAACTAACCATTAAAGTTAATTGGAACAAAGTGTCAGAAACATAACTTTGAAAATTTCATTGATGTTTACTCTAAAACCTACTTTCCCCAAAGCTTCTGTGTGTTGCATTATTTGGTTTTACTTCTAGGACTTGTGTTCAGAGCAGCAGATGTGGGAGCAAAAATGAAATAAGAAGGACTTCGGTATTCTGGAGTAAATTGCTTTCCACTGCATTAGTGAGAGAGAACAGATTGTAGCTAGGATAAGAGCAGTGTAAATAATTTTAAGTGTGCAATAGCACACAGCATCGATTTAAATGACCTGGTAACTCGGCACCATCCCAGGCAATTATTCCCTAAGCAGGATTTATGTCATGTGTTGTCAAAAAGCAGTCCAAACCTTGGACCCAGATACATGTCTAGATATATGTTTAGAAGTTTCTCTTCTTAACTGGAAAAGACCTTTGGATTGCTTTGTTATTAAAAGCAGGAAGACCATTTTCTCTTTCTTGTTCCTTAAATTTAATATGGAAATAGTCTGCCTTTCCCCGTCTTATAAATATTTTGAAGATACACATGCAGGTTCGATTTGAAAAATATCTGAAAGGATGACAGCATTTGTTGCTATGAATGAAGGTTTTAAAGTCTTACACTTTTATTTCTGATGATATACTTCATGTACATCTAAAACTATTCCGGGGCTTTTAGGGAAACTGCAGAAGAAATTAAAATATTTTAGTTCCCCTGCCCCAGTTGCATTTCTTTCTGGGAGGCAGCAGCAAGTCTTGGAATCACATAAAGCACCACATGTTAATGTCATAGCCTCAGATTGTCTGGGTAAATGCCAAGGAGCACATCACAGTTAGTAATGAACCTTCCATTGACAACTCAGTCAGCCTTTGACTTCACATTTTATGGCTCCCCACTCTGCCTGACATTATATTTCAGGACTGCATTTGGAATGTTGAGCACAGCGGTTTGTACATTCTAATCTCAGGTGCTCAGAGGCGTTGGTGGATTTTTCTTTTCGGTTTGCAGCAAAATGCCTCATGAACCTGAGGTTTAAACTTAGCTATAATTTTGGCAACAGCACTGCCAATCAAGAGCTGAAGTAACCCTTTCATTTGCCATCCTTTCCTCTCACTTATAACTTGCCAAAGCAGAGCCAGATCTCTAGGACTCAGGTGGTATTCTGAGTTAATGTACAGAACCTGTACGTGTAGAAGATATCAGGTATAGGATATAGCATGCGGGGTTCTAAAGCTGGTCTCTGTAGTCTCCCCAACTGTTGTTGCTGCTGCTTGCTGTTACTTAACACCCCCGCCTTTGTTTATCCATCTCACAAGCAAGGCTCCTTCAAACTCTCTCCATCTTATTTTGCTAATTGTGATGAAATAAATTTATTTCTCTCTCTCATTCTTCCTCCTTCATGGGAATCAAACACATTAAAATTAGGAAAGTAAAAGGAGGAGTTTAGTAGTGCAGATTAAATGAGGAAAGAAACAGAAATTCTAACTGTGCAAAGATGATATTTATTTTGGCAATATAAAACTATTCTACTGTCTTACAGATCCTCCGCTTGAAGCTTCCCAAGTACTGCTCCCTATGTACACCCTCGTGCACAAATAGTTGTTAACTTGGTCCAGAGACTTGAGAAAAAGAGGAAGGCCCCCAAGAAGAAATGCAGAGGGATCAATTAAGACCTTCCTTGGCCTTGCTGAAGAGGTCTGCTTTGCTAGTGATTCTGAGGGTAAAAGTTAGAGGCAATGTACAAGGAACAGTTAGAGCATCTATATTCTCTGTGAGTACTTGACTACAAGCAAGGGTTTTAAAAATGAACTGTACTGCCCCTCTTATCCATCCAAAGAGCAATACTGGGGTTATTCTAAATTAACTCCAAGGTTCCTTATGTTGAATGGAAGCCCAAAAAGGTTTGCCACCATCAACGTTATGAAAGAGCTCTGTCTTTCTCTGTACCTTAAACATGCAGATTGATTTCTGCATGAAATCATTTCATTATTTCAGTCAATGCATTCAGTAAATGAAGCTCAGATAATGTATGGTTTGTCAGCACCCACAGGACGTGTTGGAACAGGTCATCAGAATCATATTCTTCATTGGACTATGATACACTGGGTAGCACCTATAAATGAGGACCTCAAACAATAATTTGGGGATGTTCTTGCCTATATAGTTGCTTATGTAAAGCTCTTTGGAGATAAGAAGATTGGCCTTAAGTCTCTGGATCTCACCAGGCTCTTGATTTGCTTAATTGAGCAAAATCAAATACTTTACACCCATTACATTAGCTATACTCATTTGTTTTACATAGACATGTAAATTCTAGGGAATGAGAAGTTTAATCAGATCGAAATTTGAGAGCAAATCCTTAAAAGTTGTGGTAGAGATGCTATTTGGTCCAGCTCATTGCCTCCTACGCTGCCATTTTCTATCACAGTTGTTTTTCTCTGCATAACAAATCAAGATCATAAACCAAAAAATAAAGCAAGGAATCGAGAGTTTTTAAAGCTAGTGGAGATTTTATAGATCATCCTATTGAAACCTAAAGAAACAGGCCCAAAGACTGCATACTTCCATTCACTGACAATTTTTCATTTACCTTTTACTAAGTACCTGGCACTGATCTAGTTACTGGAAATACCAAGTTGTAAACAAAACACTCTTCAGTTTCTGTCCTCATGGCATTTACATTCAGTTGAGGAGTGGAGAAGTGTGGGTGTGGGTTTGAGCAGAAAGAGTGTCAGAGAGTAATGGGAGCTAGGAAGAGAAACAGATTTCAGGAAAGAGACTGAGCAGTGAGATTAGAAGCGGGTGCTCTTCTGGATCTGATGGAAAACACTGAGGCAGTTTGAGCAAACACCTGATTGATGCAAGGCACAAGCTCCTTGACTGTTTTAGGGGAGGAGTTCCAGGCAGAGAGAACAGTAAGTGCAGAGAAGATGTAATGTGTGTTTGAGAGATAGCAAGAATGTGCCTGGAACTCTGAGCGAGAAGGATGTGTGAGATGAGATCACATGCTTCCAGGGTTCAGTCATGTAAATAAAGCTTTGAACGCCAAGATAAGAAACTTTGCATTTATACTAAGGGTGATAGGACAAGATCAGTGATGGCTGGATTTCAGGAAAGAGGGTGACATGATCCCATTTACTTTTGAACTGAGCATGCTGTCTGCTAGGTGAAGTAAAACAGTAGTGTGTACAAGACAGGAAGCAGAAAAACCAGTCAGAGGATTGTAATAGCCCAGGCAACAGCTGGGTGTGATTAAAGTCAAGTGACAGGTGGTCTGATTTTAGGAATATTCTGAAGATAGAACTAATAGGATTTGCTGAGGGGTTGGGTATGTTGAAGAAATAAACTGAGGCATATGAAAAATTTACAAGTTTGCTTGAGCAAAAATCAGTTTGAATTGGGCAACACCAAACAGAAAGTGGTTATGAGCACTCCTGGACAGAAGCCAGGGGGGAGATGTCCGTGAAGAAAGCAGGGAGCAAAGAAAGCAAGTTATTTGATTGGCTATAGCGTAAAGCCTAGTTGGCTGTTTATGGTAGGCTGTTTGTGATTTCATAACCTTAAGGCATTTACCAGCTTAGATTTTGATTTGCTAACTAGGTTGCCAAGATCTTAGAGCCACCTCAGTCTAATTAATGGCCTCTTTGCTTAATTAATGTAATGGGTATGGAGTGTAAAAGAAAGAGAAGTGTCAAAGATGATTCCTAGGCTTTTGACATGAACACCTGCGAAGATGGAGATGCCACTTTTTAAATGGGACAAAGAGACGAAGAAGATCTGGAATGGAGACTGAGAAATCGAGAGTCTCTTGATTATGATTTTGGATGGGTTAAATTCAAGACAAGTATTAGTCACCCAAACAGCAATGTCAGGAGGCAGTTAAATAGATGAGTCTGGAGGTCAGGAAGATTTGGGGTCTAGAGATATAAATTGTGACTGAGCATGGTGAAAATTTGAAAATCATTATCATTGGCTTATTTAAGATCCCCCTTGGCAGATCTGAGACCTGAAGCCTAAACTTCTGCCTTGTTCTTTGTTCCATATCTGACTGTATCTAGATGACTTATTAAAACAGATTTGGCAGAAATCAGCATGTTATTTGAATATTGTTTTAATTAAATATATATATATATATATACACACACACACATATATACACCTTACATGTAATATATTGTGTATATATAAATGTATTACACACATATAAAATGCATTCAAGGAAATAAATGAAGGCTAAATTCAGTAAAAGAAAATCCTGAATATATTAATAAAAGAGACTGTATAATAATCTTTAAAAATCAGCAGCGTGTTCTGAACTGTAAAAGCGTGCATGTGGGCTCAGTTGCTCAGTACTGTCCAACTCTGCAATCCCAGGAAATGCAACTTGCCAGACTCCTGTGTCCATGGGATTCTCCCCAGGCAAGAATACTGGTTGCCATGTCCTCCTCCGGGATCAAACCAGAGTCTCTTGCATTGGCAGATAGATATTTTGCCACTGAGAAGCCCCAAACTATAAAAGAAGAGCCCTTAACTAGGCACAGTGTCGCATCTAAAGTTCAAACCACGTATCAGCCAGAGTGCCATAGCTAACTTGAACCCTGGGGGCTAGGTGAGTTCTCGAGAACTCAATAGTAACTGCTCTCAAGTTCACATGTGGCTTTGTAGAGTAAGCAAAATGTCACTGAAATACATCTGGAATATATGGTGACTCATGAACCCAGGTGGGACGTTCCATTTGTCTCCAGTTGTTAGAGGAGGAGTGGCTATGCGCCTAAATAGCTGGGATGCTGAATAGGATCCTCCTGAAAGAGCTCTTTTATTTCAAGTGGCAGGTCAGAGGAAAAGGGAAAGGAATCATAGAACAGCATGTAAACTATTGTGGAGAAGGAAGAAGTACACTTGATGGTATATCTTCTGATTCAAAGGATTCAGAGCTGAAAGTCTTATTTAACAAGATTGTCTACAGGCTCACCTAGTTTTATTGTACTTCAGATACTCCATTATTTTGTAAACTGAATGTTTGTGGCATCCTTGCTGCAAGCAAATCTATAGGCATTATTTTTCCAACAGTATTTGCTCACTTTTATCTCTCTGTCACATTTTGGCAATTCTGCAATATTTCAAACTTTTTCATGATTATATGTGTTATGCTGATCTGTGATTAGTGATCCTTGGAGTTACTATTGCAAAAAGATGACTATTTGCTGAAAGCTCAGATAATGGTAATTTTTAGCAATAAAGTATTGTTTAATTATGATATGTACATTTTTTGACATAATGCTATTGTACATCTAAAGGACTACAGTGTAGTATAAACATAACTTATGTACAGTGGGAAACCAAAAAATTCATATGACTCTCTTTACTGCAGTGATCTGGAACCAAAGCCACAATATCTCTGAGGTATGCCTGTATTAGAAACCAAGCTTCAAGCAATCATGATAATTATTTGAGGATCACCATTACAGTGACATTTTTGAAGAGTTAAACTGTTGGTAAAGGAGAATGCCTAATATTGGACAGAAATGGGATAACTTGGGAGATCTTGGTTTTAGGATGCATAGTAGCACCACTAGATGGACAAATTCCTTTCCTGAGTTGCATTGCCTATTTTTAAAAATAATTTTGTTTATTTATTTATTTTTGGCTGCATTGGGTCTTCCAGGCTTTACTGTAGTTGTGACAAGCAGGGGCTACTCTGTAGTTGTGCTGTATGGGCTTCTCTTGTCGAAGTACAGGCTCTAGGGTGTGCAGGCTTCAATAGCTGTGGCGTGTAGGCTCAATAGTGCGCGGGCTTAGTTGCTCCATGGCATGTTTGATCTTCCAGGAATAGGGATCAAACCCATGTCTCCTGCATTGGCAGGTGGGTTCTGAGTCACTAGGGAAGCCCCACGCACTATTTTTGAAAAATTACAACTGGAGGAAAGACTGAGGTAATACTGGAAGGGTAGTATATCTAGTTTCAAACACTTATACATCAGTTCAGTTCAGTTCAGTTCAGTCGCTCAGTCATGCGACCCCATGAAGAACAGCTTGCCAGGCCTCCCTGCCCATCACCAACTCCCGGAGTTTATTCAAACTCATGTCCATCGAGTCGGTGATGCCATCCAGCCATCTCATTCTCTGTCGTCCCCTTCTCCTTCTGCCCCCAATCCCTCCCAGCATCAGAGTTTTTTCCAATGAGTCAACTCTATAGTCATTTATTTTATTTGATCTACCTGAGAAAGCTGTGAAATGAGCAAGACAGATAAGAATGTCCCTATTTTCCAGATGAGACAGAGACACAGTCACTAAGTGATGGAGAAAGGACTCAATGCAGGGGAATCATTTACTGCTCATGTCAAGCAAAAGCATGTCAGTCCCCCAACCAACTTGGTGAAATAAGCATCAAGCATCCCAGGTAGCCGAAGCTGCTGTCAATTGCCCTCCTCCCCCTCAGTCATGGATGTATTTAAACAGAGTAATAATAAAACAAACTGGCAGCTGGCACTCTCGTAGAGCCAGCTGTGGGGCCCCCTCAGAAGGAAACTTTCTTCTGGATAGATATCATTATTTCTCTTTTTTATTTTTCATTTGGTGTTTATTTTAAAGTTTAGTTTAAAGGAAGCATTTTAAAATTTAAAAAAATTGGGGTGAACTAAACCAGATTGCAAGAGCAAACCTGCCTTGAGCAACATGCAAATTAAAAAAAAATTTTTTAAAATTTTGCCTTGTTGGTATCTGCATGATGTGATCCCAAACACCCGATCCCTCAGACACTCTGTAGTAGGCTCTTCCCCACATCCAGACCCTGAGTCCTCAGTCACCTGGCAAGAGGAGTGGGAACTTGTGATTTATACTATTAAATATTTATACACTTATACTATTAAAACAGAATATGCTAATAAAAACAATATTGTTGTTGTTAAGTCGTTAAGTCATATCTGGTTCTTTCCAAATCCATGGACTGCAGCACCCCAGACTTCCTTGTCCTTCAGTATTTCCCAGTTTCTCAAATTCCTGTCCATTGGGTCGATGATGCCATGGAATCATCTCATACTCTGCCACCCCCTTCTCCTCCTGTCCTCAATCTTTCCCAGCATTAGGATCTTTTCCAATGAGTTGGCTCTATGCATCAGGTGGCCAGAGTGTTGGAGCTTCAGCTTTAGCATCAGTCCTTCTAATGAAAATTCAGGGTTGAGTTCCTTTAGGATTGACTGGTTTGATCTCTTTGCTATCCAAGGGACTCTCAAGAGTCTTCTCTAGCACCACAGTTCAAAAGCATCAATTCTTCAGTGCTCAGCTTTCTTCATGGTCCAACTCTCATATCCATGTATGACTACTAGAAAAACCACCTAGCTTTGACTAGATGGACCTTTGTTGGCACAGTGATGTCTCTGCTTATTGGCAATCATTTATTGACATCCTAGTATATCACAGTCATTAATACACAGTCCCCACAGAAGCTGGGGGATATGACTATTCACATTTTAATTTCAGGAAGTAGCTTATCTAGGGACAGACATGTTTCAACTGGCTGGTTGAAACAAACCTTTCATCTGCATTGCTCTCGTCCCCCTGAACCTCAGGCTTCCAGAGGCAGGGTCACTGCACTTACATCTGAGGGAGACAGATTGAATTTCCATTGCTTTAAAGGCACAACCTAAATTGCTTCCTACCAGGATGACAGCTGGATTAGAACAGACACATCTCCTTGAATTCTTAGAGAGTCAGCGGGGAGGTGGGTCCTGCGAAGGTTCCAAAGACCTGAGCTCACATGACTCATCTGCTTCTTACTGGTGGCTGCACTGTCCCTCAACTCCCAAAACCACCTCCATTACTTCATCTGTAGAATAGGAACCCTGGGAGATGCACTGCCCATTCTCTTGCCTTGCTGTAGACCCAAGTGTGTAAATGAATAAAGGAAAGTGCTTGTCTATTGAAAAACTCCCTGCCTGTGGAATTGCATGTGGGAAACAATGGAAACAGTGAGAGACTTTATTTTGCTGGGCTTCAAACTCACTGCAGGTGGTGACTGAAGCCATGAAATTAAAAGATGCTTGCTTCTTGGAAGAAAAGCTATGACCAACCTAGATAGCATATTAATAAGCAGAGACTACTTTGCAAACAAAGGTCCGTGTAGTCAAAGCTATGGTTTCTCCAGTAGTCATGTATGGATGTGAAAGTTGGACTATAAAGAGAGCTGAGTGACAAAGATATGATGCTTTTGAACTGTGGTGTTGGAGAAGACTCTTGAGAGTCTCTTGGACTGCAAGAAGATCCAACCAGTCAATCCTAAAGGAGATGAGTCCCAAATTTCATTGGAAGGACTGATGCTGAAGCTGAAACTCCAATAATTTGGCCAGCTGATGCGAAGAACCGACTCATTGGAAAAGACCCCGATGCTGGGAAAGATTGAAGGCAGGAGGAAAAGGGGACGACAGAGGATGAGATGGTTGGATGGCATCACTGATGCTCTGGACATGAGTTTGAGTAGGCTCCAGGAGTTGGTGATGGATAGGGAAGCCTGGCATGGTGCAATCCATGGGTTTGCAAAGAGTTGGACATGGCTGAGCAAGTGAACTGAGCTGAACTGATGTGGGATTACTGTGATGTTTTATTTTTCTCTTTTAAAAAGGAATGTTTTGAGACTTTCCGGTATCTCTATAGTCAGTCACAGTAAAACCTGCTCAAGGACTTGACTTCCCTCTCCCTCCTAGTCCCTGTGCAGCAAAGGAAACTGTAATCAATTTGTGAG
Organism: Muntiacus reevesi; assembly: GCF_963930625.1. NCBI lineage: Eukaryota > Metazoa > Chordata > Mammalia > Artiodactyla > Cervidae > Muntiacus > Muntiacus reevesi. The sequence continues at coordinate 34,750,079 of NC_089265.1, read as the reverse complement.
GCAGAAGGCGCAGACAAAGGATCATGTTTTCACGAAATCATGGGGAGGGGCCGATTCTTCTGGTGCTGCCAACATGTGCCAAACGTGTCTCTCAGCTTGCTCTCTTGGTAACAGGTGTTCACAGGGTGGCAAGGATGGAGAGCAGGCCTCCCTGCACTTCGCCTGTCTTTCACTTGTCGAGAGTTTTGACAGGCCTTTTGCAGTTCTTTGTCACAGAGTTCCAAGCGTGGCTGCACCGCACGCAGCTTAACGTGGCCGAGTCAGGAACTCGGAGGATCCCCCCTTAGAGTTTCTGTTTGATGACACGCCTGGGTGTGAGTGTGGGCAGCCCTTCCTGGCATGTGGCTGCTTCATTCATCCTCCTGATAGGCAGCACACAGGTCCAAAGTTTGTTCCACTGGTGACGGGGCTTAGCTCTGGGCAGCTTATCAGACTAGATTTCTGTGCCAGTTTAAGGAGATCTAAAATATCCCTTTTCAAAAATAAAATAGAATAAAGTATCCCTTTTCCTTGCTCTCACGTATCCAGTCTGTAACATTTCCTTATATCACAGTCACTTGTTAAAGTGTCTGCCTCTCCTAGTCGACTCCCAGCTTTCTTTGATCAGGGACCCTCAGTATTCCTGGCATACCTAGCAGTGCCTGGCATGTAACAAAGACTAATAAGTATGTATCAGACTGAATCTTAATACAGTGCATCCAAGGAACCTGAAAATAGTAATTCCCCTGAGAGAAATGAGGCCACATTTCTTCTAGTTATCAAAACTGTTTTGGTGATAATGGCCGAAATCTAGGGCTTTCACCAATACTGGCTCCTAGTCCCAGGCTTAATGGCTATTTCTATAGTTGGCCATTATAATGTTGAAATCACCAATTGGGTTTTATTGTGTCCATTAAGCTTCACATATAGGGTAGCCACTATTAAAAAATACATATTTGTGTGTGAGTATTAGTCACTCAGTCATGCGTGACTCTTTCCAACCCCATGGACTGTAGCCCGCAAGGCTCCTCTGTCTATGGAATGCTCCAAGGCAAGAATATTGGAGTGGGTTGCCATTTCATTTTCTAGGGGCTCTTTCCGATCCAGGGATCAAACCTGGTTCTCCTACAATGCAGGCAGATTCTTTACTGTCTGAGCCACCAGAGAGGTCCATATGTGTGTGTGTGTGTGTGTGTGTGTGTAGTTTTGTACCTCTAGGTACAGGACAGAATGTGCATTTTTTATTGGTCTCCTTTGCCTACTCACTGATGGCATGTTTTCTTTTGCTGAAATGTGTTGTTATTCTAGACATGTAAATTAAACATAACATGTTTAATTTAATTCACATCACTAAATTAGTATTCTGCAGGGTGAAATTGAAGGAGGGATTTTCCTATCTGGGTTCTTGGGAAATAGAAAGGAACTACACATACACAGATACCACCATCGACAAACTCCATGCTTCCTTGACTTCCCATATTTCTACTGAACCCCTGGGTAGTCATACAGGCTAGGAGAGGGTAATCACATTTCATGCTTCAGGGTGTGATCTGATCACAAGGGGGTCAGGAAGGACCTCTCCCCTCCCCTGTGGGACTGTTTGGTTGGCCAGGTGCACTAATTGGGGTGAAGGGTTGCTAAATTCCTGGGAAGCATCAGGCATTTGCAGCTTCAAAATTCTAAGCAGTGAACTTGCAGGAGCAATGGTTTGGTCTTTCTGCGGCAGATTCACAGGATCACTGAACAGAGTGCTACTGCAATTTTCTCTTGGTTTCCCACTCCTTTCTTTATCTTTTTACTTGGGAATCAAAGAATACATCTCTTCTTTATGCAAAGAGAGAACTTTAATGCTGAAAGGGAATTTAGAAATTATCTAATCTTCTGAATTTACGGAGAGTAACGTTTATGTTCTAAAAGGTTAAGTCACTTTCTCCAGAGCATAGTAGGAGCTGATGACAGAACTGAGCTTAGAACCTGAGTGTTCAGATGTTCCTTCCACTACTTTACAGCTGAGATCTGTTCTACACACATCAGTCAGGTTCAACTACACTGGTGGCAGTTTATTCGCTAAGTTGTGACCAACTCTTGGTGACCCCATGGACTATAGCCCGCCAGGCTCCTCTGTCCATGGGGTTTTCCAGGCAAGAATACTGGAGTGGATTGCCATTTCCTTCTCAAGGGGATCTTCCCCACTCAGGGATTGAACCTGGGTCTTCTGCATTGCAGGTGGATTCTTTACCAGCTGAGCTACCAGGAAAGCCCTATCAACCTCACTGGTGATTCTTAAATGTAAACGTTCATTGAATCACCCAGAGAGCATATTAAACTACAGATTGGTGGGCTCCAACTCCAGAGTTTTGAGTCAGTAATAGGCCTGGCATGGGGATAAGAATCTGCATTTCTAATGAGTTCTCAGGGAGTGCTGATGCTGCTGGGCCAGGGATCATGCTCAAGGTAAGAAGCACTGAAAAATACTAAAGTTGTCAAATACAACAGATGTTTTTCTTTCCTTACTCCTTCGCTCAGCCATTTATTCACTTCTTCATCAGATATTTATTGAACACCAACTGGCATGTTTGCTATTGTGGCTGGAACCAAATAGGAAACATGAAGGTTAAAAAAAGGCATAATCCTCTTCTTGAAGAGTTCACGATTGGTAGAAAGGGACAAATGCATACATAATTACTGAGCAGTATTTTAAGTACAGTGATAGAAGTCTGCCCAAAGTGTAACAGTTGCACATCCCTAAAAGTAATGACAACATAGGGACTTTTCAGGGAAGGCTTTACCAGAGAGGTGACATTTGGGCTGGGCTTTGAAAGACAAGCAGGATTTCTTCACAAAAGGAAGATTATAGGCTGAAGGGATAGAACATGCAAAGGCATGGAGAATGGCATTTTTAGGAAGAGCTGGCTAAAGCCGCAGGAACATGGAAGGAGGGGCTGTGGTACAAAATTCAGAGAGTGGAAATAAAATAAAGATGGAAAGTTATGGCGGGTGAAATAATGAAAGGCATTCCATACAATGCCATTCATTTTGTGTGTAGCAGAGATACTGAAGGGTTTTAAGGGGAAACATTATATGACTACACTAGCTCTAGTATGGAGGGCAGATCAGAAGGGTTTCTAGAAAGCAAAGAGAAATTAAAAATCTACTATGGTAATCTACATGAGAAATGATAGCAGCTGATCTAAAGCAATAGCAATGGAAATGGATAGGAAAGAGCTGTAAAGAGTTAAAATAATCAGGACTTATGAAAAGCAGAGAAAAATGACAAAGACACTCATAAATAATTCCACAATCTCTAGCTTCTCTGATTAGATGGAAATGCTATTAATGGAGACAGAAAAGAGAAGAGCACAAGTAGACGAGCGCTAAGTTCATTTGGGCGAGTTGGGACAAAGAGTCAGACACAACTGAGCGACTTTCACTTTCTCTTAGCCAAGCTACTGCTGGTTCATCACTTGAGGTGTTGGGGAAATTATTACCTGCTCTGGGCCTCAACCATCTCATCTGTAAAACAGGGTTGCTGAGAGAGGAGTAAATGATCCCTGCAAAGTATTTAGTTTGCATAATGCTTGGCACATAAAAAGGGTGCTGTAATTTTTTAAAAACAGATTTAACAGTGGAACAATTTTACTAGAAAACAAAATGTAGATTATCCAAGAAAACCACCAATAAGAGAACAAGTGAAGACTGTAAGTATAAAGACAAATGCTGTTCAGATGGTCCCTTCTTATTCTTCCCAAGTGCCCAGAATGGGAAGGTCTGTTTGGTCCAGTGTGCCACCTACTTTTGTTACTAAACTCAGGTTTGCTTGCTCACTTCTCAGAGACCTGTAACTGAGGGGGAAGTGTCAGTAGAAGGGAAAGGTGCTTTATTCAAAAAAGCTGGCAATTTGGGGAGAAGGCAGACTCATGTCTGGAGACCAACTCAAGATTCTGTTCAGCCATGGTAATTTTCAAAGGGAAAAAGGAAAAACAACTTCATTTAATCGTTAAGGTAGGAGGTCAGATTCTTTATCATTTCTCCATTGTATGCAGGCCTGCTGATTTCTCTTGACCTTCTTTTGGATGCTCTCTTGCCTGTTTGGTCAGGTTGCAAATTTGCTAAGGGGGGAAGCTGGGGATAGAGAGTTAGTCATTATTTTTTAACTACTTAATTTTTCATTCTTGCTCCTTTTAATCCAGGAAAGGATTCAATAGGTTAGGCAGGGCATTGTGTATATTCAGTAGAGCAGAAGACAGGAGTTAGGTTAAATGTTATCAACTGACGTCATTTTTATAATTAACGTTTTGGAGAAGCAGAAATAGGCTAACAGGAAAGGGGCAAAAGAGCTGCTTACAGACCCCCCACTTGTCAGACATCATTCTGAGACTAGAGGTGAAGGCCCATCTTCTATAACCTCTTTATTTGTTGTTGTTGACATTGTTATTCGTTTGTTCAACTTTACTCTTTGCAACCTCATGGAGTGCAACTTTATGCTGACATAGGGTGCTATATGTCACTCTCTGTCAGAGTAGAAGATACTGACATGGTTTTGTAGCATTTGTTTGGTGACAGTTTTAGTTACCTACTTCCATTTGTGGGCAGAGCAAGCTACAATCATTCCAGTTCTCACAAAGATATAGATTATTATGAGCAAGAGTATTAATACCATTCTTTCATCAGACACTGAGTCTATGTCTCTCTTGTCATAATCATTAACTGCTTGAGCCTGCTCTTTTGTGACTCTGGGAGGCTTCAACTTTTCTACAAATAAGAGGCAGGAGACATAGAGGGCCTTTGTTCTTAGCGGGAGGGGGCCATGGGGTTCTGCTCAGTTCCACTATGACTATGATACCACAAAACCCTTCTGATTCCTTGTATTCAAACTTCTGATTCCTTGTATTCATTGCCTATGCTATGTAACAGATTATCACAAACTTGACAACTTAAAACAAATCAAATTTATTATCTCATTTCACAGCATAACTAGATACTGTGCTTGGGGTCTCACTGGGCTGAAACCAAGGTTTGGCTGGGGTTGCAGTTCTTCATTTTCACAGGGCCCTCTTCTAAGCTCATAGGTGGTTGGCAGGATTCATTGCCTTCCAGTTGCAGAAGTGAGGGAGGGCTTCATTTCTCTTTGAGTTGTTGGACATTCCTAGTCACATGACCTCCACAGGAAATCCTCACTATGGATGTTTGTTTTCTTCCAGCCTCCAACTCACTTCTCCTGCCTTGACTCCCCCTCCTGCTTTTAATCTCTGTTTTCTCAGGTCTCTGACCTCTGGACCAAGATATAATGGGCTCAATTGATTTAGCCCATCTGGATAATCTCCTTATCTTCAAATCAAATTGATCTGGAACCTTAATTACATCTGCAAATTTCCTTCACAGCCATACCTAGAACGATGTTTGAATAACTAGGAGGAGGTGTATATATACCCAGGGGTTGGGAGCGTTGGGGGGGGTCCATCTGAAGAATTCTGTCACCACACTCCTGAAGCCCCTGCAAATTCAGTCACAGGACTGAGCAGTATTTTTAGTGGCATTGTTGCATTTTACACTGGCCCTTCTGGCCATTTGTCTACATTTACATTTGAATGACAAGTTGTTGAATAGCTCAAAGGCCAAGAGACATGCATTTAGAAGAGTGACAAATTTTTTTTCCCCCATGCTCTTAGGATACCTCTGAATGATGTGTAATAATAGGTCTCTCACCTCTCTTTGCCCCTGATACCTAAATAATCATTGGGTCAAGGCAAGAATTAATCTGTCATTTAAAAGAAAGACAAAAAAAAAAAAAAAAAAAAAAGGAGCTTTCAACTCATAGTTGCTTACTATTCCTCACTTCAAGATTTGAGAAGTGTTGGTTTCATTAACGTCCTGGCAATAAATCAGTTGAGGCCAAGCCTGGTTTGAGGGGGTTCTTGAACATAAGCTTGCCCTGAACATATATTTAATCTTGGAGCAATATATTTCATGCTGTCAAATCAAGTGGCATCATTCAAGAGGCCTCTAATTCAGACACAGTTAGACTGAGAAATGAATAATAAAAAAGGAGCAAGGGGCAAATGCTAGTTGAGGGTGGGAGTGAAGCACAAATCACAGCTGAAAGGCTTAACCTCTAAGGCTGCCAGCAACAGCTGTCTCTGCAATGGCTTCTGTCAGGTGAAACTCCAGAACTTTTTAGGTTGATCTGCATTTGGCATACAGCAGTGCTGCAAGCAACAGCTGTCCATTAATTGACCTAGGAAGAAAAGACACCCCTATCTCTCTCCCCAATACACAAGATCCTAAGGATAAGTCTATATTCATGTCCTTTAATACATTCAGGCATGTTGTTAGCTGTTCACTGGTTCCTAGACTAGTCAGTGCAATACACAAAAGAAATAAGAGATGGTATAGTCATTTCTTGATCATCTGGAGATATCAAAGTTTACACCATGTAAAGTTTGTTCTAATAGGTATTTTAGATACCATGAAAAATATCAGTGTTGACACGTTTTGATCTGTGTCCCAAGGAAAACTCTTAAGTGCATTTTTAAATTGCCTGTTTTTGTACTTTTTCCCTTTGTGAAAGATAATTATAAACTCTCAGTTCCATGCTGCAAAGATTCTAAAGCCCATCAAAATTAAGCTGGTGTTCTTAAACTGTTGTTATTGTTTACTTGCTAAGTTATGTCCACTCTTTACGACCCAATGGACCGTAGCCTGCCAGGCCCTTTGTCCATGGGATTTCCCAGGCAAGAATACTGGATTGGGGTTGCCATTTCCTTCTCCAAGGAATCTTCCCAATCCAGGGTTTGAACCCATGTCTCCTGCATTGGTAGGCAGATTCTTCCCTGCTAAGTCAATCAGGGATCCTTTGATTCTTGAGCCTCTCTGTCCTGCTCACCCAAGGAAAGAGAAGATAATATAGGGGCACTAAATGCACTTCATCCCTGAGGAGACAGAAGGTGATACAGAACACTAAATGCACTTCCTACTTCACAGAACTAAGGCAATATCTCTTTTCTCTCTGAAGATTCATCCCTAAAACAAACCATGGCCTCTAACTTAGCACTGACAGAAAAGAAACCAAATTTCAGAATACTTCAAAAGAAAAACAAAATGAAACAATTTTAACTACAAATTCTAACTAACCTATTTTGGGGAGGGGATGGAGGGAGATTATCCCTAACTGCCTTTAGACATGGAAGAACAGTACCTTGCTCACACCTAGTTAAGTGAGTCCAAGTTCAGTTCAGTTGCTCAGTCATGTCCGACTTTGCAACCCCATGGGCTGCAGCACTCCAGGCTTCCCTGTCCATCACCAGAACCTACAGCTTGCTCAAACTCATGTCCATCAATTCAGTGATGCCATCCAACCATCTCATCCTCTGTCTTCCCCTTCTCCTTCTGCCTTCAATCTTTCCCAGTATCAGGTTCTTTTCCAATGAATTGGTTCTTTGCATCAGCCAGCCAAAGTATTGGAGTTTCAGCTTCAGCATCAGCCCTTCCAATGAATATTCAGGATTGATTTCCTTTAGAATTGCCTGGTTGGATCTCCTTACAGTCCAAGGGACTCTCAAGAGTCTTCTCCAACACCACAGTTCAAAAGCATCAATTCTTCTGTGCTCAGCTTTCTTTATAGTCCAGCTTTCACATCCATACATGACTACTGGAAAAAACATAGCTTTAACTAGATGGGCCTTTGTAGGCAAAGTAATGTCTCTGGTTTTTCATATGCTACCTAGGTTGGTCACAGCTTTTCTTCCAAGGAGCGTCTTTTAATTTCATGGCAGCAGTCACCATCTGCAGTGATATTTGGGCCCCCAAATATAAAGTCTGTCACTGTTTCCATTGTTTCCCCATCTATTTGCCATAAAGTGATGGGACCAGATGCCATGATCTTAATTTTCTGAATGTTGAGTTTTAAGTAAACTTTTTCACTCTCCACTTTCACTTTCATCAAGAGGCTCTTTAGTTCTTCTTCACTTTCTGCCCTAAGGGTGATGTCATCTGTGCATCTGAGGTTATTGATATTTCTCCTGGCAATCTTGATTCCAGCTTGTGCTTCTTCCAGCCCAGCATTTGTCATGATGTACTCTGCATATAAGTTAAATAAGCAGGGTGCCAACATATAGCCTTGACATACTCCTTTCTCAATTTGCAATCAGTCTGCCAAACATAATTTGGCAGTACACTTTGGGCAAGTTTATTTGGGAAAAGCTTTTATTTGGCTAAAGCGTCATACTGGTATGAATTCTGAGAAACATGCTAAAATTATAATATATATATTTAAGAGTTATGCTATGTATCCAGGAAATCAAGTCAAGATGAGCAAATTGTAATTTGGTTTTAAAACTAAGAAAATGTTAGAACTGAAGCTTTCCTTCAGCAGAATGGCTTACCTTTTAAAGCAGGTAGTAACTTGTCTTCATAGGTATTTTAGTGGATGATCATATGTCATGGGGGGGCTTCCTTGGTGACTCAGTGGTAAATAATCTGCCTGCCAGTGCAGGAGAATGTGGGTTCTATCCCTGGGTTGGGAAGATCCCCTGGAGAAGGAAATAGCAACCCACTCCAGTGTTCTTGCCTGGAGAATCCCAGGGATGGCGGAGCCTGGTGGTATGCCATCTATGGGGTCGCACAGAGTCAGACATGACTGAAGCGACTTAGCAGCAGCAGCAGCCAGTATTGTTTCCTGGGAAATCCCATGGACAAAGCCTGGTGGGCTACAGCAGTCAGACATGGCTTAGTGAATGAGCATGCACATGTGTCATGGGTCCTCAAGGAAGTCCCCTGCTTTGGGTCCTCTCTGGTCCCTTCTAACTTAAAACTTCTGTATTCACTAACATCCCATAACTGAATTTAATATTTCACTTAAATATTTTATGTTGAAAAACCTTCTCAGTTGGATAGCTATATAATCACTCATGCCATGAACTCTAGCGTAGACAATGCAAGAGACTTATTGTCATTTGTGAGTCTTAATAAACTTGTACACTTATATATAATATCAAAAAAATAGCCCTAAATTTATCTACTTATTCAACCTACCATCCAAAATGTAGACACTGTGATTGGCAGATGAGTTGAAGAGTATTTGTCTGCTCTGAAAAAACAGCTACACACAACTTTAGAAACTATAGTACTGCAGAAAAAAATTTAAAAACCTGGTAGGAAGCAGACTTCTCTCAGGCATAAAGTATCTAATTTTCAGGCTTTATCTCAAAAGCAACTCAGTTTTATCACAGAAACTTTTCCAGTGCTTGTGAGAAAAGAACAAAACACACACACAAACTACAAAAGATTTTGAATTTCCCACAAGTATTTTGGTACTTAAGCTTTTTATTTTATGATTTTTATGCTTATCCAATTGTTTCATAAACATAATTCTTGCTTCCTGGGGACAATCCTAGTTCTGAAAGACAAGAACAAGTCCGAACACCCATCGCTGAATGAGCCTGGGCATATCACTAGGACTCTGTTTTTTAATGTTCACTTACCACCAATGACATAACCTCCTCAGAGTAGCTGGTAAACTCTCAAAAGGTCATGGATCTGACAATGCTTTGGGAAGTATGAGCAGTATGCAAATGCATTTTTTATGTACTTCTGTGTATTATATGATACCTATCCAGGATAGTAGGTGCTGAGCCAATTATAGAAGTATGATAAAAAAAGAACTATTGAAAATAACTTTAGCTAACTTTCCCATTTAGTTTATCACTTCCTCTCTCTCTAATATATTTACAATTATACCGTCCTTCCTCAAATAAGACACAGAACCTGTTCTCTTCTCTTAGGGATTTATTGGTCCCTGTGGAACCTGAAAAGAAGGCCATAAACTGTCATGGCCCATGAAGGACAATCCATGTTTGTCTTTTCAGTCATGTAGTATCTGCAGGACTGAAGTCTGTCAATGTCCGTGTTTCTGTCCGGAACATCTGTAACTGCCATGGTTGCTCTGTGTGTCGTGGGGACCTGGAGAGATGGCATATTCACTGGTGGTACTGTCATCCAGTGCGGAAGGCCTTCCCTTTGGGGTCTGACAGGATGACCACACCCCAGCAAGCAATGCCTAGGGGGAAAATCAACAAAACAGTACTTTATGTGCTATGCAAGTACCAAGTGCTTTCATATATGTCAACCCTAATCCTTGATGATTTCTTATAGAAGAGTGAAGCTCAGGAAAGGAAAGTTGAGAGAAAAAAAATTCTGTTACTTTCCCTATGCAGAGAAGTACTTGATCTAAGCCATCTAGTTAAGATAAGAGATATGAAAAATTAAAATTCTATTCACTCAATTGATCTAAAGAGCTAAAAGAATCACTACATTTTACCAGAAGACATCTTGACCATCATTTAGTATCCTTACAAATAATAACTATGGGGTCACAATACACAGAAGACCTCATATGTGGGCTTTAAAGCCATGTCTACAGTTTACCTTCAAAGCCAAAGGTCAAGTGCCCTCACTCAGGCTTTCTCCACAACCTAGAAAAGAAGTATGGGTTTTGGTGACACATAAACCCGGGATCAAAGACTGGCTGTGTCACATCCTGGATGTCTGACCGCAGACAAATTTACTTCTCTTTGTCTGGATTTGTTCAACAGGAAAATGGAACTACTATGCTCATACCTATTTCTAATAGCTCTCAATAGGATTAAAAAGATTGAGGCTAGAATTCTAAAAAAAAAAATATATATATATATATATATATGTATGTATGTATGTTATTAAGTGTTAATATAGTGTTATTTAAGAAAAAACAAAGCAAAAAAAGTATCCCAACAAATCCTTCTTCCCGCCCCGCCCCGCCCGGCCCTGCGAGTCCCCGCACGACTTACTGGAGGGCAAGCCTGCCGCCACGTGACCAACCCGGGTGCCTCGCTTCCCCACCCCCCGCCCCACGTGTCTCATCTCCTCTTCTCCCTCTCCCTCTCCCCCAGCCCAAGGGTGGTGCCCAGACTCTCACTGATGCCGAAGATCATCTGCGCAATAGTCCCAGGACCCGGGGGATATCCCAGCTTCATGGGCTTCCGCGCCATCCAGTACACATACCCGCCTGCCCCTATCAGCCCCGACCCGGAGAGCACGCGACAGCTCCAGCAGTTATTAAATAGAGGGGCTTGCGCTGGAGAGGCTGGCGCTCCGGGTGCAGTGACCTGTGCGGGCTTAGCGGTGGAGGTGGCCTCGGGAGGCGCAACGAACTTGACAGGGTCAAGGGGCTGTGAAACGAAAGAACCCATGTTAAGGAAATCAGCCTCAGCCCCAAGTCGGGTCCCATGAACTGACGTAAAAGATGTGCCCGGAAGTAGCGCCGGCGCGCTGCACCGGAAGCTGCCTGAGGGCCACTGGGAAATGTAGTTTCTTCTGCCCCTGGGAGGGAAAGGAACGAGGAGGGGCCTGCTGTCCTGGTGTGATGTGTGGTTAAAACCTTGGCCATTCCAGAGGCATGCTTTCGTTGTTGTTGTTGTTTTTCAATCCCTCCCAGTCCTTTTAAGAATTTAGCCAACTCCCTAAATGCCTTGAACTCTGTCTCCATAGAGGAAAAGTCTGTGTTTCTCAGTATCCTGTCTAATAGGAAAGATGAGGCCTCAGGTGTGTCACTTCACGTGACTGCAAGTGTTTGACTTAAAAAGAATTAGGTAGTGTATGCCTAACTTTATGCTGGACACTTTGCAAAGCGATTATCTGCAGCCTGACATTCACTATTCTCAGCCCAATACGGTTATCAGTTTCCCAATATATGACAAAACTGTTAGGTAACATAGCCGTGGTTGACCCAATGTCTGTGAGGAGATAGAATCATATTTCTTAAATGCTACAAAATGTGAAGGGACAACACAGGTATAAGACAGTTATTGAAAACGGGTTTGAATAATCTCCATAAATACTTTAAATTTCTCTTCAGCATTTTTCATACCATCTTTCCTTCAGGGAGGGTTGAGCCAATATTTCTTGTGCTGGATTATTTGCAGAGGATTATTGATAAGAAAGAAAGGCATTTAAGAGTTCAGAGGCTGTTTGGATAGAAGAGATGGACAAAAGCAGGATTAACTTCAGGTTTGAATTTTTCTGATATACAGTGGCTTAAAAAATTAACATGATAAAAAAGAAAATTCACTATTCCTTTTTCTAAAACAGGATGTGATTTGGGGAAGCTAGAAAAAAGGCAAAAATAAAAATGTGGTTAAATAGAAGAAAATAAAGTAGTAAGAATGCTAGGTTGTGTGTGTGTGTTATTTGCTCAGTCGTCTACAACTCTTTGTGACCCCATGGACTGTGGGCAGCCAGGCTCCTCTGCCCGTGGAATTCTCCAGGTAAGAGTACTAGAATGAATTGCCATTTCCTTCTTCAGGGAATCTTCCTAACCAAGGGATTGAACTCAGATCTCCTGGCTTGCAGGCAGATTCTTTAACCTCTGAGCCACCATGGACATAGAGAGAAAGCCATAAAGATAGATATTTAACAAAAGGGAAGGGTCTTTGAAATTAAGTAGCAGATAACCTAGTATTCTCTTTCTCTCCATAGGGTCACAAAGAGAATACTAGGTTATCTGCTACTTAATTTCAAAGACCCTCCCCTTTTGTTAAATATTTATCAGTCTTTCTGTCTATCTATATGTATATGTTGAATAGTTGAAAGACAAAGGTTTTAGAAATTTGGGATCTGTACCTGGCTCTGTCACTATGAGTCAGGCATATGACATGGAGAACATTCTTCTCTCCAGCTTGTAGTGACCTCATGTTTGAGACTTAAAATAGGTGACATATAATTTCTTTCCTAACTTCAAAATTCTATTATTTATTAGTAATTTATCTTTAGTTAGAATTGTATTAAATGACGTACCAAATGAATTAACAGCATTTTATTTAGAAATTTGTAGTTTAATCGCTTCTCGGCCTTTTGACTAAGATCAAGCGTAGAAATTCGTAGTTTATAGCTGCTGCTTCTTGCTATGCCCCAATAAACTATTCTATAGTATGTTTAAATTCTTCTTATATATGTGGAAAATCATTATTTAGCAATGGTCACCAAACATTTTGATTGCAATGCTCTATGGATTAAAAAAGACTGAGCCCACAATAGAATTTATGTATGCCTGTTTATGATTTATAAGTTATATATTAATGTGTTACTTTATGGGCTTCCCTAGTGGCTCAGTGGTAAAGAATCTTCCTGCAAAGCAGGAGCTGGAAGAGCTGTGGGTTCGATCCCTGGGTCAGGAAGATCCCCTGAGGAGGACATGGCAACCCAATCCAGTATTCTTGCCTGGAGAATCCCCATGGACAGGGGAGCCTGAAGGCTACAGTCCACAGGGTCTCAAAAAGTCAGACATGGCTGAAGTGACTTAGCACAGCACAGCACATGCTGCTTTATATACTGTGTGTGCTAAGTCGCTTCAGTTGTGTCTGACTCTGCCACCCTGTGGACTGTAGCCTGCCAGGCTCCTCTGCCCATGGAATTCTCCAGGCAAGAATACTGGAGTGGGTTGCCATGCCTTTCTCCAGGGGATCTTCCCAACCCAGGGATTGAACCTGTGTTCCTGTGGTTCTTGCATTGCAGGCAGATTCTTTATACCTGCCACCAGTCAGAGAAGCCCTTATATACTAAAAGTAGTATATTAATATATAATTTATAAATCATAAATAGGTATACATAAATTCTGAGAAAAGAAGCCAAGTGAAAGGCAAGGAAGAAAGGGAAAATACACCAAAATGAATGGAGAGTTTCAGAGAACAGCAAGGAGAGATAAGAAAGCCTTCTTAAGTGAACAACACAAATAAATAGAGGAAAACAATAGAATGGGAATGACTAGAAATATCTTCTAGAAAATTGGAGATATCAAGGGTACATTACATGCAAGGATGGGCACAATAAAGGCCAGAATGGCAAGGGCCTAACAGAATCAGAAGAGATTAAGAAGTGCCAAGAATACCTATAAGTGCTGTACAAAAAAGTCTTAATGACCCAGGTAATCACAGTGGTGTGGTCACTTACCTAGAGCTGGATATCCTGGAGTGTGAAGTCAAGTGGGGAAGCATTACTATAAACAAAGCTAGTGGATGTGATGAAATTTTAACTGAGCTATTTAAAATCCTTGAAGACTATGCTGTTAAAGTGCTGTGTACAGTAAGTCAGTATATTTGGAAAACTCAGCAATGGCTACACGACTGGAAATGGTTACTTTTCATTCTAATTCCAAAGAAGGGCAGTGCCAAAGAATGTTCAAACTACTTTGCAGTTGCCCTCAGTTTGCATGCTAGTAAGCTTATGCTCATTATGCTTCAAGGTAGGCTTCAATAGTTCATGAACTGAAAACATCGTTATGTCCAAGCTGGATTTATAAAAGGCAATAGAACCAGAGAGCAAATTGCCAACATTTGTTGGATCATAGAGAAAACATAGGAATTCCAGTAAAACATCTACTTCTGCTTCATTGACTATGTTAAAGCCTTTGACTATGTGGATCACAACAAACTGGAAAATTCTCAAAGAGATGGGAATACGAGACCACCTTACCTGCTTCCTGAAAAATCTATATGCAGGTCAAGAAGCAACAGTTAGAACCAGACATGGAACAACAGACTGGTTCCAAATTGGGAAAGGAGTATGCCAAGGCTGTATATTGTCACCCTACTTTTTTAACTTATATGCAGAGTACATCATGCAAAATGCCAGGCTGGATGAGTCATTAACTGGAATCAAGATTTCCAGGAGAAATATCAACAACCTGAAATATGGAGATAACACCACCCTAATGGCAGAAAGCAAAGAGGAACTAGAGGGCCTTTTGATGAAGGTGAAAGAGCAGAGTGAAAAAGCTGGCTTAAAACTCAACATGGAAAAAATGAAGATCATAGCATCTGGTTCTATCACTTAATGGTAAATGGAAGGGGGAAAAGTGGAAGCCGTGACAGACTGTATTTTCTTGGGCTCCAAAATTATGGTGACTATAACCATGAAATTAAAAGATGATTGCTCCTTGGAGGGAAAGCTATGACAAACATAGACAGTTTATTAAAAAGAAGAGACATTACTTTGCTGACAAAGGTCCATACAGTCAAAATTGTGATTTTTCCAGTAGTCAGTATGTATAGGAGAGTTGGACAATAAAGAAGACTGAGTGCCGAAGAATTGATGCTTTCGAATTCTGATGCTGGAGAAGGCTCTTGAGAGTCCATTGGACTGCAGGAAGATCAAACCAGTCAATCCTAAAGGATATCAACCCTGGATATTCATTGTAAGGACTGATACTGGCGCATGAATGCTTTGGCCACTCAGTGCAAAGGAGCCAACTCATTGGGAAAGACCCTGGTCCTGGGAAAGATTGAAAGCAAAAGAAGTGGACAACTGAGGATGAGATAATTAGATAGCCTCACCAGCTCATTGAACATGGATTTGGCTAACTCTGGGAAGTAGTAAAGGACAGGGAAGCATGGCATGGTGCAGTCCATGGGGTCACAAAGAGACAGACAAAACTTAGCGACATGCTACTTTATATACTATAAGGATAATATAAAATAATAGAAATGAAAATTTGTAATATTTTATCTTATCCCAATAGATGGCATTGTGCAGCTCTGTGGATGGTCATGCTTATTCAACATGTGACTCTACTAATTACATTTTATCTAAAAGCTTACCTTCTTTAGTGTGCTTATCAGAGTTGATAATATTGGAGAGGACATCTTTAATTCTCCAAAAAATATTATTAGAATGGCCCATTACAGATTTTGCAAATAACAAGCAAGTTTTTATTTTAACCAGTGCTGCTTTTTTTTTTTTTAAAGAACCTTCCAAAAGTTGTGCTTGCTCTCCTCTGTTTGCCTATGTCCTCTTCTACAGTTTTCAAATGTGCAGAAGACATTAAAAAGTACTTACTGTTAATAAAAAGTTTCCTTCACACTTCAGTTCACTCTCACCAAGAAGGTCAGCCTCATCAGTTTTTTGTGTGTCTCGTCAAAGATGTCTCTGTGCTCTTCTCCTCCAGTGGTTTTGAAGATCATTCTCTTAACAGTGAGTGAGTAAAGAGCTGCTTCTTTCTTTTGTTTGGCTTCATAGGATTCCATTGTATGAATGGAATGAATACTTATATATTGACATTAATAGACATTTAGGTTGCTTCTGTTCTTTCACTATTACATATCAGTTCAGTTCAGTCACTCAGTTGTGTCCAACTCTTTGCGACCCCATGAACCGCAACATGCCAGGCCTCCCTGTCCATCACCAACTCCCGGAGTTTACCCAAACTCACGTCTATTGAGTTGGTGATGTCATCCAACAATCTCATCCTCAGTCTTCCCATTTTCCTCCTGCCCTCAATCTTTCCCAGCATCAGGGTCTTTCCCAATGAGTCTCTCTTCGCATCAGGTGGCCAAAGTATTGGAGTTTCAGCTTCAACATCAGTGCTTCCAATGAACACCCAGGACTGATCTCCTTTAAGATGGACTGGTTGGATCTCCTTGCAGTCCAAGGGACTCTCAGGAGTCTTCTCCAACACCACAGTTCAAAAGCATCAATTCTTCTGTGCTCAGCTTTCTGTAGTCCAACTCTCACATCCATATATGACTACTAGAAAAACCATAGCCTTGACTAGACAGACCTTTGTTGGCAAAGTAATGTTTCTGCTTTTTAATATGCTTTCTAGGTTGGTCATAACTTTCCTTCCAAGGAGTAAACATCTTTTGATTTCATGGATGCAATCACCATCTACAGTGATTTTGGAGCCCAAAAAAGTAAAGTCAGCCACGGTTTCCACTATTTCCCCATCTATTTGCCATGAAGTGATAGGACCGGATGCCATGATTTTAGTTTTCTGAATGTTGAGCTTTAAGCCAACTTTTTCACTTTCCTCTTTCTCTTTCATCAAGAGGCTCTTTAGTTCTTCTTCACTTTCTGCCATAAGGGTGGTGTCATCTGCATATCTGAGGTTATTGATATTTCTCCTGGCAATCTTGATTCCAGCTTGTGCTTCTTCCAGCCCAGCATTTGTCATGATGTACTCTACATATAAGTTAAATAAGCAGAGTGACAGTATACAGTCTTGACGTACTCCTTTCCCTATTTTTGGAACCAGTCTGTTGCAAGTCCAGTTCTAACTGTTGCTTCCTGACCTGCATACAGGTTTCTCAAGAGGCAGGTCAGGTGGTCTGGTATTCCCATCTCTTAAAGAATTTTCCACAGTTTATTATTATCCACACAGTCAAAGGTTTTGGCATAGTCAATAAAGCAGAAATGGATGCTTTTCTGGAACTCTCTTGCTTTTTTAATGATCCAGCAGATGTTGGCAGTTTGATCTCTGGTTCCTCTGCCTTTTCTAAATCCAACTTGAACATCTGGAAGTTCATGGTTCACATATTGCTGAAGCCTGACTTGGAGAATTTTGAGCATTGCTTTACTAGTATGTGAGATGAGTGCAATTGTGCAGTAGTTTGAGCATTCTTTGGGATTGGAATGAAAACTGATCTTTTCCAATCCTGTCGCCACTGCTGAGTTTTCCAAATTTGCTGTCATATTGCATACAGCACTTTCACAGCATCATCTTTTCAGATTTCAAATAGCTCAACTGGAATTCCATCACCTCCACTATCTTTGTTCATAGTGATGCTTCCTAAGGGCCACTCGACTTCACATTCTAGGATGTCTGGCTCTAGGTGAGTGATCACACCATCATGATTATCTGGTTCGTTAAGATCTTTTTTGTACAGTTCTTCTGTATATTCTTGCCACCTCTTCTTAATATCTCCTGCTTCTGTTAGGTTCATACCATTTCTGTCCTTTATTGAGCCCATTTTTGCATGACATATAGTGCCACAATACATAGGCTTGTGCATACATCATATCACAAACATATACATCTTAGAATATACTTTAAAAGGGGTACAGTATTTATATGCTTGGTGAACATTAAGAAGTTATACCAGTTTACACTCTCACCAACAAGTAGGAGAAGACCTGTTTCCCTACCCAGTTTCCCCAAAGTAGTGAATTATTGAACTTCAATCTCCACCAATCTGGTAGGTGAAAATTATTTAATTTTCTTTTTATGAGTGAACTTTATGTATATTGAGGGACCATTCATATTTCCTTTTTTGTGAACTCTCAATAGTTTTTCTCATTGGATTGTATTTTTCTCACTGATTTCTAGAAACTCTTTATAATTAGTGAGGTTAACCTTTTGTCTGTGATTTAAATTCACATATTTTTTTCTCCCAGTTTGACATTTGCCTTTTTAATTTGCTTGTTTACTTTTTTACCATGTACATTTTTAAACCTGTAATTGAATTTATCATTTTAACTTTTATAGTTTCTGAACTTCCTGTCAAATAGAAAGGTCTTCCATTTTCTATGGTTTCCCCTGGTATTTTGATCTTTTTTTAAAAAAAGTAATTAAAAATTTAAGACATTTGAAATTTATCCTATTTACTAGTTGTGAGGGATGAAACCAGATTTTCTTCTTTGTTTTCAGATCCATTTTTCTCAGCACTGTTCATTAATAATCTACCTTTCCCCCACCTATATGAAATGCCACCTTTTGTAAAATGCCAAATGTGAACTTCATAATCCTTTCAGCGATTTGTCTGTTTATCCATGTGCTAGTGTTATACTGTTGTAATTACTGAAGTTCTGTAATGGATTAATACTTGGAGACTGGTCCCTCTCTATTACTCTTCTATTGCAGACTTCTCCTGGATTGTTTTACTTGTTTTTTTCCCACGTGAACTTTTGACTCAGTTTGATTATTCTGACAAAGTGATGCTGACACCTTCATTAGACTAGTGTGAAAATTGTGGGTTAATTTAGGGAGAAATGATATTTATATGATGTTGAGTCACCCTGTCTCAGGACAAGGAATGCTTTTTTCTTTTGTTCATATCTTATTTTGTGTCCTTCTGTATCGTTTTAGTCTTTTTCATAATGATCACACACATATTCTGAGGTATTTTAATGTTTTGTGGTGTTTTTGAAAAAAAAAAAAAAGGATTTTTCATTTTGTTGTGTCTTCTAACTGGCTGTTGTTTGACTGTACGAAAGCTATTAGTTTCCATGTATCCTAATATTGAAATAACAGTGAATTCTGTTGAACCTTTGAAACGTGGTTGCTAGTTTTGTATGTGTGTGTGTGTGTGTAATCCTTGTTGATTTTAGAGATCATTTTTATGCCCACTTCATAAAAATAATTCAGAAACTTTCTTTTTTATGTACTCTAGTGAAAGTGAAGTCACTCAGTCATGTCCAACTCTCTGCGACTCCATGGACTGTAGTTTATCAGACTCCTCCATCCATGGGATTTTCCAGGCAATAGTACTGGAGTCGTTTGCCATTTCCTTCTTCAGGGGATCTTCCCGACCCAGGGATCAAACCCGGGTCTCCCGCATTGTAGACAGACACTTTACCATCTGAGCCACCAGGGAAGTCCTTTATGTACCCTACATAAGTAGGGTACATAAGACATAAAATGCCACTGGAATTATCTGGTGTTTAAAAGTTCTGTTAGCATTTTCCTGTGAATTGTCTTATTATTTTGGGGGGAAGGGGAGCTGAGGGGGAGATTCTTTAATTTTTTTTCTTTTTTGTATTTTAAAATCTTTAAAATTTCTCCTGTAAATAGTTTTGATAAATAATATGCTTCTGGCATATCATCTACTTCATCCCAGTTTTCAAGTTGATTTGCATTGAGAAGAGTAGTCCCTTACAAGTCCATTAATTTTTTTAATAAGGTTTTTGTAGCCTGTAAATACTATATTTTATATAAAAGCAAAAAAAGATCTTTGCAGATGTGATTAATTGAGGTTCTTGAAGTGGAGTGATTATGCTTCGGTTATCTGGGTAGGTCCTAAGTGCAATCACACGTGTCCTTATAAGTAATATGAAGAGGGAGATTACACAGTGGAAGAGAAGGGAATATGACCACAGAATCAGAGATTGGAGTGATAAAGCCACAAGTCAAGGAATGCTGGCAGCCTCCAGAAACTAGCTGAAAGAGGCAAGAGACAAATTTCCCTTAGAGCTCTTGAGGAAGCAAGCCCTACCAATACCTTGATTACAGCCCGGTGATAACTGATTTCAGGTTCTGATCTTGACACTGTAGGAGAATAACTTTCTGTTGTCCTAAGCCACTAAGTTCAGTATAGCAGCCACAGGAAACTAATGAATACAGTCAGTTAAACCTTTGTTCCAGAGTCTGCACTCTGAAGAACCTAGGTTAAGGCAGTAAAGTATAACCACTTGGGATAATACTTTCTTTTCTTAAGGTTCTTGTATTACTCCACTATTTTCTGATATTGAATATTACGTGGAGAATTCTGAGGCCAGGCCAATTTATTCTCTGTTGTAAGTAACTAAATGTTTTTGTCTACATGCCTGGGTGGTTTTCATTTTTCTTTTCCTTTTTCACCTTCCTTTCTTCCTTCCTTCTTAAAGTTGTTGAAGTCCAGTAACATCTTTACTAGAATATTTATCTTTGTGGACTATTCTAGCTTAGTTTTCCAGGTGTTAACCACATATATATGCATATATATATATACATATATATGTATATATACTTATCTTTATTCCAAGAATATTTATCTGAATTACATCACTTTTAAAGCACAATTATTTTATTGTTTTCTTATAATCAAATGCTGCCAATGGGCATTACTTCCATTATGCACCATTAAAGACAAAAGGATAATTCATTGGATATTTTGAAATAATGCACTATACAACAAAAAAGTTAAATTTACAAAATAACAATTAGTTATGTAAACTGATAGTTAAGAAAAGAGCAAAACTAATCATTTATTTATTTCCTTGTAAATAGAAATTTAAAGGATTCTTTTAGTCGTAATGTTTTCTTTATGTTGAAGTTGCATAGCATGTGGTACATATAGTTTCATCTAGAAGGGTATACAATTTATACACCTCATATGAATTACTAAAATTTATTTTAAAAAATGAATACAAAGAGTCCTAGGCTTTCATATTAAAATTTGCTGTTGAACTATTTCTTATAACACAAGATTATTACATAAAACATTTTTATACATCTATAACCTTGAAAACAAAAATGTAAGTGTTTCTTGGACTAGAACTCTCAGTAGCCAATTGGAACCTCTCAGTTTACTGTCTCCCAAATCTTGAAATCTTTAGTTTGAGTCAAAAAGTCAAATTTGCTACTTATTTCAGTTTCCTAAGTTTTGGGTCTGCCTTTTCTCCTGAAGTACTGACAATTTATGCACTTTTAGCGAATATCCCTGGCATGGTGGCTTTCTGGGTGTTGTTCTTGTTGTTATTAAAATCTGTGAGCTATATTATTTCTCCTCTTTTCCTCCTCTAGCATATTTTCTATTTTACTTAATTGAAGTTCACTCAGAACATTCTGAAGAATATTCCTCTAAGAGAAGAAATTTTAGAGGTGGAAAATTAGAATAAGACTGAGTATTGGTGTGTCCTTGGCTTTCCCTATATTTGCCACCAACTTCTGCCAGATTGGTGATGTTGAAGTCTTAAATGTGATGACAAGCTCCATAACTCTGATTTGTTTTTAAAAGAAAATCAACATCTACCTATGACTCCTTTTTTATTAGAACTTTTTGAAGACTCTCCTTTTCTGCTTTTCATTGTTTATTTTCTTTCATTTTTTTCATTCTTAGCCTCAAAGAACTGCACATGCCTCTTTACTTTTTATTTTTTCCACATCCCTTTTTAGAAATACAGTTTTGGTTATATACTCATTTATAGGTTTTTTATAATCTTGTTGAGCTTTGCTCCTTATGCATAGCTCTGCTAGCTTGTTCTGTTGCCAATTTAAAAAAATAGATCCCACAAAAATAGAGCTCCCCTAAATTTCTGCAGGTATGTCTCTGTGGTGGGTGTCCATTTCTAGGAAAGAAAAGGACCTGCACTTTTTAACTTCCAGAGCAGAGGGTTGGAGATACCCGAAGATGAGGAGCAACATTCTTGTCCATATTCTTCTGGACTTCATACTTTCAAATACTTTTCTTTTTCCACCTCTCCAGAATGAGCAATAACTGCTTTGTGCAGCAATCCGTTCGCAATTCCAGTGATAAATGGGCATGGTTAGGCCATGTCAGCCCATAGATTCAGAAAGATATATGTCTGCCTTTTTGTGACAAGAAATAGCCTCTCCCTATTTCCCTGCAGCTAACAGTTTGTTCTTTTACTTTGTTGATAAGTATATTTGAGGGACTCTTCATTACTTCTACAGACCTTGGGATGGGCAGTGGCAGAGAGCTGTGGCCGCAGCATTAGCACATGGAGGAGAGCAGCCGCGCTCTGTGACCTGCTGTGACCCCTCACCTGGGCTCCGGGGGTCTGCAGTGGGCTCAGCAGGCCTGCTTGCTGTGCATGCTGCATGCTCAGTTGTAAGCAACTCTTCCAGAACCAGGGATTGAACCCAAGCCTTTTGCATCTCCTGCATTGGCAGGTGGATTCTTTACCCTTGTGCCACCTAGGAAGACCCCTTCCTCATGCTATACTGTTGTCAGAATGGATTTACCTTTTAAATATTTGTTCCATTTTTTCTATTTAAAAATCCCAGGCATATACCCTGTTGTATCTCTTTTCATTTTCTTACAAATCTTTTTCATTCACTTTCTTAGTTATTGTATTTCGTTAATATGTTTATAAGAGTGTCTGTTCTCCCTTATATTCCTCTACTTTATCCTTCAAAATTTGATGGTTTTATTTTTTCTCCCACTGATTTTCTTGAGCTCTGACAACTTAAATTTTATCTTCTCCTTCTGTCTAGTTATCTTGTAAGATCTTATATTTGTGTTTTGAGCTCTTTCTTCATTGAATCGCTTGGTTCTTAAATTTTTTAAATTTAAGAAGAGAGATTTGGTGATAATTTTTACATGCTCTGTGACAATATTCTTTGGATGTTATTATGAATCTAACATTTATTTTTTTCTCATATCTTACAATCCTTTCCTATTTCCTTAGCATATATTTGACTATCTTGATTTTCTTCCCTTATTTATTAACTATCTCTGAAAAAGTGAGTTTTATTAGCCGTTAGGAGCAAGTTTACATTAGCAAAGAGCCAGAATTAATTCTAGGCCAGTTGGAATTATCCCTGCGGTTTAGGGAGTCTTATGTAATTTTAGCCTGCTTTTCTCCTCACTGAATGGAATAGACAGCTATGATTTCTTGTTAGTTTATTTGCTTGTTTTGCTTTGTATTGTTTTTAATCAAATCCTTTATTCTTCTCTACTGCAAGAGGCAGTGCCTTTCTTCTTGGTGGACTTCCCTGTTCAACACTACCTTCTTTACTTCAAGGAACAAACTAGTTCTAGGGAACCTAGAAGTTAGGTTTTGCATCTCAAGGTGTGCCCTTATCCTTCAAAATTATGCCTTTCTGCCTCATTCTGATACCTGAAGCTGTGATTCCCTCACTGTGATGTCTCTTCTTTCCAATACACCCTGTTTGATCACCACTGCTACAGTGACTGTGTGTGTGCTTATTGCAATCAGCCTTATCAGCCTTGGTCCTTGGTCATAATAATGAGCAGAATGTACCTCTTGATTTGTTTTGTATATGTAGAGTAAGAGAGAAATTTTAAAAAATTATGTTTTATCTCAGAGGTTTGAGGTTGTTTGTTACTGCAGCATCACTTGGCCTATTTTGACTAATATACTCAGTTCACAACTGTTACCCTAGAGGGCAATTGGAAATAATAAGAGGCACTCTTGGTTGTCGTAATGGTGGTGTTCAGGGGCCAGGGATACTAAATCTCTAGTAATGCTTACAGCAGCATTGTGCAATAATGATTGCTTTGCTGAAATGTCAGTGGTTCCCCCACTGAAAAAATGCAGTAAATGGCTTGAGAAGTATGGATAAAGTACCTTTCTAAAATGAGTGCCTATTATTAAAACCTGTCTAAATTTGGCATTTAGGGAGGTCTTTTAAGTAATTCAGATAATTTCAAATTTATATATCTATATACTTATTATTTCCTAAATATGATACCCATGAGTGGACTGTTAGAATTTATTAAATTTGTATCATTCCCGTATTGTTGTTAATATCTGGTAAATATCTGTGGATTTCATTAGAGTAAAATATCTTTGTGAGTCCATGCTTGACAAAATGCCTTTCATGTTATGAGTGCGAATTAGTAAAATGTGGGTTCCCCTTTTGTTTTCTGTAGTTTGAACTGACAAGAGGCTTGGAAAATAAACAATTGAAAAAGACATTTCCTAAAGGTAGCCATCAAGTGTAATAAGACTCAAGTCAAATGGCCCAGCTGTCACTGTAAAATACAGCCTATTGACTTCCTTCTCTCTAGGGAAAAGCACTGCTTGCCACTTACCACAGACAGCATGGAGAGAAAGTATCACCCTATGAACGGCAGGAGGGCATGTCCCTTGTGTAGCTGAGAGAAAGGCACAAACCGAATCTGGTTACATACATCCCTAGTAGGTAACCACACGTTTTTATAAGAGGTGAGGGTGGGTTGCGTAACTGTTATATTTTACTGTCAGAATTAACAGCTCCACAGGTAAAATATAACGATGACCAGCAACATTTTAAAAAATAGATATATATTAAAAAGTAAAAAAGATCATTAAAGATCAGCTGGGTGCAAACTCCTAGAGGCGAGAAGTAAAGGGGGCAGCTTAGACAAAGATGAGCAGAATAGAGCCTGCCTTCTTGGCATCCGGAGTCTTATCTGAAAGCTAAGCATTTTTGTTATTCAGTGCTCAGTTGTGTCCGACTCTTTGCAACCTCATAGACTGCAGCATGCCGGGCTTCCCTGTCCTTCACTATTTCCCAGAGTTTGCTCAATCTCGTGTCCATTGAATAGTGATGCAATCCAACCGTCTCATCCTCTGTTGCCCCCTTCTCCTTCTGCCCTCAGTCTTTCCTAGCATCAGGGTCTTTTCCAGTGAGTCAGATCTTGGTCAAAATATTAGAGCTTCAGCATCAGTCCTTCCAATGAATATTCAGCATTGAGTTTCTTTAGAATTGACTGGTTTGATTTCTTTGTAGTCCAAGGGACTCTCAAGAGCCTTCTCCAGCACCACAGTTTGAAAACTACAGTTCTTTGGCGCTCAGCCTTCTTTATGGTCCAACTCTCACATCCATACATGACTAGTGGAAAAATAACAGCTTTGATTAAACGGACCTTTGTTGGTAAAGTAATGTCTCTGCTTTTTAGTATGCTGTCTAGGTTTGTCATACCTTTTCTTCCAAGGAGCAAATGTCTTTCAGTTTCATGGCTGCAGTTACCACCTACAGTGATTTTGGAGCCCAAGAAAATAAAGCCTATCACTGTTTCCATTTTCTTCCCCCATCTATTTGCTCTGAAGTGATGGGACCAGATGCTATGATCTTAGCTTTTTGAATATTGAGTTTTAAGCCAGCTTTTTCGCTCTTCTCTTTCACCTTCATTAAGAGGCTGTCTAGTTTCTCTTTGCTTTTGGCCATTAGGGTGGTATCATCTGCATATCTGAGTTTATTGATATTTCTCCCAGCAATCTTGATTCTCACTTGAGCTTCATCCAGCCCTGCATTTCACATGATGTATTCTGCATATAAGTTAAATAAGCAAGGTGACAATATACATCCTTGACATACTCTTTTCCCAATTTGGAATCAGTACATTGTTCCTTGTCTGGTTCAAGCTGTTGCTTTTTGACCTGCATACAGGTTTATCAGGAAGCAGGTAAGGTGGTCTGGTATTCCCATCTCTTTAAGCATTTTCCACAGTTTCTTGTGATCCACACAGTCCAACGTTTTAGCGTAGTCAATGAAACAGAAATAGATGTTTTTTTTCTGGAATTCCTTTGCTTTCTCTGTAATTCAATGAATGTTGGCAATTTGATCTCTGGTTCCTCTGCCTTTTCAAAATCCAGCATGTACATCTGAAAGTTCTTGGTTCACATACTGTTGAAGCCTAGCTTGAAGGTTATTTTGAGCATTACCTTGCTAGTCTGTGAAATTAATGCAATTATATGGTAGTTTGAACATTCTTTGGCATTGCCTTTCTTTGAAGTTGGAATGAAAACTGACCTGTTCCAGTTCTGTGACCACTGTAGAGTTTTCCAAATTTGCTGATATATTGAGTGCAGCACTTTTACAGCATCACCTTTAGGATTTGAGATAGCTCAGCTGAAACTCTATCATCTCCACTAGCTTTGTTTTTAGTAATGCTTCCTAAGGCCATGACTTCACACTCCAGAATGTCTAGCTCTAATAGTGTTTATCCTTAAGATCTTTTTTGTACAGTTCTTCTGCGTATTGTTTCCACCTTTTCTTAATTTATTCTGCTTCTGTTAGGTCCTTAGTGTTTCTGTCCTTTGTATGTCCATCCTTGCATGAAATGTTCCCTTGGTATCTCCAATTTTCTTGAAGAGATCTCTATATATGTATAAATAAATATGACATCAAGCTGTGATAAATGTTATAACAGAGGTAGTAAGAAAATTTAGTGAGAAGGTAGGAAGAAAGATTTTAATTGAAAGGAGGCATATGAGTTAAATCTAGGAGGAAAAATGTTTGAAGTTGAACCTTAAAAGAAGCCTACTGTGTGGACTGCTGAATATTATGTAAATATCACTGACCTCATTGTCTTAAGGTTTGGTTAAGAGATATAATAACTAACATCAGTAACACAGTTTACAGTTAAGTAGTGTTTCTACAGATTTTATTCTTATGGGTGTATTAATATTAAAAGATAATTTTTACAATTAGAACCTGAAAAATAGGCTTTTAAATGATTTAACCTAGAGTATTCTAAAAATGATTACAATAATTTACCACTGAGTCTGCAGCTTATGATTCCATGTGTGTGTGTGTGTGTGTGTGTGTGTGTGTGTGTGTGAAGTATGTTCATGTCTTAGAAAAAGGCAGCTAGTATGCACTGTAGATGCCCACGTTACTTCAATCTAACAATATTGACTGTTTGCAGTACCTCATTCAACCAGAATAAAAAATGAAAACGTCATTCAAACTGATGTTTGAATAAATTCTGTTCTTATAAGAGCATCCCCTCTTATAGCCTGGTACTAATGCTTACATTCATCAAATTCAAGGAGTTGTATGTGAACTATTAAGCACAGACAACTTGGGTTGTGTGTGTATGTGATTCCTTTGGTCTGGATACTGGTATTGATTAGATGAGGAATAATAGTGTGGCTTTTCTTTAGGAAGTAACACTTCATAATGTCTTAAATCTTCTTAACTTAGAAGTGTCTGATGTATATACACAGCTGGGGAGGAAACAGTGTTAAAGTACATGTCAGTGAGCCCAGGCCTTCAGAGCTATGAGCAAAAAACGATTTAATTATTTCAGTTCTTCCCATAACACCTATTCACTTCAACAGGATGCCAGTCTACTCCCTTGCTCCTTATTACTGTTATGAGAAAGGGACTCATATTGATCCCCCTTGTAATCTTTTTTAGGCCTGGTGGGTGTTGCATGGTTGAACATCTGGGAATGCTGTTCTTTGCTGTCCAGTGAATCAGCAGAAGAGGGCCAGCTGCATCTCAAGGTTTGCTGACATTAATCCACACGACATTGTCCTGTCAAGTTAGATGGCTCTGGGTTTGCTGTTGATGTGAAACACACATAGCCCAAGGGAGATAACTTCTTGTGATAAAAATGCAATTTTCTTGGAATTTTAATTTATTCCAGAATTTCCTTCCAGAGAGCATATCCTGGTAGTTTACTGTGGTTAGCATGAAGAGTGAAGTGGCAGAAGAGAAAGAGGATGAGGTGATAATAGAAATGAAAACATCCATGCTATTTTCCAGATTGTACACCATCTAGTTTAATATAGCAGTACAGTGACAAAACTTTATTATTATCCCCATTTTACAGATAAGGAAATTGAGGTCTGGTAGGGTTAAATAGTTTGTCGTTGTTGTTTAGTTGCCAAGTTGTGTCCAGTTCTTTGCATCCCGTGGACTATAGCCTCCCAGGCTCCTCTGTCCATGGTATTTCCCAGGCAAGAATACTGGAGTGGGTTGCCATTTCCCTCTCTAGTCGTGACCTAGGGATCAGACCCACATCTCCTGCAATGGCAGGTGAATTCTTTACTGCTGAACCTCCAGGGAAGCCGCTGAGTAGTTTGATGCAAGGTAACTTGCTATTAGGTGATAAAGATGAAAAAAGTACTAATTGGCCAGTCTGGATATGCTCTATTGAATTAATAGATTCAGTCCTCATAACAACCTGTGTGGCAGAGACCAACACTGGTCCCTTTTTTTTTTTTTTTTCTTAATGAGGATGAGAATCCAGATACTAGATTCATTTAGTTTAAGTGGCTAGACTTGAATCTAGGTCTTCAGACTCCAGAACCCAGTCTGTACTGTGGTGCAGTCATGTGGTATCTTCTGACTGGAAGTTGATATTTCTCTCCACATACCATGCTGAGAATGCATTCATCTGTAGAGCATTTTGCACACTGCCTCACACATTAAAAAAAAAAAATTGTAATTGAAAGCTACTATAAATGCTTGACTAGCAAGGCTATATTTACCTATTACCTTTATTAAAAAGATTTCTGAAGATTTTACAACTGTCATCAGAATCATCAAATGCTGCATCCCACTGAGCTTTTATCTGCATAAGGTATATTTTCAGGTTGTGGCTGGAAAGGCTGAAATTCCACGACATGTGTGACTTTTCTAAATTGATAAGGTGTCAGTGGCAAGTCAGCCTGACAATCCACAGCAGCAAGGAAAGTTCTCATTGGCTTGACTGCATGCTCCTCTTTACTGGCCGTAAGCCCTCTGAGCTCACAATGTCATTTAGAAAATGTCTTCAACTTTTCCAAGTGCGTTCAGTGCCTTCTTTTGTTTGTGCCTCACAACAACATCCTTGGGTGACAACTGTTATTCTTGTTTTACAAATAAGGAAACTGAGAGCTAGAGTCAGAGGTTAAGATTCAATTCACACAATGAGGAAATGGAGGAACCAAAGTCCAGAGCAGCTTCCCTGACTCAAAGGTCAATGCTTTTCTCACTAGTCATTGCCACCACACATTTTTGTTCAGATTTCTGTCTCCTTATAATCGTTATGAGCCACCAGAATCTGAAAATACAAATGTAAAAAAGTGTCACAGTGGGTGGCTTTATGAAATGCGTGAACCAAAAGGGAAATCTGATGGGCCTAACAGTGAGATCTTAAAAAGTGCTCTCAGCAAACATGCATCCAACACCAATTTATTTAGTCCCTACTTTGGCCATGACATCATGTTAAATTATGTGAGGTATATAAAGAAGCAGGGGCCAGGTGTGTTGAGTTGCTCAGTTGTGTCCTGCTCTTTGTGACGCTTTGGACTGTAGCCACTCAGGCTCCTTGAAAAGCCTTCAACTCAACACATTTTTAGATGTACAACAGTTTATAGGAATCATGTCGTAGTAATTGTATACATGTCTTATTTCACCAGTAGAACTAACATCAAATTGAGGATGGTACCTGTGTCTTATTTATCTTTAAATCTCACATAATGCCTGGCTCAGTATCATTCCTGCTGAATAAATGAATGAATGAATAACAGTGTAGAATCAGGACCCCTCCTGTCTAGGAGCTTATGACCTACATGGAAAGATATGAAACTAAATGAAGTAAAGGACAAGACTGATACATGACCATAGAGTAGAGAGATGAGAAGTATGATTTCTAGTTGAGATGATCAGGGAAAGCTTCATGGAAGAGGCACTTGTTGAATGAGAGGTAAATAATAAGGACTTGTGCTATCCTTTTTTAGAGCAATATTGAATAGACTAGCTTAGTGAAAACAATAAGTGGGAGATTTAAATCTTCCAGCATCTATAGATGGGCAGAGTGGACCTATAAAACATTTTTGTTGAATGAATGATGATTAAATGTTTCCAACAAAAATTTTAATGTATTAAATTTTTAAAATGAAATGCTGTTGAGATGTCTTGGTATTACTTGAAGTCAGTTAGAAAAAAAAAAAAAAATGTCAAAACACCGTGATCAAGGATCTTGCCATCCTCAGTTTAGTCCTTCTAGAAATCACGGAAATACCTGAGAGAGTGCTTTATTCTTAGAGAGATTGAATAACCCTATACAATTCAGAAAAGTATTTTAGATGTATAATCAAAAAATGAAACAGATATCTTTGAGAGGTTGTCTCATTTCCTTGAGAAGGAGAAAGCCAAGCCAAAACTCTTTAGCTATATCCTCATTCCTACTTACCCCATATAATTTTAACATCTCTTTGCAGCCTGGTAATAAAAACTAGGATATGAAAATTCCTGCTTAATTCTGAGTCTAGGTTACACTCTAGTCTCCACATTGGTCATTTGGTTTTATTTCGTTTCACAGAAAATCACTTGCACTGCCTCCTAGGTTACTCTCAGAGCTACGACTTTTACACCAGCAATAAAAAGAGGCATCATTTACCATAAGGCATTTTTTCCATTTGATGGCGATGACTCATGGTGCTTTCTTTTACTCTGAAGTAAAATAATAATGCTTCTGTTTGAAATGTAAGAGTTTTTTATGTTTTCTAAATTTTGCCCGGAGTTGTAATGATCAAAAGAATAAATAAGACCTTAAAGCATTAATTATGGAGATGGGATTTCAGTTTGCTTTTTTGCAACAATAAGTAATAAGCACATTTAGTGGACCTTCTAAATACTGTACTTTTATCTGAATCCTTTTAAAACATTTTGAAGAACAGTGCAAAGAAAAATGTTAACAATGTTAATATTGCTAGTATAAATTATTTAATGTTTTTGGTAATTGCATTTCATGCCCTATATAAATTCCCATTGAGGAGAAACCCTATTTGAACTTTTGTTGTTCTGTCACTCACTCATATCCAACTCTTTGCAACCCTATGGACTGCAGCATGCCAGGCTTCCCTGTTCGTCCTCATCCCCTGGAGTTTGCTTAAACTCATGTCCATTGAGTCGGTGATGCCATCCAACCATCTCATCCTCTGTTGTCCCCTTTTCCTCCTGCCATCAATCTTTCCCAGCATCAGGATCTTTTCGAGTGAGTCAGCTCTTTGTATCAGGTGGCCAAAGTATTGGAGCCTCAGCTTCAACATCAGTCCCTCCAATGAATAATCAGGTTTGATTTCCTTTAGGATTGACTGGTTTGATCTCCTTGCAGTCCAAGGAACTCTCAAGAGTCTTCTCCAGCACCACAGTTAGAAGGCATTAGTTAGTTCCTCAGTGTTCAGCCTTTTCTATTGTCCAGGTCTCACATCTGTACATGACTATCAGAAAAACCATAGCTTTGACTAGACGGACCTTTGTTGGTAAAATATTGTCTCTGCTTTTTAATATGCTGTCTGGATTTGTCTTTGCTTTTCTTCCAAGGAGCAAGTGTCTTTTAATTTCATGGCTGCAGTCACTATCCGCAGTGATTTTGGAGCCCAAGAAAATAAAGTCTCTCACTGTTTCCATTGTTTCTCCATCTATTTGCCATGATGTGATGGGACCGGATGCCAGATCTTCATTTTTTGAATGTTGAGTTTTAAGCCATCTTTCTCTCTCTCTTATTTCACTTTCATCCAGAGAAGACAATGGCACCCCACTCCAGTACTCTTGCCTGGAAAATCCCATGGACAAAGGAGCCTGGTAGGCTGCCGTCCATGAGGTTGCTAAGACTTGGGCACAACTGAGCGACTTCACTTTCATTTTTCACTTTTATGTGCTGGAGGAGGAAATGGCAACCCACTCCAGTGTTCTTGCCTGGAGAATCCCAGGGACGGGGGAGCCTGGTGGGCTGCTGTCTATGGGGTTGCACAGAGTTGGACACGACTGAAGTGACTTAGCAGCAGCAGCAGCAGCATTTCATTTTCATCAAGAGGCTCTTTAGTTCTTCTTCACTTTGTGCCATTAGGGTGGTATCATCTGCATTATCTGAGTTTATTGATATTTCTCCCTGCAGTCTTGATTCCAGGTTGTGCCTCATTCAGCCTGGCATTTCACATGATGTACTCTGCTAGTAAGTTAAATAAGCAGAGTGAAAATATACAGCCTTGGCGTACTCCTTTCCCAATTTGTAACCAGTCTGTTGTTCCATGTCTGGTTCTAACTGTTGTTTCTTGACCTGCATGCAGGTTTCCCAGGGGGAAAGTAAGGTGCTCTGGAATGGCCATCTCTTTAAGAATTTTCTACAGTTTGTTGTGATGTACACAGTCAGAGGCTCTGACATAGTCAATGAAGCAGAAGTAGATATTTTTCTGGAATTCTCTTGCTTTTTCTGTGATCCAACAGATGTTGGCAATTTGATCTCTGGTTCCTCTGCCTTTTCTAAATCCAGCTTGTACATCTGGAAGTTCTTGGTTCACATACTGAACTGGATGACTACATATGTTCAGTAAAGTTCAAATAATTTGAAATTTTGACTTACGAAATCATGATGAACACTTTTCAAAAAATAGCTTTCTAAATTAATTATCTAGGACTGTGAGGTGAATCATGTCTCTTGAAAATGTATATTATACATTTTTGGAAACTTCGTATATATGGTAGTGTTTGAAAATTTCTATGTGATGAAGTATAAGCCTTTTATAGTTTTACTCAGAACTTTGTAAAGTTCAGAGATTTGAATTGTCACCCATCTTCTCATAGAACTCTATGTCACAGTTCTGTATATTTATAGTAATTATGACTGTATAACTACTTTGGCTTGAAATTTTAAAAAATAAAGGAGAATGATGGAATAGTTGAAATTGAGCATATATTATAAGCAATAGAAAAAAAAGACTTTAAAAAACATCAAAAAATAATCTAGAGGAAAAAAAGATATTCATTCATGGATGGAAGCCCCAAATTGAATATATTTTAAAAAATGTGAAGTTCCTTCCCCAATGCAAAGGTTTTTAGACCTTGGTATTTAAAGGATCTCTTTGGGAGCCAGTTAAAAGCAGAATTTCTAGGTCCCATTCCCAAAAGAGGCCATATCTTTTAAATATCTAAAACAGCAGAGGGGTACATGAGGAAGGGGTAAGGTAGTTTAAAAGGGATGGAAAAAAATTTTAATAATGATAGCTATGGTCCTTGTAATTGTGGTGATGGCTCTTTCGAGTGTATTTAAGTCAAAACATCAAATTGTACATTTTAATCAGGTACTGTTTAGCATATGTTAGTTATACAGTAGTTGCATGTTAGTTATATTGTGGCTCTGGGACTTCACAAGTGGCGCTAGTTGTAAAGAATCTGCCTGCTGATGCAGGAGGCATAGAGATGTCGGTTTGATCTCTGGGTCGACAGGGTCCCCTGGAGTAGGAAATGGCAACCTGCTCCTGAATCCTTTCCTGGAGAATTCCATGGACAGGGGAGTGTAGTGGCCTTCAGCCCATGGGGTCACAGAGTCAGACACGACTGAGCAACTAAGAATTGCCACTGCACTGCAGTTATGAGAACTACAGAGTCTTGTCTTTGACTTCTGGGCCTCTCTGGTGACTGTCCTCACATAGAAGTTATCGCCTCTTTCACACTGCCCAAGTTGTTTGGATTTTAATGACAAAGGTATGCAATAATGGTGGGGATCAAAGTCAGCAATCTTACAGGGCTTCTTACAAAAGACTGTGAGATTTCTAGGCAGGTGGTCATATATGAGTGAGGAAAATGGCTGATTCTTAGGCTTTATGAAAATTCTGTAGATTGTCTAGCAATTACATGGGTTAAAAAACCTCAGGGTAGGAGAAAATTGACCTTATCAAGAAAGATGCTGGCATGGAGCCTCTTGAATATTAAAAGATTTGTAATTCAACTGGACAATGGAAAGTACACTTACTGAAGACATCAGTTCAGTTCAGTCACTTAGTCATGTCTGACTCTTTGCTACCCCATGGACTGCAACACCCCAGGCTTCCCTGCCCATCACCAATTCCTGGGGCTTGCTCAAACTCATGTCCATTGAGTCAGTCATGCCATCCAACCATCTCATCCTCTGTCGTCTCCTTCTCCTGCCTTCAATCTTTCCCACCATCAAAGTCTTTTCCAATAATTCAGTTCTTTGCATCAGGTGGCCAAAGTTTTGGAGCTTCAGCTTCAGCATCAATCCTTCCAGTGAATATTCAGGATTGAGTTCCTTTATGATTCACTGATTTGATCTCCTTGCGGTCCAACGGCTTCTCAAGAGCCTTCTCCAGTACCACAGTTCAAAAGCACCAATTCTTCAATGCTCAGCTTTCTTTATGGTTCAACTCTCACGTCCATACATAACTACTGGAAAAACCATAGCTTTGACTAGACAGATCTTTGTCAGCAAAGTAATGACTGAAGACATACATGGAGAAAAGTTCCAATAATTGCTTAGTCTTGCTTCTTTATACAGATGAGGAGGTGGAGTCAGTATTGATTGTGAATTTTACCTGAAGTCACAAACACAATGTAATTGAACTAAAGGAGGAAAAAAAAAAAAAAACAACAACAACCAAAAAACTCAGTTTTTCAGTTCTCAGTTAAATACTTTTTGAACTCTTACCAAATGCAGGTTTTTTTCCCCCCTTTTTGACTCTAAAGAAATGAACTTCCAACTGGAGATAGCAGAACAAGCATGGTTAAGGAATATTTGAAATTTAAGCAAGATCAAATGTGGGAGAGCACTTAGATGCTATAAACTAGTGTATTTTTTCAGAGTCATAAAAATTATGCATCAAGATCCTGAAAGATCTTGCAAATGTAAATGCAGAATCATAGTTTGGGGGTAAGGCTTAATGAACAACAGTTATTTTTAAAAGGGAAATTGGAAAAAAATAAGCTTCTGTAAAGGCTAACAGGTCTGCTCCATTATACCATGCTATCTCCCATTTATAAATGGCAATATTTAGTTAGGTGGCTGTTTCAATTCTTAAATAAATCTAATCATAATCCAAATTTCCCGGGATAAGTAAGTGTTGTAGGATCAGTCTAAGGAAGATCCTAGTAGGTTCTTTTAAGAACATGAATGATAACCGAAGAGGTGAAATGAAACCTGGAGTAAAAAACATTGGTTGTAAGGAATTTAATAGGCATTGTCATATATAAAGGCTGTGAAAGAGCGGTACTTATTCTCCCTCAGGCTGTACTTTAGGAAACAGGTTTAAGCTGAATGAAATTGGCAGGGAGAGGAATATTGCTAGCCATTGGAATATGTAGATATGTTTCTAAAAAGATACCTTCTTATTTATATAAGATTCTAGCTCAAGTTCTATATCTTCCAGGAAGATATTTCCTCTGACTTCCACAGACCACATTTATTTGATCTTTCTCTGAACTTCTGTTGTCCTGAGAGTCGGTAGGTCAATAGCATGCAGGTTATCTCATAATTAACTCAATTTTACTTGTGTCAACCAAATTAGGTATTAGATCAATCAAGTTGGATATTATAGGAGATGCATATATGAAAAGATAATTGGATCATCATCTTCTTCAGGTCGTCTGGAGAAGACTTCATTCATCTGGAAGTTTAGTTAGAGTTTATGAGGAAGAGAAGAATCTCAATTAGAATTTCAGGACTCTACATAGAAGGCCAGAAAGTAAGTCATGGTTAGACTATAGAGTTCATCAGAGTCAGAGGCAAGAGATGAAGTTGGTAGTGTAGGTTAGGGTCAGATTGTGAACAGTCAACAGACTGGGAGAAAAGAATCACAAATCATATATTTGATAAGGGACTTATATCTAAAATATACAAAGAATTGAACAACTCAGTTAAAAAGATAACACAACTTAGAAAAAATGTTCAAACTATATGAATAGAATTTTATCTAGAGAAGATATACAAATTGTTAACAGGCACATGAAAAGATGCTCAACATCATTAGCCATCAGGGAAATACAAACCCAGGTTAGAATGAGAGACCATTTCACATGCATAATGGCTATAACAAAAAATCAGATAATAATAAATGTTGTCAAAGATGTGGAGAAATCATAGTATCATACACTCCTGGCAAAATGTGATTTGATGTAATCACATGGAAAACTATCTTATAGTGCTTCAAAGAGTTGAACATAGATTTACCATTTGATCTAGCAATTGTACTTCTATAGAAATATTTTAAAATGTTAACATAAAAAGTTGTATGTTAATATTCATAGCAGCATTGCTCATAATAGGCAAGGAGTGAAAATAAGCCAAATATTCATCAGCTGATGAAAGAATAAACAAATAAAATGTGGTCTATCCATACAATGGATTATTATTCAGCCATAAAAGGGAATGAAGTACTGATATCTGCTACAACATGGATGAACTTTAAAAACGTAACACCAAGTAATGGAACACATTCACAAAAGATCATATATGATCAATATATGACCCCGTTTATATGAAATGTCCAAATAGACAAATGTGTAGAGACGTAAAGTAGGTTAGTGCTTCTCTTTAGGGTTAGTGCTTGTGTTTAAGGTTAGTGCTTGCTTTTAGGGTTAGTGGGAGGAAGAAGAATGTGAAGACTTGGGGGGGGTAATAGCGGACAGGTTGTTCAGTCGCCAAGTCATGTCCAACTCTGCCACCCCATGAACTGCAGCATGGCAGGATTCCCTGTCCCTCACCATCTCCTGGAGTTTGCTCAAACTCATGTCCATTGAGCCAGTGATGCCATCCAACCATCTCATCCTCTGTCATTTCTTTCTTTTCCTGCCTTCTTTTCCAGCATCAGGGTCTTTTCCAGTGAGTCAGCTCTTTGCATCAGGTGGCCAAAGTATTGGAGCTTCACCTTCAGCATCAGTCCTTCCAATAACTATTCAGGACTGATCTCCTTTAGGACTGACTGGTTTGATCTCCTTGCTGTCCAAGGGACTCTCAAGAGTCTTCTCCAAAAATTGAAAGCATCAATTTTTTGGCATTCAATCTTATGGTCCAACTCTCACATCCATACATGACTACTGGGAAGACTTTATAACTTTTGACTATATGAACCTTTTTTGGCAAAGTGATGTCTCTGCTTTTTAATATGCTGTCTAGGTTTGTCATAGCTTTTCTACTTTTTAATATGCTGTCTAAGTTTGTCATAGGTTTCCAAGTAGAAATGTCTTTTTAATTTCATGGCTACAGTCACCGTTCACAGTGATTTTGGAGCCCAAGAAAATAAAGTCTGTCACTGTTTCTATGTTTTCCCTTTTATTTGCCATGAAGTGGTGGGAACAGATGCCATGATCGTAGTTTTTTTTAATATTGAGTTTTAAGCCAGCGTTTTCACTCTCCTTTTTCACCGTCATGAAAGGCTCTTTCATTCCTCTTCACTTTCTGCATTAGGGTGGTGATGGAAATATTCTGAAACTGATTGTGGTGATGGTTGCAGAAATCTGTGAATATACCAAAAACACTGTGTACTTTAAGAGGGTGAATTTTATGATATGTGAATTAAATCTCAATAATTGCCAAATAACTGATGCTTTTGAACTGTGGTGTTGGAGAAGACTCTTGAGAGTCGCTTGACTGCAAGGAGATCAAAGCAGTCAATCCTAAAGGAAATTAACCCTCAACATTCATTGTAGACTGATGCTGAACCTGAAACTCCAATACTTTGGCCACCTGATGCAAAGAACTGACTTGTGGGATAAGACCCTGATGCTGGGAAAGATTGAAGGCAGGAGGAGAAGGGGATAACAGAGGATGAGATAGTTACATGGCATCACCAACTCGATGGATGTGAGTTTGAGCAAGCTCCAGGAGTTGGTGATGGACAGGGTTGCCTGGCGTGCTGCATTCCATGGGGTCGCAAAGAGTTGGATATGACTGAGTGACTGAACTGAATGCTTTTATCCAAAACAAGCAAGCAAAGAACTCACATAACTCTATAAATTCTAATCTGAGTTGTAATTATCAATATGCACCAGTGATATATTTTATCTTTAATTTTTTTCCCCTACTTCTATACACTGAGAATATCTAAGAGCAATGAGCATCCAACATCTAAGACTGCTTTTCTGGTATCCAGATTATGAACTTTATCACTTACATTAAAACGAACTTGTGTTTTGTTTTGGAGATATGGCTCATTTTAGATATGGGACAAAAAGAAATGTACAATGTGAGCCTGAAATATTCTATAGTATTAGAAAGAAAGGTAACAAAAACTTTTGGGTCTTATCAAAGGACTTCATAAGGCAACCTGAATAAGCTTCTACTGGTCAAAACTGAAATAATTTTATCATCAATTAAGACAAAAACTATGGTGGATACATCAAATATTCTTAGTTTCATGGGTTTATAATGGTATTAAAAATAACTCATTGATGACATTTTTTTTTTTTTTTTTTTTATTTTATTTTTTTTTTAATATTATTTTATTAGTTGGAGGCCAATCACTTTACAACATTTCAGTGGGTTTTGTCATACATTGACATGAATCAGCCATATAGTTACACGTATTCCCCATCCCGATCCCCCCTCCCACCTCCCTCCCCACCCGACTCCTCAGGGTCCTCCCAGTGCACCAGGCAAGAGCACCTGACTCATGCATCCCACCTGGGCTGGTGGTCCGTTTCACCATAGATAATATACATGCTGTTCTTTCAAAACATCCCACCCTCACGTTCTCCCCCAGAGTTCAAAAGTCTGTTCTGTACTTCTGTGTCTCTTTTTCTGTTTTGCATATAGGGTTATCGCCACCATCTATCTAAATTCCGTATATATGTGTTAGTATACTGTAATGTTCTTTATCTTTCTGGCTTACTTCACTCTGTATAATGGGCTCCAGTTTCATCCATCTCATTAGAACTGATTCAAATGAATTCTTTTTAACGGCTGAGTAATATTCCATGGTGTATATGTACCACAGCTTCCTTATCCATTCATCTGTTGATGGGCATCTGGGTTGCTTCCATGTCCTGGCTATTATAAACAGTGCTGCGATGAACATTGGGGTCCACGTGTCTCTTTCAGATCTGGATTCCTCAGTGTGTATGCCTAGAAGTGGTATTGCTGGGTCATATGGCAGTTCTATTTCCAGTTTTTTAAGAAATCTCCACACTGTTTTCCATAGTGGCTGTACTAGTTTGCATTCCCACCAACAGTGTAAGAGGGTTCCCTTTTCTCCACACCCTCTCCAGCATTTATTGCTTGTAGACTTTTGGATAGCAGCCATCCTGACTGGCGTGTAGTGGTACCTCATTGTGGTTTTGATTTGCATTTCTCTGATGATGAGTGATGTTGAGCATGATGATGACATTTTTTGAAATCTAAAGAGAAAGAATCAAGTATTTGTCCTCATTTTACATAACTGTACCAAAGTGATTAGTGAAGGAACATTTCCCTTATAAAAGGATTCTAGCTAATAAATGGAGAAGAAAGACAAATATCACTATTTTGCCACCCCACTAATAGATTAATGGGTCTAAGGAATAATCATCAGTAGTTGATAACATCTAAAAGAAAGACAGCATGTGTAACTTATCTTGGTAGAAGTATGCAATATTATCCACAAGATATCTTCCCAGAAAAAAAAATCTGAATCTGATCAAGCATCTTGATTTACCTACCAATTTATAGGAAATACAGAGGACAAAGGAACTGAATAAATGACATCACTGGTATGCAGTTAGCATGATATATTTTAGAAAACTCTGCAGGATAAAGGATCAAGTATCTTTAACAAGAACAAATGCAAAAAATAAAAGCAAGAAGGTTTTAAAAGACATACCAGCTATCTCAATGTGTGGACCTTCTGAATCTTGATTTAATGATTCATCTGTTTTTAAAATTTATAAGACAGTCAAGTATATGTGAACATAGTCTGGATGTTTGATGATCTTAAGTAATAATTCATTACATGTGATTATATTTTCCTCTTTCTAGAAGGAGTCTCCTGTTTTAGAGATACATGCTGAAATATCTCAGTGATATGATATGTGGGATTTACTTAAAAATAATTGAGGAAGGAGTGGGTAAAGGTATAGTAGAACAAGCTTGTCATGTGTGAATGTGTTGTTGAAATCATGATAGGTGGTGAAATGGGCACATTTTGTTTATAGTACTGTTGCCAAAACTTGTGGTCATGTTTGAAACTTCAGTAATAAAAATTTAAAATAAAATTTGCAAAATTAAACAATGAATGTTTTTAGTTCCCATACTTTGATATAATTTGAGGAAAAGAAAATAAAGAAATAATCTTTAGCAGCTCTTATGCTTATCTGATAGAATCATCATTATATTTCAGTTCTCCTGGGCAATAGGTTTAAATCACTAAGCTCAACTCAGCCTAACCAAGAATATAGCCAAGCTGATGAATTAGTAATTCAGAGTCACAACCGTTTGTGTTTATTTGCTTGAAATATTCAATTCATTTCCCATGGGTGATAAAGAGTTTGCTTGTAGGTAACAGCAGGCAGTGGGTGTTTCAGCATCAGTGAAATTCTATTTAAAAAATTAACTGGAAAGGGGAAGGACTGACTGACTTCATTAAAAGCCAAATAAAGGAAAATGAGAATACAGATTTACTGGAATATGAAAGAGTACAAAAAAGAAGAAATGCTGTATTATCAGTTGTAAAAGAACATAGGCTGACTAAGAAATACGGCAGAGTTTTCATGGATATGAAAAAAGCCTATGTATTTAGGAAATGAATAAACTTAATGTTTAGGTAGCAGTTTTATAGAAGTATAATTTAAAAGATTGATAGTGATTTATTTCTCCAAGTCCAGGTAATGTTTTGTGATTATGTTATTGGTTTTTAGTATTTTGATTATATTGAATTATTTTTAAGTAAGAAAATACTGATTTTATTATTTATATAATACCATTAATTGATGTTTTGAAAACTCAGAAATCTCAACTACTTATGTCTTAAGATATACCATAGATGATCATTTTCAAATCAAGAAAATCTGTTAAATCTCTCCAGAATATATTCTTTCCTTGTTTAAAACATTTCCTGATTGTAGTCTCATGGTTGTTACTCCCATTTTCTAGGCTATTAATGGGACTTAGCATCTTTTGTCATACCTGCTAGCTGTTGGTATTTCATCAGAGTCACTTTGGGCTTCTCTCTGCTGTATTTATGTGGCAGGCAGAATTCTGAGATGGTTCCTGAAATTCCTAGAGTTCATGGCTTGAATAATCAACTCCTCTTGAGTGTGGGTGGAAATTGTGACTCTGATGGAGCAGTTGCTCGCTCCCTCGTTAAGTTACATGACACAACAAAGGTGATGGTCACTCGCATGATTACCTTATGTCACATATATTACTGTCACAGCAGATGGGAGGGAGATGCTTCTGTTGGCTTTGAAGTGAGCTGCCACACTGTGATATGGCCATATGAGGTATTACCATATATTACTATAACCCGAGGGCAGCCTCTGGGAGCTTAGAGTCAACAGCTAGCAAGAAAATGTGGTCTGTGTCCTACAAAAACAAAGAACTGAATCCTTCCAACAGTGTGAATGAACTCCACCTTGATTTCAGCCTTGTGAGACAGTGAGCAAGGAACCCAGGTCCAGCTGTGTTCTGCCTGGATTTCTAACCTAAAGAGTTATGAGGTAATAAATGGGTATTGTTTTAAATCACTAAGTTTATGGTCATTTTACAGCAATAAAGATGAGTACAGTTAATTGATGTCCTCTTAGAATGAGGGGTGTGTGGTGGGGATGATGGAACATTATGGGATGTGGAGAATGGTGTGGTTATTAGGTTACATGGGTGCAAGAAGAGAAGAGGAAGGAGGTTCCTAGGCCCAATTCCTGTTGCTTTCTAGAGCTCAGCTTCCTACATGTGCTCATGACTAGATTCCATCCACTTTAGTTCTTTTTTTTCCTTCAGGAAAAATTTGAGGCTGACCATTTTGTAAAGATTCTTGAAGAATCTTGTAAATTGGGAGACCCAAGTTTGATCCCTAGGTTGGGAAGATCCCCTGGAGGAGGAAATAGCAACCAGTGTTCTTGCCTGGGAAATCCCATGGATAACGGAACCTGGTGGGTTATATAGTCCATGGGGTTGCAAAGAGTTGGACATGACTGAGTGACAAACACTTTCACTTTTCATTTCTTGTGTGCATGTGCATGCATGCTCAGACACTTTAGTAGCCTGCCAGGCTCTTCTGTCCATGAGGATTCTCTAGGCAAGAATACTGGATGGGTTGCAATGCTGTCCTTCAGGGGGTCTGCCCAACCCAGGATTGAACCCGAGTCTCTTATGTATCCTTACTGTAAGTAATTTAACCATATCCTTCTACTCTCTGTGGTGTTGGACCCTAGTTCTCTTTCTGAAGGCTTTGCTTTTAACTACAAAGTAAAATGTGACTGATAATTACCCACTTAGTTGGATAATCT
Source organism: Muntiacus reevesi (assembly GCF_963930625.1). NCBI lineage: Eukaryota > Metazoa > Chordata > Mammalia > Artiodactyla > Cervidae > Muntiacus > Muntiacus reevesi. Next base: position 34,707,916 of record NC_089265.1, on the reverse strand, counting down.
TTATCTGTTAAATATTTTGTGTGTATCTGTATTTTTCCATATTACCACAAATATGATTTGCATATCACATTATAGGAAATAAATAAAAACCTAGTGTTATCTATTTGCTTTCAATGTTGTAATCACTAGGGACATCTACTGATACATCTTTTTGCTGTAAGAGAACAAAAGAGCTTGTTTTATTTCAATTCATTTATTTAATAAAAGAGCGTCTAGTACTTACTGGAGCGTGTCAGACACAATGGACGGACATTAAAATGAATAAGAATCTAGTATCTGCTTAGGACCGTAACTAGTAACAAGGAAGAATGTAGCTGCATTGGCCCTTCTCAGTTTCAATTTCACTGTGTATCAACTTGAGCGCTGACATGTCTCCAGCCTCTCTGGGCTTTGGTTCTTGTATAAAGTGATGCGGATGGTAGATGATCAAAGTGTCTGTCTGAAATGTGGTAGTGATGTGTCATCAGGGACATCAGCAGGAAACCTAGACTGAATTAAGATGCAACTCTAATAGACCTTCATGGGGGTGTAATGGAAACTGTAGTATTGGATTTCAGTAATAGTTGATGAATTGTAAATTGAAATAAGGATTTTTATGCCTATCATATTGTAAAAAAAGAAAAAAAAGCTGTTTATATCCAGTGTTGAAGAATATTTTGGGAAATAAGTACTCTCAAATACAATGAGGAAGAGGGCAATTTGACAATATCTATCAAAATTTTACCTGTGTATACCCTTTGACTCAGCAATTCCACTTCTGGGAATGCATCCTATAAAAATACTTAAACACTTATTTCCAAGGATATTTATTGCATTGTTGGTTATAATACCTCCCAAACTGGAAAGAATATGAGAGTCCATCAGTATGAAATTGACTAAATACAGTACACTAATATAGCAGAGTATTGTTGTTGTTCAGTCTGTCAGTCATGTCCAGCTCTTTGTGACACCGTGGACAGTGGTGTCCCAGGCTTTTCTCTCCTTCACCATTTTCTGGAGCTTGCTCAAACTCATGTGTATTGAGTCAGTGATGCCATCCAACCGTCTCATCCTCTGTCATCCCCTTCTCCTGTTTTCAATCTTTCCCAACATCAGGGTCTTCTCTAATGAGTCAGCTCATCATATCAGGTGGCCAAAGTATTGGACTTTCAGCTTCAGCATCAGTCTTTCCAATGAATATTGAGGGTTGATTTCCTTTAGGATTGAGTGCTTTGATCTCCTTTCAGTCCAAGCGACTCCCAAGAGTCTTCTCCAACACCACAGTTCAAAAGCATCAATTCTTTGGTGCTCAACCTTCTTTATAGTCCAACTCTCACATCCATACATGACTACTGGAAAAACCATAGCATGACTATATGGACCTTTGTCAGATAAGTAATGTCTCTGCTTTTTAATATGCTGTCTAGATTTGTCATAATTTTCTTCCATGGAACAAGCGTCTTTTAATTGTATGGCTTCAGTCACCATCTGCAGTGATTTTGGAGCCCAAGAAAATAATGTATCTCCCTGTTTCCATTGTTACCCATCTATTTGCCATAAAGTGATGGGAATGGATGCCATGATCTTCGTTTTTTGAATGCTGAGTTTTAAGCCAGCTTTTTCATTCTTATCTTTCACCTTCATCAAGAGGCTCTTTAGTTCCTCTCTGCTTTCTACGCTTAGGGTGGTATCATCTGCATATCTGAGGTTATTGATATTTCTCCCTGCAATCTTGATTCCAGCTTGTGCTTCATCCAGCCTGGCATTTCACATGATGTACTCTGCATATAAGTTAAATAAGCAGGGTGACAATATACAGCCTTGGCGTATCCCTTTCCCAATTTGGAAGCAGTCTATTTTTCCATGTCCATTTCTAACTGTTGATTGTTGACATGCATGCAGATTTCTCAGGAGGCAGGTAAGGTGGTCTGGTATTCCCATCTCTTGAAGAATTTCCCACAGTTTTTTGTGATCCACACAGTCAAAGGCTTTAGCGTAGTCAATGAAGCAGAAGTAGATGGTTTTCTGGAATTCTCTTGCTTTCTCTATGGTCCAACAAATGTTGGCAATTTGATCTTTGGTTCCTCTGACTTTTCAAAGTCCAGCTTGACCATTCTGGAATTCTAGCTTAGAGAATTTTGAGCATTACTTTGCTAGTATATGAAATGGGTGCAACTGTACGGTAGTTTGAACATTGTTTGGCCTCACCCTTCTTTGGGATTGGAATGAAAACTGACATTTTCCAGTCCTGTGGCCACTGCTGAGTTTTCCAAATTTGCTGGCATATTGAGAGCAGCACTTTCACAGCATCATCTTTTAGGATTTGAAATAGGTCAGCTGGAATTCCATCACCTCCACTAGCTTTGTTCGTAGTGATGCTTCCTAAGGCCCACTTGATTTCGCATTTCAGGATGTCTGGCTCTAGGTGAGTAATCACACCATCATGGTTATCTGGGTCATTAAGATCTTTTTTTGTATAGTTCTTCTGTGTATTCTTGCCACCTCTTCTTAATATCTTCAGCTTCTATTAGTTCCATACTGTTTCTGTCCTTTATTGTTCCCATATTTACATGAAATGTTCCCTTGGTATCTCTAATTTTCCCATTCGATAGTTTCCCTCTATTTCTTTGCATTGTTCACTTAGGAAGACTTTCTTATCATCAGTTGAGTTCAGTTCAGTCACTCAGTCATGTCCAACTCTTTGTGACCCCATGAACTGCAGCACACCAGGCCTCCCTGTCCATCACCAACTCCCCGAGTTCACCCAGTCCCATGTCCATTGAGTCAGTGATGCCATCCAACCATCTCATCCTCTTTTGTCCCCTTCTCCTGCCCTCAAATCTTTCCCAGAATCAGGGTCTTTTCAAATGAGTCAGCTCTTCGCATCAGGTGACCAAAGTATTGGAGTTTCAGCATCAGCATCAGTCCTTCCATTGAACACCCAGGACTGATCTCCCTTAGGATGGACTGGTTGGATCTCCTTGCAGTCCAAGGGACTCTCCAACACCACAGTTCAAAAGCTTCAATTCTTTGGTGCTCAGCTTTCCTTATAGTCCAACTCTCACATCCATACATGACCACTGGAAAAACCATAGCCTTGACTAGATGGACCTTTGTTGGCAAAGTAATGTCTCTGCTTTTTAATATGCTATCTAGGTTGGTCATAACTTTCCTTCCAAGGAGTAAGTGTCTTTTAATTTCATGACTACAATCACCATCTGCAGTTATTTTGGAGCCCAGAAAATTAAGTCAGCCACTGTTTCTGCTGTTTCCCCATCTATTTGCCATGAAGTGATGGGACTGGATGCCATGATCTTGGTTTTCTGAATGTTGAGCTTTAAGCCAACTTTTTCACTCTCCTCTTTCACTTTCATCAAGAGGCTTTTTAGTTCCTCTTCACTTTCTGCCATAAGGGTGTTGTCATATGTGTATCTGAGGTTATTGATATTTCTCCCAGCAATCTTGATTCCAGCTTGTGCTTCTTCCAGCCCAGTGTTTCTCATGATGTACTCTGCATATAAGTTAAATAAGCAGGGTGACAATATACAGCTACTCCTTTTCCTATTTGGAACCAGTCTGTTCCATGTCCAGTTCTAACTGTTGCTTCCTGACTTGCATACAGGTTTTTCAAGAGGCAGTTCAGGTGGTCTGGTATTCCTATCTCTTTCAGAATTTTCCACAGTTTATTATTATCCACACAGTCAAAGGCTTTGACATAGTCAAAAGCAGAAATAGATGTTTTTCTGGAACCCTCTTGCTTTTTTGATGATCCAGCGGATGTTGGCAATTTGATCTCTGGTTCCTCTGCCTTTTCTAAAACCAGCTGGAACATCTGGAAGTTCATGGTTCACGTGAGGTGTATATATATGTATTGACATGGAAATGTGTCTATTACATATTGTTTATTGAAGAAGGCAAACTGCAGAGTCTATGATTCCATTTATCCATTATTCATTTATATTAAGAAATCATATTATATACATATAGTTTGTATATGCTGCATATGCAATGTGTAAAATATATGTAAATTTATATAATATAATATATGAATATGCATATTCATATTTATATGCAAGTGGGTATATGTTGGAGAAGGAAATGGCAACCCACTCCACTATTCTTGCCTGGGAAATCCCAGGGATGGAGGAGCCTGGTGGGCTACAAATCATGAGGTCTCACAGTTGGACATGACTGAGCAACTGAACATGCATGCACTGGTAACTGTTATACCCAGAAGAGGCTAGAATAATGCTCACTAAATTACTAGTACTCTTCACCTTCAAGAAGTAGAGTAAGATTAGGTGGGTTGGCTTCCACTTTTACATCTATACTGTTTGAAAAATTTTCAAGAAATATATACTATTTTACTATAAAAATTCCTTTGTTGTTGTTTAGTTGCTGAGTCATGTTCAACTCTTTTGCAACCCCATGGATTGTAGCCTGGTGAGCTCCTCTGCTCCATGGGATTCCCTCGGTAAGAATACTGGAGTGGGTTGCCAATTCCTTCTCCAGCAGATCTTCCTGACCCAGGAATCGAACCTGTATCTCCTGCATTGGCTGGTGGATTCTTTACCACTGAGCCACTTGGGAAAACCAAAAGATCCTTAGGCAAATTTTTAATATATACGCAAGAATATAAATATGAAACTATGAACCTGATTATAGGGGAGATCGGACTAGAGCTTAGACCCTAATGCAAACATGAATGAAAATATAGAGCTGAGTAAGGAATAGGGTACTAGGATGGCATCTGTATCAGCCATAAGGCCACTATGAAGAGAGCCACTTGTATTTAAGGAGCCTGAAAAATGTTTGGAGTAATGTCACTGGAAAGGGGAAAAGATTAAACACGCTAAGGTTGGGAGCAGGAAAAGAAGGTCTACAGTGGACTATTCCTAAGATTCAAGTACAGACAGCTGAGGAGAGAGTTAAACCTCTTGAGGGGGGTTGATGCTTTACTGAACTCAGATGTAAGGATAGTTGTTATCTCCCATTACAGTAGGTGCCCTTGATCTCAACTTCTGCCCTAGAAAGCAAAGGTGGCTTCAGAGATCAGCAAATCCCAGTTCCTGAATCAGAAACTATCTCAAATCAAACTTATTCATAAAATTTGTAAAGATGTGACCCTGTGGGGTATGTTTGTGAGAAAGCAAGTGGCGGTTTGTTTGGCTGGATTGAAGCATGAAATGGAACCAGTTTACATCTATTCCCGGTTGTTTATATTTATTGGAAAGAATCCTGGACCCAGAGTCAGAAAATCTGGCTGAGCTTCTAGCCTTGTGCAGTTAGTGACTAATTCTATGGCCTTGGGTGAATTATTTAATTTCTCTGATGCCAATGTCCTTATTAGTAAAACAGGACTTTTAATAATACATACTTTATTAAATAAGCTACTAAATAGTAAATTGTTCGGCATAGTGCCTGACACGTCATAAGTCTCACAAAATGGCAACTAGTGCTAGTTTTGAATATTCGCCATGTAACAAGTTGTATGGAAACCCTTTTATATTATTTTATTTAACCACCACAAAACCCTTAAGGTTGACACTGTGTATTTGACACTTTACAGATAAGGAAACTGAAGTTAATTAAACTAAAGTGACTTGCCACAAACTAGTAAATGGCTGAAGTGAAAGTCAAACACTCGCCTTTAGGTTATTAGAGTATACCATTTGTTCTTTTTTTTTTTCTTTCATATTAGAAAGCAGTGTCTCAAATTATTTTAAATCACAGACTCTTATCAATGAGGGGTAAGGAACAGAAGAAGCAACAAAGGTGAATTAATCGGTCTTAAAATACGGTAATGTGGGTAAAGTTATTTAATTATAATTATGACCTTAAAAGGTAGAAATAAAGACAGTGTCTTTCATTAGTCCTTATCAATATCTATTACAAACTTTGGGGCAACTTTGATTTTATTTTAGCAAAATTTATTTACATCTCTAGAAATCTGTCTTATACATACCAGTTTCTTATAACTAAAGGATATTGTAGAATCTGCAAAATTTTATACCTTTTGCTTTTTCTTGGGAATTGAGAGTAAGAGGATTGGGGAAGCAGTTTCAAATATATTTCTTCACTTTGGTGGAAAATGAGTTTTTGAATTGTGCCAAATACTATAGTTATGATCAAACTATGCTTATATGGAGGAGATTTTTATTTCCCTTAAAAAAAAAAAAAAAAGATATTGAGGAAAGAAAATATTCCTATTTCACTCTAACTATAAATCTTTTCTCACGGAAATTTGTTCTCACCTAATGTCCCCTTTTAGGAAATGACACCAGGGGGACTTCCCTCATAGCTCAGTTGGTAAAGAATCTGCCTGCAGTGCAGGAGACCTGGGTTCAATTCTTGGTTTGGGAAGATCCCCTGGAGAAGGAAATAGCAACCCACTCCACTATTCTTGCCTGGAGAATCCCGTGGACAGAGGAGCCCGTCAGGCTACAGTCCATGGGGTCGCAAGAGTGGAGATGACTTACGACTAAATCACCACCACAGTCTATAATTGGTGGGAACGCTGGGAACCACTGCTGCTTCCTTGCACATCTGTCATTCAGATCTGCCCATTAGTGGGGTAAGAGGGGGGAAAAGGAGAGAAAAAAGAGGGAAAAAAGAAGAGAATCAAGAGGTCAGGGAAGGTAAAGAAAGGAGTTTTTTCTTCTGGGGAAAATAATGGAGGGATCATAGTTAGTCTTGAAAACTATGGTACTGTTACCTTCTGTATGCTGGGACACTGGAATCTCAGAAAAGATGCCTTAATCCTGTTAAGAACATTTTACTCACAGACTTTGTTTTTCCTAGAATATAGGCAAAGACATTTGGAGAAATACTCAATTATAGCAGGACTTTTTGCTGTGCTTTTCCAACAAGCAGACTCACTGCACTAGCCTCTTTGTGCCTCTCAGTTATAGATCATTCTTATAGTTTTGCCACCACCAAATGAAATTGTGGGTATGTGATGCTAACAGTTGTCATGATGGCTGAATCTATGATTTGACAAAAATATCTTACAACTTCATGCATAAGTAGGAACCAGATGGAGAGTTTACTACGCCAAGAAGATAGATAATATCTGGAGAACTCAAGTTGGCTATTTCAAATCCCCTAGCTTGATTCATTTATTAATCATCTATTTTACACTAATAGTTGAAGTTATAAAAATGACTAAAGCATGGAACTTTGTCTTAGGAACATAAAGTGCCATGAGAAAAAGACATTCATTTGAATATTGACTTTCGATCGTGTCATAATAGGATTTGTATAAACATCAGAGGTACATAGACAAAGGAAATAAAACAAAGTGTTCTTGGGACTAAGTTGATACTGAGTAGTAGACAAAACTACAGAGAAGTGATTTTCCAGACTGTGAAGGATCTGTAGTTTCACACTACTGGCAGCCTAACAAGTCAGCCTGCTGTAGTTTCAAGGATGCAAGCAGGAAATACAAGACTCCCGTCTTAGACACAAAGAACTTTATTATTCGTGGCACTGGAAGCAGCATGAGCTTCAGGTTGGCACTGGTTCCCTTTTTTGCCCACCTCTCACAGAGGTGAGGCAGAAGTTCCAGAAATGCAGCATGTGCAATGAGTTTGTGTGATGACTGAGGAACCTCAAGATTTCATTGTTGTTCAGTCACAAAGTTGTGTCTGACTCTTCGTGACCCCATTGACAGCAGCATGCCAGGCCTCTCTGTCCCTCACCATCTCGCACAGTTTGCCCAAGTTCATGTCCATTGCATCGGTGATGCCATCCAGCCATCTCATCCTCTGATGCCGTGTTCTCCTTCTGCCCTCAATCTTTCTCAGCATCAGGTACTTTTCCAGTGAGTCAGCTGTTGGCATCAGATGCCAAAATACTGGCATTTCAACTTGAGCATCAGTCCTTCCAATGAGTATTCAGGGTTGATTTCCCTTAAGATTAGCCCCCAAGATTAGGAAACCTAAACCTTTCACAGCAGGCTGCACATAGACCCACCCAACCTCTGTCCCAAGGGAGATGTTACCTCTCTCAATACAGGACAGTAAACAAACCTGCCATTTCCTCCACAAGGAGGAACTCTCTATCTTTCAAGGCTCTTTGCTGTTTGAAGATAGTCTGGAACAAAAGCTTCCTCTGTGTGCAAAAATGTGTGAAATTGGGAGAGATCCACGGAGACTTGTCTCCCAACAATATCCACGCCTTGTTTCTACCCCATCTTGGCCTCAGGAATTTTCCAATGTGTACATATAGTCAATCTGAGAAGAGCTACTTGTTGACTAATATTTCTCTTGCCTCTTAAAGTAGGGTCATAGCCTTAGAGAGGATCTTGGGAAAAGAAAGAGCAAGACTATATACCGGGCTGATAGGAGACAGTGGAAGTAAATCGTGGCCGTGAAGACATCTGGAGGACCTGGGGTGGAGAGAAGTCCATCGTGTGGTGTAGTGCCTCACCTGTTGCTCTAGATGCATATATAAAATATGGAGGTGGAGGTTCGATTGTTTATTTCACCTGAGTTGTCCCAGTATTACACATCTGCTGCACTTCCTTTTGTCTGTTGTTTTTCCACTGACAAATGGCCAGACATCAAACTTTCTGTCGCTTATCCACCAGCCCCAGCCCTCCTTTCTCAGTGAGATGACAAGGCTCTGCTGCTGTCGCTGCTGCTGTGTCACTGATAGGTATTTTTCCAGCCGTGGGTGAGGTGGTATGATAGTGTAGTGAGCCCAAGCTAATCACTCCTTCCAGTCCTGAATGCTAACTGCCTAGCATGTGTCATTCGCAAGCAGAAAGTGATGAGCTGTCTAGTAAAAATCACCAGGTTCTGAATTCTCTTTCATCTTAAAGAATTAAAAAAAAAATTCAGATATCCAACATGGTTTTCTTAAGCTCTTTAATAGTTACTTAGATATTTTTTAAACAATGTTATTTACCAAACTCTTTTGTTTCCTTGCTCCAGCTTGCCCTCTCTTATCCTTCCTTTTATTTTTCTCTTTGTATTCTCAAACCTGCAGATGTTCATGAGTTACCTTCAGAGAGTGGCAGATACCCTTTTGAAATAAAGAGCCACTATGCCTGTCTTCACATTCCAAGTGGCAGACAGCCTAAGATTCCCTTTGCAGGCACCACTATCTGTCTGCTTTGGTACATGGTGGCAGATGTTCGAAATATGGTGAATAAAAAAGCCTGTAGAAATCAAATTGTACTTGTGAAACAAAATGACAATAAAAACAATTCCCCAATCTTTCAAATGTCAGGCAGCTCAGTTACAGTTTTCAGGTTAGCGTTCACAACCAGCTATGCCTTGATTGCAATTCCTCTTGGCTCTGGCCAAATAACACTTTCTATTTAGAAAATGGCTTACATATAATAATATTACCTGACACTACCCCCAATAAAATGCAAAAGCAGGATGAAAAGATTTGCAGGATACAAACTGTAGTGAAGTAAGTGGCTGTTAGTGATAGGTGGGTCACAGGCTATACTTTTTTGGCCACTTGTCAAAATTCATAATTTTTATGAATGCACATATGCATCATTACTATTAACTACTCTCATATTGAAAGAAAAAGATCTCTTTTCACACTCTTCCCAATATTAGTGAGTGAGTGATAGTTGCTCAGTCATGTCTGACTCTTTGCAACCAAATATTAAAGGTATCATATTTAGAGTAGTGTGAAGGTAGTGTATCATTTCAGTTCCCTTTCACAATGACTGCATACACAGGATGGAAATCTGGAGTGCTGTGGTTTGAATTCCAGTTCTTTTTTCAGGGGCTTAATGTGAATTTGGAACAGTTGTTTCACCTCTCTAAGCCCTGATTCAGTTCAGTTCAGTTCAGTCGCTCAGTCGTGTCCGACTCTTTGTGACCCCATGAATCGCAGCACACCAGGTCTCCCTGTCCATCACCAACTCCCGGAGTTTACTCAAACTCATGTCCATCGAGTCGGTGATGCCATCCAGCCATCTCATCCTCTGTCATCCCCTTCTCCTCTTGCTCCCAGTCCCTCCCAGCATCAGAGTCTTTTCCAATGAGTCAGCTCTTCACCACAGTTCAAAAGCATCAATTTTTCGGTGCTCAGCTTTCTTCACAGTCCAACTCTCACATCCGTACATGACCACTGGAAAAACCATAGCCTTGACTAGATGGACCTTTGTTGCCAAAGTAATGTCTCTGCTTTTTAATATGCTATCTAGGTTGGTCATAACTTTCCTTCCAAGCAGTAAACGTCTTTTAATTTCATGGCTGCAATCACCATCTGCAGTGATTTTGGAGCCCAAGAAAATAAAGTCTGACACTGTTTCCACTGTTTCCCCATCTATTTCCCATGAAGTGATGGGACCAGATGCTATGATCTTAGTTTTCTGAATGTTGAGCTTTAAGCCAACTTTTTCACTCTCCTCTTTCACTTTCATCAAGAGGCTTTTTAGTTCCTCTTCACTTTCTGCCATAGGGATGTTTTCATCTGTGTATCTGAGGTTATTGATATTTCTCCTGGCAACCTTGATTCCAGCTTGTGCTTCTTCCAGCCCAGTGTTTCTCATGATGTACTCTGCATATAAGTTAAACAAGGAGGGTGGTCATGTATGGATGTGATAGTTGGACTGTGAAGAAAGCTGAGTGCCGAAAAATTGATGCTTTTGAACTGTGGTGTTGGAGAAGACTCTTGAGAGTCCCTTGGACTGTAAGGAGATCCAACCAGTCCATCCCACAGGAGATTAGTCCTGGGTGTTCATTCGAAGGACTGATGCTGAAGCTGAAACTCAAATATTTTGGCCACCTGATGCGAAGAGCTGACTCATTGGAAAAGCCTTGATTACATCATATGTAATGTGGAAGTAAAAATAGTGATATCATTGTATAGTTTTGAAGAGTAAGTGAAATAAATCATGTGTAGTATGAAAGAGAAGACTGATAGTTGACTACCAAAACTCATCCTCCCCTTTTTGGGGCCCAGTACTAAACCTTGTTTTCTGTCTTCTCTGATTAGGGCTGGTCCTATGACTAACTTCTTTCCAGGGGAATATAAACGGAAGGGACATGAGCCACTTCTGGGCCTAGGCCTTAGGGCATTGTGCCTGTTGTCTCCATTTCTCTTTCTTCTTTCTTCCAGGTGGAACCAGGACATAGTGACATGTTTGCATTTTGTCCATGAAGATGGAAAGATCCTAGACTCTAGATACTGGTAAGACACCATATCTTTTTTTTTTTTTTTTTTTTTTTTTTATCCCTGGGTCCCTTATTGGTTCTTGGAGCAGGTACCTATCCTGGACATCTTGTTTGAGCTACTGCCTTTTTGAGTATCCTTGATAGAGCACTATAATTATTAGCCTAACTAGGTATCTAGTCTTTGTCGACTAAAAAACATAGTCACAACCTGAAAGTAAAGGGTTATTTTATTTGATGGAAATGTTTAGGGCTCCAAGCCTGGGAGACAGCATCTCAGTACCCCTGAGAAAACTGCTCCGAGGAGGCAGGGGAGAATACAAGGGCAGGCTATATACAAGTTTGCAACAAAGGGAGCAGGCAGTCTGAACATTGAATGTCAGATATCAAGTTAGGGAATTTATCACTCTATGTATGGGAAGATGCAAGCCTCTGGGCTCACTGAATTCATTCCTTTCATATGCATCTCAGCTATCTGGGGCCAATCCTGTTTTCTTGTTGACCTTGTTTCTTGCATTCCCCCAGCTCCTCAGCAGTCACCATGGGGGGTGGCAGCATTCCCTGAATCACAGTTTTGGGAACCCTCATTCACATTTGGAGGCCTGAAATCACTGATGGCTGTGATATTTCTTGTTTATTTATATGGCAGAAGAAATTTTCATTTCACATCTGAGATCCAGCTAGTTATAGCTGCTCAAAAGTCATAAGTATTGTATCAGTTCCCTTATCAGACTGTTGTTTCTTTAAAGGAAGTGTTTATGTTTTAACGTTCTTTGCACCCTTTTCAGTGTTTAGCATAGAGCCCTGTGCATAGCAAATTTGTTACAGTCCTTTATTGAATAAATGCAGTTCCTGAGATTGAATCATAGTTCATAGTATTCAGAGTTTAAAATCCTAGTTGTCATGAATTCTTTTACTTTTCCCTTCATGTTTGACCTTTATGGTTTTCCTACTTCAAATACAAGCTATTTAGAGGCTGGAATTAATAATTTTTTATGATTCAGTTGTGGTAAACATGAGGTTGTGCTTGACAGCAGGATATGCCATGATCTGACATGATAAATCCTTCTTTAAAATTCAATAAACCTTTAAGGAAACTAGTAATTCCTTCCTCTAGATGAACAGCTTATATTATAGGTTACAATGACTATGGTTTGCTGGAGAAATTAAGCAGGTAGTAAAAATGCTCAGGAAAGTTGCCATGAATTTAAAAGTAATCACTCGTAATTTAGAGTTCATCATCCTTGAGCACTATTTCATGAGCTTGGTTTAGGTCATTATTAAGAATGTGCTTCTTCTTGCATTAGAAACTAGATAAAAAAGAGATGGTGGTTTATGACTGCTATCTAGTTGATGAGATATTAAAATTTCACATCGTAGCAGGAACTCAAGAGGAAATATCTGAGAGAAACATGTCCTTTCTAGGTATTTCCATAGTGTGACTTCTGGTCTGGGTTGTAAATTGGCGTGAAACCATTACCATTTTTTATAACCACTTTATGTGCCTGTATGTGCTTAAGATACAATTAACATAGATGATCTTGGGGAACTGGTAGTTAATTGATTTTCAAACGTCACATCACATAGGCCGTGGATAACCCAATAGTGGGGAACTAGTTGGGTTCTACTTTCCTGAGGCAAATATCATCCTCTTTCCATTTGAGTTTGAATTCTAATTTTGACACTTTCTAATATGTGTCCTTGGTAAAGTTACTTAGGCTTTTTGAAACTTAACTTCCCAAAACACTAAAATAAAGACAATAATAATAATTACCTCCTGGTGTTATTGTGAAGACTAAATGAGATAATGTATGTAAAACTTAATAGCAATGCCTGGAACTTAGAAATTACTCAAAAGGGTTAACACATTTTACTTATTCGGAGCAGTGGTTCAGACCAGCATCAACATCAGCTAGGAACTTATTAGAAATGTAGCTTCCTGTAACTCAGTCTAGACCTACTAAATCAGAAATTCTGAGAGTAAAGCCCAGCAATATGTATTTTAGCAAGCCCTCGAAGTAATTCTGATGTGCTCTAAAGTTTAAGAACCACTTCCTTGTGCAAATGGTTTAACATTCCTGGATTTCCATTTTCTGTTGCTCAGAATCTATCCCTTTCTTTTCGAAAGAACATCCTAGTTTTCCACTATGGAAGTCACTTCTTCCCTATTCTCAGTCTTCATGGTTAAACGAGACTGATCTTTCAGTTTTAGGGTGGGATCTTTTCTAGCATTAAGCCAATCGGTGTATCCCATCTTCCAGGCCACAGTTATTACCTCAGGTATGAACATGGGACCTGATTCAGGTCAATCAAGTCATTTCTAGGAGTTTGACTGGAGTTTGGAAAGACAGAAGATTTCCACCATTGGAGTTTTGAAGAGGAGGATGTAAACCTGGAGTTAATAGAGGAAAATCATAGGCTCTCATAGAATAGGGCCAAAACAGAGAACTTCAGAGCCAAAAGATGGTAATTCTTGATGATATGGATAAAATCCTTAGCCCAGCCATGCCTGGGGTCTTCCCCTGGACTTTTCATACACACAAAAATTAGACCTCTTTCCACCTGTTACCATTTCTTGAACATGCATTCTTCTTTAAAGGAACAGGTTATATATGCTTTATAATGAGTTTGATTATAAACTATTTCATGAGCTTTTTGTAAAGAGTAGACTAAATCAAATCGGTGTATGTAAAACTATTGTGTAAGTCTGGGTCATCTGAGAAACAGACAGTAAAATAGGGTTATATATGTAAGAGGTTTATTGGAGGAATGACTGTAAGGGAAAGTGGGTAAGGAGAGTAGCATAGCCGGGAAAGCCCTCAGAACATAGTGCAGGCGTGACCTTTGTGGAGGAGAGAGGGAAAGACAGAGCGATGGGTGGAACACTCTTAGATCGTAGCATAGTTCTATGAAAGCCCTTGAGCCGAAGTCCCCCACCAGAGGAGTTCCCATCTCTCCAGAAATGGACCCACCTCAGTAGCCAGCCTTAGTCAGTTGTTAGTTAAGAGCAGCTCATGGGAACCATGACCTCCATGAGAAAGCAGTGGTAGATTTCACAGTGCAGCAGCTGAGGCCTAGATCAGTCCTTCTTCTCATAGACAGAGATCTGAGAAGCATCTTCATGATCATGACAAATGCTTTGGGCAGTATCTATAACTAGTAGGGCTTCACTAGCTTATGACTCTTCCACCTAACCTATTCTTCTGAAAGAAAAAAACAAACATCCTTAAACCTCTTGCATACCTCTTCTGTTCTTTGTTCTAAGTATGAGTGCATCCTGGGTCTCTCTGAGCAGTCTCGTGTTCTAAATATTGTAGACTAGAAAAACAGAGCAAACTCTACTGGCCCAGTGGGGCAAAATGCCACTCAAATAATACCTTTAATGCATAACTGCCAGGCATACTGATTTTGTCAATATACTTGGTTTAAAATCAGCATAGCTTAGCTGAGAACATAGGGCACTCCATCTCTCTTTTATTCTACTGGAGTATTATTTACAAACACCCTAACCCTAGTTTACGTTCCTCTGGTTCTGGAGTTAATAGTTGTACATCAAGTTGAACAACCTTTAGGGGTAGAAAATACAGTTACAAATTCTTGGGAATCCACATGCAGCAATATTCATCAGTCCATTTTTGTCCTTCCTGTTGGTTGAAGAGTTGAGGATTAGTAGCAGCCAGGTGAATCATAAATATCTGAAGTTTTTCAAATTACTCCATTACATTTCTGAAGTTACATTAAGTGCTAAAATGTAAGTATATTAATGTGTAAGGGAGGGCTTCCTCTAGTGACCCACCCTCAGTGACAAGAATATATCCCATAGCACATGTTCAGTTTTCAGTTCTCTGAGCCTTGGTTTTGAAACCTCTCTTTAAAAACTCTTGACAGTTGTAACAGTTTGGAAGTGAGGCAATCCAGTTACCTTTTCTTGATTTTCTTTATAATATTACTCATTTTTTAGAGCTTCTGAAAGACTCATTCAGTCTCACCTTGTCGATACTCAGATGCTCCAATCATGTTATAAATGACCCAACTCTGGCTGTGGTGAATGATAAAAGTTCCTGCACAATGAACTGGAATAAACCAGCATTTAGGTGAAACTGATTAGGACAGCATCTATATACAGCCCTAAAGAAGAGGGACTTGGGTATCCTAGACCAGGACACTAGCTAGTGTTGGAAATTGTGTTCCAAAGGGCAGGAGCTAAAGCAGGATTCAAACACGTGACAGCACTTGACGGGGAGAGCGAGAGGCAAGCCAAGTCTGAGCCCAGCAGGTTTTGGTAAGCCAACCAGCACTAGTAGGTCCTAAAACAAGATGGAAGAAGGGTTTCCAATCTAAGAGTTCACGGCAGAGTGGAGATAGCGTTTAGAGAGGCAGCAGGTGAGGTACAAGCCAGCAGGATCTAGGGGGTTGCCGTGACTAACTTAGGGTATCTTTAGCTTGTCATTTTATTAATTGATGAGTCTGTGGCACCTAAGTATGTGGGTTTCCTTAAAGGGCCAGAGCCAGTTAGGTGTATGACAGAGGTGTTGCCCCATATTAAGTTAAACCTTTAAGTCAAAATGGTGCGGGAACAAATTCAAATTTCATATCAACTTGTTAATTCCAAGAGTTTGGATCTGAGAGAATTGAATCAGGATGCACTTTTAAAGTTCCTAGGCAGATACAGTTTTTGCTTTTTTCTTATTATTGAAATTTTTTTTGTCTATCAAGGAGAATCATGTAAAAATTATTAAAGAGATTTCCAGCAAAATCTACTTTGAAGCTGGCACAGAGTGCTTACTTTTGGCTTTTCCTAGGTAGTATAAGTAGTAAAAAGGAGTGATTTAAGAGCGTGAATCCTGGAGCTAATGCACCTCACTTTGAATTTTTGCTAATTACTAACTATGCATGACTTTGAGAAAGTTTTCTAACCTCTTTGTGCCCCAGTTTCTGCATATGAAAACTGAGAATAATAGCAATACCTATGCCAAAGAAATGTTGTGAGGATTAAATGAATGAATACATGTGAAGTTCTTAGAGTGTACCACATAGTCAGTGCTCATTAGTGTTAGCTATTACTATTATTCATTTATAGAAACTGGGACATTTTGAATAGAACATTCAGAGATTTTTAGACATTTTTAAAAACAGTGAATTCTTTCTTCAAATTAAAAATTTTATGTAAACTCAATACATGGTAAGTAAACATGATACTTCTTCAGTTAGTGCAGGAGATGGTGAGCTCAGAGCCATACCCACCCAGCTCTCTGTGTGATTTCATGAGATTCAAGGGCATGAACAGCACAGCTTGAAAACTGCTGAACTAGAATTGTTTAGGTCCTACTTTCTAGGGAGGACCGTATTATTGTCTATTTGTCTGGGTTCACTTTGGTTCCAGGAATGGAACCTACAATACCTGGGAGAGATTTAATGGACATTGTGGCTAGATCTAGGACAGAATGAGACTCATTTGACACGTGGCTGTACCCACATTCATGTTGTAGTTGTGTGACACAAATAACACTGCATAGAATTGTTCCAATACACAGTAGGATGTTGGTACAAGAAAGAGACCTATGTTTGTGTGACTACACAACACAGACACAGACACAGACACAGACACACACACACACACACACACACACACACACATACACAAGCTTATTTATAAGACTGTCATGTAGACAGTGCAGGCTTAGAATAGGTTTTGGAGTGTCTTTGTGAGATATTTCCCCAATTCATTCAGTCAAGAAATGCTGAGAGCCTACTATGTGCCATTTACTATTTTGGATACAGGTCTTATAGGAGTAAACCTAACATAAAAATCTCTGCCCTCATAGAGCTCACCTTCTGGGATTATTGCGGTTTATCTGTATCTTCTCAACCCATTAGACTGAGCAGTTCTAGACTTGGGGAAGTTTCCTCCGGATGTGGTTTAGATATTGATAGGCTAAATAGAATCACAGACTAGTGCATCGGAATGAGTCTTCAGAACATTATATCAGAATCCTTTATTTTACAAATGGAGACATAAAGGCAGACAGAATTTAAATGCTTTGCCTGAAGTTCACACTGAGGTGGTGTACACCAAAACCCAGACCACCTGTTCAACATTTGTACCATAGCACAACCAGCACCCTTTATCCACTCGCATCCCTGTCTCCCACGGCAGGTCTGCCAGCCTGTCCTTATTCCTTTTTCGCATGGGTGGGTCTCAGAATCAGGTTCAAAATTCCTTGATGGCAAAATATGGAATACTTAGATTAATCAAAACTTGGGTACTACCCAGTTTTCACAGTCTCATAGGCTGATTTTCAGTCTCTCAAACTTTTATATCAGCACTTATCTCATGGCCGTTCATTCTCCCCTAAAACCGGGCTTCCTTTACAATCTTTTCAGCCTTGCTTCAGTGCCATTTCAGTTTATTTGTCCAGTAACTAGCATGTACCTCCTATAGCCCATCTGCTGTATTTTGGCTGATACATTAACTTGTTCATTCACCACTTCCATGAACACGTACATATCTAACACATACGCCCTAAATACAGTTCATATTTTATAAAATCTGTGCTTTGCCAACAAAATATCAAGATGTCAACTTTTGATTTGTCACTTATTCTTAAAATATTAATAAAAACCAAGAACTTTATTGGGAACAGAGAATGCAAAGATGAAGAGGATTTTTCTTTGCTCCCAAAGAATTCAGAGTCTAATAAGAAGAGACAAATAAATACATATTTACAATCTGATGTAATAAATGTGAAAGGAGCTACTGGAACACAGAGGAAAAAGAAACTAAAAATACAAGCAGGAAGATCTTCATGGAGGAGGAGTCACTGACCCTGACTCAGGAGACTCAGTGGGATTGTCCCCTCTGTCTGGACAGGAGCAGGGAGACATTTCACTTAGAATAGCATGTATATTCACATACATGTGCAACAGGGCATGGTGTACTTGAGAAGCTGTGAATCGTTTGAAGTGTTTTTTTTTTTTTTTTATTTAAGAACCTTGAGCCCTAAGGTAGTTAAAATTAAGACTGTAGATAAGACCTAAGGAAGTTCACCAAAGATTTGTACTTTATTTCAGACAACGGGAAAGCTCAGAAAAGTTCAAGGCAGTGAATGATGTATTTAGATCTGGAAATGGTGGCAAAGATGACAGGCATTCAAATGTGAGAGCAGTAAAGGGATTAGATCCATTGGGAAGCTATTGAATTGGAGTGAAGAGTATGTGTTAGACAACAGAGTAAAGGTTGCTACCTGACCACCATAGAATTCAAAGTTGTGATTCATGTTCCTTGTGCAGTGGAAACTCACATTTGAAAAAAAAAAAATCAAATTAGATGCCATATAATCAGATTTCACATAAAAATCTGAATTTCCATAATTTTGTAAAAAACTTAGGAAGTATGCAGGCAGTTGGCTAGAGTTAGTTACAGTTGCTCCCTATAGAGCAGGCCTACATTTCTAGTTACCATAGTGTCCAAGTATCCCTCTTATACCTGTAATACTGAAATGTAGTGTCAGTAGCCACAACCATTGAACGTGTATGTCATCTGAGGGTACTCTGCCAACAGAGCCTCTCCTGAACTTAAGAGTCAGTTGCCATTCTCATTGAAACTCATGTTCTAGTGGATTGGGGGCACGGATTTCTCTGTTGAAAGCCATAGTATTTCCCTGGAATCTCCTGATTTGATAGGAATCTTTGAATTCAGTCTTCTTAACTGTAGCTTGATTCTAGTTCTAGAGTGGCTTGGGTTGAATGTCAAGGGCCTTTCCTTAACAAATAAATTACTAGGCATTCCTGCTGTATAGCAAATTTAATAATAGAAAGGTGTTTGCAATAGTAGATCAGTCACAGATCTAGATGCCATGAAGGATACCAAAGATACAAGGCTGATTACTAGCCTTCTCAAAAATTAACAGTCTTTTAATAGAAACCATTTCTAAGCTACTAACTGAAGTTGCCTCTTGTTCCTAAGTCCTGCCTCTCTGGTGACACATTTGATAAATGCTTTCTAACCAGTGGAGTACCATTTAGTGCATTGGAACTCCTACCTTCTCTATGGCACCCAAGGCCTGAAAAAAATTTCTATAGCTTTCAAGAGAATGGAATCTCTCAGCAGAGAACATCATCTAAACTGGATCAGGGCAATCTTTTTACACCTGGACCCTGACTGTTTGCTGCAGGGTACCAGGGCATATGTTGTAAATGAGGGAATTCCTTTCAGCCTCTGGGAAATTTGAGCAGGAAGCAGTCAGTATGTCCCCGTGAGCAAGATCAGAATTGCTAATTTTTTTTAATTGTTATTTATTCTCCTTCTAAATTATAGCTTTAGAAGATAGTACAACAGAGTTATTAGTGCCTTGTTTTTCTTAATGTTCTACAAATTTATACATCTTCTGAGACTACAAACACTCTCACTAGCAATAAGAATAAATTATGGCAATAAACATAATATACAGTGACCTAATAGGAAAAATGATAATCCCTTTAAATGTCACATGGTAGCATTTAATTTACATTTAAAAGGCAGTTAGTATGAGTAATTATAAGTTAATTAAATATTGATTATTCTAAGAGCTCTATTGTGACTTAGGATCTATGCAGTGTAGAATAAATCTGGCTGATTTTGAAATAAACTTAAAATGGCATTGGTAACTACTGTGTAATTACATTTTATGGTTATTAAATGTGAGTTAACAAGCTGAATATTTATGATGGACAAATCAAATACTATAGTAAAACATCACCATTGGTTTCTCAGTACCTACTTATTATGTAAGTGCTTCTACTTGTCTAAGTTTGCTTGTTTAACTATCTCTTTATGCTCAGTTGTCTTTGCAGAACAAGGTAGTATTGATATTTACAAGAGAAACTCCATGTATCCTGTGTACCTTTTGCATTTTGCCTGTCGATATTCTCAAATGCAATCAATCATAAACATTTATTTCACTTAAAATGTTCCTTTGAAATACTTACCTTATTTCAAAGTTTATGTTTATGAATTATGCAGTCAACTAATTTATCACTCCTTTCTTGCCTCTTACTAGAAGGGTGCCATCAACAGAAACCAGCTTAATCCAAATAAAACTCATCCCTCCTCTTCCATTGGGTATCCAATGTTAACAGTAAATATATTTTTTGAGAAGATTTCTATCTTTTGAGGGAAAATATGGGATTTGCTACTTAGAGCAAGGTGATGTTTCAGGAATTTCTTTAATAATCTTCCAAACTTTGCCATGGTAACTTTTCATTCATATTCACTCTTCTGTCCATCTGTATATCCATCCATCCATTCACATAATCATTCAAATGGCTATTTAGTCAATAACATATCATGAGCAATTCTGCATAAGAATGTTAGTAAATTTGGTCTTTTATCTCTTTTCCTGGAAACCCAAATTTGTTGATGTGGAGTCTAGGTCAGTTGTATTGCTGGAACTGAGAATATAATGTGCCTACCAGATTTTCTTTTTTTTTTTTACATAATGGTGCTGTGTTTTGTTGTGGTTGGGTTTCTGAAAGAGAAGGCTTTTAACATTAAAATGTTAGATTGAAATGAAACATTAAATGTTAACTGAATACTGTCAGGTCTCTTGAATGTTGTCAACTGTGGATGTTATATTATATAGGAAAAAGCTGGATATGTGCTTGCTGATCCTTTGCTATAATCTTGAATGCCCTTTGTCTATGATGAATCTTCCGCTTTTCATTTTTTCAAACCAGCTTCCCAAGCTGGTAGGACCACTGTGTGCTCAGAATTTTCCAATTGCATCTCCTTTCCTAATCTCCTGCTTTCAAAAGCCTCCATGATCACCTTCCCCTGCTACACATTTAAACTTCCCACTACTCCCCAAAGGACTTCCCTGGTGGCTCAGTGGTAAAGAATCTGCCTGCCAATGCAGGAGACCCTGGTTCAATCCCTGGGTCAGGAAGATCCCCTGGAGAAGGAAATGGCAACCCACTCTAGTATTCTTGCCTGGGAAATCCCATGGACAGAGGAGCATGGCTGGCTACAGTCCATGGGGTCATAGAAGAGTTGGACATGACTTAGTGACTCAACAGCAAACAGCATGACTCCCCAGTACAATCTCAACAACTCTCTCTTCTCTGTCTTCCTATCAAAATCTTTTAAGATTATTAGTCTAATCTCGGCTCTTAAATTGCTGTCTACATTTGTACAAATCACTTAATCTTTCTGAATTTCAAATTGTTAATCTGTAAAATTGGGAGAGGGGGTGCAGGGCAAGGGTGAGGAGATGCATGAACTATCTCTAAGTTCACTTTTCAGTTCTGAGCTTTTTTTTCTCCTTTGATTCTATGTTAAATCCCATTCTGATGCAAAGAACTGACTCATTTGAAAAGACCCTGATGCTGGGAAAGATTGAAGGCGGGAGGAGAAGGGGATGACAGAGGATGAGACGGTTGGATGGCATCACAGACTCAATGGACATGAGTTTGAGTAAACTCTGGGAGTTGGTGATGGTGAGGGAGGCCTGGTGTGATGTAGTCCATGGGGTCGCAAAGAGTCGGACATGACTAAGTGACTGAACTGAACTGACTTGAATCCCATATCCTTTAAGATGCCTTCCCCAGTCCTGCTTTCACTCTCTAATTTCACTTCTCAACTCTTAAAGCACTTGCAGCACTTACTACATAGTTATTGAAATACAAATTTTCTCATATCATTCTTTTGTACTTTGTGAAGTTTCATACTATAATAGCTCTCTGAATGGACTGTAAGCTTCTCTAGGGCAGGAACCACTATTTAGGCTTCTTGATGTGCCTTTCGCCTATGTCAAAGAATCTAGCATAATCGTTTGATCAGAGAAAATGCTAGCTGCATACTCTTTATAAATTATTGATTGAGAAAAAGAATGAATGGTTCTACTGTACCAAGGTACACGTGAGCTGAAACAATCCACTTATTTATCTAAATGAAGATCAGATATTACCTCCTCTATGAGTGTAATTTGTTCTTTTTTTCATTCCCAGCTCCTAGCACATAGCCAGTGTTCAATAAAGGTTGGTTCAAAGAAGGAAAGAATGAATGAATGAATATCCTCTTCTTTCAGAGCTTTTATTAGCTACTAAGTTTATTGAAAATAGTTTTACATTTTATTCTGTGCACCAACAAATCACCTTTCAAATCTTAGCTTTTTATCTGGGCATGTAAATACTCCCTTTCAAAGTACATTAATCTTTATAAGCTTTTATTATTATTATTATGTTGTGAATTCCAATTCTTTGCTTTCTCTCAGCAGAGTCCCTGCCCTTGTCTAATCACATCTGCAAGTAAGCAAATATTGGCGAAAACTCATAAAAGCTTATTAATCCCTTTGGGCAAATGATGTCAAACTCAGTGGCCACTATTGCCATTTATAACTATGAATCGCAAATTTGCATTGCCTCTGGACACCATAAATGGCTTGTCTTATAAAATGTGAATAAAAACCATGCTTCCATTTCATAAGAAGCATCAACATGAATAATCAGCTCAAAATAAGCCTTTAAAAGCATTTTGATGTTAAAGATTGCTTATCAATGCTCACCTCCTTAAAGTGACATGTAATTTTTACTTATTTAGTTCTATTTCATAGATTTTGGTTGCTTGTAAAAAGCATGCTGTGTAGCAAGGAAAGCTAAAATGGCTTCTCTGAAGAGTAGGCAGCCAGTAATGATTTTTGATTGAGAACAACAGAGACTGTGTCTAAAAGGAGGGAATTCATTGTCTGGACATGGAGGATTCACGATGACTCTGGAGTGCTAAGGAATGGGGCTTGAAGATAGGCAGGAACCAAAGAGGCAGGAACCCTACAGCTATCTCGATAATCTGAACTGTTGCCATTGCTAAAAGAATGAACTTAAAATCTTCCCCCAATACTTGAGCCACCATGTAAGAGTTCTCTATCTTTTTCCATTTCTTTTGTATAAGAAAGTTGTCTAGAATTATACTGCCTACAAAATTACATGCAATGGGGAAAGGATGATATCCCAATAGTAAATCAGGAAGCTATTTTAAAGGGCAATGCATATTGAGTGGCTTTAAAGTGATGACTATCCACCACAGTTGGTACATAATAATATAGGCTTATGTTCACTTAAGGCTTAAAGCTCAACATTCAGAAAACTAAGATCATGGCATCTGATCCCATCACTTCCTGGGAAATAGATGGGGAAACAGTGGAAACAGTGTCAGACTTTATTTTGGGGGGCTCCAAAATCACTGCAGATGGTGATTGCAGCCATGAAATTAAAAGACGCTTACTGCTTGGAAGGAAAGTTATGACCAACCTAGATAGCATATTAAAAAGCAGAGACATTACTTTGCCAACAAAGGTCCATCTAGTCAAGGCTGTGGTTTTTCCAGTGGTCATGTATGGATGTGAGAGTTGGACTGTGAAGAAAGCTGAGCACCGAAAAATTGATGCTTTTGAACTGTGGTATTGTAGAAGACTCTTGAAAGTCCCTTGGACTGCAAGGAGATCCAACCAGTCCATCCTAAAGGAGATCAGTCCTGGGTGTTCATTGGAAGGACTTACTATGAAATCATTGAAGGTGGGTTTGATTATCTACCCCGGTATCTAACAGCTCTTTAACTTTGGAAAAAAATCACTTATTATCTGCAACACTCAGTGACCTCATCTGTAAATTGAGAAGGATAAATGGTCCCCATAGGATTGGAAGAAATAAATGAGATTGCATATATTTAAGCATTTAGCACTTAGCAGGTATTTGATAAGTGATTATTGATTGATTCATTCATAATAAAGAATGTTGCTGACTTCAGCTGCACCAAGAGAAAATACTGGAAATGTATCTTGAACAGCGATGAGTATCTTTATTTCAGTTTATGCAAAAGTGTTTCAAAAGGATATACATATATATATATATATATATATATATATATATATATATATAAATTGAATTTTTGCTTCGTGAACTGACAGATGAAACTACTGTTTCATCATAACTAGTCATAATTATGTCGCAAGGAGTCCTATACATGAACCAAGGCAACTGAGAAGAATAAAAATTAGTATGAGAAAAAAAAAAGATTTTGAAAAAATGAGTAGAAATCCTTCCAGGCAGAGGGAAAGGACATTTTGAGCACGTGCAAAGATGAAGTGATATAAGGCATGGGGATCTCTGGAGTGGTGGTGAGAAGGTCAGCAAAGATGGACTGTGAAGATTTAGAGCAGTGTCAGGTAAAGAGAAGAGAGTGATGGAGATAGTTGATAGGTGTAGTGCAATGTGAAAAGTTTGGATTATACCAGTCATCAGTGCTTTTCATAATGTGATCCCTATGCTTCTTACATTAAACCCAGCAGGATTACTTCTTAGAAATACAGCTGCTGAGGTCCCAACCCAGACTTGTTGAATCAGAATCTCTGAGAGCAGGCTATGAAGAAACTATAGTTTTTACAATCTACCTGGGGGATTTTAAGATACCTTATAGTGTAAGAACACCTGTTAATAGAAAGCCAAGGGAAATGTTTAAGTGGGTAATCATGAGAAAAGGAGAGATTAAGACTCCATACACTTGTCTTATGCATCCAACCTGGGCTGGTGATCTGTTTTACCCTAGATAATATAAAGGTTTCGATGCTGTTCTCTCGAAACATCCCACCCTGGCCTTCCCCCCCAGAGTCCAAAATTCTGTTCTGTACATCTGTGTCTCTTTTTCTGTTTTGCATATAGGGTTAAATCCATGGCTGATTCATGTCAATGTATGACAAAAACCACTAGAATATTGTAAAGTAATTAGCCTCCAACTAATAAAAATAAATGGGAAAAAAAAGAAATAGAAAAAAAAAAAAAGACTCCATACATTGTCACTGTGTTTCTTTTTCTTTAGGAATTTGGAGTATATTTTATTCAATATATCCATCCATGTAGGATTTTGATATTGCTGAGTTAAACTTAACACATATAAGACAGATTCACTACTGGGATATACCAAATAATGGTATTCTCTTTTTATAGCCAAGATCAGACTAGACTATGAATGATTCTGTGGCAAATAAAATAGAGCAAGATGGCTGATAATAAAAATGAACACTTTCTAAAAGCATGTAACACTCAAGGAGATGGAGCAGGGAGAAGATGTATGCTTTTGAAATGGGAAGAGGGGTGGGAGAAAAGGAAAAAGGAAACAGCATAAATTTTCAGAGTTATGGTAAATGTCACAGAGAATTCAACAATTTTCTTTGCAGAATTTAGAAAATGAGTGCGCATAATTCCAACTGGGTGATATCACAGGGAATTTGAAAAGTACCCTGAGGCAATTCAGGGAGCTGCTTTTGTATTCAAGCTGAATGAAAGAAACCATCCATATTTCAACTAGGCATGCACACACACACACACACACACACACACACACACACGTGCGCACACCCAATGACTGCATGCAAATGTACACCACAAAAGCACTTAATCACAAAAATATCCTCTTAGGCTGAAGGTGCAGCAGGTGGGATTACCTTGTGGATGCCCTCTATCCATCCACCCAGTCCTCAAAGTCAGGACTCAGATTTTAAGCCAAAATGATCAACCAGCTGCAATTCAACCTCAGACATTTTTGGGGGGAGTTGAATAGATAAACAATGTCAGTTCCTTGTTTTTCTGACTTAAAGCCTTACAATTACATAAGCACAGACTTCTGTGGTGTTTGGATGTCTATTTGCAGAGAACTGCATTGAGGAACAGCCTGTAATTTCTGGCAGCCTTGTCAACAAACAACGTGTTAGAGGCTGAACTCCTCTGAACCAGTTCCTTGCCTTCCTTCACTTGCTAAATGCAGATCAGTAAGGAAAGGAAAGGAAACGGGTAACATGTCTAAGAGACTATGGAGGGTCATGTTAGGTAAACCAAAGGGAAAAAAAAGCAAACTGTCCATCATCTGGGAAGCAATTTCAACACATAATAGCGTGAAGAAAAGGGGTAATATTTCTGAAGCCGAAAGACAAACACGTACTTTCATGTCCATAGAAATTTGGGCAATAGAAGTGAGGGATGCCAGTGAAGAACCCAAAATGGAGCTCTAAAGGGTTATTGTTGGTTGGGTTCATTCATTCATCCATCCATTCAACTAAGATTTATTTAACCATTACTATTATCATGCTCTGTGCAAGGTGGTAGGGATACAAAAATAAACAGAAATAGTGCCTTTCATCAAGGTGCACACGTTTCTATGGGGGAGATATATGTGGAAAAAAATATTTATAAAATAGTGTGTATAAATGTAGCTATAAGCACACAAATAGTGGTTAAGGGCATTAAAAAAAACCCAAGAGAAACAAAGTACTTCAAACCATATGTGTATGCGACAGAAAAGAAAGAGCAAAGAAAGTCCATAAGAATGCTTGAGGGGAAATTATTAATAGTATGATGTTCTGGCCAGCTTTTATGAAGTATCTGGACTTACTTGATATATTACCACTTACATAACATTAATTTGATCATGTTGCATTCAGTTAGAACATGAGTTCTGAAGATAAAACAATGTTACAGTAATGTAGCTAGAATGACACATGTCCTGGCTGCTGCTCTCAGGATAAAGTGGGGAAAGATGAAAGCAAAATGTGTGGTCAGGACCTTTATCTCTCTGAGTTAGAAAGTTTTAGAAACTGAAATCAGTTGCTTAATTGGAGTAAGTTCATGATTATATCCTCTCTTCTCACAGTCCAAGAACTGAAGAATTAGAGTAGAATCAGCTCAAATTAAGTCTTAAGCTTTGGAATATATGATTTCTTTGTTTTGTTTTACTCATTCAGAGAACAGGAGATGAGCAGAAGGAACTGGCATTTATTGGACACCTACTTTGCTTATTGGACATCTACTTTGCTTATGGTTATATGTCTAGGACTTAATATAATTTACCTTATATATTGGCTTCCCTGGTGGCTTAGAGGTTAAAGCGTCTGCCTGCAATGTGGGAGACCTGGGTTCGATCCCTGGGTCAGGAAGATCCCCTGGAGAAGGAAATGGCAACCCACTCCAATATTCTTGCCTGGAGAATCCCATGGATGGAGGATCGTGGTGGGCTACAGTCCACGGGGGTCGCAAAGAGTCGGACACGACTGAGCAACTTAACTTAACTAACTAACTAACTTTACATATTAGCTCTGTGGAGGAGGACCATGGAAATGACAATGTTGCATAGAGTTTCCTGGATTCAAATCTCAGTTCCTCAACTTATAAGTTGTATGATCCTGGTCAAGGTACTTAACCTCTTTGGACCTCAGGTTTTTCATCTAAAAGATGTTTGTATTTAAAAAACCTTTCTCAGTAATTGTTATGACCATTAAATTATTTAATATAAGTAAAAATACTTGGAGTAATACCTGACTCAAAATAAACACCAACAAATGTTAGCTACTCTTCCAGCTTTTAGTATTATATAATATTCTATTTAGTTGATCCTCTGGGGAAAAAGCTCTTTCATTTATTTTAAGAATTAGCATACTAAAAATATAAGGAGTACAATTTTATAAAATGTAGTGACAGTGAGTTTACAGTAAGCATCTTGATTAATGGTGAAATGTGAAAAGCTTTTTCTCTGAGCCCAGGAAACAGAAAAGAAAGCCTTTTACCATCACCATTATCCAACAATGTACTTGATATCCTAGGCTGGACATTAAGACAAGAAAAGAAAGGTATAAGGGCGAAAAGGAAAAAGTAAACTGTCACTATTCATAAGTAATGTGATGATATAGATAAAAAAATCCAAAAGAGTTATTGGAGTTAAAAGGTGAATTTATCAAGGTTGCCAGATACAAGATCAATATACAAAAAGATTTGCCGAAGGTTAGAAGTAACTGTAAAATTTCCTTTTAACTTTTCTCTCTTTTATTAACTCTTTCATTCACCCATATAATAAATCTTTTTAAGAACCCACTATCTGTCAGAGTCCTCCTACCTTACTGCAGAGTCTTAGCTTTCTGGAGAATCCTTAGTTTTCCAGCTGTTCAACAAAGTATTACCAATAATATGCCTAGTCCAAAATCCTATAAAGTTAGGAGTGGTTTGGACAGATTCTGGAGATCCTAGAAGCCTTGGACAGATAGAGTGCCTCTCCTCTTATCTAGAGTCTCTGAGGGATTATGGGGGGTTTGTACCTGAGAGCAGAGAAGCAGGCAAATGTCTTCAGGATGAGTTAGCACAGTACTCAGAGGAGGAACTTTTCTGCCCAACTTGCTTAGGAAGTACTTCCTTAATGATGTGTTTTTTTTTTTTTTTTTTTCAATTTATTTTTTGTTAAAGTATATTTGGTTTACCATGTTGTATTAGCTCCTTAGTTTCTTAGTATAGCAAAGTGATTCAGATATGTGTATATACACACACACACACACACACACATATGTTCTCTTTCATATTCTTTTCCATTATGGTTTAGTATAGAATAGTTCCCTGTGATATACAGCAGGTAAGATCTTATTTATCCATTCTATATATGATAGTTTGCATCTGTTAATCCCAAAGTCTACATCCATCCCTCTCCTACCTCACCCGCCTTGGGGACTACAAGTTGCATTATTTCATTCTTTTTTATGGCTGATTAGTATTTTATTGTTTAATGTTGTGTTTTTAACTGTGGGTGGCAACCTGTAAGTAGGTCAAAAAAATAACCATATAGCTACATATATATGTGTGTTACATATATATTTTTATATATGTACATATTTTTTGCATTTTTTGAGCTTTTAAAAATATTTTACTTAAAAATACCAAAGTATTTGTTTTTAGGCACGTAACATTGGTACCTTGTGCCATTTTTAGAAAGAAGAACCCAGATCCTGTGGACTCTCAGCTGTCTGAACACCTTCAATTTTAGGTGTCCTACTGGGAGACAGAACCAAGTTTAGGGAGATAATACCAGGAAAAACAGGGAGGATAAATATGCTATGAATGAAAGCAGCAAAGCATAGGAATATTATCTCAAGGAGCATCAGTGAAACTTGGGACGATGCCTTGTTATGCCCTTGTCACTATGCTGTGCAGTTCCACACAAAACCAAGACCTGCTTTCTCAGTGTTTATAAAAGGAACTAGTTCTCTCAGAAGGAACGTGGAGGAGAACTGATTAATAGGGTACAGTTGTCTTCTCTAGTGAAGTCTTTAATATTCCTTTAGTTTCGGATCTGTGATGTTTCATCCATCTTAACATTGCCAAACCAACATCAAAATGGGGCTATAAATGTGTACTTGAATGTCTTTTACAAACCAAAAACTTTAAAATCCTTGGTCTCATTTAATCTATACATTGATCCTTTATAGAATATGTTATTCTCCTTATTTACAAATGTGTAGCTGATAGCTCAAGGTCACTGGGTTAATATGCGATACATTCAAGAGTTACTCCAGGACTAGCTCCAGAGTACCACTGGAGGACACTTTCCTCTCTACATCATACTTCCTGTCTAACTGCAGTTAGAGCCTCCAGTTCACTTTCTTTTGATATTGTTTATTTATATTCTTACTTTGATGCAGACTTGCAAATTTTTCTTTTTTCTTTATATTTGGTTGTGATCTTATCATGGGACTTGTAGTCCCAAAGTTTCTTCAGTTCAGTTCAGTTCAGTTGCTCAGTTGTGTCCGATTCTTTGCAACCCCATAAACCGCAGCATGCCAGGCCTCCCTGTCCATCACCAACTCCCGGAGTCCACCCAAACCCATGTCCATTGAGTCGGTGATGCCATCCAGCCATCTCATCCTCTGTCGTCCCCTTCTCCTCCTGCCCTCAGTCTTTCCCAGCATTAGGGTCTTTTCCAATGAGTCAGCTCTTTGCATCAGGTGGCCAAAGTATTGGAGTTTCAGCTTCAGCATCAGTCCTTCCAATGAACACCCAGGACTGTTTTGCAAAAATCCAAACAAATCTTTTGGAATCTTAGTTTTGAAGACTGACTGCCTTAAGAACTGGCATTTTTTATCACTTGAACTAAATAACCTTTCTCCACAGAACATGCAGTTTTGTCTAAAAAGAGTAATGTGGTGTGTAACTCCGTTAATTCTTCACTCTATTTCTCCATCTTCCAATATTCAGAACCAGAGTGTCCTCTTGGCAGATTATCAAAACTTTCTTGTTTATTTCTGGCTTTGTGATATTTTCCCATTTTACTCCTCTTGCTGTGTTTGGTCTGCTTTGATGTCAGGTGAACACATGGGTGCCTTGGGCACGCAACAGAGAGGTCAGTTTGGATCTGTCTGGAACTGAGTGTCCTTCCTTCTAGTCATGGCGTGCTCTCATTGCACTGCTACTGTCCATAATGCTCACCAGTCTGAGGATGTGCTCAGCCCCTTGCCAGGAGGGAGGTATGACCCTCCTGGGGTAGTGGATAGGTGGATAGTGATTGTAGAGAGTGGGCAGCATCTTCAACTATGCCTTGATTATCTCAGCCAACTCAGACATTGCTTTCTGATAAAGCAAGTGCTCACTCTGGATTGAGACTCTTTCCCAGTGCAGACTATTTTATAGCCATCTAGCAGGATATCAATAAGATATTGAAAGGATACTTGTGTTTTTGAGACCTAAGCAGTAGGAGCTGAAATACTTGTCCATTAGGAAATGGAGCTGCCAGTCTGCAGCATGAAATGGAATCTCAAAGGCACTATTGCTGGCAGGTGCTTCAATACTAGAGAGGTAATTGTTGCAGTATTGATTTTCCTGGGTCTCCTGTTATAACAAACAGTCATCTTAATCTGCAAGAGCTCAAGTAAATGCTTAACATCCTATTGATGTTGAGTGTCCATTTCTTGCTTTGGGATCTTGAGGCATTGTTTCCCACAGTACATGAGATTGTTGTAAAGATTTCATTTCAAAGTGTTGCGATGTGCCTTGTCATAAATAAATAAATTTAACAGTGTAAACATCAGACCCTCCCATGTTACCACCAATTTAATAATCACCTCCGTCAGTCAGTTAAGTATTAACCCCAGCATCTGCTTCCTTTATCCCTCCCTTCACCAGGGCAGTGGCCCCTAGGTACCATGCCATTTTCTTAGAAAAGGTGTCCAAGGCAGGACTTGTCTGAAAGTGTGGAAGCTGGGGAAATTATATGGTGGAGAGCCTGAGAAAAGAATGTCTTTCTTCCCTCCACTGATAAGAGACACTTGCAGGTGATGGAACAGAGCTGTGTGGAAGCTGACTTCCTTCTCAAGTGACAGGGATTCTGTTTCTCTACAACTGTAGTGTGGCTATGGTTTGACTGTCCAAGAAACTCACTCTAGTCCTTTCAACTCTTTTTTTCCAGAATAAATCACTATAGCAGGGTTTGTGTGTCCTAATTTAATTTCTTGGTAGGAGAGATCTGATTAACTCAGCTCAGCCTAATAACAGGTTACCCTTGGGTCAGGAGCTTACCTTGATCTAATTACCTGCGGATAAATTACGAGGTTAGGATCCCATGGGTAGAAGTTCTCTTAGTAGGGCAAACTCCAACAGTGGGAAAAAAAGTCTACAAAGGGGCACCTAAATTGTCAACATTAATTTTCTCTGATAGAAATAATTTAAAAATTATATACTTATATATACATATGGTTGCTAAGTCATGTCCAACTCTTTTGCGACCCCATGGACTCTAGCCCGCCAGGCTTCTCTGACCATGGGATTTCCCAGGCAAGAATACTGGAAATAGGTTGCTATCTCCTTCTCCAGGGGATCTTCTTGACCCAGGGATCGAACCCAGGCCTCCTGCATTGGCAGGCAGATTCTTTACCACTAAGCCACCAGAGAAGCCCCAATTTTAAAATTACAAATTTGATATACTAGTGCTCCCAGTAATTTATTTGTTATGAAAAAAGTGTTGGCTATCCTCTATAGTATGTTACCCAGAGAAAACAGCCCTTTTAGATTGTTTTTACTGATTTGCATTCACAGCAAGAGATGTGATAAGCTCTAGGAAATGTAGTAAAGGCATGTTATTGAGAACATTGTGCACTATATAATGTGGTCCCCTTAATAAGAATGTAGGGACAAAATCTTTTTAATGGTCCGAAATCCAGAAAAGAAAACTGTATTTCTTTGAGAGACTGGGTTGACTTTGCCAAATGGACATTTTGGCTGATAAATCATTGTGTTTCTCTTGCCTTTGGCTATTAGGAAGCTCAGAGCCAAATTTGTAGATCACTTCCAGCCAGTGTATAGTATCTTAGGTTGTGTGTTCTTATTTATTCATCTTCCATGTGACTGCTTTGATAATCCACCTGTAATCCTTATTTTCCATGTGCAGTCTCTTCTCTTGCTGACTCAGTTGGTTCCTGCCATCTCCCCAATACTTCCAGTTCCAAAGATACTCTAGCAACCTTACTCCATCCTCAGGGAAGAGGTGGCTCCAAAATAGTTCAAAGCCAAAATGGAATTCCTAGCTTAACTAAATTATGCTACCATAGTGAAGGAGAAGGTAGAGATTTTAGTGAAAGAACTAACCAAATTAAAGACAAAACAAGCTGAGAGACATCACTTCTATGTCTTCATTTCCATTTTGTTCTGTCTACTAAGAAATTGGTGCGGTGAGCCGAGGACTGGAAGTGCCTTCTGCTTGAGAGGCACTCTGTGTCTGAAGGCCCAGTAGGAACCTGAAAGGGGTCCAGAGAAAAGGAAGCTCAAATCAGCTTATTAGGTAGATCTCTAGACTCATCTTTAAAAGCATTCAGGTGGGAATATAAATATGTGCAACCAGAATGGGAAACAGTAAGATTTTTGAGGTTCCTTAAAAAGTTAAAACTAGAACTGCCCTCTGGTTTAGCAATTTCCCTTTTGGGTATATATCCAAAGGAAATTAAATCACTATATCAAAAAGGTATCTGCACCCCCATGTTCATTGCAGCATTATTTTTTTTTTAATTTTTAAATTTTTTTCAGTGGGTTTTGTCATACATTGATATGAATCAGCCATTATTTATAGTAGCCAACACATGAAAGTAACCTAAATGTTGATCAGTGGATGAATGGATAAAGATAATGTGACATATATACACAACAAAATATTATTCAGTCATAAAAAAGAAAAAGATTTGCTCTTTGTGACAACATGGGTAGGCCTTGAGGGTATTATGGTTAGTGAAATAAGACAGTGAAAGACAAATTCTGTGTGATCTTACTTATATGTGGAATCTAAAATGTAAACAAATGTGTAAAACAGAGACAGAATGGTGGTTGCCAGAGGTGGGAGTTTGCCAGAGGTGGAGGAAATCAGTGAAGGTGGCCAAAAAGTAAAAACTTCCAGTCAGAAAATAAATACATTCTGGGAATGTAATGAGCAGCGTAGTGACTGTCATTCAAAATTCTGCATTGCATATGTGAAGGTTACTAAGAGTAGATCTTAAAAGTTGTTATGATAAGAAAACACAGTTTCTATCTGAGGTGATTGATGTTAATTAGGCTTATGGTGGTAATAATTTCACAATATAAATACATATCAAATCTTTATGTTGTATACCTTGAGTTAATACAGTGTTACATGTCAACTCTGTCTCAATAATATTGAACAATAAATTAAAGGGATTGGAGGGGTTACTCAGTACCCATGATAGCTCTAGCTTAGCTCAGCAGGTCGACTGGGGCAAAATCCTATTAGAGAGAAGAGTCTGTGGTTTTGGAGTGTGCTTTATGCCTCTGTTTTTCCGACCATAATGAATATGCTAGCAAATGGAACAGAGATTTGGATTCTTGCCACTGAGAAGATGAGTAACAGTAACAATTTCTTCATCAATTTATTTAATCCAGTTGCATTGTATTTATGTTTGAAAACTGCCTCAAATCCCTTTGTGAGTCAAACAGGATATGTGTGCATGAGTGAAATAACATAACTATTTAAAAATGCAGGGAGAGTAAGCAGTATTCCCAGTGATACCATTATTCTCCCACTTAGTGATCTATCACAATGCCTCAAGTTCCACCATTAGAAAAACTTTGAGATAAGTCAGTTTCTCCAAAAATCAGGATCACAATGGACAAATTTTCTCCCATGTACACACTGGTAATTTCCAATTTTACCTCAAATACTTTGTAAACTGAAAGCCATTTACAATGTATTAAATTGTATTATTTAGAGTTTTTAGTTCCCATAATTTGGATTAAAATCTGCATTCAGTTCAGTTCAGTCGCTCAGTCATGTCCAACTCTTTGGGATCCCATAGACTGCAGCATGCCAGGCCTCCCTGTCCATCCCCAACTCCCAGAATTTACTCAAACTCATGTCCATTGAGTTGGTGATACCATTCAACCATCTTATCCTCTGTCATCCCCTTCTCCTGCCTTCAATGTTTCCCAGCATCAAGGTCTTTCCAAATGAGTCAGTTCTTCACATCAGGTGGCCAAAGTATTTCATTAGATTATTGCTATCTGGGAAATCAAAAGGAAGGACCCTGGCACAATGATAGAGAGAACAGATAGATCATAACTGCGTGGAAGATCATGAGGAAGGGAAGGCATAAGAATGATTCAGAGCTGCTGCTGTTCATCCTTCCCTGTGTAGGGCAAACCTTGAGAGAGTAATCTTTCAGGGGGAACACCAGCTCTGCCCCAAGGGGCTAAGTAAATAATATAGTGATTACTTGGTTCAAATCCTGGCCCTACCAACTACTAGTTGTCATGATCTTGAACAAGTGACAACTTTTCTATGTTGTTTTTCCATTGATGAAATGAGGGCAGTAGAATAATCTTCATAATGAAGCTATGAGGACTGAATGAGTTGATACTGGAAAAGTGTTTCACACAGTGCCTGGCATATAATAATCACTTGTTGTTCAGTAGCTCAGTTGTGTCTGACTCTCTGACACTGTGGAGTGCAACACACCAGGCTTCCCTGTCTTCACTACCTCGCCGAGTTTGCTCAAACCCATGTCCATTGAGTCGATGATGCCATCCAACCATCTTATCCTCTGTTGCTCTTTTCTCCTCCTGCCCTCAGTCTTACCCAGCATCAGGGTGTTTTTTCAGTGAGTCAGCTGTTAATCCCTGTCATTGGTTAATGAAATATGGAAAAAAATTTTTTTAATTGGTGGTCCAGGCAGAGACTGTGTATCATGGAGGTCAGAAATTGCCTGTGATATTAAATTTAATTGCATTTGTTTTTCCATTTTAAGAGACATACTCAAAGGTATAGGATATATTAGAAGTGGAGAATTGGGTGAGACAAAGTATTCAAATCCAGTGAAAGAGAAAGAGAAAAGAGCATATTTGGGAACTATTTCAAGGAAAAAGCAGAATTTCATAACAGATGGAGTGGAAAAGTTTTTTTGTTTTTAGAAGCACAGGTAATATAGTCCTTGGAATCAAGAGTAGAAGTTACTTAAAGTGCACATTCCTGACATGTATGGCAAAGTGTCCTGAGCCTGTTCTGAGGATAGGTATTGATTAGGTGGTGATAGACACTTCTAATGAGTGAGCGGTGGCGGGACATTGCACAAAACTGCCCAACATACATGAACCACAGCTGTGTTTTAGCATATTCTAGCAGTCCCCTTAAAAAAGAAGCAAAAAAAGTTTTTTAATCAATGTTAATAATGTATTTTAATTAAACTAATTTATCAAAAATATTTTAGACTGTACAATCAATTTTTAAATTAATGAGATATTTTGCTTTTTTAAAATTATCTGAAACCTGATGTGTATTTTACACTTTCAGCACAACTAAATTTTAACATTTCAAAATGCATGTAGCTAGTAGCTATGTATTGTACAATATCTGTACCTTCAGTGGAAAGAATCCTTGTCATCAGTCCCTGTCTCAGGATGTAGTGTCCTCCTCTTATCCACCAGGTTAGTATTCAGTTGTTCCATTTTGGTCATCCATGGTTCTAACTATAGGTATTAAGCGTCTACTCTGTGTTGGGCCTTTGATTAGATGCTGGGGATTCAAAGATGTCTATAGAGAGTATAATTTTATATCCCAGGGAAGTTTTGACTGGATTAAAATAGTTCTTTTTTTGGTTTTTCCAAGTGAATTCAACTAAACCAAACTAGTTTGAATATGACTAATTGAAAACTAAATCAAACTGTTTTAAGCAAGCAAGCCAGTGTGAACTTGTCTTAAGAAGAGCAAAGATTTCTGGCTAGTTCCTTTGGATTACCGTTTAATTATGCTATTGAAAAGTAGTTCTGATTTTACATGGTTCTAGTCTAAGCTATGGTTTTTGCAGTAGTCATGTATGGATCTGAGAATTGGACTATAATGAAAGCTGAGTGCCGAAGAATTGATGCTTTTCAGCTGTGGTGTTGGAGAAGACTCTTGAGAGTCCCTTGGACTGCAAGGAGATCCAACCAGTCCATCCTAAAGGAGATCAGCTCTGAATATTCAGTGGAAGGACTTATGCTGAAACTGAAACTCCAATACTTTGGCCACCTGATGTGAAGAACTGACTCATTTGAAAAGACCCTGATGCTGGGAAAGATTGAAGGTGGGAGGAGAAGGGGATGGCAGAGAATGAGATGGTTGGATGGTATCATCAAATCAATGGACATTAGTTTGAGTAAGCTCCATGAGTTGATGATGCACAGGGAAGGCTGGCATGCTGCAGTCCATGGGGTCACAAAGAGTCAGACACAACTGAGCAACTGAACTGAACCTAACTAGCCTTTTTATTACTTAGTTTAACTTGGACTCTGTGTACTCTAGTCATTTCAAAATGGTTCATAATAGATAATAGATGCAATAATGTCTTGCCAATTCAGAGTTGAGTAGTCTGTTCTAAGAATATTAAACATTTTAAGCCACTTATGAACAGGTAGACGTTGCCAAACACAGAACACCATAAGAAAAAAGACAGAAACCAGGATATAAGAATTGGACCATAAGGTCATAGCTGCTCTGTCAATAAGCCTGACTTTAGTCTGAACTGACAAGGTTATTGTACTGAGATTCTTCAAGCCTCCTAAATTTGGGATTATTTATTCCCAGAAAGACGTACAAACACAAAGCACTGAGTTAAAGTTAAATAGCCTTAGTTGTGAGTTGATATCTGATTTCAATCAGTCAGTCAATTCAGTCACTCAGTCGTGTCTGACTCTTTGCAACCCCATAAATCACAGCACTGCAGGCCTCCCTGTCCATCACAAACTCCTGTAGTTTACTCAAACTCATGCCCATCGAGTCGGTGATGTCAACCAGCCATCTCATCCTTTGTCATCCCCTTCTCCTCCTGCCCCCAATCCCTCCCAGCATCAGGGTCTTTTCCAATGAGTCAACTCTTCACATGAGGTGGCCACAGTATTGGAGTTTCAGCTTCAGCATCAGTCCTTCCAATGAACACCCAGGACTGATCTCCTTTAGGATGGACTGGTTGGATCTCCTTGCAGTCCAAGGGACTCTCAAGAGTCTTCTCCAACACCACAGTTCAAAAGCATCAATTTTTCAGCACTCAGCTTTCTTCACAGTCCAACTCTCACATCCATACATGACCACTGCAAAAAACATAGCCTTGATGAGATGAACCTATGTTGGCAAAGTAATGTCTCTGATTTTGGAGCCCCCAAAAATAGTCTGACACTGTTTCTACTCTCTCCCCATCTATTTCTCATGAGGTGATGGGACCAGATGCCATGATCTTAGTTTTCTGAATGTTAAGCTTTAAGCCAACTTTTTCACTCTCCTCTTTCACTTTCATCAAGAGCTTTTTAGTTCCTCTTCACACTCTGCCATAAGGGTGGTGTCATCTGCATATCTGAGGTTATTGATATTTATCCTGGCCATCTTGATTCCAGCTTGTGCTTCTTCCAGCCAAGTGTTTCTCATGATATACTCTGTATATAAGTTAAATAAGCAGGGTGACAATATACAGCATTGATGTACTCATTTTCCTATTTGGAACCAGTCTGTTGGTCCATATCCAGTTCTAACTATTGCTTCCTGACCTGAATACAGGTTTCTCAAAAGGCAGGTCAGATGGTCTGGTATGCCCATCTCTTTCAGAATTTTCCACAGCTTATTGTGATCCACACAGTCAAAGGCTTTGGCATAGTCAATAAAGCAGAAATAGATGTTTTTCTGGAACTCTCTTGCTTTTTCAAGGATCCAGCAGATGTTGGCAGTTTGATCTCTGGTTCCTCTGCCTTTTCTAAAACCAACTTGAACATCTGAAAGTTCTCGGTTCACGTATTGCTGAAGCCTGACTTGGAGAATTTTGAGCATTACTTTACTAGCGTGTGAGATTAGTGCAATTGTGCGGTAGTTTGAGCATTCTTTAGGATTGCCTTTCTTTGCGATTGCAATGAAAGTTGACCTTTTCCTGTCCTGTGGCCAATGCTGAGTTTTCCAAACTTGCTGGCATATTGCGTGCAGCACTTTCACAGCATCATCTTTCAGGATTTGAAATAGTTCAATGGAATTCCATCACATCCACTAGCTTTGTTCATAGTGATGCTTTCTAAGGCCCACTTGACTTCACATTCCAGGATGTCTGGCTCTAGGTGAGTGATCACACCATCGTGATTATCTGGCTCGTGAAGATCTTTTTTTGTACAGTTCTTCTATGTATTCTTGCCACTTCTTCGTAATATCTTCTGCTTCTGTTAGGTCCATACCATTTCTGTCCTTTATCGAACCCATCTTTGCCTGAAATGTTCCATTGATATCTCTAATTATCTTGAAGAGATCTCTAGTCTTTCCCATTCTGTTGTTTTCCTCTATTTCTTTGCATTGATCGCTGAGGAAGGCTTTCTTATCTCTCCTTGCTATTCTTTGGAACTCTGCATTCAAATGGGTATATCTTTCCTTTATTCCTTTGCTTTTTGCTTTTCTTCTCTTCACAGCTATTTGTAAGGCTTCCTCAGACAACCATTTTGCCTTTTTGCATTTCTTTTACATGGGGATGATCTTGATCCCTGTCTCCTGTACAGTGTCACGAACCTCCATCAGGCTCTCTGTCTATCAGATCTAGTCCCTTAAATCTATTTCTCACTTCCACCATATAGTCATAAGGGATTTGATTTAGGTCATTCCTGAATGGTCTAGTGGTTTTCCCTACTTTCTTCAGTTTAAGTCTGAATTTGGCAATAAGCAGTTCATGATCTGAGCCACAGTCAGCTCCTGGTCATGTTTTTGCTGACTGTATAGAGCTCTTCATCTCTGGCTGCAAAAAATATAGTCAATCTGATTTCGGTGTTGACCATCTGGTGATGTCCATGTGTAGGGTCTTCTTTTGTGTTGTTGGAAGAGGGTGTTTGCTCTGACCAGTGCGTTCTCTTGGCAAAACTCTATTAGCCTTTGCCCTGCTTCATTCTGTACTCCAAGGCCAAATTTGCCTCTTACTACAGGTGTTTCTTGAC
Source organism: Muntiacus reevesi (assembly GCF_963930625.1). Lineage (NCBI taxonomy): Eukaryota > Metazoa > Chordata > Mammalia > Artiodactyla > Cervidae > Muntiacus > Muntiacus reevesi. The sequence goes on along the minus strand of NC_089265.1, from coordinate 34,668,539 downwards.
TTCCTACTTTTGCATTCCAGTCCCCTTTAATGAAAAGGACATCTTTTATGGGTGTTAGTTCTAAAAGGTCTTGTAGGTCTTTGTAGAACTGTTCAGCTTATTCAGCGTTACTAGTTGGGGCATAGACTTGGATTACCGTGATATTGAATGGTTTGTTATCTGATTTGGCAACAGGCTATTTAGAGATTCCTAAAGATTCCTAAAGTTTAGACTATTACGTATCAGTGAGTGGTGAAAAATCTGGGATTGGACTTGTTTACCCTGGGTCGATGTGAGCCTACTGTATTAGAGAAAAAAGCATCAAAAATAAGAACAAAGGGTGACAAGATGCTGTAGAGTATGTAGCTTGAGTCTGGGTGATGCAGGCCTGTGGAAAGATTCCTAACAATACCACAGACCTTGAGAAAGGAGGTACCAATGAACTGGCAAGGACAGTCTGCAGGGAGATTAAGTTAGGTTTTCTTTACTCCAGAATTTTTGCCCTCAATCCATGCTGCCTAATACTATGCCTAGTTTTTCATAAGTTAACCTCTCAGTCTTTTTTAGGTCAGTCGTCTAAGAAGCATTCAATGTCTTCTATTGGCTACCAAACCTATATAGATGACAGATAGATACATTTTTGTCACTTGCCTTATATTTCCTTGCAGGCTATAAGGCTAATTTTCTTGCCACTTTCAAGTGCTTGTAACCTCCATTGTCAGAATTCTTGTTTTCCGTCTCATGTTAACTTATCATTCATGTTGGTCTCCCTGTTTTCATTCATTTTTCTTTATACTTATTAAAATTCTACCCATTCCACAGGGCCAGTACAGGGTCTTGCTTCCTGCTCGTCGTCTCTAGTCTCATAGATCTCATTTTCCACTGAATCTTCTAGCCTTGGTCCACATCACACAACTTGTCACCTCTATTGCCTTATCTTATTCCTTGAGAATTTCATCAGTGTTAACCTCAACACCCCAAGCAGTTTGAAAGGTATTCAATAGCAAGAATTATGGTTTTGTAATCTCTCCCCACCAGCATTATAGAGTTATGAATTCATAACTCCTTAGTGTATTTACTTGAAATGGGTTTTGATGATTACTATATGCTCACTACTTGAGATGCAGCACAGAGTTAAGGACCCTGGCTTCATGTAGTTGCTAATCCAGTGGGAGAATAATTAAGTTTGTAAATGAATAAATAAATAAGTTCATTTTTAGCTTCATAAGTTTTATAATGAAAATTAAGCCAATAAGACAAAAAGAGAAAAAGGTGTTATAAGTAAAATTTAGTTAGAGATTTATTTTAAGGAATTGACTCCCTTGATTTTGGAACCTGGCAAATGCAAATCTGCAGAATTAGAACAGGAGACCCAGGAAGGAATTGCAGTTTGAATCCAAAGGTTGTCTGCTGGCAAAATTCCCTCTTCTTCCAAGGTCAGTCACTTTTCTACAAAGCCTGTCAACTGATTAGTGAGGCCTGCTGACATTAAGGAGAACAGTCTGCTTTACTCAAAGTCTGCTGATTTAAGTAGTACTCTCAAGGCAAACCATTCAATATCACAGTAATCCAAGTCTATGCCCCGACCAGTAATGCTAAAGAAGCTAAGTTGAACAGTTCTATGAAGACCTACAAGAACTTCTAGAACTAACACCCAAAAAAGATGTCCTTTTCATTATAGGGGACTGGAATGCAAAAGTAGAAAGTCAAGAAACACCTGTAGTAAGAGGCAAATTTGGCCTTGGAGTTCAGAATGAAGCAGGGCAAAGGCTAATAGAGTTCTACCAAGAGAATGCATTGGTCATAGCAAACACCCTCTTCCAACAACACAAGAGAAGACTCTACACATGGACATCACCAGATGGTCAATACCGAATTCAGATTGATTATATTCTTTGCAGCCAAAGATGGAGAAGGTCTATACAGTCAGTAAAAACAAGACTGGGAACTGACTGTGGCTCAGATCATGAACTCCTTATTGCCAAATTCAGACTTAAATTGAAGAAAGTGGAGAAAACCACTAGACCATTCAGGTATGACCTAAATCAAATCCCTTATGACTATACAGTGGAAGTGAGAAATAGATTTATGGGACTAGATCTGACAGACAGAGTGCCTGATGAACTATGGATGGAGGTTCGTGACATTGTACAGGAGACAGGGCTCAAGATGATCCCCAAGGAAAAGAAATGCAAAAAAGCAAAATGGTTGTCTGAGGAGGCCTGACAAATAGCTGTGAAAAGAAGGGAAGTGAAAAGCAAAGGAGAAAAGGAAAGATATACCCATTTGAATGCAGAGTTCCAAAGAATAGCCAGGAGAGATAAGAAAGCCTTCCTCAGTGATCAGTGCATATAAATACAAGAAAATAATAGAATGAGAAAGACTAGAGATCTCTTCAAGATAATTAGAGATACCAAGGGAACATTTCATGCAAAGATGAGCTCAATAAAAGCAGAAATGGTATAGACCTAACAGAAGCAGAAGATATTAAGAAGAGGTGGCAAGAATACATAGAAGAACTTTACAAAAAAGATCTTCATGACCCAGATAATCACGATGGTGTGATCACTCACCTAGAGCCAGACATCCTGGAATGTGAAGTCAGTGGGCCTTAGGAAGCATCAGTATAAACAAAGCTAGTGGATGTGATGGAATTCCATTGAGCTATTTCAAATCCTGAAAGATGATGCTGTGAAAGTGCTGCATGCAATATGCCAGCAAGTTTGGAAAACTCAGCATTGGCCACAGGACAGGAAAAGTCAGTTTTCATTCCAATCCCAAGGAAAGGCAATCCCAAAGAATGCTCAAATTACTGCACAATTGCACTCATCTCACACACTAGCAAAGTAATGCTCAAAATTCTCCAAGTCAGGCTTAAGCAATACATGAACCATGAACTTCCAGATGTACAAGTTGGCTTTAGCAGTGGCAGAGGAACCAGAGATCAAATTGCCAACAACCATTGAATCATCAAAAAAGCAAGGGAATTCCAGAGAAGCATCTATTTCTGCTTTATTGACTATGCCAAAGCCTTTGACTGTGTGGATCACAATAAACTGTGGAAAATTCTGAAAGAGATGGGCATACCAGACCAGCTGACCTGCCTTTTGAGAAACCTGTATGCAGGTCAGGAAGCAACAGTTAGAACTAGACATGGAGCAATAGACTGGTTCCAAATAGGAAAATGAGTACATCAGGGCTGTATATTGTCCCCCTGCTTATTTAACTTATATGCAGAGTGCATCATGAGAAACACTGGCCTGGAAGAAGCACAAGCTGGAATCAAGATTGCCAGGAGAAATATCAATAACCTCAGATATGCAGATGACACCACCCTTAAGGCAGAAAGTGAAGAAGAACTAAAGAGTCTCTTGATGAAAGTGAAAGAGGAGAGTGAAAAAGTTGGCTTAAAGCTCGACATTCAGAAAACTAAGATCATGGCATCCAGTCCCATCACCTCATGGCAAATAGATGGGGAAACAGTAGAAACAGTGACTGACTTAATTTCCTGGGCTCCAAAATCACTGCAGATGGTGATTGCATCCATGAAATTAAAAGACGCTTACTCCTGGGAAGGAAAGTTATGACCAACCTAGATAACATATTAAAAAGCAGAGATATTACTTTGCCAACATAGGTCCATCTCATCAAAGCTATGGTTTTTCCAGTTTTCATGAATGGATGTGAGAGTTGGACTATAAAAAAAGTTGATTACTGACGAATTGATGCCTTTGAACTGTGGTGTTGTAGAAGACTCTTGAGAGTCACTTGGACTGCAAGGAGATCCAACCATTCCATCCTAAAGGATATCAGTCCTGAATATTCCTTTGAAGGACTGATGCTGAAGCTGAAACTCCAATACTTTGGCCACCTAATGCAAAGAACTGACTTATTGGAAAAGACTGTGATGTTGGGAGCGATTGAAGGTGAGAGGCAAAGGGGATGACAGAGGATGAGATGGTTAGATGGCATTACTGACTTGATGGATCTGAATTTGAGTAAGCTTCACGAGTTGGTGATGGACAGGGGAGCTTGGTGTGCTGCAGTCCATGGGGTCACATAGAGTTGAACATGACTGAGCAACTGAATTGAATGATAGAAAATTGTCCTCTCCAAATCCATGGTCGCAAAGTATTAGGTAATTAACAATCATCTCTTAGTGCATTTAAATAATGCTTTTCCTTCCATCAAACCCCCACAAATCTGAATACAGAATTTTAAAGATATGCATGTGCATACAGGTGCATATAGTTGACACAATGTCGACCTTTTATTGCAAAACTATAAATACTGTTCATGCTGGATAGTTCTCATAATTATTTTCTTTTTGTATTATTGAAAGAGAAGTACATCTTTTCCTCTGTATTCATAGGAATGGGAATTAGTATTGGAAATAAGCAATTAAAATCCCTAAGAAAACTATATTAAAGATGAAACACAGTATGTTAAATAATACCATATGGAGAGGACAAAATCTGGTATTGAGCCAGGAAGATAATGGCCATAAAAGTCCAGGATTCAAGGACAAGCTTTCCCTGTTCCTTCACTCTCTGCAAGGTGCAGGATTTCCACACATATGGTGTTAGAATCTTTCACTGTTCTACAACCCCTGGTGTAAGACCATATGTGCTGCAATCCACAATCACAACAGGATGAGATAGGAATTATCTGCCAATTTTTTCTTGGAGTTGATTATGCTAAGGAGTTTTATACCTTGTCTCTATTGTTATAATTCATTGAATTAATTACAGAAGCTTTTAAATATTTAAATATCCCTACTGCCCCAGCTTCATATATGACTGATAGTTGTTCAGCCTTGTGCCCAAGATCATCATTATAATGAATTTGGGCCTGAAACCTAATCTTACAGAGAATTCAATCAGCTAGTTGATTAGGCACTAATTTATACTTTTCTGTGGCTATCTTTGTTCTTGCTTCTTATTCAGAAATGCTGTAATTACTGAATCCTTCCCCCGTGACCCTGCTCCCGTTTTGATTAGTTTTGAGAAGTTAAGAGTAGTATCTTGATACCTCAAATTTCCAGTTCTGGATTTTTCTTCTTTTTGTTAATTTTTTTTTTAATAGCAAAGTTATGTAAAAGGTTAGAGAGAGCTCCTGCAGCATTGCTTTAGCTTGATTAACCTTACGAGGAGTTGATATGTAGGGTGAGATTTCTCAGCCTCGGCACTAGTGACATTTTGGACCAGATGATTCTTTGTTGTGGGTAGCTATCCTGTGCATTGTGTAATGTTTAACAGTATCCTTTGCCTCTATTGACTAGATGCTAGTGGTCACCCCCATGGTTGTGACAATTAAAAATGTCCCCCGATATTGCCAAATATTATCTGCATGGCAAGACGGTTTCTGACTTAAAACTGATATAGGAATGGAGTAACTTTGGGAACCTCATAATATATACCCATACCAATTGTCTCCTCTTTGAAGAGCAGACAACATTAGGAGGAGCAAAGTGTTGGGTTGGCCAAAATGTTCCTTTGGTTTTGAAGTAAAAATAAAAGATACATTTTTTATTTTCACAGAGAACTTTATTGAACAGCATAGTCACTGTTTTGTTCCACTGTCTTTTGCCATTTTTCAGGCAGTTTCATAATTCCATCTTCCCAAAGCTTTTTTAATTTTTGAGCAAAGAACTGTTGCAGGTGCCTTTTATGGTCTTCCAGGGAATTGACTGTTTTTCCATTAAAATAATTTTTAAGGACTGAGCTAAATGGAAATCCAAAGGGGCAATGTCTGGTAAATACTGTGCGTGAATCAGAACTTCCCAGTCACGCTTTAACAATCTTTGCCTGGTCATCAAAGAAGCTTGCAGTCTTGTGTTAGTCGGATGGAAGATTGTGCATTTTCTGTGACTCGCTCTGGAGGCTTTTCATCCAGTGTTGCTTTCAATTAATCTGCTTGGGAGCAGTGCTTGTTGCAGTTAATCTAATCATTTGTTTTCCGGAAGGAGCTCATAATAGAGGACTCCCTTCCAGTCCCACCATATATACATCTCCTCCTTTGGATGAAGACTGACCCAACACATGGTTGGTGGTGGTTCATTTTGCTTGCCCCATGGTCTCTTCCCTCTTACATTATTGTTCAATATCCACTTTTCATCACCTGTCACAATTTTTTTTTAAAAAAACAAAATGTTTTCCTTATGTTTAAGTAGAGAATTGCATGTGGAAATATGGTTAAGAAGATTTTTTTCATTTACCTTATGTGGAACCCAAACATCAAAGCAATTAACATAACCGAGCTGGTGCAAGTGATTTTCAGTGCTTGATTTAGACATTTTGAGTATGTCAGCTATCTCTTACATAGTATACCATGGGTGCTTCTCAGTTAATGTCTCAATTTGATTGCTATAAACTTCAACTGGTCTACTTGACTGTGGAGCATTGTCCAGAGAAAAATCTCCAGCATGAAACTTTGGAAACCACTTTTGACATGTTCGTCAGTCACAGCACCTTCTCCATACACTGCACAACTTTTTTTTTTTTTTTTTTTTTTGTATTTCAGTTTCATTTTTACCTTTCTTGAAATAATAAAGCATAATATATCAATTTTTTTCTTCTTTTTGTCCATCTTAAATATTAAGATGGCTATACAAAAATTCACCAATTTTGATAAGGTTTATTTTTTTAATGCACACTGATATGATAGCTGTCACAACACAATCTGAAAAAAAGATTGTTTTGAATGAAGTTACAGACACTAAGCTCTACTAGGGCCATCTTACAGAAAAAGGAAAAAAAAGAAGCTGAAAGAACTTTGGCCAACCTAATACTAGCACTTATCACAATATTTTATGAGTATAAAATGCTATCAAATTCTGAGAAAATGTGTGTCTGTGTGTGTGTGTGTATGTGTTTGAGCGTGTATGTGTGTGTGTTTGAAGAAGTTGAAGAATTCCTGAAGTTGGAAACTAAAGGAAAAATTACCACTGAGTAGGAACAAAGAACAGAATGGAGTGACTATGGACCTTGAAAGCAAAGTTCCCTGCCAAGAGTTTTCTCAATTCTGTCTCAGTTAAGTGCTAGTTGCTCAGTCGTGTCCAACTCTTTGTGACCCCGTGGACTATAGCCCACTAGGCTCCTCTGTTCATGGAATTTTCCAGGCGAGAATACTGGAGTGGGTTGCCATGCTCTTCTCCAGTCTCAATTAAACTAGTCAGTAAAAATTGATCACTTTTCCTCTCACGGACTAACACCTAGTCCATTACCAAATTCCATTGATTTTTATCTTTCAGATCTCTCTTAATCCTATCTGCTAATTTCCATTTTTATTCAGTTCAGTTCAGTTCAGTTAAGTTACTCAGTCGTGTCTGACTCTTTGCGACCCCATGAATCGCAGCACGCCAGGCCTCCCTGTCCATCACCAACTCCCGGAGTTTACTCAAACTCATGTCCATCGAGTCGGTGATGCCATCCAGACATCTCATCCTCTGTCGTCCCCTTCTCCTCCTGCCCCCAATCCCTCCCAGCATCAGGGTCTTTTCCAATGAGTCAACTCTTCTCATGAGGTGGCCGAAGTATTAGACTTTCAGCTTCAGCATCAGTCCTTCCAATGAACACCCAGGACTGATCTCCTTTCATCACCTCCCTAGTCCACATTATTACCATCACTTGTCTAGCCTATTCCAGTGTCACTTAATTGCCTTCTGGATTCAACCTGGTGATATGTCAGTTCCTTCTCTATACTGTAGTTAACATGACATTTTCAAAAACGCAAATCCAGTCATGGACCACGCTGCTTTACAACCTTCAAAGTGTCTCATTGCTCTTAAGACAAAAAAAACAACACTCTTTAATGTGGCCAAACAACCCCTAGATGATCTCTCTCACCTACATCCTTTAACCAGATGTTATGATATATTCTCATTTCACGCCGTAAGCTTTCGCTTTGTTTACAAATACTATCCGTTCTATCCTGAATGTACTTCCCTTTCCTTTTCTAACTCATTCTTTAAATCTCAGTTGTAACAGAACTTTTTTTTTTTTTTAAACTGTTGATCTCTTTTCATTAGAATGCTTGCTCCATGAAGGCAGGGAGAAATCTGGTCCTTTTGGGTCAACTCTATCTCCAAAAATCAGTAGCACAATGGCAGCATATAGTAAGTGTCCAGTAAATATTGGTTCATCACTGAATGAATAAATAGATAAATTCTCTTGCCAAGAAATCTGTGACATTTTGAAGGGGCTTCATCTTCTTAATGTATCATTTTTCCCCCCACTAAATAAACAAATGTTACTCATTCACTCTGATTGCCCCATGATCAGGTCTTTGTGTCAATTATGCTATGAGCTTTTAGTGGACAAACACACTGTACTAAATATTTTTGCTTTCCTCCCAGGTGCCAGAGGTGTCAGAGGTGATTAAATGCAAATGAAAAATGAGTGAATGAAACTCCAGGAAGGCAGAGGCCAAGTCTAAATTTTTCGTTTATATCTTAGCACTACAAAATACTTAGATTTTATTTTTTAAGCATTGATTTAGTAAACTTTTGTGTCTTCTTATATCCTCCCTTATTGTACATATCTCAGAACAGTTGCTGAACAAAGGTTGACTTTGAGGTAAAGGGAACCTAGATGACAGTTGAATATGCTGATAAGTTAGAACTTACTGAAAGCTGCTTCCTACAGATAGAATTTCAAAGTACTTGATAGACTTTAATTTGTCAAGAAGAGTACACATTTTATATTTATTAACATAATGCTTGCTGTGTTGGTTTTGAAGCAGTATTGCTTGGGTACAAGCCCTGATTCTGCCTCTTATTAGGTATGTGACCTTGGACAAGTTAGTGAACATTTTGGTTCCTTGATTTCCATATCTCTAAAATGGAAATAATAATGGAAACTATCTTTAAGGCTTGTTTTGATTAGTAAAGAGTAAATATAGGTAAAAGGATTTACAACAGTGACTGATACACAGTATGTGCTATATAAGTATGTTCCCTTATAACTCTCATTTTCCTCATTTACAGATGAGGAAATAGAGACATAGACCACTAATTGGGTCCAGATTACATCCTGTTTTCACCTCACGGTAGCTGCTGTCTGGCATGCAATGGCATGCATCTCTCTGCACTGTGATTTCTTCATCACTTAGAAAATAATGTCTCTCCCTGGAGAGGAATAAAGGGGGTGTCACCTGTGAGGGTGCCTGCCACTCAGTAAGATGTTCTATAAGTGAGAGTATTATTTTCTCTCTGTGTTTCACAGATGGGGAGACTCAGGTCAAACAAAAAGAGTAATCATTTGAGTGAATAAGTCTCCTAGTTGATGACAAAGTCGAGACTTGATCTATATTCTCATTATATAGCCCTCCCATTAAATCCAGTTGTTTTCTTAAGAGACTTAAAAATGCATAGCTGTAATCACTTACTTGATAAATTAATCTGATTTTGTCAATAGATTTATTTATAACTCATACTCTGTGGGCTTCCAATAAGAATCAGAAACGACTTAACCCAGTCAAGAAATGACTTGATGCCAATTCTTGCCTGCAGAAGTTGCCTTTGTCAGGCTCTTCAGCAGTGCTGCCAGTAGGCTTACCATCCTGGGAAGGGGCAGAGCAGCCTGTTGTCAGACAGGGCCATTCCAGCTCAGTCAGTCAGTTCAGTCACTTAGTCCTGTCCAACTGTTTGTGACCCCATGGACTGCAGCACACCAGGCTTCCCTGTCCTTCACCAACTCATGGAGCCTGCTCAAACTCATGTCCATCAAGTCGGTGATGCCATCGAACCATCTCATCCTCTGTCGTCCCCTTCTCCTGCGGCCTTCAATCTTTCCCAGCATTAAGGTCGTTCCCAATGAGTCAGTTCTTCGAATCAGGTGGCCAAAGTATAGGGGCTTCAGCCTTAGCATCTGTCCTTCCAAAGAACATTCAGGACTGATTTCCTTTAGGATGGACTGGTTGGATCTTCTCCAATACCACAGTTCAAAAGCATCATATCTGTGACGCTCAGCTTTCTTTATAGTCCAACTCTCACATCCATACATGACTACTGGAAAAACCATAGCTTTGACTAGATGAACCATTGTTGACCAAGTAATGTCTCTGCTTTTTAATATGCTATCTAGGTTGGTCATAGCTTTTCTTCCAAAGAGTAAGCATCTTTTAATTTCATGGCAACAGTCACCATCTGCAGTGATTTTAGATCCCCCCAAAAATAGAGTCTGTCACTGTTTCCATTGTTTCCCCATCTATTTGCCATGAAGTGATGGAACCAGATGCTATGGTCTTAGTTTTCTGAATGTTGAGTTGTAAGCCAACTTTTTCACTCTCCTCTTTTACCTTCAAGAGGCTCTTTAGTTCATCTTCGCTTTCTGCCATAAGGGGAGTGTTATCTGTGTATTGAGGTTATTGATATTTCACCCGGCAATCTTGATTCCAGCTTGTGCTTCATCCAGCACAGAATTTCGCATGATGTACTATGCATATAAGTTAAATAAGCAGGGTGACAATATACAGCCTTGACCTACTCCTTTCCCAATTTGGAATCAGTCTATTGTCCCATGTCCAGTTCTAACTGTTGCTTCTCTATCTGTGTACAGATTTCACAGAAGGCAGGCAAGGTAGTCTTGTGTTCCCATCTCTTGAAGAATTATCCACAGCTTCCTGTGAACCACACAGTCAAAGGCTTTGGTGTAGTCAGTAAAGCAGAAGTAGATATTTTTCTGGAACTTTCTGGAACTTGCTTTGTTGATGATCCAGTTGATATAGGCAATTTGATCTCTGGTTCCTCTGCCTTTTCTAAATCTAGCTTGAACATCCAGAAGTTCACAGTTCATGTACTGTTGAAACCTGGCTTGGAGAATTTTCAGCATTACTTTCCTAGCATATGAGATGAATCAATTGTGTGGTACTTTGAACATTCTTTGGCATTGCCTTTCTTTGGGATTGGAATGAAAACTGACCTTTTCCAGTCCTGTGGCCACTGTAGAGTTTTCCAAATTTGATGGCATATTCAGTGTAGCACTTTAAAAGCACCATCTTTTAGGATGTGAAATAGCTCAACTGAAATTCCATACCTCCACTGACTTTGTTAGTTGTGATGCTTCCTAAGGCCCACTTGACTTCACATTCCAGGATGTCTGACTCTAGGTGAGTGATCACACCATTGTGGTTATCTGGGTCATGAAGATCTCTTCTGTATAATTCTTCATGTATTCTTGCCACCCCTTCTTAATATCTTCTGCTTCTGTTAGCTCCGTACCATTTCTGTCTTTATTGTGCCCATTGTTGCATGAAATGTTCCCTTGGTATCTCTAATTTTCTTGAAGAGATCTTTAGTCTTTCCCATTCTATTGTTTTCCTTTATTTCTTTGCACTGATCACTGAGGAAGGCTTTCTTATCTCTCCTTGCTATTCTTTGGAACTCTGCATTCAAATGGGTATATCTTTCCTTTGCTCCTTTGTCTTTCACTTCTCTTCTATTCTCAGCCATTTGTAAGGCCTCCTCAGACAACCATTTTGCCTTTTGCATTTCTTTTTCTCGCGTAGGGATGGTCTTGCTCCCTGTCTCCTGTACAGTGTCATAAACCTCCATCCATAGTTCATCAGGCACCCTGTCTATCAGATCTAATCCCTTGAATCTGTTTGTCAGTTCCACTGTATAATCGTAAGGGATTTGATTTAGGTCATACCTGAATGGTCTAGTGGTTTTCCCTACTTTCTTCAATTTAAGTCTGAATTTGGCAACAAGGAGTTCATGCTCAGAAAATCTTTAATCCAATTTTCTGTTGATGGGCAGGGCTGTGTTTCCTCCCTGTTGTTTTTTACCTGAGACCCAACTGTGGTGGAGGTAATGAAGGTAATGGCAACCTCCTTCAAAAGGCCCTGTGCATGTACTGCCACACTCAGTGCCCCCACCCATGTAGCAGAGCACCGCTGACCACGCCCCTGCCAGACTCCTGGACACTCACAGGCAAGTCTGAGTCAGTGTCTTGTAGGGTCACTTCTCCTTTCTTCTGGGCCCTGGGCCTCGGTACACACAAGATTTTGTTTGTACCTTCCACGAGTCTGCTTCCCCAGTCCTGTGTTAGTTCTGGTGGCTCTCTGCTGGGGTTAATGGCGACCTCCTCCAAGAGGGCTTATGCCATACCCTGGTCTGCTGTACCCAGAGCCCCTGCCCCTGTGCAGGCCACTGCTGACCCTGACCTCTGCAGGTCTGGCTCAGTCTCTGTGGGGTTCCTGGTACACACAAGGTTTCACAATCCAAGATAACTTTAAAACAGGGACATCATGAGTAAGGCCACAATTAGAATTAAAAGTCCACATTCAGAAAACTAAGATCATGTCTTCGGGTCCCATGACTTCATGGCATATAGATGGGGAAACAGTGGAAACAGTGACAGACTATATTTTTTGGGGCTCCAGATCATGACTGCAGCCATGAAATTAAAAGACACTTGCTCCTTGGAAGAAAAGTTATGACTAACCTAGACAGCATATTAAAAAGCATAGACCTTACTTTGCCAACAAAGGTCCATCTAGTCAAAGCACTGGATCAGTAGTTTTTTCAGCAGGTTTTTCCAGTAGTCATGTATGGATGTGAGCGTTGGAATGTAAAGAAAGCTGAGCACCAAACAATTGATGCTTTTGAACTGTGGTGTTGGAGAAGACTCTTGAGAGTCCCTTGGAATGCAAGGAGATCCAACCAGTCCATCCTAAAGGAGATCAGTCCTGAATATTCATTGGAAGGACTAATACTGAAGCTGAAACGCCAATACTTTGGCGGCCTGATGTGAAGAGCTGACTCATTTGAAAAGACCCTGATGCTGGGAAAGATTGGGGGCAGGATGAGAAGGGGACGACAGAGGATGAGATGGTTGGATGGCATCACTGACTCAATGGACATGAGTTTGAATAAATCTGAGAGCTAGTGATGGACAGGGAAGCCTGGCGTGCTGTAGTCCATGGGTCGCAAAGAGTCAGACACAACTGAGCGATTGAACTGAACTGAGAAGAATGGCAATGACTAGTAAAGCTGCCTCCTACCTCAGGAAATAAATTTTGAAAAATATCTTACAGATCAGTCTTAACATTTTGTTGATTTTAATAATACCCAAGTATTCACAAGGCTTGAAAAACTAAATGTTTAAATCAAGAGCTTGCCAAACTTCTCCTCAGAGTGAGTTCAGGTGGAGTAGATCCTGCTGTTGATCACATTAAGCAGTTAGGGGTTGTGGAACAAGTTCAATTTGAATAGTATAACTATAAAGCTGTTTAGTTCAGATTTAACCTGAAGTGGTCTAAAATGTATATATAAATACATTCATTTGTTTTGTTTTTCAGCAATTAAATTTTCAGTAATAGCCACTATATAAGATACAAATCAGTGCCTAACCTTATATGTCAATATAGGATATATGTCGTTTCCATGTTGTAATGAAAGTGAAAAAAGTATATTAAGAATGGAACAGAAAAAAACATATGGGAATTCAAGGATGTAGTACCATTTAGGTAGAGAAATGAGAAAAGACATTTTGGAAGAGGTTTTGTTTTTGTTTTTTTTTTTCTTTAACTTTTTATCTTGCATTGGGCTATAGCTGATTAACAATATTGTAATAGTTTTAGGTGAACAGCAAAAGGGCTTAGCTGTACATATACATGTATCCATTCTTGGAAGAGTTTTTGAGTTATAATTTGATGAATAAATTAGAATTCTGTTTGAGGTGATAGGATAGAGGGAGAACCAGATGTGAGTGTTATGTGTGTGTGTGTGTGTGTGTGTGTGTGTGTGTGAAGGAATAGAGTGGGACTTTTTCAGTGCAAAAAGCATGGAGGAAATATTAATTTATTTATTCAATGAAAAATATTTATGGAATAGTTCCAGTATATTATGCTCATTTTGGGGGCAGAGAGATGAGTAAGAAAGATGAGATCTCTACCTTCACAGCAGGTGGTAAAAGTTGTCCTTGGATACAGTCCATTAAAAGAAAAAATACTGTGGAAGATATCAATATCAGGAAAAGCATAGACATAACTCTTAGCATGAAATAATCATTCTTTCTAACTTACTTCACTATGAAGAGGCTGCATTTGTGGCTGACTATTCCAAGTAAACATATAACATCCATATAGATTTCACTCCTTTAGTCTGTTCTTGAAAAGAAACAGAAGACACTGCTCATCCCTCCTTTTTTTATTTCATGAAAAGAAGAGACATTTAAAAGTCCTCAATGATTGCTAGTATAAATGCCTTCATTCCAAGAAACAATGAGTATCTAATATTCATATTGGACTTATTGTGTGGTTTTCATATATTAATACATTAATACTTGCACAATATACTGTAGCTACTGTTATTATCAGGATTCCCAGGTGGTGCAGTGGTAAAGAATTTTCCTGCCAGTGCAGGAGGCACAAGAGACAAAAGTTAAATCCCTGTGTTGGGAATATCCCCTAGAGTAGGAAATGGCAACCCACTCCAGTATTTGCCTGGATAATCTCATGGAAAGAGGAGCCTGGCAGGCTGACTCGCAAAGAGTCAGACATGATTGACGAGCAGACATGCACACACTGTTATTATCAAACTCATTTTGCAAATAAAGAAGTTAAGGCATTGAAGGATTAGGCAATTCACCTAAGATCAGTGAACTTATATCTAGTTAGTAGCAGAGTCAAAAGATGGACACAGGGGAGTTAGCTCCAGGGTTTCTGTTCTCAACTAGTTGTTGCTGCTTCTTAGCACCGTGTTACTTGTTCCTAGAGGTTTCTTTGATAAACTGAATTCTGAGATGATGCTCAGGACTGCTTGTGCTTCTCTGTAACTTTTCTCCTGAAATCCTCTTAAGTGGTAGCATTTATTTATTTATTTTTGGATGCATTACAAGGACCTGCACAGATATATGTGAGAATGTGGCACCCACATCTAAAGATTTCTGAATTCAGTGACTGGTACTAGGCCATCCAGTGTTCTGTGATTCCTTTAGTGGGAGATCAGTGGGTCAAACCTCCAGGACCAAGTAAGACCCATCTGCTCCAAAAGTGTACACTCAGCCCTTCCATGGCAGTTCCATAGAACTCCCCTGCTGAGTTTAACATTCTTGCTTTGTTCTCTAATCAGCAAAATTCCTGTTTCCCCTGAAGTCAGTATTCATTCATGCATTTCCAGAGGCCTGGGAGGAAGGATATTATGCAGAGAACACGCCCAAGCATATAACAGGGTAGATTAAAAGATCCAGATGGACACCCAGTGTACTCACATAAATACATAAAAAGTCAAACTAGAGCACTAATTGTGGCACTTATTGTAAAATGGCACTGAATACTGCTGTTTCTTCTATTTCTAAACCGATTTAGATTTCAGGGCTCATTGGCAGCACTGGCTCTGTTGCCGTCCATAACCCATGGGGCTTTTGCAATCTCTTACTCACATAGATTAGTCTTTTTTCCTATTCTTTTTAAAGGCATAAAACTTATTAACTAACTTATTCTCACATCTTTCCTACACTGAACTTCTTCTTGAGCCTCTCAATGCAAAGCCAAGGGAATGATAAAAGACCCAATCTGATTCTAATCTATCCTGAAAAATGGCCTTGGAACATGTCCTTGATCATCTTTAAGAGTCTGGACATTGTTAACCTCACCCAACGGAAGCCACTCCACAGCTCAAGACAAACACCGGAAAATGAAGAAAACTTAAGTATTCACTGACCACAATTTAGAGTCAGGTATCTTTACCAGGGTGATGACAGTCATGGGTTTGTCACAACCTTTGATATGTGTTCTTTCCACAAAATTATGGTATTTGAAAAATGTCACAAATAATTATTTCTGCGAGGAACCAAAGATTGTAACAAAGTGTCAGTTTTCATTATGAGCTGAAATGAAAGATCCTGAGATCATTCTGGACCTTCAGACCCTGATCTCCCTGCCTGCACAGAGGCCAGTGTGGTACAGCTGCTCAAATACATAAATCCAGAAGATAGAAGGGAGATTTTACACAGGGATATATTTTAAAACATGTTGTATACTTTTAAATATTTTTAAATGAGAAAAGCAAGTGAACTTTTATAGGAAATCACTAAATGCGTGCTTAATTATTCCATACTATGTTTTAAGATTGGATGGTAGGGAGGGAAGGAGCACCATTTTCATAATTTTATAGAAAAATGAGAACCCCAATATCCCAAGATGAATTAGAATGTAATGCTGTAATTGGAATATTATTCACAAAGGCTGACATGGTTAAATTTGAAATTAACACATCAGGAAACTCCAGTAGTCCAGTTGATATTCACAAATGCTTTGGTATGCCCATGGCATGATGTCTTACGTAGAGTAAGCACTAAATGAGTGGTCTTTGGATGTTTATTGAATTAAAGTCAAACAACAAACAAAGACTGCCAATTATCTACACGTTGCCAACCACACTAGGAACCATTTGGATATGCAGGCTGCAGAGGAGAGGAAGCCTGCCTTGGAGTCTCTGCTCTTCCATTTGCTTGCTGCTTGCTGTGTTAACTGAGATGAGACATTTAGCTGTACCAGTGTCCTTATCTGTAAATGCAGTCATTTCTTTCAGGCAAAATCCTTAAGAGTTGTTGAGGTTTTGGAATAATGGACATCATAATTCTTTATAAAAACAATTCTAATGGATGTATTACTGGTTAACTGTTTTGTGTGTCTGTGTGTGTGTTTTCTAATTTCCCCATGGAGCCCTATTACACTGAGAGATACTTTCTCACTGAGGGGTGAGAAAGGGATGGGGAAGAAACTGATCTAGAGGTCTACCTCTGCAAGTCCTGTCCTTTGTATAGAGTAGATTTGCTTTTACATATTTTATATATGTTGGATGTCCACTTTAGATTTCAACCAAAGAAATAGCTTTATTGATTTAAAAAAAAAAAAGATTGAACATCACTGAATTATTTTCATTTATTTGGATTTGGGACTGTGAAAATAGGAGCAACACAAGTGTCCATGAACAGGAGAATGGGATAAACAATCTTACTGTACTCTTACAATGGAATACTACTCAACATTTAAAAGGTATAACCTACATGAAAAGAAACGAACACAGCTCATGGCTAAATTTCAGAAACTTTATGTTGAACTGGTGAAGTCAGATTCAAGGGGTACGTGTTTTATGGTTTCATTTATGTAATGCTATTTATATGCTTAGACATTTCCTCTAAGGTACTATTGACTGAAAGGGAAGATAGGGGAACTTTCTAGAATGATAGAAATGGTATTTATCTTGGTCTGGCAGCAACTGGTTACCTAGATTATCTATCTGTCTATAATCATATATATTGCAGTCTTTGAACTATACATTTAAGACTTATGCAACTCACTGTATTTAATACACTGTGATTTATAAAGTAGGCACAACCAGTTGTTTCTACTCACTGTTGGACAGAGGAAAATGGAATCAGCTAAGCTCCAGACAGATACAAAGGGAGTGGTGAACATGTCCATGACTATTTGTGATACAGTATATATATCTCCCCACATCCACTTCTGTAAACTCATACACACAAGCACACAAAATGTACCCCCCCATATATATTACTCCATTAAACTTATTTACCTTGTTATTCTCTCCCTCTTCTATTTCTTGCCAGAATCTATGAAGTTACTATATGTAGAAAAGTCTCTCATTGAATAACAGTTCTTATCTTTTTAGTTTTGTGTTCCTGACCCATTTCTTATGATAAGCAGAAAGATGTCTTAGCATATCAAAAACATTTTTTTTCCTAGTCCCACCAGAAAATAATTTTTTCCTAGAAAATTATTTTACTTGTAATTGTGGAACAGAAATCTATGTCTAAAATCTCAGGGAAGATTTGTTATTGTTGTTTAGTCCCTAAGTCATGTCTGACTCTTTTGCCACCCCCTGGACTGTAACACACCAGGCTCCCCTATCCATGGAATTTCACAGGCAAGAATAGTAGAGTAGGTTGCCATTTCCTTTTCTAGTGGACCTTCTTGACCCAGGGATTGAAACCACATCTCCTTCATTGGTTGGTGGATACTTTACCACTGAGTCACCAGGAAAACCCCAGGGAAGCTTGGATATAGAATAATAGTTAACATCTTTTTGAGCATTTACTATGTGCCAGGTGTTATTCTAAGCAATTTGCATAAACTGACTAATTTCTCAACAAATCTATAAGTTAAATGCAGATTAAAACAGCAACAACAACAAGTTGAGGCACAAAGATTAAGTAACTCTCTAAGTTACACCATGAGTAGTTGGGGGAACTGGAATAGGCATCCAGACAGCCTAGCTGTCACTTCTCATTAACTGAATGGGTCAAGGCAAACTCCCTAATTAAGCAGACTGAATGTGTCCACTTTTAGCTCTAAGCCCCCTCTGAGAACCCTAGCCTATGCTAGATACCCTTGTAGTTGTGTCCTTTCTGATGAATTTTTACAGACTTTTCAAACCTATCATATCAATTGAGTGAGACAAAGCTATGAGCCATGCCGTGTA
This sequence comes from Muntiacus reevesi, assembly GCF_963930625.1. Classification (NCBI taxonomy): domain Eukaryota; kingdom Metazoa; phylum Chordata; class Mammalia; order Artiodactyla; family Cervidae; genus Muntiacus; species Muntiacus reevesi. The sequence goes on along the minus strand of NC_089265.1, from coordinate 34,650,109 downwards.
GAGCCATCCAAGATGGATGGGTCATGGTGGAGAGTTCTGACAAAATGTGATCCACTGGAGAAGGGAATGGCAAACCACTTCAGAATTCTTGCCTTGAGAACCCCATGAACAGTATGAAATGGCAAAATGATAGGAAACTGAAAGATGAACTCCCCAGGTCAGTAGATGCCCAGTGTGCTACTGAAGGTCAGTGGAGAAATAACTTCAGAAAGAATGAAGAGACAGAGCCAAAGCAAAAACAACACCCAGTTGTGGACGTGACTGATGATGGAAGTAAAGTCCAATGCTGTAAACAACAAAATTGCATAGGAACCTGGAATGTAAGGTCCATAAATCAAGGTAAATTGGAAGTGGTCAAACAGGAGATAGCAAGAGTGAAGATCGACATTTTAGGAATCAGCGAACTAAAATGGGCTGGAATGGGTGAATTTAACTCAGATGACCATGATATCTACTACTGTGGGCAAGAATCCCTTAGAAGAAATGGAGTAGCCATCATAGTCAACAAGAGAGTCCAAAATGCAGTACTTGGGTGCAGTCTCAAAAATGACAGAATGATCTCTGCTCGTTTCCAAGGCAAACCATTCAACATCACAGTAATCCAAGTCTATGCCCTGACCAGTAGTGCTGAAGAAGCTGAAATTGAATGATTCTCTGAAGACCTACGAGACCTTCCAGAACTAACACCCAAAAAAGATGTCCTTTTCAATATAGGGGACTGGAATGCAAAAGTGGACTTCCTTGGTAGCTCATACGGTAAAGCGTCTGCCTACAATGCGGGAGACCTGGGTTCAGTCCCTGGGTCGGAAAGTTCTGGAGAAGGAAATGGCAACCCGCTCTAGTATTCTTGCCTGGAAAATCCCATGGATGAAGGAACCTGGTAGGCTCTAGTCCATGGGGTCACAAAGAGTCAGACACAACTGAATAATTTCACTTTCACTTATCAGTTTAATGCAAAAGTAGGAAGTCAAGAAACACCTGGAGTAACAAGCAAATTTGTCCTTCGAATACAAAATGAAGCAGGAAAAGGCTAATAGAGTTCTGCCAAGAGAATACACTGGTCATAGCAAACACCCTCTTTCCAACAACACAAGAGAAGACTCTACACATGGACATCACCAGATAGTCAATACCAAAATCAGATTGATTGTATTCTTTGCAGCCAAAGATGGAGAAGCTCTATACAGTCAGCAAAAACAAGACTGGGTGCTGACTGTGGCTCAGATCATAAACTCCCTATTGCCAATTCAGACTTAAATTGAAGAAAGTGGGGAAAACCACTAGACCATTCAGGTATGACCTATATTAAATCCCTTACAATTATACATTGGAAGTGACAAATAGATTCAAGGGATTAGATCTGATAGACAGAGTACCTGAAGAACTATGGACGAAGGTTCATGACATTGTACAGGAGATAAGGAGCAAGACCATCTCCAAGAAAAAGAAATACAAAAAAGCAAAATGGCTGTCTGAGGAGGCCTTACAAATAGCTGTGAAAAGAAGAGAAGTGAAAAGCAAAGGAGAAAAGGAAAGATATACCCATTTGAATGCAGAGTTCCGAAGAATAGCCAGGAGAGATAAGAAAGCCTTCCTCAGTGATCAGTGCAAAGAAATAAAGAAAAACAATAGAATGGGAAAGACTAGAGATCTCTTCAAAAAAATTGGAGGTATCAAGGGGACATTTCATGCAACAATGGACACAATAAAAGCAGAAATGGTATAGACCTAACAGAAGCAAATGATATTAAGAAGAGGTGGCAAGAATACACAGAAGAACTATACAAAAAAGATCTTCATGACCCAGATAATCACGATGATGTGATCACTTACCTAGAGCCAGACATCCTGGAATGTGAAGTCAAGTGGGCCTTAGGCAGCATCACTATGAACAAAGCTAGTGGAGGTGATGGAATTCTAGTTGAGTTATTTCAAATCCTAAAAAATGATGCTTTTAAAGTGCTGCACTGAATATGCCAGCAAATTTGGAAAACTCAGCAGTGGCCAGAGGCCTGGAAAAGGTCAGTTTTCACTCAAATCCCAAAGAAAGGCAATGCCAAAGAATGTTCAAAGTACCACACAATTGCACTCATTTCACATGCTAGGAAAGTAATGCTGAAAATTCTCCAAGCCAGACTTCAACAGTACGTGAACCAAGAACTTCCAGATGTTCACGCTGGATTTAGGAAAGGAAGAAGAACCAGAGATCAAATTGTCAACATCCATTGGATCATCAAAAAAGCAAGGGAATTCCAGAAATACATCTATTTCTTCTTTGTTGACTATGCCAAAGCTTTTGACTGTGTGAATCACAACAAAGTGTGGAAAATTTTTTCAAGAGATGCGAATACCAAAGCACCTGACCTGCCTCTTGAGAAATCTGTATGCAGATCAGGAAGCAACAGTTAGAACTGGACATGGAAGAGCAGACTGGTTCGAAATTGGGAAAGGAGTACATCAAGTTTGTATATTGTCACCCTGCTTATTTAGCTTATATACAGAATACATCATGAGACACGCTGGGCTGGATGAAGCACAAACTGGAATCAAGATTGCCGGGAGAAATATCAATAACCTCAGATACACAGATGATACCACCCTTATGGCAGAAAGTGAAAAAAAAACTAAAGAGCCTCTAAATGAAAGTGAAAGAGGAGAGTGAAAAAGTTGGCTTAAAGCTCAATATTCAGAAAACTAACATCATGGCATCTGGTCCCATCATTCCATGGTAAATAGATGGGGAAACAGTGGAAACAGTAAGAGACTTTGTCTTTTGGGACTGCAAAATCACTGCAGATGGCGACTGCAGCCATGAAATTAAAAGACGTTTACTCTTTGGAAGAAAAGCTATGACCAACCTAGACAGCATATTAAAAAGCAGAGACATGACTTTGCCAACAAAGGTCTGTCTAGTCAAGGCTATGGTTTTTCCAGTAGTCATGTATGGATGTGAGAGTTGGACTACAAAGAAAACTGAGTGCCAAGGAATTGATGCTTTTGAACTGTGGTGTTGGAGAAGACTCTTGAGAGTCCTTGGGACTGCAAGGAGATCCAACTAGTCCATCCTAAACAAAATTGGTCCTGAATATTCACTGGAAGGACTGATGGTGAAGCTGAAACTCCAATACTTTGGCCACCTTATGTGAAGAACTGACTCATTTGAAAAGATCCTGGTCCTGGGAAGAATTGAAGTGGGGAGGAGTAGTGGATGACAGAGGATGAGATGGTTGGATGGCATCACCAACTCAATGGACATGAGTTTGAGTAAACTCTGGGAGTTGGCGATGGACAGGGAGGGCTGGCATTGCAGTCCATGGGGTTTCAACGAGTCAGACACCACTGAGCGACTGAACTAAACTGAACTGAACTGACCATATCAATTAGATAGGTGTTCCCAGGTGATGTTATCAGGCAATGATTCAGTCAGTGATGACTAAGTAGTGAAACCTCCATGAAAACCTAACAGGACTGGATGCAAAGTGCTTCTTGGTTGATGAATACATGGAGATTTGTGGAGAGTGGCATTCTCAGAGGGAGCATCAAAGCTCCTCTTTCTTTTCCCCTATGCCTTTTTTATGTTATGGCATCTCTTACCTCTGACTATTCCTGAGCTATATCCTTTTATAATAAACTGGTCATCTAGTAAGTAAAATGTTTCTGAGTTCTGTGAGCTACTCTACCATTGGGTTGTGGGACCCTCTGATTTATAACCAACTGGTCTGAAGCACAGGGAACAACCTGCAATAGTGACCAGAGTCAGAAGTGTATGTGATTCGGGGATGGGACAACCACCCCAACCACTAACATTGGAATTGAGTCCAGAAATCCCATTTTAGAGCCTTACTACACAAAACTGGTCTCACTGAGATATAGAATCTTCATTCATAAAGATAAACTGATGCAAAATTTATCTCAAACATCTTGTGTAGCCCAGAGTTTTGAGAGCAAAGTGAACTTACTGTCAGAGTGAAGTTACTGTCATTTTTCCATCTCTTTCCTGAATATATTAATCTTCTCCGGGAAAAGACTTTAAAGATGAGTCTACTCTCTTCACTCTGACAGTAAGTTCACTTTGTTCTCAAAACTGGGATACACAGTTTTTGTGAGATAAATTTGCATCAGTTTATCTTTACAAATGAAGATTCCATAGCTCAGTATTTAATGTCAATGGACTGCCTCCTACCTACGCAGTTGCCAGCAAATTCCAACAACTTGGTGTCAGAATGTGAAATTAGTGACTAATAAAATGAAACAGATTAAAAGAGAATGCTGAGTTATAGAGGGAATAACCATGATATATGAATATCATTGGGTATTCCTTAAAGAACATTTATGTGATTACATGAATGTGAAAATACAGTGCAATATTTTAGAATTTCACCAGTCACTGGAATCCTCTGAAGCAGATGGACTGTGTGACTGATGATTTAATAATTGCACTCATTAAAAATTTTCATGTTTTTAATTTCTTCGCAGCCCCCATCCCCCCATCTCATTCTACAGAGAGCTGAAGAGTGATTTTTTTTCATTGTCAGTGGAGAGATAATCATTGAGTTTGCTATGATTTCTTGGGGGTGCACCCATCCCACCTCCAGGCTCCTGGTTGGTAGCTCAGAAGCCTGGTTAAATGTCAGAACCACCTCCAACTGTCTCAAGGGCTAGAAATATCATAGGACAATCTTCCCTCTACCTTCATTATTGTCTCACACAAGAGCTTCCTTCATGTAGACAAAGTGTGTGCTTGTGTCTTCTCAAGGTACTACACCACATTCCCAGACGTGGGAAATTAAGCTGACGGCCATGAAGTAAAGTTTTGAAAGTCTATCTAAGCATAGTTATTATTGCTGTTTAGTTCCTAAGTTGTATCTGACTCTTTTCTGATGCCATGGACTATATCCCTCCATGCTGTCTGTCCATGGGATTTTCTAGGAAAGAATACTGGAGTGGGTTGCCATTCCCTTCTCCAGGGGATCTTTCCAACTCAGGGATTGAACCCATGTCTCCTCTCCTGCATTGGCAGGCAGATTCTTTTGCTCACCACTGAGTCAACTGTGAAGCAGTACCCTAGTTATAGCCAAGAATAAATCAGAATGAATGGGAGGTAGGGGGTGGTGGGAGGAGTCTGTTGCTGCAGCAGTGATGGTTAAATGGGCATCACAGTTCAGATTCAATAACAAGGTTATTATGTGTGTCTGTGGAAACCACAGCATCTGCAGATCAATGGGATGACCTCTGTCTACAAAAGGTTAAGTACTAGATGGACAAACTGAAAAGAATGGAACTTTTTCTAAAATTTATTTGCATTCATCTACTTACTACATTCATTCATCAGTAAAAAGAACATTATCTGCTAGCAAGAGATCTAGGTTTTGGTCTGAATCATGCCTCTAACTACCTGTGTATCTGCAGGTGGTCACTTTACCTATCTGAATCTCATTTCACTCAGCACCCAACTCTACAACTCTATTTTATATGAACTATTGACTCTCTCTCTCCTAAGCAGAAGGTGCAATAGGACAAAGAAACACTGACTGCAGGACTAGCCCTTCTAATGAATTACATGGTTTTTTTGGAAGAGATAAGGTATAGATGCGTACACAGAAAAAATAACACCATAAAATCCAGTTGAACTTGCTCACATAGAGGCTAGGTGTGACAGTGAGTCTCTTGAGCTTAGGAAAAGAAGAGAAAGCTCTTGGGGTCAGGGAGAGTTCAGAGGGGTGTTCTTTGAAGCAGGGGTCAAATTTGAGAGATGAGGAAGAAGAAAAAGGTATGCTATGGGAAAAAAATGGTTTGAACAAACGTTAGGGGTTAGACTAAGTCATGTCTTAGGACAGATAATTTGTGGGCAGATTGGTTTTGGAAGAAGTTTCATGAGCCTAATAGGGTTTGTTAATACCACTGTCAAGCTCCCAGTGTTGGGAAGACCCTAAACCTCTTCTCTGAGATCTCTATTCAGGACTGAGTGGGGTTAAAAGAAGGGAAATCCTAAATGCCTAAAAGGTTAGTCTGTAAGCGTCAGAATGTTACTGAGAACTCATGAGGTGAGAGTAACATAGAATAAACTGAAATATGGGAAGTTTAACCAGGCAGTAGCCTGCAGGATGGGTCAGATGAAGTCAGACTAAAGGCAGAGAGGCTGCCTCCTGAAGCTGGTAAGAGAAGGGCCAACCAGAGCAGAGCAGAGAGGGTGAGAAGATGTGGATGGATTTGATTCCCCAGCAGCATGTTCCTCTTTAAAAGCTTTGCTTTCTCTTTAATGTGGAGTCATATTTGTAATTACGTGCTCAGTGTCTCTTTTTCCAGCTAGACTTTAAGCACTCCAGAAGAGCCAGCTGTGTCTGCCTTTTTGGAACTGTGTATCTCTACTACTCACATGGTGGATGATCCAGAAAAAATACTTTAAAAGACTCGGGCAGTAAATGAATGCATGCAAGACACACTCTGAAGAAAAGAAAAACATTCAATAAGTCAAAAATTCTTAGCTTGGTAAATGGAAGCATGGTGGCAGCAACTAGAAAAGGTGGAAACAGCAATGTTGGAAGAAAAGTGATACTGGAAATGAATTTAAAGTGATGTTGGGATGTCCATGTGAAAATGTTGAGAAGGTCATTGGAAATATTGGCTTATATGTTGAGAAAACTGCCAGGGTGTCCTTCTTTAATATAGAAAATTGAACTGGTTGGCTGAAGTCCTTTGATTTCCAAATTCCATTTGGCAAAGAATACATGTGAGGTCATAGATCAAAAAAGCTTTTTTTTTTTAAATGTACAAAAGCTAAGAACTACTTTTTTGTCCCCATCCTAGTCCTATCTCAGAAATTTAATATCTACTTTCATGCCATTTTCATCTTTAAAAGACTTTTTGGTAAATTAAAAACCAGACTTTTTCCTTTTAGTGTAATAAACTGTTGGAAGAATCCATTTTAGAAGAAGTTTAAAAGAAAATATATTAGCTTAGAGAATTTTTTTTTATTTACTAGAGATGTTAATATCTTCTTTTTGCTGAGGCAGTTTTGCGTTCATTTTTAGATGCCACAAGGAAGGCTCATGATGAAAGACCTAACCTGTGATGTCATATTGACCTAAAGTTGAATTTTGAGTCTACTTCTTCTTAGCTCAGTGAGAGTTCAGGACCTCAATTTTCTCATTGGTGAATTGAGATTTCTATTACCTACCTAACAGGTTTGTGAATGCTAAATATATACTCTTGTGGGTTAACAGTGGTCCCCTAAACACTTATCTGCATCTCAGAATCTGTGATTATGACTTTGTTCAGGGGGAAAAAAAAGGTCTTGCAGACATCAGGATCTCAAGATGAGATCTTCCTAAGTTTTCTAGTGGGCCCTAAATCCGATAGCAGTTGTTGTTATGATATTCACACAGTCACAGACAGAAGAAAATGCCATGTGAAGACAAAGGCAGGGATTGGAGGGATCCAGCTACCAAGACTGCTCTCAGCCATCAGAAGCTAGTTGGCAAGGAAGGGCCCTTCCCCGGAGCCTTCAGGGGGAGCATGGCCTCCAGATTTGTAAGAGACTAGAAGTTCTGTTGTTTTGAGCACCAGTTTGTGGTAATTTGCTACAGCAGTCCTGAAAAATGCACACTTACTAGTCACTTTGTAAATGCTTGTTCTGTTTCCTCATTCTTATTTAAACAACCGCATTCCAAGCCCTCTTGTATAAAAATATAAGTACTGCTGGAAACACTCCACTGGAGGGAGGTAAGAAAGACCACTATAAGAATATCTGCGTGTGATATTGGTACTAAATATGAAGGGGTAATTATGGGGCACACGGGAGAAAAAGAAGACAATGATAGCAGATTAAGGAAGACTATTATCTATAGAAGAAATGAGAGTGTGGAAGAAGGAAAAGCAAGACCTTTGCCCACACTGCCACCTTACAGCTGTGTCCTTCCATGGTGGTCACTCAGGGGAACTAGAAGGAAATAGGAAGAGATATATTAACGTAAGGAGAAGCACATATATTTCAAACTTGCCCTCGAGACATTTCAGAACTGCTGTGTCATTAATCTTCCCAGGTTGGAGAGACCAAGATCTGGGGCTGTTGTCAAGTGAAACTGTCATTAGAACCAAGGCCTGTTGACTCCTAATTTTCAGTCTGCAAGATTGTACAGTCGCTGCTTGAGATCCAACATACATCACTCATTCTCCCCTCTTTTGCTCAGCTGTCAAGTGGAAAGTTAAAAGAAATATTAGGTATAATATAAGACACAGCAATAATCACAGCAGTCATAATTCCTACTGTAACACTATATTTTTCTGAGTACATTAGTGACTTGTCATTTCTAAAGAGCATTTGTTTAATGGTGAAGTTATTTTCTATGCATCAGTAGCCCACATTAAAAAAAATAAAATTAAAAAAACTCAAGCTTTCACACGTAGCCATTTTAAAATATAACTATACGGCACACATTGGGAATGGAAAGGATAACATTTTCTTGCAGTCCAAATAAATGTCTTAATATAACTGGAATAATGAAATCTACCAAATACCAAGTTATTGTAGACACTCTTATAATTTCTTCAGAAAAATGTATTTCCTGGGCTCCTTGATAGTCATAAGCTCTCTGTTCCTCATCTCCTCAATCCCAGTGAAGGTCCACATAATTCCAGGAAAATTGTATAAAACCCTGAGAGAAAGGAATGATCTGTGCCACTTGGCCAATGGCCATCCAGATAAGGTGACATATAAGTATGCTACATATGTAAGTGTGATTTATTAAAGTGATTGAGTCAGAATCTTGTTTTGGTCTGTTTGCTTGCCCCTGTGGCTAGTCCGGGAATCTAGAAAGCATATTCCTTCCCCTGCACTCTGCCTCCACCTCAGGAAAAAGAGAGCAGCATTATTTGTAAAGATACTGGAAAGTGGTTAAGCACTAAATTCCAGGGCCACAGAAGCTCTTAGTACAAGGCAAATCATCATCAAAGGAACATGTGAATTTTTACATTGGCCCCAACAGTCTCAGGCCAGGACTGTCCAATGTCTTGGGACATAGAAGCCTCTGGGACTCTTTTATAACAGTGTAATTCAGAGGGAGAGATATTTGAAAATAAGATGCACCTGAAATTTGAAATGGAATTCATTGGAATTTGAAAAATAAAGAACTGTGAAATATCCCACTCTGCCTTGAACAAAATCCATGGCTTTAATACTAGCCTCAAGGATGGCAGTGAATAAATGAAAATGTGCCCAGCGCTATTCCATATACTGCTGTGCAGTTACACCAGATTCTGTTTGTGTGAAACTTCCAGTTAAATCAACACACTCTTCCCCAGTAGAATAGATCACCTGGATATCATCCCATCCCACAATACTCAAGGAATGTCCTGCCAGCACCACCCTCTTCCTAACATTCTGGTGACTAGGATTAGTCACCTCTGCTGTGGAACACATGGAATAACAAAGGCTAAAAGGTTATCAGAGTGAGCCATGTTTCTGAGCTGACTGTCAGTGCTTTGAGGTCGGAGTGGGGGTGTGGGGATAGAATGACAGGGCTCTGGCCATTCCTGGCCGGCTGATAAGGGAGCCTGCTACATTGAACCCGGAAGGGCAGATGCCACCGTGATTGTTAGAGATCAAAGTAGTGTCAGTCACCACACTCTTGATAAAGTGGGCTTTTTTTTTTTTGAAAGAGAAAGCTTAAAAAAAAAAAGAAAAAGAAAAGATACTGAATATTTTCAGCTCAGAAGAGTGGAGTGACCTGTTTGCCATGAGTGGAGGAGTCCTTAATCTCCTTTCGAAGGCTCATGGAGGGTTTCTGGAAGTTCAAGGATTTCCTAACCTTGTGAACACAAGTTTGTATATCTTCGTCAGAGAAGTATAAATAAATTTATGACACAAAGGGTTTAAGAACCGTTGCAGTAGGGCAGGGGAAAACCACTCTCTCTCCAGGGTCCATGTCTTGGCTTCAAAGCCTGTGTTAGTCCTAGCACTGGTCCACAGTGTTTTGAGTGCTCATGTAGCAGTTGTACAGGTTGTCTTATTCCTCCTCAGATTGATTTCACATTCCTTCCATTGAGGAGTTCATAGGCCTATGTTGAATATTTCTACATTGACATGTATTTGATTCACAATATTCTGGATTTCAGGTGTACAGCATAATGATTCATACTTTTTAAAGATTGTACTCCATTTGTAGTTATAAAATATTGGCTATATTTAGAGTGCTGTATAATATTTCCTTGTAGCTTATTTATTTTTTACATACTATTTTCACCTCTTTATCCCCCTTTTTACCCCTTCCCGCCCCTCACCTTTGGTAACCAATAGTTTGTTCTCTCTGTGAGTCTATCTCTGTTTTGTTATATTCAGTAGTTTTATGTTATAGATTCCACATATAAGTTACAATATACATTATTTGTATTTCTCTGACTTATTTCACTTAGCATAATACCTTGTAAGTCCACCCATGTTGCTGCAAATGGCAAAATTTCGTTCTTTTTTATGACTGAATAGTATCCCATTGTATATATGTACCACATCTTCTTTATCCATTCATCTGTTGAAAGACACTTAAGTTGCTTCCATTTGAAGTTTTAAAATGATTTTTGATCATATATTCAAATAAAATGCATTAATTCAACTTAGAAAAGAAAAAAACCCCACAAATACATATATATGTGCTGTTCATGGACATATGATTGGCTTTAAAGCCAACAAAAGGATAGCTTGTTAATGTGCTACACTTTGTACAATATGTGTAGGAGGATAATTACTGTATAGAAAAAAAAAATAATATTTTTTTTATAAAATGAGAAAGTTGGCCAAAAAAGTCATGTACTTTTGTTCCCGTGGAAAGATGAGCTTAGATAGGATGTTTGCCTTGGTCAAATGTCAGACACGTCCAACTCACTGACATCACTATCACTTAGCCTTAATTGGATGTTAGTAATGGATCTCTGGGAGTTGGGAGGTCTGAGAATAATGGTGAACCATCTTCACTCTAGTGTGGGATTAAAATTTTTCAGCAAAGGAACTACAAAATAAACAGGCAAAAAAAAAAAAAATCCATTGAAGACATTCTTTTCCTAGAGTTTAAAAGGGTAAAGGGATTTTTCTCAGTCATTACATCCCTTATTCCTCCTTCCCACTTGTTCAGTGGAAGTAAACAGAACCATTAGATTTTTAAGCCGTACATTTACCAAGTATGGGAAAGTTTATGATATCATTAGCTTTGGACACCTGAGGCGAGAATGTTCTTCCTTTCTGCACAGAACTGTTGATTACAGAAGGGAATCTAATGTAACTCACTAGTAGCCAAATTATATAATTTAAGGCAGAAATGTTTTCTTTAGGAAGTCTTACTCTTGTTGCAAACAGAGACACAGAAATCCAATAAGGAACAAACGTCCAGTGGCTTTGGGGTATGTAATCTTTCAAGGCTGGCAGATTTGCTTGTGCTTGAAGACCAGCCTAACGGGCATAAAGGTCAATGTTCCCAGACAGCTGTAATTAACGGAGAGCAGTGCTTGTCTCGATCACATGGAGATAGTAGGGCTCTGCAGGGTTTCCTTTTATCCCATGTAATTTCATCTCTCTGTGTGGACAGTGTGTGTAAGCAGTATTTCTGTCCATGGCATTGATTCATTTAGAGACAAACTAAACATTTTTGGAAATGAGTTCCTGTAGTCTAGTCCTTCCCTGGTGGCTCAGATAGTAAAGAGTCTGCCCACAGTGCAGGAGACCCGGGTTCAATCGCCAGGTCAGGAAGATCCCCTGGAAAAGGAAATGGCAACCCACTCCAGTATTCTTGCCTGGAGAATCCCATGAACAGAGCAGCCTGGTGGGCTACAGTCCATGGGGTCACAAAGAGCTGGACCTACTGAACGACTAGCAAACACACACAAGTAAATTCCAACTGTGTCTTGAGTGAAATAACACAACATTCAGCAGCTCTGCCAGTGAACTTTTCTCTCTGATGAGTAGTTACATGTTTATTGTTACTTGAAGTAATTGGGTGAAGCTTATACAGACAGAAGAACAAGAAGAGAGGAAGAATTTATAATTTAGCATTGCAAACTCATTACTAGGCTAAAGAAGATACTAATGTAGCTCATTTATAAGCCCAATGATATGGCTTAATGAGTAATGAGTGAAATTTTCCATATTCTTTTTCTCCCCTATCTGAAGTATGTAGAGTTTGGTAAAGGCCAAATAATGTGGTTCAGTGGAAATGGTGTTGGATTGGAGCCTATGAGACTGGATTATCATCCCAATTCTGCCACTTGGTAGTTGAATGACCCTGAGAATTAATTGGATTTTGTTGGCTTCTGTTTGCCCATGACGAAAAGAGTTGGACTAGATGATCCCTAAAGTTTGTTCCAGCTATAAAATTCTAAGATTCTAATTAAAAGTAGCCAGTGAGATTTGCATGCAAACAAATCACAGCAAGAAAATGGACATTCTATTAGAGTTGTATTTGAAGATTACAGCATCAGAGAAGTTGTGCAGTAGCTAGTAGAATATTAATCCTTTGATTCTGAGTTCTTAGCAGAGTAAGAGTTAAACCAAAAGTTTAACAAAATGGTGTTTATAATAATTATAGTTTACAGTGACAGGAAACATCAGCACATATATATTGGACTATTCCTGGTTCTATAGTGAGAAGTAATTAATGTATTCTTTAATTCCAAGTTATTCTTCTCTTATGAATTGCCCCAGAACCTCTCAGGCTCACCTGTCTCCTAGGTCAGACTTTGAGAGCCTGAGACAGAGGTTCTTGCCAAGTAATTTATGATGGGAGTAACTTTGGGGTAAAATCTATAACGGAGTGAAGGAAGCAAAGTAAGAAAAACAGAAAAAGCAGGTCTGTTTTGTGAAGAACCCAGGCTGACCCATATTCTAATCAAGATTTTAAAATATCATTTAAATATATTTACATATTAAAGTCAATGTTCTCTATCAGTTTCTAAATTATCCATTCCAAGAAGAATATTCAACCTTCTGATTTCAAATCATAACCTAGAGTACTTCCTACTAGGGTTAGACACAAGCCTGGAAGAAAGAGAGGCACCTCATGCTTCCTCTGCTACTAATCAAACTCTGCCAAGAAATGTGAGCTTCCTCAAGCTGATTACAAGACCGCACTTTGTAGATATGAAGGAATAGATAGTAACCAGACACTTTTAATTAAGCTAAGAATGATTTGAGGTTTAATGCTAAAGCCTTTACATAATAATACACTGAAAATGGGCTTTTGAGGAGGAGTGTCTAAACTCAGTTTGCCCATTGGAGAATGAAATTTGTAAAAATTCAAAACAGGGAAAAAGTGACTCACAACTACTAAAATGTTTCACGGTTTTAGGGCTGTGAGGAGGAGACCAGATATCTCCTAGGAAGAATTATCTCTCAGTGCTGTTCTGTGTACTAGCATCTTGGCACCATCTGGAGGCCTGTCCCACAATCTTACTGATTCAAAAACATAAATTGTCAGCATGCCAGAAGTGAGTATACATCTCGGGAACAGATACATTGAATAAGCTCCCACAGCCAATGTAAAAGACCAGAATATCTGTGCATTTCTATGCACTGAAAGCCATCAGTGACAGAGCTAGAGGCCTCAGGACTCTACTTCTCTTTTCGTATAACATTAAGAAGCAGTGTGACAATCACAACGTTGCTTTGTGAGTCTAGAAGCAAAGCAAAGGCGCTGTAAAAAGAAGCTCTAGTTGACTTGCTTGATGCCCTGACCCATGGCCCCAAGGCTCACCTTTAAATGTGCCCTGTACTCACAGTGAATAGTGTCAGGTATACTGTGGATCACTCCCCACTTTAAATGCCTGCTTCTCTGCTTGAGGGCTTCTTTCATGCTTGGGAGTTTGCTCAGCCACAAGCTAGAGCAGCACAAAAGTGACGAGGAGTTAGTGCTGCCCTAGGGACAGCCTCCAACGGAGATTGAAAGGGAATCCAGGGATAATGTCCTGGGCTTTCTGTTCTGCTGTAGCTCAGTTCTGAGGGATACTCTGTACGGTTTCTTATAAGGTCCCCAGCAAGATTTGAAGCCTGTTATCCACATTGACCAACAGCAACATCTGATAATGTGCTTATTATTATACTCTTGTTTTTTCTCCCCTATAAAGGTTCCCAGCTGAAATACATGTGACCCAGTTCAATTTGGACTTCAGATAATAGTGAATAAATATACATACATATGTGTACATATGTGTATGCACATTCACATATATGTGCATACGATCTCTGTGGTGGTGGTCGTGGTGGTTTAGTTGTTAAGTCGTGTCCAATTCTTGCAACCCCGTGGACTGTAGCCTGCCAGGCTCCTCTATCCATGGAATTCTCCAGGCAAGAATACTGGAGTGGTTTGCCATTTCCTTCTCCAGGGGATCTTGCCGACCCAGGAATCGAACCTGGGTTTCCTGCATTGCAGGCAGATTCTTTACCAACTGAGCTATGAGCTAAGCCCTATGATCTCTGTATGTGTGTCTGTATTTATAAATCTAGACCCCTCTGTATCTCTGTCTAGATATACATATAGATAGATATTTAACTATCTCTCTTTCTGTAGGGGGGGTGTGGAATAGAGCAGTAATGATAAAACAGATGGGATAAAATGTTAACAATAGGTGAATCTAGGTGACGGATAATGAGTGCTCTTCAAATATCTTGTAGATTTTCTTAAAATTTGAAATTGCTTCCAAATACAAGTAGTGAGGAGTCTTCTAATGATTTAATAACCACTGATCTGTTCAGTTCAGTCTCTCATTTAGAAATGAGGAAATCAAGGCCCAGAAAACTTGCGCAAGGACCAATAGCCATGTTTGAAGGGTACTTAAAATATTCTGCTTTAGTACTGTTAAAAAACAAAATTTAACTGACTAAATTTTAAGTTCTAATTCACTTTATTCAATGATTTATGAATCAGACAGCATGTCATCAAGCAAGAAGAAAGAGACTTCTTAGAGTTTTGCAAAATGGAAGGATTTTATCATCAGAAAGAAGGTGGGGCGAAGAAGTTAAAGAGTAGATTATTTCAATTAAGGTTGCCTTTTTAAAAATAGTTCTTATTTTATTTATTTATTTTTGGCTGTGCCGTGTCTTTGCTGCAGCCTGGGCTTTTCTCTAGTTGTGGGGAGTGGGGGCTACTCTGTTGCGGTGTGCGGGCTTCTCATTGTGGTGACTTCTCTTGTGGAGCACGGGCTCTGGGGCATGCAGTCTTCAGTAGTGTGAAGCCTACATCACACAGGGTCAGTAGTTGCAGTTGCCTGACTCTAGAGGACAGGTTCAGTAGTTGTGGGACATGGGCTTCATTGCTCCATGGCATGTGGGGGGTCTTCCCAGACCAGGGTTGAACCTGTATCTCCTGCATTGGAAGGTTACCTTTTTTAGGGGAAAGGGAAGGGATCTTAGGCAGACTACCTCAGTAGTATTGGTTAGGAAATTCTAGACTGAGAGGTTAAAAATTCTACTCCTTAGAGAAACTGAAACTGCATTTAATTTAGGTATTATTAATAAATGTTACTGGGGCTTAGCATAAAGTGATTTAATTTGAGACCTGTTGTTTGTTTTTGACAGTTCCCCACCTTTTGATCAAATCAAGCTCTAACCCTAACTGAGAGATGGACCAAAATTAGAGGCATTTACTTCACTCTAGTTCTTGCAGCTTTTATTGATCCTAGGTGTTTGTTTTTTGCTGAATCCTTGTGGTAGTCACAGGTCATGACTTCAGGCTCAAAATAATTTAGTTGATCATTCTCTTCACTCCTTTTTTAAAGTTCCAGTCTTAGGGAGTCTTTCGCTTGCTGATTAGTGGCTGCAAACATGCATTTAAAGCATTTGAGAGAATACAAGACACCAGGGAGGTTATCATGATAACTAGAAACAGGATCAGTTCAGTTCAGTCACTCAGTCATGTCTGACTTTTTGCGACCCCGTGGACTGCAGCATGCCAGGCTTCCCTGTCCATCACCAACTCCAGGAGCTTGCTCAAACTCATGTCCATTGAGTTAGTGATGCCATCCAACCATCTCATCCTCTGTTGTCTCCTTCTCCTTCTGCCTTCAATCTTTCCCAGCATCAGGTTCTTTTCCAATGAGTCAGTTCTTCACATCAAGAGGCCAAAGTATTGGAGCTTCGGCTTCATCATCATTCCTTCCAATAATTATTCAGTATTCAGGACTGATTTCCTTTAGGATTGATTGGTTTGATCTCCTTGCAGTCCATGGGACTCTCAAGAGTCTTCTCTAACACCACAGTTCAAAAGCATCAATTCTTCAGCACTCAGCCTTTTTTATGGTCCAGCTTTCACATCTGTACATGACTATTGGAAAAACTATAGCTTTGACTAAGCGAACTTTTGTCAGCAAAGGGCTATTTCTGCTTTTCATTATGTTGTCTAGGTTGGTCATAGCTTTTCTTCCAAGGAGCAAGTGTCTTTTAATTTCATGGCTGCAGTCACCATCTGCAGTGATTTTGGAGCCCAAGAAAATAAAGTCTGTCAGTGTTTCCATTGTTGCCCCATCTATTTGCCATGAAGTGTTGGGACCAGATGCCATGATCTTAGTTTTCTGAATGTTGAGTTTTAAGCCAGCTTTTTCACTCTCCTCTTTCACTTTCATCAAGAGGCTCTTCAGTTCCTCTTTGCTTTCTGCCATGAGGGTGGTGTCACCTGCATTTCTGAGGTTATTGATACTTATCCTGGAAATCTTGATTTCAGCTTGTGCTTCATCCAGCCTGGCATTTTGCATGATGTACTCTGCATATAAGTTAAAAGAGCAGGGTGACAATATACAGCCTTGACATACTCCTTTCCCAATTTGGAACCAGTCCATTGTTCCATGTCTGGTTCTAACTGTTGCTTCTTGACCTGCATAAAGATTTCTCAGAAGGCAGGTAAGAAGGTCTAATATTCTCATCTCTTTAAGAATTTTCCACAGTTTGTTGTGATCCACACAGTCAGAGTCTTTAACATAGTGAATAAAGCATAAGTAGGTGCTTTTCTGGAACCCTCTTATTTTTTTGATGATCTAGCAGATGTTGGCAATTTGATCTGTGGTTCCTCTGCCTTTTCTAAAGTCAAGTTGGATATCTGGAAGTTCTCAATTCACATACTGTTGAAGCCTCACTTGGAGAATTTTGAGCATTACTTTGTTAGGGCATGAGATGAGTGCAATTGTGAGGTAGTTTGAACATTTGGCTTTGGAATGAAAACTGACCTTTTCCAGTCCTGTGGTCATTGTGGAGTTTTCCAAATTTTCTGGCATATTGAGTGCAGCACTTTCACAGCATATCTTTTAGGATTTGAAATAGCTCATTTGAAATTCCATCAACTCCAGTAGCTTTGTTCATAGTGATGCCTCTTAAGGCCCACTTGACTCTGGACTCTAGGATATCTGGCTCTAGGTGAGTGATCACACCATCATGGTTATCTGGGTCATTAAGATCTTTTCTGTATAGTTCTTCTGTGTATTCTTGCCACCTCTTCTTAATATCTTCAGGATAGTTTCATTGTTTGGAGTGTACTTCAGAGTCATGATCCCCAAGAACCAGACCAACTAAAGAAAGGTTCCTTTGAAAGAGTCACCCTTTTAAGACAAGTGACTTGCTCAGTGATCTTGTATAATGGAGTTTCAATGTCCACAGAAGTAGTAATCCAGATATAGCAAGTAGTGAGGGCCACAGCATAGATGATACCTCTGCCTAGCTAAATGATAATCCTGTTATCAAGAATAACTTTGGACAGAGAGTCTAAGGATATATATTGGACAGCTATTGTTTAGCAGCAGACTCTTCAATACTTTAAAGAGTTAGGGAGAGATTCCTGATCACAGCCTCACTTGTATTCACTTCTATTGAGAGAAGTAGAATTCTGCTAAATAAAGTATATCCTTAGTTCTGAATACTTCCTGGTATATCCTTCCTAACTCAACCATGCAAATTCAGGGGAATTGATCAATGAGCTGTTTCAGTTTGTTTGTGGTTAGTTAGGGGCACAGTTAGATAACCTAGAAAGCATTGCCCAGTTATGTGCCAACTATCTAGGATTCATAGAGTCAAGGAGAATGATAAGCACAAAAAGCAAAGATAAATCTTGTTGGGGTGCAAACCACTTCTACAAAGTTGACACTGTTGATGCATTTATTTACAAGGATTGTTGCATTTGCCTGTTCAAGCCAGGAGTCATTTAGATTTTTTCCTAGCCTGAAATAGAAAGTTTTTCTAAGTTCCAGAGGTTATCCCCGCTTTGTGGTGACCTCTGATGTGTGGGTAATGACATTGTCTTTCTAGGCCAATGCCAGAGTAAAGGGGGGGAAGAAAAGGCTTTATGTTTAGTTAAAATAAGAAGTCTTGATTTGGCATCTTGGGTGGAAGCAGTCTGCATCTATGTCAGCTACTTCTCTTCCTAATCAATTTGGTTTTGAGGTCTTCATCTTATATTCAGTTTCCTTTTTCACTGGGAGACACGTGCTAAAGGTTTAGGTCCCTAAAATTTGGTTGCCATCTGGGTTATGAGAAGAACTTGGTATAGTTTCCTTCAAGGAGATTCAAGGGGAGTCTTTGTACTCAGTGACTGCAGATCAAAAGGGTGGAAGTTAATTTGGAGAGTCAGATATTTGAGGAAACAAGAAGAATTCAAGATCTAGTCCCCTTTACAAGTTTATAACAACATCTCAGACAGTTAACAATACTAGATTCTAGTACCTACAAAGGTGAAAACATAATTTCCCCCTCTACAATTACCCTTATTCTTTTCCAAAGGTAACTACAGGAAAGTTAAAATGTTTGCATTAAAACTTGGCCTGATTATTTATGTAAATGCAGGAAGAATAGTGATTGGCTATATAAAACCTTTTAAGATTGCTTTGCTGGAGCATTGTAAACAAGGTGCTGGAGCCATTTTTTTCAAGGGGCTTTATTGGCTTCATAAAGTCAATTTTAGTTCCTCAAAACTGGCCATATCTGAATATGCATATCTCTCTCCAATATGACCTTCCAGTCAGATCTTTGGTAATATAACCAATGTTTCTCGTTGTGTCTTATTACAAAGAGGATATATTTTTATTGAATTTATACAAGTAATTATATTGCCATGAAGAAAGTACTCGAGTTCCCAAATTTTGATGGCATTAGGTAGGAAGAAAAGTTAAATGTTTCATCTTTGTTTATAAAGGTATACTTTATCAAATTGACTTAAAAATCATAGGTAGCTTAAGATAAGAGGTGTCTTTAATCTGGAAAAACAATATTAAAGGAGCCAGAAATGTTTCAGATAAAAAATCATAAAAATTATAATCATCCTCCTTACTTAATTCAGTATCATTTTATTAACTTTTGTTCTATTGAATCCAGGTTTTCCATTAGATCTAGAAATTCTTATCCAGTTCAGTTTTATGATCAAAAACCTGTACTGTGAAATTCTTTTCTGTGAGTTTCCTTGAAGATGAAGCACTGTTCTCAGAACCCTTTTGCAAAAGATCTGAGGAAAATAATAGCTTTCTGTAAATGACAAAAAGACTTTTAAAAATGTCCATTGTTAAAGAGTTGATGAGAGTTCATTGTAATGAAATTGACAAAATTTGGTTGTTTCTGTGATGTACAACATTTTAAAATAACTGGAATTATGACAATAACATCATACTAGGGCATATCAAACTTTAGGATTTTTAGGAACACACACACACACACACATATATATATATACAAATAGCATATTAAGAAGGCTTAGTATCACTTTTTATTTGATAGTGCTTTCCATGTAGTTTAATATATTAAATCAGCCTAGTTTAACATCTTTGTTTTTTTGAAGACAGAGAACAAAATCTTTTGAGATGTTCAAGGGACCATCTGGAAAATCCTGTTAGTTTGAGCTCAGAAAGACTTCATTTAAAATTTGATTTGTGGAAGTTTGTAAATATTATAAGAAGGTTAAAAAAAATCACAGCAAATAGAATCACAAATAATTATAAAATAATACTTATCTTTTGACAAGTATCAAAGTGACAATAAAATATTTCAAAGGCAAATACTAAAGGTTACTTAATTATGAGAAAAACTAATCAAAGACCAGATAAAGCACAGGAAATTATTTTGTAAAACACAAAGTCTTTGCTTTCTAGGCAGATATTACTTAAAAGGGAAAGAGAAACCTTTTACAATAGCCTATTATCAAGAGCAGACCAATAGTACAAAAACTATGTTCTTTAGCAGATGAAAGAATATAATTTTATATAAGTACATTACTGATATTAAAGCTTACTTGAAACATTTTTATATAATATAAATTCAATCTTAGCTAGCTTGATTACACAAGGTAAAATTTTCCCTGGCTTTCTTTCTTCCCGACTTTGTATTTAATTTGGCTTTCATTCTCTCCTTTTCCATTTAGAAATAACTTTTTTTTTTTTTTACTTTGGTAAAATTTACCTTCTTTTCCCTCCAACATACATTTAAATATCTTATACTTTTTATTTTAGCCAAATTCCCACATCCTACTCCTTTGCAAATGGAATTGTTTTCCTTCTTTATAATAATTTTAATTTCATGTATATACACATATTAATTTTAATTACATATATATGCAATTGTATATATGTATACACATATTAATAATATATAAATTAGAATTTTTAACCCTTAAAACCTTGGTTTCTAAGGTAGCATATGTGAGCAATTGTGAATTGTGTCTGTTACACCAGAATTCTTTAGATTTGCAAATTTATGAATTCATTTCTTTATTTCTAAAAATACTTGTTTCTTCATGGATCAGTCTTTCAATGAAGTACTAGATAAGTTTAGTAATATATCCAAAATATCTTTCATTTCTTTGTCATAAGAAACTAAAAGTAGATAAACCTACATTTAATAATTGTTTCACTATTTCATCTTATTTGGAAATAACCTAAATTTTCAATATATTTCCATCATTTAACTTAGCTTAGTAAAACTCCAGAGTTTCAAGTTACCTGAAAGATTTTGAAAGCTATTTATTAGTACACAAAACATATAATATAATTACTGCTAAAATGTTTATAAACTCCTAACTATTTATATCTATCTAAATAACTTATTCCCAACAATTGTGTTTAGATGACTCATGAAAACTTCATGTGCCATTAGGTAATATTAGCCATCATTCTAAGTTACTTTTTTGCTGAGAAATTTTGCAACAGAGATAATATGAATTTGGCTATTAAACCTAGGCAGAATAAAAGTTATTTGCATTATATTCAGTGTTTGTTGTAGTTCAGTTACTCAGTCATATCCAACTCTTTGCAACCCCATGGGCTGCAGTGCACCAGATTTCCCTGTCCTACACCATCTCCCGGAGTTTGCTCAGATTCATGTGTGTTGAGTTGATGGTGCCATCTAACCGTCTCATCCTCTGTTACCCTCTTCTCCTGCCTTCAGTGTTTCCCAGCATCAGGGTCTTTTACAATGAGTCAGCACTTTGAATCAGGTGGTCCAAGTATTGGAGCTTCAGCATCAGTCCTTCCAATGAATATTCAGGATTGATTTCCTTTGGGATTGACTGGTTTGATCTCCTTTCTGTTCAAGGGACTCTCAAGAGTCTTCTCCAGCACCACAGTTCAAAAGTATCAATTCTTCAGCACTCAGCCTTTTTTATGGTCCAACTCTCACATTCATACATGACTACTGGAAAAACCATAACTTTGACTATAAGACCTTTTGTCAGCAAAGGGCTGTCTCTGCCTTTCAGTACGTTGTCTAGATTGGTCATAGCTTTTCTTCCAAGGAGCAAGTGTCTTTTACTTTTGTGGCTGCAGTCATCATCTGCAGTGATTTTGTAGCCCAAGAAAATAAAGTCTTGCCAGTGTTTCCACTGTTTCCCCATTTTTTGCCATGAAGTGATGGGACCAGATGCCATGATCTTAGTTTTTTTGTATGTTGAGTTATAAGCCAGCTTTTTCACTCTCCTCTTTCACCTTCTTCTAGAGGCTCTTTCGTTCCTCTTTGCTTTCTGCCATTGGGTGGTGTCATCTGCATATTTGAGGTTATTGATATTTTTCCCAGCAATCTTGATTCCAGCTTGAGCTTCATCCAGCCTGGCATTTCACATGATGTATTCTGCATATAAATTAAATAAGCAGGGTAACAGTATATAGCCTTGACATACTCCTTTCCCAATTTGGAACCAGTCCATTGTTCCATCTCCAGTTCTAACTGTTACTTCTTGACCTGCATACAGGTTTCTCAGGAGGCAGGTAAGGTGGTCTGGTATCCCATCTCTAAGAATTTTCACAGTTTGATGTGATCCACACGAAGACTTTAGAATACTCAATGAAACAGAAATCATGTTTTTCTGGAATTCCCTTGCTTTTTCTATGATCCAACAGATGTTAGCAATTTGATCTCTGGTTTCTCTGCCTTTTCTGAATCCAGCTTATACATCTGGAATTCTTGGTTCACATACTTTTGAAGCCTAGCTTGAAGGATTTTGCATATTACTTTGCTACTATGTGAAATGAATGCAATTGTGCAGTAGTTTGAATGTTCTTTGGCATTGTCCTTCTTTGGGATTGGAATGAAAATTGACTTTTCAGTGGAAACTCTAAAGATGCATCTATTTTAATTAAACAATGAATTTAAACTAGCTTTAATGTAAAATATTTTCCTTGATCATGTGAACCTGAAAAACATTTAAGTTAGTTTCAGTTATATTTCTAAGAGTTTTTAGAATACTCAATATTCAATTTATACAAGTTTTTACTTTTTTTCTAAGCTGTTTGAATAGAGCTGTTTTACAGATTAATTTTAGCAATATCATCTGAGCACAGAAATTAATTGCACACCTACAACATACACATATAGACACACATGGACATAGGGAAGCAGAGACCTCATAGATTGTAGATTTTCCTAAAAATATTTGTGGAGAAGATTCATGATTTTTTAAATTCATTTCATTCAAATGACCTTTCCCCTTTTCAGCTTCCCTGGTAACTCAGGCGGTAAAGCGTCTGCCTGCAGTGCGGGAGACCCAGGTTCAATCTCTGCTTTGGGAAGATCCCCTGGAGATGGAAATGGCAACCCAGTTCAGTACTCTTGCCTAGAAAATCCCATGGGTTGAGTAACCTGGTAGACTACAGTCCATGGGATTGCAAAGAGTCGGACAAGATATGAACGACTTCACTTCACTCCCCTTTTCATTCTCCAAGTAAGAATTACCTCCCTAAAGTCTGTACTTTAAAGAGATGGTCTAAATGAAAATTAACATTGACATCTCAATAGAACAGGGAAAGAATGCAATTTCCTCCAAGAAGGGCTTTGGTTTCCAATATTTATAAGCCTTTTGAGATGAACAGAGGAGGTTTTGGGATTGGCAAAAAAGGATTAGTGGACTTTTTTTTTTTTTTAAATCACACCTCTGGTCTTGTATAAAGATATGGATTATAAAACAAGGATAGCTGTTTTTAATTCCTCAAAGAATTGTGTTGCTGTCTAAATGATCTCAAAAGACTGATACACCCATTCACCTATGTTGGATTGTTTTCCCTCCATCTGGGTACATTTCTCAAGGCTTTTGAGGACAATCCTTTTTCCAATGTCCCACTTGTTTACAATTAAGACATCTATCCCTTGATTAGTTTTTTTGTTTGTTTGTTTGTTTGTTTTATGGAAAAAACCCTAGGAGAGTATAATAGGGGAGACCTAGGTGTTGTTTCAGGTGCCTTTTAGCTTTAAGTTTTCATTAGTCTTTTGCAACAGACCTTTCAATGAAGCTACTTTGGAATCTTAAAATCTTTTAGAAGCTTTTAAATATCAAATAAAATAGGTAATCCCTTCTATTTGATATGGAAACACTGTTGAGTGTCCTTCTTACTTTGATGAACAGTCTTGTCTAATTGTAACATTCCACATAATGGCTGGACTTCCCTGGTGACTCAGTTAGTAAAGAATCTGCCTGCATTGTAGGAGTCCTGGGTTCAATCCCTGGATCAGGAAGATAGAAAAGGAAATGGCAACCCACTCCAGTATTCTTACCTAGGAAATCCCATGGACAGAGGAACCTTGGTAGGCTATAGTTCATGGGGTCACAAAGAGTCAAACATGACTTAGCAACTAAAAACCTCCACATAATGGCCTTTGTAATTCTGTGTTGTCTTTAGTAAGATTTTGCCTTTTGTAGAAATCTACAGCTTCTAGGACTATAGGTCTTAGACATAAAATAGACAGGTGTACCAGAGGGTGATGTGTGCCACTCTTCTTATATAAAGAAGCCCATTTCTTTTAGCTAGGATTTGAATTTCTTAGAGCCAAACTAATACCTAAGGGGGTTATGCCTTTGGGTTGGGAATTATACTGTGTTCTACAGTATACCTTGTTGAGTGAAAATTTTCTTGAAGTTGGCAAGCTCCCTATTTTCAATCTGACCATGTTTCAGGAAGGGCAAGTCCTTCCAGGGCCCAAGAGTGGGCTCTTTTCTAACACTCAGATGATTGTCCCAGGAGACGCACGTACTGACAAAGCAAAAGCCTTTATTGAGAAGGGGTGCCCAGACTGAGAGCAGTAGGTAATGGAACCCAGGAGAACTGCTCTGCCATGTGGCTCACAGTCTTAGGTTTTATGCAGATGGGGTTAATTTCCAGGTTGTCTCTGGCCAGTCATCTTGCTTGGCCCATGTTTGTCTTACTCAGCCTCCTTGGTGGCATGTGCATTTCTCAGTCAAGATGGATTCCAGTGAGGATTCTGGGAGGTTGGTAGAACATAAAGACTGTATCGCTTTCCTTCTTTTGGCCCCTCTCCAATTCTCCCAGTTACTTTTCTGTGGGAGCACCATATTCCTTATTGATGCCCCTTGTTGCATGCAAGTGGTTGTCATAGTGTCTGACTAAGGTGGGTGGTTTCGGCCAGTGGTTCCCTAACAATCATGACCAACTTATCCTATTAAGGGAGTCTTCCTGAGACAGTAAGAGCTCCAAAGCCTTTAAATTCTCTACTTGTGCCCACTAATTTTTGTGGTTTTTTGGCTCCTGAGCTGCCCATTAGCAATAGCCTAGACATGGTACAACTCAAGCTGAACCCATTCCCACCTCAAACCCTGTTTGGTATTTAACTTGAATCCAGTATGATCCCAACTGGTAACCGTGAACAATTCCTGTGGAACTTTGAACTGGGGCAAAGAATTGAATCAGCAGACCTCAACAAATGGGGAACTATAGCCCCCATCAGCAGTTTCTGGTGTGGAATCTGGAAACAGTATCAAAGGTTGGGACTTTCCATTTAAAAACTTGGAAATTGCTGTCTGAAAAGCTAGGGGCTTGATTCTACGTAGAACCATCCACTGGCTTAATTAGGCTCTGGGCAGAACTGCCTAGCTCAAGCTGCCTAGCCCTGTAAAGAAAAGCCAGTTAGATGAAGAGCTGGATACAAAAAGAGTAGGGTTCATAACCAAGGAAAACTTAGTCATGGCCCTAGTAAACAGGGAGAAAGACAGTGAAGTGAGATGAGGGTTCATGGGATACCGCCCCTGTGTTTCTCATTGTCTCTCAGTGCCATCAGAAACTCACTTTAGGTCCCACCACTGACACCAAAATTGTTAAAACAAAAACTTCAATTATGCAAACTTAAAGATCTGATTGATTCAACAATTCATGCATTGGGCAGCATCCTATCTAGTAAGTAGAAAGGTGTTCCCAGGGTTGTACAAAAGGAAAGGTTTTTTTTTTGTTTGTTTTGTTTTTATACCCAGAAAGAGGGTGGGCAAGAAAATTAAAGGAGTTGATTATTTCAGGTTATCTTCTTTTAGGGGAAGACAGGGAGTCTTATGCAGATTGCCTCACTAATGTTGATCAGGAATTTCCAGGCCAATTGATTTAAAATTTGATTCCTGAGAGAGGCTGAAACTGCAGCCAGGTTAGGTGTTAAATCTTGGTAGGGTCTAGCATAGGTGACTCCACTTTGGGCCTGTTATTTCTTTTTAACAGCATGAATATACCTTGCATTTCAAAATAAAATACTTTAATTTTATATGGTATATAAGTCATAACATCCACAATGCTGTTCCCCTTTATTCATGCAAATAACTAGAGTTAATTCTACGTTTTTAAACATATTGAACTTTATTTTGTTCAAAACCTTTAGACCCATTTGGATCTTCCTTATATTTTTCACTTCAAAAAAGTTTTTTTTCCCTGTTTCTGTTTTGCACTGATTATTTATTTTAGATAAATCAGAATTGTAATATAACTGTTGCAGGAAGGGGGACCCCTTCCAGGGCCCGAAACTGGGCTCTTGTCTAACACTCGGAAATGAATTGTCCGAGGAGACACATGTTGACAAAGCAGGAGATTTTATTGGGAAAGGGCACCCGGGTGGAGAGCAGGAGGGTAAGGGAACCCAGGAGAACTGCTCTGCCGCGTGGCTCGCGGTCTTGGGTTTTATGGTGATGGGATTCGTTTCCGGGTAGTCTTTGGCCAATCATTTTAGTTCAGAGTCTTTCCTGGTGGCGCACGCATCGCTCAGCCAAGGTGGATGCTAGCAAGAGGGATTCTGGGAAGTGGACGGACAGGTAGTGTCTCTTTTTAATCTTTCCTGAACTCTTCCGGCTGGTGGTGGCTTATTAGTTCCGTATTCCTTATCAGGATCTCCTGTCATAAAACAACTTATGCAAATGGTTACTATGGTGCCTGGCCAGGGTGGGCGGTTTCAGTCAGTGTGCTTCCCCTAACAACTCCCCCCTGAGAGACTTCACACTCAAGATGCTTCTTGGGAATTGGGGCGAAGGTCTCTTTCTTCTGTAACTTTTTCTTGCTGTGCCTGGGCGTAGGCCTGCCTAGTAGAGTAGAAGTCTCTCTCTACCTGATCTAAGTTGGGGTGTTTTATATCTGAAACCAGCTTTCACTCTTGTAATAACAGTGACTGAGTTTGAAACTGTCAGCGCCTCTCAGAGGTAAAATAGACAGGGGCCAAACAGGAGACCTAATAGGATGGTCATCACTGGTCCCCAGAAACAGGAGGCACCGCTGGGATGATTGGCGGGTGGTCAAGCAACAGAGCTGTGTTTTAAGAATCTTATGTTTAGTCTGAAGTTACCATCTTTCACCTGGGTGGGGGCTCTAGTTCTGTAGAAGAACTCAAAAGACATTGTTATGCATATATTTTTTTTGAGTCGGAACCAGGACCCGTCTCAAGGCTGTACCACCGTTTGATTGTTTCCCCTCTGTTTCTGTATTTTTTTTTTTTTCTCTGATTGGTAATTGTTTGAATCTACCCTTTGGAACTCAGGGAAGGTCAAGGAGGCTGAATAAAGCCTATATTTTACAGTTCAGTAGATCTGTACTCCAGAGTCGCCACCCCGCGGAGTCTTGTTTAGTTTTATTTAGGGAACAGGGCAACTATGACTGTGATAACTTTTTGTCAAAATGGGGCACAGGACCGCCTCAGCTTGGAGAAGAGACACTGAATTGGAAGTATTCCTGAGTTCTAAGTCCTAGATTTGAGCCTTGTATGATTAAAATCTCAATCCCTTGGTCTGCCATTTTGTTGTAACATACCCAGTTAGTAGTAGCTGGAGAAGGGATAACTGGAGTTTTAATAGACAAAGTAAATTTCTTTCTTTTAGGAGAATAGGCCTGAAATTCAGTCTGGACCTGGCACTTCAGGGAGACTTGTAGCCAGGTGGCCAGTTGCCTAGTTTTATAAAAAGTAAGGTAGAAGTTACTAGCTTCCAGCAGACACTTTTGAGAATGGTAGCATCTAAGCCTGACACGACTCAGAAAACTCCAGTGTTTAGCAATACAATGTCTAATCTGAAATTACACCCATAGTAACACCTGGTTATTTTTCAGGATGTCTGAACCATAGCTGAGTACTCTATTTTGACTTTTAATTTAAAAATTTTTTCTTTAATAGCCAAAGCAGATGGCACCATTAATGATGTCAGTGTTTCTCTAGGTATGAGAAGATGCAAGAATTGGGACTCATAAAATCTCTTGAAAAGATCTAACTATCTGAAGGCCTGTTCTGCCAGTTTTTCCCAGAGCACGGAGCGCCTCATTTCTGATCTTCACCCTGAACTCTTTTCAGGCCCGTTGAAAGTCAGCAGTTGCAGTGGCCATGATATAATCACTGTAGATGTAGATGGCAAGTGTCAATCTTCAGTTGGCAAAGCCCCTTTTTGCTCACAAACTTGACAATGACTTTGAGGGGGGCATTTCATGACCATTTTATCCCATGGTGCTCAGAATGTCTATTCTCAGGTTTGGCAAAGATTTTGTCGACCAGCCTCTCAATGTGCTGTTACTGGATTAGGCCATAAAACAGTATCTAAAATTTTCTGGACCACCTGTCTTACTAGCCTCTGGTCCAGGAAAACATTCCCTCTTGTTGCTTTTTCTCATATCTAGAGTTACACTGTCATCATCATCGATTTCATAAGGAACTATATATTATTTTATCAGAGGCCTCAGTCACACACTTGGCAGTGTAAGAAACAGCAATTTTGTAAAACAGGTGAAATACAAAGAACATAGCCAGCAGTATTAGTAAAGTCACGAGTAAGACTTAAGAGCTTCTATTAGATGTAGCCCAGTATATCCCAGGTCGTCTGACTTAGTCTACTCTGTACGAATCTTTATCTTTCAGGGAAATTATACATTGGCACCACCATCTATAAGGCACACAGCCCAGTTTTCTAGTGTTACTAGACTGGTTATCTTTAGTATGATTTAATTGTTTTTAACACAGAGACTTTAAACCTAAATTACCATAGCTTAGTGTTATCTACATAAATCTATCTCATAATTGTGGGAGACTTTTTTCTTTTGCTGAAACTTTTTGTGTTGCTCTGATTGAGCTTGAGGAATAGAAAAAGGCTCAAATTTATGGCCAGAGTCAGAGTAGGCATTATTAATTGGCCCAGTGAAGGGATCCCGTCTGGTAGTATCATAGTAACCTGAATATGACTATAATTTTTTTAAGTAAATTTTTTCAGGGCCAATCAGTTAGAGTCTTGTAGTAGAGAAATTTATCAAGGTAACCCGGAGCTAGACACAGATAATTGGTCACAAACCCAACAATCGGATTGATTTTTAAAACTAGCATAGTATCAGGCCTGTGATAGAAAAGCATTTGATTTATATGCAAAAGTCTAAGAAGTCAAGAAAACATTATAAATGATCATATGAATCAGGTCCAGCATCTTGGACAAGCTGTCTACCTCTGATGTTGTTGTCTTCTCATCCTGGTGTACTGTAGTTTTTCTCGTTTGAACATCATTTTAAGGTGAGATCAGGTCAGCTGTCTTCTCTATAGATTAATCCAGTGTAGGGGCCTTTGGAAGTGGGAATTAATCTAAGAGTTAATTTTCTTCAGTTTCATTGTGCAAGAGTTAGTTAAGAGTACCTGATAAAAAGTCCTTCCATCCACGTTGGAGACAGTCCCTTAAATTATGTCTTTTTCCAGTCCTGGTTGCAGGTCATGAGGCATCCAATTTTCATCCAAAGATAGATTATTGAGGTAAGCTTCAGAAACAAACTTAGGGTGTTCTTTAAGAATTTAATTAAATTTTGCATTAATATCACATAACAGCAAAGAACTATCTAAGAAATGAGTCTTACTACATGCAGACCTCTATGAACAAACTGGGATTTAACATTTTTTGAAATATTTTTTTTTCCAAAGTTACCCTCATTTTTATCAAATATAACCAAATTAAGGCTATTTTGTTTGCAAAATAGGTCTGTTTTCACTAATTTTGGTCTGATGATTTATATAACCATAATTGATTATAGACTTTTTATTTTGCTGAAACACCTATAGAATCTCAGACTGAACTTTTAATATAAAACAGGGCTGGGAAACTCACACCAAAGGCTTATCACAGATTTTGAATAACAAATCTAGGTGAACTCTTCTCTTTTTAAGGTCTCAAAAATTTCTTGAGATTTTTGTACCTGTTAGTGAGATAACCTTTTTAGCTCATTTGATAAACTTACTGGAAACTTAAGAGTTTTAAATTTCTGGAGGAGTTAGATAGAGAGAAAATATAATTGTTTTGTTTATAACGTAATTTTACCAAATTATTTTTATAATTAGTTTGAGAGGAATGTTTTTTTTACTCCCGGAAAACACAAGATTTAAACCTGTAATTTTTCAGATAGAAACCATAAAAATTATAAGCATATTCGCTGGTTCATTCAGTCCTTTGTTAACTTTTGTGAAGTCATCAGGTTTCTCATTAGAACACCAAGACATATCAAAATGTTAAGAACTTCATATAATTTTTAGGATATCTGTATTAGTAATTTTACCATACATTATAACATGAGCAGATTTTTTTGCTCATTTGATAATCTTTTTCATGTAATTTAACCAACCAAATAAACACAGTTTAATATCTCTCTTTGGGATGTTTCAGGGGCCCTCTGAAGCACCCCAAAGTTAGCTAGAGGTCAAAGGAACTTTAAAAGAATTCGATTTAGGAATTTTTATCGAAAAGATCAATTAAAAGCGTTTAGAACATTTGGTCAGATTTAGTCAATGTTGATGGCTGTATCATTTAACTTGTTGATATGTCACAATGCGCGTAAATATCAAGGCTCAAGGTCTAGTGAAAGTCAGCTCCGCCATCTTGGACCTAATTGGCTCTAAGCAGTTTTCTTACACCCATGTCATTCCTAACAAAATCTACTTATCTAACTAATTGTAATCCAATTTTAGAAAATCCTGATTATGCATAACTCTTTTTAGTATTTTTTTCATACTTTTTTACTGAAATCACTCTTCCTGCTTTCCTTTAGCAACCAAGAGCTAACTTTTATATTAGCATTTTATAGATTGATGAACATAAATACCAGTGATAAATTCTAAAACCCTTGCTTTCTTAAAACATTTTAGGATGGCATCAAACATTATTCATTTATGGTTCCAAATCTCTTTAGTTTTTCTGTAAAAGGAAGTCAGTGTTTAGTAGTAAATGTTTTAAAATCTTATTTCATTTGGAAATGACCTAATTATTTAATAGACTTCTAATACTTAGTTTAGCACAACCCTTAGAAATTTAAGTTACGCCAATCTGGGGAGACTATTGTAGACAGATATTCTTAAAGAATACAAACTCATATCTCATTTACATTTTTTAGAAGTTTCTTCACTCGAGGTAATTTCCTTGTTGACAAACTTGTAACAGATATAATATTTAACTTATATTAAACCTAGGTTTAATCTTTTTCTTGATGTTAATTACTCTAAGACATGTCTATATTAGATAGGTCAACAAACAAACATTAATATCAGATATTTAATACTGAATATTTCCCAGTTCACCTGAACCTGGAATTTATTGTTTAATTTAGAATTATTTGATTTGTAAGCGCTTACCTTTTTTTTTTTAAGCCAATTAAATAGAGCTCATTTACAAATTAACCTAAAAAATATTACCCAGAGACAAAAACATACCAAGACATATTTAGACAGACACACTGCAAGATTTAGCTTTATTTTCTAAGTTTGGTCATGAATTAGATATTACAATATAAAATTTAAATAACATTTTAAAAGGCTTTTTCTTTTTTCTCTCAGTCTCAGGAGTTAGAGATGGTCTAGATAAGTGTTCCTGAGAGCCCTGGTCTCAAGGCACAGGGAAAGAAAATCAAGTTTTAACAAAATGGCGGCAGGTCTAAATGGTGGCTAGACAAAGCAAAACGGCCGTCACAAATCACGACACAGAACAGAGTTAAAACGCACACATATAAACCTGGCAGTCCTCATCAGACACTCCCTTAAATACAAGAATGCAGTCTCTCAGAAAACCTTCTATAGAGACACAGAACTTGAGATGTCTTTAAAGATTTCAAAAGGAGGAAAGGAAGCCAGGTTGAAAGAAGGAGGAGGAGGAGGCGGGAAAGGGGGGCAAAAGGGGTGGCCTTACAGACGTCTCCTGCCACCTGCAGACACCCAGGCGTTACGGGACTTTTCCCTGGGCTTCCAGAGAAGGGAGGACTGGAACTCGGCCCTACCAGAAACAAGACCAGAATTCGAGTTCTCTGCCAAGAGGAGGTGATCAGTCTCCAATCCACAGCTCAGGCTGAGGCCCTTCGACCAGATTCCTGCGTCCAGGACCGGGGGACTAGAAAAACGGGAAGGATAGGAAGGGCTAAGGAGAGGAAAGAGAGAGGGAAGGGGAGGGAGGTCAATAAAATCTCTTATTCCTTACCGGTCGGGGCACTCTGGCCAGTTGTCCGCGTCAGGAGGAGACCAGGGACAAAAGGGTCCCAGTCGCGGCCGCTGGGTCTGGTCCATTGGCAGGCAAGCTGGCCCCTGAGTACCCCGAGTGGTCAGGATGTCAGTCTCAGCGAAGAAGATGTCCCTTCGTGGTCGCCATTTGTTGCAGGAAGGGGGACCCCTTCCAGGGCCCGAAACTGGGCTCTTGTCTAACACTCGGAAATGAATTGTCCGAGGAGACACATGTTGACAAAGCAAGAGATTTTATTGGGAAAGGGCACCCGGGTGGAGAGCAGGAGGGTAAGGGAACCCAGGAGAACTGCTCTGCCGCGTGGCTCGCAGTCTTGGGTTTTATGGTGATGGGATTCGTTTCCGGGTAGTCTTTGGCCAATCATTTTAGTTCAGAGTCTTTCCTGGTGGCGCACGCATCGCTCAGCCAAGGTGGATGCTAGCAAGAGGGATTCTGGGAAGTGGACGGACAGGTAGTGTCTCCTTTCAATCTTTCCTGAACTCTTCCGGCTGGTGGTGGCTTATTAGTTCCGTATTCCTTATCAGGATCTCCTGTCATAAAACAACTCATGCAAATGGTTACTATGGTGCCTGGCCAGGGTGGGCGGTTTCAGTCAGTGTGCTTCCCCTAACATAACCTTGCCTTAGGATATATTTATGTTCCTGGTAGAGGATAAGGGAGGACAGGAATTCTCTGTCTTCTGCAGCTGTTTGAAGGAGTAGGTGAAGAGAGGGTGGAAATGGGTAGGGTGGAGCCAGCCTTCCACTCTTCTTCAGAGTTTCTGTCTATGCTAAAGAGATTTGCTTTCTTTCCTTTCTGTTTTCTGTTTGCTTTTTAAAAATAGCTTTGAAGGAATGGAAAATTTCTGTGGTAGCTGATAGCAAATACAGAAAGGCTCATTTGCATATAGATGTTTCAGCTTGCAACTGCATAATCCCCTGAGAGAGGCCTTGTTTAAATGGGCAGGCAGGCTGGCACAAGGCTGCTGGGTTCCTAATGAAAACTAAATTGAAATTTGGGAAACATTTGCCTTGGAGGTGGCCAGGCTTTTTAGAATATCAATTTAAATCTGAAAGACACAGGTAGGCCCCTGCAAAATTGCCCCTCACTCTTTAAAACCCTAAGACAGGATAGAGAGAAAACAGAGAAAACAGCAAATGATTGGGTAAAACCAGAGTTAACCATGCACTTCTTAGAAATTCTGACTGAAGATTTCAAATCAGTGAGCAGGTGGGAAAGTGGGAAAGAGCAGAAAGTATGGAGGCACCGTCTATTCTGGAAAGGCCTTGGAAACAGAAAGGCCCTCCTCCAGGTGTGTGGGTGAGCCAAGACTTTTGAGACAACTGGTAATTCATTTATAGGCTAAAGACTTTTCCAATTGAATGTTCCCCCTGAACTTGACTGTGGGCTAAGCAGATAAGGACAACTCTGAAAACAAGATAATGTGGAAAGAAAAGAGATTACAAAAAGGTCAAAAGATTAGCTGGGGGATAAATGGAAGTCAGAGGAAAATAAGGGAAAAGGTTAGAAACTGATACCAGCCAAAGAAGATAAATCAAGTAAGCAAGTAGAGAAAGTGGACACAGGAGAAAAATAAGAAATAAGATCAGGGGAACTGACCACAGGATAGGAGAGGAACACAAAGATGATTAAAAATAGAAATGCAAGAAAACAAAAGAACTGAGAATGTGGATTAAAGAAATAAAAGCGTCAAACTGAATATCTCTGAGGCTTCTGTGCCTGAATCTAATGAGAACTGGATGTGTCAAAATTTTTCTGTGTTCCTTTCCCAGCAATAGTATTTCTTCATTGCTACCCAAAATATTCTTTTATAATAAGATAATAACCCACTTTTCTAACACATGTGCATGTACACAAGCACACAGTTGCATGCAAGCTCACTAGATGTAAAGCATATTTGTAATGAGGTACATCCTCCCCATGACAGAAAATGCGTGCCGTATAATATAAATCCCTATTTGCTGCCCCTGAGCTGAATCTCAAAGAAAACATCTATTATTTTACCAAGATCCAGTGAAGCAGGTTATCTCCTGGGAATGAGGAGAATTGTGAATTCTACCTAAGGTTGCTTACCGAGAATCACCTACCCATAAGGCTGCATCTGTTGCATGAAGGGAAGTAAAAGTGAGGAGCATACAAGTACAGCTTATTTATTCAGTAGCTACTCTGTCCCAGGCCGTTTCCTCTAATGGGACAGAGTAGTGTCACTGGGGTTAAAGGTTCATCCCTGTGCTCAAAAGGTACATGAGCTATGGGGCTTAAGTAGAAAAACATTTGATCTATCTTTCAATCCATCATTCATGGGTCCAAGACTTTAAAAAAGCAAACTAAATAAGCAAAACTCAAACAAGTACAGCATCTGCATATCTAAAGATAAATGTACTGTGTACTAACTATATGTCATCTATTATGCTAGCATGTATAGTCAATGTTTAATTCCCATAGCCAATATCCAAGCTAATTTTCTTAATTGAAGTATAGTTGATTTACAGTGTTTTAGGTGTACAGGAAAGTGCTTGCTTCAGTTATATATACATTTTTCATGTTATTTTCCATTATAGGTTATTACAAAATATTGAATATAGTTCCCTATGCTATACAGTAGGCCTTTGTTTTTTTTTTGTTTTTTTTTTTTTGTGTGTGTGTGTATTAGTCCCAGATTCCTAATTTACAGCCCCCACACTTCTTTGGTAACCGTAAGTTTGTTTTCTATGTCTGTGAGTCTGTTTCTATTTTGTAAATGCATTCATTTGTATCATAGTTTACATTCTATGTGTAAGTAATATCACATGATATTTGTCTGACTTATTTCACTTGGTGTGATAATCTCTAGGTCCATCTGTGTTGTTGCAGGTGGTATTATTTCACTTTTTTATGGCCAAGTAATATTCCTCTGTGAGTGTGCATGTGTGTGTGTGTGTGTGTGTGTGTGTGTGTGTGTGTGTTGTGTGTGGTTGTATGTGGGAATATACACATCTTCTTTATCTGTTCATCTATCAATGGACATTTAGGATGCTTCCATGTCTGAGCTATTGTAAATAGTGATGTGATGCACATTGCATGTATCTTTTTTAATTAGACTTTTCATCTTTTCTGGATAGATGTCCAGGAGTTGGATTGCTGGATCATATGGTAGCTTTATTTTTAGTTTTTTAAGGAACCTCCATACTATTCTCCATAGTGGCTGTAGTGGTATACATTCCCACTAATAGGGAAGGAGGGTTCCCTGTGTTCTACACGTTCTCCAGCATTTATTATTACAGACTTTGGATGATGGCCATTCTGACTGGTGAAAAGTGGTACCTTGTTGTAGTTTTGATTTGTATTTCTCTTATAGTTAGCAGTGTTGAGCATCTTTTCATGTACCTTCCATTTAGGTCTTCCGCCCATTTTTTGATTAGGTTGTTTGTTTTATTGATATTGAGCCCCACAGCCAATTTTTGAGGAAGGTATTTTTGTTAAACTCATTGTATATACATATGAAAAAACTGGAACTTAAAAATATTAAGTAACTTTACAAAGTCATATTTTTTTAAGTGAAAAATCTGAGACTAAACCAAAATATTTGATATGAAAACCCATGTGTTTTAAAAATATAATAGATATTCTTCAGAATTCAGGGTAGGTATCTTTAAAATGAAAACTAGTTAGTTCTTTATTATTTACCACAGTCCTAATTCTAGGAGAAATACTCAATTTTAGTTGTACTGACAACTCTGCTTGAAATTCATATGAACAATATCTACATCACATTCATAAAGTATTTTTTAAAAATAAATTTAATTGTGCAAGTTTATGGCTGCTGGTTGTAATACTGTTCAGAGAGTCAATTAGATTTTTCACTTAGGAGTTCTGGCAGAGTTGACATAGAAAATCGTTCTAATCAATATTGCAAGTTCAGTCCCTAACATCAAGCATTGTGTGGTTGAATGGTGCATGACTTCAGGATATTGTTAAAGGTTTTGTTTTTTTTTTTTTGCTTGTAAAGCTATTATTTAAATGTGACAAAATAGTCGCATTTTAGTTATACTTAGGAGATAAAAGGAAGGAAGGAAAACAGAGAGGACAGGAGGAAAGTAAATGAATCTTCTTGGATTAGAGGCTCCTTACCTTCTGTCTTACTAGTTTACTTGGTATACCTTCATCTTGTCCCTGACCCCAAGTGACTCTAAGCCAAGGCCAGATTTCTCCTCTGGCCAGAATTTCTTTTTAAGTGTTTATAGCTAAATTATGCAATTACAGGCAAGATAAAATTTATATAGAAAATTATATCCTCCAATAAAGAATAGATGCCAGCAGAAGAGAAACCCTTTCTCTTAGGCATTTTAATGACTATTGGATTAAAATCACTCATTACTCTCAGGCACACTGCATTTTGGTTGACCTTGTGGAATGTCTGTTTGATGGTTTTCAAAATCACTTATCCATGCAGTTTTGGCATCTCTGTGCTGTGTTAGCAATCTCCCTTTTGTATTAGATTTTACTTCAGTCATTTATGTAGGTTCTGAATTCCCCTCCTTATTTCCCATCAAAATTTGTACAAGTACAAAAGGGTAATTGCAGGTTCTGAAGTAATCTCAATATTTGAAAATATTTAACCTAAATTATCAATATACTTCTAGTAAGAGTGGAGAAGCTAAATACCAGTTACCTCCTTGAAGTTCCAGAATCACTGAGGCATTCTTTAATGTAATGATGAGAATCCTTAAGAAAAGTTGGGGAAATGTGTTAGTAAACCTATGGAATGTTTATTACCACTAGATGTGTTTAGTTTGGATTTTGCTTCTCCTTCTTATCAATGATTAAAAACAGCATCAGTGTCTGCTCAGAGATAAAAATTCGTGTGTCTTTAGATTTTCTATCCTTTTAAGTTATATCACATTATTTAAATATTCCTTAGGTGGTTGTTTCCTATTTGCCTAGTCATGTGCTTTGTATCCTTGTGCAGCCTCATGTAATCCTCACGGAAAATCTATGTTGTTCTATTGCTGTCATGTCAGACTCTTTGTGACCTCATGAGCTGCAGCACTCCAGGCTTCCCTGTCCTTCACTATCCCTCAGAGTTTGCTCAAAGTCATGTCCACTGGGTGGGCGATGCCATCCAACCATCTCATCCTCTGTCACCCCCTTCTCCTCTTGCCCTCAATCTTTTCCAGCATCAGAGTCTTTTCCAGTGGGTCGGCTCTTTGCATTAGGTGGCCAAATTTTTGGAACTTCAGCTTCAGCATGAAGCTTCCAATTAATATGCAGGGTTGATTTCCTTTACAATTGACTGATTTGACCTTGCTGTCTAAAAGACTCTCAAGAGTCTTCTCCAGCACCACAATTTGAAAGTACTAATTCTATAGTGCTAAGCCTTTTTTATGGTCCAATTCTCACATCCCTGGCTTCCCTTGTGGCTCAGATGGTGAAGAATCTGCCTGTGATGCGGGATACCAAGGTTCTATCCCTGGGTTTGGAAGATTCCCTGGCGAAGCGTATGGCAACCCACTCCAGTATTCTTGCCTGGAGAGTTCCATGGACAGAGGAGTCTGGCAAGCTACAATCCATAAGGTTGCAAAGAATCGGACATGACTGAGTGACTAACACACACACAACCCACACTCATATCCATACTTGACTACTGGAAAACCCATAGAAGACCTTTGTCAACAAAGTGCTGTCTCTGCTTCTTAATATGCTATCTAGATTTGTCATAGCTTTTCTCCCAAGGAGCACACATCTTTTAATTTTGTGGCTGTAGTCACTGTCACAGTGATTTTAGAGCCTAATATTCCCATTTTATAGATACACATACAAAGAAATGAATCGCTTGCCTGAGACCCCATGTCTAAGGAGTGGCAGACTGGGATATGGATATAGATCTGTCAGACTCTAAAGCTCTAAATATACACTCCCTACTCAGGGTTACACCAGAAACCAGCCATAGACATCTGATATCATAAAATTCATTTTCTCTTACTTTTAATGAAAATGCTCATCTTTGCTTGAGAACAAGAACCTAGTTCCAAGCCATGAGGTCTGGGTGGGATGGTCTCACTTCCTGATTCCTGGAGTAAGCACATGATGCAGGCCTGGCCAATCAGACTTTTGTGACCCTGGCCATTATGGTTGGACAGAGTGATACTTGG
This sequence comes from Muntiacus reevesi, assembly GCF_963930625.1. NCBI lineage: Eukaryota > Metazoa > Chordata > Mammalia > Artiodactyla > Cervidae > Muntiacus > Muntiacus reevesi. The sequence goes on along the minus strand of NC_089265.1, from coordinate 34,611,786 downwards.
GGTCACTATGTTGGCGGATATTACCTGAGAGGAAGCCAAGATCCTAAGAGGTGAGAAATGGAAAAAGCCCCAGGTCTAGCAATAACATTTGACCCCCTGCATGTAATCAGACCTTGGATCTTTAACTTATCAGTGTAAAAGCCAACATATGTCTTGTTACTTTTGTTTTCCTTAAATTAACTTGAATTGGAGTTCATTTTCAATTGAAAAAGGCCTGATGAAGGAATACAGATGCACCTCACTTGGCCATGAGGCAGTACAGCCGGGAGCCAGCAGGGAGCTCTCTGGAATCCCTTTCTGTGGTCTCTCGCAGTGGCCGACTCTGTCAAGGCACCGGTGGTGCTCCTTCTTTCAGTTTGGTGTTACAATCAATGGTGCTATTTTAAAGTTTACACCATGCTGGTTTTTTGTTTTGTTTTGTTTTCCTGTTAAAGTCCTTGAATAAATAAGATCTTTCTTCCTTTGGCTGTTTTATTTTGTTCTCATTACTGACAACTGGATCAGCAATTCAGATGGAGTCCAGGTCAAGGAGGTTTATAATGGTCACACCTAGGTTTATAATAATCACATCTAGAAGTTTGATAATGAGTAGCCAGGGAAGATGTTTTTTTAAGCATTTTGTTATAATTTCATGAAACAACCTATAAATTTCTGAAAGCTAGAATCATTGGATAATTAGTGGGTTATACTGTTACTTTAAATTTTGTTGATTCAAATGATCAAAAAATTCATGTTATATTCTTAAAAGGCAAAGATTTGCTTTAGAGGTCCAAATTCAGATCCCTCTGTCTTCTAGTATAGAAATATGCTCTTATAAATGATTATTAAAAATTAGACAACAAAAATTGAATCTTATCCCCTGGTCTGTAACTAATCTAAGGTACCAAAATCCCCAAACTGACTTGACTATATCGCATTTGTCAAAGTAAAAATTTTCTTCTGCATTTAAGCTCCTATTTGTCTGTCTGTCTGTCTGTCTATTGTTAAAAGAGTGACTTGCCTAACTTGCTACCTTACATTGCTAGGCTATGTAATCACATATTAGGACAATGGGTTCATAATCCATGAAAGCTTTTACAAGATGTTGCTGTGAATAGTGAACAAGACCTTTCAAAATTTACTAATTAGCCACCACACAAATGTTCGAATGGGACCTGATGTTCCCTGTCAGATACCTTGAGATGAAAGCCATCTCAGTCATAGTCAACATTCCCAGAATCTGACTAAATGCAATAAGGAGTGGGAAAAATTGTTTGTAAAGTAAAAAATGCTACACAAACACAAAGTATTTATCAGTAGATAATGTTGATAATCTAGAAAACATTGCCAAGAATTTTGGAATTAAAAAAAAAATGTATATCAAGGCATTCCAAGGATTCTGGGAAGCATATCGTGATAAGGGAAGAGTGAATTCTCCTTTTGAGAAAGATGATGCCTCTCGACCAAGTTTTATTAACCATAGCGATCTTATAGACAGGCTTGAGGAACATGTCCAAATAAGATAGTGAGGGTCAGAAGTAGGATTTGAAGTGATGTCTCTCTTATTCCTAAGGCTGAGTACTCAATGCTATACTACAGAAGTGAGACGTTAGTTCTCAAAAGCCAAACATCATAATTCTTCGTTTGCATCTTGACATTGCCACTTCTCATTATCATACTATCATTCTGATCAGAACCTAATGATATAACTCAACAAGGATTTGGTAGACACCCACAGAATAACTTGTAGGTAGAAAAACAGTAAATAAAGGATATTGCCCATGCCATTTTATATCTGACTCATGATTTTAACAGGTAGATATTTAAAAAGAAACTCCATGCAATTAAGAAAAAAAGCAAAAACCTAATTTGTAATACTTTTCAATTTCTTTTTTCCCTCAAATTTATTAAAGTATAATTGACAAATATATAGTATATTTAAAGTTTACAACATAGTGATTTGATGAATGCATACATTGTGAAAGGATTCCCACAATTAATTAATACATCTGTCACTCCACCTGTTTACTCTTTCGTTTTCATTTAATGTCCCCCGCTGTCTTTGGTGGGAACACTTAAGTTCTACTTAGCAAATGTTAAGTATACACACAGTAATGTCAAGTATAGTCTCCATGTTGTACATTAGATCTACAGACCTTATTCATCTTACAACTGAAAGTTTGTACCCTTTGACTAGCCTCTCTCTATTTTCTCTATCACCCACTCCATGGCAATACCATTCTACTTTATTTCTATGAGATATTTAGTTTTTTAATTTGCTTTTTGTTTGTTTTTGTATTCCACATATAAGTGATCAATTCAGTTCAGTTCAGTTCAGTCACACAGTCATGTCTGACTCTTTGCGACCCCATAAATCACAGCACTCCAGGCCTCCCTGTCCACCACCAACTCCCAGAGGTTACTCAAACTCATATCCATCGAGTCGGTGATGCCATCCAACCATCTCATCCTCTCTTGTTCTCTTCTCCTCCTGCCCCCAATCCCTCCCAGCATCAGGGTCTTTTCCAATGAGTCAACTCTTCACATGAGGGGGTCAAAGTATTGGAGTTTCAGCTTCAGCATCAGTCCTTCTAATGAACACCCAGGACTAATCTTTAGGATGGACTGGTTGGATCTCCCTGCAGTCCAAGGGACTCTCAAGAACTTCTTCAACACCACAGTTCAAAAGCATCAGTTTTTTGGCGTTCAGCTTTCTTCACAGTCCAACTCTCACATTGATACATGACCACTGGAAAACCCATAGCCTTGACCAGATGGACCTTTGTTGGCAATGTAATGTCTCTGCTTTTTAATATGCTGTCTAGGTTGGTCATAACTTTCCTTCCAAGGAGTAAGCGTCTTTTAATTTCATGGCTGCAGTCACCATTTGCAGTGATTTTGGAGCCCCCCAAAATAAAGTCTGACAATGTTTCCACTGTTTCCCCATCTATTCCCCATGAAGTGATGGGACCAGATGCCGTGGTGTTAGTTTTCTGAATGTTGAGCTTTAAGTCAGCTTTTTCACTTTCCTCTTTCACTTTCATCAAGAGCTTTTTAGTTCCTCTTCACTTTCTGCCATAAGGGTGGTGTCATCTGCATATCTGAGGTTATTGATATTTCTCCCAGCAATCTTGATTCCAGCTTGTGCTTCTTCCAGCCCAGCGTTTCTCATGATATACTCTGCATATAAGTTAAATAAGCAGGGTGACAATATACAGCCTTGACGTACTCATTTTCCTATTTGGAACCAGTCTGTTGGTCCATATCCAGTTCTAATTATTGCTTCCTGACCTGCATATAGGTTTCTCAAAAGGCAGGTCAGGTGGTCTGGTATGCCCATCTCTTTCAGAGTTCTCCACAGTTTGTTGTGATCCACACAAGTCAAAGGCTTTGGCATAGTCAATAAAGCAGAAAAAGATGTTTTTCTGGAACTCTCTTGCTCTTTCGATGATCCAGCAGATGTGGTTCCTCTGCCTTTTCTAAAACCAGCTTGAACATCTGGAAGTTCTCGGTTCCCGGATTGCTGAAGCCTGGCTTGGAGAATTTTGAGCATTACTTTACTAGCGTGTGAGATTAGTGCAATTGTGCGGTAGTTTGAGCATTCTTTACTGCTACTGCTAAGTCAGTTCAGTTGTGTCCGTCTCTGTGCGACCCCATCCCTGGGATTCTCCAGGCAAGAATACTGGAGTGGGTTGCCGTTTCCTTCTCCAATGCATAAAAGTGAAAAGTGAAACTGAAGTCTCTCAGTCATGTCTGACTCTTCACGACCCCATAGACTGCAGCCTACCAGGCTCTTCCGTCCTTGGGATTTTCCAGGCAAGAGTACTAGAGTGGGGTGCCATCGCCTTCTCTGAGCATCCTTTGGCCTTGCCTTTTTTGGGGATTGGAATAAAAACTGACCTTTTCCAATCCTGTGACCACTGCTGAGTTTTCCAAATTTCCTGGCATATTGAGTGCAGCACTTTCACAGCATCATCTTTCAGGATTTGAAATAACTCAACTGAAATTCCATCACTTCCACTAGCTTTGTTCATAGTGATGTTTTCTAAGGCCCACTTGACTTCACATTCAAGGATGACTGGCTCTAGGTGAGTGATCACACCATCATGGTTACCTGCGTCATGAAGATCTTTTTTGTACAGTTCTTCTGTGTATCTTGCCACCTCTTCTTAATATCTTCTGCTTCTGTTAGGTCCATACCATTTCTGTCCTTTATTGAGCCCATCTTTGCATGAAATGTTCACTTGGTATCTCTAATTTTCTTGAAGAGATCTCTAGTCTTTCCCATTCTGTTGTTTCCCTCTATTTCTTTGCATTGATTGCTGAAGAAGGCTTTCTTATCTCTCCTTGCTATTCTTTGGAACTCTGCATTCAAATTGGGATATCTTTCCTTTTCTCCTTTGCCTTTTGCTTCTCTTCTTTCAAAACTATTTATAAGGCCTCCTTAGACAATCATTCTGCCTTTTTGCATTTCTTTTCCATGGGGATAGTCTGGATCCCTGTCTCCTGTACAATGTCATGAACCTCCATCCATAGTTCATCAGGCACTCTGTCTATCACATATAAGTGATATCCTACTGTATATTTGTTTTCCTCTGTCTGTTTTATTTCACTTACCATAATGCCCTTCAGGTTGATTCATATTGTAAAAGGCAGAATTTCATTCTTTTGAAGACTGAATAATATTCCATTGTATGTGTGTATGTGCATAATATATGTGTGTGTGTATATACATATATATGTATATATATATATATGTATACATATATATATATATACAGAGAGAGAGAGAGAGAAAAGCGTCTGTTCTTATGTTAATACCATACTGTCTTGATTAATACCTTATAATATAATTTGAAATCAGGGAGTATGATGCCTCTTGCTTTGTTTTTCCTTCTAAAAATTTCTCTGACTCTTTGGGGTCTGCTATGGTCCCATACACATCTTAGGAGTTTTTGTCCTGTTTTTGTAAAAAATGCCATTGGAATTTTGAAAGAAATTGCATTGAATTTTTAGATTGCTTTGGATAGTGTGGACATTTAAACAGCATTCATTTTTCTAACCATGAACACGGAATATCTTTTCATTTATTTGTGTCTTCTTTCATCAGTGTTTTATAGTTTTCAGTGTATAGTTCTTTAACCTCCTTGGTTAAATTTTTCCTAAGTGTTTTATTCATTTTAGTATTATTGAATATGGATTTTTTTTTAATTTCTTTCTTTTTTTAAAGCTTCTTTTAAATTTGAAATTAGAAGCGATATTTTCCAGAAAGTTAAATTTTGGTGCTAGTTATATCCTTTTACTAATATGCTGCATCAATTATAATCAAGCTTGTATTTCACTTTTGGGAAAAGGAAATTATTTTGTCCTTACTTTTAAAAAAACATTTAATGAGATAACCTTGTATTTGATTTTTTTTTAAACTTTTCTTTTTGATAGCTTATTTTTTCATATATAAAAATGTAACTTAATTATGTATATTGATTTTATATCCTGAAAATTTACTGAATTCTTTTATTCTAAAGTTCTAACAGTTTTTTGGGTGACATCTTGAAGGTTTTCTAAATATATTATCTACAAATAGAGATAATTTTACTTTTCTTTCTGATTTAGTTATCTTCATTTCTTTTTCTTATCAAGTTGCTCTGACTAGGAGTTTCAATACTATGTTGAATAAATATGGTAAAAGTAGGCATCGTTGTATTATTTATGATCCAAAAGGAAAAGCTTTTCACTGTTAAGCATGATGTTAGCTGTGGGCTTGTCATATACTGTCTTTATTATTTTGAAGTACATTTTGTAATTTGTTGAAAATTTTATCATGAAAAGGTATTGAATTTTGTTGTATTCTTTTTCTGAGTCTTTTGATATAATCATATGACTTTTATGCTTGATTTTGCTAATGTAGTGTATATTGATTTAGCACTTTCTAGGTTCTGTAGTGTGAAAACTTCCACCATAGTAGATTTCAAGCTGTTAGCAGTTTATTGATTGGCTTACAAACTTCCTGAAACTTTGGTAGTCAGCTCTTGTGAATCAGTATGAGACTGCTGATCAACTCCAACTCATCCTAGAATGGAGCTTCTCTTAAAAAGTTGGGGTGGGGGGCAGTGCAGAGGCGGGGAGCAGAGAACCATCTGCCTTATTTGTGTGATATACTGTAACTTTAGATCAATCATCATGGATAGGTGTGTGGATAACTACAGTTACCTGTATTGGATCTTATGAACTCCACCTACCCAACTGGCTAATATGTGACTTTGTCTGCTTGGGCTGCTATAACAACAGCAGTGTAAACAACCAAACAAACAAAAAGCATAGACTAGGTGGCTTAAACAACAGAAATTTATTTCTATAGGCTGAGTCCTAAAGTTTCAAGATTAGGGTACTAGCATCTTTGGGTTCCAGTGCAGACAGCTGTCTTCTCACTATCCTCACAGATCAGAGATAGACCCTTTTTCTCCTGTTACTTCTTATAGGGCCACTAATCCCATTCATGAGGGCTCCATCCTCATGATCTAATTACCTTCTCTAGGCCTCATCTCTAAATACCATCACATTGAGCATTAGGCTTTTAACATGTGGATGTTGTTGGGACACAAGCAATCCATCCATAGAAATAGACCTTGAGAGTGACTGCTACATTGGACTCCCGTACTTGATACTGGTGAGAAACAGTTCCCTAAAAGGTCCAAAGAAGAGACATATGAATTGGATACACAAAATCCATGGGGTTATGTACAATCATAGAGAGAAAGACAAGATATACAGATATGTAATTATCAAGAATGTATAAGTATGACCGAACGGAAATGAATTTGAGTGAACTCCAGGAGACAATGAAGGGCAGGGAAGCCGGGTATGCTGCAGTCCATGGGGTCACAAAGAGTCAGACACAACTTGGCAACTGAACAATAAAACAACATCCTGAGTAGTCACAATAATTGCATAGAAGAATTGAGGGAGCTGGAATATTTCAAGAATCCATTTTTTTGGTTTAGAGAGCAAAAGGATACATTGGAGAAATTGCCTACCTGCATGATTAAGTTTTTAAAAACCTTGAATATGCCTTATTTTTAAAGATAAAGTGAACAAATAGACCCAGTGTTCTCTTTCTCACTAAAGTAATATTAGGAGAACATTTAAAACAGAAACATTAAATATATTGCTTGTTTTAGGACTGCTAAGGTTGTAAATATGAGTTTTTCAGTCAGCATAAACACAGGTGTATTTTAAATGCTTCAGTCCCGAGCAGTTCTGTCACTATAACCTCAACCTTTGATGCTATGTTTTGATCAATTTTTGGTTCCAAAAGGAACTTTCTTTTTTATTCTGTTATTCTGTATTCTGCTTCTTTATGCAGGATTTGACTGCCATGTTGCAAAAATACATTTCTCAAGCTTAAAAAATAACAACAAAACTCAACACCACACATTTGGCCCCATTGAACAGTTTCTTTCCTTACAATTAACAATTAATTCAAAGAGAGTTGAGATGTATGTTTCTTCCTCTATTCATCAAGGGAATTGTCAATTGAAAATGGAGGAAAATAGCAAATGAAGCTCATACAGTTCAGAAGCTCTTAGCAAAAAAAAAGAAAAGAAAAGAAAAGAAAAAGTCAGGAAGAGAAGAAACTCTTCAGGAGCCTTTACAACTTAGAATGCACTTTTAATTATACTGGTAAAGTTTCCAGTGTTTTCACGTATATCATAGCTCAAAGGATGAAAAGAACATTCTTAAACATTTTCTTTAAATATTTTTGTGTGTCAGTTTGGACTGCTCTGAAAAACTTTGCTGGCACCCAATGTTGAGAACAAGTAAGGATGTTCCTCACATTATTATTTATAAGAGAAAATAATTAGAAACATTTTAAATACACAAATATAGAGAATGTTTATGTATATTATGGTGTATCCACAAAATAAAAATTAGGCAGACATTTAAAATATTTCTGAAAAAAATGAAAATAATACTCCTATTTTAAGCAGGGGAAAAAGCATTTGACATTTTGATAATTTTTGACAAACATATACTTCTATGTAACAACATCTCCATTAAGATATATACAATATGTATACTATATGTACAATATATGAATGTTCATAATAGTTTTATTCTTATGTCCCTGTCTTTCACTATCTCCCAGAGTTTGCTCAAACCCATGTCCATTGAGTCGGTGATACCATCCAACCATCTCATCCTTTGTCGCCCCCTCTGCTCCTGCCCTCAATCTTTCCCATTATCAGGGTGTTTTCCGATGAGTCAGTTCTTCACATTAGGTGACTAAAGTATTGGAGCTTCACTTCAGCATCTGTCCTTCCAGTGAATATTCAGGGTTGATTTCCTTTTGGGTTGACTGATTTCATCTTCTTGCTGTCCAAGAGACTGTCAAGAGTCTTCTCCAGCTCCACAATTGGAAAGCATCAATTCTTTGGCACTCAGCTGTCTTTATGGACCAGCTGTCACATCCGTGTATGACTACTGGAAAAACCATAGCTATGACTATACAGACCTTTGTCATCAAAATGATATGTTTGCTGCTTAACATGCTGTTTAGATTTGCCATGGTTTTTCTTCCAAGGAACAACTGTCTTTTAATTCCATGCCTGCAGTCACCATTTGCAGTGATTTTGGAGCCCAAGAAAATAAAATCCATCACTATTTCCACTTTTTCTTCCATCTATTTGCCATGAAGTGATGAGACCAGATATCATGATCCTAGTTTTTTGAATGTCGAGTTTTAAGCCAGCTTTTTTACTCTCCTCTTTCACCCTAATCAAGAGGCTCTTATAAACTGTGCTTACAGTTTCCTAGCATTATAACACTTTTGCTTTGAATGATTTAATCTGAGAATGTCTTCTTGGTTAGTTTTGTTGGTATGCCTGTCCTTGTCCCTTCCTGATTTGGGCAGTCACTCCAGAGAAAAGTAATAAAATACCTGATATCTTTAAAAAGTGTCAGGTTCATTGACTAGTTAGAATGCTTTGATCATTCATTTTGTGAGGATCACAGAGTAGGGACTATTGATTACCTAGTGTTCTATGCCAACCTGCTTGTATGATGCAAAGATTACTTGAATAGCATTGACTGTGTCTCTGGAATACCAATGAAAATGGAGATGATTCTTCTGGGAGGCTGTCATTTGAAATAACATCAACTATAGATTATAGAAAAATAACCTAAAAAGCATGATAATGTTAATAATAAAATGATTTGGTACTTAAATATTTACAGAACACTTTTAGTCAAAATAACCTTTGGAATATAACAATCTGTGAAATTTTATAGTCACAGATTGTTGTATCTCCTTGTAGGAGATATAACATTATAGGAGAAGCATTATAGTCCTGTTTTCCAGATAAAGATACTGAGTTTTGGGAGAATCATCACAGACTGAAAATACAGAACTGCCATGCAAGTCCAGGATTCCTGAAGTATTACTTTTACTATTTGCCTCAATGAATTTTTAAAATGCCCTTTCATTTTATCTCCAGATTGTCATTCCTAGAAGCTTCCTCTTTTAGGTTGAATGAAGAGAAAAATGGTTTTTTTGTTTTCAGGCATTTGCTTATAATTGTAATTAATATTTTCACTGTGTCACTCTTAGTTTGAAGATTCAGGGAAATGAATTGTACTATACACTATTATAGCTTGCAAATATTTTTGGACTAGGGCCATCAAATTCACAAAATCTGAAGACTCCATTACATAAAGACAATGAAATTGGTTTGACTATGTTTTGCTTCCACTGGCAAAAATGTCAATATTCTAGATCCAACAGAAACTTGACTGATTTGTAACTGTGAATTATTAACAAAAGAGTAGGAATAGTGGGTAATGCAACCACACACATGGAGTCAACTTCAATGAGGGTATGTAAATCTAAGCATCTTCTGATTCAGATAGAGAAATAAATTCTCATTTCTGGCACTGCAACTTACTCAGGTTCTGTAATCAATCAATTTTAGGATACAGAGGGTTCCACAAAACCTTTCATTTCTCAGAAGAACAGTTTTGATTGTCAGATGAATCAGTGCCAAAAAGACATATTTTATCAAAACATTTGTTTTATAGATTTCATGTTTACATATTCAGAAACATGATTACTTTTCTCGTTGGCATGAACATTTCTTTCTCATTTAGAAAACAAAAGTTTTTATTTAGATGCCTCACAAGAAAGCAATTGAGAATATTTCAAAGAAGTTAAAGTAGTTGCTTCTACACTATCATATAGACTGAAATGCGGGACGCAATCTATAGTTTCAGTGCAATCCCTATCAAGCTAACAACGGTATTCTTCACAGAACTAGAACAAATAATTTCACAATTTGTATGGAAATACAAAAAACCTCGAATAGCCAAAGCAATCTTAAGAAAGAAGAATGGAACTGGAGGAATCAACCTGCCTGACTTCAGGCTCTACTACAAAGCCACAGTCATCAAGTCAGTATGGTACTGGCCCAAAGACAGAAATATAGATCAATGGAACAGAATAGAAAGCCCAGAGATAAATCCACGTACCTACGGACACCTTATCTTTGACAAGGGAGGCAAGAATATACAATGGAAAAAAGACAATCTCTTTAACAAGTGGTGCTGGGAAAACTGGTCAACCACTTGTAAAAGAATGAAACTAGAACACTTTCTAACACCATACACAAAAATAAACTCAAAATGGATTAAAGATCTAAATGTAAGACCAGAAACTATAAAACTCCTAGAGGAGAACATAGGCAAAACACTCTCCGACATAAATCACAGCAGGATCCTCTATGACCCACCTCCCAGAATATTGGAAATAAAAGCAAAAATAAACAAATGGGACCTAATGAAACTTAAAAGCTTTTGCACAACAAAGGAAACTATAAACAAGGTGAAAAGACAGCCTTCAGAATGGGAGAAAATAATAGCAAATGAAGAAACAGACAAAGGATTAATCTCAAAAATATACAAGCAACTCCTGAAGCTCAATTCCAGAAAAATAAATGACCCAATCAAAAAATGGGCCAAAGAACTAAACAGACATTTCTCCAAAGAAGACATACAGATGACTAACAAACACATGAAAAGATGCTCCACATCACTCATTATCAGAGAAATGAAAATCAAAACCTCAATGAGGTACCATTACACGCCAGTCAGGATGGCTGCTATCCAAAAGTCTACAAGCAATAAATGCTGGAGAGGGTGTGGAGAAAAGGGAACCCTCTTACACTGTTGGTGGGAATGCAAACTAGTACAGCCACTATGGAGAACAGTGTGGAGATTCCTTAAAAAACTGGAAATAGAACTGCCATATGACCCAGCAATACCACTTCTGGGCATACACACCAAGAAAAACAGATCTGAAAGAGACACGTGTACCCCAATATTCACTGCAGCACTGTTTATAATAGCCAGGTCATGGAAGCAACCTAGATGCCCATCAGCGACGAATGGATAAGGAAGCTGTGGTACATATACACCATGGAATATTACTCAACCTTTAAAAAGAATTCATTTGAATCAGTTCTAATGAGATGGATGAAACTGGAGCCCATTATACAGAGTGAAGTAAGCCAGAAAGATAAAGACCAATACAGTATACTAATGCATATATATGGAATTTAAGAAGATGGTAATGATAACCCTATATGCAAAACAGAAAAAGAGACACAGATGTACAGAACAGACTTTTGAACTCTGTGGGGGAAGGCGAGGGTGGGATGTTCTGAGAGAACAGCATTGAAACAAGTATACTATCAAGGGTGAAACAGATCACCAGCCCAGGTTGGATGCATGACATGGGTGCTCAGGGCTGGTGCACTGGGAAAACCCAGAGGGATGGGATGGGGAGGGAGGTGGGAGGGGGGATCGGGATGGGGAACACATGTAAATCCATGGCTGATTCATGTCAATGTATGGCAAAACCACTACAATATTGTAAAGTAATTAGCCTCCAATGAATAAAAATAAATGGAAAAAAAAAAGTTAGAGAAAAAAAAGAGTCAAATGCAGGGATGTAGCAGTACTATTAGCAGAGTGATAACTCTGCTAACAGAGTTATGTTACCTAACCCAACTTATCTAGGTTTATGATTTTAATTAACTAATATTGCTATTTTCAAAAGTAATAACAAATCAAAGTTGCCAAAATTGCTTGATGAGAAGGAAATACTTTATAAATCCTTTCTAGACATGGAACAATGGACTGGTTCCAAATTGGGAAAGGATTGCATCAAGTTGTATATTGTCACCTTACTTATTATATGCAGAATACATCATAACAAATGCCAAACTGGATGAAGCACAAGCCGGAATCAAGATTGCCTGGAGAAATATCAATAACCTCAGATTTGCAGATGACACCCCCATTATGACAGAAAGTGAAAAGGAACTAAACAGCCTCTTGATGCAAGTGAAAGAGGAGAGTGAAAAAGCTGGCTTAACTTTTAAACAAACTAAGATCATGGCATCTGGTCCATCACTTCATGGCAAATAGATGGGGAAACAATGGAAATAGTTTCTTTTCTTGGGCTCCAAAATCACTGCAGATGGTAACTGCAGCCATGAAATTAAAAGACACTTGCTCCTTGGAAAAAAAAACTATGACAAACCCAGGCAGTGTTATTAAAAAGTAGAGACATTACTTTGCCAACAAAGGGCTGCCTAGTCAAAGCTATGTTTTTTCCAATAATCATGTATGGATATTGAGAGTTACACCATAAAGAAAGCTGAGCACCAAAGAATTGATGCTTTTGAACCGTGCTGTTGGAGAAGACTCTTGAGAGTCCCTTGGACTGCGAGGAGATCAAATCAGTCCTTCCTAAAGGAAATTGGTCCTGAATATTCATTGGAAGGACTGATGATGCTGAAACTGAAACTCCAATATTTTGACCACCTGATGTGAAGAACTGACTCATTTGAAAAGACCCTGATGCTGGGAAAGATTGAAGGCAGGAGGAGAAGGGGACAACAGAGGATGAGATGGTTGGATGGCATCACTGACATGATGGACATGAATTTGAGCAGGCTCTGGGAGTTGGTGATGGACAGGGAAGCCTGGTGTGCTACAAAAGTCAAACAAAAGTCAAGCCTGGTCACAAACGTCAAACATGACTGAGGGACTGAACTGAACTGGTGGGTTCATATTTTTGCGCCTGAAATTTCACTGAGCGAATGTTCATAAGAAAAAAGTGCAGTCACTCAGTGTGTCCGACTCTGTGACCCCATGGACTATAGCCTATGAGGTTCCTCTGTCTATGGAATCTTCCAGTCAAGAGTACTGGAGTGAGTTGCCATTGCCTTCTCCATTTTTCTTATCTTTGTGAAATACGGTTTAAAAATCATCCATAGGAAAATTTAAAATTTCATGAGGGATGATGGTTTAGGACCCTTTATATATCTTCCAGAATGTTCTTCTTTAGACCAATTATTCAGTAAGCATTCATGTTTGAAAATAATTATAAACCCTGAGAATTAATGTGCCTAAAAAGAAAGAACTTGATTGAACAAAGTGTAAAACACAGTAGACTCCAAGGAGGAAGGTTGTTTGCAATGTAGTTGCTCTGAGTTCTGAAATAATTTTTTGCCCCTCAATTTTTTTATTATATGTAGAGGTAAGTTCTGTCAATCACATTAACTCCTTCTTTTACTTTTAGTTTCAGATTTTCTTAGTGACTCAAATATATTTTAGTTGCTTAGGGTGACATTTATCTAATAAATGCTTTCTTCTTCCTTCCTGCATTGTTACCATTTTGTAAAACTGGAGTAAGAGGAAAAAGAATGCACACTCTGGAACAAGAAAAGAGCCTGGTTATCAGAAAGTATTAGAAAGTATGATAATGCAGAATTTGCTCATTCATTCAACTGTACCTGATACTTAAAATTATTATTCAAATACTGATTTTTTGCAAATGACAAGATCTGGCTTGGCTTAATTCTTAAAATTATTAGTTAGAAATATGCTGTTTGTAGGCTGACACTGTCAAAGTCTGTTTATTGCTATTTTCAGAACATTCTCTGGTACAGTGGAATGTATTGGATGAATATCCAGTTAGCCAAGAAAATCGATCCCTTTGTGCATGCTCAAATGTGTGTCCGACTCTTTGCAACCCCATGGACTTGTCGCCCCCTGGACTCCCCTGTTCATGGAATTCTCCAGGCCAGAATACTGGAGTGAGTTCCCATTTCCTGTTCCAAGGAATATTCCTGACCCAGGGCTTGAAACTGGGTCTCTTGCATCTCCTGCATTGGCAAGTGGATTTTTCACCTTTGATGCCACCTTCAAAGCCCATAGATCCATTTGTACCTGCACACATAATCATCATAGTCATATTTTATCTTATGTATGATGTTATTTAAGCAAAGCAGAGAACCTCTCCACCCAACACCCTCTTCTCTAAGCTTAAAAGAGCACCAAATCACTGTAAAAATGGGCTACTTTCATACAAGTGAGCTGATAAGTTCCTCAGATCCAAAGGCCATTTGTGGGGGGGGTGGGATGGAGAACAGGAGGTCCTGTTCAAGACATGTACATTTTGATTGCTTCCTACTATTCTCTCATAGAACAGGCCTGTCCTCTCTTCCTGTCCACATCTTTGGACTTCTAAGAGAGAGTGTGTAGCTCAGTTACTAAGAACCAAGGTCTGGATTTAGAAAGGCCTGGGTTTCATTAATTCTCAGGTCCTGCTACTTACTAAATGCATTAGTTTGGATATGTTACTTAATTGTCTTAGCTTTAATGCCCTAATATGTAAAATGAGAATAATAATAGTACCTGCCTTACTGTATTATTGTGATTAAGCAATTAGTAAGGCACCAATCCTCAATATGCTCAAAATGTTTATTACTAATATTAAAACCTGTATAGCTCAGCATAAAATAATACAGAAATGAAATCTTTATTTGCCTTTTATATTCTCAATGGTAAATAAATATACATATATACTGGTTTATATATGTCTACATATGCACACATATACATATACGTATCCTTTTTAAAGTGGAGTTACTTTATTCTTTATCGTTGCTTCTAACAAATGATAATTGCAGTGAAATTTAAATAATACAGAGAAAGTAATTTATATAATGTCTGTACAGAGACTAGAGATAGATGAGAAAATAGTTCTCATCATCACAGAGGAGATTGAGTGAGGCCTCTGGACTCCGTTTTCTTTCTGTAGCAATCACTTCACAAATGAAAGGGGCCTCTGGGAACCTGCACTGTGAGAATCGGACAAATACACACCAAAGAGTGCAGAGGCTCTTTTATTATAATAAAGTGTAAGTGCTATTTGAGTAAGGGACATTCTGCCAGACCCCATTTTCTCATGATGACATAGTCTTTCACAACATTGTTTGAGGATTATTGTTTTAAGTCTCCGTGGAATACTCTGCCAAGTCTATGGCATGTGGATTAACAAGAAAACTCTGGATTAAATAGCTCTCAAAGGATCATTTGGTAGGATCCTGGACAATATCAGAACTTCTAAAATATTGTCATCAAAGATTTCACTAGCTAAAATTCAAGGGACTTCCCCCCCCCCCCCACCAAAGCTTTTGTGATGTATTGTTATTTTTTCTGTTTCTTATTCAGATATGAGTTTGCACCTCCCCCCCCCACCCCCATCCATTGCATATTGAGAAATCTCCAGAGGTGGAGTGCAGAAACTATTCACAAAAAGTCTGGGGAGAGGACTTATTCCTTTAATCATGTACCACAAGTGGCTCCGTAAATTGTAAAGAAAAGGCTAGTCTCCCTGCTTCTCCTCTGCTATCTACACAAAGAGCCTATGGTTTAGTAGAGGGAGAACTCAGTGTCATGAACATTTCATTTTTCAGTATGTGAAGATTTGCTGTAGAGGAGTGGTGGGATTTAAGTTGAAGTGGGAAAATTCCTCACATGAGAGTGAAACCACAGCAGTGTGTATATTGCACGTTCTGGATATTCAATGAATATATATTGAATGGAAGTGAAGTGAAGTGAAAGTTGTTCAATCGTGTTCAACTCTTTGTGACCCCATGAACTGTCCATGGAATTCTCTAGGCCAGAATACTGGAGTGAGTAGCCTTTCCCTTCTCTAGGGGATCCTCCCAATCCAGGGATCAAACCCAGGTCTCCCGCATTGTAGACGAATTCTTTACAAGCTGAGCCACAAAGGAAGCCCAAGAATACTGGAGTGGGTAGCCTATCCCTTCTGCAGTGGATCGTCCCAACCCAGGAATTGAACCTGGGTCTCCTGCATTGCAGGCAGATTCTTTTTACCAATTGAGCTATCAGGGAAGCCCTATTTATTGAATATACTAATGAATAACAAATGATCTATAGATTCTTACCTCAGCTTTTCTCTTGAGTCCTAGGTTCCTTATCTGTATGGAGTTTAGACCAGGTCAGAGATATACACAGTTTTTTGTTTTGTTTTGTTTTGTGTGAGAAGATTCTCTGCTCCTATCCCACATGTTGACAGATGAAAGAATGATGATTGGTTAAGCCACTAGCCCCCCACCAGGATGTATTCAAATCTGGCACCAAATACTCAATCTTTATAATACAGTGGTATTCCTCTGTATTCAGACAGGAGCCTAGTCAGTTGTTAGAAAGACAATGACTGTCGGGAAGAAGGAAGAAAGGAAAGAGAGAGCTTGATTTTTTCTCCCCAGGGAAAATATCTTTGAGGAGCCAGGCAGTGTGTAGGGCCTTAGTCCAGAGTGTTGTGACTCTGCAAAGGACTGAAGTCCCAGTGGGAAGCTGAGGCAGAAGGCCAGACCATGTGGACCAGGCCCAGAATACAGAGGAAAGGAGAGGATTACCATTTGGTCAGGCCCCAGGTACCCAGAACTCACACCAGGCATACCAGATTCTGAATTTATGGCTAAACAGCTATTTTCGGACCCCTCCTGCTAGTAAAGCCAGGATTCCTCACAAAATGCCTGCTTTGGTTCAGGAAGTAGGTGAGATTTTCTGCAGGTGGAAAAGCACAGCTGAAAAGGGAGAGGGGAAATGGCTTTGACAGACTCGAAACAGCATCCTTTCTATGGTGCTGATCTGAAGTGCTCTTTTAGCAAAGTCCATCTGAGAGCAGTTGCATGGCCAGAGAGTTGGCAGGGAAATGAAACAGTATTTTCTTTAGTCTGGATAACAGCACAGGCCATACTGAGACTTGCAAAATCACCTGCCAGGGTTTATGTCAATGTGTCCCCCTCCTTAAAAAAGCAAAGGAGAAGAAAAAATGTAGAATGCAGGGTTTTGTGTGTGTGTGTGTGTGTGTGTTTTAATAGTATTTCTGATCCAAGATATGTCCACAGTGTTTGGAAGGATGACCAAGTGGCAGGCTGTTACAGCAAATCATATATTAGTTTAGTAGAGTCTGAAATATAGCTGGATTCAGTTGGATAAGGTACAACAAATTAATAAACGTGTAGGAGTAAAATTAAATGTTAAACCTTAACATTGACTTCTATCATTGTACAATAGTGTGACTTTAACTCTCAACCACAATAAAGAGCCCACAATTCAGATGCAGCTGGGAAGATTTTTCCATTGTGTAAGGACAGTTGAGGTGCAAGACTAGTCATCTTTTGGTTTAGCTCATATCTTAGGCATCTATATCCCAGGGCCTTGGGTTACGTGTGGCTGATGAGGACACCCCCAGTAAGGCCCTTGGGGACCTTTCTCAAGCTGGGAAGCTACTTTAATAGAGCCAGTGAATATAGCTATGAGGATGTCTTCAAGTTTTGTTATGTATCTGATTCCCAACTATGGCTTGAAGATGTGCCTAGTAGGGGAAACCTCATATACTCAGGCTAACTTTGGGAGGGAAAGGGTTAAGGCAAGAGGGAGATAGGGGTCCTTTTAGTCGTTTTTGTCTTTTGTAGTGCCCTCTAAGGTATTGGGGCATAGGTGGCAGGAGGCTAGCAGTGTAGACACCTGAGTCCAGAATGGGGCTAATCAGGTACCCCTGCATTCTTCCTCTCTGTATCAGTCATGCTGACAAGGTACTACCAACTGGGTGGTTTCAACCATGTGTATTTATTTTCTCACAATTCAGGAGGCTGGAAATCCGAGATAAAGGTGCTGGCAGATTCAGTTCCTGGTGAGAGGTCTTTTCCTGGCTTGCAGACAGCTGTCTTCTCGCTGTGTCCTTATGTGACTTTTCCAACCTGTGCATATGGAGAAGGAGATCTGGTGTCTCTTCTGTTCATAAGGACACCAGCCCCGCCAATTACCTCTTAAAGGCCCTATCTTCAAATACAGTCATGTTGGGTGTTGGAGCTTCTACATACTTCTTTGGAGGGACACAGTTTAGTCTGTAACACTCTCTGAATGATAGATACTGTTTTTGCAGAGGTGAGAGATGACATCTGAGGAAAACTATAACTGAATTCCAAAGAAGTAAGTCCACAAATGGCATTTTGGGGGCAAAATATAGCAATGACTTATGTGTATGTTTATATTTTACTCAAAGCTCTATTATACAGGTCTTTAAAATTTTATTTTTATGACAACCATATAAGGTAAATTGGACAAAAAATACTGTCCCTGCTTGCCAGACAAGAAACCTTTGGGGATGATAGGGAGGGTATAAAGTGACTTGCCTAAGTAGGTCTGAGAGCTCACAGGAGCTGGGGTCTTCATACAGACCCTGCCATATACATTCCATGGCCTTGTCTTCAATACTTGTCTTTCCTTTGCAAGCTACCAACAAAGCATTTGTCAGATATCCCACAATGATGCAACAGGACAAATATCTCTATAAATCCCAGAGACCAGCAGCTATTTAAAATAAGTGATTCAACCCAAAAGGTTGAAGTTCTGTAAGTTATTTCATTCTTGGTGTAATTTAATTCTCAACATGTTTTCTGGGCACAATTCCTCAAGTAAATGGAAAAAATATACCTCTGGAGAAAGATAAAAACTTTAATGTGAGATCTATTGTATTTTTTTTCCAATAAAAATGAGCAAGGTTCAGTCAGAAAGAGAAAAAAATGAGCACCTGGGGTGAGGTGGGAAGGTTGTGGTTTTTGTCTTTTCTTTGACCACATGGCTTTCGGGATCTTAGTTCCCCTCCAGCAGAAAGCGGAAGGTGTCCAGTGGTTAGGGCTCTGCAATTTCATTGCTAAAGGTCCAACTTTGATCCCTGGTCAGGGAACTAAGATTCCACAAGCCACATGGTAAGAAAAAAAGAAAAAGCCGACTTAAAACTCAATATTAAAATGAAGATCATGGCATCCAGTCCCATCACTTCGTGGCAAATAGGGGAGAAGGTGGAAGCAGTGGAAGATTTCTTCTTCTTGGGCCCTAAAATCACTGGAGATGGTGACTGCAGCCATAAAGTTAGAAGATGATTACTTCTTGGCAGGAAAGCTATGATAAACCTAGACAGTGCTGTCAAAAGCAAAGACATCACTTTGCTGACAAAGGCCCATATAGTCAAGGCTATGGTCTTTCCAGTAGTCATGTACAGATGTGAGAGCTGGACCATAAAGAAGGCAGAATGCCAAAGAACTGATGCTTTCGAACTGTGGTGCTGGAGAAGACTCTTGAGAGTCCCTTGGACTGTGAGGAGATCAAACGAGTCAATCCTAAAGGAAATCAACCCTAAATACTCATTGGAAGGACTGATGCTGAAGCTGAAGCTCCAATACTTTGGTCACCTGATGAAAAAAGCCTCATCATTGGAAAAGACCCTGATACTGAGAGAGATTGAAGGCAGGAGGTGAAAGGAGCAACAGAAGATGAGATGGTTGGATGGCATCACCGAGTCAGTCGACATGAACTTGGCCAACTCCAGGAGATAATGAAGGACAGAGAAGCCTGGCATGCTGTACTCCAAGGGGTTGCAAAGTGTTGGATACAACTGAGCAACTGAACAACAACAAACCACTGAACTTCCAGGGAATTCCCAGGAAGGTAACATATATGGAGTTTTTAGATGATTGCTATCCCATCAGGACTGATGCCAATAGGATATGGTTGGGGATATTCCTGAGGAGAAGGTGCAGCCTCATCTCTCAGAGATTCAGCAGCCTCTCTGTATCTCCCATGCAGATGTATGAGAGATGCATCTGTGGGAACAGCTGCTTTCAGAGTTTTTTCCTAAGCTCAGATCAATACCATTGCTATATCCTTCTTCCTTTCCTCCTGTTTCCTTCTTTGATCATTGAGTAGTACTTGGAGATGAGGGTATGGACTCTGGAAAACAGAAAATGAGAAAGATAAACCAGTGGTTCTCTAGATACTTATGACAAGGGGTTTTTTCTTGTTTCCAGATCCTATATCATAGCCCTACACATTATGCCCTGTAAGAATGGGTTGGACTGTGCAATAGATTCCTATTCCCTTTCCTTACCTTTTAGAGAGTGATAGGGAAGGTAAAAAGTAAATCTAAGAGGTCAAACTTACTTTTGTTTCTGCTTTATTCTTTTGTTTCTGTTTGCTCTCTTTCTATTCCTTTACTGTTAATAAGAACATTTGGCAAATCACCAGTTTAGGAATGATTTACCAACCCACCGCATGGGGTACCTGAAACACTCTCACAAGATTGCTTTGGCTCTGCAGGCTGACAAGTATGTGTTCAGCTCTGTGTCACACAGATACATTATCTATGGCTTTTTCCTAGGTGGAGAGATTCATGGAAAGGAAAGTTGGCATGTACTGTTTCATAGTTGTGATCTGCAGATAATAGCTTTCACCATACCTACAGCATCCTTGGCAATTACTGTTTACGTAAATTGCTACTCTACCTATAGGTCTGCTCAGAAGTGGTCCACCTGTATTATATAGTTAGTTAAGTGCAATCTATAATGAAATGTAAGGAAAAAGAGCTGAGTGAAAAATAGAAGCAGCTTTTTACTGAGCATGTGTTACAGGCTGGGCTTCCCTGGTGATTCAGACAATAAAGAATCTGCCTGCAATGTGAGAGACCTAGGTTCGATCCTTGGGTTGGGAAGATCCCCTGGAGAAGGGAATGGCCACCCACTCCACTATTCTTGCTTGGAAAATTCCATGTGCCTGGCAGGCTGCAGTCCATGGGTCAGACACATGTGTCAGACAAGAGTCAGACACGACTGAGCAGCTAACATTTTCACTTTCTCTTCTCTGTTATAGGCCAGGACCCTGGCTATCTGCTGTGTATCTGCTACCTCAGTTCACACTCACATTCATTCTTTCAGGTCATTATTATCCCCATCTCACCAAAGACAAAACTGAAGCTAAGATGAACCAACTTGGTGTTCAAGACTACCCAGTGGCAATGCTAGGATTGGAACCAAGGGTTTCTGAACACCAAAGCCTGTTATTTTGACCAGATGCTATACTTCTACCCCCAGAAGCACTTCATCACCTTCCCAGTGTGGCTTTCACTCTACTGGACTGTGGTCATTCCACCAGCAGGATCTTAACCTTCCAATAGCACCGGTCAGATTGTTTGTTCACACTGATTCCACCGACTACCTCTGAAATACTTGTAATCTGTGTTCACCATCTCTATAATGCAAATGAAGTAATTAAATTGTAAAAGGCTTTGAAAAGCAAATTGTGATTAAAATTTCAGACATCCATGTATTACAATGGTGCTCTGTCATTCTTATTCCAGAGCTTGTGATCAGTGGGAAATGACTATCCTGGAATTGTAGATAAACTGCTTCAGAGAGCAGAATTGAAGCTCATTACCAACTCTGAGAAAACTCCTGTTCATTACCAGCAAGATTACAGATTGATTCTATCTGTCCTACAACCTTCGTTTTTTAACATTTTAAAATAACTTGTTACACACACACATAACCATATCGATGGATTACAAAAAAGAGGGATGAAAATTACCTACAATCTTAATACATTTTAAAAAATCTATTTTCATTTTTCTCTATTCTCTTCCAGTCCTGGCCCATGTATATAATTTTTACAGTGTGAAAACCTATCAGAGATATAATTTTGTCTTTTACTCACTTTTTTTCAATAAACATTGGAGCAAAAGCTTTCTCCATGTTGTTTCAGCTGCTGTAGCCATGCAATAGCAGTGCCTCCTTCCAGCTGAGACCATGCTGTAGGCAGGATCCAAGCCCTAGGAGGGCAAAATAAATGACTCTTGGGAGGAGCACTTGCTTCTTTCATTTCCCATTATGTTTTGATGTATCCATGTTGAGAAGTGTGGCAAGAGTTCATTCATTTTAACTGCTGTGAAATGGTTCATAATATGAATATACCACAGTGTACCCACATTCAGGGAAGAATCTAAGCAGATGGGTAGGGACTGGTGGAGACAGGTCTGCCAGGGAAATGATTCAGTACTCACCACCTGGATTACAAATCAACTTCTGGAGTCCGAAAGCTTTGTACCAAGGTGTTGCTATAGAGTTGAGGAGGGAAACAAAAGGAGGACCCAGTACGCAGTCCAGATTGGAAGCCAAAGATGGATGTTGAGGGGAAAGGTGGTATTTTATCCCAGTTAGAGCTGGGAAAAAATTAATGCAGTTATTCCTTAGCCTTGAGATCCAGGCAAGTCATTACAAGCTGGGTTAGTGAGACATTATTGGTGTTAGTTATATCTGAGTTCCCTAAGCTCACTATACTCTTGTTTCTTATTTAAATGTTTTTATTTTAAAATCTAAAAACATTCAAAACTATAAAGAATAGCCAAATAAAACCCATGTACTACTCAGTACTTAGCCCCATCAAATTTTTAAATTTTGCTTTATTTGCTTGAGATATTTTTAAGCACTAATACATTACAGATATATTTGAATCCACTTGTATGTTCCTCCCTAGACCCATTTACCTCCCTCCTATTCAGTAATAATATATCTTTAGAAGTTAATATCCTCTCCATCTGTATTTTAGAACATGGTATGTATGCATGTAAACAATATATTGTTTACAGATTTCACAAGATATTCAAAGAGTATCATGCTGTTTTTGTCCTTCTGCAGCTTCTTTTGCTGTACTTTGATATTTAATCTTGTAACTATGAGTCATTAATTTTAACTTCTGTGTAATACTCTACTGTATAAATATATCCTAGTCTATTCATTTTTCCTTTGGACTATTCATTTTTCCTTTGGTCAGGTTGTTCTTAAGGTTTCCTATTCACAGTGATAATACAATTAATATTGTTGTGTATATCTCCTTTTGAATATGTATGACCTAGTACTGCTGGGTTGAAGCTCTTCAGACTGTATTCGTTTACATCGTGGCATTAGCAAACTTTTTAGTCTTTGCTGATATGATAATGTGAAGTGGTATTTCCTTTTATCAGCATTTCCCTGTTTACTAATAAGGTTGAGCATCTTTTCATAAGTTTATAATTAATTCTGATTTCTTCTTCTGTGAAGGACCTGTTTATATCCTTTTTCTTCCTTTTCATTAGGTTGTTTGATATTTTAATAATTATTAACAGAAGTTCTTAAATCTGAATAATTATCTTTATCAGTTATCTCCTTTGGGTCTGTTCCTTGTTTTTTAAACTTATAGAGAGACTTTGAACAGAAGTTCTGATGTCATCAACTTTAGCAGGATTTTATTTTTATTTTTTTATTATGCTTGTGTTTTAATGAATTCAAGAATTTTTTTCTAACCTGAAATCAGAAATAAAAATTGCTTTATTTTAAAATTTAAAGTGTTAGTTTTCACATTTAGATATTTAATCTATCTGGAACTCAGTTTTACATCAAGTGTGAAATAGACATCTGATAGTATTTTATTTTTTCATGTAGATAGTCAATTTCACATTATCTATTACTCTCCAATCTGTGATACCTCCTCTGTCTTGTATTAAGTCCCTCTGTGTCAGAGCTCTTTGTTCAGTTGGTCCTCTCTCTATTCAATGTTCCGAGACCACATTGCCTTCATTGTTGTTGCTCAGTTGCTACGTAGGGTCTGACTCTTTTGCAACCCCAAGGACTGTAGCCCCCTAGGCTCCTCTATCCATGGGATTTCCAAGGCACGAATACTGGAGTGGGTTGCCATTTCCTTCTCCAAAGAATCTTCTCGATCCAGGGATTGAACCTGTGTCCCGTGCGTTGGTAGGTAGGTTCTGTTACCACTGAGCCACCAGGTGGCCTGATTGTCTTCGTTACTAGAGTCTTAATAAGGCTTAATATAGGGCACAAAAAGTCTCTCCAACTTTGTTTCTCAAAATTATCTTAGCCTTTTCTGTTCATCCTTGATCCTTTGTTCTTCCATATTAGTTACGGTGACATGATTATAAAGCATGCCTCTTTCTAATTCTCATACCTCCTACTTCTTTGCTTTGTCTTACTGAATTTTATTGAATTGCCTAGGATCTCTTATGTGATACTGAATAAAATCATCAGTAGTGAAAACCCTGGGGCTGCATCTAGAGTTTTAATATTAAGTAGAGTATTTTATGTAGTTTTTGGTAAATATTTCTTAAAGAAATTATTTCCTACTTGTAGCTCTCTTTGAGTTTTTCTTTTTTAATCAAGCATGGATGTTGAATTGTAGTGAATGCCATTTATTCTTTTATTATGATAATTATATGAACAGTTCCTTTTAAGATCTTTTATTGTATTTCTGAAGTTGTATTGCATTTTGGTAATTAGGAAGAATCTGTGGTTGGTAAGGTAGTATTTAATATACTACATTCTTTTGCTAATAATTAAATTTTTGTTTATAATTGAGATTGGTCTGTATGTTTTTTGGTTTGTTAAATATTTTTTTTTATTTAATTTAATTTGGGGGACATTGAATTATCTGGTTTTGGTGTAAAGTTATATACTAGTACCATAAAACAAAACAGATGGATAACTTTCCCTAATTTTCTATGTCTAACACAATTTTATACGATTGAGATTTTCTGTTGAAGGAAGATTTAGTAAGGCATTTACTAAAAACTTATAAAAGAAGTTTTTAGGAAATGAATGTATTATCACTTGCTACAGAAATGGTTTGAAGTAAAATTTTTGATTACTGATTTCAATCTTAATAATGATAATTTATTTCTAGAATTTTGTTTTTTCTTGAGTGATTTTTTATATTATTTCTGGAAAGCAATTTTGGGAAATTGTAGAAAATTCATCTTGGCTTTCAATTTTGTTGGAATCAAAGTGTTTAGAGTGGTCTGTTTTGATCATCTATGTTGTAGCTATAGCTATTTCTCTTTTTTCAGTCCTAGGATTCTTTACTTATGATTTTTCTTTGCTTCCTGATCACTTGCTAAAACTTCCCTCAGCTGTATTGGAAATGTTTCAATGTCACATAGAGTTATTTGCTGCTTTGCTATGAGTACTATGGGTTAAACTAGTAGATAATGTATATTTAAAAAACAGTTATGGAATCCAATTAATGAGCTTCTGATATGCTGATGCTTAATATGAATCACCAGAAGGAGAGTTTTGTGTGTAATATTTCTCAAATGTTTTCGATAATGGAAAACTTTCCTTTTAGTTCCATAGTATATAGTTGGCATTCCATGGAAACTTTGGGAAATTTTATCTTGTCTAAATTGCCTTGTAAATAAAGAAACTCATCATGATAGAATCAAAGAAATTACATGGTTTGATTGGGGCCCTCATAATATATTACTCCTTCGCTGAAGCACTGGACTCACAAAAGCAGATGTGAATCAGTGCAACTTTCAAATTTAAGAAACTGATGATGAGCTGGTGTAGCTCTTTGTATTGTTTTCTAAAATATTGGGAAAATCATTGTTTAAATTTAAATTTTTCAGAAAACTGGTTTGCATTAATTTGGATGATAGGACATTTATCATTTAAAATAGCCTAGGAATGACAACATTATCTCCACTTGTTACTTACAAGAAGAGATTCTTAATAATTGGTAAGGTGAGGGCAGCCTCCCAGTTGTCTTATCGCTTATCACATAGCCCATCTTTCTTAACCACTGTGAGTCACCATTTCTAATAGTGAAGTATCATATCACTCTGGTGTGTTGAAACCAAGAAATATCGCAGGTTATAGTTTTTTATTAAGCGGGGATAATAGACAAAAGAGAAATGCAATAATAATAATGAAAGGCTCACAGTACTGAGTCAGAAAACAGTTAGCTGTACATAATTTTATGTATTAAATTAACATTGAAAAACTAAAAATCTACCTGTCGTTAATAAAATATGTGCAAGGATTCCCCCAAATAAATGACTTGCTAAAAGACTCGTTTATCATCTATTTAGAGACATAGTGTAGAAAGATGTCCAATGAGAAAGTCTGTTATAATGAGCAAAAATATGGCAGCATTTTCATAAAATGCAATATTCCTCTTTTCTTTCTGTAGAGAATTTGTGTAGCAGTGGTGTCCAGTGTTACAGCTTTCTTTGATCCTATTTCAGGATCTACCAGTTTCAATATTTACATCAAAAATTTTCATATCAAATAAGTATCATTACCCATCATAGTAGATTTTGTACATTTGTATATGAGAACTTTGAAAGAACATCAAAATTATTATTCTCTTTGAAAACATAATTCTAGCACTTCCAGGATAGCCTTCGTAATGTGGGTAATATAGCAAATATTAGCAAAACAGGAGACAGGAAGAAAAAGTTATGACCACAAGTAACATATTTCAGTTAAAACTTTGAGATGTTCTTGGAATAGAGCCTTTACTCCTCTCACCTTTGGACCTAGTCCAGCATTCAGAAGGCAACAGCTATAGAAACAAAATCACTTATAAATCAGTAGATGTGTTCTACTTAATATTTTGATATCAAAAATAATCATTTCTAAATAAAATTGGCATCCATAATCTGATAAATATAAATGAACTCAAGAGCCCATACAGAAAATACTTGAAACTGAAACTGACTTGAAAAAGCGAGTGCCTTTAAATACTCTGGTTAGAGTATGGTTTTGTTACTGAGTTCTAGTCCTTTTGTTCTTTTAGTTCTGAACTTTTAACCTGCTCACTATCCTTTATTTAAATGGTGAGCACTTTAGTGAAGTGTCTTACTTTTAATAGCCTATAAAGTACTATGCAAACTTACATAAGGAAATGTATATATGTAAAGCTGAGGGCTAAGCTGGGGGCAGTTTTGCAATATATTCTAAGTGCCTTATCCCATCCTGTGACTTTTTAATGGGAACAGTCTTGTTCAGGGACATTTCTAAATAAATACCAAATGAGCTTGGAAAAAAGTTAAACATAAATAGTTACTGGACAGCATTATGTTAACAACATGGACACTGTAAAGATCCATCTGTTCCAGAGTGATAAGAGTTGAAATAACAACATAGAAAAGCAGGGCAGGATACTATCTGGAGTTAATGGTTTTTTTCACAGTTGTTCTTCTTTCTTTTAATTGAATTATGGAAAGTAAGAAGAATGAGGGTAAAAATTTCCATCATCTAGAAATAACTTAAAATTTTATTTATAAATATTAACTTCATTTTTCAAGAGAAATAAAACATTTTCAAAACAATGAAAAACCATTCTAACTCCCTCTTCTCAAACCTTCTAGTCAGCATTATTTTTCTCTTGCCCTTTTTGGCTTCTTCTACTAAAATCTAGAGGTTGGGAATGGAGTCTGGGCAAGAACTTTCCCCGATGGATGAATACAGAAAGATATCCTTGTAAGAGTTGAGTTAGAGAAGGGCTTGAGAGAAGAGGTGCAGGTATAGAATTTGGAGATACTGAAACGGTAACAAGTCTTTTTACAAATGAAGCAGGTTTTCTTTTGCTTTCTTTTATGCTTTCCTATTTTTAATATGTTATCATTCCCTAAGGCTCTGAGCCATGCATATACTTCTTTAAATAAATCTCACAAGATAAAAGCCAAGTGCATCAAAATCACCATGCATTGATGCCTGTCTATAAAATATAACCACATGTTAGTCATGGAGTATAGATTTGCTTTCTTCCCCAAGGCAAGATGCTCCTTGGCACCTGTGGAGGTGAGCCTCAGAATGAATGATCTGTTTTTGACAGTCTTTTTTATACATGAAATCTCATTGACAAGTCACCTTGGCACCCAGTTCAACAATCCCAACTGGTATTTGTGTTGCCTGTGAAACTGTACATTCGGAAAACCAAAAGGTGCTTCCCCTACCACACCCAAGTTTGCTGCTACCCTGAAAAGTCTAACTCTGCTGTGCATTGTAGTATCACTGTCTACTACTCTGGGAATTTTATCACTGTATACTACATATGGGAATTCCTTATGTGCATTTTAATTAAAATTAATTAAAATGTAAAATTTGGTTCCTCAGTCACACTAGTTACATTTCAAATGCTCAATAATTTAATCTGACCAGTAACTACTATACTGTACAGCACAGATGTGAAATAGTTGCATCACTGCAGGAAATTCACCTGGACGGCGCTGGGGCAGGATGCAGTGTCTGATGACATTATTTTCCACGCGATTGAGTAATAGTGCTCTGCAGAAAGAGTTCTCCTTGAAGATGGGAGGATCAGGGTGATCACGATCCTTCTAGACTTTGGGGCCTTATGTGGGTGAGATCAAGAAAAATATTAGTTCTTTGCTGCTAAACATATCTGATACTCTTGCATATAATCTGTCACTTACCTGAGATAAGAACATAGAAAATGCTCAACAAGTGTTAGAGCCTGTGTCTGCAGGGCCCATTTAGGAGATTGAATGCATACCACTTATGTGAACATGGAGAATTAATAGAATGGAGATTAATTAACTTGGTGAGTAATGGAGATTAATTAATTAATTAATAGAGATTAATTAATCAACATGGAGAATGGAGAGAATGGAACATAGAGAATTAATTAAGTAAAAAACTAAGATTAAAAAATCTTAATAAGGTATAGCTTTGTTAACCAAGTAACTAAGGTGTCATGGAAATAGAAACTCCAGGAAGTAGTTTCTATCACCAGAATTGAGAGGACAGTGGTAGAGATTGAAATTCTAAATCTTAGAAACTTAGAAGAAGAGAATTTGGTGGAAGATAGATGGAAAGCAGATTAGAGAGGACCAGAGTGGAGAGAGAAAAAGCAAATAAGGTCTGAGAAACATGGAAGGAGGCTGAAGGTTAACTAGGCTAAAACAACTAAAAAACTTTTAAAAAATATGGACATGTAATATTTAATTTTAAATGGTTATAGTTCTGGATGCAAATTCTCATACTATTAGTAAGTTCATTGTTAATGAGTCTTTGCAGATAGCGGTTTGTTTTTGTGAAGATTAAAGAGATGAGTCTGTTTGCATATGTGGATTAATAACAAGGACTTTTTGGCCCCTCAATCCTTGATTTGTATTTAATTTGGGGAGTATATTTTGGAGAAAAGATGACCCGTGAGGCAAGAATGATGGAAAAGCCTGGTGAGATGGTAGAAAAATCTGTGTAGCTTATTTATAGGACAGGAGTAGGAACCTTTTGAAAAGAAGTCAACACAAGAACCAGTGTCAGTTTAATCCAAATATCTATCCTCTCCTTGTCAGGGCCACATGTGGGATGTGTGTCGTGTATGTGTGTGTGTTTGCATGTGTGTGTGCATGTGTACAAGCAAAGTACCATTTTTAGTTAAAATAATATAGCTATCATTTACCAATTACTTAATACTCAATTTAATCTCAACTCAAGCTCAATTACACGTATGTATGATATATGGGCTTCCCTGGTAGCTCAGCTGGTAAAGAATTTGCTTGCAATGCAGGAGACCCCAGTTCGATACCTGAGTCTGAAAGTTCCCCTGGAGAAGGGACAGACTACCCACTCCAGTATCCTTGGGCGTCCATGGTGGCTCAGATGGTAAAGAATCTGCCTGCAATGTGGGAGACCTGGGTTCAATCCCTGGCTGAGATCTTCTGGAGGAGAGCATGGCAACCCACTCCCTTATTCTTGCCTGGAGAATTCCCATGAACAGAGGAGCCTGGCAGGCTACAGTCCGTGGGGTTGCAAAGAGTCAGACACGGTTAGTGACTAAGTACAGCACAGCAAATGTATAATATATAAAATAAAATATCTATCTCCAAGATTACCTGCTTAAGATATAAATTTGAACCAACCCAAGTGTATGTGATTCCAAAGAGACCCTGCATTACAGGACCTGCATGATGCTGTCTGTCTCTTGGATTTGCACTTGCAAGTGGGAATCAAAGCTAGTAAACCATGTGCCATAGACAGTAACATGGTCCCATTTTCAACCCCAGTGCGTGTGACCTCTTATATCTAATTAGCTTTACCAACCCTTTCCCCATACCCATTAGAGGAAAAAAAAAATCTTTAACGATGAAAACATCAATTGCTTTGCTTAAAAATAGCAACAGTCACACACACAAAAATTAAACAAATCTTTCCACAGTCTACTGACTGCTGTCATGTTGGCCTGACCCCCATCACCTTTCTTCCCTGAGCATCCCAGGTGATTGGATGCTGTTTTCTTGCAAACTGCACTTTGCTATGTCTTTGGAACAGTTCTGCCCTCCTACATGGAGGTTTTTCCTCTTCCAGCTGACCATATGGTGGCTGTTTGGCTAGCCTGCTGCTGTCTGTCCTCTGCATGTAGCCATTAAAGCAGTGCTCTTGCAAAGGTACAGCATGGAGTTCTTTTTTATACTTCTCTTCCCAGTTAGAGAACATTTGGTTAAATACTGTACTAGATTTTATATATATATATGTGTGTGTGTGTGTGTGTGTGTGTGTTTGTGTATATGTGTATATATATATATATATACACAAATATACTTAGTATGTATGTATATTATATATACAGTATGTATAGTTTGGGATATATTATATATTATGTATCTTTATTTATTATATAGTCAGTGAGAGAATGTTGGCTCATTTAAGAGGATTTTTATAAATAAGGGTTCTACTTGTACCTGAAATAAATAAAATCCCTCCCCACTCCCTGTTCTTTAATTCTGTTTGGCAAAAGTAATTCTGAAATGGAGAGAGACAAAACAATGGTGCATAATTTTCAATTAAGTACAGAGTTCTGAGGCTCACATAAGCATTGCCATAATTCATTATCTCTCATTCAGCAAGCATTCATTAGACATCTACTGTAATAATAATAAATTATTTATTGCATTTCTACTGTGTGACACATGCTTTGCATTTTCCAGTCTTCAAAACAACTCTGTAGAGAAGGTAGCATTATCCCTATTTTACAGATTAAGAAGCTGAGGCTTAAATAATTTACATTAGTTTGTTAATTCAGTATAGCTAGCAAGGACCTGGGACAAGATTTGAACTGCTGTCTGATTGATTCCAGATGTAATTTTATTTCTGCTCTGCCTGGCAGCTTTTCTTTGTGCCTACCACTAGGCAGATCACGGATGAAGATGCATAGCCTGATAGGGAAGGTAGACTCCTGAAACTTCCACTGTTACATTTTCTTGTTTATTAATTTAGTTTCTTTATACATAGAGCTTCAGAGAGTCAGCAGGAAAAGACACCCTTGAAGATCTCCTGGAGAAGGGAAGAGCAACCCACTCTAGTACTCTTGCCTGGAGAATTCCATGGACAAAGGAGCCTGGCGGGCTGTAATCCAGGGGCTTGCAGAGATTCGGACATGGCTGAGTGACTAATGTGCCTTTGCCACCTTCCCTGTCTGGAGGGGCGACCCAAACAAACTACCAGAAGTGGTGCATTGGAAACACCAAAGGAGATCAATTTCTTTTCTACTCTCAATCCTTAAGTTTTTGTTTTTAAATGGAATCCTGCCCACTGGGGATTTGCCAAACACAATCTGTAGCACAGCAGTTAAGCTAATGAGAGTTTGAAAGAACATAACAGACCCACTCAAGAGGGCATTTTAGATCAAGGCCTACCTTCTCATGGCCAGTGTCAGAAGTGAGGACTGTTTGAGAGATGCAGCGTAATCAGACCTAAGCCTGGAGGTAGAAAAGCAGTAACGCCCATTCTATACACACAGTATATGATTCTAATTCATGGTCAGAACTTTATAAGATCCCATCCTTTGGGAGGTTGGAAGCAAGTGCATGGATTAAAACTAACAAATATGTTTTTGCTTCACCACAGTAGTTGTGAATCATCCCTTCCCTGATGATTTCACTTGAGAAGCTGTATTCTGAGTTAAAGAAAAGTTCTAAGTGACTGATGCCAGCCACCTTTGGACATGCTTTTTCTTAAGGATACTTTCTGGTATTGACCTGCCAATAACTCGCTGGGTGACCCTGAATAAGTCATTTCCTTTTTATGTACCTCTCTGTATAATAGGAAAAACTCATTCCTGCTCTTTGAATATTAATTATATACATTCTAGAATTTTTAAAACTAGTTTTTAAAATTAAACTTGTATTTACAGTGTTCTGAGCACTGTGTAGGCATATTGCTCACATAATTTCTGTGACTCTCCACAAAGTCTCTGTGAGGGTATTACTGCCACTGTCTTCATTTTATAGATGTAGAAATCGAGGCTTAGAATAATTAGGTAACTTGCCACAACCCACCCTGGTTGTAAGTGGTTGGGTCAGGAACACTTTATCTACATTCGAAGCTCATGTTCAAATTATAAATTACCAAGATTCTGTGGGTAACAATATAAGCCTCTCATTAGATTGCAAACTCTTCGGGTTTGTATCTCCTGAAACATCTCACAGAATATTGGCACCTAGTAGGAATTCAGCAAGTTTTATAAATCATAAATATGAATGAAAGAACAGATAAGAATGTAAGTTATTGTTACTGTTATCATTATTAATATCTGTTTATTAACAGTATAATAGGAAAGGCCACATTCCCTAGCAACTGTGGTGAATTATATATCATGATATATGGACTGAAGAATATTAGTTAACTATGTCACATTATTTTTCCAAAAATGAAGAGAAGCAGCACAGTTGGAGTCTACACGGAAAGATAATAGCAATGTCACACTCCAAGAAGATTTTATATGATTTGCAACAGAGCAGTCCCAATATAGCTTAATGTTTTAAAACTTGATCAGTCAGATTTAATTAAAACAATGAACTCTGTACTCCCATGCCATAAATGATAATTCTTCAGTATAATACTTTAGTACGTTTTACAGATTGTGAATTAGTGATATAAGAGGCTCACATACTTGTTGTTACGTCTAAATTAGTTGTGAACTTTGTCCCATGACACTTAATTTTGGGAATTATTTATAAACTAAATTTCAAATGCAGTTTAAAGAAAAAAAAATACCCAGTGTTTAGGGCAATTAATGAAAATATTAAGTTAAGGGAAGGGCACATGTGTGTGTATATGTGTATTTGTGTGTATTTCTACATATATAAAAGAAATCATATTTCATATATTTTTAAAATCATGAATCTGTTGCCTGGATCTATTCTATGTAGTTCAGAGGCGTGGGGGAGTAAGGAAACAGAAAAGCATAACTTCCATATTTAAAGTATTAGCAAAAATGTGTCTTGAAGGAGTAAGTAAGCCATCTGCGCACCTGAGGATTCCTGAGTCCACATGTGCACTATCCAAACATGCATCTGTCTGTTAGTCACTGTGTCTAAAAAACTTGAGTAACCAGTGTTCAAGTGGGGATGTTTTGGATAATAAAAGTTAAAATAAAGGCTGTGTCGCATATGTAGAATTCATTTTGGGAATTCTGAGGCACATCTTCAAAACAAGCAGTCACCTTCTACAGGTGGCTAAATCGAATCTGGCCCATGAGTAATAAGACATCATGAAAATTTCCAAGAGCACATATGCCAAGGAAGCTGATTTTCACATGAACAACTCTGTATGGTGGGTTCCAGAACAAGTAGAAGAAAAGGTTTATTTAGTTATGGATAGGCACTTTTTCTTCGATTTATTTTTGTCTGTGCTGGGTCTTCACTGGTGCATGGGCTTTTCGCTAGCTGTGAGGAGTGGGGTTGCTTTAGTTGCGGTGCAGGCTTCTCATTGCAGTGGCTTCTCTTGTGGTGGAGTACAGGCTCAAGGGTATGCAGGCTTCAGTAGTTGTGGCATATGGGCTCACTAGCTGCGGATCCTGGGCTCCAGAGCACAGGATCAGTAGTTGTGGTGCAGGGACTCAGTTGTTCTGTGGCATGTGGGATCCTCCTGAACGAGGATCGAACCTGTGTCTCCTGCACTGGCAGGTGGATTATTTACTACCGAGCCACCACGGAAGCCTCCCCTTCTAAGCTTTGGTTGGTGATGCAAGTAGTTCTGATTAAACTGTTAGGGTTGCTCTAACAGGTTTTACTATTTGTAAAATAAAATAAATAAATAATTCTTCAGTAGATACAGTCTTGAAGCTAACTGGTTAAATCAATTTGTTGTTCACTTTAGAATCATGTTGCTTATCTCTTCTTTTGATTGCAAGAATAAAACTTTCCTGTCCTCCAGAAAGGTACTAAACATTTTTTCAGCCACACCAGCACTTGCGTTGAACCCCTTTCAAATGAGCATTTACTTTTGTGCCTTAGAACCCAGCTTCTGAGAGTCAGCCAGTCAATAATAACCCTAGCTTTTGAGAGTCAGTCAGTGGTAGCCTCAGTGTCTCGGAGTCAGTAAGCAACGCCTGCTCTCCAGGCTTCTACATTAAGAACCAACAAACCTATAAACAAACCAGGCTCATTTGAAAGTCCACCAATCCTGAACTCCACAGTTCCTAATACACTATATTGTTTGTTTTGATAATGTATGTTCTACAGCATAGCCTTTCCTTCCCTGCTGCTAAGTCGCTTCAGTCGTGTCCAACTCTTTGCGACCCCATGGACTGTGTAGTCTGCCAGGTTCCTCTGTCCATGGGATTTTCCAGGCAAAAATACTGGAGTGGGTTGCCATGCCCCCCTCCAGGGGATCTTCCTCCCCCAAGGATGGAACCGGGGTCGCGCTTTACCACTAGCGCCACCTGGGAAGCCCTTACCTAGCAATCAGCAAGTTCAACTTCTTGTTCCAGGTACTGTGGTGGGGGTTGCCTCTGCATTTGTTGACGAGTGACCTTCCTAATAAGGGGTTGGGTTGTAAGAAAGATAATACAGCTCTTTCTTCTTACCCACCAGAATTTGGCCCTCATGCAAGACTTACCTCAAGATTAAACTAATCCTACAGTGCAGTGTGTGCGTGTAATCCTATAGCACAGTGCGTGCATCTGAATGTACTATTTACTACTCTATATTCCTTCTCTGTTTTCAAAAGCAAGATGCATGTATCACTGGTGGTTTGGGAGATCATTTTGCTGGTACACAAGCAAACAATTTTTGTATGTATGTACAGTCTCTAACACATATTTAAAAAATATGAAACTAAAACATAAAATTGGTTATTTCAGAAATAGGGTTGCTTAAGTCAAAGCTAACATAAGATATAAATTTAAAAACTGAATGAAGTTTTAAAATTATTGAATAAACAAAATTAAGATGGTTTATATAAGTAATGTTGTTGGTATACATATGTTTGAAATTTTAGAAATATTTCTCCACATATTATAAGTTCTTTGAGGAAAGGAACTAGACTGGCCACTTTGGTCTAAAACAATGTCTATGTTTATCACATAAAAAATACCCATTAAATATTTGTTAGCCAATGGGTAGAATTCCAGATAAGCCTCAGAGTAATCAAGAACAATCAAAACATGAACAACTGAGTGATGGCCAGAGGAGGTAAGGATAAGTGTATAGCTCAGTATAGTGTCCTTCAAGAAGTTTTACTTGACAATGCATGCCTAGAATGACCTCATTCAGACTTCTCTGAAAACTCTTAGAAGTTTTCTTCATTACTCATTTGACATCTAAGCATATTCTTTTTTATTAACCAAAAGAACTTATGGTTATTTGGCATTTCAGTTCACAAAACAATTTCACATACATTATTGATTGTATTGTTTTAGTAGCTCTATGAGATAGGTAAGGCATGCCTTCCTATTCTGTGAGAAAACTGGGGCTCATGGAGGTTAAGTGGTTTCCTCACCTTGAACAAATATTTATTAAGCCCTTTTCCTGTGCAAGCCTCAAGTGACTGGAAATTCCATAGGAAGCTCTTTGGGTTTTGGGCCTTTCATTTAACAGGGGATGCTTAGGCATTGTTTATGTCTAAATCCTGAATTTGTGTTGTAACTTGTACAGTTACAATTATTATGATAAAATGTAAAAGCTAGTATTAAAATTTTAATTCCATACAGCTACTTCTAATGTAGGTAAAAGGGTCTGTGCTTTAGGAAAACAGTTTATATACTAACAGGACCAATATCTTACCTCTAAATATAGATAATACATTTCCTTCTCATCCTGTTTTGTTTAAGTTTTATTTCAGGAATTGTTGAATATTATCAGATATTTTTTCTGTTTAATTACATAAGTACTGTTTCTTGTTTAATTTGTTAATGCAATGAATTATATTGATCGATTTCCTGATTTAAGGCCATGGTTAAAATCCTGGAATAGCTATTTTTAGTCAGTCTAGCTTTCGACACCATCTGCATTCTATTTGATTATGTCTTGTTTATAATTTTTATACTAATATTTATTAGTGATATTGGCCTGTGGATTGTTGTTTTGATATATTTGTTGCATGTTGTACAATTTGTGATGTCATAAAGTGAATTAAGCACTCTACCAATTTTATCCAGGAGATTTAAAATAGAAGGTAAACTCTTTTAGGACAAAGACCTTCCTTTATTTAATGGTACATTCTCAAGCCTAAAACAGAGACTGGCATACTAAGCACTAGATAAATGTTTGTCTAAGGTATAACGGAAGACGGGAACAAGAATGGAAGGGAAAATGCAAGGGTCTGATTTTTTAAAAGCTTGGGAGGAATCAACTATAATGTTATCAGATCAATGGCTATTTTTGGTGGAAAATATTTATACTTTTTAAACCTGTTCTCATTGACTGATCTACTCAAGTTATTTGATATTTCTTTATTTAACTGAATTATTTATATTACTCATTTTCTCTAGGTTTTTTCATTTGTAGCCATAGAGTTACATGTAATATTTCTTATGTTCTTTGAGTTTATTCTGTTTCTAGATGTGGTTATGCTTTCTTTCTTATCCAATTACCTGATAGATTTTTGTGCTTGTGTTTTTCTTCTTAATTTGGAATGTAAGATGCTTATCACTTTTGGACTTGTCAAAGAACAAGCTTTTTATTTGTCTCTTCTACTGCTTTCATTTTGTTTTGTTTTCTAATCCATTACTTTCAGATTGCATTAAATTAATTCTCTTTTCCTAGCCTGTTTGGTAGGTCTTCTTGTTTCACACTTTTGAAGATTAATGCTAACTTCCCTTAATTTCATTCTTTCTTTTTTAGTATGAAGGCATTTAAAGTGATAGTCTTTGTCATGAATATTGCTTTTGCTGTTTCCCAGAAGTTTTAGTACAAAGTATTTTTATTATCTTTCTTTCCAGATAAATGGTAATTTTGCTTTTACTTTGTTTTTAAACCAGAGGTTATATATATATAAAGAATTTGTTATTTCAAAAAGCATAAGATTTTACAATAAAATATTTTTTCTTATTACATGACTTTCAGTGTGGGCTTCATGATAGAAAAATTTTATTGAAGCCTTATTTGTATCCAAATATATGATTGACTTTTATAAATTTCTATTGAATAGAACAAAAATAGTCTCTACTCTCAAAATAGAAGATTCAGCAGGCCTTTTAAATAAAATTGATTGAATATATGATTAATTTTTCTATATTCATTTTAATATTTTCTCTACTAGTTCTGAAAAATATAAAGTAAAATAAATTGCCATCATTTATTTTTTAATCAACTCTCCTAGAATTACTATAGGTTTTGTTTCATTTCTTTAATTTTTGTGTTGCTTCTTATTTAAAGGATTATGATTATTTTTCTTGGTTTATAAATTATACATTTTTGATATTGCCCCTTCTGCTTTGTTTTTATTTATATTCGTCTTGTTGTTGTTGAGTCGCTAATTTGTGTCTGAATCTTTGCCACCCCATGGACTGCAGCATGTTAGCCTCTTCTGTTCTCTACTATCTCCCTGAATTTGCTCAAATTCATGTCCATTGAGTCGGTGGTGCCATGTAACCGTCTCATCCTCTGTCACCCATTTCTCCTTCCCTCCATCTTTCCCAGCACCAAGGTCTCTTCCAAGAAGTCAGCTCTATGCATCAAGTGGCCAAAGTATTGGGGCTTCAGCTTCAGCATCAGTCCTTCCAATGAATATTCAGGACTGACTTGCTTTAGGACTGACTGGGTTGATCTTCTTGTTGTCCAAGGGACTCAGAAGAGTCTTCTCCAGATGCTTTCCAGTTTGAAAGCATCACTTCTTTGGCACTCAGCCTTCTTTATGGTCCAACTTTCACATCCTTACATGACTACTGAAAAAACCACAGCTTTGAAGAGACAGATCTTTATCGGCAAAGTAACGTCTCTGCTTTTTAATATGCTATCTAGGTTTGTCATGGTGGCTCACATGGTAGGTAAAGAATTCACCTGCAGTGCAGGAGACCTGGGTTCGATCCCTGGATCAGGAAGATCTGGAGAAGGAAATGGCAACCCACTCCAATATTCTTGCCTGGAGAATTCCATGGACAGAGGAGCCTGGTGGGCTACAGTCCATGGGGTGGCAAAGAGTTGGACATGACTGAGTGACTAACACTTTCACTTAGGCTTGTCATAGCTTTCCTTACAAGGAACAAGTGTCTTTAAACTTCATGGCTGCAGTCACCATCTACAGTGATGTTGAAGCCCAAGAAAATGAGATCTGTCCCAGCTTCCACTTTTTCCCCTTCTATTTACTGTGAAATGGTGGGATTGTATGCCTTTTAAGAATTAAGTCTTTTATGTTTGTGTCATAATATAGTTGATTTTATGCCATACTTAATGCTTTATTTTTTGTTTTCTTTCTTACATTTGCATGGTTTTATTAACTTTATTAATTGCCTCTTTTCCTTTTTTACCTAAGGAGTTCTACTGTAACTAACTTTCATTAATGGTTACCTTCTTTTTCCTCCTGCTCATTTATATGCATATTTATTTATTAAGGTTCTTTATTCCTCTATTGCTTCTCTCCCTCATCCCAATAAAATAAGACCTCTAGAATATTTTTCTTGCTTATTAACTTTCCCTTATCTGTACATCTTATGAAACTCCAGGAATGCTATTAGTTTACTCTTCTTTCTCCCATCCAAACCCTTTCTAAAATAATTGCTTCTTAAAATTTCATACAGTTGTTAGAATTTTCCATGCATTTTGCATTTTTTAAGAATTCTTATTTATCCCCTTAGTGTACAAATTCCCAAATAGGCTCTAATTGTTCAATTATATTTAATTATAAATCTGTTACCAAATTCTCTGCTCACCAACTTTACCTCTTTCTCTATTTCAACTGCCATGAGATTCAGATTTATTATTCTCTGGTTTGAATAGTTTCTTAAGTATTTCCTTAGATGGAGTATGTGGGTAAAAAAATCTCTTTGAATGACATTCTTATAGACTATTGGGGAATAATATATTATCACATATTTAGTCCTTTATTTGAAAGCATCTATAGATATTATACCACCACTTGTAGGTTTTATAATTGTACAAGAAAAGAAGAGAAGCAAAAGGCAAAGGAGAAAGGGAAAGATATACCCATCTGAATGCAGAGTTCCAAAGAATAGCAAGGAGAGATAAGAAAGCCTTCTTAAGTGAAAAATGCAAAGAAATAGAGGAAAATAATAACTGGGAAAGACTAGACATCTTCTAGAAAATTAGAGGTACCAAGGGAACATTTCATGCAAAGATGGGCACAATAAAGGACAGAAATGGTATGGACATATCAGAAGCAGAAGATATTAAGAAGAGGTGGCAAGAATACACAGAAGAACTATACAAAAAAGATCTTCATGACCCAGATAACCAAGATGATGTGATCACTCACCTAGAGCCAGACATCCTGGAATGCAAAGTCAAGTGGGCCTTAGGAAGCATCACTACAAACAAAGCTAGTGGAGGTGATGGAATTCCAGTTGAGCTATTTCAAATCCTGAAAGATGATGCTGTGAAAGTGTTGCACTCAATATGCTAGCAAATTTGGAAAACTCAGCATTGGCCACAGGACTGGAAAAGGTCAGTTTTCATCCCAACCATAAGGAAGGCAATACCAAAGAATGTTCAAACTACTGCACAATTGCATTCATCTCACATGCTAGCAAAGTAATGCTCAAAAGTCTCCAAGCTAGGCTTCAACAGTATATAAACCAAGATATACAAGATGGATTTAGAAAAGGCAGAGGAACCAGAGATCAAATTGCCAACATATGTTGGATCATAGCAAAAGAAAGAGAATTCTGGAAAGATATCTACTTCTGCATCATTGACTACACTAAAGTCTTCAGCTGTGTAGATCACAACAAACTTGGAAAATTCTTAGATTTTTAATAGCAGACCACTTTATCTGTCTCCTGAGAAACCTGTATGCAAGTCAAGAAGCAACAGTTAGAACCAGACACTGAATAATAGACTGGTTCCAAATTTGAAAAGGAGTAGGTCAAGGCCATATATTGGCATCTTGCTTATTTAACATATCTGCATATGTACATCATGCAAAATGCTGAACTGGATGAAGCACAAGCTGGAATCAAGATTGCAGGGAGAAATATCAATAACTTCAGAAGACACCACCCTTATGGCAGAAAGCAAAGAGGAACTAAAGAGTCTCTTCATGAAGGTGAAAAAGAAGAAAAAACTGGCTTAAAACTCCATTCAAAAAACTAAGATCATGGCATCTGGTCCAACCACTTCATGTCAAACAGATGGTGAAAAAATAGAAATAGTGACAGCCTTCATTTTCTTGTGCTCCAAAATCACTGTGGATGGTGGCTGTAGCCATGAAATTGAAAGATGCTTGCTCTTTGGAAGAAAAGCTATGATGAACCTCAACAGTGTTAAAAAGCAGAGACATCATTTTGCTGACAAAGTTCCATATAGTCAGTTAAGCCTGGGTGGTGTGGTCCATGGGGTCACAAAATATCAGACATAACTGAGCGACTGAACAACAGTAATTACCCATCTAATTTTTTTGTAAATTACTCATTTCTATCTGGATGCATTAAATATATACTTGTCTTCATCACTGGAGTTCAACAATTTGATAAGGACACACATATCTCTGAAAATTAATGAGATGTAAATCTGCTAGTCTGAGTATTTGTTGGCTCAGAAATTTTCATCAATCATTTGTTTAATTGTTGTCTCCTTCATTTACATCTTTTTCTCTTTCTAGGACTTCTATATTTTTCATGAATCTCTTTTCCAAAATGTGTATATTATCCCTCATTTTCTATATAGTCGTTCTCCTTTTTCCTCTCTGTAATTTAATATATTCTTCCACTTGATCTTCCAAGGCACTGAGGTAAGCATCTATAGTGAGCGATAACTTGTACTTCATCTATTCAATTTTTAAATTAAAAAAAAAAAATCATGTGGTTTTAGTGCCAGGAACCATGCTGAGTGCAGTATTTGGATTTCTTTACATGTTCTTCTACTTCTTTTAAATCTAGTTTTTAGAGAAGTGTCTCTCTTTATTTGGCAGTCTATTCTAATTTGCCTGTTTATTCTGCTTCCTGGCTTATATACCTTTTTAATGGGATACCATTTTTCTATGGCTGCTCATTTGGACACCTTCCATAGGGGTGCTTCAGAGAGTTCTGGGGAGAGCGTCTATCCCTGCACTGTGGCTTCGTGAACATAAGCAGACTGTCCATCTCTGGTATCACAGTGTGCAAAGGATTCACTCTGCGATCTCTTTGTGTTCTCTGCATCGCAGAGGTAGAGATGAGTGACCCCAGCTGTTCACCTCGTCTGCAGATTCTTAGGGTCAGAGAGACACTAAAGTCCAGGAGAGCTGGAATGGACTTTCTTCCTAGCGAGGGCTACTTTCAGATCCTTTTCTTGGGCTTTTGTTCTGAATCCTAGAGTACTGAGCAAAAGGGAAGAAAATACGGTTACCCGTCTTGGCTCACCTCTGCCTGTTGGCCCACAGGAAGCGGCTGAGTTGGGGTCAGAGCACTGAATGGAGGTGTGTGGAAAATCTCAAGCCACCATTTCCCCAGAGTTCTCTTTAATTTTGTCTTTCAAGGGCAGTGTTTTTGAAGACTCATCATCTTGAATGTATCACTAGTCCTGCCTTTCCCACTAGCTAATAGTGCAAGTTTGGACTCCTTGGGCCTCTGAGTCCTCATCACTAAAATAACCAGGCCTCTCCCCCGAGTCTAAGATGTCCTCCCTCTTCCAGTCTGCCAGTTGGCTCAGTTGTGTAACTGCCATATATTCAAGTGAGAATTGCCATTCCCTGTATCAGCTCTGAGTAAGAAAATTATTTTGAAGTAAAACTTGGCAAAACAGTATCTTGAGCTGCCAACAAATTATTCTGCAAGATTTCAAAACATTAAGTTTTCACATTCCCTCTCAAAGTCAAGCCAATTTTGCTTAAAGGAACACTATTGTTTGAGTTGAAAAAAATCAAATCTAAATTGTGGTTATGCATCTGGCATTTCTAATATAAGTATGAAAGCAATAGATTTGCCTGTTTTTTGCTAAATCACACAGGCTGCAAAAAGTATACACACATATGGAATTTCTTTTCACGTTCAAAAAGTTAAGCTTAAATTGTAACTGCAAAGGCTTGTTTCTTAGAAGTATGAGAAGAAAATGCCTGAGAATTTTTAGTGTGCATTATTCTTTTGTTGAGATAGCTTTTCCTTTTGTTTTTTTCACTGCTGCTTTTAGTTTATATTTAACTACAGGCAGTTATTGAAGAAGCCACAAACCTAAGTACCAGGTGCTCTCTCTTAATGTCTCATATGGAGCATTTTGGCAATCCCTTTGACTCCAGTAAGCTTTCTCTGTCTTCTTATTGCTCCTATAATTCCACAATATAATGGCCTTTCAATTTCTAGCATGACTCTTTTGATTATAGTAGCGATGGATGCTGGGATTGGAGTTTGGAGAATCTAAACTTAGGGCCAGTGGCCTAAAATACAGAATTATAGATGACTCAGTTAATTCCACAGTCCACTTTAGAACCTCTTATATTTCTTATGGTTATATGTGTAGACTTTTACTCTTCTCTCCTAGATTGTAAACAGCTAAGCACAGGATTTTTGGCTCTGTCACCTTTGATCTTTAAAGGAATAGGACTAGTCCCTTATA
The DNA here is from genome assembly GCF_963930625.1 of Muntiacus reevesi. Lineage (NCBI taxonomy): Eukaryota > Metazoa > Chordata > Mammalia > Artiodactyla > Cervidae > Muntiacus > Muntiacus reevesi. Next base: position 34,568,810 of record NC_089265.1, on the reverse strand, counting down.
TGATGAATGTTCATTAGTTTGAATCAAAATTATTTGAGTTCCTAAATATGGCTTTCTGCTCACTCACTTATCCTTAAGTATATTTTTGAGCACACATGAACTAAGGTTGGTTTCCCAGGTGGCACAGTGGTAAAGAATCTGACTGCCAATGCAGGATGCACAAGAGGCATGGGTTTAATCCCTGGGTCAGGAAGATCCCCTGGAGTAGGAAATGAGAAACCCACTCCTGTATTCTTGCCTGGGAAATCCCATGGACAGAGGAGCCTGAAGGGCTACAGTCCATGAGATCGCGAAGAGTCAGACACAATTGAGTACATGCACACATGAATTAAGATTAAATTCTCCCAAACCCATTAAAGTTAATTGGACTAAGTCCTATTGTCATGATGTCCAATCAGAAGAGTTAATGACAGAACATGAAGATTGTGGTAGGTAGAAGCTGCTCTTCTTCACGTGTAAGTTAAAAATTCTTAACATCACCTCCACTATTACTTTGTTACTGAATGTTCACAGACATTAACCATTTTCTACTGGAAAGTGGGAAACTATCCTAAAGGCAAAGAATAAAGCCAAGTGGTATGATGATTTTCCTTGACCTAGAATGGACAAAAGGATTTCTTGATTCTGAAGTTTGGGTTTTTTTTTTTTTTTTTTTGACCTCCTCATGTCCTCGACTGTAGTTTGAGTGATGGGTAGATTGAAATCCATTGTATGCACTCTAACTATCCCTGCTGTTGCTTCTGTGCAATTGTGCTGGAGCGGCAAATGAAGGATTAGAGGGTAACTCTCTGGGAGCAGTGAAAATACACATCAGTCTATTGCTGCTGCCGGGTAATATGAATGATGTAAATCCTGGGTTGTGAAAGATCACAGCATATTGTTCTTCTGGAGGGAAGGGTCATCTTGAGGAAAACTAACAATAACAACTATTTTGTTCTCATTGTGGCTGTCCAGCACACTCCATATACACACACTCTCACTCCATACACACAGTCTCACTCCATACACACATACATACACACACGGAGAGCAAAATATACAATCTTAAGAATCATAGTAAGCTGTTAACTATCAAATTGTTGTAAAGTGGCAATATATACCATTTCATGATGACCAGCATAGATTAGATCTGGCAAGGAAAGTTCTTGTTCTTAATTCTAGGGAGTTGACGTTTTGCAAAATCCCCTACCTCTTTCATTTCTACCTCATTTCATTTGCTATTATAGAACAGAAGTGAAGATTTCCAACCCTATCCCCCATCAGCCTTTTCCCTGTGCATCTCACAGCAATTATGGAGAATTCATTGGGTCTGTTACCAGCAGGAATGTTAAGCAAATTAATGAGTGAGAACTCTGGAAAAAGGAATTTCCTGGGGATTTGCAGAAGTGAGAGTTGGATTTATTTGTTTTTACTGTTGATGCTCTTGAGGAAAGAAAGAAAAAAGCAGCCCTTGGAAGAGATTGGGAGGCTGAGGCCTCCTTCTCTTCTCTCTTTCCTTCTGCTGACTGTGGAGTACTTGGTGGATCAGATCTGAGACTGTGAAGGAGGCAGGAGATACTCCTGATGTCTCATCAGTTGAGGAAACAGAACACACAGCTGAGTCTTCAGAAGAGACCCAAGATTCTGGAGCACAGGTCCTATTGAGCTAAGGTAGAGAAAAAGAGAGAAAAAAAAATGGGACAAGACACTGCCTTTCATTTTGAGCAATCATAAGTTAGGAGATGGACATTTATTTTGTTTTTGATTGTTTTGTTGTGTAGGTATATGTGTGTGTTTGATCTTGGTTTTGCTTCCATATATCACCTGCAGATATAATATTTCTTAAGTTATTTTCTATATAACCAAGGCTGTAAAATGTGGCTCTGAGATTAGGAGTCAAAAGACTTAGGTTTGAGTTCCAACTGTGCCATATACTCTTGGATTACCATCCATTTTAAAGCGACAAAGAGCTGGCTTGAGTCCTGGCTCTGCTGCTTATGGTTGTATGACCCTAAGCAAGATGCTTAAACTTCCTAAGTGTCAGTTTTCTCATCTGTAAAATGGAGATAACAATAGCACCTAATTATAAGGCTGTGGGAAGAGTTTAATTAAATAATACATGTATACTTACAGAATTTTCAGAGCTGAGACTTGTATGCAATAAATGCTCAATAAACAGTAATATTTTAAACTTCATCCTATAAGTTTAGCTATGCATGCATACCTGGGGAAAATTTTTGCCATCTAATGCTGTGTTTATTCTGAGTGACACTTGGTAGGACTATGTCAAATGAAGTGTGATACATTTTTCCTCCATGCCCCAAAGCACACATGTGAGCATTCTCTCTCCCTTTTTCTCTCTCTCTTCCTCTCTCTCTCTCTCTCACTCTCACACACACAGCAAATTTGAACCTTTATAGCAAAAATACAGATACCTGGATTATACCTATAAGTAACAGGCCATGGTGATGATTTCGGTTATTGAACATAAGGTGAATCAACACTGGTCCCTAGAACTTTAATGTAGAGTGATGAACCTTGCCCTTAGATGACCTTCCTCAGCAGGCATTTATAACCCAAAAAGTAAAATACTACTCTTCTGTCAAATTTTAGCAGCCTACTGCCAAAACAAACACTAATTAATAGACACCATTTGAACTCCCTCATTACTATTTTGAAGTCCCAAATGTGTGCTAATTTACCTTTGTATGAAAAAAGGAAGAATAGAGGAAACTCTTGATGACTTCTTTTTGCTCAGATGCTCTGGAAAACCATTTAAGTTAGGATGTAATTGCTATTGGTGACTCTTCTGCTCACACTATAATGAAGTATGTCTGTACATGTGCGAAACCTCAGGGGAAAAGAACCCTCAGACAGCACTAGAGCTTTGGTCATGCCTTGCAGGAAATCACACAATCCTCATGGACCACAGGGAATAGGTTCAGACTCTCACAGATGCAACTGCTTCAGAATGGTGACTTTCTATGTAGTTCATACAATCAATTCCAGTCAATTCTCCCTGCCTCCGTTTATTCCCTAATGGGGAATATACTTCTAAAAGTCAGAAGTGTCTAAACAAGAGCGAGAAGACACAATAGCATGAAGAGGAGACAGAGGATCAGAGAGAAAAAGAGGAGGAAACCATAATGTCGTGGTTTATAACTGCTTTCTCATAAATGTTTCAGCAAGTGCAAAGTCTCTGATTAATTTTTACAGTTCCCATTCATTTCTTGCTAATACAGCTAACAGCAGATACTCATTGAAGCTTATTTCTCTCTGGCTTATGACCCTGGCTCCTTTGTTTAGTATCAGATATATGAGGACAATGTCATCAAGCATAGAAGTTCTTGGCTAGCAATTTTATCACCCAAAATAATGTCTGCCTTTTCTGCAACTATGCTTGCAGGAGATCAACTAGTTGCTGTGGGCCTTTGGCAAAAGCACATGGTTTGAATTTTGAGGCTGTTTATAACCCAGTCTAAGGAAAGGACAGCTAGCTATAGACAAAGGAATAAGCATGAGCTCTGAAGGAAGTAACCACAGAGATGTTTCCTAGTGTACTTTTATAGTAGACTCAAGATTGCTCAGTGATAGGCCTTATGGAAGTGAATTCCTAAAAACTAACTTAACACATATGTACTCTTTATTTAATCTGTACACACAATTATAATTATTACCTGCCAAGTGGTAGATGAAGGGATGTACCACAGACATTTCCCTTCAAGGAGAGACTAGTTACCCAACTGTGGGCAACATGGTTGGCCAATAGCTTCCAGCCATCATTTCCTAATGGGTGGGCCTCAGCTACCAAGAGCCTCCTCACCTGAGGTCACAGCCCACACAGTGACTGAGTGTGTCTGTGTTTGTTGGGGGGTGGAAGGTGGGGGAGTATAAAGATCCAGCCACTTTGACCCCATATGCATGAGAACATCTCTGACAGGCAGTGTTTGCTCCAGACATCCCCTTGTCCTGGCTTAGGTTGACTCAGGATTTTGGACCCACATGAAAGTTTGCCATCGTCCTCTTCCCAAATGTGCTTCTTCTAACTTTCACATATGTTGATCCCTAATGGACAGCTTGCACCTCAGACCCTGTCTCAGCATTTTTTTTCTTCTGGAGATTCCAGTCTGCAACTTGACATTGTTGTAATTTCTCACTGATGAACTGTTTTGTTTGTTTGTTTTCTTTTTGTTTCTTTTGTTGCCAGAATCTAATCCCTAGGACTCTAAGGTACAGAGTTTGAGGCCACCACTGCACTAAAATCAGAATTAGAAGAGTCCATACAAGATCGAGGACTATTCATTTATCAACCTACTGAAAACTTACCTTAGTATACAGTGCCAAGAATATAAATGCTGTAGAAACAATGCAAACTTGGGTTTCAAGAGGGGCACAGTCTAGGAGAACATAAGAGACTAGACAGAGATATCCATGAAAAAAAATAAGAAGAGTATAGGATTGAAGGAAATACAGTAGTCAGAATAAAGACAGAGAGGCAGAGTGGAAAATGGATGGCAGAGGAAAAAGGGAAATTAACATGAACTTAGCATCCAAAAATACCACAAAGGAGAAATTTTTCCTCTGACTCAATCTTCATATTAGTGTTTTGAGGCTAGGTTATATATTTATATTGTATATAAAAGTGGGAAAAATGTAGAAAATAGGGAGGTAAAACCTTCTTCAGTCTCCTTTAAAAGGCTGTGAGTGACTTTCCATCTAATTCAGAATAACATTTTTTTGTGTCTTCTCATTTGCTATTTCTTTTTTAGTCTTCCCCTCACTTTTTTTCAACCTCACTCACCATGGATTCCATACTTCCACCCAAATGCATTAGCATTCCTTCAGTTCAGAAGAACCAGCTGTTTGCATTTCATCTCTTTGGTCCAGACAGAGGGAACAGTGCAGCCAAACCAGTAAAGTCAGACGCTTGAATGCAGTTTGATTTACTGCTGGGATCCTTGTATCTTATCAAAGTGAATGCTGACCAATGTCACCCAAGAATCAGTTCAGTTCAGTTTAGTCACTCAGTCGTGTCTGACTCTCTGCGACCCCATGAACCGTAGCACGCCAGTCCTACCTGTCCATCACCAACTCCCAGAGTAAACCCAAACCCATGTCCATTGAGTCGGTGGTGCCATCCAACCATCTCATTCTCTGTCATCCCCTTCTCCTCCTGCCCTCAATCTTTCCCAGCATCGGGGTCTTTTCAAATGAATCAGCGCTTTGCATCAGGTGGCCAAAGTATTGGAGTTTCAGTTTCATCAGTCCTTCCAATGAACACCCAGGACTGATCTCCTTTAGGATGGACTGGTTGGATCCCCTTGCAGTCCAAGGGACTTGCAAGAGTCTTCTCCAACACCACAGTTCAAAAGCATCAATTCTTCGGCACTCAGCTTTCTTTATAGTCCAACTCTCACATCCATACATGACCACTGGAAAAACCATAGCCTTGACTAGATGAACCTTTGTTGGCAAAGTAATGTCTCTGCTTTTTAAAATACATACAAACTAAGTGTAGATATGTGGACATATCAGAGGAAAAGAATCAGCAAAACTATAGAACTAAGGAATGTTTAAGTTAGGTTATTACTAAAGACTTTAATTTTTAGGGCAGTTAAACTTACTGTCTGACTTTTTTCTTTTCAACATACTGTGAAAACAGGAGAAGTAACTTTTGTGTTCATTTTTAAATGAGAATACTGAGGTTTGGAGAAGGTAAAAAGTCCATTTTTATAAACTGAACCACTAGTTAGGGAAAAGGCTGAGATCTGTGTCCCATTCTTTTGGGTCTGAGTCTGAGCCTGTGATCTCTTCTCATTAGACCTTGATGAATGTCATCTAAGACTGTGGAGGGTGAATACTGAGCTGCCAGGACCCCCATTCTTTTTACAACCCATAGAAAACTTGAAAGAAAATAAAGAACTTTGTCCTTAGAAATAAGCCATCTGTTACAGAGCAGAGCAAAACAGCCAGCACTTGTGAGCCTAATAGTGGTTCTGCCAGAGTCTGGCTGGGCGGCCTCTGTTGCAAGCTGTTTAATTTCTAATTCCTGTGAATCGGGAACAATGTCAACTGCTTGATAAAGAGTTTGGAGACATCTAGGACAAAGTAAGTGCTGTGGCAAACTCCATCTTGGCACTCTCCAGAACCAACTCGGCAAATTCTTTCTCTTTGGGCTACAGATCCTTAAGGTTTACCACTAGCATGATGCATGTATTACCAAGAAAAGTATTTGTATCAATGAGTTCTTTTTGATTAGTAAGAATGATCGTTCTTACCTCAAAAGAAACATACATTAAAAGCAGAACTTGTTCTTATTTTTACTTTCCTAACATTTTTTCAATCCCTTATAACATACCTCACCAATATCAAAGCCTAATAATAATGCATTTCTTTTATTTCTAACTTTCTTTTTTAACTCTTCTTAGCCTCATCTGTCCAAGTTATAAAAATGCTGCTTTGAAATTATTGAAGGCATGATGTGTTGGGGTCCTTTAATGGACCAGAACCTGGTGGTCCGGAGTCGACAATGAGAAAGTGAAAGAAGGAAAGAGGCTAATATTCCCTGGGTTACGCAGCCGGCCTTCACACTCCAGGGAATCAGCCAGAAATAGAGAGAGAGAGAGAGAGAGAGAGAGAGAGAGAGAGAGAGAGAGAGAGACAGGGACCCAAGCTCTGATGGAACAAGGGTGCTTTATTGAATTCTGTAAGAGTATATATACCAGTAGCTTCTTTAGATAAAGATCAAGAGATCAGACTTTACAAGTTTACCAAGGAAGCAAGGAGCAATAGAGGCCATAAGGCCAAAAGGTGATCCTTATCAAAAGAGGGTTGTAAATAGTTACTTTTCACCATATGGAAAAATTAACAAAGGAAATGCATGCATTTCTCAGTCCCAGGAGAGGCTTGCCTCTCCTCTTAATTCCTGAATATTCAGGAATTAATAAGGAACAGAGGATTCATGACAGATCCAAAACAGCACACAGGAAGCCTCCTGCTAAATGCTTCCTGACACCTCCCCCTATTTTATTATATTTGTAAAAAAGGTCCTGACCAAATGAGTTTGGTTAGTATTAACCAACCTTATAGAAAGGCAATGATAAACAACAAATATAATCACCAAGACAATCACCAAAGTTACAGTCCCAGACCTGATGTTGTGGGTAACACTTTGAAACCATTTTCGTGGGTCTGGCCCAGATAATTGATCAGTGAGTTGTTCAACTAAAGTTTCCAAATTAATGGAAGTGGGCAGACATTTAGAAAAAGTTTCAAAGATTTCCTTTTGCAGTAATTGTACATTCAGAGAGGAATTATCATGTAAATGGAATTTGATTTGTTCTCAGTTGTAGGCACTATGATTGAAATGAACAGGAGTAACACAAAATTGGCAATCAATACAAGTTACAGTAAAAGTCTTATTAAACTGTAAATTTCCTATGGCTATAACAAAAGGAAGTGGGACACAGGCCTGTATAAAATATGACTGATTATAGCAAAAGAAATAGTTACTATGACCATGACTAGTCCCTGTGAAATGTCCAGTTCAAGTCCCAAGTTCTTCGGTGCTGGCAGCAAGTTTCCAGATGTCCCATTGTTTAGGCCCACTCTGTTTATCGAGGATGATTCTAGGACGAGGGGATGCCACTCCACCATCAAGCCAGCCAAGAAGTCCTTTGTCATGGTAAATTTTTAAAAATTTTTATTTTATTAGTTGGAGGCTAATTACTTCACAATATTTCAGTGGGTTTTGTCATACATTGACATGAATCAGCCACAGAGTTACACGTATTCCCCATCCCGATTCCCCCTCCCACCTCCCTCTCCACCCGACTACTCTGGGTCCTCCCAGTGCACCAGGCCTGAGCACTTGTCTCATGCATCTCACCTGGGCTAGTGATCTGTTTCACCATAGATAATATACATGCTGTTCTTTTGAAACATCCCACCCTCACCTTCTCCCACAGAGTTCAAAAGTCTGTTCTGTACTTCTGTGTCTCTTTCTGTTTTGCATATAGGGTTATCGTTACCATCTTTCTAAATTCCATATATATGTGCTAGTATGCTGTAATGTTCTTTATCTTTCTGGCTTACTTCACTCTGTATAATGGGCTCCAGTTTCATCCATCTCATTAGAACTGATTCAAATGAATTCTTTTTAACGGCTGAGTAATATTCCATGGTGTATATGTATCACAGCTTCCTTATCCATTCATCTGCTGATGGGCATCTAGGTTGCTTCCATGTCCTGGCTATTATAAACAGTGCTGCGATGAACATTGGGGTGCACGTGTCTCTTTCAGATCTGTTTTTCTTGTTGTGTATGCCCAGAAGTGGTATTGCTGGGTCATATGGTAGTTCTATTTCCAGTTTTTTAAGAAATCTCCACACTGTTTTCCATAGTGGCTGTGCTAGTTTGCATTCCCACCAACAGTGTAAGAGGGTTCCCTTTTCTCCACACCCTCTCCAGCATTTATTGCTTGTAGACTTTTGGATAGCAGCCATCCTGACTGGTGTGTAATGGTACCTCATTGTGGTTTTGATTTGCATTTCTCTAATAATGAGTGATGTTGAGCATCTTTTCATGTGTTTGTTAACCGTCTGTATGTCTTCTTTGGAGAAATGTCTGTTTAGTTCTTTGGCCCATTTTTTGATTGGGTCATTTATTTTTCTGGAATTGAGCTTCAGGAGTTGCTTGTATATTTTTGAGATTAATCCTTTGTCTGTTTCTTCATTTGCTATTATTTTCTCCCAATCTGAGGGCTGTCTTTTCACCTTACTTATAGTTTCCTTTGTTGTGCAAAAGCTTTTAAGTTTCATTAGGTCCCATTTGTTTATTTTTGCTTTTATTTCCATTATTCTGGGAGGTGGGTCATAGAGGATCCTACTGAGATTTATGTTGGAGAGTGTTTTGCCTATGTTCTCCTCTAGGAGTTTTATAGTTTCTGGTCTTACATTTAGATCTTTAATCCATTTTGAGTTTATTTTTGTGTATGGTGTTAGAAAGTGTTCTAGTTTCATTCTTTTACAAGTGGTTGACCAGTTTTCCCAGCACCACTTGTTAAAGAGGTTGTCTTTTTTCCATTGTATATTCTTGCCTCCTTTGTCAAAGATAAGGTGTCCATAGGTACATGGATTTATCTCTGGGCTTTCTATTCTGTTCCATTGATCTATATTTCTGTCTTTGTGCCAATATCATACTGTCTTGATGACTGTGGCTTTGTAGTAGAGTCTGAAGTCAGGTAGGTTGATTCCTCCAGTTCCATTCTTCTTTCTCAAGATTACTTTGGCTATTCGAGGTTTTTTGTATTTCCATACAAATTGTGAAATTATTTGTTCTAGTTCTGTGACGAATACCATTGGTAGCTTGATAGGGATTGCATTGAATCTATAGATTGCTTTCGGTAGAATAGCCATTTTGACAATATTGATTCTTCCAATCCATGAACACGGTATGTTTCTCCATCTGTTTGTGTCCTCTTTGATTTCTTTCATCAGTGTTTTATAGTTTTCTATGTATAGGTCTTTTGTTTCTTTAGGTAGATGTACTCCTGAGTATTTTATTCTTTTTGTTGCAATGGTGAATGTTATTGTTTCCTTAATTTCTCTTTCTGTTTTTTCATTGTTAGTATATAGGAATGTAAGGGATTTCTGTGTGTTAATTTTATATCCTGCAACTTTACTATATTCATTGATTAGCTCTAGTAATTTTCTGGAAGAGTCTTTAGGGTTTTCTATGTAGAGGATCATGTCATCTGCAAACAGCGAGAGTTTCACTTCTTCTTTTCCTATCTGGATTCCTTTTACTTCTTTTTCTGCTCTGATTGCTGTGGCCAAAACTTCCAACGCTATGTTGAATAGCAGTGGTGAGAGTGGGCACCCTTGTCTTGTTCCTGATTTCAGGGAAAATGCTTTCAATTTTTCACCATTGAGGGTGATGCTTGCTGTGGGTTTGTCATATATAGCTTTTATTATGTTGAGGTATGTTCCTTCTATTCCTGCTTTCTGGAGAGTTTTAATCATAAATGAGTGTTGAATTTTGTCAAAGGCTTTCTCTGCATCTATTGAGATAATCATATGGTTTTTATCTTTCAGTTTGTTAATGTGGTGTATTACATTGATTGATTTGCGGATATTAAAGAATCCTTGCATTCCTGTGATAAAGCCCACTTGGTCATGATGTATGATTTTTTTTATATGTTGTTGGATTCTGTTTGCTAGATTTTTGTTAAGGATTTTTGCATCTATGTTCATCAGTGATATTGGCCTGTAATTTTCTTTTTTTGTGGCATCTTTGTCTGGTTTTGGAATTAGGGTGATGGTGACCTCATAGAATGAGTTTGGAAGTTTACCTTCTTCTGCAATTTTCTGGAAGAGTTTGAGTAAGATAGGTGTTAGCTCTTCTCTAAATTTTTGGTAGAATTCAGCTGTGAAGCCATCTGGTTCTGGGCTTTTGTTTGCTGGAAGATTTTTGATTACAGTTTCGATTTCCTTGCTGGTGATGGGTCTGTTAAGATCTTCTATTTCTTCCTGGTTCAGTTTTGGAAAGTTATACTTTTCTAAGAATTTGTCCATTTCATCCAAGTTGTCCATTTTATTGGCATAGAGCTGCTGGTAGTAGTCTCTTATGATCCTTTGTATTTCAGTGTTGTCTGTTGTGATCTCACCCTTTTCATTTCTAATTTTGCTAATTTGGTTCTTCTCTCTTTGTTTCTTAATGAGTCTTGCTAATGGTTTGTCAATTTATTTTTTCAAAAAAACAGCTCTTAGCTTTGTTGATTTTTGCTATGGTCCCTTTAGTTTCTTTTGCATTTATTTCTGCCCTAATTTTTAAGATTTCTTTCCTTCTGCTAACCCTGGGATTCTTCATTTCTTCCTTCTCTAATTGCTTTAGGTGTAGAGTTAGGTTATTTATTTGGCTCTTTTCTTGTTTCTTGATGTAAGCCTGTAATGCTATGAATCTTCCCCTTAGCACTGCCTTTACAGTGTCCCATAGGTTTTGGGTTGTTGTGCTTTCATTTTCATTCATTTCTATACATATTTTGATTTCTTTTTTGATTTCTTCTATGATTTGTTGGTTATTCAAAAGTGTGTTATTTAGCCTCCATATGTTTGAATTTTTAACAATTTTTTTTCCTGTAATTGAGATCTAATCTTACTGCACTGTGGTCAGAAAAGATGACTAGAATGATTTCAATTTTTTTGAATTTTCCAAGACCAGATTTATGGCCCAGGATGTGATCTATTCTGGAGAAGGTTCTGTGTGCACTTGAGAAAAAGGTGAAGTTGATTGTTTTGGGGTGAAATGTCCTATAGATATCAATGAGGTCTAGCTGGTCCATTGTATCATTTAAGGTTTGTGTTTCCTTGTTGATTTTCTGTTTAGTTGATCTATCCATAGTTGTGAGTGGGGTATTAAAGTCTCCCACTATTATTGTGTTACTATTAATTTCCTCTTTCATACTCGTTAGCGTTTGCCATACATATTGGGGTGCTCCTATGTTGGATGCATATATATTTATAATTGTTATATCTTCTTCTTGGATTGATCCTTTGATCCATGGTAATGTTTCATTGTAGTGTTAGTAACCTTTTAAGCCACTTAAGTAGCATAATACATAATGTTTTTGTTCTTTCCCTAACTCTTTCCCTAAAGTTTCAGTAGTGTAAACATGGTTCACGGTAAATAATCCAAGCAATGTCCGAAGGTCTTCTCTGGGGGGGCAGGATGAAAACCCAAGTTTGTCGGCTGACATTCGCGCATAATTTCCCTGGGCCCAGGCACAATGGAAGGACTTCATAGCATAAAGAAATGTTAATTAGCTTTCCCTCCTCCCTAGGGTGTGAGGGTTCCAGGGAGGGGGCATATGGGTGGAGTCATTGGTTGATATGATTAGTCTTTTCTCCATCCATTTTATGACCTTCAATAAAGGGGAGTTGAGTAAATAAGTCCAGTTAAGTCGGATTAGTTAATCTAGCTCGAGCAGGGGTCGCACAGGCCAACATAGTAATAAGGTTTTCAGGCATTCCCTGTTGAAAAACCAGGTTTTTGGCTTGATTAGTAAGGGTTTTTACTTGTCCCCAAGAGGGGAGGTCATAAGGTCAATGTGGCAGAGGGTGGTGTTTTCTGGAGATCTTTAGAGCCTACATGACCCGTATTGGAATTTCTCCCTCCTGGGGTTCTTGTTGTTTCGCTTCCATTTTGAATGCCGGGGGCCCCCTTGGGTTGAATTTTCCTAAGAGGAAGCCATGTGAGTTTGTTGGAGCCATCTGGGGAAATACAAGTATATCCCTTTCCCTGTAAGATTAATTTCCCAGATTTCCATTGTTTATTGAACCTGTCTTGATACCAAATGGGCAGAGGAAGAGAAGTGTCCTTTAATTCCTTGAAATGTTTTTCTGTTCTTGTTAAGATATCTCCCTGTAGTAAGTTTTTAAAAATTTAAAACAAATAAAGCTGTATTAACAATAGTTATAAGTTTAGAAAATATTTTATATTGGAATCTGGTAAAGTCTGCTTTAGATAAGGAAGACAGTAGTGTTCCTGTGTATTCCCCCTTCTTTAATTTTTTTATTTGTAATTTTAGTGTGTGATGTGTTTGTTTGACTGTGTCTTGTGTCTGTGGATTATAAGGAATACCTGTAATATGTTTAACAGAAAAACTGTTTAAAGTGTAGTTTGAAAAAGAGTTGTTGAATAATAGGTTGATTGGAGTTTATGGTGGAGGTTTCTAAATTTTTTAATAAAAAAACTGAATATATAGAATTAGAGACTATATTAATGGGGTAAGGATGTAGGCAAATAACTTGAATAAGAGCATATAATTCATTTTGTTGAGCAGAATGAAATTTAGTGTAAAAGACTATGTTTTTTAAGAGACCAGAATGAAGCTTTGGCGTTTTTAGTTGTATCTGTATAGAAAACCTCAGCTTGTGGTATAGGCTATGAGCTGATAATGTGAGAAATAATAAACTCAGTATTTTTGAAGAAATTCCACAGCTTACCAGAAGGATAATGAAATGAAATTTCTCCAAAATATTTCAGAAAAGCTATTTGGAAATTGGTAGAAGTTTGTAATGTGTTCTCAGATTGAGATTTATTGATAGGTATTACAATTTTATGAGAATCAGAGCCAATTAGAGTTTTAGTTCTACTTCTTCCATTGATAATGATTAGAGCAATTAAATCAAGGTAGGGTGTAAGTGACTTTATTTTCCTAAAATGGGTATAAATCCCTTTTACTGGGTGTTCTTGTTGGGCAAGATGTCCTGTGGGAAAATGAAGACAGGGAAGTATAAATAATTCTAGAGGTGAATCTAGTTTGATATGGGTAAGAAATTGTTTTTGTAATTTATTTTGCACTAAGTAAAGTTCCTCTTGTGCCTCTTGAGAAAGTGAACAAGGGCTATTTAAATCAGGATCTCCTTTTAAAGTATTCAACAGGTTATTTAGCTGAAAATTAGCAATGCCTAAAGCAGAGTCGGACATGACTGAAGCAACCTAGCAGCAGCAGCAAAGAAGGTCTAATCTAATTTATATCACCTCAGAGCTTTTGAAAATCATTTAAGGTTGATAATTTATCAGTACAGATCTGAGTTAGTTGAGAGTAATACATTGTCTATTAACAACAAATGACCGAAGGTTTGTGGGGGCAGGGGCCCAAAAAGTCCGGTAGGTATTTTAGAGGGGACTGCTTGAGGGTAAAGGAGAAAGTCATTTAGGGCTGGTATATCACGGAAGCACTGCTGGATGTTGAGGGTTTGAGGGAAAAGACGGAGTTTGTCCCTGGTTTTGTTGAAGGGGACCTGGGGGGTCCCCTGCTTGGAGTTTCCCCGGAATAGGTTTCCCTTCAATATTAAATTTAGATTTACACTCTTTGGCCCAATGCATTCTACTATGGCAGCGGGGGCAGACTTTTGGAGGGGTTTTTTTTATTAGCTTTCTTAGGGCAGTCCCTTTTTAAATGGTTCTTATCTCCACATGTAAAGCATCCTTCATTTTCCTTTTTAAAGCAAGCAGCCATTGTCTCAGCTAGCATTTGCATTTTTTGAGTTTCTGATCCTAGATTGCGACAAGCCTGCAAATAATCAATAATAGTCCCTGTCTCACGAATTGGGGCTATAGCCTTTTGACATTTCTGATTTGCATTTTCATAAGCAAGTAATTTCTCTAGTTGTTTTTAGCTTCTTCTCCAATTACAGTATGGGAAATAGCAGTTTCTAATCTAGCTAAAATATAAGCATAAATTTCATTAGGTCCTTATAATATTTTAGTGTAGCCACCTGTAGGTTTTTTTTTTGTTTGTTTGTTTGTTTTTGAGGATTAATTTTATCTCAGGCTTCAAGGGCCACTGTTTTTCATTGTTCATGCAACAAAGGAGGGCATTATATTTGAGCTTTTATAGCGTCAAATTGTCCAGTGTCAGTTAACATTTCAAAAGTAATTTGGTTTTGGGAAATGCCAGCTCGAGTGTTTTTGTTAGCATGATCTCTGGCTATATCTTGAAACCACATTGTCCATTGAAGATACTCTCTGGGTTTAAGGAGAGCTTTTATTAAGATACACTTTTATTAAAATTCCCAATCATAGGGAATAAAGGTTCCAAGAGAAGATGCCATAGCATTTAGAATCTCTCTAGTAAAAGGCGAATGTGGGTCATACATAGTTACAGCCTTTTCATTTGCGTGTGAAAAAGGTTAATACCTTCGTATTGAGGTAGTATCTGCCCTTGAGCGTCAGCATTTCTTAAAAGTGGAAAGGCGGAGAAACCATCGGCTTCAGAGACTTGCGATTGCAAAGCCAGCAATTCAGAGAGCCTCTATAGTGAAGGAGGTAGATTATTGTTATTCAGAAAGGTGTTGTCGGTTTTAATGTTAAAAGGTGTCTTAAGGGAGTCATTGCCAGAATCATTAGGTTCTATCAAGGGAAAGATTTTGGGATTTGTGCCTGCTGGCAGGGGAGGAGCGCTTGGAGCAACCGGACCAGGGTTAGTAGGAAAATTCTGAAGTATCTTATGTTGTTCTAATTGGGCCTTTTGTAAGGTTTCATCGTCTAATTCATATTCATGTAATAAGTGTTCTACCTGTTGCCGAATATCAGAAGGGCTAGAATTACCTTGAAGTGGCAGAATCACAGCTTCAATGAGAGCCCACAGGGGGCAGAAATCTACTGGAATATTTTTTCCCTGTCTGGTGGCTCGTTCAACATTCTCTTTGACCCGATGCCAAATTCTAAATCAAAACTATCAGGGAACCAAGGGTTACATTCAACCACTGTCTGAAGGCGAGCCTCTATTCGCTGGCGCGAAACTGAAAGTCCCTGAACTTTAAATAAACGATGAAGTAAAGTAGAAAAGTGAGGGGGCTTTCCAGCCGATTGACCCATGTCTTAAAACTTACTGGCCTCAATAGGCCCTGGGGTCACTCCATCCGAATCTGCCACGTGTACCAGGCTCCTGTTCGGGCGCCACTTGTTGGGGTCCTTTAATGGACCAGAACCTGGTGATCCAGAGTCGATGATGAGAAAGTGAAAGAAGGAAAAAGGCTAATATTCCCTGGGTTACGCAGTTGGCCTTCACGCTGCAGGAAATCAGTCAGAAATAGAGAGAGAGAGAGAAAGAAAGAAAGACATGGGGACCCAAGCTCTGATGGAACAAGGGTGCTTTATTGAATTCTGTAAGAGTATATATACCAGTAGCTTCTTTAGATAAAGATCAAGAGATCAGACTTTACAAGTTTACCAAGGAAGCAAGGAGCAATAGAGGCCACAAGGCAAAAGGCGATCCATATCAAAAGAGGGTCATAAATAGTTACTTTTCACTGTATGGAAAAACTAAAAAAGGAAATGCATGCATTTCTCAGTCCCAGGAGAGGCTTCCCTCTCCTCCTAATTCCTCAGGAATTAATAAGGAACAGAGGATTCATGACAGATCCAAAACAGCACACAGGAAGCCTCCTGTTAAATGCTTCCTGACAATGATGAATGATTTTACTTTGCTTAAGCTTTTGCAAAGCTTAAGCTTTGCATTTTGCCAAATTAATAGAAGAACTCAAATAGGCATTTGTGTTAAACCTGTTTGATCTATCTTTGATGAAAGAACATGCAAAATTGTATCTGTGGATTTTCAGGCATGGTCTTGCCTCAGGGACTTTGCAATTGCTGTTCCTTCTTCCTGAACATCTTTACTGTAGTTATTTATCTCTTGCTCCTTCACTTCCTTCAAGTTTTTACTCAAATGACATGTTTTATTTAACTCTCTCCTAACTACCCAATCTAAGCCTTTAACTTTCCTTAGCATTCTACATGGAGAAGGCAATGGCACTCAGCCGGGCGCGGTGACCTCCCGGGAGCGGGGGACCATATTGATGCTGAACTTAGTGCGGACACCCAATCGGCATAGCGCACTGCAGCCCAGAACTCCTGAGCTCAAGCGATCCTCCAGCCTCAGCCTCCCGAGTAGCTGGGACTACAGGCGGCTCGGGCCTGCTTTGAACACTCTAATTTTTTCAAAGTAAACGCTTCGGGCCCCGAGGGACACTCAGCTAAGAGCATCGAGGGGGCGCCGAGAGGCAAGGGGCGGGGACGGGCGGTGGCTCGCCTCGAGGCGGACCGCCCGCCCGCTCCCAAGATCCAACTAGGAGCTTTTTAACTACAGCAACTTTAATATACGCTATTGGAGCTGGAATTACCGCGGCTGCTGGCACCAGACTTGCCCTCCAATGGATCCTCGCGGAAGGATTTAAAGTGGACTCATTCCAATTACAGGGCCTCGAAAGAGTCCTGTATTGTTATTTTTCGTCACTACCTCCCCGGGTCGGGGTTGTTCAATTTGCGATTCCAAGATGTCTGGACGCGGTAAAGGAGGAAAGGGTCTCGGAAAGGGTGGTGCTAAACGCCATCGTAAAGTTCTTTGGGATAATATCCAGGGCATTACTAAGCCTGCTATTCGTCGCCTCGCCCGCCGTGGTGGTGTTAAGCGTATCTCTGGGCTTATCTATGAGGAGACCCGCAGGGTGCTGAAGGTGTTCCTTTAGAACGTGATCCAGGACGCGGTCACCTACACCGAGCATGCCAAACCTAAAAAATCGTTAGCTATAGCTCATGAATCACAGAGTTTGTCCCCCTTGCAAAAAGCTATGCAACAGGCCCAAAGAGCTGGAGAAACTGTTCAGGGATTCTCTGCTTTCCCAGTATTTGAGCATGAAAACCAGCGGTATTATGAGGCTTTACCTTTCAAACAACTAAAAGAATTAAAAATTGCTTGTGCACAATACGGCCCCACGTTGGGCGCCACTTGCCGGGACCAGCCGGCAAAATGAATAAGTCCCGACCGCAACCACACGGAAGCCTGAGAAAAAAAAGATGATAGTAAAGGATGGGGTCGAGAGGGCTGAATGCTCTTTAGGCAAGTCAGCAATTTTATTGAGTAGAACAGCTACCTTTATACTAGTACAAGCAGAAAACATAATTCATAAAAAATGCCATCTGGTGTCTGTCACATCAATACAATTCTTTGTTTTAAGTGATTGCAGAAGCTTACATCTTGTTTTTGGCATTCCCAAAATAAACTACTAAGTGAAGGTCACTACTACGTTTTTCTCAAGGAAGAACAAAGGAGGCCCAGCAAATATTTTACTACTTTATCATGGGGTGGCGGGACAGGGAATGGCCCCCTTCAAGGCCTTTTCCCAGGGCCTTTTTGGGCCTTGAGCAGGCCGGCTCCCCGCAGCACTCCACTCCAGTACTCTTGCCTGAAAAATCCGATGGACAGAGGAGCCTGGTAGGTTGCAGTCCATCGGGTCGCTACGAGTTGGACATGACTGAGCGACTTCACTTTCACTTTTCACTTTTCACTTTCACACATTGGAGAAGGAAATGGCAACCCACTCCAGTGTTCTTGCCTTGAGAATCCCAGGGACGGGGGAACCTGGTGGGCTGCCGTCTATGGGGTCGCACAGGGTCGGACACCACTGAAGTGACTTAGCAGCAGCAGCATTCTACACTGCCTTTTTATACTTAATTTTTCTCATAGAAATCACTGAATTCTAACATACTGTATAATTTACTTATAAGCTAGTGGTGGTAGACTGGAGGGACTGAGAACGTGAATAGACACTGGGTTAGAGTCAGGCAGTCAGGGTGGAAGTTAAGCAAAGGGAATAAGACAGGTGCTCAGAGAATATAACTGACATCACAAGATAATATTTTAGTATATTTACCAACATCTCTCTCCTTCCTGGGGCTCATCCTCTGATATATTGCAAAAAGAAAAAAAAAAAAGAGTCAAAGCTCAGCTCTCGAGTGTCAAAATAAACTTTTAAATGGTGTGACAGAGAGTGGTGTGAGAGGAAAAGAGGTACAAGTTTCAAAAGCCTTGGTTTTGCTTTTCAAAATCCGCAGCCCCAAGGAACAGTTTTGCACTGAGTAATAGATGGGGAAAAACAGCAAGTTGGCAAGAGCTAGTTTTTCCCACCTCCTCTCGCCTCTGCCACCAGCAAGGTTAAATTTCTTTAGGCTGGATGAGAAAGCTAAACAGAGGAAAGAAAGGCTTTAGACACATGAGAAGGGGTCCTGTGTCCATGTTTTTCTATCTAGTTGAGACCTTTCTATCCAATCCAGACCTCCAAGTAAGATTGGGAGGACTGATGTAGGATAGATCAGTGCCTTGCTTCCTAGTTGAACTTGGAAGTGGCAGCCAGTCTTGGCCATTTCCTCTCTGCCATGCTGAGGAGTAGAGATGGCCAGAAAGATTCTGGTTCACTGTAAGGAAGCCTTATGAATTTCCTATGTCCTGGGCATCCTCAGAACTTTTACGCTGTGCCTGAGAGTAGCATAAACTCAGCCCGAAGAGTGTATAAGCCTTTGTAGTCTGAGGAATGAAATGAATTAACAGTTTTGTTTTTTTTTCCTTCTGTATTCTAATGCTTTGTTACCAGGGGCCTTGCAGATCCTGGAGGGGCTGTCCTTCTCAGGTTTAATCAGTTCATGGACATAGTAAGCAACTTGTTACTCAAGCTAGCCAGCTTTTCAAATGTATACCAAGCAATCCAGAGCCCACATTCCCAAACACCTTCCTTTCACAAGTCTGACTCTCTAAGCCACTATCCACCTACCCTAATTCCTCCACGGTCAGGTACCAGACAACTAGGAACTAGGGAGAGGTTCTGTGCCCCAGATATGGCTGGAATTATTCAAACTAGTTAGTGCTAACCCAGCCTACCCTTCACTATTCTTCCCACAAAAACCACAATGAGATCTCTCACCCATGGTTTTCGCCTTTTCTCTCTCTCTGTCTCTTGGAGACCCTAGGGCTTCCTCATGTGACCTCATGGCACATAGTATGCCTCTTCCTCTTGGAATCTGTGAGTAAACAAACTATAATAACAATTACTGATCTGTCGATTTGACCATACCTAAGTAAGAATAAAACCTATGTTAAAACAGGAAGTACATTGAGATCAATAAGTATAAGGCAGAAGGAATGTTAAGGCCAGTGGATGAATCAAGGCAAGGGACTTTCTACCCCTATGTATAGCACTACAGTAGCCTTCCAAAACAGAGATAAAGCCTAGGAAGGCTGGAAACATCCTGAGTTGATGGAAAAAGCTCTAAAATCAGTGAGATCATCTTGAATGTATTATGACTAAGGTAAGGTGAATCTGAATTGGCTAAGATTTAGTTTTTACCATCTACCAGAAAGCAGGCCTGAAACAAAAACTATTTTAAGTTATACAAAAGGCTCAGTGGTAAAGAATCTGACTGCCAACGCAGTAGATGCCAGAGACACAGGTTCGATCCTTGGTCAGGAAGATCCCCTGGAGGAGGAGGAAATGGCAGCTCACTCCAGTAATCCCATGGACAGAGGAGGCCAGTAGGCTACAGTCCATGGAATCACAAAGTCAGTCATGACTGAGCGACTGAGCACATACACATGCACAGAAAAGTAAAGAAAGTTATAAATCCTGTACCTAAGATCTTATAGAATGCAAATTGGATCCTGGGATGGATAGAAGAGAGAGTTGATATAGCAGTAAAGAATGAATGGAGTTCATCAAACTAGGTAGAGCAGAGGTTGGCAAACCCTATATCCATGGGCCAAGTTCAACCTGTTTTTGTAAATAAAGTTTTGTTGGAACAGAGCTGAATCCATTCACACACACACACACACACACACACACACACACACACAGTATTTATGGTTGATGTCTACCTAAAAGGTAGAATTGAATAGCTGTGATAAAGACTATGTGTCCCACAAAGCATCAAATATTTGCTGCTTGGCCCTTGACTAAAAAAGGTTTGCTCTGAACTAGAATATAATCTTAGGCAGTTCAGTTCAGTTCAGTCACTCAGTCGTATCTGACTCTGAGACCCCACGGACTGCAGAATGCCAGGCTTCCCTGTTCATCACCAGCTCCTGGAACTTGCTCAAACTCATGTCCATCGAGTCAGTGATGCTATCCAACCATCTCATCCTGTATCATCCCCTTTTCCTCCTGCCCTGAATCTTTCCCAGCATCAGGGTCTTTCCCAATGAATCAGTTCTTGCCTTCAGGTGGCCAAAGTATTAAGAGTTTCAGCTTCAGCATCAGTCCTTCCAATGAATATTCAGGACTGATTTCCTTTAGGATTCACTGATTGGATCTCCTTGCAGTCCAAGGAATTTTCAAGAGTTTTTCCAACACCTCAGTTCAAAAGCATCAATTCTTCAGTGCTCAACTTTCCTTATGGTCCAACTCTCCCATCCATACATGACTACTGGAAGAACCATAGCTTTGACTAGATAGACCTTTGTTGGCAAAGTAGTGTCTCTGCTTTTTAATTTGCTGTCTGGGTTGGTCATAGCTTTCCTTCCAAGGAGCAGGTGTTTTTTAATTTCTTGACTCCAGTCACCATCTGCAGTGATTTTGGAGCCCAAGAAAAGAAAGTCTGTCACTGTTTTCATTGTTTCCCCATCTATTTGCCACAGAGTGATGGGGCCAGATGCCATGATCTTAGTTTTCTGAATGTTGAGTTTTAAGCCAACTTTTTCTCTCTCCTCTTTCACTTTCACCAAGAGGCTCTTTAGTTCCTCTTCACTTTCTGTCATAACGGTGGTGTCATCTGCATATCTGAGGTTATTGATATTTCTCCTGGCAATCTTGATTCCAGCTTGTGATTCATCCAGGCCGGCATTTCACAGGGGTACAGCTTGTGATGTACTCTGCATTTAAGTTAAATAAGCAGGGTGACAATATAGAGTCTTGATGTACTCCTTGCCCAGTTTGGAATCAGTCTGTTGTTCCATGTCCAGTTCTAACTGTTGCTTTTTGATCTGCATACAGATTTCTCAGGAGGCAGGTAAGGTGGTCTGGCATGCCTGTCTCTTTAAGAATTTTCCACAGTTTGTTGTGATCCACACAGTCAAAGGCTTTGGCATAGTCAATAAAGCAGAAGTAGATGTTTTTCTGGAACTCTCTTGCTTTTTCTATGATCCAACAGATGATTGTAATCTCTGATTCTTCTGCCTTTTCTAAATCCCGCTTGAATATCTGGAAGTTCTCAGTTCATGTACTGTTGAAGCCTAGCTTGAAGGCTTTTGAGCATTACTTTTCCAGCATGTGAGATGAGTACAATTATCTGGTAGTTTGACATTCTTTGGTATTGCTTGTCTTTGGGCTTGGAATGAAAACTGACCTTTTCCAGTCCAGTGGGCCACTGCTGAGTTTTCCAAATTTCTGACGTATTGGGTGCAGCACTTTTACAGCAATAATCTCAGCAAAGGCTAAATTAATCTTGTGATGATGGCCTACTGACCTGCAGTTTAAATTTCTCCTACTGAGAATAAACTTGGCCTCAAAATATAGGGTAGTTAGCCCAGTTGCAGAGATTATGAGAAATATAAGGAATAGGAACATGAAATAGGTGGCACATTATTACAGTTGCCCTAGAGCTCCTCATGTGATCCTTTTCATGTGTTGGGTGTCTATTTGTACTTGATGATTTGATTTTATATCTGGAAGGTGTGTGTTCTGTGCTATCTCTGGGCATATGCCTATGTATAAGTGATTCTCATAGCTGGGTAATCTTATCCCCTGAGTTTCAGTTCTCCAAGGATGAAAGCACAGACTAGGAAATCAGGTGGAGTAGGTCTTAGCTTTCATTCTGTCACACTTTGGGAGTGCCTTTTTCAAGTCCCCTAAACCAATGTTTCACTAGAGGGGAGGCAATTTATTCCTCCATCCCAGGGGACATTTGGCCATCAGGAGACATTTTTGGTGTTCACAGCTAGAGGCTTGTTGGTAATACAAGCAGGGTTTAGGCAGCTGGTACTACAGCTGAATAGAGACCAAAGATGCTGCTAAGCATCCTACAGAGCACAAGATAGCCCCTTGCAAATGAAGTCTTATACTAAGTCATGACCTCCAAGTGACAATAGCACTGCCATTCTCACTGAAGTACTGTTCATCATAGCCAAGATGTGGAAACTACTTTAAATGTCTGTTGATGGATGAATGGATTAAAAGATAGGGTATATACATACAGTAGAATATTATTCAGTCTTAAAAAGGAAGAAAATCCTTCAGTATGCAGCAACATGGATGAAACTTGAGGACATGATACCTAGTGAAATAAACCAGTCACACAAAGACAAATACTCCTTGATTCCACTTATATGAGTTATTTAAACTAGCTAAACTTATAGAAGTAAAGAATAGAATGGTCGTTTTCAGGAACTTGGAGAAGGAAGTAGAGTGTTGCTAATTAATGGATATCAAATTTCAGTTATGCAAAATAAGTTCTAGAGATCTATTTTACAATACTGTGCCTATAAATAACAATTGCATATTATACACTTTAAAATCTGCTCAGAAGGCAGAGCTCATATTAACTCTTCTAATACAAATTATCTAGTCTACAATGTCAACAGTGCTAAGGCTGGCAAAACCTGACTTAGACTTTATGGGAGTTCAATTTCCCCCATCTACACATGTATCCAACCTCCCACCAGTTTTTTTAAGATAAAATGAGATAATGATGTAAAAGTTTCCATAATAACACATAGCAAACATATATTACTCTCATCATTCATTGTAATGATTTACTATAATAACATTCATTGTTAAAAACTAAATATCCCTGCTAATTTGTTAAATATGCCACAATTTGCTCTTTTACCAGACTGTTCCATTTTATTGGAGGTAGTCCTTATAGTCTATACCAAACTCACCTGTTTTCTAATAGCTCAGGGAATGTGACTCCACTTTACCATTTATCACGTAATACTAGTTGTGTATCTTCTTACATATGCTATTTTTCTCCTTGAGAATCTGGATTGTACCTCACTTTTGCTGTTAGCCTGAAATCAATGCTCAGTAAATAGTAGAGTAGGTTATTTGAAATGTCCAGTTATAAATGGATGTCAGTTTTTGAAATCATCATGTCACTTAGGAATGCTCTGAGCTGCAAGTCACCACAAACTTGACTTACATTGTCCCTAAGGATGGGAGGGGTTTAATGTAGGCTGTTGCAGGCCCAACAGTGTCAGACTTGAGATGTCAATACTAACATCTTTTAGTTTGTTGGCCTTTTCACTTCAGCCTTAGGTATCACCAGCCACACTCGGGTTAGAAAGTAAAGGAAGTGAGGGGCATTGCTTAGGCTGCAGGTACACTTTAATTTCAGTAAACAATAACTTTTCTAGACGCTTCCCTAATTGAATTTTACATACATGTCATGACCTGGAAGTAGAATACAAACTCCTCTCTGCCAAAAAAAAAAAAAAAAAAAAAGACTGGGAAAGTACATGAATTTCCAATCTCTATATTGGAATGTTCCAGGGAGAAGGGGGAGGATAGTGGTTTTGGGAGCCATCCATACTAGATTCCTTGAGTGGTCAGGGTATAGTAGTCATTTTGAAATAAACATGCTTTTCATGTAGCTGATAATTAAAAAGGAGAGTTAGCAGTTAAAGTACTTCTAGAAATGAGTGATACAGCATTAGTTAAAGATGAAAGCTCCCTCTAATTTTATATTTCCATTAAATACAAAATACAAAATGGGGGCCCAAAAGGTTTACCATAAAGTATAACAAATACCAAGAGTGCATAATTGTTCAATTATACTTTTTTTAAAAAAAGTATCAGTGTGTTTATAATCTTTTATTTTAAATAAATCAGTAATAAAGAGGAAGTAGCAAACCTTTGCCATTAGCATAATGTGGATGGACCTCTAGTCCTTCTCCCATTTGGAGCTAAGACCCCACTGATACAATGTTGAAGGGGAGAGCATCTTTCCTTCCAACACAAAGCCCGAACAGGAAAGATGCTTCTTCTCCCCATGGCTTCATAGCAGGGAACAAGCATCCGGAAGACCTGGTCTCCACCAGCTGGACCTTCCTGCCTAGGACTGTGAATTCTTTAATGAAAATACAGAAAGAAATTATTCCTGATAGCTGTGAGACTGGCCAGCAGCAGTGGGGCTCTGCAGCTGTGAAAGGCATTTCTTGACAGACAATTTCTGTTAAAATATCGTTAGATGTATTTGTTAGTTCTTTCAGAAAATTCATTTCTTTGTTTAAAACATTTGAAACCAGTTCTAGGTTTGCAAACAAGACCTCTGACTGATAGCATAACTATTGGTAGATAAGCATATTTCTGCTTACAAAGTTAAGGTCAAATAGAGTTTATGAAGTTGTATGACAAAAATAGGCTTACATCGTATTTTTTCCTACTTGCAAACTTAAGGTAGGATTGTTAGTAATATGTGGACAAAAGGCCTCAGATAGAGAAATAGGAATATAAATAGTCTCCAATCTGGCATTTTCGAATTTGAGGCTTGTATAGTGTGAACAAAACAAACTCCTGCTGTTTCAACAAATTCTCGGAACAATTTCACCCTTAATTCCTTATCAAGCAGCGGGTTTGTCTATTAACCAAACTCATACACAAAATGTATTTCCTTGGTTTCTTCCATTATATTTTTCCTTTCTTATTACTGGTTGAGAAGTTAATGAGAGCGAACTCTCCTATCCAACCGTAGCAAGTACATAAAACCAAAAAGAGCAGTTTTGATAAAGCTAGTATAGATGAAGCTGGGACTTCATGAATCAGAGCTAACACACACAGTGATAATGGAAACATCTTATCCACATCTGATTTGTTCACATATAGTTATTTAGATAACAAATAAGACATTCCTGGTAGGGAGACTCTGATTTGATTTCAATCTCATAGTCCAAGTAAATATAAAATGCTGTCAACCCAGCAGACATAAATCTCTACTATCTAATTTTTATCATAGTCTCTGCATTTGGAAAAATATAAGTGAAAAGGCATTTTCTCCTACCTTGTTTAGTACACAATTACATGGTTTAAAGAAGATAAAAATTTCAAATTATTAGAATGATAGCATTGCTCAAATGATTCTGTTAGAAACTGAAGCATTCCCCTTCCCACAGATGTAGGCACAGGGGAAAAAAAAACACAAAACAGTAGGAATGAAAAATGTTAATTGTTTCATGTTCTTCTATTTTTGGTCTTAATGACCACAGGCTGTGTGCCACTGAGTAAAATACTCATTTGGAGAAAAAGACTATTGCATGACATATTTCAATTAAGGACAATTTAAACTAATTCTAAGAAAACTCTTACATACTGTACTTGCCATAAACTAAGCAATCCACTTAGGAACCAAATGAACGTGTGTGAGCCACGTGGGTGAATTATGATTGCCCTGGGAATCCTGATTTAACTTTTACTTGTCCTCATAGGATTAAATAACTGTTGCAACATAGATATTAACAAATGACTTTAGCAGTCTGATCAGGCCTTTAGGTTCAAAGAAATGCTATTGCTGTGAAAATACTCAACTATCTGAGTAACGGGAAGTGTCCATGGGTGTGTCTGCTAACTCGTTTATCACTGCCAAAGTGCTGATCTCTGCTAACCCATCTGTCTCACACTAGCACCTGTGGATGACCTTGGCCCCAGGACCAAGGCTCTTCACTTAATCAGTTGTCCCATGCCAGATTTTCAGTAACCTCTTTTCTTTTCTCTGCTGCAAATTCATCCATTTTTTAAACCTTCCCAGAGCACAGCCTATCCATTCCCATTGTTCCCTTGGAATATCTTTGCTTACGGCAGTAGTGGGTGGAGGAGAAGTCCTGGTATTATTTTATGAATGTATCTTGAGGCTGTCTTTTCCAATGAATGGGAAATTCCTTTAGGACAGGGCCCATCACCTCCCTTCTTCATTTTTCAGGGTGACACAGCAGGAATATAGATAATATAGCCTATTAGGGAAAAGTAATTTTTCTAAGACAACCATTCCTACTTTCTAGTTGTCCAAAGCCTTAGCCAGATTGCTCCCTGCTACTTGATGAGAAGTATTCCCTCCTCCATCTCTCTGCCTATCTTCTCATATATCAGAAAAATATACAGCTTTGACAGGCATCTGGGACTATTTGCACTTGGAGGTTTCCAACTGGTAACAGAGAGATTCAAACCAATTCTTATCTCTAATCCTGGTAAAGCATTAATAACAAATTCAATTGTTCTTTTTTATTGTGTGTTTCTATGTGTAACAGCCACAAGGGTTGGATCCAAGTTTTTTGTTTACCTTTGTATCAAAAACATTAGCCTAGAAGTTAATGTGTTGTAGACCTTGTCTGTCCATATATTGAGCAAATAGATGTAAGCATTCACTAGGTGCTGACATTGTCAAGGTGCTGGGAAGACAGTAGTGGACAAAAGACTCGTATATTTCTGACTTCTTGGGCTTAGAGTCTGACTTATAAAAGAGGAAGAGCTAAGACGGAGCAATGCTTACTCTGTGCCTGATAATTTTTTAGGAACATTACATATATCTTTGACTTTTAATTTCATACTAACCAGCCAGTGAGATACTATTAAACTGAGATGATTTGTTGAATAAATAATATGTATATAGCAAATGTTATCATATATTTTACTATACCATAGTATACAGTATATATTTATTATGTGAAGTAACATGTATACATAAATGCATACTGTTAACATATAGCATATAGCATATGATATACATAATACATATAAAATGTATATTTATGTATGTGTAAATATGCACATATATACCTATATAAAGCAAATGCTTATGTACAGATACACAATATATAACACTGAAGGAAATAATGCTACTCCAATACATTTGATGGCTGAAGTGTGCTGGGCTTTTCTTTCCTACTTATCCACCTTCCCCACATCTCCTGAGGCACCTCCTCAGAGCTCAATTTGATAGCCCTCATCTAGCCCTGGGTTTTCATTTATATGTGGGCATGCTGAGATTCAGAGAGAGAAAGTGACTTGTTTAAGGTCTCAAAACTAAATAATGGCTGAGCCAAGGTTAGAAATCTGATTTTCAGGTAAAAAAACTGAAGCTCAGTGATTTTGTCACTTGTTCAGAGTTCACAGGCAGTAAGTGATAAAACTACAGCTAAATTATGATTTGCCCTATTCTTCCCTCTGTTCTTTTCACTGAGCCCAGACACACTGGCATTAACTTTCCTTTACAGATATTCCTGGCATTGCTCAGTCCAAAGCTCTACTCTGGCCTCAGTTTCAGTTCAGTTCATTTGCTTGGTCGTGTTCAACTCTTTGTGACCCCATGAACTGCAGCACATCAGGCTTCCCTGTCTGTCACCAACTCCAGAGCTTGCTCAAATTCATGTCCATCGAGTCGGTGATGCCATCCAACTATCTCATCCTCTGTCGGCTTCTTCTTTTACTGTCCTCAATCTTTCGCAGCATCAGGGTCTTTTCCAGTTAGTCAGTTCTTGCCATCAGGTGGCCAAAATATTGGAGTTTCACCTTCAGCATCAGTCCTTCCAATGAACATTCAGGACTGATTTCCTTTAGGATTGACTGGTTGGATCTCCTTTCAGTCCAAGGGACCCTTAAGAGTCTTCTACAACACTGCATTTCAAAAGCATCAATTCTTCAGCACTCAGCTTTCTTTATAGTCCAACTCTCACATCCATACATGACTACTGGAAAAACCATAGCTTTGACTAGACAGACCTTTGTTGGCAAAGTAATCTCTCTGCTTTTTAATATGCTGTCTGGGTTGGTCATAGCTTTCCTTTCAAGGAGCAAGAGTCTTTGAATTTCATGGCTGCAGTCACCATCTGCAGTGATTTTGGAGCCCAAGAAAAGAAAGTCTGTCATTGTTTTCATTGTTTCCCCATCTATTTGCCACGAAGTGATGGGACCAGATGCTGTGATCTTAGCTTTCTGAATGTTGAGTTTTAAGCCAACTTTTTCTCTCTCCTCTTTCACTTTCATCAAGAGGTTCTTCAGTTCCTCTTCGCTTTCTGTCATAACGATGGTGTCATCTGCATATCTGAGGTTATTGATATTTCTCCTGGCAATCTTGATTCCAGCTTGTGATTCATCCAGGCCGACATTTCACAAGAGTACAGCTTGTGATGTACTCTGCATTTAAGTTAAATAAGCAGGATGACAATATACAGTCTTGATGTACTCCTTGCCCAATTTGGAACCAGTCTGTTGTTCCATGTCCAGTTCTAACTGTTGCTTTTTGATCTGCATACAGATTTCTCAGGAGGCAGGTAAGGTGGTCTGGTATGTCTGTCTCTTTAAGAATTTTCCACAGTTTGTTGTGATCCACACAGTCAAACGCTTTGGCATAGTCAATAAAGCAGAAGTAGTTGTTTTTCTGGAACTCTCCTGCTTTTTCTATGATCCAACATATGTTGGCAATTTGATCTCTGATTCTTCTGCCTTTTCTAAATCCCGCTTGAATATCTGAAAGTTCTCAGTTCATGTACTGTTGAAGCCTAGCTTGAAGGCCTT
The DNA here is from genome assembly GCF_963930625.1 of Muntiacus reevesi. Classification (NCBI taxonomy): domain Eukaryota; kingdom Metazoa; phylum Chordata; class Mammalia; order Artiodactyla; family Cervidae; genus Muntiacus; species Muntiacus reevesi. The sequence continues at coordinate 34,539,998 of NC_089265.1, read as the reverse complement.
TGACCATTACTTTTCCAGCATGTGAGATGAGTACAATTGTCTGGTAGTTTAACATTCTTTGGTATTGCCTGTCTTTGGGCTTGGAATGAAAACTGACCTTTTCCAGTCCAGTGGCCACTGCTGAGTTTTCCAAATTTTCTGGCATATTGAAGGCAGCGCTTTCACAGCAACATCTTTTAGAGTTTGAAATAGCTCAGCTGGAATTCCATCACCTCCACTAGATTTGTTCATAGTGATGCTTCCTAAGGCCCACTTGACTTCTCATTCCAGGATATCTGGCTCTATGTGAGTGATCACACTGTCTTGGTTATCTGGGCCATTAAGATCTTTTTTGTGTAGTTCTTCTGTTTATTCTTGCCACTTCTTAATATATTCTGCTTCTGTTAGGTCCATACCATTTCTATCCTTTATTGTGCCCATCTTTGTATGAAATATTCCCTTGGTATCTCTAATTTTTTTTTTAAGAGATCTCTCATCTTTCCCATCCTGTTTTTTGCTCTTTTCTTTGCATTGATCACTTAGGAAGGCTTTCTTATCTCTCTTTGCTATTCTTTGAAACTAGTTTGTCATCCCCTAAATAGACTGGCAACAATAAGTACCAATATCTCCTGTTTTGTTCTTCTTTCTCAAGATTCTTTTGGGTATTTGGCCTTTTTGCTTCTGTACAAATTTTATAACTATTTACTGCAGTTCTATGAACAATTCTGTTGGCATTTTGATAGGAATTTCATTGAATTTTTAGATATTCTCAGGTAGTATGGACATTTTAACTATATTAATTTTTCCAGTCTATGAGCATTGCATGTGTCTGTATATTTTTGGTGTCTTTTTTTTTTTTTTCATCAGTGTCTTAGAGATTTTCCAATATAGGTCTTTTACCTCCTTAGTTAGATTTATTCCTAGGTATTTTGTTGTTCTTTATTTAATTGTAAATGGGATTACATTCTTAATTTCTCTTTCTTCTAGTTCATTGTTAGTATAGGAAATGCAACAGATTTGAGTGTATTAATGTTTTTATCCTGAAACTTTATTGAATTCATTAATGAGTTCTAACATATTTTTGGTAGTGTCTTTGGGATTTTCTATATAGTATCATGTCATCTGCAAATAGTGTCAGTTTTCCTTCTTCCATTCCAATTGAATTCCTTTTATTTCTTTTTCTTGCCTGATTGCTGTGCCTAAGGGCCCTGCATTTTCATTTTGCACTGGACTCTGAAACTTCTTGATATGTAGCCACTCCTGCATGTGTTTCCTCATGTGATATGTCATGTCGATGACTATTACAGTAGGTAACACACTGAGAAGCATTTTGTCTCCTCTGATGGATTATGAGCTCCTTGAAGTCCAGGACTTGTCTTATGTAGCTTTGTATCCTCAGCACCAGTGAACCAGTGATGAAGTCCAAGGCTCAGGAGTATCCTTCTTTCTGTTTCATAATAGTCTCCTCATTTGGAGAAAATGTTTGACCTCTAGGAAAGTGCTTGGCCTCTAGGCAGTTTGAATATTCACTCCAGGACAAGGGTCCTTACTTTCCCAGTGTTGAAACTATTAGCACTCATATTGCAGAAACACATAAAAGGCATATACTTATTTCTCCTGCTTTGATTGGTTTCCAAAATGTGTATGCTGAGAAGGGTAGGAAACATTTGATAGTTGCATATATGAGATGAAAATGTTTTGAAGCAAAAGGAAGTGATTTGTTCCACTGAGTGGCGATTTGGTTCAGGGATAGCATTGTGGTATAATCATATCGACTATTCCTGAAGGTTATAGTTCAGCAAAAGTTGCAGTAACCTACACAAGACTTTTCTAAAATTAGACTTTTATAAATAAGTCCCCTTTGCTATATAATTCACAAATTTGTATCTGCTCATTTTTTTCTCCATTGGTTAGCACATAGAGGTTTCACATTGCATTTAGAAATAGAAAGAGGAGCTGGAAGAGGTAAACTAGAGTTAGAGGAAGGAACAGATTGGAAGGCAGAGTTGTGATCACAGTGCTGTTATCAGCTTGGCTTTATCAATAATCCCAGACAAGCAAGAAGAGTCCACACTGAGTAAGAGCGATGATGGGAAGGTCAGCCTGATAGAGGACGCACCACTTAGTAAGCTTCAAGCATCATGTTAGCTGAGCATCTACACCTCAGTGTGATGAGTATTACTTAGAGATTCTGCTGCACTGTATATTTGTTTCAGGCCTATACTAGGACCTGGGAACAGAGAGATAAGAAAAACCATAGGCTTGGTCCTCAGAAAGCAGTAGTATGGTTAAGAGTAGGTGGTTAAGAGCTGAGAAACTGGGGCCAAACTATTGGATTCAAAACTTGCCTGGCCGCTTTCAGGCTGAGAAATCTAGTCCTAGTTACTTAACCACTCTGTGCTTCAGTTTCCTCATCTGTATGATTGAATAGTTCTATTTCTTACTACAAAGATTTCCTGTGAGGATTGAGTCAATACGTAAATGTAACTTAGAATAAAATGCTTACAACATATAAACAATACATAGATATACTTAGCCAGGTGTAATCTGGGAATAAAGACATATGTTACGAGAGGACCTTAACATGAGAAGGTTGAAGCCAAATTCCTGAAGCCTAGAGTGACACACCATTAATAACAAACACCAAGCTTAGGTTTAGCAGTGATGACTGTGGGTCACATAATTATGACACAAAATAGATACCCTAGTAGACTTAATCTCTGGAAGCTTTGAAATCACATATGATGTGCTTTTAGCAGAGGGGATAGTTACAGAAGTGCACATAGCTACCGTGCACTTGGCAATAGGGAGGGATTTCTCTTATTCTCATATCACCTTGTGACATTTTCTATTTCAGTAAATATCGGTAGATACCAAAGGTCTAAAACAGAAAAAGAAGGGAATTGTCTTTACTGAATGTCTTCACTGGTTCCCTAATGTCTTACAGTGTCTTGCAGCTACACTGTGACAAAGACCATGTCCTAGAAGCAGATTTAGTCTCTGTACCACTATGGAGAGGAATCACCCTGGCGGGGCCAGTTTCTGCCAAAAGACGAGGAATGCAGACAGCAGACAGAGGGCCATCGAAATGTTTCTGTTGTTCATGAGTTAAACTGAACTGTTCACAAATGAAAATGCTGTTGGGCTTCTGAATCTAGTTTTTCTTTCTCATCTCTTCTCTCCTTTTCAAGACAGCCAGCTTTCCAATGAAATTCACATCCTAGATAAGACCCGTGCTGCACAGGCAAGATAGCCGACATCAAGGCTCACGGACAATGTAAGTTATGACCAAATCAAAATCGCTTCTCCGGGTCCTGTCTGACAGATATATGACATTTATATTAATATTTGGCTAAGTTTCTCAATTAGGGATTGATGAACTGAAGCTCATCGTCATAGTGAGGTGATGTAATTTTCCCTCTTTAGATGATATTTGCATTGTGAATCTTTTTGAGGGCAGGAATGCTACATTCTCACCATGTAATACTATCACAAAGCAGACCTATCGTGAGAGGAAGATTTTTTTTTTTTAGACAGAATCTGAGAAATAGTGCATTTCATATAAAAATAGTGCATTTCATATAACATTTTGAAGCAGATTGAGCAGAAGACTGCCAGAGAATTAGTTACTGCGTGAGTGGGAAGTGATTAACTCTGCGGGCCCTTTCAAGTCCGCGAGGTTCCTTGCATCAAGGTGTGGCTGTAACATGGTAAATATAGTAACAGGGAGCCCTGGACTCTCAGATCATACTGGCTTTGTGAATATTAGATATTATTTTTCTATAGGGTCTCATGATTTCCTCAGATGGATTTTATTTGATTATTTTTCCTAAAATAATTTCTATTTAAAGGCAACTTCAAAACTCAAAGATTTTCACTTTGGCCACCTTAAACCCATTTTAATGGGTCAGAATTCTAAGCAGAAAGTCACTTCTTGGGAGAAAAAAAATCCTTAAATTTCTTTAACAAGAGTTAGATCCAATTTTTACTCAACTCTGGAAAAAAAAAAACACATTATCTGTCTCCCTTGATTAAATTGTCTTTTAATTCAAGTCTTAAAAATAGTATGTATATTGGTGGACTTGAAAACATTTTCTAGGTTGTCTTAGTACCATTTATATATGTTACTGCACTGTTTGCATGGCCACAAGTGATCTGTTCTCCCTTTGGGTTTTCTCCCTACTTTAGCTTCAGCCAAAAATGAAGTTAATCCCACATTTTGGGCACACATCTTGCCTGCTCCTAAGAAACTCAACTGTCAGCCAGTATTATTGGAGAGCTTTTAAAATGTGTCTCTACAGGCACAGGCTACCGAGTGGAAACTGGATTGTGGAATATCTAGGAATATCAGAGCTGTCTTCCTCTCAAAATTTGCAAGTACATATCTTTTAAGCAAAGATGAGGAAGGACCCTTTTCTCAGCTCCCTACCAACATTATGCTTAAATCATGGTGAACATTTGTCTTCCACTACCTCAAAGTGATATCTTCAGCAACAACAAGCCACAGTGTGTGTGTTTAGCAAAATGTAGCTGCTCAAATTCACATAACTTTGGGTCTAAAGCATCCTTCCTGTACACCTTCCTCCCCTTCCTCAGTGATTTCATGTATTTGGATTTTCAAATGAAAGGGAAAACTTCTACACAATCAAAAGTAAAGCTCAAGTCTTACAGAAATAACCTAAGACCACCCAACTAATCACATGCAGAGGCTGTTAATTCAGAACTCGCCAAAGCAATTAGCTGCCACTATTTGTGTTTGACAATGACTCAAACGCAGGTAAGAAGGTGGGAAAGATTTCAAGTGAAAAAAAGAGGAGGTTTCAGGTATGCGCTGATTGGAGTGTGTTGGTGTGCAAAACTGGAGGCGGCTCACATGGGTATCTCATGGGGTTGTTTGGGGAGCATGTTTGACTTTCTTCGGTTGATCCTGAGGCAGAAGGATGAGGGGTAGAGGAGTGAGAGCCAAGTTGAAAGTCCATGACTGAGTTTTTACTATTCTGGACCCACTGCTGGGGACATTGTGCGTTGACTTCCTGGGCTTCTTATTTGGGTCAGAATTTATGTCATAGGTGGTCTGGCAGTTGTCCACCTCTGTGTTCAGTCTCTCAGTCCAGATAAAGGACTCACCTGGCAGTGAAGGTGTAAATGTGCTGTCCAATACAGTAACCTCTAGTTTTCTACGGTATTGAGCATTTGAAATGTAGTGAATCTGAAATGAAATGTGCTGTAAATGTACAATGCACACTGAATTTCAGAGCTTCCTTGTGAAAAAAGAGAAAAGTAACATTAATGATGCTCCTGGAGAATTCCATGGACTGTATAGTCCATGACTGTATAGTCCATGGGGTCGCAAAGAGTCAGACACGACTGAGCGACTTTAAATGTAAATGATGTTTTAATATTGAGCCGGTGTTAAATGACAATATTGGGGATATATTAGGTTGAATGAAATATATTACTAAGGTTAATTTCACCTCTTTCTTTTTACTTTTTTTATAGTGTCCAGGAGAAAAAAAAATTAAATATCATATGTGGGTCACATTTGTGGTTTGCACTATATTCCTCTTTGACAGTACTGAAATAGAGGGTTGATGTATTAACGTCTCAGGAATGAAGGTGGTGTTTTCCCTGAGAATCCTTTACAAATGCTATGTATTATACATTTTCCATAACCAGGGCAGAGCAGTTCATAATGAGATGGCCCTTTTTTTGACTCAGGAACTAAGAAAAGACTCACCTGTTCAAAATATTATTACTTAAAATTTTCATAGGATTGGTTCTACATATCTTTGGGGGAGGCTGCATTTTGGTTTAGGCAATCCTTTTAAGGTACTTTTTGATTTTATAAATATCATATAATACAAGAGGTGAATTGAATGGATGAATCCCTAACTGGTATTAAAAACTGAAAGAGCTGCTTTTCTAAACTGAAGAGATTATTGTGGTGTTAACATTTTTCTCTTTTCTAAAGAAAGAAGCTAGCAAGCAAACGTAAGAAGCAGAGCCTGGGATTCAGGAAGGAGATAGCTGAGCAGAATGCACTGTCTTTATTTCTGAGGATGAGGATGGCCTAGGAGTAGAGAGTGGTTATCATTTAAGAGCTAAGGAGGAAGCCGGCTCTAGGGGAGCCCTTACAGTGGAATTTGAGGAGAAGTAATGTCTAATAACCAGTTTTAAACTCTTCTCTTTTTCTCTCTTGTAACTTATTTTCTTGTCTTTTTAATATCCTCAAGTCTGTAACAAAGTCAGACATTGGAGTTGGTTTGGCACTTCCTCAGGGAAAGGGAAGCAAAGACCACATCCACGTTTAGGGTGGATGAAGCACATGCATCAAATCCTTCACTTTCATCCTCCTCCTTTGTAGTGCTGTTTGTTTAGAAACAAGCATTTAAAAGAAGACATCCCGCTTTAATACCATAAAACTATTACTCACTATTGTCTTTTGTGAATCTTTCTTCTGTTGGCTCAAGAATGCGGAACTGTAGCCAGTCTCAAAGGGTGTATGCTATTCAAAGGGTTACTGAAGATTAAAAATAGCATGGCAGTTTATCTTGGGCTGCTGGGTATTGGTTTACTTTTCTCACAAAAACAGGCTATAATTACAGAGCAAAGAATAAACTGGACTTGATTGCTCCTCCGAAAGACTGACATTTCAGTCTCTCCCACAAAATACTTATTGATGTTGATGTTCGAGAAAGAGAAGAGTCAGAATACAAAGAAGCTTTGTGTTGCCAGCAGTTGGGAAAGCATCTTTTGTCTTCCCAACTTCGTCGTTTTGATATGGAAGTCAGTGTGAGAGAATAAATATCAAACAGAACATTGTCATTTTCAGAATCTCTTTTGTGACTGTAGTTTAGAAAACACCCACAGTAAGACAATTGAAATTTTGGTTGTTTTTTTTTTTTTTTTTTGAGCTGCTAGAAGAAAAAGAAAGAAAAACTGACCGAATCCCAAATTCATGCTTAGGAAAAGATATTATTCATAGTAATTGTATTGCATTTTCCACACATGTTGAAAGACAGATGATTAAATATTCAAAAAGGAGAGGAAAAAGCCTCATTCAGAATAATTGGTGACACATAAACCCCTCTGTGAACGCAGTTTGGGTTTAATTAAAATGCATATGCAGTGATATATTCCAAAAGAAGAGACTGTACCAGATATTCAGGACTAAAGTTGTTGGACTCTTCCCACCTCAGCAAGGGGCTTCATAGCATACCTTAGAAAAATATTCCTTGCAAGTAGGTAAACAGCTGCTATTAGCTAGATAAAGGAGGTAGACCACAGTGGATAATGTGTAAATAGAAAGAAATCCATCTGAAAACAACTCTTAAGAACACAAGTAAAGGGAGTGACTATCAGATGGGCAGTGCAGATAGAGAGATTTTGATGAAGAAATACACATAGCTAGAAATATTTTCTGATGTGTATTATGAACTCCAGCCTCTCAGGTTATTGTCTACTGCTCTTACGTTTTTCTGAATTGTCACAGCAAGTCCTGATAAGATGGAATGAAGAGAGAGAGCGAGAGAGAGACAGAAATAAAGAATATTTTTCACTGATTCAAGAGAATACAAAAGCAAGAAGTTTTATTTAAATATTACTTTCCAAAATAAGAAAATGAAATCAAACTGGATATTTAAGAAAATAAAAAGGTGATGTGAAATATCTCTAAAGTCCACAGGATTTCTTACCATTCCTCAAGAGAGTGTGGCATTTGTAGGGAGATAAGAGGACTCCAAAACAAGATATCACTCACAGTCAGCTTAAGCTAGTTCTTGGCACCCTTAAATCCTCATCATTCTCAAGTATGCAGAAGGAATGCTTTAAATAACTCATGAAAATGGCAAAGTAGAGTTTTAGATTTCAAAACATTTCAGTGAGAAGCAACCCAAACGAACAGCATCAAAATCATCATTCTCTAGCAGTATCTCCCCCATCCCCCACCCCGATCTGTGGCAATGTGCTCAGATACAACCCAAAGCAAATGGTACACATGTACTCCTGCCTTTTAAAGACTGCACCAATTATTATTTCTTTTTAAGTTGTGGCACTAAGTCAAGTGTCCTTTTATGGACTGGTAAAATGAAACTCTGAAGATAAATAAAATTATTTTTACAAATAGTAGGACAGTGGCAATATTTCCAAGATATTCAATGATAAGACCCAATTTAATGACAAATTTTAATAGGAATCTCAGTAGTGCTAGAACTTTGTTCAACTAATTATTAATCTGTAAGGCATTTTAGTTACTCAGCATGCACTTCAGAGATATTATTTATTTAAAGGTAGGTTAAAAAATGAAACAAATTTTTGAGATAACAGGTTCACTGCTTTAGAGTAAATTGAGAAAATGGCTGTAATCCAAAGTAGTATTGATTATCCAGCTTTTCCTAGGTGAACTAATCTCAGAAAATGTGACTCCCAGATTCTGTCTCTTTATGACAGAATTAAGTGAATGAATCTGAGGCTCTATTACAAGTGAGATATCTATGAAGGAAAGTCAGAACTAACTAATTCTGGGAAAGTAAGTGGAATGCTCACTTTCTGGAATAGCACTATTTGTCTGAATTCACAGATGCTGTGGTACTGTTACAATTACTCAACTCCCTAGGTTATAGTGGCTCAAATACTGCCACTGACATTTTAACCTGTGCCCCAACTGTTTTATTTGTCATTTTGCCACCTGTGCACTCAGACCAGAACAGAGGGGATGGCTAGAAGCCATAATATTGATGGCTGAGGTCAAAAAAGTCATGAATTTCCATTGGGCTGCTAGTGGGAAGAGTTCCTATCTCTGAATTCATCTCAAGGCAATAGCAATCTTCTCAATGAAGAGTTTTAACTATACCCTTAAAATATACATTTTCCTGCAATAGACTTATTTATGCTGCCAGTCACTGTCTCAATGAATGTGATCTCTTTTCACCTCTAAGTTGAGTTTACTGCTTGAGAAAGCATATTTGTTATAATTTCTTGAACTTTGTGTATTTAAGCTTGTGACCTAATCAATAGATTATAGATGCTCAGATGAGATACCTGATCAGATTAGAGCAAAACAATTTCACTCTGATTCAATATTATATAATTTGCATCATAATTTTTTTAATAATATGTGGTGAATGGAGAAAAATATAAAGGGAGAGATGATTAGGAAGACCTTAATTTGACTTGTATCTTAAATCTTATGCATGATGTTTTAGAATATATATACTTCTAAAAAAGAAAAATGATCGTAGAGTCTGATCAAAATATGAAAACATTGGTTTCTCATATAAGACTATCTAGCAAAGTTACCTCAGTTGTAACACATACAGTAAGCATAAGGTAAGTGAAATCCATCCTCTACACTATCTTAAGGGCTTATACTAAAATCCAGTAATGAGAACTTCTCAGTAGCAATAAACATTACAACTGCTCCTTGTTAGATATACTTTTGTTTCCCCCCCCCCCAAAAAAAATAGAAAGGTATTTTGTAAAAGAGGCAGTTATGATGGATGTCTTTATTACCTTGGATGTTCTTAAGCATAGTTCCTTACCCCACTGTACCTCAACTTCCATTAACTATAATATAAACCAAAGGAAGCTGTTCAGTTGGTCTCTGAGTTTCCTTTTAGCATTAGAACCCTTGATTCAAAGACATTCTGGGTTTCCAAAATAGCATCATACTGCAGAGAAAGCAATAAGCGTCTTTAAGGTATTAAAATGATACTAATGTTTTATCTCCTTGTGACTTGGCCACTGTCTCTGACAGTGGATGCATGTGTATGTACATCAGTGGAGGCAGTGTACATGCAACAGTGGAGGCATTCTGTATGTACATCATAGATAACTTCTAAATTGCTACTTCCTCTGACAGAAAATGGAATCTCTTAAGGCTATCTTAGAATCAAATTATTTATCCTTGGTAAATAAAAGCGAACTTGGTATATAGATGCTTATTCTTTGCCAGAATTAGGTATCAAATTTGTCTTTTGATGAAAAGTCAGTGGTCTAGGAACTGGTTCTGCATCCATAGGCTAAACTTACGGTTTTGTTTCAGTGATACTTTGTACCCTGAGTTACCACTGAGATTATTCTGTATTTGGAATACTTATCAATATACTAACTGCATATAAAATCATGCTGAGAATGTGCAAAGATTTCAACATAGACTAATTTCTATTTCACTGCATGATTTTTCCCTTTTTGCTAAAATTCTGTGAAGATTCTAAATTGTCTCTACCTCCTACAGCAGAGTTAGCATGTGTTCATGGGGATAGAAAGGAGCCCATCCTTAACCCTCCCCTTCAAACCTAATAAATATCAGAGCCAAACTGAAGTTAGCTGAGGTTTAGTGATAAAGGGACTGACTGAGACAATCAGTTTGTGTCTGTTGTAAGAAGCAAGTCTAGTGTAATTCTCTGAATGGTATACTGGCTAGAAAATAAGTAGCTAGTTTTCTGGAAATTGCAAGCAGGTCTGCATTTGCAAAGCCTATAATGGGAAAGGGAATGAATAGATTTTTTAATAACACTCTTAATGACCATTTCTGCACAACACACCTAATACCATTAACTTAATTCAAGGAAAACTGATATTTCCACCTTAAGCAAGCTGTACATATTGGCAAAACTCTTTTTGGAGTTATGGCATTTTTTGCCCCTTTTGAAAAAGGAAAGAAAAAGGCAACCTACTAGCTATACTCTAGGAGAATAAGTCATGATCTGATTACATAGTTTAGCTGGCAAATTAATTTGTGAATTTTCCAACATTTATAAAGCACATGTGTTGAAATACTGAACTCCTGCCCCCACTGAAGCTTTTAGGGCCCTGTTGAGACACACAGATACAGAGAGAAAGTATGTAGAATAATGAGAAGCATTTTCATGATATTTAGTGATATTTGCTCTCAGAATTCTATTAATTTAAGAGAATGACTTGCAACTGTTACTGCATTAAGAAACTTGGCAAGCACTAGAGTATAATTATTTCTGCTATCACACTGACACACACACAAAAAAGAAAACCATTCACGGAATGTGTGTATGTATTTATGACTCTTCTTATTTATGTTATTGTGATTTACAGTTCCCAGAAATTTGCCTCCTTCCTTCCTCCATGATGGAGAAGGACATATACACACATGGCATTGCATTTCTGACCATTGGTATTCCTCAAAAGAGCTAGTTCTAAATAGGACATGCTAATTCCTAGGAAAGCTGTTAATGAAGTCTTAGCATCTGCCTTATGGATATCTGAAAGCTATAGCTTTTCCATGGCAGTATTCACCAGTGTCTGCTCGGTGGCTAAGCAGGATAGTTCTTCACTGTGTGAGATTGTCCAGAGCATTGCAGCCACTTCCCATCTCTAACTCCAGATCTACTAAATGCTAAGAATCATTGTGTCTTCACATCTAAACACTTATGATTAATCTCCATTTGAAGATCACTGCAAATAGATAACACTTCAAGAATGACCCTCAGGTTACCCTGGGATGATCTGAGGAAGGGCTGCTCTACTAAGCTTTCTCTTTTTTAATAGAAGTATTGGCTCAGCAATAAAGAATCTGCCTGCAATTCAGGAGACATGGTTTTGATTCCTGGTTTGGGAAGATACCCTGGAGGAGGACATAGCAACCCACTCCAGTATTCTTGCTTGGGAAATCCCAAGAGGAGCCTGGTGGGCTACAGTCCATGGGGTCACAAGAATTGGACAATGACAGCAATCAAACCACCACCACCACCACATATTTGGTTTACAATGCTGTATCGGTTTCAGCATATAGTGTACAGCATAGGGATTCAGTATTTTTTCAGATTATGTTCCATTTTAGGTTATTGCAAGATAATGGATATAATTCCCTGTGCTATACAGTATATCCTTATTGTCTATCTATTTTATATGTAGTAGTTTGTATCTATTAATCCCATACCTCTATGTCCCTCCCTTCTTTCCTCTCTGCTTTGGTGACCACAAGTTTGTTTTCTGTATCTGTGAGTTTGTTTCTGCTTTGCGTATATATTCACTTGTATTATTTTTTTAGATTCCACATATGTGATATCATATAGTATTTGGCTTTCTTTGTCTGACTTATTTCATTAAGCATAATATCTCTAGGTACATCCATGGTGCTACAAATGACAATATTTCATTCCTGTTTATGACTGAGTAAAATTCCATTGCCTCTAATAATTATGTAGAATGTGGAACACTCACAATGCCTCCTCTCCCTAGGGCCTTAAGCAACATGCCTTATATTTTTGAAAGTAATTGCTCTTTGCCTGATGGGATGTAACTAAGTTAAAGAAAAGTAAAGCAAAAATAACACTGTCTTCACTGGCCCTGCTGACTGAATCATCCTACCTTGCTATGCCCAAAGGACTTCCCTAAGAAGGGTAAGATTGAAGAGTTAGTCCCAGAACATCTAATCATCAGGACGCAGGTATGTATTGTCCTGAGGACAAGGAAAGGCTAATGTTATCAGTCCACTCCACAAGGATTTTTTGGAAACTGAGTCAATAAGCCAGAAGTTAATAAGAAAGTTAACTAAGGGACACATGGAGATAGGAATCAGTGTAAGCTCAACTCAGTTCAGCAAAATGAATTGATAACTAGCAAAACGTTAGGGTTTTTCCTGGAAGATACCCAATGATTTAATTCTGCTTCTACATTTTTCCACTGCTTTTTGAAATTTGAGATTTTTTTAAGGAAAAAATGATTCAGATAATCTTACTTTTTTTTTTTTTTAAGGCAGAATGCCACATGCAGCACTTCAGTTAGATATGTCTCAAGTCTTGAAAGGTTGATCACTATGCATTCCTCATACAAATGGACCTTGATAGTTTATTTGAAGGTTCTAGCAGCAGAGGGCAGCTCTTTGTATACCCTGGATTGAAAAATGGTCCTCTGTTGGAGAAGATCATCCTCTTCAACTGTGTGTACACCTTCAGGAGGAACACACACAGAGGGGTTAGGGAAAAAGGGGATGCTCACCTAGTCAGCCAAACGAACCCTTGTGCTCAGTGGGGTGACAGCTGTTGCAGCCAGATTGCCCTCATATCTGATAGTCTCTTAACTTGATATGACAGCCACATAGTGACAAGTAGGCAAAGTCTTAACAAAAATGACTACAACTGAAATAAAGTCAATCCACTTGAATGCTAAAGTGAGGTCAGATTCTTTCATTGAATGTAATACTCATTAAAGAATAGAAATGTGAAGGCTGTTATCATCATCTAGTTGACTACATACCTCACAGATAAGGAGACGTGTGGCAGAGAAAATGATATGAATTCACTGAACCATTTTAAACTTTTCTTGGTCACACAAAATGACTAAATTGACAGCCCACCTTGAACATACTTGATATTGATTTCTCTCCAATGGGATGGAGGCAGAAATGATGTACATCCTCTAGACCTAACTGTGACATGCCATCTTTTGCTCTCTCTTCTTCATAGCTGGCGTGGAAGAGATCCTCCATTTTAGTAACAAATTGAAGAATGTTGGATTTGTTATTAACCAACTCTTATTGCATTAAGCCTTTGGGATTCATGGGGGTTAGCATTGCCTAGCTTATCTTAATAAATAAACTACTGAGTAGCTTGCTTATGCTTACTCAGGTAGTAAACTGTTTGCTACTGCTGGTAATAGTAACCAGGTGTCCCCAGTTATTGATCTCTATAGATATTTGTGTCAACATAAGCCTAGTCTAGGTTTTTGTTTTTTCCCTTATCTCACTGTGGTGAACTCACTCCATTCATATTTTCAGGAATCCATTGTTACATATATATGTACATCAATGCATAGGAAAAAGTCTAAATATTTGTGGGGAAATAAATGAGACAGACTGAGGGAGAAAGATGAGGGAGGCAAGGGAAAGAGAGATGCTATAACATTATCAACTGTATTATTTAAATGTTTTCATAATAAAATACATCATGTACTATAATACTATTAAAATTTGCAAAGAGAGAGCAATTAAACAACTCCCTGGTCAGTACACTATTATGCAATGGCTCTGTTCAGTCTTTCAGTATCTGTTGAAATCCTACCAACCCTTTAGGGCTTATTCAAATGCTTTGCCCTCTTTGGATGCTTTTCCTAATCCTTTCCAAATGGAATGATATCTCTTCTGAACACCTACAATGGTTGCTTAGTCACACAGTGCCCTCGTCATTGTCTTGTATTTTATTTACATGGGGATGTATTCTGTTTCTTTTATTAGCTGAAACTTTTCTCAGAAGTAGGAATTATCCTTCTCTTCATGTAACTTGTCATAAAAATTACAGCAAGACAAAAATCACGGGGTTTTTGGAATGACAGAGCGAATAACTTGGCAAGTCCTGTCCCCCAAAAGTAATGATAAACTGGAAAACAATTGCTCAAAATAACTATTTCAGGACTCTAGGCCTACAACAGATTGAGAAGCATTATTCAAGGAAAGCTGCTGAACTTCAGATAATAATCGTAGGAATCTGCGATGTTATAACCTAGAGTGCTTCTTATTCCTCGGCCACCACCACCATCTCTAGCTCTACAGCCATGATAATTTTACCAGGATTGACAGATCTGTGAAAACCAGCCACTTGACTGCTAGAGAAGGTTGACATCACTTAGACCTAAGTATGGTAAGCATCACGCTCCAGAAACAGCCCGAGTGCCCATTAGATAAATGAACAAACATGAGGAGGTATATCCATGTATGTAATGGAATACTTTCACCAGTGAAATGGAATGACCTATTGATATGTAGCAGCATATCCAGACCTCTAATTATATTAAGTAAAAAAAAAAAAAAAAAAAAAGTGTGCAAAAACAAAACAAAACACTCTGTGACTTCATTTACATAAAATTCTAAGAAAGGCAAACTGGTCTGTCCTGACCTAAAGCAGTTCAGTGGAGATGGGACTGGAGAAAGGGAATGAGGGGATTCCAAGGGGCATGAGGCAACTTTGTCCACTATTTCGTGATGATTTCATAGGAATATATATTTGCCAAAACTTAAGATGTTATACACTTGAAACATATGTGACATTATATGTAAAGTACAATAATAGATGTTTTAAAAATTGCCTTACCCCCAAATTATTGAATTGCATTGATCCTCTCCCAATTTATGTCACTGTATAGCCTAAAGCTCAATTCACCTTTGATGCAAAGTTTTAAGTCCCTAAGGGTATGTAAAATCTAGAAGAAACATGAATTTAGAAGAAATAGAATCACTGCACTTAAGAAACAGTGGTTCCATGTGTTAAGCCTGTGAAAATGGAGTGTTCAAACTAAAGCTGAAACATCTAGTCTATGCTTTTATATGATACTTGAGAAAACTGCGTACCCACACACACAGAGAAAAGGACCTGGCTGAGACAAATAGACAGTCAAGTGAGGACTTGAAGACATGCTTCTGTGCTGTAAGATAATGGAAAACACAGAAATTTAATGTTGACTTTATCACTAGAAGAATCACATGACAAGAATGACAATAAAAAATATCAATTCCTCAATTCTGATTGGTTTCCAAAAAATGCAAGCCAAGCCAAACCTGTATTTTAAGATGTCATCTTCCACTTAAACTTTCTTCCCCTTTTTCATCCTGATTATTTTTGTCAGGGGAGTTTGTGATTTCCTTGCTTCTGTTTCATCACAACAAGAATTTGAAGCAACAGACCCTCGGATGGACCAGTGTTACAGCCCTCAGGCCAATCAGTGTTACAGCTCCGTGTTATAGCTCAGTTTATTTAGAAAGTAAAAGAGTTTACTTTAGAGTTTATTTAGTTTATCTATTTACAATTTACTTTAGAGTTTATTTAGAAAGTAAAGGAAAATATATCCTTGAGGCATGAGGGCATGCTGACCCTAAAGATGCAAAGAGAAGAGAGGCCCTTCCGGCCCAATTTTGATCCTTCTTTTTGTATGTTTTTTTCTCCTCCCCCTGAGCCTGCCCTATGTAAATTGTGTAAGGCTGTTTGTTTTACCTGAGATTCTCACTGAGGTCCTAATACCTTCCTTTGTTCTATTTTCACAGGCTTTTCCCTTCCTTGTCTTTTAGTCACCACATTCTGAACTCCTTTTTCCTATTCTAACTACCTAACACTTCCCCCTCAAGAGATGTGAAGCCCAATTCCTAGGGAATAGGGGCATTAAGGTATTTCTGGCTACTTCTTGCTGAACTGACATGGCGAGGGGCATTGGACCTCCCTCTCTTGCTAGTCTCAGGCCTCAGAATCCTTTATAGCAGTGTCCATCCAAGGATGAGTGATATTTTTCTGTGGTCAGCTGTAGTTTTATATATCCTTATTGAACTGGCACTGCATGTTGTAGCTTGTTGACCTAGGCAGAGACAAAATGGGTTAGACAATTGATAATACATGGAGCAATCATAAGCAGCACCAATATGGTGATGACAAGACTAGCAGGGATTTTAGCCAACTCCAAATTTCCCATCACCAGGATCCCCCAAAGAGAGATTGTAGACACCCCAGAACTCTCCAGCTTGTTCTTTGAGATCCTGTAGGGTCTGAATGTTTTTCTTGAGGGCTCTGAGGCTTTCTTTAACTTAGTTGGAAGTATTTACCCAGAAACAATATGTCTCATTCAAGATGGCTCAAGTTCCTCCTTGTTCAAGGATCAGGAAATCTATCTCCTGTCTCTTTTGGAGTACAATCCCTACCAGGCTGTATTGGCTCTTTAGAGCTGTCCTGAGAAATATTATCCCCAGAAATTTAATTTTGGGGGTGTTCATTAGAATGGCACTTATCTCTAGTTCTGAATAGGTATCTGAGATCTCCCAGTGGCTCACAGGTGTACTGAGTGTCCTCTTCTGGTTTCTTCCATGGCTTGACTTTTGAGTAGTGAATCCAAGAATCATGTCCTGGTACCCTGACTGCTGTGAGGGTAGAAAGTATTACAGGGTAGGGGTGCTTTCATGTGGACTGGAGTTGAGCCTTTGGGGACCCATCTTTCCAGACATTAATTAGGACTTGAATCCCTGGAGCATATAGTGGTGACTCTTTAGAATCTGTGGGTCCTGGCTGACACCCCACAATCATATATCCTGTTGGAGTTGCCCAATGGCCATGGTATAAGACGAGAGTGTCTGAGCCTTTGGATCTAGGAAGAGGTCATTAACATAAATAAAAGGTCTCCCATATAGCATGTCATAAGGACTAAGACCAACCTTTTCCTTAGGGGCAGTTCAGATGCAGAGGAGAACTATTGATAAAGCCTCCTTCCATCCCAGGGAGGTCTCCTGAGTTATCTTTTTCTTTTATTGCTTATTTTATTGCTTATTTCTATTGGCTCTTTCTACTTTTCCCGAAGACTGAAGCCTCCAGGCACAATGGAGATAATAAGTAATGCCCAATGCTTTAGAGACCCCTTGGGTGACCTTAGAAGTAAATGATGTCTCCCATTGTCACTTTGTAATGACCTGGGCAGATCAAAGGCCTCCAACTAATAAAATAAAATTAAAAAAAAATAAATAAAAGGAGGACAACAAGTGTTGATGGAGATATGCAGAACTTGTACATCGCTAGTGGAAATGTAAAATGATGCAACCGCTGTGAAAAATAGTGTGGAAGGTCCTTAAAAATTAACTACAGAATGACAATATAATCCAGCAATTCTGCTTCTAGATATTCACTGAAAAGAATTGAAGGCAGGGACTCAACCAGATACTTGTACTCCAATGTTCATAGCAGGATTATTCATAATAGCCAAAAGACAGAAAAAATGCAAAAGTCCATTGATGAATGAATAAATAAAAGGTTGTATGTATATATGAAATGAAATATTATCAACTTTGAAAAGGAATTAAATTCTGATATGTGAAAAAAAAAAAAAAAAAGACAGAATTCCTTCATACCTCTTAGTTGAAAGAAAATTTGGACCTAGGGGATCTCTGTCCATTTCCCTTGTCTTTTGCAGAATAATTCTAGGTGCAGGATGGTATTGTACTTTAAACTCCCATCTTCAGGCCAATGTTCCTGTCACCCAGAGGATACCATTGCCACGCAGTAGCACAAAAAAAATTTTTAATCAACTCCTCCTTGGAATTAGAGGATCAAACAACTTCCAGTTATCAAGGATACATCTCAAGGGCATCTGTCGGGAAATGGATTGGTTATTTCCCATCTGAAAGACCATAATGACAGGGAGGAAAAGAAAAAAAAAGAAAAACTAATAGGCCTCCTTCAATTTCTATGGGTGGACTTCCTTAGGGGTGAGTCTTTTTGAAGCTTATCCTACCCAGTACTGTTGCAACCTGAGACCCAGGCATTCCCCGGGTGAGGGTGGAAATCCCCAGGCAAGCTGAGGTGTGACAGCCTCCTGGAGATCGAATGCCCAGGCAGGTCAAAGCAGGTTGGCCTCCTGAGAATGAGGTCCCTGGGCAGGTCAAGGCATGCTGACCTCCTGGGACCCCTGGATTGGTGGATCCCCGCGCAGGTTGAGTCATGACAACCTTTCGAGGACAATATCCCTAGGCAGGTCAAGGCAGGTCAACCTCCTGGGACCCCTGGACTGGAGTTGGGCAACCCCAAGGTCTCCAGCTTGACCAGTACTGGGTAGGATTCAGTTCAGTTCAGTCAGTTCAGTTGCTCATTCATGTCTGACTCTGCGACCCCATGAATCGCAGCATGCCAGGCCTCCCTGTCCATCACCAACTCCCAGAGTTTACTCAAATTCATATCCATTGAGTCAGTGATGCCATCCAGCCATCTCATTCTCTGTCGTCCCCTTCTCCTCCTGCCCCCAATATGTCCCAGCATCAGGGTCTTTTCCAATGAGTCAACACTTTGCATGAGGTGGTCAAAGTATTGGAGTTTCAGCTTCAGCATCAGTGCTTCCAATGAACACGCAGGACTGATCTCCTTTAGGATGAACTGGTTGAATCTCCTTGCAGTCCAAGGGACTCTCAAGAGTCTTCTCCAACACCACAGTTCAAAAAGCATCAATTCTTCAGTGCTCAGTTTTCTTCACAGTCCAACTGTCACATCCATACATGACCACTTGAAAAACCACAGCCTTAACTAAATGGACCTTTGTTGGCAAAGTAATGTCTCTGCTTTTCAATATGCTATCTAGGTTGATCATAACTTTCCTTCCAAGGAGTAAATGTCTTTTAATTTCATGGCTGAAATCACCATCTGCAGTGATTTTAGAGCCCCCAAAAATAAAGTCTGACACTGTTTCCACTGTTTCCCCATCTATTTGCCATGAAGTGATGAGACCAGATGCTATGATCTTAGTTTTCTGAATGTTGAATTTTAAGTCAACTTTTTCACTCTCCTCTTTCTCCTGACAATCTTGATTCCAGCTTGTGCTTCTTCCAGCCCAGCATTTCTCATGATGTACTCTGCATATAAGTTAAATAAGCAGAGTGACAATACACAGCCTTGACGTACTCCTTTTCCTATTTGGAACCAGTCTGTTGTTCCATGTCCAGTTCTAACTGTTGCCTCCTGACCTGCATACAGGTTTCTCAAGAGGCAGGTGGGATGGTCTGGTATTCCCATCTCTTTCAGAATTTTCCACAGTTTATTGTGGTCCACACAGTCAAAGGCTTTGGCATGGTCAATAAAGCAGAAACAGATGTTTTTTTGGAACTCTCTTGCTCTTTCAATGATCCAGCAGATGTTGGCAATTTGATCTCTGGTTCCTCTGCCTTCTCTAAAACCAGCTTGAACATCTGGAAGTTCATGGTTCATGTATTGCTGAAGCCTGGCTTGGATAATTTTGAGCATTGCTTTACTAGCATGTGAGATGAGTACAACTGTGTGGTAGATTGAGCATTCTTTGGCATTGCCTTTCTTTGGGACTGGAATGAAAACTGACCTTTTCCAGTCCTTTGGGTAGGATTAAGGGGATGTAATCTTAACTTATTGTCAGTTTGTTCACCACAGATGGGAATAGATATCATGATGTAAAACAATCCAAGCCTGTGCCCTGAGACTGGAAACTGGTGAAGCAGCCATAAGCTTTATCCTCTTACTGCTCTAAGGGAGCATAAATCACTGATTTCCTCCCTCTAGTCCTCCATAACAGCAGTTTAGGGTGTCTCTAATAAACATTTCATAGTCATAGACCCACTTTAGATAATAACAGAAGTAATGACAAAGGAGTGTGTTATCTGGTCCTGTTAGGGGCATTAAGAGTATTTTAATAATAAGTGGGGTGGAGCAATGTTGCCTACAAGGGGGCAGGGTCCTGGTTGTAGGAGCTAGTAAGTGGCTTAAGAACAAATTGATAAGAGGCAACAGACAAGACATTCCATAAAAGTGGAGTGGATGTTTGATGGAGGGATATGTTTGTAACTTTAGGAGAAGGGTGGTAAGGGTTTGGGCCCAAACGGCCTGCAGGGCTCACTCCCAAAGCGGCAAACATTATCCCTGGAAGCCCAATTGCCCTTGAAGGGATGCAAACAGATGGACTTCTAGCAGGCATTGTGTGCCTGTCAGCTGCCCTAGTGGGTTCACTGAGAGATGCTGTTCTTGCACATGTTGTAGGAAACATGGAAGATGAAGGCCTGACTATCTAGAGGGATTGGATATCATCCAGTATTTCTTTCTCAAGGGCCAGCTATTTTTTGGTTGTCCCTCTAGAAGATTGTAGAGGCAACATTGTAGGCTCACACAGGGCACAGGAAAAGAGCATGAAACAGGAGGGAAGGGAGCAGGGTACAGCTTTTGAAAGAATGACATAGCCCATAATGACAAGCCCATAAACCAATTAAAATCAAATGGGTCCAAGATGACAAGTCAAATTCAACTAAACCTTGATCCCTAACCTGCAAGCTAAATGACACACCCAGAGGTGGCAGGACAGTTCCAAGGCACTGTCAAAAAACCCCAATGGTTGGGTTGACCCTCCCACTTATTAGCATCTGAAATCACCCAGCTCAAAAAAACTAGCCACACCACATTCCATGGCCCCTGCACTCTCCTCTGTGATGGCCCACACCCTGTGGAGTGTGCTTCTCTCTGAATCCCAACAAATACACCTCTTACCTACCTTTGTGTCTCTAACTGAATTTTTGCAATAAGACATCAGACCCTGAGCTGCATTAGGTCCTGAAGCCAGGCACCATGGGTTTTGGCCAGGCTCAAGTCCTGGGAGAGGGCAGCTGAAGGACGGGGGAGGGGGGGAGGGGGAACAGCAGTGTGGAAAATGTGCTGAGGAATCCCCTTCATAACCTGCCAGAAAATCTGCTAAATACCTGACCTGTGCTCACAGTTTTCATTGGCCTGATCCTTGGCACAAAGAAGATTAAGGACAGAAGAACTCCTGCCCACTTGGGTAGCAGCTATTGGGGCCCAGCAGATAGTGGAGCCTTTGGGACACAGTGAGGAGTAGCCCCTGACAGAGTCGTCAATTGCACTGACTGCCGCTTGCCTGTTTGCAGGGGGTTCAAGGAAACAAGGAACCAGAGATTGTAAAGGAAGTAAGATTTTGTTAGCCACATGTCCTTCCAACCATAAGAATGAGGACATGCTACCTTAACCGGAGGTCTTCTGGATCCGAGACTGAGCCACATGAACTTTCTGCTGAGTTTGTTTTTCACTGTCCCAGTTTCCGGTACGCTGGGCTTCTTGTCTCTTCCCCTGCACTGGGCTTCCTTTGCATTCAGCTTCCACCACAAGAGCTTTTGCCAAGTTGGGCTCCTGCTGCGCTTGGCCTCCTCCTTGCAGGAGCCAAGCCGGGGTTGTTTCAGCCAGGTTAAATCTGAGTCATGGCACCATAGATGTCGGGGGAGTTTGTCATTTCCTCGGTTCTGTCTCAACACAACGAAAATTTGAAGTGGCAGACCAGTGTTACAGCTCTCAAGACGGACCAGTGTTACAGTTCAGTTTTATTTATAAAGTAAAGGACCATACATCCTCGAGGCATGAGAGCATGCTGACCCAAAAGACACGAAGAGAAGAGAGGCCCTCCAGTCCAATTTTGGCCCCTTTTTTACATGTTTTTTTCCTCCTCCCCCGAGCCTGCCCTATGTAAGTTGGGCTAGCCAAGAGGGCTGTTTGTTTTACCTGAGGTTCTCACTCTGGTCCTCGGACCTTCCTTTGTTCTATTTTCACAGGCTTTTCCTTTCCTTGTTTTTTTGCCACCACCATTCTGGACTTCTTTTTCCTATTCTAACTACCTAACATTTTCATATAGTTTAAATCTTTGCAGAAGGTTTTTCAAAGTTCTGACAGCCCAAACCAGCTGTGTTTGCTAGTGAGGGTGGAGATAGAAACAATATTTACTAGCAAAACCCAAATCAGACTTGAAAGGGGGGAAAAAAATCAATTGGCAGCAATGGAAAGAAGAGTATTGGCTAACCTAGAACAGTTTTTAAGCTCTTAAAAAGAGGCCCAGGGAGGAAGGCCTCCCTTTGCTTTTGAATTGAGGCATCAGTAATGGTGTCATCTTTTCTTCTGTGGCATAGTGGTAAGGGCTTAAGCCCTGACGTCAAACAAAACTGATCTCAACTCCTAGTCCTCCTCTTATTATGGATGATTTTCTCTCTATGTCATGGTTTTCTCATCTGTAAAATAGAAGTAGTAGAATGTCTACTCTATAGTGGGATTTTTATGCAGTCTAGAAATAATATATGTAAGTTCCATTTCACAGTGCCAGACTTTATGTAACTGACATGTGGACACTCAATAAGTGATAACTGTTACTATTTATTATTTTTAAACTTAGCACATAACCAAGAGAAAAGGATCCTGCTGGCAGGAGGAATATACCAACTGCATTTGGCAGTTCTTTTTAATCACACAGGAGCTGCTGATATTTGCCCCTCAGTTTCCAGCTGTTTCCTTCTGTTATACCTGATGCAGTATAAGAAAATTTCTCTGCAGGTTTCTTCAGAGGCAGCCAGCACTTAGGTCGTGAATCTTTGCTTGAGTTGAGTAAGAAATGATTTTCTTCCTTTCATGCCTAGAAGGACACACTGCTCTCTCAAACAACAGGGAAGAATTTAGCTGACTTTCAGACCTTGATTAACTGATTTAATTAATTTTTCCTTCATAAATTAATAATAAACTTTACACCAGTATAGTTATTCTCTCAATTGTGTTTCTCTAGCTCTTTATAAATATTTTTGTCATGGTAATTATCACAGTGTGTTACGGATATTAGCTTATGCTGCTAGTAGTATATCCATACTGAATTTTGAGTTTCTCAAGGCCCAGAAATACTTTTTTTCCTCTCTAAGTTCATAGCATATAACACAGTGACTGCACACAGTTGAAATTCTATAAATGTTTGTGGAGTAGAATATCAGAAATCTCAACAATACTAAATCAAACCAGTGTATTTCTCCTTTAGAATATTAGAAGTATCTAAAATTTTGCAGTTTTATGTCTGAAGCACTATGACAAACATTTGGCTCCAATGGCTTCCCTTAATTAAATAAAACAGAATTAAAAGTTGGAAAATGACTTACTTAGTTTGACTTTAGACTTGAAACAGTATCTTTGCTTTCTCGAGGAAGTGTAAGTTGAGTTAGGATGACAGAAATGATAGAATACTACACAGTTAAATAGTTTGTCAGGTGTGTGTATGTGGAGGGGATATAAATCCCCCAAAGTTAATTTGAAGAAACTGAAGAACTGACAACAATAATTAATTTATCCCTTGAAAGTCATGTATTATTCCTAATAAACCAGGCTCTATTCAGATGCAAATTTGTCAAGCATGTATCTGATTACATAGCAACACATCTGAGGATCTCACAAAAATTAGTTGTGTATATTTTAATGAGGTATATCTTCTTAAGGGCTCCTTCCAATTGGAACTTCATAAAACAAAACAGGTTTATCTAAAGAAGGCATGAATCTATCCACCAGGATCCTGTAATAAATTGATAGTTAACTTTAGTGTAACTAATTTAGTAAGGAGTCTGAATTTGTTAGGTGTACAGGAATGAAATGATTTTATTCCGCTAATAAGAGCTACTAGCTGTATTCAGTCAAAGCCTCTTCTCCAGCTGGTGGAATATTTCCTTAACCATCTCTCATCCATTTTTTTTTTCTTTTTGTATTTCTTTCAATTAGTAGAAGACCCTCATTTTAGATCTTTAAGACTCTGTTATGTTCATTTTAGCACTCTATTATAAGACACATGCAATTTAGGACCTTTCTCTTCTTCATTCCCATCTCCTCATCAGCACAAGTCAAATGCGAGCGTTTGGTTCTTCGTGCATGGGTGAAATACTGGGTTCACCTTCACCTTCTCTCCCCTGCATGCTCTGCTTGGAGTAGGAGGGCAGAATGAGAGACTTAGAAGGCAGTGCCTCCTTCGATATGACTCCCTGGGTCAGATGCTATTGGAAAGCTACTCTTCCATATAAAGGTGGAAGAAGCTAAAATCGTTCCTAGCTAGGTGGGTAGCTGTAGTGTCAGAGTGATCCAGGTCTGCCTAATGAGATAAAAGTGTGCTGTGGGGCTTCTGAGAATAGTTGTTTTTTTTTTTTTTTTTAATAAAAACAATAGACTTGGATGTTCTTTCTCACCCCCAGACTTCTTCCTTTCTTAAATGTGCACTGGATGCCTCAGGTTGAGACAGACACCTTGCAGCCATGAGAGAAAGGCTGAGAGAATTTCTGATTTGTTGTGATACAGAATCAAGGCCAGCAGCAATTTCCCATCTGATGATATCTTATTGTATGAGAAAAATAGATCTCTGTTAAGGCCACTGAACAGTAGGCTTTGCCTTACTTGAGCCAAACACATTTCTAACAAATACACTGCCCTTGGTTATGTTGCAGTTACATCCTTGACTTGCCATAACTCTGACGTGCCTGTCTCCTGTCTTTGGATAGAAAGGGTGGCTTTGCCAATTATCCCTGCACTTGCCTTGCTGAGTATTTTAGCAATGTTCCTGAATTTTGGTGACTCCTTGAGATGGGACGTCCATAGTGGTCAGCCAATTTCCAGTTGGTAGCATCATGCCTCATGCCTGTATTGTCTGTGCTACTCTCTCTAGTGGTGAATTCAGTTTAGACTAAAAGTGAGTACTTGAGCCATTCCAATAACTTGAGTATTCTTGCCTTGAGAACCCCATGAACAGTATGAAAAGGCAAAAAGATAGGACACTGAAAGATGAACTCCCCAGGGCAGTTGGTGCCCTATATGCTACTGGAGATCAGTGGAGAATTAACTCCAGAAAGAATGAAGGGATGTAGCCAAAGCAAAAACAACACCCAGTTGTGGATGGGACTGGTGATAGAAGTAAAGTTCAATGCTGGAAAGAGCAATATTGCATAGGAACCTGGACTATTAGGTCCATGAATCAAGGAAAATTGCAAGTGGTCAAATAGGTGATGACAAGAGTAAACATTGACATTCTAGGAATCAGCAAACTAAGATGGACTGGAATGGGTAAATTTAACTCAGATGGCCATTATATCTACTACTGTGGGCAGGAATCCCTTAGAAGAAATGGAATAACCATCATAGTCAACAAAAGAGTCCGAAATGTAGTACTTGGATGCAGTCTCAAGAAAGACAGAATGATCTCTGTTCGTTTCCCAGGCAAACCATTCAATATCACGGTAATCCAAGTCTATGCCCCAACCAGTAATGCTGAAGAAGCTGAAGTTGAACAGTTCTATGAATACCTAAAAGACTTTCTAGAACTAACACCCAAAAAAGATGTCCTTTTCATTATAGGAGACTAGAATACAAAAGAAGGAAGTCAAGAAACACCTGGAATAATAGGCAAATTTGGCCTTGGAGTACAGAATGAAGCAGGGCAAAGGCTAATAGAGTTTTGCCAAGAGAATGCACTGGTCATAGCAAACACCCTCTTCCAACAACACAAGACAAGGCTCTATACATGGACATCATCAGATGGTCGACACCAAAATCAGATTGATTATATTCTTTGCAACCAAAGATGGAGAAGCTCTGTACATTCAGCAAAACAAGACCAGGAGCTGACTGTGGCTCAGATCATGAACTCCTTATTGCCAAATTCAGACTGAAATTGAAAAAAGTGGAGAAAACCACTAGACCATTCAGGTATGACCTAAAGCAAATCCCTTACGATTATACAGTGGAAGTGAGAAATTGATTTAACGGACTAGACCTGATAGAGTGCCTGATGAACTATGTACGGAGGTTCATGACATTGTACAGGAGACAGGAAGCAAGATGATCCCCAAGAAAAAGAAATGCAAATAAGCAAAATGGCTGTCTGAGGAGGTCTTATAAATAGCTGTGAAAAGAAGGGAAGCAAAAAGCAAAGGAGAAAAGGAAAGATACACCCATTTGAATTCAGAGTTCCAAAGAATAGCAAGGAGAGATAAGAAAGCCTTCCTCAGGGATCAATGCAAAGATATAGAGGAAAACAATAGAATGGGAAAGACTAGAAATCTCTTCAAGAAAATTAAAGATACCAAGGGAACACTTCATGCAAAGATGGGCTCAATAAAGGACAGAAATGGTATGGACCTAAAAGAAGCAGAAGATATTAAGGCGAGGTGGCAAGAATACATAGAAGAATGGTACAAAAAAGATCTTCATGACCCAGATAATCACTATGGTGTGATCACTCACCTAGAGCCAGATGTCCTGGAATGTGAAATCAAGTTTGCCTTAGGTACTATCACTATGAACAAAGCTAGTGGAGGTGACGGAATTCCAGTTGAGCTATTTCAAATCCTGAAAGATGATGCTGTGAAAGTGCTGCACTCAATATGCCAGCAAATTTGGAAAACTCAGCAGTGGCCACAGGACTGGAAAAGGTCAGTTTTCATTCCAATCCCAAAGAAAGGCAATGCCAAAGAATGCTCAAACTACCACACAATTGCACTCATCTCACATGCTAGTAAAGTAATTAATAAAATTCTCCAAACCAGGCTTCAGCAATATGTGAACCGTGAACTTCCAGATGTTCAAGCTGGTTTTAGAGAAGGCAGAGGAACCAGAGATCAAATTGCCAACACCCAGTGGATCATCGAAAAAGCAAGAGAATTCCAGAAAAACATCTATTTCTGCTTTATTGACTGTGCCAAAGCTTTGAAGAGATGACTCATTGGAAAAGACCCTGTTGATGGGAAAGACTCCAGGAGCTGGTGATGTACATGGAGGCCTGGCATGCCGTGGTTCATAGGGTCACAAAGAGTCAGACATAACTGAGCGACTGAACTGAACTGAACTGAAAGCCTTTGACTGTGTAGATCACAATAAACTGTGGAAAATTCTGAAAGAGATGGGAATACCACACCATCTCACCTGCCTCTTGAGAAACCTGTATGCAGGTCAGGAAGCAACAGTTAGAACTGGACATGGAACAACAGACTGGTTCCAAATAGGAAAAGGAGTACGTCAAGGATGTATATTGTCACCCTGCTTATTTAACTTATATGCAGAGTACATCATGAGAAATGCTGGGCTGGAAGAAGCACAAGCTGGAATCAAGATTGCCAGGAGAAATATCAATAACCTCAGATATGCAGATGACACCACCCTAATGGCAGAAATTGAAGAACTAAAGAGCCTCTTGATGAAAGTGAAAGAGGAGAGTAAAAACGTTGACTTAAAGCCCAACATTCAGAAAACTAAGAACATGGCATCCAGTCCCATCACTTCATGGCAAATAGATGGGGAAACAGTGGAAACAGTGGCTGACTTTATTTTAGGGTGCTCCAAAATCACTGCAGATGGTGATTTCAGCCATGAAATTAAAAGGCGCTTACTCCTTGGAAGGAAAGTTATGACCAACCTAGACAGCATATTGAAAAGCAGGGATATTACTTTGTCAACACAGGTCTGTCTAGTCAAGGCTATGGTTTTTCCAGTGGTCATGTACGGATGTGAGAGTTGGACTATAAAGAAAGCTGAGCGCTGACAAATTGATGCTTTTGAACTGTAGTGTTGGAGAAGACTCTTGAGAGTCCCTTGGACTGCAAGGAGATCCAACCAGTCCATCCTAAAAGAGATCAGTCCTGGGTGTTCATTGTTAGGACCAATGTTGAAGCTGAAACTCCAGTACTTTGGCCACCTGATGTGAAGGGCTGACTCATTTGAAAAGACCCTAATGCTGGGGAAGGTTGAGGGCATGAGGAGAATGGGAGGACAGAGGATGAGATTGTTGGATGGCATCACTGACTTGATACATATGAGTTTGGGTGAACTCCGGGATTTGGTGATCGACAGGGAGGCCTGGCATGCTCCGGTTCATGGGGTCACAAATAGTCGGCATGACTGAGCGACTGAACTGAACTGAATAACTTGAAATCACTTTTGTACAGCTTTCAAGCTCTTTTTGAACTGTCTTCCAGATACATTATTGAATGTATGTTTATTCCCCACCAGGAGTTATAACTCATTGAGAACACACAAAAAAAGTTACGAAGACATCCAGAAATTCTAAACATCAATGTGAATAAGTTTAATATTCTTCATAAGAACTTTAAAGAAAGTAGCAGGGACTTCTTTTGAATTTGGAGAAAGTTTTATTTCCTCTGTTATATAAAACAAGTGCTGATCATAAAATCTAAATTTTATCCAGGCCATTCAACTGTTTGCTTAGAAGACATTTAAGCAAATGTCTTATTTATGGTGAATAAATATTTGGCTTGTGTTCTGAGATGCTGGATTTGATGCTGTGATCTTATGGGGATAATTGTTTTTATTCTTTTATTTTTCCCTTTAGCAGTGTGAATTATTACTTGTGAATTTTTCTGTTTTTTCTTATTCTTTTAAGGCTGAACTCTCTTACACTAGCAACATACTTTGTGGTAGTGTTTTGTTTGGTTTTTTTTTTTTACTCCCAAAGATTTGGATGCAAGTACATCAAAGGGATGAGTCTTGAGTGCGGTTTGCTGACAGCAAAGTCAATGACAGAGCAGATGTTTCTGGTGTCACACACACTTTGATTTGTGAGTCATAATGGCTTTCCAAATTTGTATTTTGGTTCATCCAGTCTAGACAGCTAGACCATCTCACTCACTGATATAACTGGCTATGAGTTATATGGCTCCTATATTTGCCCACTTTCTTTCTGCTTTCTGAAATCTTACTCTGATATGTTCATTTCTTCCTCTAAGAATTTTAGTTTCATAGGTCTGAGTAGGAGTGATACTGTTAGTATCTCTAGTCTTTTCTTCAAATCATCTATGATTGTAGGAAAACATACCATGCAAGTTTTTAAAGGGGACCTTAAGGGTGGGAGGCAGTGCTTAATGGGAAGATTGGATGCCACTAAAGTGAATTTTGATTTCATTAGTTTGCCCAAATCAAATGATGATTGGAGTAAGAGACAAATAAATGTTGAGTCTGCTCTCTCTAATTTGTATACATAGAATACAAAGAAAAAACCTGACTGGGCAACACTGTAAAGCAAACCTCTAAGAAGAAGTCACTTGCTGAACATGAGAGACTAAAGGATTTAATCTTACCTGACAACCTATAGAAGCAGAATAACTGAACCTCTTTCCTGCTTGGTTCATCTATCTACTTTCCCTTTCTGCTTTCCATAGCCTTCTCTTGGCCTTGACTTGGCCAATGGTTATTTTCTAAGGTGAGCACTGAAGAATCACATCTATAACACTAATTGCTCAATAGTGGCACACACACATTCTGACACATGTCTATTTAAAACTATAGGTATTTACAAAAGCATGGGAAAAAAATTCAGTAGAGGTTAATGAGATGAGGTTTTAAAACTGTGTCACATGCTCTGAAAGAAATATGTCTGGTGAAGGCTCCACATGGTTTATTTGTTTGACTTTACCTTCTTTTCATTTTGACTTGCCCCTGCCTGATAAATATCTACAATTCCCTACACATGCCTT
This sequence comes from Muntiacus reevesi, assembly GCF_963930625.1. NCBI lineage: Eukaryota > Metazoa > Chordata > Mammalia > Artiodactyla > Cervidae > Muntiacus > Muntiacus reevesi. Next base: position 34,510,246 of record NC_089265.1, on the reverse strand, counting down.
CAGTTTTACTGTTCTGTTGAGACATTAGCAAGGCAGTTGTGTAATGGACCAAAGTCAGGGAGACACTAATAATGTTCACTGATAGCGTTTTTCATGTTGACAGTACCACTGAGCTTCTATCGATATTTGTTTCTCTATCTATCACACAGTGTTAAAATAATAGGAGTCTGCTTTCAAATGCTTAAATTATTCTAAGGATTGATTTCTATTCTATCTGGGAGAAAATAGAAATCTATTCAAGTAATTGTTGATTAGAGTTGAAATCTGACTACTATGTAGTCCCTTTAACACCATGTATTTAGAAATCTATGTTTTATTCTCATTTAAGCTTCCCTGGTGGCTCAGCTGGTAAAGAATCTGCCTGCAATGTGGTTCAATCCCTGGGTTGGGAAGATCACCTGGAGAAGGGAATGACTACGCAATCCAGTATTCTAGGCTGGAGAATTCCAGCCTAGAATGGACTATAGTCCATGGAGTCGCAAAGAGTCGGAGATGACTGGGCGACTTTCACTCACTCAGTTCAGTTCAGTTCAGTCACTCAGTCGTATCCGACTCTTTGCGACCCCATGGACTGCAGCGCGCCAGACTTGCTTGTCCATCACCAACTCCCGGAGCTTACTCAAACTCATGTCCATCAAGTCAGTGATGCCATCCAACTTTCTCATCCTCTGTTGTCCCCTTCTCCTCCCACCTTCAATCTTTCCCAGCATCAGGGTTTTTTCAAATGAGTCAGTTCTTCGCATCAGGTAGCCAAACTATTGGAGTTTCAGTGAATATTCAGTTCCAATGAATATTCAGGACTGATTTCCTTTAGATGGACTGGTTGGATCTCATTGCAGTCCAAGGAACTCTCAAGAGTCTTCTCCAACACCACAGTTCAAAAGCATCAATTCTTCAGCACTCAGCTTTCTTTATAGTCCAACTCTCACTGGAAAAACCATAGCTTTGGCTAGATGGACTTTTGTTGGCAAAGTAATGTCTCTGCTTTTTAACATGCTGTCTAGGTTGGTCATAGCTTTTCTTCCAAGGAGCAAGTGTCTTTTAATTTCATGGCTGCAATCACCACCTGCAGTGATTTTGGGGCCCCCCCAAAATAAAGTCTGTCACAGTTTCTACTGTTTCCCCATCTATTTGCCATGAAGTGATGGGACCTGATGCCATGGTCTTAGTCTTCTGAATACTGAGTTTTAAGGCAACTTTTTCACTCTCCTCTTTCACTTTCATCAAGAGGCTCTTTAGTTCTTCTTCACTTTCTGCCATAAGGGTGGTGTCACTCATTCAGCCCAAGTACAGACAGAAAACGAGGCAGCAACTGCTGGTATTTGTGTTTTGAGAGAGACTGTGAAAGCTCATCCCTGACTCATATCCTTTCTCTCCCAATCATCAAGTTGTCTGAAGACTCACCATGATTTGTTCCTTTGGTTCCTTTTTGGCTCAGTGTTTTTCAAGAGTTTCCGGTTAAAATTCAACTACTCTTGGGAGGATTAGATATTAAGTTTTCAGTATTAGATACCTTAGCAAGGCCTTGAGAGATTAACACCTAACCTTATCACGTGAGACTGAGGGTAAACAGCAGAGAAGTGGTGGGAACAGAAATTTGAAGGTGCTGCTTTCACTCATGTTTTGAAGGTGCTACTTTCAAATTTTGACACCTCACAAAATTGTTGAGAGCTCATCCAGCTTCATGGTATCTTTACACAATCTAATATATTTACAGTTCAAAAATAACCCATATGTGAATTCTTTGACTAATTCATTTATTTCAATTTAATTCAATTCTCTAAATATATGTTAGGTTTCTTCTATGTGCCAATGAGTGTGCCATGTTCTAAGAAGATAAGATGAGGGATACAGGTGTCCAGATAGCAAGAAAATCACACATAGAAGAGACATTCTAAAAGCCTAGTATTAACATACAAGCAGGCTGAAGTAAATGCTAAATAGACATAATCACAGATAGCAATGGGAAGGGGGGAAGCTGCTTATTTTGTTTGACAGATCAGAAAGACACTCACAGAAGTGATGGCATTTGATTTCAGCTCTGACTGATTAGTAGTTAGAGAATGAGGGGAAGGACATTCCAGGCTGAGATAACTGCATAGTGGTGAGAATTGGAGATTTAAAGGTCTATGGTTTCTTGAGAATAATCTTTTATTTGGTATGACTTCAGTTCTGGATATAAGAAAAGATGTAGTGGGAGAGATCATTCATTCACTCAGCAGTTGATGGTTGTTTTTAATCAATATTTGTAAGGTATTTGACCATGAAATAACATTATGTATATATATATATATAATATTATATATATATATATAATGTTTATACATATATATATAAATGAGTAAGTTACAAAGGAATAGACACACATACACACAAATGATTATCTTCTTTCCTTACAACTTTCTATATCAGAGCAGTTATTTCTGTTCATCTTCTGAGCTTCTAGAGGTAGAAAAGACAGAAAAATGAGTAGAGGGTCAATGGTGACCTAGAATGGGCTCGTGCCGCAGCCCTGTATGCTCCAAAGAGAAAAGCCTGGAATGTAGTTGAATCAACGGGCTACAGAACCTCCCTGCCCTCTCTGAGGGGAGTCTCAGAGAAGTCCTATGGAAACGCATATCAAAGTAGGTGTTCAAGCCACCACTGTCTCCAGTCAGTTAATAAACCTAAAGTTTATTAACTATATTGGGCTCAATGCTGGGGATAGAGTGGTAAATGGAATAGAGACTAGAGTCATGATAGGGGCAAGCATATGCAAACTGAGATACTCTCCAAGCCCAAAGAGTGTTTCATTCTGCTTACAGAGGCTTGGGAACACTTCCTAGGAATGCTGATAGGCAAACTGAGTTTTGAGAGACAAATCAGTTTTCTCACAGCCAAGAAGAAGGGGGAGAACATTGCATACACCCTCCTCACAGCTGCATACCTGCAAAAGCAGACATTGTATGACTTATTTGAGGAACTACAAGTATTTCAGGACAGCTGATACTGATAGAAAATAGAGAGGTGTGAAGACACAAATAAGGATATGGATTATATATGACATGCAAAGGGATCTAAATTTTATTGAAATGAGCTTCATTAGGTGGTTTTAAGTAAGGTATTTATGTAAGCAGTTAACTTTTAGAAAACACTCACTGACAGTCTTGCAGAGGATGGATTGAAGAAATCACTTTAAGGAGATGAGTATGAGTCTGCTTGAGCCAATGGAATGTCAAGAGAATTTTAAAAGGGTCAGATTCAAGAAACATTTGAGAGGTGGAATACAGGGAACTAAGGACCAGGCAGATGGTGTGGGTGGGGAAAGTTCAAAGAGTAGAGAGTGATTTAGAATGACTCATCTTTTTAACTTAAAAGCCTAGAAAATCAACTTCTAGATATACCTCTGAACTTACATTTTTCTAAGAGGACTTGTGTATAGTTTAGATTTTTGCTTCTCCTTGTCATCTTGAATCCCACCTTCTAGTGTAGCATTTCTCTACTTCCTCACAAAGATGTAGAAAAACTTAAGTCCCTAGTCTATTGTATTTGAGTAGTGCCACATAAGTTTATATTAAATGTGCACATAGTTGGTATATGTCATTTACAGTCCCTGAGGGAAACAGCAAGACAATTCAGTAGGTCAGCAGAGGGATTTTAAACAAAGGAACTAATTACAAAAGTCTTGTATGATCAAAGCAAACATCGACAGCGCAGGAAAGCCTCACTGCCCCTGGAAAGCTGAAGAAACAAGGGGAAAGGGTCTAGTTCACTTGGAGGACTCTGATGGGGAACGCGCTGCAAAGAGACACACCCCATTTGGTGATGGCACAAGGTAGGACGTTAGGCCACTGCCGCTGAAGCCACCAAAAGCAAAGCGAGGGATGAAGACACATCCTGGATATCCCCTTTGTTTCAGCTTTTCACATCTCACCAGGGCCTCCTTCTGAATCTACCTGGAAGCCGATTGAGAGGGAAGCTGAGAGATGTAGTTTGCAGGAATCAGTCTCCTGTATAAAAAGCTAAGAAGGCGAGGTCAAGGGATATATCTCAGAGCAAATAGATAAATGGCATATACACACATGTGTTCATTTACCATTAGATTCAGAAATACATTTCACATGTAAAAATAGACTTATAGATGATATGATATCAGAAATAGATGATACATTATTATTTTCCATGTGATGTCAGGTATTTCCAGACAAGTGTAACTATTTTATTCATATTTCTTTGTGTTTGCCTTCTGCATAAATTCAGAAGAACAAAATTTCAAAATTTCAAATATTTTATACAGTGATTCCTGTGAGTAGTTATCTCACTTTCTCCATAATTTAATCCAGATTTATTCACTTAGTCCTCTTAGTCTAAATTGCTGCGTGGACTCATTTCCTACACTATGTAAGTGCTGGTGGGCTAATGTTCTCTTTCTTTACTTAAACCCCTGAGCACCCAATAGAGGACTCTATGCATCAGTTCAGTTCAGTCGCTCAGTCGTGTCCAACTCTGTGACCCCATGGAACTTTTCTCTGTGCATGGGGGTATTGAATAAATACTATTCCCTAATGAATTCATAGAAGTACAGTGCAAGGTGGCAGTTTATTTCTTGTTTCCACTTGCTTTTCTTTACACAGCAGTTCTCAGTAACCTTAGAAATGCACTCAATATGAAGGGTTTCACCACTCAGTTAATTTGTGGCAAGATGAATATATTTTTCCTTCATCAAGCTACATTTACTTTAAAGTCCATAAAGTAGGTTTATTCATGTTGCTGTTAATTGCAGAACTCCTGGTAACCTGCCAAGGATAATGACGTTTGCCACTTTTGATCAGTGCTCTGCTATAGAAAACGTTCAGACCCTTGCTGAGAAAAGGAAAAAACTTATTAAATGAATTACACTGCATTTGCTGTATGTAGACTACCAAACTGAGCTGAGATCAGAGGGTGTGATAATGTCATGATTCATCTTTTAACTCAGAAATAAACATTCAAGTGCATCATGTCTGGGAAGTTCTTCTTTACCCATGTATTTTTTCCTCAGTGTTCTAGCAGCTCATCTTAAACCACCTGTGAGCTTAGCTGAATATATCCTATGTCTTTTGTTTCCATTTGAACTTTAAGGGTAATAGTTAAATCCAGAGTCACAGATTCATAAAGGAGGCAACGTAGAGAAGTGAAGTGGGCCGTGGGAAACAGAACAACACATGTGCCTTTAAACAAAGCAGCTGCTTCTTGGCATCATCCCACAATTAAGCAACAAATGACACCTGCTGCATACCTGGCCTGGTTCTAAAATAAACAGTGAGAATAGAGCAGTGAGCAGACAAAAGTCCATGCCCAGCTGCAGTTTTATATTTTAGTAGTGAGAGACAGATAATAAATAAGGAAATACATAATAAGCTAAATGATTATAAGTGCTGAGGAATTGAGCAAAGCAGGGTAAAACTATATCAGATGCTGGGGAAGGGAATTTTGCAGGTAGGGTGGAAAGCAAATTATGTATAGCCATCAAGCCATGTGGATATTTGGAAGGAAATAATATATCTTTCAAGCAGAGAGAATAGTGAGTTCAAAGGGCGTAAGGCAGTTATTCTTAGGTGTTTTTCTGGACATTAGAATCACTCATGCCTCTTTAAAAATCACTGATATCTGGTTGCTACTCCCAGACCTTCTGATTTAATTAGCTTAAGGTTCACCTTGAGTCTCAGGGGTTTCAGAATCCCCCCAGATAACTCCAATGTGCAACAAAGTGTAGGCATCCCTGCCCTAAAGCATCAACCAGTGATTTCACATAGAATGATCAGATTAGCATGAACTTTTCAAGGTCTTAGCAATCTAAGTTCTTTAAACTAGGTCTTTTCATTTTTTTCTGTATAAGCCTTACAAGCCAATGAAACCAATTTAGCCTATGGGCTACTAGTTTGCAATTTCTGACTTGACAGAAATTGAATCTGTCTATTCAGAATCTGTCTATTCATAGAAATTGAATCTATGAATCTGAACTCATAGATTGCCCAAAAGATAAGAATATCCCTTATATGTCAAGGTGAGGCACAAAAATATAGCAGCTTTATTTGATTTGTTTATGGTTGTGCTGGGTCTTCACTGCTACCGTGGGCTTTTTCTAACTCCAGTGAATGGGTGCTACTCTCTAGCTCTGGTGCGAGGGCTTCTAATTTCAGTGGCTTCTCTAGCTGTGGAGCACGGTTTCTAGGTTCACGGGCCTCAGTAGTTGTAGCACTCAGGCTCAGTAGTTTGGAGTATGGGCTTAGTTGCCCTGCAGCAGCGTGTGTACTCCTCCCAGACCAGGGATCAACCCCGTGTCCGCTGCATTGGCAGGTGTATTCTTAACCACTGGACCACTCGGGAAGTCCAAAGCAGCTTTAAAAGGACAGATGTGGATATGAAGGAAGACCTAGTCTATAGTCACTACAGCCCTGAATTAACAATGGAGCAATGCCACTTGACCTTGCCCTAACGCTGTGTCTCTGTCCTTGGCCACCTCTGCTCCATCTTCTCAACTCAGTATGACTTGGGTCTCAAACAGGCATTTGCTTTTGGCTGCTTGACTTTTTGTATCTTTGGTGTCACTGACAAGATTGACCTCATTGGGTTCAGTTGCATAATTGGTAATATCAATCATTTATACTTTACATGAAAAAATCAAATTATAAAAGAGCAATGTGCAGTAGAATCTCATTTTGAGTAATATGTTCATGTAGATATCTTAGTAGATACAGCAGTCTAAAAAGATACTCCAAATGTATTTATCTCTGAAAAGCAGGATTTATGAGTGGTTGACTTTATTGCTGTCAATACTGATTGATTTTTAAAATCAGCTTATGTTACTTTTAGCATCCAGAACATTTTCACATAATCAGTTCAGTTCAGTTCATTCACTCAGTTGTGTCTGACTGCATGGACTGCAGCGACCCCATGGACTGCAGCACACCAGGCCTCCCTGTCCATCACCAACTCCTGGAGTTTACTCAAACTCATGTCCATTGAGTCAGTGATGCCATCCAACCATCTCATCATCTGTCATCCCCTTCTCCTCCCGCCTTCAAACTTTCCCAGCATCAGGGTCTTTCCAAATGAGTCAGCTCTTATGCATCATGTGGTCAAAGTATTGGAGTTTCCATATTGGGCACTCCTAAATAGAAAAGAATTGTGTCCTAGTCATTTTATTTAGATCTAGATTTATAAATAGAATGACAGAGAGAGAGAAAGAGGGAGAAACCTGACACTTGACACTTCATAGGTGCAAGATAAATCCATGTAAAAATGAATGAAAGGAATAAAGAGACATAAGTGTTAAGCACAAACTTTGTATTTGTTTGTATTTAAGTTCATTGTAAGTATAAGCATGTGCCAGAGTTCAGTGAGAATTTTCTCGGTTTTAGCTTATGTTCAAAGCAAGCAACTCTCCTAGATGCCAAAATGGGGGAAGAGATAAAAAGCGGGTGTGTGGTAGAGATGTTCCAGGACATGGACATTCTCAATAGTTTCTCCATTTTTTCCCAAGATTCGAGTTTGCACTGACTGTCTAAAATATCTACTGCTTTTGTCCAGGTGGACTGCTCACCAACATGTACTTTACCTTATTCTAAAGTATAGCTCTAACAAAGTGATAGCATTGAAAAACATAATCATGGCCTATTTTTGCATAATTTAGAGATGTATTACTTTTTAAAATGTGAATTTACTATTTACATACTGTCTATTTGGGAAGAGGGGATTTAGGTGGCAGATTTATATATTGTATGATCACTGGATATAGGATATGGCATTGTCTTTTAATCATATCAGCCTTACCTGGATAAGACTTGTTCGTTCAGTGCAGAATCTCAGATTGTTCAAGCCATGGTTGTTCTTAGGCTTTTCCTTGCCCAGTGATTCACAAACTTATCTTAGCAATAGGACCTTTTTTTTTGTCCCTCCAAAAGAAATCTGATTATAGTGTCACTGCATAAAACATATAAATGCGGCAAGACTTTAGTTAAACTAGAGGCCTGAGACTTCTTGTTTCTTGAGGTAACCTGAAGGACTGTCTTAGAACCCTAGGGCTCCTCAGAGCAGTTTTAATAACCATTCAGCTAGTCTGAGCCCCACATTCTACAGATATTGAAGCTGAGCCCCAGAAAGGCCGTGACTCATATCGTACTGTCAACTTAATGTGCAGAAAAACCACCTCTTGAACATTTAATAGTGATGATGAGTGGATTCTTAATGGCCTTATCCAGTTTGTGGATTAGTCTTGCCATCTGTTTCATCTATTCTTCTCTAAGGCTGTCTGCCCTGTGGCTATTTCACAGTCATTAATAGCTCCATCAGCAGTCTAGTAAAAGGAAAAGAAGATGGAACACTCAAATCCCTTATTAGTTCTTATCTAGAGGAGGAAAGATTGAAACTAATGAACATGGCAGGATTATATGTCAGCTCTGGCTGGCCCAGGAATGCTGTGAGCCCTGTCCCTGGTCTGTTTTCTATACTTCCTTCTATAGGCATTTGTTTTCCCACATCCCAGTATTAGCCAAACTTGCCTGCAGACCAAACATGAAACAGGAAGCTTTCATGCCCAAAGCAAAGACTAAATTCAGAATCAAACACAGCATTGCTTAGACTGAGACTGAGTGATAACTGGCACTAGACTCTACTTTGGTTCTTTCTCTTGTGTATAAATTTTGATGATTTCAGTATGCTGCTGTCCAGGTCCTCTCTCTGAATTATGGTACGATTGATCTTTCTACTGAAGTTTTTTTTAGGAACTTGGTTTTGGGCTTCTATCACAACTTGGTCTCCATTTTCAGCTTCTGGTCTCTCTGGGACTCAGCTATTACTTTAAAGGAATGGCCTCTGGGTTCTGGGCTTGGCTCCCTACCCTAGAGCATGACTACCCAGTGCCCCTGCCATGAGCCTGGTGAGAACTCAGCGGTTCCTCATCTTTGGAGGGTTCCTACTTTGCTGCTACTGAATTAGGAGCAAAAAGGAGTTCCTACTTTGCTGCTTCATAGAATCATTCAACTTCAACTCCTTCAACATTACTGGTCAGGGCATAGACTTGGATTACTATAATATTGAGTGGTTTGCCTAGGAAATGAACAGAGATCATTCTGTCATTTTTTCTCAAAAACCACATCCAAGTACTGCATTTTGGACTCTTTTGTTGACTATAATGGCTACTGCATTTCTTCTAAGGGATTCTTGCCCACAGTAGTAGATATAATGGTCATCTGAGTTAAATTCACCCATCCCAGTCCATTTTAGTTCGCTGATTCCTAGAATGTTGACATTCACTCTTGCCATCTCCTGTTTGACCACTTCCAATTTGCCTTGATTCATAGACCTAACATTCCAGGTTCCTATGCAGTATTGCTCTTTACAGTATCAGAGTTTGCTTCTGTCACCAGTCACATCCACAACTTGGTGTTGTTTTTGCTCTGTCTCCATCTCTTTATATATATATAAATATATATATATAAAATGTATATTGTATATCTGAATGCATATATGTTTAAACACATGAATTTAAGTGAAGGAAAGAATGAGGGGACTCAAGGAATATGCATGGAGGAAAGTGTCTAGGAGAATTTTTTGTATGCAGTTGATACTCAATTTCATGAAGCTTCTCTTCCCTTTCCAGTCTGTTTCTCCTGATGTAGACCTATATTTAAAGCAGTGATAGTCTCTAGTAGGTAGTATAGCCTGCTCACACTTGAGGTTGCCATTTTCAACTCACAGAACTACTGTTAGGTGGATGGAGCTGCTGGTTTCATCTAAGCAAAGGAGAAAAGGAAAGATACACCCATTTGAATGCAGAGTTCCAAAGAATAGCAAGGATAGATAAGAAAGTTTTCCTCAGCAACCAGTGCAAAGAAATAGAGGAAAACAATAGAATGGGAAAGACTAGAGGTCTCTTCAAGAAAATTAGAGATACCAAGGAAACATTTCATGCAAAGATGGGCTCAATAAAGGATAGCAATGGTATGGACCTAACAGAAGCAGAAGATATTAAGAAGAGGTGGCAAGAATACACAGAAGAACTGTACAAAAAAGATCTCCACGACCCAAATAATCACTATGGTGTGATCACTCACCTAGAGTCAGACATCCTGGAATGTGAAGTGAAGTGGGTCTTAGGAAGCATCACCACAAACAAAGCTAATGGAAGTGATGGAATTCCAGTTGAGCTATTTCAAATCCTAAAGGATGATGCTGTTAAAGTGCTGCACTCAATATGCCAAAAAATTAGGAAAAGTCATTAGTGGCCACAGTACTGAAAAAGGTCAGTTTTCATTCCAATCCCAAAGAAAGGCAATGCCAAAAAATGCTCAGACTACCTCACAATTGCATTCATCTCACACACTAGCAAAGTAATGCTCAAGTTCTCCCACCCAGGTCAACAGTAAGTGAACCGTGAACTTGCAGATGTTCCAGCTGGATTTAGAAAAGGCAAAAGAGCCAGAGGTCAAATTGCCAACATCCATTGGATCATCTAAAAAGCAAGAGAGTTCCAGAAAAACATCTATTTCTGCTTTATTGACTATGCCATAGCCTTTGACTGTGTGGGTCACAACAAACTGTGAAACATTTTTCAAGAGATGGGAATGCCAGACCACCTGACCTGCCTCTTGAGAAGCCTGTATGCAGGTCAGAAAGCAACAGTTAGAACTGGACATGGAACAGGCTGGTTCCAAATTGGGAAAGGAGTATATCAAGGCTGTATATTGTCACCCTGCTTATTTAAATTATATGCAGAGTGCATCATGAGAAACGCTGGGCTGGAAGAATCACAAGCTGGAATCAAGATTGTCAGTCACAATCTGGAATCAAGATTGTCAGGAAAAATATCAATAACCTTAGATACGCAGATGACACCACCCTTATGGCAGAAAGGGAAAAAGAACTAAAGAGCCTCTTGATGAAAATTAAAGAGGAGAGTGAAAAAGTTGGCTTAAAACTCAACATTCAGAAAACTGAGATCATGGCATCTGGTCCCATCACTTAATGGCAAATAGATGGAGAAACATGGAAACAGTGGCTGACTTTATTTTTTTGGGCTCCAAAATCACTGCAGATGGTGATTGCAGCCATGAAACTAAAAGACGCTTACTCCTTGAAAGAAAAGTTATGACCCACCTAGACAGCATATTAAAAAGCAGAGGTATTACTTTGCCAACAAAGGTCCATCTAGTCAAAGCTATTTTTCCAGTGGTCATGTATGGATGTGAGAGTTGACTATAAAGAAGGCTGAGCACCGAAGAATTAATGCTTTTGAACTGTGGTGTTGGAGTTGACTCTTGAATCCCTTAGACTGCAAGGAGATCCAACCAGTCCCTCTTAAAGGAAATCAGTCCTGAATATTCATTTGAAGGACTGATGCTGAAGCTGAAACTCCAATATTTGGCCGCCTGATGTGAAGAACTGACTCAATTGAAAAGACCCTGATTCAGGGAAAAATTGAAGGGTGGAGGAGTGGGGGCCAACAGAGAATGAGATGGTTGGATGGCATCACTGACTCAATGGACATGAGTTTGAGTAAACTTCGGGAGTTGTTGTTGGACAGGGAGTGCTGCAGTCCATGTGATCGCAAAGAGTCAGACACAACTATGGAACTGAATTAAACTGAATGTATATAATTCATATTTGTATGAATTAGTTTGAACACAGCTTTAGCTGTTCTGCTCTAATAGAAACAGATAACAATGGCTTAAATAAGATGTTTTCCTCTTTCAAAAATTTGGCTTCAAACTTGTACACGTTTTCTGTTCTTGCTAGTTGTTAACTGGGATTCTTGTATGACCCTTTCTCCTGAAAGGCCTTGAGAAGTAATGTTGTTTTACTGACAATGAAGTTTTCACAGTGCACCGTAGTCTGCTGCCATGTTTAAAGAGGCATTTAACCTGCCTTACTTCAAATAACTCTCTCTCACTCAAGCATAGCCAATATATTTGTTCTTTTCCTTTGGTTGATTGTATGTTCTTTGGAAGTGGGAAATGTGTATCTGTAATTTACCTCAAAAGGTCTTCAGATGTGTAGATGGTGGCTATTAGCTATTTGTTATTACCAAAAAGGACAGAACATGGAGAAATAGCTTTAAAGGAAAGCATATTACCAGATCAGTTGGGCAGATGTTGAAGATGTTTATTAGGAAAACTCACTAAATCTTCTTCTTTGAAAATATTTTAAATAGAGTGAAAGCTATGTGTCCAGACTGGTTTGAAAGTAGTTATAAAGACTGCATATAAGTGTCTAAATTTTGAAATAAGTGATTTTTTTGTAATTTGAATTAGTGCAACTGTGCTATTTACCCCTCCACTAGCAAAGATCACATAATGCTGATTATAAAATGTCATTGCACTTGTCTGAGCTTAGACTTCTTCATTCTCTATTCTTTTGGGGTGAACTGATGAGAATCTTTCATCATGATCCACATACATTATGCCATTTTAATTTGCTCATTAGTTAATGTATATTGAAGGCTTGCTACATCCCAGCTACTAGGTATTAACTGCAGATCTGTGAAGAGAGGAGAATTATCCATGATGATGAGACTGGTGCCTGGTGGACACTGCTGATCTAAAATAGCCCCACTACCTGCCAAAATTTAAGGAGCCCACACAGCCCCTGAAATTCAAACAAATGAATCCCATACACTTTTTTTTTTACCTGAGAAAATCTCAAATTTCCTATATTCCTACACCTTAGGGGCTTTTGGGAGTTGGAGGCTATGAAGTGGTACTGAGATACTGTAATGTGAAAAACCCAACTCTGAATGCCTACCATATATATCCTTCTTATACTCATCTACATGTCTGAGTGCCCAGATTCTTTCCTTCAGTAGAGATTATCTGGTTAGGGTCTGCTCCCCCAAAGTCATAATAAAATGCATGTTTTACTGTCTCCTTTCCTCCATCTTATTTATAGGGGAAGAGTGGAAGAGCAGTGGGATAGATATGCAGAAGCATGTGGGGCTTGGTCTATATATACATTCTCAGTGATAAGTGCTGACCCTCATGTCCTACCTCCCTGATGTAACATAACTTCACCTGATAGCTCAGTTAGTGAAGAATCCATCTGCAATGCAGAACACCCTGGTTCGATTCCTGGGTCAGGAAGATTCGCTGGAGAAGAGATAGGCTACCGACTCCAATATTCTTGGGCTTCCCTTGTGACTCAGCTGATAAACAATCCGCCTGCAAAGTGGGAGACCTGGGTTCAATCCCTAGGTTGGGAAGATCCCTTGGAGAAGGGAAGGGCTACCCACTCCAGTATTCTGGCCTGGAGAATTCCATGGATTGTATAGTCCATGGGGTTGCAAAGAGTCAGACATGACTGAGTGACTTTCACTTTCACCTGAACAGGGAGTGGAGGTCAACATCACCACAGAGCATCCTAAGAGACTTCCATCTCCAATTTTATGATAGCTTCCATTTTTAAACACCTGTATGCCAAGAACTAAACCAGGTCCCTCTTAAACCTACCATTAATCTTCACAACCACTATAGAAAGTACTCTCTCAGGATAACTACTGAGGAAGAATTGAGATTCAGAGAATCAAATCTTATCAATTAGAGTGGGATATTTGCTAACATATAACCCCCAAATTTTAGTGCCTTGACAAAGTGTAAAATTATTTCTTATGGCCCAACATGATAATTCCGGTCAGGCATTCCTTCAGACAGCAACTTGGAGATCAGAATGGAGATAGCTTGGAGACCTCTCCAACTGGTTAATGCAGAAAGAAAATGTCGGACTGTATGTGGTTTATATCACTTTTCCCAACATTGCACTGGCCAGAACACTATAACTTGGCTGTAGCTAATTGCAAGGAAGGTGGGAAATATACTCTAGTTGTGAGAACAAGAGAAAACAAAAAGTAGTTTTATGAAAAACTTGCTAATTTCTACAACACTAAGTTTATCCCAAGTTGAATAATTAATGTGTAGTGGGGTTAGGTTTCAGACCTTCTGACCTAGGACCTAAGTGTGTCAGTGCATTTGTGAGCAGAATATTGGAGTATATTGCCAAAGGGCAGTAGTTCTTTAGAGAAAAGTTGGTCAATACTTTTATTGGGATCTGGGTTGAGCCAAAGACAACTCTATCATCCCATCATCAAGCAGCAGAGATGAAAACCTTCTTAGAAACAAGAGGGAAATAAGTGCTTGTTCTGTTTACTCTGCCAGAAGACATAATACTTCCACTCAGAGTCATAGTTTGGTATTCAAAGGCAACTGAAATATCACTGGGTAAAACAACATACAAGTGGGGAACTACTGACTGTGTGATTTATTGGGGAAAAAAAAAATCTGTGTGCTTTTCTGAAAAACTTGTATTCTCCAACTGTATCACTGCTATAATTCCTCAAATGCCCAGGAAGGCCTGAGGATGTTTGTGAAGGTATGGAACCCTAGCTAGGGGAAGATTCCAGCTAGGGTAGCAGTTGGACCATCAAGAAGAAGCTATTTCAGTCCTGGCAATAGACAAAAAACAATGAATCACACAGTATTGAAGGTTGAAAAGAAATGTATTTAAGATGATTATAGGGATCCATTCTGAAAAAAGTTGTTTCATCCAAAAACATTAAGAAAGTCTTAGGATATATGGTAGAATTTCAAAGAAATAATATTTGACTCTTGTGGAACATCATGCTTGACTTGTTCTTTTCTATGTAAATTTCACATTAAATTCTGGTATGTTTCTTAGTGGGTGTCAGTTCAACTTATTGTCTGGAGGAAAGGTCTCTGGATTTGGGAAAGAGAATGGACCAAAATCCCATCGACAGAGGAGCCTGGCAGGTTGCAGTCCATGGAGTCACAAAGAGTCAGACACGGCTGAGCACAAGGCACATATCACATATGATTCACTTCTTTTGGTCCATGATATATCTAGAAAATATCCAGAGTACCAGGTATCATGGGCTTCACAGATATGTGTTACAATAATATAGATACCGTAGGAACATCTAAAACCAACTTATAAGAATTAATTTCTGAAAGGAGGGTAAAAACTTCTGAAAGACTCTTCTTGTTTTATATCAATAAAGTTCAACTGCCTCTTCAGGGATTACAATAAGTTTTATTTAAAGGGAATTCTATGGTACCTTTTTTTCCCCTCTCTAAAGTATTTGCCTATATCTTCATGGGAAATACCTCTGCATTTCTGTTTTTCCTGTGCCTTTATCCATTTTATGCTGTTAAATTTCCTTTAGGACCAAAGTGACATCTCATTTTCTAACGCCTGGTAGTTGCATGCCCTCAGCATCCAACTACACAGATGGAGACAAGCCCACAGTAACCCCAGTTACACAGAGTATATGGCTGTCTTCCCGGCAAGGAGTGCCCAAACTTTTCCCCAAAATGGTTCAGTTTGTCTTTAATTAAAACTTAAAGCATTAGCTTTTGGCTCTGGCAAGGGCTCTCAAATGAGTACCTGCCTCACACAGATTTGTCTCACTGCAATCTGCCTCACAGCAGGCCACTTAGATGGCTGCCATCAGATTCTGGGACGAGAGCAAGCTTGCAAGCTCTCAGAGCCACAAAGAAAGGCAGTTAAGGCCAGAAGTACCTGCAGCTCCTTGCAGTTCATTAACTAAAGCTAACTTGGGGATCATTACTGGAGGGAGACTAATTTGGCAGCTGTCAGCATGGAGGACAGAGATACTGTGCTGACTGCAGGCCACGTGGACCCAAGGCCCCACACCTACCAGCTACTCTAAGTCTCCCGTACCTCGAAGCTTAGACACAGCTCATGAATAACGTTTTCCTTGTCTTTATCCACACTCACCCTTTATTCCAAAGTAGAACTGCATTCTGTTCTAAAACTATAGATTAAAAAAAATTTTCTTTAATGATGCATATGAACTTATATGCAAAACAGAAATAGATCCATAGACACAGGGAAAAAAAAATTACTCAAGGGGAAAGGGGAGGGATAATTAGGAGTTTGGGATTAACATATACACAGTACTATATAAAAAAACAGATAACCAACAAGGACCTGCTATATAGCACAGGGAACTATAATGTAATATTTTGTAAAAAACCTATAAAGGGAAATAATTTTATGTATATGTACATACACAAGAGAATGTATATGTGTGTATATACATAACTTTGCTATATATCTGAAACTAACACAACATTGTAAATCAACTGTGTACTTCAATTAAAATAATTTAAAAAATTTTTAAGGATATAAAAGAAGTAAAAGATACTATTTTCATCCACAAAGAACTTTCAACCTAGTTATTGAAGTAAGTGCATAAAGAATAAGTTGGTATTACATATAAAAAGTATGAAATATATATCCATGAATTTTTTAAATATGTGAAATTACGTGGAAGTTCATTAGAATTTTGGAGTATTGTATGATGCACAGAGGAATCTAAGAACAAGAACAGTTCAAAAAAGAAAATGTACTCAAATAGTCTTATTACCATGCTGTCCTCTTTCATATTATCCAATAAGAGATCCTTTGATTAAAATATTTGATGCATGTATGAGATATAGACATTTACATTTTGATGTGTCCAGAAATCTTTCACTAATTTATTTAATTCATATCTGTTTTTCCCAATTTATCAGTAGAAGAGCCTAAGACATTCTTAGTTATTATAGAATATATAATTCCATATACCTATATAATGATGGTTACAGACAGAATAAAGTACCTTATTATTGAAGCATATTCAGTGATGCTGCTGTAATTAACAAATTGCTAACCCACTAAGGAGTGTTGTTGAACCCATAATAGTGCCTTGTAATTTTTTTCTGTCAAGGAACTCATTTTACAACTGATATATATGAAGTGTTAAATTTTGCCCAAATTCTGACTATTGGAAATTCATTCGTCATTTTCTTAAAACTTTACCTCAAGCACAGAATTCTATTCTGAATAGTTCCAACTTGTAAGTTTCAGGTGGTTAGTACTGAGGAATATTTTCTTTTCTTTTTTATTGAAGTATAGTTGATTTACAATGTGAATGTATAGAAATATTTTCTTTTTTAAATTATTTTGTTTATTAGGTGACTATGTTGAGTATTTTTGGTAGCAAAAAAAGAAAAATGACTGTTTCATGAAAATCTGTGTTCTCATTCGTGAGGTCTTCTCACTGCTCAGAAGGACAACAGCATCAATTGTGGTCTCTTAGCTGTTTCTAAGGTTTTTAAATTTCTCAGCTTGTTATGAACTATTAAGAATACCATAATAATACCATACCATACCATAATAATAATAGCTACCATATATGTAGATACTTCACCTGTTACCTACCATATTATCTAATTCAATCTTTCATCAATTCTTTGATATAGTTGCTTTTTATCTATGGATTATGGATGAGAAACCTGAGTCTTGGAATTAACTAATAATATCTGGCCAAGGCAGAATCTGAGCACAGGTATAACTGACTCCAGGAAACATGCATGTAGTTTTCACTATAATAAAAGGTAAGTTGAGACTGTTCAGCCTGCAGTCTAAATGCAGTATGTCTCTGCCATTCAAAAAGAGGTGGAAAATGCCTATGTTTATGCAAAATAGAAAAAAATGTTTTATTGTATTCAGGACATAGATCAAGCATGATCCTTTCTCCTATCTTCCTAGCCAAGACTTTGTTTTCTCCATTTATTTTTTTTTTTTTTCCATGTATAGACTGTGGGCTGGGCATGGGAAAATGATGAGGAGCAGCAGGCACTTCCTGCGCTCACCCTCATGTGCCTTGGACATGAATGGAAGGCAGTGAAAAGGCAGTTGTAATACAGGTGTGCTAATGGTTAAATTGAGATGTGCTCAGGCACTGTAGGAATATAAGGAGGAAGACCCTAACCTAGCCTGGGAAAAAGGTGGGAATCAGTCATTAACAAGTGAGTAGATCCACATATTTTTACCTTTTAGAGAAGTCCTAGGAGGTTGAAGAAGTTAAACCATCTAATTTAGTCTATTAATTGAAATTAAAAAAAACTACTGCACATAATCTAAATTTTTTACTTTTATACCATCGAAGCAGTCTTAAAGCATACTAGAGTATCTTTATGGAGCTCTAATACTCTGGGTATATTTGCAGAACTCTCTAGTCTGCAACATACACTTTGATGGCTGCAAACTTTATGTTTCTTGTAAACTGCAGTCCATACTCACAACCAACATCACTGTCTGGGCCACAGCATCTCCTGTCCAGCCATGATGAAAACTTCTGAACTGGTTTTCTTGTCATCTGACTTTTACTTTTCTAGTGCACGTTATGTCCAATTGAGTCATCTTCCTAAAAACACATTTGTTAAAAATTGCTTCTCTGCTTAACAGATTTACTCTTATCCAAAATAGAAGTCCAAACTTCTTATTAGCATGGTCCTAAAGGCCCTTCTCAATCTGGTCCCAAAATGCCAGTTCCAGTTTGATGCCGCAGTACTTCCTTTCATGTGTCCTATGCTCTGGCCTCTCATTACTCTTTGATCATAGCTTTCTCCCTCTCCATCTGACTAACACATTCTCCTTCAAGACTTCTTCTCTGACTGCCCCAGAGCCAAAATAGTTACATCTTTCTTTATATCACCATGGGTCCTGGTGCTGCCTCTGTCATAGGATATAGATCTTTTTTGTTACAGCCATATGACTCCATGTCTATCTTCACTTCTAGACTGTGAGTTCCTCTAGGGAAGAGGGTAAATATTGTCCACACTGTGCAAAATTATGACCTAAGTACCTAGCACAGCACCAGTCTTGTAGATGATACCTTATAAATATTTTTCACTTATTCATAAAAGTCAGTATTTACTGAGCAATTTATATGAAACCTCCTGTTATGCTTAGTGTATTACATATATTACTTTTGTTTTTCTTTAAAACCTATCCCATGATTACCTACAAACACTCCTAATTTTATAGATCAGGAAATTGAGGCTTAGATTTGATAAATAATTGGTTCAAAGTTAAACAGAAGGGAAGTGGCAAATATGAAGTGATCTCTTAAAAACTACAATGTATTGTTGGATGAATGAGTGAATTAATGAATGAAAGAAAAGGCAGCATGTTGCAGTTGACTAAACCTCTGATAAAACTAGAAGTTGTATAAGCCTGCTCTCATAATAAACTTCTAAAATAGTTTAGGTAGAACTTTAAGGTGTGTCTTTCTTGTCTCTGAGGAGGTAGCAATGCCTTGGATTTATTGTTAGTTGTAAATAGGGATAAATGATGTGCACATTGAAAATTTCAAAAAATGTCAACATAAAGTAGTCTGAGCAAGCATTTGAGAGTTCATTGTAGACAAGTAATGAGTAAGACATTTAAAGAGAGAAATAACATAGTGAATGTAATTTAGAAAATGACTAGCTAAACAGTAACCTTTAATAATCAGGAGGGAGAAGTGGTCTTAGAGATCAGATGGTATGACTATAGGATACAAAGCAAGAACCAAGAGTCAGAATCCTATAATCTTGCTGTGAGACTTTGATCAATTTTTTCATTTTCTCCAGCCTCCTATTTGCTCAGATCCCAAATCAACAAAATTCAACAGGTCTTTATAGACTGGCAATCAGGCCAAAGAAGTTAGCTCAGCCTGTCTTGAAATCTTTATCATTTCTCATGACCAGGGTCTCTGAACTTCTCATTTCACTTCCTAGATAAGGACCTGGAGTCCTAGGAGTGAGGTGTTTTGCCGAGGTTACATGACTTAATACCGGGCTTCCCAGGTGGCTCTGGTGGTAAAGAACCTTCCTGCTGATACAGGAGATAGAATGAGATTCTATTCTTGGGTCGGGGAGATCCCTTGGAGAAGGGCATGACAACCCACTCCAGTATTCTTTCCTGGAGAATTCCATGGACAGAAGGACACAACTGAAGTGACTTAGCACACACGTGACTAAATAATACCAGAAGACAGGTCATTATTGCAAGCTGTCATTTTATATCACTAATGTACTATGAACTAACTGGCCCCTACACACACATATTTAGGAATATTAATTGTAGAAATCATTATCCATTATCCTCAACAATGTCTGGAATCATCTCTGAATAATTTAAGAACTGTAGAATATTTGGCAAAAGTTCAAAAAGAACCTCAGGAAATGAAAAAATGGTGTCATAAAATTACCCGCTAAAACAAATGAAAGTTCCATTTTTCTTCAAGAGGAAAAAGTCAGAAATAATTCAAGTTGAACTCCAGTTCTGTTGCATATTAGCCACAAGAACTTTTCTTCTGTATCTATTTCCTCACATCTAAAATGAGACAAGATGTTTTGACTCTCAAAAATGACAGTGTATGTAAAATTGTCTGTAACATATAAAGCACTACAAAGATAACCATGCAATTAACTGGAGAAACTTTGCTAAGAGGGGTTGTTTCTGTTCTCCACCTTCTTCCACGACAGAGAAACTGCATTAAATAGTAGAAGAATTTCATCTTGACTAAAGAAAAAAAAAAAGTGACCCTTCTGGTACTAACCCTGGTGGCTCAGATGGTAAAGTGTCTGTCTACAATGCAGGAGACCGGGGTTTGATCCCTGGGTTGGGAAGATCTCCTGGAGAAGGAAATGGCAACCCATTCCAGTACTCTTGCCTGGAAAATCCCATGGACAGAGGAGCCTGGTAGGCTGCAATCCATGGGGTCGCTACAAGTTGGACACCACTGAGCGACTTCACTTTCACTTTCACTTCTGGTACTAAGAACTACTAGATTTTGTAGGAATGGGAGGGGCATACAATAGAGGTATGTTAAAGCAATATGTTGTGAAAAGAATTATAAGAAGACAAATGTATAGTAGAGTTCCATCCTTGAAGCAGGGAGAAGAGGTAGATAGACTCTGATAAGAGAAGAGAGAAGTCGCTTAGTTGTGTCAGACTCTTTGCGACCCCATGGACTGTAGCCTACCAGACTCCTACATCCATGGGATTTTCCAGGCAAGAATACTGGAATGGGTTGCCATTTTCTTCTCCAGGGGATCTTCCCGACCCAGGGATTGAACTCAGGTCTCCCGCATTGCAGACAGACGCTTTACCCTCTGAGCCACCAGGAGGACTAGACTCTGATAAGGAATATCCAATAGTAACAAAGTCCATGTATGAGATTCTATGACTGTTTTTCATCAATTTCTTTTGTTTGAAACGAGAAAGAGAAAGTTCAGTAAATATTGGGTTCAAATACTTTATAGTTGTCAGGAGCCCTTCTTTAGGATGGGTGGTCACAGGTTTTCTTTTCTTTTCTTTTCCTTTTTTGGAGGATTTTCCATGTGGTCAGGAAAATATTTTGATCTTTCCTGCATACCTGGGTCCTCTGGCTGAAGGCAAAGGCCTTCAAAGCAGGTTTTTCTGTAATGGGAAAAGAAACAGTCAAGAAAGCCAAGATGACTCTTCTCCTGACAGCAAACACTTAGGAGAGTGTGTTTTAAAACTGTATTGCCTTTATTTTCTACAAAGAGCAATTTGGGGAATGGCAAGTTGGCATTTGCAAGAGGTTAAAAGAAAAAGAAAATTGTTACCCTGCTGTGAATTTGTTCATGTGCCTGTTTTATGTTTCCAAATAACAGCCTGTGGGTTTATTCAATATAATTGTGAACTGTATTTATAAAAGGTTAAGAGAGAGAAATTTCTTAATTTAAAAAGTAGGTGAAGGACCCAAGACAAGGGCAGCATTTTTAAGTGCAAACTCTGCTCTTCCAGCACTTAGATTGGTCCATTATATATAAACTGTTTCATCAACCTGTATACAATATGCACGTTTTGTATATCTTAATGGCATGAAAGAGCAGGAGTTTGGTCAGCTTTTCACATTGCAAAAGGACTCTGAGACCACCCAGCATTGTGGATTGTCATTTGCCAGAGAATGACTGAGGTCTGTCTGCTTATTATCAGCAGTGATCATTCATCTTTGAGTGCTCAGTAGCTGAATAGTATTCACAGCATTGACACCTGGAAGATGGTCAATAAATTTCTCTTGAATTGAAGTGAATTGAACAAAATCATGGCTTTGATCACCCACATGGAAAAATGTGGAAATCCAGCTATGTCTCTTAAAGTTTGGCTCATATTTACTAATGAAGAAGCTTGAGCAGTCATCCTAATTCAGAGCAGTCTTTGCCAAGGTGGACTCTGCTTATTCACGTATTAACTGCTTAACTTTGGTAAGTCACTGTATCCTCAGGTTCCTCACTGATAAAATAGAAATTGTTAGAATACTTACCTGATTGAATTGTTGTGAGGATTAAATACAGGCAAAGCTCTCAGAAAAGTATCTACCCCATAGCAAGTGCACAGTAAATATTGGCTGTAAGCATTACTCCTAGCTAAATAATCCCAAGTGTGTGAATAAACATAGATATAAACAGGTATATATTCACTCTTACTACAAATGTTTATGTGGCAAGCATGTTTTTTTTCACAACAGAAACAGAGGTGACAAGACAAGTAATAAATAGAATGTGCCATGAAGAAAATTAGAGAGAGCGATGTGGTAGAGACTGGCTCGAATGGGAGACTTGGAGTTGGGATGGGGTTCACTGAAGACCCCTCTGAGGGATGATGTTTAAGCTGAGAAGTGGAGAGCTCCAAGCAGCAGGGAGATCCAGGGCATAAGACTTCCACGGATAGGGAAGAGCAAGTAGAAAGACCTTGGATTTCTCAAGGAATAGAAAGATTAATGCGATAGTGCTGGATTTTTCAACCTCAGAATCATTGACATTTTGGGCCTGCTTCTTTATTGTGGGGGGCTATCCCATGCATTCTGAGATGTTTGGCATCATCCCTGGCCTCTATCCTACACATTCCGGTAGCACCTCAGTTCAGTTCAGTCGCTCATCGTGTCCGACTCTTTGCGACCCCATGAATCGCAGCACGCCAGGCCTCCCTGTGCATCACCAACTCCCGGACTTTGCTCAAACTCATGCCCATCGAGTCGGTGATGCCATCTAGCCTTCTCATTCTCTGTCGCCCCCTTCTCCTCCCACCCCCAATCCCTCCCAGCATCAGGGTCTTTTCCAGTGAGTCAACTCTTTGCATGAGGTGGCCAAAGTATTGGAGTTTCAGCTTCAGCATCAGTCCTTCCAATGAACACCCAGGACTGATCTCCTTTAGGATGGACTGGTTGGATCTCCTTGCAGTTCAAGGAACTCTCAAGAGTCTTCTCCAACACCATAGTTCAAAAGCATCAATTTTTCGGCGCTCAGCTTTCTTCTAGTAGCACCTACTCCCCTCAAATTGTGTCCACAAAAGACACCACTAGATATTACCACATGTCCCCCTGAAGGGCAAAATTGTCCTTCTTCCTTCTCTTCCCTTCCCTGTGGACTGGTGAATGAACAGGGAGGAGTGTAGTTTTAAAAAGTGATGGGGGGATCTTGGTAGTTCTTCCTAACTGACATTTCTAAGGCTTTACTGGCTTATCATTTGACCTCACTGGCCAGAATATAATATTGGACATGAAAAAAATTGAGGCTGCAACTTTCTAGGCCTCAAACTTTGCATCAGTTTCAATTCTTCTACTAAGCTTCAAGGCCTGTGTCTTTACTTATCTCCTCAGAATATGAAGCAATATTGTGTAGCTTTTGTTTCATCACGTGAAATGTGTAATATTGAACTATAATTCTAATAGGATAATGTTTTTAGAATGAAAGCATTTTGTTAAAGTAATGAAAGTTAACACATGATGTATCTCCTTGAGTCAGCATTATATTCATTTTACTTGAAAATTAAATTGAAAATAGCTAACTCTTTTGAGTTGCCTGTGGTGAAAGGTTTGCATGCAGCTTGGATTTGGCATATTTATCTAAAGTGTGTAGATGTAAGTTAGCTTACTAGAATGGGAGAGAGATGATAACAAAACATTTTAAAACTCCTGGACTGCTTTCCAATCTTCATACAATATTAGCAATGATTTATTCTATAGAGTATATGTGAGTTACAATTCCTGACTCCACATGACTGAGAGGTGTTTTTATTTGCTACAAAATTAATAGGTCAAAAAAACAGCTCTGATGCTGGCATTTTTATGACAATAACCAAAAAAGAGGACTAGCATCAGAAAGGGTATAATCTTAAAATCAACTGTAAAGTGACCCCAGTGGTTTGAGATTTCTCTTCATCTTCATTATATCTTATTTGGACATGGCAACAAATCTGCTAAAAGTGGCTTTCTTGGAGAACTTATGTTGTGGGCAGAAAATGCTCTAATATTTTCTAGATAAGAGGAAGTAGGAAAAGACCCTTGAAGCTAGGCCTAAGGAATACAGTTAGAGAATTTGATGAGTTTTCTGGTTTCTTTCCCAAGTTGTATGATTTTGCACATTTAAAATTTGTTTGTGAAATTTTCTTAGATTAGAATTAGTGGCTGGTTATAATCCCCATTTTGAGATGGTAGGATACTCAGGCATCCAGCATGTATGAGAATTAAATCAAAGTATTGGAGATCTTTTCTCTAAGTCATGGTTAGGAAACTGTCCAGTTTACCCAGAGTCTTCCCTCTAGGATGTGCTAATTTCTCAGATGCTATGACTTATACTGGGTTACTTGGAAGTCATTCAACAGATAATTTCTGCTTGGCACATGTATCAGGTATTTGAAATTTTTACCTGTCATCATTCAACCCATATGCTTCAGAATCATAATTAAAAATAATTCTTTAGTAACAATATCTCTTAGCTTTGGGAATCAATTTATTCAGAAGCAGAAATTTCAAGAGAAGAAGGATAATTGAACCTAAGAATAGACTATCATGGGAATCTCTCCATTCCTGCAGAATGTAAAGAAAAGAATATATAACCATCTGCTGAATGGGCTAGACACAGTCATGTCTGGGCAGGCTGGTCTCTTGGGCTCCCTTTCAACTCTAGACATCTATGACTTTTTTTGTGGAGGCAAAATGAATGCCACAGATTTTTTTTAGTACCGTGAATCTGTGCCTTTCTTTTAAAAGTATTTATTAGTTTTGTCAAATTACAAAGTTAACACATGCTTATTTTAAGAGAATACAAAGGAAATGTGAACATTTGCCCCCCACTCCAAATCTATTGCTCAGAATAAAGGCTAGCAGTATTGAGGTATCCTTCCAGGCCTTTTTCTGTGTTTGGATGAATGCATTTTGTGTATTTTTATATATGTGTATGTATGCATGCATATATATATATATGTATATATATGTATACACACACACACACACATAACGAACTGCATCAGTGCTTGTGGGTGGACATATCTTTAGATCTATATAAGTAAAAATGTAGTTTCTTTTTATTATAAAAATGAGAGTTCTTCAAAACTCCTTTCTAATGTACTTCCTCTATCCTAATTTATACAATATATTTCTTCCCATTCCCCTCAACCTCCATATTCTGTATCATCAAAAACCAAAGAACTGTCCTGATAATGAATGATCTCAGTGGTACGTGAGGATGTGGAAGATGCAGAGAAACCAGGACCAAAATCTTCAGTAGGCATATGCCATATATATAGTGTGCTCTGTGTGTGTGTCTGCATGTCTGTGTCTGTATAAAATGTATGTGTCTTAATTTATGTAGGATGAATTTCTAGAAATGGATTCACCATGTCTGAAAATATGGCTTTATTTCTGGTGTAGCTTTCTTCAAAACCCCAAAGAAAATCCCATAAGATATTTCAAAATCATTTTGCCTTACAAAATCATCTTGCCATTCCCCCAAGGATTTTATTTGTCTGGGAAGGGAGTGATGTGCGATGTGGCTCTTTGGTGAATGCAAAAGTGATATCCTAGTTCAGCGAAGAATACCCTGACGATAAGGAGGGGAGGAACATAGCAAAGCTGTTATTATGAATGGGGGTCAGCAAAGCACAGAACCTGGAAAGCAGGGGAAAACTGAGAGTAGCTTCTTAATCCTACTTATTTCTCATTTACTTCTCTGTCTCATCTCCCACCTTCTACCTTTTGGTGTAAACATCTCTTCCCTCCCCCCACTCCAGAGCATGTTCATTATTAACTTGTGTCTTCCCCTCTCCCCGTTCCAGGGCCCACATGTCCCACTCTTAAACTCTGACAGCATAGTGCGCTTTCTTCTGTCACAGCAATTACCGCTTTATATTTTTGCTAGGATTAGGTTTTTTTAAATCTTCACACTAAATTGAACTTCTTCAAGACGGTCTTTTATCTCTATATCCCCAGCAGCAAGCATAGTCTGGTGTATAGGTGGTGCCGAATATATGTCAAAGAGGTGAGTGATAGATTGATGACCTATTGTAGTAACATCATCTGAACATCAAATGAGTATCCTTATCCATAGTTTCAAAACCTTAAAAAAACACTAATGTAGTCCACTAATGTAGTCCACCTATTTCAATTATATTCTTATATCTTAAACAAAAACATACCCAGGGATCTTCTGTTAAACTTGTTTGAACTTACGGAAAAGAAGAAAAATTAAGAGAGACCATGTCTTGGACTGTAGGGGCTGCCCTAACAAAATACCACCGACTGGATATCATATAAAGAGAAGTATATTTCTCACA
The DNA here is from genome assembly GCF_963930625.1 of Muntiacus reevesi. Lineage (NCBI taxonomy): Eukaryota > Metazoa > Chordata > Mammalia > Artiodactyla > Cervidae > Muntiacus > Muntiacus reevesi. Next base: position 34,483,801 of record NC_089265.1, on the reverse strand, counting down.
GTCTGTGGTTGGGTGCAGGCCCTCTTCTGGATCCCCAAATTCTCATTGTATCTTTGCATGATGGAAAGGGTTGGGGAGCTCTGTGGAATCTCTTTTGTAAGAGCCCTAATCCTTGAGACTCCACCCTCATGACCTAATCACCTCCCAAAGGCACCACCTTCTAAATCTATCATACCGAGCACAAGTATTCCAACATATGCATTTGGGGTAGGGTGAAGGGAGGCCCAAATATGCAGCTCATCATATGGAACAATGTGACTACTATAAATCTGCATACTTATTAAAATGTATGTCAAGTTAGTTTTCTTTCTCTTTTGTTCACTATAGTTGTTTCTATCAGAGCAAATCTGACCTTCTTTTCTGTGAATAAAGTGGGTAGGTAACTTTTGTGGCCCAGTAGGTCCAGTATTTTGAAAGACAAGTATGTTTGTACATTAAGTTGCAAGTGGTTTTCTCCAGAGCCAGAAATGTACCATGGGCATCAGGACAAAGGACAGTGTCCCGACCATGCCTGTGTGGTGACGAGATAGAGGCCAGCATGAATCCTCCTCCAGAACAGCCTCAGCTCCCACCCAGGGGTTCCTTAAAAACCAACTGAACAACAATGAGTAGTGTCCTAACTTTTGAACCTTCAATTTCATATTTCTAATGCCCCAAATACAATTTACTGAATACTTCTTAGACTCTAAATGATATCCATAGCAACATCTGTTCACTTTTTTTGTTATCAGAGTTACTTTGTTCTCTTTCTGCTCAGCCTCATCTTACCTATGAACTAAAGACTCCTTTCTCTTGAGTTGTTTGCCATTTAAGATTTACCTGACAATTGCCAGAGAGAAACACAAGAAAAAGAAACCTTAGTGAAACAAACCAACTGGTCATATATTTTTTAAAAAAATAATCTTTTTCACAACCTGGACAAGCCTTCTTCACACAAGAATTATGCTGATACATTCTCAACAATGCCATCAATTAGGCCTTGAAAATATGTCACTTGTCCTTGTAACCTCTTATCTGGGTGTGCAGTCTGGTGTACCTAGCATCTGAAGTATACTGCAGTGATGACTTGCTCAATACCTCGGGCTTTTCAAGAGAGTCTAAATTGATACCATGTCTTATGCCCACTCCTCCCCATAAGCACACAACTCTTTCTCCATATAGAGCAGAATGAAGCCATATCATTCCGAACAGTTCTCAGAAATGGAATAGTCACTGCTTCAGTCCTAATGCTTTGCATGTGTGTTCCCCTTACTATGTGGTACAGAGCTGAAACCTCATAGTTCATGCAATGGACAGGAAAAGACTATATGCTGTTAATTTCCCTTTATATCATACATTCATTTAAGTGCATGGAATGTAAAGCAATTGTTTCTGCAGTCTCATTTTAAAATAGCTGAGAAATGGAAGTATCAGCTCAAAAGAATATAGAATTTTAATGTGAGTGCTAATAGCTTGGGCTTTTTGTTTTGTTTCAACAGTTGATCACAACTGCTGATTGATTTTTAGTGGTGGCTCATTAATATCAAGATTGCAATTGTGATTTCAGGTTGCTGTGTGAGAGCAGGAACTGAAGTTAGCTATATCACGTTCTTTCATACCTAGGAAACAGAGAATTCTTTCACAGCGTAGGAAATAGAGAAACTTGTGACTCCCTTCTCTTCCTTGTGTGATCCCTACTCTAACATTTCTATCCTCAAACTACTTGATCTTTGGGGATTTGGCCACCTTTTCCTAAGATAAAATAAGGATGAAAGTAGTTGGTTTAAGGAATAAGAAGTCCCACATGTGTATTCATCAAGATCTTGTCAGGAGACAGAACCCATACCAGTTATTCCAACAGAGATAATTTAATGTAAATAATCATTTTGTAATGAATAGACAAAAATAGAATAATAAAGTTTCATGAGCGTGGCAATTGCAGGAAGCAGCTACCACTCCCTAGAGGTAGGGGCATAAAGGGAAGAGTTTGGAATAATAAAAACTTGGAAGCTTAGAGGATCAGTCCCATGTAGTACTGTAAGTGGTGCTGCTTAGCTGGTAATAGAGAGTCCGAGTTCATGGAAGAAATCCTACAGAGGTGGGACTCAAATCTTTGAACCAAATATGTCTCTGGCTGCTGTTGATACCTCTGAGGAACATAATCAAACTGACTTGAGTATTAATAACACTACTATGATCAGCAGCTTCTACTGGAAGTCATAGAAAGCAAAGGAAAGAGCAAGTCCCTTCTTTCTCCTCCTACCTGAGAGTTTCCATCTCCATTCTTTATCAATGAACTGTAACAGGGACTCAACTGCCAAAGCAGAATGTGGCTTTCAGAGTTTTAGCCCTTGTATCACCAAACCGGAGGAGAGAGTGCTAGATTTGAGGTTGAGGGCAATAGCTTAATACCAGACAAAATATAAGTCATCTCTGTATGAAATCCACATTCTCTTTCTTACTTTCTTACTCTTTTTTTGTTCTTACAAAAACCAATAACCTTTCCTTCCATTATGGATTCTTCATGCTTACATTTTCTGCCTTTGCATTTTGCTTTCTTTTTGGAGCTTTGTAAAGTGACTGGTTGTAGTGTAAAGTTTGATTTATTCCTCTGGATACAGAAAAGAGAAAAAAGTTAGAGTGTTTGTATCACTTAGTGGGGTGGCTAACTGACTAATTATCCTTTGAAAGTCTCATATTATCTTGATGGTGAAACCTGTCAGCTTGAGCTATTCAAACCATGGAAACATGTTAGCTCCTTCAGATCCAGGGTTAAGATAGAATACTTAGATTCAGGTTTCCATCTTTTGCTGGCCTCTGGAATAGCTCGATGTCCCAAACCTTACCTCTCATTGCGATGTTGATACTTGCAGTTGCCTTTAGGGTAATCTCACACTTCTCTGCACAAGCTTGAAAAGCTTTATACTACCTCTGTTTAATGTCACTTTGTTTAGTCACTTTAGTGATTTTTTATTTAGCTCTGGCTATTCATTAAAAATCCTACTTTGTCCAAATCTAGTTGTTTTATAATGGAGGGTCCATCAGAGTTAATCTGCGTTACTGCCTGGTAGTGATAACTTTTGATTGATGGGGTTTTTGTGTATCTTCATGCTATAAATTACATTATTTTTAAAGAGTGAACAATTGGGATACTTCTGCCATCTGGCCTTCCACTGGGAAGCAAAGTGAAGTGTTCATGGCTTTAAAAAAAAAAAAAAAGAGGGCAGTGGTGTCTATTTATCAATATGTTCTAGCAAAGACTCAGACTTCAAGGACTACTTAATCTTCACTCTTCTCTGCTTTTGCTGAGCACTCTCTTGCCTTTATCTTGTAGGACAGGAAACTTTTCAGTAACTGTAGCCTTTCATGTACATAAAACATTTTATAAACTGAGTCTCTCTAAGACTTATAGCTCTTCCTTTGTTTTTGGAATGGTCACATTCCATTTCTGTGGTGAATCTTGCATTTCTGTGGTGAATGTCTGAAGCAATAATAAAAGAATATAAGTTCCTGGCTCACATTTTTCTCTTTCTCTTTAGTCTCACTTAGATATCATCATGGATACATTATATTATTTTCTAGGTATTGTTCACAATGATTGGTCATGAAAATGTATTGTCATGCCTAGAATCTTAGCACCTTGTCTTGAAATCTGTACCAGGAAATATATACTGGTAACAGAAATTCCAAACTAACTATGCTTAATGTTGTTGGATGAGATATATTACCAATATCGTTTGATAAACTTGGGCAAGAGCAAGCTTTGTAAATTCCATCCCTTAGCAAAGATCCTTAAGCAAATTTCATCCTTTTAGCAAATTTCATCCCATTGATTTGATTGTACAGTAGTTCCCAGCATAAGTGATATGTAAAAGATGCAATCACAGAACACTTGCAGTGGATACTGATTACATGATTACTTTTGGTGGTGTCTTCTCAATCTATAAGCCATTATCTCTTTCCTAAGAACTAATTCACCACCAACACCACCACTTATCTTTTCACAGGGTCCTGGAAGCCATGCTTGCACTAAAGGACCTGCAAGGAATCAATCCAGTCAATCCAGTGTTGATTACCTGGTCAGATCTGAGTCAATCAAAGCCTCGTCTGGGGAATTGGAATTGGGAGACAAAAGGGTTAGCAATTGAAAGGTCAATAAAGTTAAAACCAGAGATGTGAAGGCAAAGTCCTCAAAACATTACTGCTACATTCTAGAGCTGTCCTACTTCCCAATCTTCTGGAACACTTGATTCTTCTTCTTTTTCTTGGACAACATGAGATAATTAATGTGTGGCCATAAAGATGTGCCACCTTCATTCCCCTCTAAAAAAGGAATAACTTCTGAGAAGGTTGTCAGCTCCAGAAATTGCCTTGGCTGTGCTGCTTCACCCAAGAATTTGCCCTTTCCAGGATGACCCATATCCATTTCTGTTCACAGTGGGTGGATAATTTCTCTTTCTAACCATTTCTGCTTTCACTCTCACCCCCTTGCTTTCACAGGTTGGAATTTCTAAGAAATTTCCTATGTATCAAATTCCATCTCAGTATCTGCTTTTGGAGAATCCAACCTGAAATACTCTGTAGATGACCAACAATTTCCTTTTTATTCTCAAACTAAATTGAGTTGATTCTGTTGCTTGCAACCAAGAGTGTTAAGACATTCAGTATTGATGTGGTGGGCTACACAGATGGTTAGCAAGGATGTATAAACACTTTGAGAATATCCAGAGTTTTTGGATGCTGAATGTTTAAAAAATTTTCACTTTGAACAGGAAATTGTTTTTAGATTCAATTGAAGTGGTTCAATTCAGTTGTAATTACAGTGACCCTTCTTTATATTCCCTCACTCTTTGCAGAACACTTTGAAAAAGAATAACAACTATTTTGTTTAACTTTATAAATCTTCCTCTTAATATAGTTACTAGAACTTAGGAAATGCTCAGCATTTCCTGAATAAGCAAATAAACTCTTGCTATTTTTTCATTCAGTAAGACTGTTTTAACAGAAGACTATCAGCCACACTGATTTTTAGTGATAACATTTTATACCAGCTATTTCATGATTCATATCCTGTTGTCACCTCTTTTACTCCCATTCCTTTCTGTTCTGCTCCTTTCTGCTGACCCACATGATCACTATTCCTCTCCTTTCTTATCTTTCTTCTGTCATCCCTAGAATCTTTATTACATGGTAAACACACCCTCCATATTCTCAGTCTTCTTCCTAAATGCTCCTCTGTCTCTCCTCTATCTCTCTACTTTTACTCTGACTGTTCAGACAGAGGCATCTCTTATATGCAGCAAAGATATTCATATTAATTGGCATCACGTGATCCTTATTAATCACAAAATTAATGTCATATGATGTCAAGCTCACCAAGGTGAGAGACTTAGAAAGTATCTGGTATTTGTAAGTCCAGCTTTGCATCCGAGAGAATGCTCAGCTCTAGTATGCATTACTGCTGCATTGCAGTGGAGAAGCTGGGCACTAATTTCCTAGAGTTCCTTTTGTCTTAGTGTTCCAGGTTCCAGTCAGCCCATATGAAGCACTTATAGAAGAGATGGAAGATGTTATGAAAAGAAAAAGAGAGGCCAATATTCTGCAGGTAGATTTGCGGGATTAAAGCAAATTTCCAGCTAAACTTTCTGATGATATCTGCAGTGATTTCTAAGTGAACTGTTGAGAACCATCTGCTTCAGGACCCAGATACCCTAGAGTACTCCCTGACCTTTATTCCTCTGTGTTTTCTCAATAGTCAATAAGACTAACTTCCTTTGTTAGAACCCTCACACTTGGAATACATAGAGTTCCTTCTGTTTTCTTTTTCAAACTCCTCTGACTGATACGTCGTTGTTGAAATAATCTTTGGATCGTTGGAATGGATGCTTTTCCCAATATTGATATATATCCTGACCCTGGCAGTGATGCCAAATTTCCAAGGAAGTACTCAGCACATTATTCAGTGGGCCCCAGGAAAATTGAACACATTCACGAACTAAAAGAGGCATCAACCTTGCCATAGTTTATCCAGGCTGAAAGTTCCTGTTTCATTCCTTTCTTTAGCCAGGTTACGTAAAAGAAATGTGACTGAGGTTCCAAAGAGTAAAACCCACTCCAACAACATCACATTGCCAGAATTAAACAATTAATGCAGGCAATGTGAGCCTTGACAGAAAAGCCATTTTTTTTTTCCCCTCCTAAAATATCCCCATTCCCTTTTTGGAACATTATATAACATGTGCCACTACTCAATCTTTCTACTATTTCTGAATTGCACTAAAACATTAATTAAATGAATATAGCAATCAATCCTGGCTGGTTTTTCCCTTGGAATAGAGTAGAACTTAATTTATTTCTACTTAATTACCTCATTTCAGTCTTGCCATGTTTATTAATAATGAATATCTGTTCCTTTTACAATGGCATTGATCACCAATTTCCACTGCTGCTGAGGAGATTTGACATGACAAATGTCCAGGGCTGGAGGTTCAGAGTTATTGCCTAACTTGATATACTTACAGCAGAGTCAATATTTTAGGCAGTTCATAGTACAAACGTATCAAACGAGTTAACAATACGGTACAAGAGCAGAGTTTTCTTTCCCTCTTCCAGCTTGTTTTGTTGAACCCTGAAATCTGACTTAAATTTAATGAACTTGGAAAATTAATACATTTACATTCATGGTGTGATTTTCCCTCCCCCATTCCTTCTCTAGGTCCTGTTTCATGCAATAAATATCATCAAGACTAATTGACCCACTAGATATCACCTCAATTGTTTCTAGTCATCTTTTTTAATAATGTTAAATGGTTATAAACAGGTGAGGTGAAAGACATTTACTGCTTGCTGTGAATGAGTAGTGTAAATGGTATTGATCTTCTGTAAAGGGTTTACCGTAGAGAAGCATTCAGTGCACTCTTTAATGTGTAAATACCTATTTGATTTATTTTTTAATGTATATCCAAACATTTGTAACACAATTTTATTGTTTCATTTGATTTTTTTGCCCTCCTCCTTTTTATGTTTTGCCATAAGCCATGCCTAGCCAGGTCTGATCTATGAAGTTATTTGGGTTTCATTTTTAAGGGCTAGAATGATAGAAATAAAAGGAAAAGGAAAACCTAGTGGATATGCCGCTGTTTATAATTGTTAAAAGAAATAAAACTTCACAGTTTATGTCAAGAAGCAAGACCAGTGAAGACCTCCTCTTTTGGGAGGCCTGTTACCACCTCACTCTATCCCGTTGTAAAGCAAAAGTACCCTTCTCTAATTTGGTTTACCTGGAAATACGTAGAAAAACAGCACATAGGTTGGCAGATCTGAGAAAGCATGAGGTAAAAGAAGAGCATTTTCCTTCTATTACATTAAATCGACAGGAGCCGCTGAATTCAAGTGCCACATTCCTACTTTAGATAAAGAGGAAGAAAAAAAACCCTATAGTTTGTAATTATTTTTTTTTTTTTTAGTTTGTAATGTTTTTAAGAGAAAACTCTCATAACACCATCTAACACATTTAGGAAACTAGGACTACTTTCTAGATAAATAATTTATGAAGTAATATAAGGGGTATTTTATCTTATTGTAAAACATAAAAATGCAGAGATAAGTATCACTGTTTAACTCCCACTGCTCTTACTAGAGGTAACCTCTGTTAAACATTTCATGTATAACCCTTTAGTTCTGTTTTAAATTTCACATAAATGGTATCATTTTATGTTTCCTTGTGATTTCCGCTTTTTACTTGGAATGTCTTGAAGCATTTGCTATGATAGTGCATATATCATTCTAAAGAATTGCACGGCCATGATTATGTGCATAACAATTTTACGTTTCCATTTTGATTAATGCCTATGCTATTTTCAACATATTTTTGCCATTAATTATTCAGTTAACATTTGGAGACATAAATTTCTTTGCTTATATGAGAGTGTTTCTGTGTGAGAGATTCTTAGAAATGGAACACCTGGATAAATGCTTTATGTATTTTCAGTTTTGGAAGATAGTGCGAAATTCCCCCAATAGGTTTTTAAATTCTGTGTTGGCAGAAAAATATGCCCCAGTGTTCTCCCTGTTCTCACAAACACAGAATAGAATCAACATGAAAAAAAATGTTCCCCATCTGAATAAGAAAAAAAAAATTGTCATTGTAATTTGTATTTCCCAATGAGGGAAATATAATTTTCATATATACCTTGAAGATTTTAAAATAAGTTTATAAAATGTGCTTTAATTCAGTTTAGTTCAGTTGCTCAGTCGTGTCCGACTCTTTGTGACCCCATGAATCGCAGCACGCCAGGCTTCCCCATCCATCACCAACTCCCAGAGTTTACCCAAACCTGCGTCCATCGAGTCGGTGATGCCAACCAGCCTTCTCATCCTCTGTCGTCCCCTTCTCCTCCTGCCCCCAATCCCTTGCAGCATTAGGGACTTTTCCAATGAGTCAACTCTTCGCATGAGGTGGCCAAAGTATTGGAGTTTCAGCTTCAGCATCAGTCCTTCCAATGAACACCCAGGATTGATCTCCCTTAGGATGGACTGGTTGGATCTCCTTGCAGTTCAAGGGGCTCTCAAGAGTCTTCTCCAACACCACAGTTCAAGCGTCAATTATTTGGCACTCAGCTTTCTTCACCATCCAGTTCTCACATCCATACATGACCACTGGGAAAACCATAGACTTGACTAGAAGGACCTGTGTTGGCAAATAACGTCTCTGCTTTTAAATATAGGCAGGTTGGTCATAACTTTCCTTCCAAGGAGTAGACGTCTTTTAGTTTCATGGCTGCGATCACCATTCGCAGTGATTTTGGAGCCCAAAAAAATAAAGTCTGACGTTGTTTCCCCTGTTTCCCATTCTATTTCCCATGAAGTGATGGGACCAGATGCCATGATCTTAGTTTCCTGAATGTTGAGTTTTAAGTCAACTTTTTCACTCTCCTCCACTTTCATCAAGAGGCTTTTTAGTTCCTCTTCACTTTCTGCCATAAGGGTGGTGTCATCTGCATATCTGAGGTTATTGATATCTCTCCCGACAATCTTGATTCCAGCTTGTGCTTCTTCCAGCCCAGCATTTCTCATGATGTACTCTGTATATAAGTTAAATAAGCAGGGTGACAATATACAGCCTTGACGTACTCCTTTTCCTATTTGGAACCAGTCTGTTGTTCCATGTCCAGTTCTAACTTTTGCTTCCTTACCTGCATATGGGTTTCTCAAGAGACAAACCAGATGGTCTGGTGTTCCCAGTTCTTTCAGAATTTTCCACAGTTTATTGTGATCCACACAGTCAAAGACTTCGACATAGTCAATAAAGCAGAAATAGACGTTTTTCTGGAACCCTTTCTTTTTCAATGACGCAGTGGATGTTGGCAATTTGATCTCTGGTTCCTCTGCCTTTTCTAAAACCAGCTTGAGCATCTGGAAGTTCACAGTTCACGTATTGCTGAAGCCTGGCTTGGAGAATTTTGAGCATTACTTTACTAGCGTGTGAGATGAGTGCTTAGTGAGATTTAATTCTAAAATATGCTTATTAGTCACATACATATCTTTTCCAAGAATTTCCTAGTTATAAACTTAGCACAGTTTTCTATTTTGTTGGATGTGAATTTCCTAAGTTAAAAAAATATTTCCCAAATAATTTTATGAATATTCCATTGTTTCTCTGCTGACTTGAACTGCTACTTTTATTATGTACTGTTTCTGACTATTAATTTATTCATCAATCTGTGGTCCATTTTCTATTTAACTATTTAAGAATTTTATTGAATTTTTAAATGTTAACTGTGTATGCAGATACAGATTAATTCCCAATATTTTTCAGATGGTTCTCTTTGATTTTCTAAGTTTAGAAAACAATAGGCTAGTTTTTTCCAAATATTTATAACTCTTATTTTTTCTTATCTTATTGCATAGATGAAGGCTTCTAACTACATTCAATAGCATAGGAAATAATGATGTCTTTGCCTTTTTTCTGCATTCTATTTAAGTGGTTCTAATATTAGCTCATTGAGTAAGATGTTTGTTTCTGATGGATAGCACTTAATCTGATCTAGGACTTTTTGTTTTTGTAATTACTATAAGGATATTGTTATATTGTTTGTTTGATTACTTTCTGAAATGCATGTTATTACTCAATGTTTTTTGGCATTTACTGAGATCATTACATAAATATTTTTTTAAAAGTTAATTTTGTGATTAATATGAAAAAAAATCCCTAATCCTGACACATTCTAGCAATTTTTTGAAGATTCATAACTGTGTAATAATTTATTATTCTTTTATTATAAGGTTATATTTAATTTACTAATACTTATTTTGAAGTTTTGAACATGTGTTTGTAATTGAGATTGACTTACAATTTGTGTGTATGTCTGAGTGTGTGCAAATGTTTATGAATTTTTGCTATAAGGGCTCAGCTAACATAAAATCATTTGTGAAAATTCTCTTCTTTTCGCATTTTGAAATGGTGCTTCACTAATCAGCTTATTATATCATCTCTTTGTGGACTTGTTAACAGTACAAATTTCCTGGCATTTTCCTCAAAGCTTTCAATTTAGTAAATCTGAGATAAAATCCAGAAATAAGCTTTTTAACAATCTAAAGATTCTTATTAGGAATTCCCTGGCAGTCCACTGGTTAGGGATCTGTGCTTCCACTGCAGGGGACCTAGGATGAATCCCTGGTTGATAAATGAAGATCTCACAAGCCACGAGGCATGAGGCGTGGTGAGTCGTTGTCATCATTGTCATCATCATAATCATCATCATTATCATCATAAAGGTTCTTATTAGTTGGAAGATTTTGAAAATGTTTAAATTTTGTCAATTTTCATCTATAATTTCAGCCAGATAGATTGAAAATTGATATTTATATATTCTCTTACCCTAAACTCTAGTAATAGAGTACTATTGAAAAAGATTTAAAACAATAACCTATAAAGACAAAGGGATAGAAAAATAGCAACACAATTTTGTAGCTATAAAGCAAGATGTGAATGATAATTAACTTATCAGTACTAGGAAGCTAAATCCTAAGGCAACAATGGAGAAAGCAGAGAAGCAAATTATATCACAGACATCCCTGAAGGCCCAGGAATAGGCAACAAATAGTTGTGGAAGAGTGAGACAGAGATGGGGTTATCATAACTAAATCTCCTCCTTAATGTTCTCACATTCCTGTCTCTAACATAAGAGACAGGAGGGCTAAATCCTTAAGATGATGGTGTAGGGAAACCTTAAGGGGACAGCAGTGCTTATGATTTAGCAAGTCTCAATTATAAACAATCTCTATTGGAGTAGGTCACAAAGTTCTCAGTGAGACAGCATTAGGGACGTCAGATCAGTAGAAAATATGTTTCAGTGTATTGAGAGAGGGTTTACACAACTAGTAGAGAGCTTTGTGTTCCTTGACTAATAAGTACACAGAAAGCAAACAAAAACCAAATACTAGTAATAGGAAATACTTACTGTTGATCAGAAAAAAAAAAAATGATAAATGACCACATAAAGTAGATCTTAAAAGAGAATAATATGATCATAATCATATAAACATGAAATATCGAGGTGCTATTGCTGCTGCTAAGTTGCTTCAGTTGTGTCCGACTCTGTGTGACCCCATAGACAGCAGCCCACCAGGCTCTCCTGTCCCTGGGATTCTCCAGGCAAGAACAGAGGAGTGGGTTGCCATTTCCTTCTCCAATGCATGAAAGTGAAAAGTGAAAATGAAGTCATCCAACTCTTAGCGACCCCATGGACTGCAGCCTACCAGGCTCGTTCGTCCATGAGATTCTCCAGGCAAGAGTACTGGAGTGGGTTGCCATTGCCTTCTGCTAATATTGAGGTGACCAATTTACAAAGTTTCCTTTTCAAGGAGAAAGACAAATGTGAGAAGTAAAAGATGATACCTAAACTTGAATCAAGATGCTGTAGTGTCATCATGACATTTAGGAATATGAAAGCAAATACCACATTATTGACTGATAATATGATTGAAATACCATTTGAATAATTGAATATTTTAATCTGGAAAAGCAGGGAGAGATGATGGTAGTTCAGGGCACTGCTTAAAAAAACTATTTGTTTTATAAAATATAAGATGTAGAATTATTTGTATTTCACTTATATATGTATAAAATTAATAGAAAATATTAATTTGAAAAATTAAAAAAAAAATTCTGGTCTAATAGACACCTTAGGAATGTACCTTTTACAGGAAGAAAGAAAGAAAAAGTTGACAATTATAGTAAAAGTTAACCTAGTTTTGCACAAGATTGCCAAAGCAATCAAGAGAAAGGAGAACAGACCTGGGGAATCACACTTCCTAGTTTCAAACTATCTTAGAAAGCTATGGTAAGGAAAACAATACAGTATTGGCATAAAAACAGACATATAGAATAATGGAACATGATCAAGAGGTCAGATATAAACCAATGCATATATAGTCAATAAATTTTATACTGAGGAGGCAAGAATATACAAAGAGGAAAGGATAGTCATTTCAGTAAATGGTGCTGGATCACATGCAAAAGAATGAAACTGGACTTCTACCTTATATCATAACACAAATCAATTCAACTTGAATCTTGAACATCAGACCCGAATCCATAAATATCTAGAAGAAAACCTAGGGAGAAAGCTCCTTGACATTGATCTTAATGATTATGTTTGGGATTTAATACTCAAAGCAAAGGCAACAAAAACAAAATAAAGAAGAGAGCCTACATCAAATAAAAAAGCTTCTGCTTAGCACACAATCAAAAATAAAAAATGGTAACCTAATTTGCAAATTAGCCACGTGATAAGGGATTAATATCCAAAATACAAGGAACACATACAATTTAATAGCAAATAAATAAATAACCCAAATTTAAAAAAAAATATGCAAAGAACCTGAATAGACATTATACTGAAGAAGACACAGAAATGGCCAATGCATTGAAAAGGTGCTCAATGTCACAAGTTATCAGGAAATTGCAAATCAAAGCTACAATGACTTATTTCACTTAGTATAACATAGAAGACCTCCCACTCCCCAAAATGCTGTAATATGTCAACATGCACCTATTTGGATAACTTTTCTCAAAAAGACAAGATGTGATAATACTGAGGAGGATGTGGAGAAAATAGAACCATCTGACACTGTTGATGGGAATGTAAACTGATGCCCACTATGAAAAATGCTATAGAGGTTCCTGAGGAAATTTCAAAGAGTTACCTCTTTAAACATTGTGAATAAATAAATAAATAAATAATAAAGTTACTATATGACCCAACATTTCTACTTTTTGGTACATATTCAAAGGAAACAAAACTATAATGTAAAAGAGAAATGTGTACTCCCATGTTCATTACATCATTATTCACAGTAGCCAACGTATATTAAAAGAACTAATATAAGTGTCATTGATGGATAAATGAATATATATCCATTATATATTAAATCCATGTATATACATATATCTATATACACATACATACATACTTATGCATATATGTCTAATTCAGCCTTAAAAAGGAAAGAAATCCTACCGTTTGTAACTACATGGATGAACCTGGAGAGACTGCAAAAGACAAATCTGTATATTGCATTATACCACTTATTGTGGAATCTGAAAAAAGGAGAGAGAGAGAATGAGAAAGTTGAACTCAATGAAATAGAGAGTAGACAAGTCATTGCCAGATTAGGGGGTGGGGAATTAGGGAGAGATAGGTGAAAACATAAAAACTTTTACATACTTCTGCTCTAATATTTATTTTCCTTCCTTTGGCTAACTTTGGACTTAATTCATCTTTTCTAGTTCTTTAAGGTATAAAGTTATGTTGTTTTATATCTTTTTTTATCCTAATGTATGTCTTCATTATTATGAACTTTCCTCTTAGAACTTTTTTTTCTGCACCCCATAAATTCTAGGATGTTGTGTTTCAATTTTTGTTTGTTCTGAGATACTTTTTTATGTCCTTATCCTTTCTTCATTGATGCATTGGATATTTAGGAATGTATTGTTTAATTCTAATGTGTTTGTAAATCTTCTAGTTTTCTTTTTGTTATTGATTTCTAGTTTTATACATTGTGGTCCAAACATATACCCTGTATGATTTAATACCTCTTAAAAATGCTAAACCTTGTTGTGTGGCCTGACATATCTATCTAGAAAATATTTCATAGGCACTTGAGATGAATGTGTTATTACTGTTATTGGATGTGATATTCTGTATATGAGTGTTAGACTCATTTAGACTATATTGTTGTTATTGACTTGCTAAGTCATGCCTAACTTTACAGTCCCATGGACTGCAGCTTGCCAGGTTTCCCTGTCCTTCACTATCACCCAAAGTTTGTTCAAACTCATATCCACTGAGTCGGTGATGTGATGCCATCCAACCAGTTCATCCTCTGACAACCCCTTCTCCTGCCCTCAAACTTTCCCAGCATCAGGGTCTTTCCAATGAGTTAGCTCTTTGAATCAGGTGGCCAAAGTATTGGCACTTCAGCTTCAGCATCAGTTCTTCCAATGAATATTCAAGGTTGATTTCCTTTAGGATTGTCTGCTTTGATCTCCTTGCTGGCCAAGGGATTCTCACGAGTCTTCTCCAGTACCACAATTTGAAAGCATCAATTCATCAATACTCAGCATTCTTTATGGTTCAGCTCTCACATCTGAACATGACTACTGAAAAAATCATAGCTTTGACTATATGGACCTTTGTTGGCAAAGTGATGTCTTGGCTTTTTAATACACAGTCGAGGTGTGTCATAGCTTTCCTTCCAAAGAGCTGCAGTCACTGTCTGAAGTGATTTTGGAGCTCAAAGAGATAAAATGTCACTTTTTCCACTTTTTCCGCTTCTATTTGCCATGAACTGATGGGACCAGATGCCATGATCTTAGATTTTTGAATGTTGAGTTTTAAGCCAGCTTTTTCACTCTCCTCTTTCATCTTCTTCAAGAGGCTCTTTAGTGCCTCTTCTCTTTCTGCCATTAAGATGGTGTCATCTGCATAACTGAGGTTATTGATATTTCTCCTGGCAATCTTCATTCCAGTTTGTGCTTCATTCAGCCCAGCATTTCTCATGATGTACTCTGCATATAAGTTAAATAAGCAGGGTGACAATATACAGCCTTGACATACTCCTTTCCCAGTTTTTAACCAATCTGTTTTTCCATGTTCATTCTAAGTGTTGCTTCTTGTCCTACATACAAGTTTCTCTGGTATTCCCATTTCTTTAAGGATTTTCCAGCTTGTTGTGATCCACAAAGTCAAAAGCTTTAGTATAGTCAGTGAAGCAGAAGTAGATATTTTCTGAAATTCCCTTGCTTTCTCTATGATCCATAGAATGTTGGCAGTTTGATTTCCGGTTCCTCTGCCTTTTCTAAATCCAGCTCATACATCTGGAAGTTCTCAGTTCACATATTGCTGAAGCCAAGCTTAAAGGATTTTGAGCGTTACCTTACCAGCATGTGGAATGAGCACAGTTGTATGGTAGTTAGAACATTCTTTGGCATTGCCCTTCTTTGGGATTGGAATGAAAACTGACATTTTCCAGTCCTGTGGCCATTGCTGAGTTTTCCAAATTAGCTGGCCTATTGAGTGCAACACTTTAACAACATCATCTTTTAGGATTTTAAATAGCTCAGCTACAATTCTGTTACCTCCACTAGCTTTGTTCATAGTAATGCTTCCTAAGGCCCACTTGACTTCACACTTCAGGATGTCTGGCTCTAGGTGAGTGACTACACCATTGTGGCTATCCATGTCATGAAGACCTTTTTTGCATAGTACTTCTGTATATGCTTCACCTCTTCTTAATCACTACTGCTTCTGTTAGGTCCTTGCTGTTTTTGTCCTTTATCATGTCTGTCCTTGCATGAAATGTTCCCTTGGTATCTCCAGTTTTCTTAAAGAGACATCTAGTCTTTCTCATTCTATGTTTTCCTCTTTTTCTTTGCATTCTTCACTTAAGAAAGCCTTCTTATTTCACCTTGCTATTTTCTGGAACTCTGCGTTCAGTTGGGTATATCTTTTCCTTTCCTCTTTGGCCTTCACTTCTCCTTTTTTCTAAGCTATTTGTAAGGCCTCCACAGGCAAACACTTTGTCTTCTTGCATTTCTTTTTTGGGGGGATGGTTTTGGTCACCACCTCCCATACAGTGTTGCAAACCTCTGTCCATAGTTCTTCAGGCACTCTGTTTATCAGATATAATCCCTTGAATCTATTTGTCACCTCCACTGTATAATTGTAAGGGAATTGATTTAGATCATACCTGGTCTAATGGTTTTTCCTACTTTCTTCAATTTAAACCTGAATTTTGCAATAAGAAGTTCATGATCAGAGCCACAGTCAACTTCAGGTCTTCTTTTTGCTGACTGTATAGAGCTTCTTCATCTTCAGCTGAAAAGAATGTAATCAGTCTGATTTTGGTATTGATCATCTAGTGATGTCCATGTGTAGAGTTGTCTCATGTTGTTAGAAGAGTATGTTTGTTATGACCAGTGCATTCTCTTGACAAAATTCTGTTATCCTTTACCATGGGTCAAACTTGCCTACTACTCCAGGTATCTCTTGATTTCCTACTTTGCCATTCCAGTCCTCTATGATGAAAAGTACATCTTTTTTGGGTGTTAGTTCTAGAAGGTCTTGTAGGTCTTTGTAGAACCAGGAAACTTCATCTTCTTTGACATTAGTGGTTGTGGCATAGACTTGGATTACTGTGGTATTGAATGATTTGCCTCGGAAATGAACTGAAATTATTCTACTATTTCTGAGATTGTACCCAAGTGCTGCATTTTGGACCCTTTTGTTTACTATGAGACCTGCTCCATTTCTTCTAAGAGATTTTTGCCCACAGTAGTAGATATAATGGTTATCTGAATTAAATTTGCCCTTTCCCATTCATTTTAGTTCACTGATTCCCAAAATGTTGATGTTTACTCTTGACCATCTCCTTTTTGACCACTTTCAACTTACCTTGATTCATGGATTCAGCATTCCAGGTTCCCTTTCAGTATCGTTCTTTACACTATTGGACTTTACTTTCACCACCAAGCACATCTGCAATTGTATCATTTCCACTTTAGCCCAGCCTCTTCTTTTTTTTTTTGAGCTATTTCTCTGTTCTTCCTCAGTATCATATTGGACACCTTCTGACCTGGTGGGCTCATCTTCCAGAGTTATATCTTTTTGCCTTTTCATACTATTCATCAGACTCTCAAAGCAAGAATACTGAAGTGGTTGGCCATTTCATCCTCCAGTAGACCACATTTTATCAGAATTCTCCACTATGATCCATCTGTCTTGGGTGGCCCCGCACAGCATGGCTCATGACTTCGTTGAGTTATGCAAGCTCCTTTGCCACAACAAGCCTGTGATCCATGAAGGATCACAAATGCCATGAAGGGGCATTTGATCTACAGTGTTATTCAGATCCATTGTTTCCTAATTGATTTTCTATCTGGATGATCTGTCCATTATTGAGAATGAAGTGATGGCAGCTTGGTTTAATTCTAATTTTAATAGTTGATATTGCAGATCCTAACTATTATATTGCTGTATACTTCCTTTATGTCTGTTACTATTTGCTTAATATGTTTAGGTGTTCTGATGTTTGATGTATAAATAGTTACAATAGTTATATCTTCTTGATGGATTGACCTCTTTATCATTATATAATGACTTTCTTTGTCACTTTTGACCATTTTTATCTTAAAGTCTGCTTTCTACTGATATGAATATTAGCTATCCTAGCTTTATGTTTGTTTGTTCAGTTCAGTTCAGTCACTCAGTCATGTCCAACTCTTTGTGACCCCATGGACTGCAGCACGCCAGGCCTCCCTGTCCCTCACCAACTCCTGGAGTTTACTCAAACTCATGTCCGTTGAGTTGGTGATGCCATCCAACCATCTCATCCTCTGTCATCTCCTTATCTTCCTGCATTCAATCTTTCCCAGCATCAGGGTCTTTTCAAATGAGTTAGTTCTTCACATCAGGTGGCCAAAGTATTTGGAGTTTCAGCTTCAGCATCAGTCCTTCCAATGAATATTCAGGACTGATCTCCTTTAGGATAGACTGGTTGGATCTCCTTGCAGTCCAAGGGACTCTCAAGAATCTTCTCTAATACCTCAGTTCAAAAACATCAATTCTCCTGTGTTCAGCTTTCCTTATAGTCCAACTCTCACATCCATATTGTTGCTTAAAATACCTTTTTTCCCATCCATTCATTTTCAGTCTATGTGTGTATTTAAAGCTAAAGTGACTCTCTGGTAGACAGTGTATTATTTAATCTTGTTTTATTTTTTTTTAATATGTTCAACTATCCCATGTCCTTTGATTAGGGAACTTTACCAGATTACATTTAAAGTAAACGTAAAAGAACCCAATCTGAAAAAGTTGAACACTATTTTTCTTCACTATGTGACATCTGAACAAGGCACAAGACCAGTGTCTGGCAGAGGTTGGGCAAAGAGAAGGATGAATCAGTAGAGCACAGATGATTTTTAGGGCAGTAAAAATACCCTGTATGATATAATAATATGTATCATTGTGCATTTGTCCAAAACCCTAGAATTTACAGCACCAAGAGTGAAGCGTAAGGTAAATCATGAACTTTGGATGATCATGATGTACTCAGTGAAGGTTCATTAATTGCAAAAAAAAAAAAAGTGTATCACTCTGGTTGGGAATGTTGATAGTAAAGGATACTATGCACTTGTGCAGGAAGGGTGTACATAAGAAATCTCTGTAGCTACCTATCAATTTTGCTGTGAACCTCAAACTGCACTATAAAAATAAAGTTAAAATTGAAAAAAAAAAAAGATGCTGTTTGTATAATAGTTAGAAGACAAAAATTATATAGAAAATATAAAAGCAAACACTATAAAGAAATGGCCATTATCATTAATGTGTTTCCTTCCCCATTTTTAAAAAATGAACTTTGAAGTAAGACATGCCTGATCTGAATACTAACCCAAATATTGCCAACTGTGGATCTTGGGTAGTTTTATTAAACTTCCCTAAACCTCTGTTTCCTTCTCTGTAAGATGAAAATAGTGCTCATTTATCTAAATTTTATCACACATGTTTATCACCACTTAAATCACAAATTACATTAGGCTAACTCCTACTTATATTTGAAGACTCTGCTTAAATGTAACTTATCCCAGGAATTTATATTTGAAAAGACTCAGTGACACATGTATAATCAGTGTATGAACAGAAGTGAAGCAACTAGAGCCCCTGACATGGCACCTGACTCATGCCTGTGTTCAATACATGCAGATTACTACTATTGTTGTTTCAAGATTATATTGCATATTCAGCTTTACATTTTGCCTTATTTTTCTTTAAATGCTTAAAAGTGAGCATTTCCCAATCTTATTATGAAGTGAAAGAAATTTAAAGAATTTTAAAAAGGAAAGTGAAGTGTAAATGGAAATTTTTCTCTCCATCTTAAGCTGGGGGAACCTAGAAATAAAGAATCTCTAATTGAAAGGCATCATATGTCTTCATTAGTTTAACTCATTCCCAATGAGAAATCCTTTGCGCAATGTTACAGACAAGTAATCACTTGGGCCAGATATGGCTGCTTCCAGAGACAGGGACCTCACTACTAGCTGTGTTTGCTGAAGGAACTATGCTTTCTTCTGTACCTTTTGAAAGTACCAGGGCTGTGTGTGATTCCAATGTAAACTGACAATAAAAGAGACGAATTACCATAACTGACTGTTTCAGTTATGAAGATTAAATAGCCTTTTATTGCAGATGTTTGCCAAGGAAACTGCTCCCCAGTGGAAGACTTTAAGCAGTTAAGATAGATTTGATGAGGGTTTTAATTGCTGTTATGCAAGTGGTAATGGAAAGGTTTTATTAAATGTCATGCAAGAGTCAATCAATAGTTTAAAAGAGAAAAGCTTCTCTCTAATATAAACCTCAGGCTTTTCCAACAGTAGTTTATAAGCAGGGGCAGTTCTATCAGCAACTACAAATATTTATCAAGTACCCAGTATGCATATGGCAATATCATAAATGTGTCAGGGACTGTGGGGGGTTAGAAAAAATAAGCCCATGCTGCAGAAGATCTAATGATTCGAAGCAAGCAAATAACTGCCATGGAAACCAAAATAAATATAGATATATGCATTTGTATATATTTCTGTGTATATGCATTCTACTTAAAAGCAATTCAATAAACAACATCAAGAATCAGAATAAGAGATATATTAAGACTGAATATTTATAAAGATAGCATTTTCTTTTCAAAATAAGTTACCACAGTGATTTTTGTTCCTTTATTTGTTTTCCTAGTAGTATAATGGAAGAAGCATTTGGCTGCAAGGCAGAACACTTGTGTTCTAGTCCATCACTAACTACCTCTAACTGGGACACTTCTCTAACTTCTCTGGGTCTGAGTGGCCATCTATAAAATGCAACTTTGGATAAAGTTCTGAGGACTTCTGCTACCTCTAAAATTCATTGATTCTGTGAAGGAATAAGTAACATTGGTATAGGCATACAGTGATTCATGTTTTTAAATTATTTTACACACAAAAAAATTTGCAGTACTCTATTCATTGCATAAAGTACATGGATACTAAGATAAGAGTTCTATTTCTCACAAAATGCATATATCTTAAAACTAAAATAGAAACTTGATCAGCAGATCATAGTCGATATTTCCCAGATCCCCAACTTCTGCAAGATTATCTAAAACAATTTTTATCAAATTCAGCACACTGTCAAGCCTGTCTCTTTTTATTGGCGTCACACTCTCCTAACTGCTCAATGAGCTATGTTGATAAGTAAAAAGCACATTTGCTTTTAAAAAGGAGCGGATCTTTCCTAAAATGCGTGATAGAACATGAATCATCCTGTGCCACTTTGTAGTTTTGTGATCTATCTTGACTGAATCAGCAACTTAATTTCTATAAAGAAGTGGCTGACTTTGTGAGATTATTGGATTTAGAGTGGGAAGATCTGCATTCAAGTCCCAGCTCTACCATTCTTTAGCTCTGTGTTGTTGAGAACATTGTCTGTGTCTCTAAGTCTGTTTACCCAGTTTAAAGGGCATGAGTCTTAGTATTATTGAAAATGAAATAGTCTACAGAGTCTATACTGCAAGTAATCATGCATCTATACATTATTACTTTTTGATTTTAGACAGATATTTCAGATTTTTTCTCTAGGTTCAAAAAATTTTTATTGAGTTCTTATTCCATGGCATATTGCTAGTTATTATGCTAGCCAATTCCACTAAGAACCTCTCATTTAATCTTGAAGAGTTGTGTTAAATTCTGTATCTTGATTAAAAGATTGAACTTATGTGAAACAATTTGAGAGAAATAAAAATTTGGTAAAAGTGAAAGTGATGATTAGTGGATTACTGCTTTTGAAGATGAACCTGCCATAGCTTCCCACTTTCAATAATTATCATGGATGGCAGCTTTGGTTGGAAACAAACAAACAAAAATGCTGTTCAGGGATTAACTCAGTTTAGTTGCTAGGAATACAGCAAAATGTCACTGCAGTTTCAACCCATTCTCTCTAGCCCCCAAATCTAGCAAGTACCTAAAAGCCAGTTACCAGTAGCTATGTTTAAACTGGTTACAGAGCTGTGTTAGAGCCATTTTCAATGGAAAGGCTGGCAAAACCAGCAGAAGACACACAAAGTAAATGAGGAATAGCCTGCAGTGTGCTTCTGGATCAATTATTTAACAAAGGGCAATTACTTTCCTCTTCAGAGTGTAATAAACATAACTGTTCTGAGTGATGAAATATAAATAAAGGAAAAATTATGAATATGCCTGCTGTGTATCAGGCACTTTATTAGAAACAATGCAATTTATACACAGTATTTAATTTTGTCCACTCAACAATCCTAAAAACTGGTTATTCCTAATGTCATAGTTTCACAGATGAAGGAACTAAGGATTAGGAATATTAAATTATGCAGCTGCAGTAGTGGGATTTAAACCTAAGTCTCTCTTGTAATCCCAAACCTAAAACTATTTCTGGGCATGCTCTCAGGTTCCCAGTGGATGGATGATTTTTCATCCATTCACAGGCTCACTAGCATTTTTGGTTCTACTTTACAGGTAAGGAAAGAGTTGCCTGTGTTTCCCTGTAAAGGGACTATGGAATGTTCTCATCTTGAGTGTATTGCTTCCTGTAACTGCACATTTAAAATTTCATTGAAATTTGGTTTAAAACTGGTTTCCTCTGTTTAAAAAAAAGAAAAAATTCCTCAAGGACCAGCCGTCTGTTATGAGCCTCAGGATGTGTGGAAGATTAGATCATTGTTTCCCTTTTCTTCATGCTCTCCCTGTAGAATTGTGTATCCATACCTTTTGTCATGTTACCTTGAAGTTCTACTGTTTAAAAGTAGACTTTCTTTCCATGACTTTGATGTCATTTGGCCATGAAAGTTTCTTTTACTAGCAAAATATGGAAGAAGTGACAGTGTGCTGGTTCCAGGCAAAGACTATCAAAGGCATGGGATATTCCCATTTGCCTGGTTGTAGCTTTCACCATAATGAGAACATGCCTGGTATCTGCTGGTCCAAAGAGGAAGAGAGACATGTGGACTAAACCTGAACCCAATCTGTAGCCTAAAGCAGATCTGCCTGTAGACCCAGAATAAGTGGTTTTTAATGGAAGTCACTGAGATTTGGGTGTAATACAGCATTATCATTGCGATAGTTAAATAGTGGTACATATGAATGAATTTGGTTCTTGTTAAAAGAAAGTTTCGTTAGGAAAGAGAGTAAAGAGAGCAGGATTCTGAATGTCTTCTGGTAAAGAAAGTGGAAAAAGTCAGATAAATAAAAGTGAATGTGTTAGTCACTCAGTTGTGTCCAACTCTTTGTGACCCCATGGACTGTAGCCCAACAAGCTCCTTTCTCAATGGAATTCTCCAGGCAGCAATACTAAAGTGGGTGGCTATTCCCTTCTCCAGGGGGTCTTTCCTACTTAGGCTTTGAGTCTGGGTCTCCTGTATTGTAGGCAGATTCTTTACTATCTGAACCACCAGGAAATCCCTAATAGGTGAGTAATGTTGGAAAAAATCAGAAGTCCCCCCAGAGAGCAATATGCAAATCAAGTCTTTGGCCACTGGTGGGTCAGAGAGCAGGGACCTATTGTATGGCTTGGTGCTTGTATAGCTTCCGTGAGACCTTTCGTAACAAAAGATGAACTCTTCTGGTATAAAAACAATTGGGAATCACAGAGGCATTGAAACATGCAGGCAAACCTGTTCTTGCAGACTCTACAAATGGTAACTTACACTTCACGTTCAGAGGCAAAAATAATTTAATAGATTGGATAACCTCTACATCCAGTCTCCTGCTCTCTAGCTAAAATTATGGTACTGCTGGGTAAAGCAGGGTGTCTGAAAATTATCTGTGATGAGTTTTGTGTTTAAAGAAAAGCTTCCAAAAGAAGGGGAAATAAGGTGTCTTTGTGTTTTTTCTTCTGAAATGACTTAATTTCTGTTGTGCTCTCATAAGCATGCTTTGCTTGGTGGGCTGATGACCAGCTGCATTATTTGTGTTGTCTCTACTGCTCTTCAGGGTTACAGTAGTGCCTTGGATAAGGGCTGTGATGTAATTGCCATTACACACATGTTACTTGGTCAGATGCTTCTCATGTCTCTGGCTCCTAAACACCTGATCTCCTTAGCCTCACACATAATCATTCAGGTGGAAAGAAGCAAAAGAAGCAAAGTTTCTGAAACTCATTTCTTTCTCCAAAACCTACTTCTTAAAAAAATGACTGTAAGTACTGCATTCCTTGGGAAGAAGAAACAAAAATCTATGGAGGAAAGCCTAATATTTCATTTAAAGAGGACTGACTAAATTAATTGTCTGTTATCTACATGAAGAACTACCAGGCCACCATAAAATATGATAAAGTATATCTATATTTACTGATTTGAAAATATATGCATTATCCAATTGATTAGTTAAAAAGTGTTGATAGAATATGTAGTACATTTCTATTTTAATTATGCAAATATATATATATGAGTAGAAAAGAATATAAATTAATAATATTCAGACCCAACAGCCTTAAAGGTGCTATGATTTTATTAGTGGTTACATCTGAATGATAGGATTATATAAAATTTAAACTTGTGTCTTATAGTTTTTTCTATCTTCTTTTTGCAATGAGTACTGCTTTCTACAATCAAAGAAATAAACATTTTGCTTTCAAAAAGTAAATTAAGGGCATGTCTCTTTTATGAAATTTCACATGTGTTTTCCCTTATTCAAAATAATGTAAAGCTGCTCTCTTTCTTTATATGTGACTGGAGAAGAGATAAATTTTTGTAGATGGACTAGGATGATTTGTGGAGCTTTAGAAAGTCTACTAGACACCTGCTACTTAAACAGGATAGACACTGTAAAATATGCTTTTGTTGGGTTAAATGTTAAAACTTCACAGAAAAGATGAAAACACAGTTAATTATTCATTTAACAAACATATATTCAACATCTAGAGCAAGGTACTGTTCCTTGTACTGGAGGAATAACAACACTCTACGTTTGCTTTCTAACATTCATCCTATGCATTACCACTTGTTGCGCTCATGTTATGAGTTGAAGCAAGCCAAAGTATGATCACTTTTCAGATAAATGAACCCAGGCTCAGATAGTGAAATGACTTGTGAACATTTGCAGAGCACCACCTCTCTCCAGATTTAGCTGCTATAAACCTGGTGCTTCAGTCCAGTGTTATTGGCCCTCCAAGCTTCATGAAAGAGATCGGAGTCTCTTATTTTTATATTATTTTTCTATCTGACTGTAGGTGCTTTTTGAACTCAGTTTTCCACTTAAGGGCTATCGCTGTCTAAACACTTAGGAACAGTCACCTGCAATGGATTAGCTTTTCAGATGAATTACACTGGCAAAATCTTACTAGTCATTAATATTTTAGGAATGAGTTTATAAAAGTGTATTGCCAGCAAGCTGAAAAGGAGGTAGGGGAAGTGGGCAGAAGGCCAGAACACCAGGATGACAGATATGAGCAGTAATCTCCTGTAAATCAGTGGCAGCATGGGTGACTTAGATTCTGAAGTGGCCATGTTTGTTGATTCTCCATCATCCAGTTCACTTCAGAGATTAGTATAAAATGGTTCATGCATTCCCTTTCCCTTGTTCAGTAATTTGTTTAAGAAGTAACTAGCAACCCAGTTCTGACAAATTAAGACATGAGAGAAAATCTACTGGTAGTCTTCATCTATCAAGTAGACATAAAAAAAAAAAAAAAGGTTCCCTAATTCTTCCTCTCAATGTTTATGTGAAAGTAAAACGTGGAACTGATGCAGCCATTTCATGACCAAGAGAAACCAGCCTGAGATCAAAGAGAAACCAGCCTGAGATCAAAGTTCATGGAGGGAATTCTGTGATGGCACTGAATCAGTAGGCCTTGACTCTGAGTTGTTGGAGCTTCCCTTATAGCTCAGTTGGTAAAGAGTCTACCTGCAATGCAGGAGACCCCAGTTCAATTGCTGGGTCAGGAAGATCCCCTGGAGAAAGGCTAGGCTACCCAGTCTAGCATTCTTGGGTTTCTCTTGTGGTTCAACTGGTAAAAAATCCGCCTGCAATATGGGAGACCTGGGTTCAATTCCTGGGTTGGGAAGATCCCCTGGAGAAGGAAAAGGCTACGCACTCACAGTATTTGGGTCTGGAGAATTCCATTGGCTGTATAGTCCATGGAGTCACAACGAGTCAGTCATGACTGAGAGACTTTCACTTTCTGAGTTGTTAACATCCTGCTCTATGAGAGAACTCATTTCTTCATAGCTGAAGCCCATTTGTTGTTGTTCAGTCACTGTGTCATGTCTGAATCTTTGTGACCCCATGGACTGCAGCATGATAGACTCTGTCCTCCACCATCTTCAGGAGTTTGCTCAGATTTATGTCCATTGAATCAGTGATGCTGTCTAACATCTCATCCGCTGCCACCCTCTTTTCCTTTTGCTTTCAATCTTTCCCAGCATCAGGGTCATTTCCAATGAGTCAGCTTTTGTATCAGGTGGTCAAAGTATTGGAGCTTCAGCTTCAACATCAGTCCTTCTAATGGATATTCAGGGTTGATTTCCTTTAGGATTGTTTGGTTTGATCACCTTGCTAGTCAAGGGACTCTTAAGAGTCTTCTCTAGCACCACTGTTAGAAAGCATCAATTCTTTGGTGCTCAGCCTTCTGAGAGTTGGATGGTCCAACTCTCGCATCCATACATGGTTACTGGAAAATTCATAGCTTTGACTAGAGGGACTTTTGCCGGCAAAATGATGTCTGATTTTCAATATGCTATCTAGGTTTGTCATGCTTTGCTTCCAAGGAGCAGGCATCTTTTAATTTCATGGTTGCAGTCAATAACCACAGTGATTATGGAGCCCAGGAAAATAAAATCTGTCACTGCTTTCACTTTTCCCCTTTCTATTTGCCATGAGGTGATGGGACCAGATGCCATGATCTTAGTTTTTTGAATATTGAGTTTTAAGCCAGCTTTTTCTCTCTTCTTTTGCCCTCATCAAGAGGCTCTTTAGTTGCTCTTTGCTTTCTCTTCATTAGAGAGGTATCATCTGCATATCTGAGGTTATTGACATTTTTTTCCCACCAATCTCGATTCTATTTTGTGATTGATCCAGTCTGGCAATTCCAATGATGTACTCTGCATGTAAGTTAAATAAGCAGGGTGACAATATACAGCCTTGACATACTCCTTTCCCAATTTGGAACAATTCATTGGTCCATGTCTGATTCTAACTATTTCTTCTTGACCTGCATACGAGTTTCTTAGGAGACAGGTAAGGTGGTCTGGTACTCCCATCTCTTTAAGAAGTTTCCACAGTTTGTTGTGATCCACACAGTTAAAGGCTTTAGCATAGTCGATGAAGCAGAAGTAGATGTTTCTCTGGAACTCCTTAGCTTTCTCCACGATCTAACAAATGTTGGCAATTTGATCTCTGGTTCCTCTACCTTTTCTAAACCCAGGTTGTACATCTGGAAATTCTTGGTTCATATACTGCTAAAGCCAAGCTTGAAGGATTTTGAGCATAACCTTGCTAGTGTGTGAAATGAGCACAGTTGTAAGATAGTTTGAACATTCTTTGGTACTGACCTTCTTTGGAACCCATTATACTTATTGTTTTCTGATATTTGCTGCCAAAACTTTTAAAGTAACATAGGTTCCCGGGAGATGAAATTTGAGTCATGAGAAGGGGCAGTAGGAAAGTCCTGATGATAAAACTCTTCAGTTTCCCCCAGAAATGGTCCTACCTGACAATACATTGCAACATTGAATAGTATATATTAGAACTTCTCAAACATTAAGTAGATCTTCTAGGGAATCTGTTAAAATTCAGAATCAGTAATTGGCTCCCAAGTGATGCTGGTGTTGTTGGTCTAGAGCAAGACTGTAGAGAGCAAGGAATTAGATGTTGAAACTATGCATATTGATTTAAGCTCTAAAAGCCTTCTCATCATATGAAGGTAGTACTTTATAAATTTTAAATCACTGTATAAAACCTATGTAGTAATATGATGATGATGATATGATGATGCAGTGATTAAAATGGTCATTGCATCTCCATAAAGATGATGTGAATAGGAAGGTGCAATCTGGAATTTGCCAAATGTAACCAAATCCTGGCTGTACCTCCTATTAACTGCATAGCCTCAGACAAATTGTATAACATTTTTCAGTTTCCTCATTAGTGATATGAATGTGTTATGATACTAGTGCTATGGAGTTATTCTGGAGATGAATATAGATATCACATAGGTATCATATAGCAGATATCAAATGCGCATGTTTCTTAGAGGTAGCCAGTAAATAGTCAATGTTTGACTACCTGCCACAGCAGGAGTAATTGTATCTTGTGCATAAAGTTTTCCTTTGATTATCTTTCTTTTATTGTGACCAAACTCCTGTCTGTGTTGAAACTTTTCTTTAAGTTTCTCTACTGTTTCTCCTAAAATGTAAGTTGATTTCATTGATCTTTGATAGCCAGCATGGAAAAAGGCATAACCCAAGAGTCTTACTATTAACTGGTTAAGGCCATGTATAAAATCTAGAACCATGTAAAAATAGTCCTTATTTTGGGGTTACACTGTCTCGTCAACCCCATTGGGGACCACAGAGGGGTGGGGATTCAGATTCACCCAGCGCTTTGCTTTACAGTTCTTTAGACAGCAGAAAACTGGACGCCTTGAACTTTTCCTGCCACCCCTTACCCTTTTTCTGTTCCCATTGTTTTCTTCATCTTCTCTCCTCCACAATTGACATGGCAGAACTCCACACTTCCAAATCTGACTTCCTTATCTTTCGCTTTGCTCACCTCATACCTCTTGAGGTTTTCCTGATCTCCCCCATGCATCAGGTTCCTTCTGGCTTTCTTAGATCCTCAAATGCACTCAGACCCAGCTATTTTGTTGCTACTTTCTCTGTTGTTTTAGGACTTTCTGCTCCCTTACTCTTCAGTAATGCTCCTTCTGTCAATCCGCAGCCCTGCGCCACAGCCTTAATCCTGTGTCTCTAAAGTTCTGAGCTTCACTGGAGAAACTTAAATGAGAACCAAACCAAGACACTGATTAGAATCAGTATCAAATGGACCCTTGTCAATTCCCTATCACATTTCTCACAATAGCTATTTCAAACATTTTCCCCATGTTTTTCAGGACTGTGACATGATTCTTTTTTCTTAGGGCAGTGTTTCTTAAATATTAATGTACAAATGTATCTCCTGGGAACCTTGTTCAAATGAAATTTCAATAAGTGATGCTGAAAATTTTTATTTAGAAACCAGCCTTTTAAGTAGAAATGTCTTGAATTTCATCCCCTTGTGCTTCTTCTGGAACTTTGGACAATAAACTATTTTTCTTTAGTCTTACATCTTCAATTTCTTCTCCACAACCTCCTTTCCATAGACCAACAGGCATAGTCAACTCTAGCAAATATACCTTTTTTTTTAACTCCACTGTTCCTTAAAGCAGCATTTCTCAATATGTGTTCTATGGGGACAATAATTTTTTGTTGGTTTTTCATAGTATTCCATGCAAACAGTGTATTCTATGTCAAATACATTTGGAAATGCTAAGTTTAACATACTGCGAAACTTTCAAAAATGTCTTCTACATGTAGTGGCTTAAGTATCAACTCTGGGATTAGTTTAATAAATACTATTATAGAACTCTGACTTCACTCAGGATGGCAGTCTCTAGGTCCATCCACGTTACTGCAGATGACATTATTTCATTCTTTTTATGACTGAATAATATTTCATTGTGCGTATGTACTACTTCCTTACCCACTCCTATATCAGTACACATTTAAGTTCCACCCATCTCTTGGTGGTTATAAATAATGTTGCAATGAACACTGGGGTGCGTATATATCTTTTCCAATAGAGTTTTCTCCAGATAATATGCCCTGAAGTGGGATTGCTCAATCATATGGTGGTTCTGTTTTTAGTTTTTAAAGGAACTGCCCTGTATACTGTTCTCTATAGTGGCTGTACCAATTTACATTCCCACCAAGTTTAGGAGGTGGTCCCTTTTCTCCACACCCTCTCCAGTATTTATTGTTTATGGATTTTTTGATGACCATTCTGACCAGTGTAAAGTGATACCTCATTGTAGTTTTGATGTGCATTTCTGTAATAATTAGTGATGTTGAGCATCTTTTCATGTGCTTTTTAGCCATCTGTGTGTCTATGGAAAAATCCACCCATTTTTTTGATTGGGTTGTGTTTTTTGATATTGGGCTGCATGAGCTGTTTATGTATTTTGGAGATTAATATCTTGTTGGTCATATGATATTGTTTATATGTGGAATCTAAAAAATTGGAACAAATGAGCTTAGTTACGAAACAGAAATAGACTCACAGATGTAAAAAACAAATTTAGGATTAACAGGGGGAAAGTGAGGGGAAGGATAAATTGGGAGATTGGAATTGACATGTACAGATGACTATATATAAAATGGATAATAAGGACCTATTGTGTAGCACAGGGAACTCTCCTCAATACTCTGTAATGACCTATCTGGATAAAGAATCTGAAAAAGAGTAAATATATGTATATGTATAACTGATTCACTTTGCTGTACACTTGAAATTAACACAACATTATAAATCACCTAAACTCCAATAAAAAAAATTTTTTTACAAGAAGTAAAAAAAAAAAAAAAAAACTTTTCTAGAGCTACCATCCAAATTGACCTTTATTTTCAAGGCACAACTTCTCTAATCCATAGTTTCAAATCTATCAACACTGACTAAGTCAGGAAACCCTTGCATGTTGGTTTTTGCTCACTATTCAAATGAAGTGATTCCTTCAAATAAAATTAGCTATTAACTGCATTATGTTTTACTAACAGATTTTTAAAAATTACATGTTGTCATTTGTAACACGTACATATAGGGGAAAGAAGGAAGTAAACATTACCCATGACCTTATTACCCAGATATAACCATGGTTAACAGCCCAGATATAACCATGGTTAACATTATTTTACCTATCTTTACAACCTTCTGTCCACATGTGTTTGTTAAGGCATATATGTGCACACCATATACTTATGTTTGTACATAATGAATGTTTATATATACATATACACACACACATAGTGCATACACTATATACATGTATGAAAGTGAAAGTCGCTCAGTCGTGCCCTACTCTTTGTGACCCCATGGACCATACAGTCCATGGAATTCTCCAGGCCAGAATATTGGAGTGGGTAGCCTTTCCCTTCTCCAGGGGATCTTCCCACACCAGGAATTGAACCCAGGTCTCCCACATTGCAAGGGGATTCTTTATCAACTGAGCTACTATATGTATCTATATGTGTGTGTGTGTGTGTGCATGTATATATACATACATGTTGTTTTTGTTCAGTCACTCAGTCGTGTCCACCTCTTTGTGAACTCGTGGACTGCAGTATTCCAGGGCTCCCTTTCCCTCACCATCTCCCAGAGTTTGCCCAAATTCATGTTCATTGCATTGGTGATGCCATCCATCCATCTCATCCTCTAATGTCCTCTTCTCCTTCTGCCCTTAATCTTTCCCAGCATCAGGAACTTTTCCAGTGAATTGTCTGTTCTCATCAGATTACCAAAATACTGGAGCTTCAGCTTCAGCATCAGTCCTTCCAACAAGTATTCAGAATTGATTTCCCTTAAGATTGACAGGTTTGATCTCCTTGCTGTCCAAAGGACTTTCAGGAATCTTCTCTAGCACCACAGTTTGAAGGCATCCAATCTTTGGCATTTTACCTTCCTTATGAACCAGCTGTCACACCCATATGTGACCACTGGGAAGACCTTATATGTATGTGGAAGTCACTCAGTCCTCTCCAACTCTTTTCCACTCCATGGACTATAGCCACCAGGCAACTTCATCCATAAGATTTTCCAGGCAAAGAATACTGGACTGGGTTTCCATTTCCTTCTCTAGACATGACCACTGGGAAGACCATAGCCTTGACTATACAGACCTTTGTTGGCAGAATAATGTCTCTTCTTTTCAACACACTGTCTAGGTTTTTCATCGCTTTCCTGCCAACAAGCGATGATCTTCTGATTTCACGTCTGTAGTCATTGCCCGCAGTGAGTTTGAGGCCCAAGAAAAGGAAATCTGTCCACTACTTCCATCTTTTCCATTTCTATTTGCCATGCGGTATGGGGCTGGATGCTATGACCTTAGATTTTTTTAATGTTTAGTCTTAAGCCAGCTCTTTCACTCTCCTCTTTCACCCTCATCAAGAAGCTGTTTAGTTCCTCTCTGCTTTCTGCCATTAAGGTGGTATCATCCTCTTATCTGAGGTTGTTGATGTTTCTCCCGCCTGTCTTGATTCCAGCTTGTGACTCATCCAGCCTGGCATTTCTTGTGATGTGTCCAGTGTACAGGTTAAACAAACAGAATAACAACAGAGAGCCCTGTCTTACTCCTTTCTCAATCTTGAACTGCTCAGTTGTTCCATACAGGGTTCTGACTGTCTCTTCTTGACTTGCATATAGGTTTCTCAAAAGACAGTTAAGATGGTCTGGAATGCCCATCTCTCTAAGAGCTTTCCACGGTTTGTCTTGATCCAGACAGTCAAAAGTTTTAGCATAGTCAGTGAAATAGTGATAGACTTTTTTTTCTGAAATTCCCTTGCTTTCTCTATAATCTAGCAATGTTGGCAATTTGACCTCTAGTTTCCCTTCCTTTTCTAAACCCAGGTTGGGCATTTGGAAGTTCTTGGTTCACATAATGCTGAAACTTGGGATGCAAGATTTAAGCATGACCATACTAGAATGGGAGATGAGTGCAACTGTCTGATGGTTAGCACATTCTTTGGTACTACCATTCTTGGGGATTGGGATGAGGATTGACCTTTTTCCAGTCCTCTGGCTGCTTCTGGGTCTTCCAGATTTGCTGACATAATATATGCAAAACCTTAATGGCATCATCCTTTAGGGATCTGAATAGTTCTGCTGGAATTTCATTGCATCCACTAACTTTATTAGGAGAAGGAAATGGCAACCCACTCCAGTGTTCTTGCCTGGAGAATCCTAGGGACGGAGGAACCTAGTGGGCTGCTGTCTATGGGGTCGTACAGAGTCGGCCATGACTGAAGCCACTTAGCAGCAGCAGCAGCAGCTTTATTAACAGCAGTGCTTCTTAAGGCCTAATTGACTTCACACTCCAGAATGTCTGGTTCTGAGTGACTGACCACACCATCATCATAATCAGGTTCATTAAGATCTTTTTATATAGTTCTTCCATGTAGCCTTTCCATCTCTTCTTGATCTCTTCAGTGTCTACTAGGTCTCTACCATTTTTATCTTTTATTGTGCCCATCTTTGGGTGGAATGTTCCTTGATATTTCCAATTTTCCTGAAGAGATCTCTATTTTCCCCTTTTGTTGTTTTCTTCTATTGTTAAGCATTGTTCATTGAAGAAGGCCTTCTTGTCTCTTCTAGCTGTTTTTTTTTTTTTTTTTTTGAACTCTGTTTAATTAGATTTACCTTTCCCTCTCTCCCTTCATGTCTCTTCATTCTTCCACTATTTGTGAAGCCTTCTCAGATAACTGCTTTGCCTTCTTGCTTTTATTTTTCTTTGGGACAGTTTTGTTCATTGCCTCCTATTAATATCTCAGACCTTTGTCCATAGTTCCTCAGGCACACTTTTAGCTAGATCTAGTCCCTTGAATATATACACACATATACACATACAAACGTATTGTGTGTCTGAATAGTGTATATTGAGGAGCAAGTTAGTTTTTCTCTTAATAGCTGCTATCACAGTTCCTTTAAGACATAGAATTGTTCCTACCTTTGAAAACTACTTTAGCATGTACTTGGAGAAGAAAGTGAACTCCTGAGGGGGAAGAAACGGCCTGTAACAGAGGGGAAAGTATGTTTTTCCTTGCGAACTTGAGAAGGGCCATAGTGATGAGACGGGAAAGATAAGAGGAGCTGTGGATAGCACAAAACTCTGTGCTGTGTGATATTCTCTCTTGAGTCTTCAAATATTTATGAGTGCCTTGAGCAACTTCCTTTTGTAACAAGTGGTGGAGGAATTGAGTTTCTTGTCTGGATTCACATGGTGCAGTGCCCAGATGGTGTGTGAAGGTACAAGAGCCCACACACAGAGAAGAATATGAAAGCAGAATCACCCAAGATAAGACATGTGTACCTTGGGGAAGATCTGAGTATCCATAGATGTTAGAGTTGGAGGTTTAAAGGCAGAATTACTGGATAGGGTTGCCATTTCCTCCTCCAAGGGGTCATCCTGACCCAGGGATCAAACCCATGTCTCGCATTGGCAGGTGAGTTCTTTACCAATGAACCAACAGGGAAGCCCAGCAATATCATATTAGCTTTAATAAATTTGATTCTTGGAATATAAGGACTGATATTATGTTAGTCTTAGGCCTTATAGTGATGCCTCAACATTAGAGCCTAGCTCTCTCTACCCTATTCCCATCTTTTCATCCTCATCTTTTTCCATCCATCCCTTCATCCCCTACTTCCTGTAAAGAGACAGCAAAATGTGCACCATAAACTCTAGGCACACTTAAGTTTGTGGCAACTCCAAAGTGCCTAAGCCTTTAAATACCTCTTATGTTCTTCTTTTCTGGAATTTCTCTGTCCTCAGTATCCAGCTGTTTAAAGAAATCTTTCTTCAGTCCCTCCATGCAAAATGGATGATTCAATTTTCTCAGCTTTCCAAGCATTTTATTTACATCTCTATTATAGCAGTTATCATGTTATTTTTTGAATATTTGTTTACATGCATTCTTCTGGCCTGAGATGGGAGGGGAGATAATTCAATATTATAAAATATGAACACATTCTGAAGCTATTTTGATGATTATAATATGTTAGTACATGTAGCAATAGAATTCTGCCCCAACTATTATACCTGCACAATTGTGCTCAGGCTTTCTCTCTCTTGTTTTCTTCTTAATTAACATTTGTTTAATGCTCTAAGGAGGTCTTTTATGCCATACACTTTCCTTTCATGTGACCTCTAGCACAGTGGATCTCAAACATTAACATTCATATAAACTACCTATGTACTTAGTTAAAATGCAGATTCTGATGTAGTAGATTTGGAGTGAATCCTGAAAGCCAGCCTTTCTAATATGCCTCTCCACCAAGATTCCAATCCAAGTGATCTTTAGCTATTAGAAAATATGTATTAATTGCTGTTCTTTGAATGAATGCTATGTCTGGCTGAATATTTATAACATGAAGAATTTATATCTCAGGTGAAGTTTGGGTTTGGAAATCAGCCAAAGCTACAAATAATCAAAATTATCTTTGGAAATATTTTAAGAAGTTCCCATGTTGGAGAAGGGCACAATTTTTGAATAAGCTCCATATATCTTTAAGTTGATCCTTCAGTGTTTGACAGCTGAAAAGGATCAGTGAAATGCACATAATTAACTGGCTCTCAAGGCTGCATAGCACTGGAGCGACTTTGAGAAGATACCCCACATCCAAGGGCAAAGAAGCCCAACAAGAGGGTAACACTGGATTGGTGGCTGCGTGGTGCTGGAGCGACTTTGAGGAGATACCCCATGTCCAAGGGCAAAGGAGAAGCCCAAACAAGGAGGGGCGAAATCATGAAATAGCATTTAGAATCAAACCCCATACCCTCCAGAGATGCTCAAAGTACTCAAACAAACCTTGGGTGCACAAGGACCCAGAGACCCCAAAGACTCTGAGACAGAGCTGTGTTTGAGTGTCTCCTGTGGAGTACCAGTCACCAGTACCCAATCCGAAAGAAAGTATCCAACCCCAAAGAAAGGCAATGCCAAAGAATGCTCAAGCTACCACAAATTGCACTCATCTCACATGCTAGCAAAGTAATGCTCAAAATTCTCCAAGCCAGGTGTCAAGAGTATGTGAACTGTGAACTTCCAGATGTTCAAGCTGGATTTAGAAAAGGCAGAGGAACCAGAGATCAAATTGCCAACATCTGTTGGATCATTGAAAAAGTAAGAGAGTTCCAGAAAAACATCTACTTTTGCTTTATTGACTATGTCAAAGCCTTTGACTGTGTGGGTCACAACAAACTGTGTAAAATTCTTAAAGATAGGAATACAAGACCACTTGACATGTCTCCTGAGAAATCTGTATGCAGGTCAGTAAACAACAGTTAGAAGAGGACACAGAACAACAGACTGGTTCCAAATCGGGAAAGGAGTATATCAAGGCTATATATTGTCACCCTGCTTATTTAACTTATATGCAGAGTACATCATGAGAAATTCTGGACTGGATGATGCACAAGCTGGAATCAAGATTGCTGGGAGAAATATCAATAACCTCAGATATGCAGATGACACCACCCTTATGGCAGAACACAAAGGAGAACAAAAGAGCCTCTTGATCAAAGTGAAAAAGTTGGCTTAAAACTCAACATTCAGAAAACTAAGATCATAGCATCTGGTCCCATACCTTCATGGCAAATAGATTGAGAAACAATGGAAAAAGTGACAGACTATTTTTGGGGGTTCCAAAATCACTGCAGATGGTGACTGAAGCTGTGAATTTAAAAGATGCTTGCTCCTTGAAAGGAAAGTTATGACCAACCTAGACAGCATATTAAAAAGCAGAGACATTACTTTGCCAACAAAGATCCATCTAGTCAAAGCTATGGTTTTTCCAGTAGTCATGAATGGATGTGAGAGTTGGACTATAAAGAAAGCTGAGCACCAAAGAGTTGATACTTTTGAACTGTGGTGTTGGAGAAGACTCTTGAGAGTCCCTTGGACAGCAAGGAGATCCAACCCGTCCATCCTAAAGGAAATCAGTCCTGAATATTCATTGGAAGGACTGATGTTGAAGCTGAAGCTCCAATCCTTTGGCCACCTGATGAGAAGAACTGACTCATTTGAAAAGACCCTGATACTTTGAAAGCTTGAAGGCAGGAAGAAAAGGGGATGACAGAGGATGAGATGGTTGCATGGCATCACTGACTTGATGGACATGAATTTGAGTAGGCTCCTAGAGTTGGTGATGGACAGGGAAGCCTGGTGTACTGCACTCCATGCAGTCTCAAAGAGTTAGGCATGACTGAGCGACTGAACTGAACAAGACTGTGTACCCAAGCCTTACAGTCCAACCTTTTCTATGTCTGGCTAATATTTCACATTGGAAAAACAGTTTGAACAACATGGCTTGGAAAGTTTATTCACTGTCTTGTCTGCAGAAGTTTGATAATTCTTTGGCTGAATACCTTGTGAAGGAGTCAGATTACAGGTAGAGATCATGTGGTATGAAAATAAATAAATGATAAATAGATATAAGTAAATATATTTAAAAACTTGTATCATAATGCTTACTCTGTGAGAGGCATGTGGGAACTAAGCCTGCTGTGGGAAAAATATCTTCTAACCTCCCATCTCATGCTCATTCTTAGGTATAGGTTCCCTGAACACAGTGGGAATCAGAACTCACACCAGGTTAATTGTTGTGTCCTTCCTTTTTTTCTATTTTACTGAAAGGGTATATTTAAATATATATAAATTATGTGCAGTTATTTCCAGTGATCTCATGATATTGATGCCAAACACCTGTAAACTTTTTATGCATTTGTGGCATCTATAGATTGAGATCAAAAGTTCAGGATTTCTCAAACCGACAGCCTGCAAGCCAAGGCCTGCAAAGCAGTGGAGTGGAATATGGAAAGCCTGTCATAGAATATTGAAGATGAAATAAATATATTTCTGCTGAAACCCGTAAGCCTGTCATTTTGAGTTGCCAATGATAAGCCAGTACAGGAAAGTCTACATGATTTTTTTTATAACTTCTTATCCCTTTTATGGACTATTTTCTGATAAAAGAACTGGATAGCTTTACAATCTTTATTGTCATTTGATTCCTGTTCTCTCTTTAGGATGTAGCTGATCATGAGTATTAGGCAATTCTGGAATGTTCATTTACCTTCACAAATAACAGTGAAAGTGAATAATTTTATGTCACTTGAGTAGAGCCCAATGAACTTTTCAGGCATGTGATTAAAGACTAGGCAATAATCAATTTTCCTATAATCTATTTTCATCCTTATCCCTTCCTTTCTCTATCACCTATATTGCTCTACCAAATCAATAGAATTTTTTATAAAAGAACACAATTCTAAAATTAAAGGCATGATTTAGTCTCTCTTACTTCTTAATCTCAGAATCAGACCAGCCTCACAAACTGTTCTTAATGTCTCTAAACAAGCTAACCCTGCTTCTTGCCTAAGGGTGCTCTGGGAGATGATTGAAAATATTAAGATATGAAAACATGCTGGATTTGTAATAAACAACTCAGCAATATGCCTTCTAAGGTGGACAGATTCTTGGTAGGCAGCCCTAATTATTGCAATCTCTTTTAGGTGTTCTAATGCACTCAGCTGAATTATGCACCACACTGCTTCTGAATGACACAGCCATTTCTGACTCCATTAATATGGAAGATTTCAGCCAAATGCTCTTAAACGATAGCTTCTCTTTATTTGTAATTTCAGACTCTATTGATTTCCTTCTGTTCCCTTCATTATGATTTCGATTGATTACCTTGGCAACTGCAATAACAATGATTGCACTTGACACTGTCTGAGACTCTTGAGATGGTATTTGAATAGGAATGGTATAATTTGGGGGAAAGTGCCTGTGAGAATCTGTCATTAACAGTACACTTACACTTTACTTTTATTGACTTTCCTCTCCTTTGAGTAGGCCCTTGTCACAGTTGGCTGTTAACAGAGCTGCAGTAGTAGTTCAGATTTCTGCAGCTCTTCAGAGGGTAAAAAATTCTTATTATCAGAGAGAACGGGATGGGCTTGCTTATGTATATATAGACACACATATACACATGAAAATAAAATGTGTATGTGTGAGTGTATGACTATTGTCATTTTGCCAATGCTGCTGGTTCTGTGACTTGCCATTCAGGTCAGCATGCCTGCTGGGGTAGGCATTTTGTGGTGGTTGAACTTTTAAGGCATCAGACCTTAGATTAAATGTTCCAGCCAAGATTTGATAATGAATTCTGCACAATGTCTTCAGTAGGTTTTTAAGAAAAAAAAGAAACAAACAAACTTGCTTTTTGTCATTGTCACACTACAGAATTTAAAACCAGAGGCTCCACTGTGGATTTGCAAACTTTGAATTTTATGCAAGTTCCTAGGTCTCCACTTCTGCTCAGCTGGCCCTTCCTGAAAGTCTATTTTCTATATGAGATTCTTGGAGAATAACATCTGTGCAATGGGGAAGACACCCATGTCATACTCTTCTATGTTTTTCTTTCTTCCAGTGTTGTTTTCAGTAAGTTGTCACTCATTTGTCCTGTTGATAATAGTGCTGATTTCCTGAAGGAGGATATTTTTGTCAAATTGCAGGGCTATAGAAGAACTTAGGAATACTGAGTGTCAGCAGTTTTCTTCTGAGAGGCCCATTCCTTGGAAAAGACATAACACTCTAGGTATCCACCAAAATGTTTAGCTTATTTATATGAGATTTGCCAGGAAACCTCAGTGTGCTGGGAAGAATCACGGATTAGAACTCCGTAGACATGGTTTCTAGGCGCATGTTTGCCATGGACTATGTGACTTTGCAAATCACTTTATACCTCTAGACCTCAGTTTACTCATTTGTAACACAAGAGGATTAGATTTGATGATGCCTAAGACTCTTTATAACTAAAACATTTGACAGTGTAACTTGGTGAGCCAGCTTATTATATGTAAATGTCAATGAATTTAAGTAGAAAAGGAAGTGTCTGGCATAAAATATGCTTAGTATTTGTAGAATCTGCACATTGGAAAGCAAATAAGCAAACAAATAAATATCAAGGAGTTTTCTTGAGTTCAAGCTATTTCCTGTTCCTCTTCAAAATCATTCGTCCTTGAGCATCTGTACAGCACCATTGCTTTTGTTGCAAGCTAATTAGATTTGATCAGCTATTTCCTGTTTGGGAGACATATGATTCTAGTTCCATCCTGAGTATACATCCAGTTTTTAGTTTGCTGTTTCTTAGTTTTGCACCCAGTGGGGTGTGAGGATTTGTGTGTGGGGATTGAGTAGAGAAAGTCTCTGCAGCTCCATATCAGAGAATGGTAAAAACCTTTCATGGTTATGCAGCTAGATCAGCGAATGAGCTGAGATTTCAGTGACACAATTCTGAGGCAATGCTGTAAACGAAAACCAGTTAGGATGCTATGTGTTGATTGTATATTGTATATTTAATTATGGAAGGTGAGACAGGAGAGGAGAAGAACAAGTAAAGGTCAGTCTCTAAAGAAAGACAAAGGAAGAGAAAAAGCAAAGAAGGCAGACTTGGGCAAAGACTGATTAAGTCAGATTCAGCAGCAAGTTCTCCTTTCAGAGAAGTCTGTTTTTTCACAGAACTGTAGATTCTCATTTGGTTTTGACATAGCCCATCCCTCACCTCTGCCAAAAGCAAAATCAGTGTCTTACAGATGAAAAGTCTTCATGTTTACCATGTTTAAGGATGCCAATCATTCACCAGCCTCAATATTCAGACTCGCTTGTCTGTCGGTAATCATACTGCCAGCAACCCTAAAAAGGAGTCTGGAGTATACAGTGTATGGATGACAGCTAAATTCCTTGACAACACTGAAGAGTCAAGGGAAGGTATAATTTCAATCACAGAAGCCAGATGTGAAAGGAGCTTACCCTTTCTCTTTAACATTCCCTACTCATATCTCATTGTCACCTAACACAACCCCTACACAGGGGGATCTTGGCTGGTTAAGAGAGCATTGGTGACAACCACTTTATGATGAAACACTGCTGGAAGATTAGGAGAAAAGAAAGGAGATTTAGAGTCCACATTCTTGACCTCCACTGCTCTTTGCAATTGCTTCCTTCCTAAACTAAAAGGCCAATTTATAACGAAGACTTTTACAACAGAAATAGCTAGACTAGACTATACTGGTATAGACATGAATAATGTAATTCATTTTATACAGAGGTTTCATATACAATATACCATTTGATTCTCACAAGAATACCAACAGACAGATATTATTTTTCTCTTATGTCAGTGGGAGGACAGGCTCACAGAATTTGGTGGGGTTTATGAAGGCAATAAGAGACAAAAATTGGGAGTTGAAAGCTAGTATTATATCAAGTTAGAAAATTCTTTCCCTTATAACATAGCTTCTTCCAGGAAAACAAAGCTCTGTATTTAGAAAAACCATATCTGAGAGATCATGTCAGGATAGAATGGGAGGAACTGTGGAGGAGTTGAGGTGACATTTGCCTTGGGTAAACATTGGTTTTTGGATCTTGGACACTGTGGTTGCTAAAAAGCAGGGGCTTTTCTTGGCATTGATTCCAAGACTTTGCATTAAGCCTGGGATCTTTCTTCTAGTGTCAGTACTTCCATGCTGGCAGAGCAGAGCCCTCAGTGACTAACAGACCCAGGAGCCTGGCGCAGATCTTTGGAATGAACAGATATTTCTTGTGTTGGTGCCCCTTTGTAATGGTTGCTCACTTCCTCATCCCACTGCCAGGGCATGTGTTCTTTCATGAGGGCATTTGAAGGAGATGCTTTTTTGTTTAGTGATTTTCTGCACCAGCAGTTTCCTCATTTAGAGAGTGAAATGGATATACCTCACCTTGGGAAGTGATGTTCTAGAATCTGTTCCTTTTTCGTGAGCAGCCAGGTGGCAGGAAAATTGCAGACATGAAGTAAAAAGGACACATCTTTGCAGGTAAGAAAAGGGTTTGTGTGAAGAGTGTCAAGTCAAGGGGATGATCCTGGCCATCCCTTCCCAGAAGGAAAATTTTTAAAAAAAGAAAAAAAGTTAGAA
The DNA here is from genome assembly GCF_963930625.1 of Muntiacus reevesi. Lineage (NCBI taxonomy): Eukaryota > Metazoa > Chordata > Mammalia > Artiodactyla > Cervidae > Muntiacus > Muntiacus reevesi. Next base: position 34,442,510 of record NC_089265.1, on the reverse strand, counting down.
GGAGAAGAACTCTGCCTGCCAAGATTATGGTAAAGGAACCCTATAGAATCTATAGCCAGCAATGTGGTTTCTGCTTGGGATTTCCTTTTTATGCCTGCCAATAGGCATTCTTGATGTTTATGTCTATGATATTTAATGGAAAAAAAAAAACATAATGCAAAGACTATGATGGCTACATTAGTAAAGATTTTGACAACCCAGGGACTAAACTAAAATGGAAACAGCCTTGTGCAGGAGGCACCTAAACCTGAATTAAGTTCCCCAGAACACAGGGATTGCCATGTTAGATGACAGTCATTAGGTACCATATTGTACGTAAAACAGTATATTCCTTTCAAGTGCACTGTGCATTAGAAGGCTGTGTGTTTTGAGGGCAAAAAAATGTGGCTTAGGCATGAGATAGTTCTGAATTAAAATGCCAGCCCTGCTACTCACAAGCTGCATGACCTTACAAGAGTCATTGTAGCTTTCTGAGCCTCAGGTTTCTCATCTGTAAAATGAAAATAATGGTTCTGTTTTGTAAATAAGTAAAGCACTTGACAAATTACAGATAGCATTGTCACTATTTAATTCTGAAACAATTCCATATTGGTTGTATTAGCATTATTTTTTGTTGTTCTTAGTGGTTATTTCTCTGGTCATTTGTTTTACATATAATTGCAAAGGTTGGTAGTTTGCTTTTAGATACTCTCTTAATGAACTAGTAATAAATAACGTAGTCAAGAGATGGCCTCCCTTCATTATCAATGCCAGTACAGAATCATAAAATGTGCTAGCATTCATAGTTATTTGGTCAGAGAGGTGTGATTTATATCCCAATTGATTGTCATCTGTTCACTGACACTGAGGTTTATCTCTGAATTCTCAAATTGCCATCACATCATATTGAACTCTTATTCATATAGCATCTCATATGTGTGTAAAGTTGTTTTGAAAAGAAGATTTGGGCAAGAATCTGTATTGACTTTACATAAGATCACTCTATCTTATGTAATTTCTTTTCAAGTTGACGTTTGCTCCTTGATCTAGCTCACTCCAGTTACATTCTTCATTGGTTGTTTGCAAAGGGATAGATTTCTAGTCACTGACAATGGGATTAAAATAAATGGTATTAGCAAACATATACATGGTTCTTACCATTTACTGGGCATTTTTCTAAGCACTTTAAACATATTAAATCACTCTTTTAGCAGTGGATTTTCCATTATTATCGTCAATATATGAATAAATAGTACCACTCCTGGGTTAGGGCAAGAGGAGTCTGTATCCTGACCCCTGTGTTTTAGTAGGCTCTGCTCTGGGCTCTTCTCCAGCTGTACTTCTCTATGGGGTCAAGGGTGCATGTTCCACTGCATGGTCAAGAGAAAGCCAAGTGGTAGCTGCTTGAGGGAGTCATGGAAGGAGTGGTGTAAATGTTGCATCCTCATTGTGAAGGAAAAGTGCAGTGGATGAAAGGAGTGTGAGCTACTGGCCCGCTCTCCTGGTGATACCATGTTCTGATATGATACCCCGAGAACTCTAAATGTGTACTTTGTCTTTCTAGCATGATAGATGATAACTGGAGCCCATTATACAGAGTGAAGTAAGCCAGAAAGATAAAGAACATTACAGTATACTAACACATATACACGGAATTTAGATAGATGGTAGCGATAACCCTATATGCAAAACAGAAAAAGAGACACAGAAGTACAGAACAGACTTTTGAACTCTGGGGGAGAACGTGAGGGTGGGATTTTTTGAAAGAACAGCATGTATATTATCTATGGTGAAACAGACCACCAGCCCAGGTGGGATGCATGAGTCAAGTGCTCGGGCCTGGTGCACTGGGAGGACGCTGAGGAGTCGGGTGGAGAGGGAGGTGGGAGGGGGGATCGGGATGGGGAATACGTGTAACTATATGGCTGATTCATGTCAATGTATGACAAAACCCACTGAAATGTTGTGAAGTGATTGGCCTCCAACTAATAAAATAATATTAAAAAAAAAAAGAAAAAAAAAAAAACAGTGTACTAGCTTGGATTAGTATCTTTAAATGGATATATGATAAGCGAGTCTCCATTCATACTCTTTTCCCAGGCTGCACAAATGCTAGAGGTAGGTCTATGAATGAGGAAATTGAGCTCTATTGAAGTTAAATGATATTTCCAGTTTCCCACTACAAGAAAGCACTAGAGATGTGATTTGAACACCTTACACTATGCTATTATTGTAGTTGAGTTTAATGAATCTGCTGATGAGATATTGGCAAGACTTTCCACCCTCATTCCTCACAATCTCAAGGAATGGTCCTTTAAGAAGACTGGAAAGAGGCATCATAGCATGGCAGCCATGGTCCTACTGCACGCAAGGACGCACATAGTTCCCTAGAGTTTGACTGAGGGGCCTGTGGACAACAAGAGGCAAGCAGAGTTATAGACTGGATCAACTAGAGGAGAAGCACTTTAAGCCACTAGAAAAATCAAGATGTTGGGTAAACTTTGGTTGAGAGAAAATTAAGAGTTCCATTGCAAGAAAAAAGAAAAATAAGTTAAAAAGTACTGATATTATAGGATATACTTCAGTTTTTAAGGCAAAACCATAGTCTGATCTTACCTTCTCTATTTGCTGAGTGACTTTGGCAAGTTATTTATGCTGACCAGGGCTTTGTTCTCTCATTTGTAAATATGGAGAAGACAGAAATTCTATGAAAAATTATTAGCACAGTATTTGACATATAGAAGGCACTCTATAAGTGGAGATATGAATATAACAGAAATAGTAGTAGTGAAAAATAGAAATAATAATAATGATAATGGCTAATGTTCATACTGTCACTTATTCGTGTCGGGCTCTTTGTAACCCCATGGACTGTAGCCTGCCCGGCTTCTCTGTACATGGAACTTTCCAGACAAGAATACTGGAGTGAGTTGCCATTTCCTTCTCCAGGGATCTTCTCAACTGAGGAATTAAACCCATATTTCCTGTATTTCAGGCATATTCTTTACCACTGAGCCACCAGGAAATGTTCATATAGTTTACTAAATTCCAGAAACTCTGCTCCGCACATTCTATATTTTAGTTCTTTAATCCTTTTGATAAACCAATGAGAAAGTTCTATCATTATTAGCCTTCTTTTACAAATGAAGAAACTGAGGCTTTAGGAGACTGAGTAACCTGTACAAGGTCATTGAGAAGATCAAGTGGCAAAGACAAGATCCTAAACCAGGGGTCAGAAAACTTCCACTATAAAGAACCATATAGTAGTAAGTTTATTAAGTTTCGTGGGCCAGACTCTGTCAGAGCTACTGTACTCTGCCCTTGTAGGATGAAAACACCCATGAATGATATATAAATAAACATGGCTCTGTTTTGATACAACTTTCTCTATGAACACTAAAATTAGAATTTCATATATTTTCACATGCCATGATACTATTCTTCTTTTGACATGTTTCCCAGTCATCAGCTTGTAAGCCATACATAAACTAGGCAGTGGGCTTGGGCTGGATTTGACTCACAGGCTTCATAACTTGCTCTTCTCTATTCTAAACAAACATGCCCAGAGCAGGGATGCCCTCTGTTCTTGTCCACAGGAGTTCAGCATATTGTCTATATAGTTCCAGGATCTGCCATAATAAGAGGCAGGAGAAGGGGCAATTGGAGGGGAAAAAGAAACCTCAATATTTTAAGGGTTTTTTCCAGATAATGTCTCATCTTAATGATGGAGATGCTATTAGGATGGAGAGGTCCTTATTTTATGTATGATTTTATTTATGCATTTATTTTTGGCTGTGCTGATTCTTTGTTGCTGCATGCAGGCTTTCTCTAGTTGCAGCAAGTGGGGGCTAGTCTACAGTTGTGGTACATGGGCTTCTTATTGCGGTGGCTTCTCTTGTGGAGCACGGGCTCTAGGGTATGTGGGCTTAGTAGTTGCCGAGATCTGTTGCCACATCTCCTGTATTGGCAGGCAGACTCTTTACCGCTGAGCCACCAGGGAAACCCCAGATTGGAGAGGTCTTTTAATGGACATGTTGGTTATGCAAGGTGAAGGTGTAGATTTGATGGGGAAAAATAACTGTTGTGAGTCAGAGTGCTCCTCTTGAGTGGATATGATGCTCAGCCAAGGTGAACAACACAACTTAGCCTAATCTTGTGTTGCTGGGGCCATGGAGGAAATGAGCGACAACAGATATTTTTTTAGGTCTGAGTAAACAGCTGATGCTGAAGCTGAAACTCCAATACTTTGGCCACCTCATGTGAAGAGTTGACTCATTGGAAAAGATCCTGATGCTGGGAGGGATTGGGGGTAGGAGGAGAAGGGGATGACAGAGGATGAGATGGCTGGATGGCATCACTGACTCGATGGGCATGAGTTTGAGTAAACTCCGGGAGTTGGTGATGGACAGGGAGGCCTGGCGTGCTGCGATTCATGGGGTTGCAAAGAGTCATGGGGTCGCAAAGAGTCAGACAGGACTGAGCGACTAAACTGAACTGAAACAGTTGATCAACAATAAGAAGCAAAGTTGAAAAGTCTGTTCATCCTTGCTTGTTTTTATTGATGCAAATGAAAACTTTCTGATCACCATCAAAGAGACATTCATGAAGTTCTTGCAGCAGACACTAAATGTTGTGATAGTTTTACATAATATAAAGAGAACTTTTGTCTATAAAGAGCTCACAGTTTCAATACTTCTTCCAAATATTAGCTTAGCACCTCCTTTTCACTGATGTAGGTTGAAACCTCTTGCTAATGGGTCCTGTGCTTGTATGAAATTAAGACCTCAATGAGGTGGAGAAACCTGATTAGTTCTAAGGGTGTGACCACGCCTGTTAAGAGTGGTGGGAACTGCTAGTGCCGTCTTGTCCCCTCCCCCCACCTGCTTTCTACTTCTCCTCCCACCTGCTGCTGACTGATCATTGTAACCATTGATCTGTGTATGAATGTAGTTACTCTTTGCTTTTTTCTTTTTAAGGTGAAAAAAAATTAAGAATAACAACAACAAAGAAAATAGAAATGGAAATAGAGGGGGGAAAGCATTCTAAATCATCTCCATCCAGTGAGACGTTTCCTTCAGACCTGGTTTCCAGGGCTTATGCTCAGGGACAAACTTCCAGCCAGGATCTGGACCTATTTAAATGAGCTTCTAAAGTACACCCAGGGTCATTTTCAATAGCGCTCCCCTTGTAGCTCAGTCAGTAAAGAATCTGCCTGCAATGCAGAAGACCTGGCTTCAATTCCTGGGTCAGGAAGATTCCCTGGAGAATGAAATGGCAACCCACTCCAGTATTCTTACCTGGAGAATCCCCATTGACAGAGGAGCCTGGCAGGCTACAGTCCATTGGGTCACAAGTGAGCTTCTAAAGTACAACCAGAATCATTTTCAATAGCTTTTCCTTTCTGAGTTTCTGAGAGAAAGGCCCAGTTCTTCAGTTCAGAAAGAACACGTTATATTTCACATATTATACTAGAAGTCTCTTGTAGAGAAAAGTTGGTGATTTACTGGAAAACTGCATTATCTAGATCACAGCCTTTTAGGCTTTGTGATTCTGAGCCTAGTGTAGCCATGTTCCGTTCAGTTCAGTCGCTCAGCTCAGTCGTGTCCAGTTCTTTGCTTAGCCATGTTACACCTCTGTAAATTGTAGATAGTTGATAGTGCCGAAAAGTCATTCTTGCCTAGAGACAAGCAGATTCTATCCACTGACTTCTCTCTCTGACTGAGAAGAGCTAGTTTTGCCCCCACTGTCACATTGCTTTCATTGTGTCTGATCGACAAATGCCTGTGTTCTGTGGATTCTCCTTTGATCTGGTTGCAACATCTGACCAGTTCCCTTATTAAAAGAGCTGAATAAAGTCTTTAACGCATGTTCATTTTATATCCATGTAAGGGTCATGGGCTTCTCTCTTTTGAAAATTATCTCTAATGCTTTCTTCTAGTCTGCAGATTAGGGATCCTCTCCTGGCAAGTACCTCTGTTACCAGTATCACCTGCCAAGGTGTAGATAAATAGACAGTGTTTGCCTTTCTTATTTCTACAACTTAATCTCACCCTAATACCTATATTAAATTTCATATTAATGCATTTGGGAACTTTGGGGAGTAGAGAATAATGATGTCTTTCTGGAATGGGGAAATTTTTTTTAAATAGCCCCAAGGCACAGTGTTCTGCATAACAGTATAAAGACAGAAGTTACAGCATTCCTACAACATCTCTCCTTCTTTATTACCTCCAGCTAATAATATGCTTTACAGAATCAAAGTTGGTTCTTTGCTGATGGCATGAAATAAAATGTTCCTTTATTTCATTCTGCCTATCCCTCCTAAGAATCAGCACATAAATATCACACCTGTTTTGAACTTCTGCAGACTAAAGTAATTGACCAAAGAAACAAAGTTTTAGAAAGTGAAAACTGTATTCTTCTCTGAGAACATTAATGCAAAATGTTCTTTCTGCTTGACTGACTAGAATGAAGCCTGATGTAGAAAGAGCATAACTCTATTACTCAATGATGGTTGTTTAGTATAATGTGGTCTCTCCTGAAATAGGTTGAAGAAGCTAATAGAATTAGTTGATTATAATTAGCGTTGATGGGATCGGCAGATGAGGTTGGCACAATAAACCATGTCTTTGAATATGGCAGGTTCAGTTGGCTGCTTCTCTGGTCGTCCTGCACTGTGTCAACTTGAGCTTATAGCTGGGCATTCTCTCCAGAGCATGGAAGCCCTTTTAAAAGTCACTCACTATGTGCAATTCCCTGGAATAGCAAGTAAATTGTGTAGTTCTATTTTATTAGGGAATGGAGCCCCCATTTCTGTGTATTTTTCATCAATTAGTAAACATTATATGACCAGCCTGGAACATTCCATGGACAGAGAAGCCTGGCAGGCTACAGTCTTTGGAGTCACAGAGTCAGACATGACTGAGCATACACACACACGCATACACACACACACACACACACCATGTGACCCGCTGTGTTCTTAAAAGTGCTGCCAGAGATAGAGAAGTATGTATATGCATGACAGCACCTGGCCCCATAGAACCAGCCGGAGAGAGAAAACTAACCAACTTATTACAATGAGAAAACAAATTGGTTGTTTATCCTGGATACTGATTTTTAAGTACAATAGCCACGTGTAGAAGAATGATAATGAAAAATTGCCTGAGAGAAAAGGGAAAATTTGAGTTAGACGTTGCAGGATATGAAAGTTGGATATTCCTGGTAGAGGATACAGGGTGAGCAGAGGCACAAAGGTGAGAATAGCATGGCATTATGGAATTTAAGGTGAAGTGGATCTTACTGGTATGAAGAGTGTAGTGCATGGAATATTAGGAAGCAAGTTTGGGTTGGAGAGGGAAGAAATGAGGATCTCAGATGTCCTGGAGAGATGGACAGAGAATTTGGTGTCAGAATCAACCTTGGGAACTGGAGGTAGGGAATAACACAGTGAAAATCATGACTTACATGATGATTTGAAAAGGAAAGTTCAAACAGGTAATAAACAAGGTGGACAATGCCTAGGGCCTTGAAAGGAAATAGCATTGTTGGAATAAAAAGAAGAGAAAATCTAGTACCTGTTTCAAAGGAAATAACAGTAATACTTTAATTCAATAGAATATGTAATTATTGACTATATCTCTATACAACAACTTCTCAGGTGGCGCAAGTGGAAAAGAATCTGCCTGCCAGTGCAGAGGATTCAGGAAATGCAGGTTTGATCGCTGGGGCAGAAAAATCCCCTGGAGAAAGAAATAGCAGCCCCCTCTAGTATTCTTGCCTGGGAAATTCCATGGACAGGGTAGCCTGGTGGGCTTCAGTACATGGGATTGCAAAGAGTCGGACATGACTGAGGATGCGCACACACACATTCCTATACAGCAAACTATGAAAAGCATTGCGGGAAACCTTAAGAGGAGCAAGGCTGTGTATCATGAGTTTAAAATCTGGAATGGGATTTGTATATATATAGCAGTGAGCTCAATACTAAGCAATACAAATCTGTACATACTGCTAAAAAGAGTATTAGGAGTATTCAGAGAGGATAGGAATGTATTTTATCCGAGGTAATTAGTTGAAGTTTCATGAAGAGTCACTAAGGCTATGAAAAGAAAAGATCTGGAAAAGCTAGAAGCATCATGCGCATGGCATACTTGGAGTGCAATTTAGGAATACCTGCAGAGGCAGAATTGGAGTTTAGGGTATATGGTTCAAGGAGTAGGATGAGGGGACAGAGATAAGACAAAATGTGTGGAAGTACAAAATTATAGAAGGTCTAAATCTCAAGGAGAAAAATTTCGACTTTATCATGAAGCCAATGAGGGTATCTCAAAAGTTTTTTGAGCAGAGAAATCAGTCGATCAAATTGGTGCATGATAATGATATCCTTGACCAGGCATTGAGAATGAATTATGGGAAGCTATTGGAGGAGGAATTGGTGATGATGAGGTCAGCTTGAAGTTGACTGGATGCTGTGAAAATAATAACAATGAAAGAAACAATTTAGGAATACCTGCAGAGGTAGAACCTTAAAAGCTTGACTATTAATTGGGCGTAAAGTTGATTGGCAATCATTTAACTGAGATTTCTTGTTTATGTAAGTGAATGGATAGTAACATCTGAACAGAAATAAGGAACGTGGAACTAAAGCAATTTGGGGACATATGAAAATGAAGTTTTGTGTGAACATTCTGAGTTTTAAATACTGAGGGCATTATGTTAATATATAAAAGGAATATAAAATATTTGCTTGGAGGCTAGAGGAAAAATCAAGGATGTAGTCAAAAGTAAAAGCCAGAGACTCAGTGTTAGCACACCTGTGTGCCTGAAACTTATGTTGTTGTTGTTCAGTCATTAAGCTGTGTCTGGCTCTTTGCAACCCCGTGACTGCAGCACACCAGGCTCTTCTGTCCTGTGCTATCTCCTAGAGTTTGAGGCTCTGGCATTTAATGACATTGCTTCAGATTGAGAACGTGGAAGAATGGGGTGTGGATTGGACCAGTACCTTGGGAATAAAAACATTTAATAGATCAAAAAAAAAAGAGGGAGAATCATTGAAGGAGTTAAGGATTAGGAAGATAACCAAGGACTGTGGCATTAGTAAGGCCAAATGTTAAGATGCTTTCTAGAATGAGAGGTTGGTCATATAAGCTGAGAAATACCATTGAATTTAGCATTCAGGAAGCCCATGGTAATTTTAGAGGAGCACAGTTGTTGTTTTGTTTTGTTTTTTTAATTGAGATTTAGTTGCTTTGCACCATTGTGTTAGGTTCTGCTGTAAAGTGAAGTGAATCAGTTACATGTGTACATATATCCCTCTTTTTTTGGATTCCCTTCTCATTTAGGTCACCACAGGGCTACACAGCAGGTTTTCATTAGTTATCTATTTTATGCATATTATATGTATCACTCTCAATCTCCTAATTCATCTTATCCCTCCTTCCCCCTCTTAGTGTCTCTGTTTCTGTCTTGCAGACAGGTTCATCTGTACCATTTTTCTAGATTCCACGTATATGCATTAATATATGATTTTTTTTCTCTTTCTTATTTCACTCTGTATGACAGTCTCTGGGTCCATCCATGTCTCTACAAATGATCCAGTTTCATTCCTTTCTATTGCTGAATAATATTCCATTGGATATATGTACCATATCTTTTTTATCCACTCATCTGTCAGGACATTTAAGTTGTTTCCATGACCTGGCTATTATAAACAATGCTGTGGTGAACATTGGGTGTATGGTTAGTTAATTTTTTTTCCCCCCTTAATTTTGGTTTTCTTATGTTATATGCCTAGTAGTGGGATTACTGGGTCATAATGCAGTACAGGTTCAAGTGATTTTGGGGGGGGGGGGGAGTCAGATTATACCAGGTGACAAAAAAGTGGGAAGCAAAGCAAGAAAATCATTGAGGGTACAGTTAGTCTTTCAAAGTGTTTGGCATTGAAGAAAGGAAAGGGGACCATGTCAACTTGCAGGGGCAAAAGAATTGCCAAGAGGAACTCAAAGTAACTTTATATGAATGGGGGAATCAATGGAAAACAAAGACTGAAGATAAAGAAGAGATGTGGGGATGATTGATGAAGGAGCAATGTGTAAGAATGCCATGAAAGCAAACTTAAGGGGTTAGCCTAAGGGAAGAGGCAAAAACACCTATTCTCCCTCTTGGCCATTGTTTGACTAAGCTCATTTAACTTTTTAACAAGGTTGTTGGACCCTTAGATAAAACTATATAAATTGTGCTTAGGGAGCCAATAGTGAATATGCTACCTGTTATCCACAGTTTGAACCCAGTTAATTTAGTTTCATATTTTTTGTTGACCCTGTTTCCTGAGACTTGGCTCCTGTCCCTCAAATAACAGTCTGTCTGACAGTCTGACAGTCTATGGACTGTATGGTTGGCTTTCAATTTTATTTTAATACCTGGAACCCCTCTGAGATCACCTTGAGCTCCACAGTCTTCATGCCAGTCAATTCCCCTTGCCCTGGTTTGCCCAGTAAAGCTCCCTGTGAGCCCCTCTGGGCCTTGTTTGTCTTGGAGGGTATCATAGACCAGAGAGTCAACACTAGAATGAACAGGTTGAAAACTGTTCAAAAGTTCAAGCATTAGCTAGATGTCCCTTGGGCAAAAAATCTTTCTGACTCTGAAATATTGGTGTCCTTTGGGGAGCAAGGTCTGCTTAGAGGAAAAAGTACTGATTAGAGGAAGAATTTATCTTTAGTCCTTTTAAGATTGATGTGATTATGTAACATCCAGGCATAGATGTCCTTTAGGTAGTTTAAAATATGGCAAGTGTCGTTGGTGCCCAGATAAGCCTTATACATCTTCTCTATTGTAAAAATTAACCCTATTGACCATCTTTAAAATTAATTTACATATATATATATATGTATATATATATATATACACACACACACACACATATACACACACATACATACATGCATACATATACAACTTAGGGGTTGACTTGCTCCCTGTCTATCTTCTATCTCCCTCTCTTTCATATATATATTACATATAATACATATATATGAAATTACATATGTATAAGCATATGTGTGTGTGTATGTATGTTATTGAGGAAGATGTGGATAGAACCAAAGATAATATATACCTACCTGCATACTTGTATATATGTACATATATATATATATGTACTCTTGAGAGTCCCTTGGACTGCAAGGATATCTAACCAGTCTATCCTAAAGATCAGTCCTGGGTGTTCATTGGAAGGACTGATGCTGAAGCTGAAACTCCAATACTTGGGCCACCTCATGCAAAGAGTTGACTCGTTGGAAAAGACCCTGATGTTGGGAGGGATTGGGGATAGGAGGAGAAGGGGGTGACAGAGGATGAGATGGCTGGATGGCATCACTGACTCAATGGACATGAGTTTGAGTAAACTCCAGGAGTTGGTGATGGACAGGGAGACCTGGCGTGCTGTGATTCATGGGGTCGCAAAGAGTTGGACACGACTGAGCAACTGAACTGAAATCTATATAATACACATATGTACATATTATAGTATGTAGATAGTTACATACTATGTTCAGTGCCATCCTCATCTTCCACAGTGTTTCATTTTTATGTATGTTTGTCCCTTTCACTTGTCACCAAATTGACTTAAACTTCCAAAGGATAGGCATTCTCTATTTGTATAATTTTCTCCAAGCAAAGAATGTTATGAGCTCAGTTATTTATTTCTTCCAATGATGATGAATTGCTTCCAAAATGAGTGTGTAGGCTCAGTCTTACTGTACTTCATTTAAAGAAACAAGATTTCAAGTAAGCCACGGCTTCCTGCAAAGAGCTGTGGTTGAGTGTGTACTGCCTACATCCAGTCTCTAGCAGGCAGGCTGAAGCAAAGCACCTTAAAAGGTTGTGGGAGGCTCTTATTACCTTGTAAGACTCAACTTTTCATTGCCTAGAGACTTCATTTTAAAAAGACCAAAGCCATGGAGCATCCTTGGGCTTTCTGTGTTGCTTTCGTTTTCACTTATTGCTATAAGTGTAAGTCATTAGGAAGAGTCACTTCACCAAAGGACCGTGGAGAATTGACTGAAATAGAGCAAAATCATAAAGTAACCAGTGGTTTTCTATTTTTACAAGTGTTGAATTAGCACATCTAAAGACGTCTGTGGAAATGAGCAGATTTGATACACTCCTTTAAGGGGAGCATCCAGGAAATCCTTCTGACATGGGAACTACAGATTTGGCCCCATGTTCCCCTCATAAGAAGTTAGCCTCCTGTCAGTGAAATGTAATAAAAAGAAAATATGATATCTGGCTATGCTAGATTCACCAGTGCAACTAAAGTTCTTCCCATAATACTGACTGTCTGAAGCACTGAGTCTCAAAACAAACTTTAATCCCCTTCTAGGTAAATATTCTCTGCATGCTAGGTGCCTCCTGCAGCAATGGTTACAGGCTTAGCTTCTGCAATTCAGCTGCTTTCACACTGCCTGCATTCAACCCCACTCTGGCCCTCACTAGCTGTGTGAATTTGGGCAGGTTGTTTGAGGATCTCAACCTTTTTTCCTCCCTCTGGAAAATAGTCTGCGGGATTTCTTCTGTTTCCCAGTTCCAGATCCACTGGACTCCTTTCTCCAATCTTGTCCCAACACTGGGAGGTAAACCATCAGAGGTAGAATGGAAATTTAGTTTATTATCCAAAATGGGACACATGAGAGTAAAATGGAAGGGGCTCTCTGTATCAGAAAAGAGTATATAAACTGATCTGTTTCCCAGCAAACCCAGAAATATGGTCATCCCTTAAATGGACTGTGAGAATGGGTTCATTTTCCCTCTGACATTGCATTTCAGCTGACTGCCAAGAGTATGGAAGAAGAGAAGGGAATGGTGCCAGGGTATTGATTTCCCTGATTTCTCTTTGTGGTATTGCCGTCAACTGGCTAAGGCCATTGACAAAGCTCACAGGAGCAATTGGGTGGGTTTGTCCAGGCAGCTCTTTCCATGTTCCAGTAACTGCTTCCTTTCCTTGGCCCTGAGGCTGAGGGATGGTTAACTGTGCCTTCTCTGAGCATCACTAGGGTACCACTATATTTGTGCTCTCCATACACCATCCCTGTGACTTTCTAAACAGCTCCCTTTATAAATTCTCTTCAGATTATTCCCATTTGAGGATGCTTTCTTTCTTGCAGGGCGCTAACTGATACAAATCCGTATAGAGTTCCTGATTGAGGTAATCCAAACAAACTCAAAACAGCAAGTAAGCATGCAAAATTAGCAAGTATAAATTGCACTCTGCAAGGCATTTTTGTATGCATTATGCCATTTGGCCCCCAGAACATGTATGACAGGAGGATAGCATTTTGTTTCCAGCTAAGAGTTAAGGAAATTGAAACTAATTAAGTTAAATGACTTATCCAAGTGTATGGCTCCAAATAATAGATTTAATATTTGAACCCAGGACTCTCGAGTCCAAAGCCATGTTCTTCCTACTGTGCTGCATTGTAGTAATTTAAAACATTGCTTTAAAACCAAGAAAGTATCATCAGGTTGTTCTTCAGATTTCTCAGATGTGAAATACCATCATCAAGCACATGGAATTGCTTTTCAGTTTTAATATTTTAAAAATATCATGATTAGCTTATTGGAACAGAAGGAAGGTAAGATGTACAGCAAAGGGGAGGGAGGTCTACTGCAGTGATAAACTGCAAATGGCTCCTGCCGTCACTAGACTTTTCTCATAAATGTCAGATCATGGTGATGTGTGCTGTGATTCTGAGTGATCAACTTACACACACATACACACGTCTCCAAAATGCTTGCCAAGTACTTCTGGAAATCTTCAGAAGCATGTCTCACAAAGCAGTCCATCAACTAGGATCCCTAAAAAGCTGCTTTCTTCCTCCACTGCTCTTGTTCCCTCTCCTTGATGTTACTGTCTTCATAGCAGCTTGGAGAAGTCTCGTCATTGCGCCTGCTGATGGTGCTGGGATCAGAGTATGTGCCAGGGACGCTATGTCCAACTGTTCTGTTTTTAAATCTTCGCAGAACAGACAGAAGGGCCTCCTCCATTTTCTTAACCACACCTGGTTAGCTGGACCTGGACACAGTAATCTCTGTGCTCCCATTTCACAATTTCCCAAGAATCCTTCCATCAGTTTCTGGTCCCTGTCCCTCAAACTGCAAGAACTCAGACTCTGCCCAAGAGGCTGTATAAGAAGTGAGCTCCATTCTTTTCCCTCTTTCCCCCTCTCTGTTCAACTTCTTATTCCCAGTACTCACCCCATTTCAAAGTACAACACTGAAACCCCTGTGCCTGTAAACTGCTGGTTGTAGACCCTGGGCAGACCCCCCAGCAGTCCCTGCATCCCAGTTCACAAACACCAAATGCTTTCCTACTATGACTTATTTTAGGTTCATTATTTTGGATTGGGCCAAAAGCAACTACTCCTGAAACAGAAACTCTCCCCAAGCAACTCTTATTAGCAGGAAAAAAAAAAAAAAATGTAGCATAGTGAAGGGTCTCACCTCTCTGAGGATCAACTTGCCCATCTTCCCCCAATACTAAGTGGTATTGATAGGCTCAATCAGTAAAGAATTTGCCTGCAATGCAGGAGACGTGGGTTCAATCCCTGGTTTGGGAAGATCCCCTGGGGAAGGAAATGGCAACTCATTCCAGTCTTCTTGCCTGGGAAATCCCATGGACAGAGCCTGGCAGTTGCAGTCCATGGGTTGGACATGACTTAGCAACTAAACCACTATTGATGGACTGAGAGGACAAAATAAGAATTTAGGAACTATATTCCCACAATACTTCTCTTGTTTGTTGACTTGATGTTTAGCTTGGGACAAGTTGTTTAACCTCACTATGTCTTTGGTTCCTCATCTGGAAGCAAAAAAACTAAAAATAGTCTCCTCACAGGGGAGTTATATGGATTAACTAATTAATGATCTAAAAGTTCCATATAAATGCTAAGTAGTCTTACTATTCTTGCAGCAGGAGACTACCACTGTGTGCTCAGCGGTGGGTCCCGCGTGTTACTCAGCCCTCCCTGGATGCCTCTGTTGACCTCATCTGAACCACAGTTCAGTTCAGTTCAGTCGCTCAGGCATGTCCAACTCTTTGCGACCCCATGGACTACAGCACACCAGGGCTTCCTGTCCATCACCAACTGCCATAGCACAGCCTGTTCTCAAACTCCCAGAGTGGGTCCCTGCCACCCATGGGCTCAGGAGCAGCGTGAAATTCAAACCTCATGTCAACTCTTGCAAATATATCCACTGTCAGAAAGCAAAGTGTCAGCTCTTCCATCTGACATGGACTGCCACTAGAGAGCAGCCTATTGGAATATCACTAGGCTTTTTATCCATTCCTAGAGAACTGCACTCCTCTGAGATAATCCCAAGGAAATAGACTGATTTGTTATCTGTTCCCAAATATGTTGCTGACATGTATATAGTATAGACACACATGCATACCCCCAAGATACTTACACAGAGTTCCCATGCCTGACAATCCTTGTATGTGGAAAGTCATAGTTAGCCCAAAAAACCAGAAACTCCTAACACCATTCTTATTTAGACTGGAGATGTATCACACAGTTCTTTTAGCAATTTATGTTTCGCTTGGACTACTTTTAAAGATTGCTTGCTTTCCTCGGGCACATATTAGCTGTCAGGTGGCCAGCCTTCCCATTTCTATGTCTGTTCTCAGCCATTCCTTTTGTCACCTTCCTCACTGTTTTCCTCTCTTTCCCACCATTTTATTCTTCCTTGGAGATCTAGTTCAAGCATCTCCTCTAGAATTCCATTCCTGACTCACATAGACTTCATATGTCCCACCTTTATGTTGCTTTAACACTGAGTAGTGTTCATTCAGTTCTTAATATTTTCCACTTTATATTGCTATTTGCCTTTTGAAAAATGAATCCCAGATGTTAACAAGGGTCTCTTGGCAGTTTTACAGCTAAATAATAGCATCAATTTTAAACTCCATTTAACACCTAGTGGAAATTTGAAGCCATCTTCAGGATTTCCTCAAACACCTTTAGGAGTTACATTTCATATGGTCACATCCGACTTTTGGTTTATACTTCTTTTGAAATAGTTCAGGTTATAGATCATCTTAATGCCCAACAGTACAGTCTTTGTTCTGTTTGGGGTATACCTAAATATAAAATTTAGCTCCTTCTCAGTTTCCGCAGAGTCTCCCTTCTTCAATGAAAGCATTCATAATGCAGTAATTATTACCAACAAATTTAGAATAATGGAGAAGGGACCCACTTCATGGCAACACAAACAGCTTCAAATTGAATGTGGAAGATCTCTATTCCTTCAGTCATCTCACCTCCAGAGACTTTTAATTGACCAGATCATGCCCCCAGCCTCAGACCAGCTGTCTGGGAACTCTCTTTTCCCATCACTTTTTTCTTTCCTTTCTTTTCACAGCAGGACAAACTTTCTCTCAATTTCTTATACAAAGTACCTAAGTCTTCACTTTGGTTGTTTGGCTTATGAATATTTCTGCCAGTTAGCTCTTACCTTCTATCCTAAAATATCAAGATTTTTCCCCCTAAATATAGTTACTTTCCAAGGGGAATCTCATGCCTACTGTTATGTGTCATTATTCCACATTGCTTCTATATCCAATTATATTATTAGCTCTTCTAGGCTAGACATCCCATATAATTTTTTCATTATTCTTAATGCTCTGCACAACCTAGTTTCTATAAAGGCTGATTGATGGTGGTGATATTTACTGTATGCAAATACAGAAATGAATCTGGTGTGAATCTAATATAAAAGTTAAAAATTTAGGCATGATGATGATGGTGGTAATGATGATTATATTGGTGGCCATGAACAAGAGAGTCAGGAAATGGGAAAGAAACTATGTGCTGTTGAGTTAGGAAGACTTGAAGTTTCCTTGGGTAGATAACCCACTACATGTGTATTTATACACTGATAATTGGAAGTAAATTATCCTTGGTAGGATAAAATTATCTCTAAAGTGTTATGTTTCCCATAATGAAAATCTGTGCCAAATATTAGTTAAATAATTCCTTTTTTCCATAAAGTTTGCCATTTGACATTATTTTAAAAATTTTACATTTTATATCAATATTTTAAAAGATATTTTAAATGTAGACATACAATTAAAATTAAGCTGGGAAGACCCAGAGGAATTGGGTGGAGAGGGAGGTGGGAGGGGGTATCGGGATGGGGAATACATGTAAATCCATGGCTGATTCATGTCAATGTATGACAAAACCCACTACAATATTGCAAAGTAATTAGCCTCCAACTAATAAAAATAAATGGAAAAAATGAAAATAAAAAAAAATTAAGATAAAAACTCCTACTATCACTTCACTTAAGAAATAAAAGATAAATGGTACATTTGAAGCCTTCCAGGTGGCTTGTTATTGTTGCTATTTTTCAGTTGCTCAGTTGTGTCTGACTCTTCACAACCACATGGAAGCACAGCAGGCTTCCCTGTCCTTCACCATCTCCTGGGGTTTGCTCATACTCATGTCCAGTGAGTCCGTGATGCCATCCAAACATCTCATCCTCTGTTGTCCCCTTCTCTTCCTGCCTTCAGTCTTTCCCAGCATCAAGGTCTTTTCTACTGAGTCAGCTCTTCACATCAGATGGCCAAATTATTGGAGCTTCAGCTTTAGCATCAGTCCTTCCAATGAATATTCAGGATTGATTTCCTTTAGGAGTGACTGGTTTGATCTCTTTGCTGTCCAAGGGACTCTCAAGAGTGTTCTCCAGCACCACAGTTCTAAGGCATCAATTCTTTGGCCTCAGCCTTTTTTATCATCTAGCTCTCACATTCATAAATGACTACTGGAAAAACCATAACTTTGACTAGACAGACTTTGGTGGCAAAGTAATATCTCTGCTTCTTAATACACCATCTAGGTTTTCATTGTTTTTCTTTCAAAGAGCAAGCATCTTTTAATTTCATGGCTGCAGTCACCGTCCACAGTGATTTTGGAGCCCAAGAAAAGAAAGTCTGTCACTGTTTCCATTGTTTCCCCATCTATTTGCCATGAAGTGATGGGACTGGATGCCAGGATCTTAGTTTTTTGAATGATGAGTTTTAAGCCAGCTTTTACACTCTCTTTCACTTTCATCAAGAGGCTCTTTAGTTCCTTTTTGCTTTCTGCCATAAGGGTGGTGTCATCTGCAAATATGAGGTTATTGATATTTATCCCCACAGTCTTGATTCCAGCTTGTGCTTCATCCAGCCCAGCATTTAACATGATGTACTATGCATATAAGTTAAAATAAGCAAGGTGACAATATACAGCTTTGACGTACTCCTTTCCCAATTTGGAACCAGTCCATTGTTCCATGTCCAGTTCTAACTGTTGCTTCTTAACCTGCATAGTTTTCTCAGGAGACAGGTAAGGTGGTCTGGTATTCCCATCTCTTTGAGAATTTTTTGCCTCATCCATACCCTATTCACTTTTCTTCCCATCAGCAACAGCCTTTCTGTGATATTTTCATTTTCTATTTGTGTTTTCTTTCCCAGATTACACTATAGTAAAAATTTGTAGCACAGGCCTTTTTGCAGGCAGACTTGTGGTTACAAATTCTCAGAGTCTTTATATAACACCTAGGTCAAGATGGATTCCTAGTTGTTTTCCTTTACAGTGGGCAGAATTTTTTTTTTAATGGAAAAAGTGAAAGTGTGAGTTGCTCAGTCCTGTCTGACTCTGTGACCCCATGTACTATAGTCCACCAGGCTCTTCTCTCCATATAATTCTCCAGGCAGAACACTGGAGTGGTTAGCCATTCTCTTCTCTAGAGGATCTTCCTGACCCAGGGATCGAACCTAGATCTGCTGCATTTCAGGCAGATTCTTCACCATCTGAGCCACCAGCATACTGGTCTACTCTTTTATTGAAAATAGAACCTTTCGTGGGTTCTGACCTTACAATGAGTTATCTATTCCAACTTCACTCCATATGTGTGCTGGAAGTCTGCCTTGTCTCATGGGACTGTTGGAGTCATTAAAATACAAGCCCTACAGTTATTCACCCCCTCCATCTTCATCTCCCTTTCTCCCTCCACAGGGAGGCAAAAACTTCATCTTGCATTTACATTTCTGATTTCTAGTTCCCTGTTCATTTCTGGCCTCTGGGATTTTCCTCTGCTTTCTTGTGAGCTTAGCTCTAAATTTGAAAAGATGCTTATATCTTCATTTTTAAGTCTTTCATATTGTCAGAAATGTAAGTGTCCCTGTAGGTTTATCTTATTCAATAGTTATAATTCCCAAGAGAAACAAGTTTGTTTGCCACTTTACCAAGTTGCAACCACTAGAGTTCCACACATTTCTCAGCTGCATCAAGCACATTAAGCACTTTCCCATTTTACTTTTCTCTCTACCTGGGACACTATTTCCCAGAAACTAGAATCTTACCATATTTTAGGGCTTATTTAGTTTCACTGTTTTCTCAATGCAGAGGCATTTGCTGACCACTCTGTTCAAAGTCATCTATAGTTGGACATATTTATATTATCTTATTTTAGTGTCTTTACATTTCCTTACTAGAAATTATTTTTTTTTTATTTTTTCTATTTATTCACTGAATATAATTTCCACTTTCTATAGTGGGAGATCTCTGAGAGTAGGCCATGATTGTCTGGCTCAATAAGATATCATACATGCCTGGAATAGTCATTAGTATGTAGGAAGCTTCCAATATATGCTTATCATTTCAGTCAATTAATTTTGAGTACCTATAATCTGTACCAGCACTAGGAACCAGCATGATCAAGACCTGCATAGGCATCTGTCTCATCCACCATCCTACCCTCGAACCCCCTAAACCACAGTAGCTTTTCAGCCAGGATTGCACATTAGAATTACCTGGGGACTTTTGAAAATCCTCATGCACAGTCTAAACTTCAGACCAGCTAAGTCAGAGTCAGAATTGGGTATGGAGGGGAGGAGCCAAGATGGCGGAGGAGTAGGACGGGGAGACCACTTTCTCTCCTAGAAATTCATCAAAAGAATAACTGAACACAGAGCAAACTTCACAAAACAACTTCCGATCGCTAGCTGAGGTCACCAGGCGCCCAGAAAAGCAGCCCATTGTCTTCGAAAGGAGGTAGGACAAAAGATAAAAGATAAAAAGTGAGACAAAAGAGCTAAGGACGGAGATCCGTCCCGGGAAGGGTCTTAATAGAGGACGTTTCCAGACACTGGGAAACCCCCGCACTGGCGGGCCTGGGGGAAGTGTTTGAATCTCAGAGGGCAACCTGACTGGGAGAGAAACAATAAATAAAACCCACAGATTACGAGCCTAAAAGCAACTCCCAGCAGAAAAGTACCCCAGACGCCCGCATCCGCCACCAGCAAGTGGGGGCGGAACGGAAAGGAGCGGGCGGCATTGCTTGGGGTAGGGTCCGGGGCCTGAGTGCCCTGAGGACAATCGGAGGGAGCTTTTGGGAGTTCCCAGCTTGAACTGTGGGAGAGCAAAAGAGAGAGAAAATTAACCAGCCCGAACACACTGCCGGCCGTTCGCAGAACAAAGGGACCGAGAAAGTCCTGAGAAGAGCTCGCAGGCTGCTGACCGGCCCAGCCCCGACGGAGGCAGGAGGCAGGGGGGAGGGGAGGGGGGCAGGCTCAGCCCCAAGGACCGCATCCCCTACCACACTGCAAACAGGCCTCCACCTTCTAATAATAGACATCCGCCGGGAGGGTCGTGGCTAGACGCGGTACTCGCGCCGGCAGGTGCGGACGGGGATTGGGGCTGGGGACGCGGAGGGCAGAAGGTGCATGCGCCCGACTGGCGCGGCGGAAACTGAGGCTGGGATCGCGCAGGACAGAAGACGCGCCACACCCGGGGAGAGAGCGCCCGACAAGCGCCTGGCCGCCTGAGCCACTCGGGCGGCAGGGGGACAAAACGCAGGCGCAGCTTTGTGTTCCGCGCTTTTGTGAATCACCCGAGGGCTGGAACCGCCTGGAGCCTGAGCAGCCCAGACGGAGAAAATAGCCCCAGCCCCTCCCTGCAGCGCCGGCTCCACCCCGGAGCGCGAGGGAACTAGCTACCTGAATAAGAGACCACCTCCGCCCACCTGTGTCAGGGCGGAAATTAGGCGCGGAAGAAACCGGCGACAGAAGCCAAATAAACAAAGGGAACCGCTTCAGAAGGGACCGGTGCAACAGATTAAAATCCCTGAAGAAACCACCGACTTCACTGGAAGGGCCTGTAGATATCGAGAAGTATAAGCTGGAACGAGGAGATATCTGAAACTGAGCCGAACCCACACTGACTGAAACAGCTCCAGAGAAATTCCTAGATATATTTTTTTCTTTTTTCTTTTTTTTTTAAGTAAGGAAAAAAAAATTTTTTTTTTCTTTTTTCTTTTATTTTCCTTTAAAATTCCCTATTACTCCCCCATTACTCCTTAACTTTCACTTTCATAAGATTTTTACGATTTTTTTTATTAGGTAAAACAATTTTTTTCTCTTTTTTTTCTTTTTCTTCTTTTTTTTTCCTTTTCTTTTTTCTTCTTCTCTTCTATTTTCTATTTTTCTTTCTCTCATTTCTTTTAAAGTCATCTAGTACTCCTCTTACTACTCCTTAATTTTCATTTTCAATACTCTATAACCTTACAGGGAAAAAAAAAAAAAAAGAAGAAGAAGAGAAGCCCTATTTTTAAACCAAACTTCATATATATTTCTAAAATTTTTTTTTTTTAGGTTTTGGTTTTTGTTTTTAATATAGTATTTTTAAGAGTCTAACCTCTACTCTAGATTTTTAATTTTTGTTTTTCAGTATATGATATAAATTGTGAACATTTAAGAATCCAATATTCAGCTCCCATTTTTATTCAGGAGTGTGTTGATTATTCTCTCCCAATCTTGACTCTCTGTTTTCTACCTCAGAACACCTCTATTTCCTCCTTTCCCCTTCTCTTCCCAATCCAATTCTGTGAATCTTTGTGGGTGTCTGGGCTACGGAGAACACTCTGGGATCAGACAACTTCGTGGATCTGTCTCTCTCCTCTTGAGTCCCCCTTTTTCTCCTCCTGCTTATCTCTATCTCCCTCCTCCCTCTCCCCTTCCTCATGTAACTCTGTGAACCTCTCTGGGTGTCCCTAATGGGGGAGAAACTTTTCACCATTAACCTAGAAGTTTTATTATCAGTGCTGTATGGTTGGAGAAGTCCTGAGACTACAGGAAGAATAAAACTGAAATCCAGAGGCAGGAGACTTAAGCCCAAAACCTGAGAACACCAGAAAACTCCTGACTACATGGATCTTTAAGTAATAAGTGACCGTCCAAAAGCCTCCAAACCTACACTGAAACCAACCACCACCCAAGGGCCAATAAATTTTAGAGCAAGACATACCACACAAATTCTCCAGCAACGCAGGAACAGGAACATAGCCCTGAACGTCAACATACAGACTACCCAAGGTCACACCTAACACATAAACCCATCTCAAAACTCATTACTGGGCACTCCATTGCTCTCCAAAGAGAAGAAACCAAGATTCATGCACCAGAACACTGACGCAAGCTTCGCTAATCAGGAAACCTTGACAAGCCAATCATCTAACCCCACCCACTGGGTAAAACCTCCACAATAAAAAGGAACCACAGACCTCCAGAATACAGAAAGCCCACTCCAGACACAGCAATCTAAACAAGATGAAAAGGCAAAGAAATACCCAACAGGTAAAGGAACATGAAAAAAGTCCACCAAGTCAAACAAAAGAGGAGGAGATAGAGAATCTACCTGAAAAAGAATTTAGAATAATGATAATAAAAATGATCCAAAATCTTGAAAGCAAAATGGAGTTACAGATAAATAGCCTGGAGACAAAGATTGAAAAGATGCAAGAAATGTTTAATAAAGACCTAGAAGAAATAAAAAAGAGTCAATTAAAAATGAATAATGCAATGAATGAGATCAAAAACACTCTAGAGGGAACCAAGAGTAGAATAACAGAGACAGAAGATAGGATAAGTGAGGTAGAAGATAGAATGGTGGAAATAAATGAAGCAGAGAGGAAAAAAGAAAAAAGGATCAAAAGAAATGAGGACAACCTCAGGGACCTCTGGGACAATGTGAAACGCCCCAATATTCGAATCATAGGAGTCCCAGAAGAAGAAGACAAAAAGAAAGGCCATGAGAAAATACTCGAGGAGATAATAGCTGAAAACTTCCCTAAAATGGGGAAGGAAATAGCCACCCAAGTCCAAGAAACCCAGAGAGTCCCAAACAGGATAAACCCAAGGCGAAGCACCCCAAGACAAATATTAATCAAATTAACAAAGATCAAACACAAAGAACAACTACTAAAAGCAGCAAGGGAGAAGCAACAAATAACACACAAAGGGATTCCCATAAGGATAACAGCTGATCTATCAATAGAAACCCTCCAGGCCAGAAGGGAATGGCAGGACGTACTGAAAGTAATGAAAGAGAATAACCTACAACCTAGATTACTGTACCCAGCAAGGATCTCATTCAGATACGAAGGAGAATTCGAAAGCTTTACAGACAAGCAAAAGGTGAGAGAATTCAGCACCACCAAACCAGCTCTTCAACAAATGCTAAAGGATCTTCTCTAGACAGGAAATGCAGAAAGGCTGAATAAACGTGAACCCAAAACAACAAAGTAAATGGCAACGGGTCCACACCTATCAATAATTACCTTAAATGTAAATGGGTTGAATGCCCCAACCAAAAGACAAAGATTGGCTGAATGGATACAAAAACAAGACCCCTATATATGCTGTCTACAAGAGACCCACCTCAAAACCAGAGACACATACAGACTAAAAGTGAAGGGCAGGAAAAAAAATATTTCACGCAAACGGAGACCAAAAGAAAGCAGGAGTCGCAATACTCATATCAGATAAAATAGACTTTCAAATAAAGGATGTGAAAAGAGACAAAGAAGGACACTACATAATGATCAAAGGATCAATCCAAGAAGAAGATATAACAATTATAAATATATATGCACCCAACATAGGAGCACCGCAATATGTACGACAAACGCTAACAAGTATGAAAGAGGAAATTAATAGTAACACAATAATAGTGGGAGACTTTAATACCCCACTCACAACTATGGATAGATCAACTAAACAGAAAATCAATAAGGAAACACAAACCTTAAATGATACAATGGACCAGCTAGACCTAGTTGATATCTATAGGACATTTCACCCCAAAACAATCAACTTCACCTTTTTCTCAAGCGCACACGGAACCTTCTCCAGAATAGATCACATCCTGAGCCATAAATCTGGTCTTGGAAAATTCAAAAAAATTGAAATCATTCCAGTCATCTTTTCTGACCACAGTGCAGTAAGATTAGATTTCAATTACAGGAAAAAAATTGTTAAAAATTCAAACATATGGAGGCTAAATAACACGCTTCTGAATAACCAACAAATCATAGAAGAAATCAAAAAAGAAATCAAAATATGTATAGAAATGAATGAAAATGAAAGCACAACAACCCAAAACCTATGGGACACTGTAAAAGCAGTGCTAAGGGGAAGGTTCATAGCATTACAGGCTTACATCAAGAAACAAGAAAAAAGCCAAATAAATAACCTAACTCTACACCTAAAGCAATTAGAGAAGGAAGAAATGAAGAACCCCAGGGTTAGCAGAAGGAAAGAAATCTTAAAAATTAGGGCAGAAATAAATGCAAAAGAAACTAAAGAGACCATAGCAAAAATCAACAAAGCTAAAAGCTGGTTTTTTGAAAAAATAAACAAAATTGACAAACCATTAGCAAGACTCATTAAGAAACAAAGAGAGAAGAACCAAATTAACAAAATAAGAAATGAAAAGGGTGAGATCACAACAGACAACACTGAAATCCAAAGGATCATAAGAGACTACTACCAGCAGCTCTATGCCAATAAAATGGACAACTTGGATGAAATGGACAAATTCTTAGAAAAGTATAACTTTCCAAAACTGAACCAGGAAGAAATAGAAGATCTTAACAGAACCATCACAAGCAAGGAAATCGAAACTGTAATCAAAAATCTTCCAGCAAACAAAAGCCCAGGACCAGATGACTTCACAGCTGAATTCTACCAAAAATTTAGAGAAGAGCTAACACCTATCTTACTCAAACTCTTCCAGAAAATTGCAGATGAAGGTAAACTTCCAAACTCATTCTATGAGGCCACCATCACCCTAATTCCAAAATCAGACAAAGATGCCACAAAAAAAGAAAAGTACAGGCCAATATCACTGATGAACATAGATGCAAAAATCCTTAACAAAATTCTAGCAAACAGAATCCAACAACATATTAAAAAAATCATACACCATTACCAAGTGGGCTTTATCCCAGGAATGCAAGGATTCTTTAATATCCGCAAATCGATCAACGTAATACGCCACATTAACAAATTGGAAGATAAAAACCATATGATTATCTCAATAGATGCAGAGAAAGCCTTTGACAAAATTCAACACTCGTTTATGATTAAAACTCTCCAGAAAGCAGGAATAGAAGGAACATACCTCAACATAATAAAAGCTATATATGACAAACCCACAGCAAGCATCACCCTCAATGGTGAAAAATTGAAAGCATTTCCTCTGAAATCAGGAACAAGACAAGGGTGCCCACTCTCACCACTACTATTCAACATAGTGTTGGAAGTTTTGGCCACAGCAATCAGAGCAGAAAAAGACGTAAAAGGAATCCAGATAGGAAAAGAAGAAGTGAAACTCTCGCTGTTTGCAGATGACATGATCCTCTACATAGAAAACCCTAAAGACTCTTCCAGAAAATTACTAGAGCTAATCAATGAATATAGTAAAGTTGCAGGATACAAAATTAACACACAGAAATCCCTTGCATTCCTATATACTAACAATGAAAAAACAGAAAGAGAAATTAAGGAAACAATACCATTCACCATTGCAACAAAAAGAATAAAATACTTAGGAGTATATCTACCTAAAGAAACAAAAGACCTATACACAGAAAACTATAAAACATTGATGAAAGAAATCAAAGAGGACACAAACAGATGGAGAAACATACCGTGTTCATGGATTGGAAGAATCAATATTGTCAAAATGGCTATTCTACCCAAAGCAATCTATAGATTCAATGCAATCCCTATCAAGCTACCAATGGTATTTTTCACAGAACTAGAACAAATAATTTCACAATTTGTATGGAAATACAAAAAACCTCGAATAGCCAAAGTAATCTTGAGAAAGAAGAATGGAACTGGAGGAATCAACCTGCCTGACTTCAGACTCTACTACAAAGCCACAGTCATCAAGACAGTATGGTACTGGCACAAAGACAGAAATATAGATCAATGGAACAGAATAGAAAGCCCAGAGATAAATCCACGAACCTATGGACACCTTATCTTTGACAAAGGAGGCAAGGATATACAATGGAAAAAAGACAATCTCTTTAACAAGTGGTGCTGGGAAAACTGGTCAACCACTTGTAAAAGAATGAAACTAGAACACTTTCTAACACCATACACAAAAATAAACTCAAAATGGATTAAAGATCTAAATGTAAGACCAGAAACTATAAAACTCCTAGAGGAGAACATAGGCAAAACACTCTCTGACATAAATCACAGCAAGATCTTCTATGACCCACCTCCCAGAATATTGGAAATAAAAGCAAAAATAAACAAATGGGACCTAATGAAAATTAAAAGCTTTTGCACAACAAAGGAAACTATAAGTAAGGTGAAAAGACAGCCCTCAGATTGGGAGAAAATAATAGCAAATGAGGAAACAGACAAAGGATTAATCTCAAAAATATACAAGCAACTCCTGAAGCTCAATTCCAGAAAAATAAATGACCCAATCAAAAAATGGGCCAAAGAACTAAACAGACATTTCTCCCAAGAAGACATACAGATGGCTAACAAACACATGAAAAGATGCTCCACATCACTCATTATCAGAGAAATGCAAATCAGAACCACAGTGAGGTACCATTACACGCCAGTCAGGATGGCTGCTATCCAAAAGTCTACAAGCAATAAATGCTGGAGAGGGTGTGGAGAAAAGGGAACCCTCTTACACTGTTGGTGGGAATGCAAACTAGTAGAGCCACTATGGAAAACAGTGTGGAGATTTCTTAAAAAACTGGAAATAGAACTACCATATGACCCAGCAATACCACTTCTGGGCATACACACTGAGGAATCCAGATCTGAAAGTGACACATGCACCCCAATGTTCATCACAGCACTGTTTATAATAGCCAGGACATGGAAGCAACCTAGATGCCCATCAGCAGATGAATGGATAAGGAAGCTGTGGTACATATACACCATGGAATATTACTCAGCCGTTAAAAAGAATTTATTTGAATCAGTTCTAATGAGATGGATGAAACTGGAGCCCATTATACAGAGTGAAGTAAGCCAGAAAGATAAAGAACATTACAGTATACTAACACATATATACGGAACTTAGAAAGATGGTAATGATGGCCCTATATGCAGGGCAGAAGAAGAGATGCAGAAGTACAGAACAGACTTTTGAACTCTGTGGGAGAAGGGGAGGGTGGGATGTTTCGAAAGAACAGCATGTATATTATCTGTGGTGAAACAGACCACCAGCCCAGGTGGGAGGCATGAGTCAAGTGCTCGGGCCTGTTGGGCTGGGAAGATCCAGAGGAATTGGGTGGACAGGGAGGTGGGATGGGGGACCGGGATGGGGAATTCGTGTAACTCTATGGCTGATTCATATCAATGTATGACAAAACCCACTGAAAAATAAAAAAATAAAAAAATAAAAAAAAAATAATAAATTGACCTATGACTAGACACTGGAATCTGTGTCTTGAAAAAAAAAAAAAAAAAAAAAGAATTGGGTATGGCCTGAACATCAATTAAAAAAAAAAAATAGTTCTCCAGGTGATTTCCAGGTGCAGCCAAAGTCATCACATCCCTAACAAATGGTGATCTACCCTGAGCTTGCATATTCTTGTACTTTAAACTCCAAGAGGGGAGGAATTGTGCATCTTTTCCTGCACTAGTATGTTTCCAGCATTTAGAACAGAGCCTGAGAACTGGGGGTACTAAACAATTATTATTGAATGAGTGGAAATCTTCAACAGACTCCAAAGGCAGTACATGAAACTTGGGGAATACTAATCAACAAAAATACCCTCCTTATCCTTTCAAGGGGTATGTTGTCCTCACTTCTGATGTCTCTGTAAAAGTGGTTTCCCTAAGCATACCCCTGGGCTCTCTCCTTGTTTATAATTGAGGAAGCAGACGGCTTCTCTGAGTGAAACACAGAGGGGATGTAATAAAAGGCATGATTGGCTCAGCCCTGATGTTTCTCCTCTTTGAAGTAAGGGCTGGGAACACAAGGGAATACACATCCCTCCTTCCTCTGGGAGCACCACTCTTGTGAGGAAGCCTCCCTACCTGATGCTGCCTAAAACAGGAACATGCCTAATTCTGAGGTTGGTTTTCACATTGAGAGCATCTTTCCAACTGAGCTCAATTATTAGTAAGTAATGATCTTATCTTTATCTGACACTCCTGTGTTCTTAAAAACCTGAGAACTCAAGTGGGAAAGGAGGATGCTATTTATTAGAATTCCAAATACTTATAATAAGAGTCTTCCATCTAAGTCATTATAATCTGTGGTACTCATGATACATTTTGGACATTAAAGAAAAAGCCCAGTTCCACCTGATAGCCTCTCAAATATTTAACATTTAAAGATGCCTGCCATGACTCACTTTCTGAGTTTTTTCTTTATAAAAATACATTATTCCAGATTCTTCATAACATGTACAGGTTTCTCTACAATGTAGCCTCATCATAAGGCATTTCACTTTATTCTTCTCAAACTGTGTTGCCCAGCAATGAATCCCATGTCTCCTTCAATATATGAAATGAAAAAGAGATATTTATTTATTTTTGAGTGAGTATACTTTTACAAACACCAGATTGGAAAAGCTAGATATGTACATCTCCATTTTTTGTGCGCTTATGTTTATATGCTTGTTTATTTTCCTAAATAAAGTGAAATGGATCAAATTATTGCCCCTATATAGCTAATAATTCAAAGTGTTTTTTTATTGTAAATTGAAAGCATTTATGAATCATTCAATTAAACTAGAATAAAAAAGCTTGATAAATTTTGTCAGAACCACAATCATAGAAGCAAATAAAAAATACAAAAATACGTTTACAAATTTTCAATACTTTTTAAACTAGGTAAATAGTTGATGATAGGTTCATTGACGGAATATAGATAAATGGGAGACACGCTTAGCCATATTACCTCCAATATCATTCATAACCAGTGGCTAGAAGTAAAGAATCTCCCTGAAATGCAGGAGACTCAGTTCAGTCCCTGGGTAGGAAAGATCCCCTGAAGAAGGAAATGGCAACCTACTCCAATATCCTTGCCTGGAAATTCCGTGGACAGAGCAGCCTGACGGGCTATAATGGGATCACAAAAAAGTCAGACACAACTTCATTACAATAACAATAAAAATAGTCAATTGTAGGTTGAGTGATAGATTATAGATAAATGGTAGATATACTAAACCATATTACCTTCAATGTCATATATACATTGTTGCTGTTCAGTCATCCAGTTGTGTCTGACTCTTTGTCACCATGGACTGCAGCACAGCAGGCCTTCCTATCCCCACCATTTCCTGACATTTGCCCAAGTTCATGTCCATTGCATCGGTGATGCCATCTAGCCATCTCATCCTCTGATGCCTTCTTCTCCTTCTTCACTCAGTCTTTCCCAGAATCAGGAACTTTTCTGATGAGTCAGCTGTTCGAATCAGATGACTGAAATACTGGAAATTCAGCTTCAGCATCAGTCCTTCCAACAAGTATTCAGGATTGATTTCCCTTAAGATTGACTGGTTTGATCTCCTTGTGGTCCAAGGGACTTTCAGGAGTCTTTTTCAGCACCACATTTCAAAGGCATCAATTCTTTAGCATTCTACCTTCTTTATGGTCCAGCTCTCACAACCATACATGACCATCAGGAAGACCAAATCTTGATACTATACGGACCTTTGCTGGCAGAGAATGTTGCTGCCTTTCAACACATTATCTAGGTTTGTCATAACTTTCTTGTCAAGAAGCAATCACCTTCTGATTTCATGGCTACAGTCACCATCTGCAGTGATTTTGGAGCCCAAGAAGAGGAAATCTGTCACTACTTCCACCATGATTTTAGGTTTTTCAATATTTAGTTTTAAGCGGACTCTTTCTCCTCCTTCACCCTCATCAAAAGGCTCTTTAGTTCATCTTTGCTTTCTGCCATTAGAGTGGTATCATCCACATATCTGAACTTGTTGATATTTCTCCTGCCTATCTTGATTCCAGCTTGTAACTCATCCAGCCCAGTATTTCTCATGCTGTGCTCAGCATATAGATTAAACAAACAGGGTGATGGCAGACAGCCTTGTCGTACACCTTTCTCAATCTTGAACCTATCAGTTGTTCCATACAGGGTTCTAACTGTTACTTCTTGACCCACACACAGGTTTCTCAGGAGACAAGTAAGATGGTCTGGTATTCCCATCTTTTTAAGAGCTTTCCACAGTCTGTTATGATCCACACAGTGAAAGGCTTTAGCATCAGAGGTAGATGTTTTTCTTTAATTCCCTTGCTTTCTCTATGATGCAGTGAATGTTGGCAATTTGATCTTTGGTTCCTCCTTTTTCTAAACCCAGCTTGGACATTTGGAAATTCTTGGTTCTCATAATGCTGAAACCTAGAGTGCAAGATTTCAAGCATGACATTACTAGCATGGAAGATGAGTTCAGTTGTCCAGTGGTTAGCACATTCTTTAGTACTACCTTTCTTGGGAATTGGAATGAAGATTGACCTTTTCCAGTCCTGTGGCCACTGCTGGGTCTTTCAGATTTGCTGACATATTGAATGCAACACCTTAATGGCCTCATCCTTTAGGGTTTTGAATAGCTCTACTGGAATTCCATTGTATTCACTAGTTTTATTAACAACAGTGCTTCCTAAGGTCCACTTGACTTCATGCTCCAAAATGTCTGGTTCTGGGTGACTGTCCACACCATCATAGTAATCCAGTTCATTAAAATTTTTTTTGTGTGTAGTTCTTCCATGTATTCTTTCCATCTCTTTGATCTCTTCAGTGTCTACTAGGTTTCTACCATTTCTGTCCTTCATTGTGCCCATATTGGGGAAAAATAGTCCCTTGATATTTCCAATTTTCTGGAAGAAATCTCTACTCTCTCCCTGTCTATTGTTTTCTTCTACTTTTATGCACTGTTCATTGAAGAAGGCCTTCTTGTCTCTCCTTGTTGTTCTTTGAAACTTTGCATTTAGTTGAATGTACCTTTCCCTTTCTCCCTTGCTTTTCTCTTCTCTTTCTTCAGCTATTTGTAAAGCCTCCTCAGATAACCACTTTGCCTTCTTGCTTTTCTTTTTCTTTGGGATGGTTTTGTTTGCTGCTTCCTGTATAGTATTACACACCTCCACCCATAGTTCTTCAGTCACACTCTTAACTAGATCCAGTCCCTTGAATCTATTCACATTCAGAATATGATCACACATGCATATCTTCCTATAAAAATTAAATTTGCTGGTTTAGAAATAGAAGCAAGTCCAACCATATGAGATTAGTGAATAGAAGCAAAAGAATAAAGCAACACAATAATTCTCTGTTTAGAATGAAGGCAAAAAAAAAAAAAAAATATGCAAACACTTATACCCTGCAGCAAAGGATCACTTAAGCTGGGAGAGTCTGACTATCTATTTACTTCATGAGCACTTATCACTGTGAGCCCACAGTTTTTACAGCAGTGCCTGATTAGAATGAGAAAGACTAGCAGAGACAAAAACAAGGAGCTGATGCTATACTATTATTTAGTGAGTCGTGGGGAAAGGCTCAAGGAAGAAATTTAGTGAGGTATTCATTAAATGTTGATACAACCTAAATCTTCCTATTCATGAGTACATCCCTGTATACCTGAAGTAACTGAGATGTGGCAAGCAAAATTATCTTGCTGAAATATACCGCAATTTCCCAACACTGGAATTCAACACTGTCCAGCAGAGTGACGAATTGTAGGCCCAGAGAGAAGTATTGCTGAGACCAGCCATGACATTTCACACAGGAAAGGAATTCACATCTGTTCTTAAATGACAATAAGCCAGAGAGATGGAAGATTGATTCAGAAGCTTCTGCAAATGTTATAGCTTTTAAAGTACATGAGGACTAATGGCATTCCTTTCTGTAAGTGTAGACACCAGGCTAGTAATCCCTTCAGCAGGAAAACGAGCTAACAAGCAGTTTATGCTCCCTGAATTGTGTTTTCTAAACATAAAATGAAGGGGCTGAGACTGTGGTGATAGCTCACTTTGAAAGTTCAGCATTTGCTTCCATAAACATCTCTGAGGGCTGGGTGCCAGGACCTGTGCAAGGAGTTTGACATCTCTTACCCAACTTCTTAAAGCTATGAGCAGTGCTGAAAATATCTGCAAGTAAAATGGTTCTTCCTAACAAAATAGAATATAGAAACACATGTCATAGTCAACATTAACATGAATAAAAGATTACATGCAGTAATGGAGATGGAGCCCACATTAAGTAAATATACAGTGAAACATACTTTGGAGTAATGTTATAATTTTGATTCAATTAAAGTAAAAGGGAAAGAAATGAATTAAATTCCTTTTTTCTCCTTCTTCCACATTCTCTTTGTTTCTTTCCTCACTTCCTCTGTGCCAATTTTTCTGGTCTGTATGAAGAGTTATTTCTCTCTGGAAAGAACTTTGATGGATAAAC
Organism: Muntiacus reevesi; assembly: GCF_963930625.1. Taxonomy (NCBI): domain Eukaryota; kingdom Metazoa; phylum Chordata; class Mammalia; order Artiodactyla; family Cervidae; genus Muntiacus; species Muntiacus reevesi. The sequence continues at coordinate 34,409,742 of NC_089265.1, read as the reverse complement.
CCTCAGCATTCCTATAGTAGATGAGGTGATGAGAAGGGCAATATGAAGTAGACAATGCATTATGTTCACTCTCTGGGTCTATAAAGTGAGCTTCTCTGCCTTTCAGGAATGAGCAGATATACCAAGAGCTCATAGAGAGGCAAGGAGAAACAAGTATCTCATTGCTTTATTCTCTTCCATTTCACTATACACCTTTCTTACTGTATCTCTCCTTTTAAAACCATACACTCTCCCCAATTCTTCTCTTTTTTTTAAGTAGAAGAAACTAATAGATTGAACTTAGCCTATATATAAAAAATGGTATGCATATAGAATATATACTTGTCCAATTATATTTTCAGCACACCTATGCAAGCAGGTTTTCTCTATCATTTACCTTAAAGTGCCAGAAATTAAAATCATAAAAGAGGTTGTCTACACAATAAAATATTAAGTAGTCATTAATTAAAATAAAAACACATACACTTGTAACATGGCCATGATACATTGTCCAAGCAAAACAGGTTACAAAATAGTATGTAAAATATGATCTTATTTTATGTTTAAGTGTGAAATTCTTACATTTAAATATAATCAGGAAGTATATACATGAAAATGTTCTCAGTGATAGGTTTCTAGATAATTTTCATTATCTTCCTTATACTTTTCTGAATTTCTTATAGGTTTATGATGTCTGTTTATATTTATTAAAACACACACAAAACTGGGTGGATCATGAAAAAATTAGACAAGGTTAGAGTAATTAGCTGAGCAGGAGCTTGAACCCAGGCATGCTGCTCCGAAGTCTCTTGTAGATTCTACTGTAATACAGGTATATTCAGTCTAATCACAAATACCAAAAAGTGGAAAAAACAAGTATAACAACAATGGAAGCCTGAAGAAATGAGGGACAGAATTAAGAGGTTCAGTAGCAGAAATCAAAAATAAATGTTCAGTCATTTGCATTTCTCCTTTTGTTATAGTAGTTGTTAGTCAAAAATAAAAATACCCTAATTAATTGACTCAACAGTTAGTTTCATTTGACAGCTGTTACTTACACAATATCTAAATAATTACAAAAGTATGCCTCTATAGTATAACACAACAGGATGATGCATTCACAGGTGTTTGTGTATGTGTGTGTGCCTGTGCACGTGTGTATTTAACATATGGGAAGGTGCATATAGCTAGAATAGTCATCAGAAAAAGAATATCACAGATCCATCCTGAAATAACTTCTTTTGCTCAGATCTTTTTAAAAGGAACCCTTTAAATAAATTTCATTCACATTTTCTTTCCTTTAGAATGAGAGGGAACAAGTTATACATCTTTCTCAAAGGTGAATCACTGATTCATCTTCAAAGACTAACTGGGGTTCCTGGCTGTTATACCAAACTTCATATGTATATGGGGCTTCCCAAGTAGCATAAGTGGTAAAGAATCTGCCTGCCAAAGCAGGAGATGCAAGAGACGTGGGTTCAATCCCTTTGTTGGGAAGATCCACTGGAGTAGGAAAGGGCAACTTACTCCAGTATTCTAGCCTGGAAAATTCCATGCAGAGAAGAGCCTGGTGGGCTAGTGTCCATGGGTTCGGAAAGAGTTAGATACCACTGAGTACACACACACACACACACACACACACACACACACACACACACACACACACTCATTTATATTTCTCCCTAAAGTGATTTTTTTTTTAAATTTTACTTTACAATATTGTATTGGTTTTGCCATACATTGACTTGAATCCGCCGTGAGTGTACATGTATTCCCCATCCTGAACACCCCTCCCACTCCCTCCCCATCCCATCCGTCTGGGTCATCCCATTGCACCAGCCCCAAGCACCCTGTATCATGCATCAAACCTGGACTGGAAATTCATTTCACATGTGATATTTTACATGTTTCAATGACATTCTCCCATATCATCCCACCCTCACCCTCTCCCACAGAGTCCGAAAGACTGTTCAATACATCTGTGTCTCTTTTGCTGTCTCCCATACAGGGTTATCATTACCTTCTTTCTAAATTCCATATATATGCATTAGTATACTGTATTGGTGTTTTTCTTTCTGGCTTACTTCACTCTGTATAATAGGCTCCAGCTTCATCTACCTCATTAGAGCTGATTCAAATGTGTTCTTTTTAATGTCTGAGTAATATTCCATTGTGTATATGTACCACAGCTTTCTTATCCATTCATCTGCTGATGGACATCTAGGCTGCTTCCATGTCCTGGCTATTATAAACAGTGCTGCGATGAACTTTGGGGTACATATGTCTCTTTCAATTCTGGTTTCCTCAGTGTGCATGCCCAGCAGTGGGAATGCTGGGTCATATGGCGTTCTATATCCAGTTTTTTAAGGAATCTCCACACTGTTCTCCATAGTGGCTCTACTAGTTTGCATTCCCACCAACAGTGTAAGAGGGTTCCCTTTTCTCCACATCCTCTCCAGCATTTATTGCTTGTAGACTTTTGGATAGCAGCCATTCTGACTGGCGTGAAATGGTACCTCATTGTGGTTTTGATTTGCATTTCTCTGATAATGAGTGATGTGGAGCATCTTTTCATGTGTTTGTTAACCATCTGTATGTCTTCTTTGGAGAAATGTCTGTTTAGTTCTTTGGCCCACTTTTTGATTGGGTTGTTTATTTTTCTGGAATTGAGCTACAGGAGTTGCTTGTATATTTTTGAGATTAATTCTTTATCCATTGCTTCATTTGCTATTATTTTTTCCCATTCTGAAGGTTGTCTTTTCACCTTGCTTATAGTTTCCTTTGTTGTGCAGATGCTTTTAATTTTCATTAGGTCCCATTTGTTTATTTTTGCTTTTATTTCCAATATTCTGGTTAGGTGGGTCACAGAGGATCCTGCTGTGGTTTATGTCAGAGAGTGTTTCGCCTATGTTTTCCTCTAGGAGTTTAATAATTTCTGGCCTTACCTTTAGATCTTTAATCCATTTTGAGTTTATTTTTGTGTATGGTGTTAGAAAGTGTTCTAGTTTCATTCTTTTACAAGTGGTTTACCAGTTTTCCCAGCACCGCTTGTTAAAGAGATTGTCTTTTCTCCGTTGTATATTCTTGCCTCCTTTGTCAAAGATAAGGTGTCCATAGGTGCATGGATTTATCTCTGGGCTTTCTATTCTGTTCCATTGATCTATATTTCTGTCTTTGTGCCAGTACCATAATGTCTTGATGACTGTGGCTTTGTAGTAGAGATTGAAGTCAGGCAGGTTGATTCCTCCAGTTTCATTCTTCGTTCTCAAGATGCTTTGGCTATTCAAGGTTTTTTGTATTTCCATACAAATTGGGAAATTATTTGTTCTAGTTCTCTGGAAAATACCATTGGTAGCTTGATACGGATTGCATTGAATCTATAGATTGCTTTGGGTAGTATACTCATTTTCACTATATTTATTCTTCTGATCCAGGAACATGGTATATTTCTCCATTTGTGTCCTCTTTGATTTCTTTCACAAGTGTTTTATAGTTTTCTATATATAGGTCTTTTGTTTCTTTAGGTAGATATATTCCTAAGTATTTTACTCTTTTCATTGCAATGGTGAAGGTAATTGTTTCCTTAATTTCTCTTTCTGTTTTCTCATTGTTAGTGTATAGGAATGCAAGGGATTTCTGTGTGTTAATTTTGTATCCTGCAACTTTACTATATTCATTGATTAGCTCTAGTAATTTTATGGTGGAGTCTTTAGGGTTTTCTATGTAGAGGATCATGTCATCTGCAAACAGTGAGAGTTTTACTTCTTCTTCTCCAATCTGGATTCCTTTTACTTCTTTTTCTGCTCTGATTGTTGTAGCCAAAACTTCCAAAACTATGTTGAATAGTAGTGGTGAGAGTAGGCACCCTTGTCTTGTTCATGACTTTATGGGAAACGCTTTCAATTTTTCACCACTAAGGATAATGTTTGCTGAGGGTTTGTCATATATAGCTTTTATTATGTTGAGGTATGTTCCTTCTATCCCTGCTTTCTGGAGGATTTTTATCATAAATGGATGCTAAATTTTGTCAAAGACTTTCTCTGCATCTATTGAGGTAATCATGTGGTTTTTATTTTTTAATTTGTTAATGTGGTGTATTACATTGATTGATTTGTCGATATTGAAGAATCTTTGCATCTCTGGGATAAAGCCCACTTGGTCATGATGTATGATATTTTTTAATATGTTGTTGGATTTTGTTTGCTAGAATTTTGTTAAAGATTTTTGCATCTATGTTCATCAGTGATATTGACCTGTAGTTTTCTTTTTTTGTGGCATATTTGTCAGGTTTTAGTATTAGGGTGATGGTGGCCTCATAGAATGAGTTTGGAAGTTTACCTTCCCCTGAAATTTTCTGGAAGAGTTTGAGTAAGATAGGTGTTAGTTCTTCTCTAAATTTTTGGTAGAATTCAGCTGTGAAGCCGTCTGGTCCTGGGCTTTTATTTGTTGGAAGATTTCTGATTACAGTTTCAATATCCATGCTTGTGATGGGTCTGTTAAGATTTTCTATTTCTTCCCGGTTCAATTTTGGAAAGTTGTACTTATCTAAGAACTTGTCCATTTCTACCAAGTTGTTCATTTTATTTGCATACAGTTGCTGATAATAGTCTCTTATGATCCTTTGTATTTCTGTGTTGTCTGTTGTGATCTCTCCATTTTCATTTCTAATTTTGTTGATTTGATTTTTCTCCTTTTGTTTCTTGATGAGTCTGACTAATGGTTTGTCAATTTTATTTATCATCTCAAAGAACCAGCTTTTGGTTTTGTTGATTTTTGCTATGGTCTCTTTTGTTTCCTTTACATTTTTTTCTGCCCTAATTTTTAAGATTTCTTTTCTTGTATTAAACCTGGGGTTCATAATTTCTTCCTTTGCCAGTTGTTTTAGGTGTAGAGTTAAGTTATTTATTTGATTTTTTTTCTTGTTTTTTGAGGCAGCCTGTATTGCTATGAACCTTCCCCCTTAGTACTGATTTTACAGTGTCCCATGGGTTTTGGGTTGTTGTGTTTTCATTTTCATTTGTTTCTATGCATATTTTGATTCCTTTTTTTTTATTTCTTCTGTGATTTGTTGGTTATTCAACAGTGTGTTATTCAGCCTCCATATGTTGGTATTTTTAATAGTTTAAAGTGATTCTTATAGAGACTAAAATCAGAGATCAGCTGAGCAAAATGTGTATGTACAGGTTTTGAACTGTACAGCTTGGAAAGTTTATTAAAGTGTGTTAAAGTGTATTAAATGTTTCTAGTTGTGGCTTTTAAAAATGAAGTTAAATATTTATAAGTACAATTGTATCAAAATGGTAACAGACCAATCCCGTTTTTCTTCCTACACATAAAATTTGTCCTGTCTATAATGTCTTAATGTCTGTTTTGTTTCCAGTCATTCTCAATTGCTTTACATAGTATTTGCTAAGTTCTTTCAAGTCAGAGCCCATGCAAATGTTCTGTGGAGAAGCTCTCTACTCCATGTTGGTAAATGTTTTTTGCTTCAACAATTTCAAAGGGTTGTGAACTAAAACAAGCCAAGTAGTATCTTTTGGTGAAGAAATGAAATTCTTAACTTTATTATGACCAAAAAAAAAAAAATCTTCCTTAGAATTCTATGCATCAAGTAGCTTGTGGAGTATCAATAACTATCTGGTGACCAAAACCAGAAAACTATTTTTAATTTGACATTCATACAATAAATCTGGAGTCTAAAGATGACTTTATTGTCCTATAAAATACTTCTTATGTATCACCATTTCAGGATTGTTTGTTGTTCAGTCACTAAGTCATGTCCCACTCTTTGCAACCCCCATGAACTGCAGCACACCAGGCTTCCCTGCCCTTCACCATCTCCTGGCATTTTCTCAAACTTGTGTCCATTGTGTCTGTGATGCCATCCAACCATCTCTTCCCCTGTCACCCCCTTCTTCTCCTGCCCTCAATCTTTCCCAACATCTGAGTCTTTTCCAATGGCTCTTCACATCAGGTGGCCTCAGTATTGGAGCATCAGCATCAGTCCTTCTGGTGAATATTCAGGATTAATTTCATTTATGATCGACTGGTTTTATCTTCTTGCTGTCCAAGGGACTTTCAGAAGTCTTCTCCAGCACCATGTTCAAAAGCATCATGGTACTCAGCCTTCTTTATGGTCCAATTCTCACATCCATACATGACTACTGGAAATACCATGGCTTTAACTATATTGACCATTGTCAGCTAAGTGATGGCTCTGCTTTTTAATATACTGTCTAGGTTTGTCATAGCTTTTCTTCAAAGAAGCAAATGTCTTTTAATTTCATGGCTGCAGTTACCATCCCATTTGTAGTGATTTTGGAGCTCAAGAAAATCTGCCACTGTCTCCACTTTTACCCCATCTAGTTGCCATGAAGTGATGGGAATGGATGCAATAATCTTAGTGTTTTGAATGTTGAGTTTTAAGCCAACTTTTTCACTCTCCTCTTTCACTTTCATCAAGAGGCTCTTCTCCCAGCAATCTCGATTCCAGCTTGTGCTTCATCCAACCTGGCATTCCACATGATGTACTCTGCATATAAGTTAAATAAGCAGGATAACAACATACAACCTTGACATACTCCTTTCTCAATTTTGAACCAGTCCATCATTCCATGTCCAGTTCTAACTGTTGCTTCTTGACCTAAATACAGGTTTCTCAGGAGGCAGGTGAGGTGGTCTGACATTTCCATCTCTTTAAGAATTTTTCACACTTTGTTGTGATCTGCACTGTCAAAGGTTTTAACATAGTCAGTGAAACAGAAGTAAATGTGTTCTGAAATTCCCTTGATTTGGAAATTTATGATATTAAAATATTTCACCAGATAATAACATGCAGACCTTGTAAATCTCCAAGCCATGTTGTCCAAATGGTATATATGAAATATTCAGAAAGAATATATTAGAGAACATAGATACTTTTCATATCTTTGTTATTCTATCTTCATTTTTATAATATTTTATAACGTTCATGATGTATTCAGTTATTAGATATATTTTTAAAAATAAATGCCAATATATTTGGGTAGCATTTTCAAGGGTTTATATACCATTCTCTAAGAAAATAAGAATAATCAATAGTAGAAGAAAAGAAACAGTTTAACCATACTAAAAGTCTTAATGTCTAATAGACTTTAAATCAGTAGAGAAATTATTTGGAAAATAAAACAAGCATAGCCATCTGGAAGAAAATCTGTATCAATGCAGGACAGAGACTTTCTGGAAGTAACTGAATGAAGGAAATGACAAATTGCAATAGTAACAAAACTTTAAAGTGCAGCCAGGGGAATCATTATGTTAACTGATTGGCCTTTTTTTTTTTTTTTTAAGAGCAGTTCAAAATTCCTTACCTAATGGAAATGGCATTGTAAGAAATTTTTTACAGAATTTTTTAAAAGTAACTTATATTTAGTCAATTGCTTTGTCTTGCTACATTAACAGTGAAAGCAGTATAAACACTCTGTGCATGCATGTGTGCTAAGTCACTTCAGTCATATACAACTGTTTACACCCCTATGGACTGCAGCCCACCAGGCTCCTCTGTCCATGGAATTCTTCAGGCAAGACTACTGGAGTGGGCTACCATGCCCTTCTCCAGGGAATCTTTCCAACCCAAGGATCAAACCTGCGTCTCTTGCATCTCCTGCATCAGCTAGTAGGTTCTTTAACACTAGTACTACCTGCAAAGTCCATAAACACTCTAACAAATTTTAAAACTCCATCAGGATGTTGTAGACATTAACACCACCTCACAAATGTGGCCAAGTTTAATTGTATCTCTCCCTCCAGCCTGCCCTTGAAAGAATAACTACTTTTCTAAAAGGCAGAGTTTTTCTTGTTGAGAAAAGTGGAGGAAGCAGACGGAGAGGAGCAATATCCTGCAAGAAAACAAGTGAAATAGGAGTATCTCTGATCATATTAAAAGCCCAGAGAAGAAAGGAAGAAGCATAGGGACAATGTGAAGGATGAGGTCTTGGGTATCAGGTGAGTTAGGGCTTCCGCACTGGCTTCCCCTCCTGCCTGCAGTGCAGGAGTCACAGGACACACAGGTTCAATCTCTGGGTCAGGGAGATCCCCTGGAGGAGGGCATGGTAGCTACTAAAGTATTCTTGCCTGGAGAATCCCCATGGACAGAGGAGCCTGGTAGGGTATAGTTCATAGGGTCGCAAAGGGTCAGACACAACTGAAGCAGCTTAGTACAGCACAGATCAGGGAGCTAAAGATGTGCTTTCACACCTAGTCACATAATCTAGAAAATAACAAAATTAAAAGAGGCAGCAAGCTTGCTTGTACAGTATAAAGTCCTCCAGATGGAGAAAGCTGAGGTGAGCTAGCTGACTGGTTAAGGACCTCGCCAGATGGAGGGCCAAACAATTTATTAGAAATATAGATGTAAAATATCAATGTCAGAAACCCAAGCAAATGTCTTTTGGAAGCTCTGCAATGTAGCAGGGATACCCATTAAGCACACTGTATCCCAATCACTGGGCTTCCCTGGTGGCTCAGGGTAAAGAACCCATCTGCACTGCAGAAGTGCTAAGTCACTTCAGTCATATCTGACTCTTTGCAACCCCGTGAACCATAGCCCACCAGGCTCCTCTGTCCACGGGATTTTCTAGGCAAGAATACTGGAGTGAGGTGTCATTTCCTCCTGCAGGGGATTGTCCTAACCAAGGGATCGAACCCACATCTCTTAAGTCTCCTGCATTGGCAGGTGGGTTCTTTACCACTAATGCTACCTGGGAAGCCCTAAAAATATAGATGTAAAATACTAATGTCAGAAACCCAAACAAATATCTTTTGGAAACTCCCCAATATAGCAGGAATATTCTAAATACACTGGCTTTACATGGTGAAGCTAAAAAGTCAAATTCTACACTCACATGTTGGCAAGTAGTTTCTCTTTAAGTCAAAGTCTTAGACTTTAACAGCTGAAACCAAGTCATTTTAAAAATACAATAAAATCTGGAGCTATAAAGACTGTGGAAACTTACTTAACAGCATGAGCTAAAGATAACCAGGAATTTGCCACTGGGAACTATTTTATGCTTTTGATGGAGCTACAGTGTATAGGGTCTAAGGTAATTGATGTACAGAAAGAACAAGCTAATAAATACTGGTTCTAGAATTTCTATGATTTAAGGAGGATAGGAGTGTTAAGTTGATGGATAAGTCCCACAATGCTTTTCTTTTATAAGGTCTGCTAAGCCTAGTTGGCAATCGTATTTCAAATCCATTCATAAGGTCCCTATAGAAGAATAAAAAGCAAGTGTCATGTGTCTGGACACTCACCAAAAAATAGAACAAAAGTTGTGTATACATGCTCAGCATTCAGAAATGTGTTAAACTATTACTTCTGGTGAATCCATTTTGCATGGTTTTTGTATACCTAGAAATTAGACTATTTCTAATCCACCTCTTTACAATATATTTTATAAATTGTCTCTAATAGAAACAGAATAACAACAGGAAGAGCCTCAGACACGGAATAAGGAGTGAGAATTCAAGGTCTTGATTATTCATATTTTGGTTCTTGTTTCTTGAATTCTGTTTTTTTGTGTTAGCTTTTGTTTTAATGAGGAAGTTGATTAAGATAAGTTTGAACATGCTATGACTCTGCAATTGAGGATGTAAACTTCCTAACAAACTCCCAATCACATTAGCACTGCATTGGCTAGCTATTTTTGCATAGCAAAGCCCTCCAAAAGTCAGTGACTTGAAATAATAACCTTCTGTTAATTCTGATGTTTCTAGAAGTCAGCAAGGATGTGATGCTGACCTGGACTAGCCTCAGTGGATCTCTACTTGGCTTGCTTGTGTTCATGGTCAGGTGGCAGGTCAGCCGAACAATGAGGGCTCATGGATGCCCCTGCAGGGATAACTTAAATTTAACATGATTTGTTATTTTTTAGCAGACTGTCTCAGGCTAGATCTTGTGGTGGGGGCAATGTTCAGAGAGAAAGCTAGATTGAAAAGCTCAATATCTCTTGAGGTATGAACTGGGAAGTGGCCTGCCATGACTTCTGCCACAGTCAAAGCCAGTTAAGACCCAAACTGAGCCTGACCTTGATCATAGCCCAGATTCAAGAAGGAAGGGGAAAAAGCCTTTATGGGAATCTTTAACACATTCTTTAGTAAGAGATGTGAATTTGGAGATGGCTGCAAATAGGGTTATTTTTTGCAATCAATTTGCAAAAACACCATGAAGATGTAAATCCAATCTATAAAGCTATATCAACATTCTTTAACAAGGCTGAGCCACTGATACTCTTCATGAACATATCTAGGCATAGTGGAGAGCTGGTGATTATGGGCAGATATCCTAGAACTGGATTGCTTGGATTTGAAACCTACCACTAGAATTTAGCATCTGTGTAGTCCTGAGAAAGTAGTTTGTCTTCCACTGCCTAACTAGTCTCATCTATAAAATGAGAATAACAGTATCTTCACAGAGTGTTGGTACAAGAATTAATATATATATATAGCCTAGCACACAGTCACTTAATAAATGTATGAAATTTTATTAGTTATTATATTGATAGGAAAATATTAACAAAGATGCTAATTACAAGAATAGGGAAGATCAGTAAACTTCCAGCTGAATTTGCAAATGGACAGGCTAAGCATCAATAGTTTGTGAAGTAGTCTCCAGTACCAAGCACATACTGACCGACTCAGTAGACATGGATTTGAGCAAACTCTGGTAGACAGTGGAAGACAGAGGTCACAAAGGGGTCACAAAAAGTTCTATGTGTCTTAGCAACTGAACAACAACAAGAAACTGGGGATTTAGATATCTTTAAACTATTCCATTGACATCTTGCTGAATTCTTCTAATTAATAAATCAGCAAAGTATATAAATGCTATGGACTTACTTCACTTTGTAAAAAATGGGATTCTGAATTCACTTTTACATACTTTAAAGAAAGGCTTTCTTGGAGCAATCTATAATTATAGCAGCACTCCCCTGATAGGACCAGAGAGACATGTTCTAAATCAGGTCTTTCATGGAATTAGAGAGGAATGTTCCCATTCTTTTTTTTTTCTTCCCCCAAGCTTCACTTACAGCTCTTTCACCCATTACCCAGTAAAGTTATAAAGGAAACAGATCGAAAGTCCTGCAATCTCAAGTTCATGTATCATAAAAAGAACATATTCTACCCATGGGTAGAAAAAGGAGGCAAATCCAAGCTCCTAACCACAGATCACAACAAGGAAGTGTGTATCAAGCACCTATCACTTGAAAGAAGAATGGCAGTTCTTCCATGAGATGAAAATAAAGGAGAAATAGGAAAAAAGAAGGTTGCCAAGTCACCAAAGAAACCAATTATGCTTCCAAGCAGCCAGATCATAAGTATATGCTTGTGGGCCCAGGGCTTAAAAGAAATCATAGAATGTTTAAAGAAAATCAAGCTTCAGATCTAAAGGAAATCATCTTCTTTGTGTACCCTGCCTGCAGTTTTTGTTTTTGTTTTGTTTTTTAATCTCAATAGAATTTGCACGAACTGTTTCAATTCATTCTCCTTGCACAGATACAGCATATTTACCAGTGTGCTGACATTCCAGTAGAAGAAGTGGAATTTGATATAAGCCTTTTGGTCTCCTTCAGTAGAATGGACTACTGTCACAGACTTTGCTTTTGAACTTCAGAAAGGATGAGGCTAATATTTATTGAGTTCTCAATATGCAGCAAGAAACTGCAAATGTTTTCATGTATGGTCTGTCACCTAATTCTGATTATAACCTTGCAAAGTATTAACCCTATTTTACAGATAAGAAGACAAGCTCAAGAGGTCCTGTTGCTTGGCCTTGGTCACAGAGCAGGCATTCCACTGGTGCCAAACCAGAATGAGTACTTGCCAATTAATAGGGGGAAATATACAGCAAATATTCAGGTCACCATTTCCCTCCCACCACCTTTTATACTCCTTTGGAATACTTCCTGAAAATAGCTGCATTTCACCTCTGCTGCACTCTTCTCCATGTGCACTGCATAAAAGCTTCGGCCAGAAAGAGCCACCAAAGTTCTCAGATCAGTTACCCAAAGAGTGTGCACACATACACACTTGGTGAAATTCAGAGATTGGAAGGAAAAGGGAGCTAAAAATGAAAGTCTGTCTATGGAAGAGATTTGAATATAATGAAACTTCATGTGCCTCTTCTGTGCTCATGAACCTATGTTTTTCAGAGACCTGTTTTCAGTTACTGATTTACCACCCTGTACTGGGAAATGCCCATGAAAGGGAAGTGTAGATAGACTGAAATGAGCTCAGTTATTCCTTTGTGCACCAGTTACAATGAATTGTCAGCATATAAACTTGAATAGCTTATGCACTCAAATGGAGATGAGCCCATAGATACTAAACTTCCTTTGAAACACAGATATCTTGTAAATTGTTTGATGTATTTCTGTCTTTGAAGGAAATCTTGATCATTTAGTTCTGACTGCTGCATCTGTACCTCTGAAAGTAAAGTCTCTGTAGAGGGATTGAGGACTGTATAAGAATTTTGGTAGGTAACTAGTAGATTATGAGATGGTCAAGTGTAGGCTACTTGTGGATGAATATGTAACCTTGAATTCACTATTAGGGTCTTATGTGTTAGTTTTCCAAGAAATTTTGGGAAGCCTTGATGTTTCATGAGTAGGATCTATGTACTAAGCATGATGTTAAGTGTTCAGCATAGGTGATCTCATATAAATCAATTCTGTGTTTTACTCTCATGTTCACAAGGAGTTGTTCATGAGGTGGTTTGAAAAGGGGTGTGTGTTTGTACTTGCTTGCTTGACCTCAAAAACTGAGCTGAGAGCAAAGTAGGGTAGTACTTGTGCTGGTTGAGAACTCTATGACACTAACGTTGTGGTTTGAGTCAATACAGACACTTGAGAGAACAAATACCCTGCAGCCTTTCTCTTGTTGCTGCTATACATGGAAAAAGACAGGAAGCCTTAGGAAGCAGTACAAGAAGTTGTTGATGAAGGCAGAGTTGAAGAGTGACCTGGGTTGAGACCAAAGTCAAATAAAATATTTATGGTTCAGGTTTTTTATTTCGTATTTCCCTGAACAGGGAGTAAATATTATCCATGTTTGTAGCTTTAAAAACTAACTGGAATTACTTACAGAAGTGAAGATTAGAAATCAGAGGAAATGCTTTTAAAGAAAGATACATTCAAGAGATTCAAATGAATCTGAATCTCCCCCCGAGGGATTTCCCCCCTCGGAAATCAAAGATACATTCAAAGATGCATTCTCATGGGAGAATGAGATGGTTGGATGTCATCACTGACTCAATGGACATGAGTTTGAGCAAGTTTCAGGAGTTGTTGATGGACAGGGAAGACTGACATGCTGCAGTCCATGGGGTCGCAAATAGTCAGACGTGACTGAGTAACTGAACTGAGCATTCAAGAGAACCTGCTTGTTGAGGGACTCTCAGTTCCAATGTCAGTCTCAGATTGTTTGATTTCTAAGTCACCTGGTCTAGTTTATGTCCCACTACCCAGAAGATCAGATATTTGTGGAAGAATTTGTTTAGCTTCAGCTTTTTGGGGGGGAGATTCAGATTACTGCCAGGGTGTATCCAGGAAGACATTGCAACTGAACTCATTTTACCAAGCAAACAGAACTGTAGCTCAGACACCACTGTGACTCTTTCAGGCCTCCCCAGTGATAGATAAAAAGCCTCATAAGATAAATATTAGGATTTTCCCAATCAGTCAACACTTGGCTCACATTAGTGAAAACCTCTCATGATTCAATAATATGCTCATTGGTCAGGAAAGAAGTATCTGTATTTATTTAATGACTGGTCTCTTCAGTTAGTGTTATTTCTAGATTTCATTTTTGTATTGCATAAACTGCAAGCAATGGCTGTCTGACAAATTTGTTTTCAATCCTGTTCAATGTTAGTGGAGGATATCAAATTGACAGACTCAGAGAGCAACAAGAGAGATCATACCAGACTAAAGTTGCAAATATCCCTTCTGTTTCTGGTCTCCAGAGCTGCAGGTGACCCTGGTGTTACTGTGGAGAGAAGAATGCACAAGCAAGTTATTTGGGCTATAGGTTGAATGAATATCATTATTTTGGAAAATGCAATTCTTAGGGCTCACTGGAATTCCAGGAAATCTTTAGCTTCATCTCCACCTTTTGTTTTACAAAAGGGTGCTATTAAAAATATTTGCTGCCCCAAATATTCTTATATTTTCATTCCATTTCTCTAAATCCTGACAATACTTTAAGGCCTAGATTCTATTTCACCTCCCCTGTGAAGATTTTCCTGATCATTCCAACTCACAGCAATTGCATCTTCTAGATCCAAACTTCTCTGGCTCTAGGAGGAAAATATATAATAGTGATTAAATCATAGCATAAGCCTGAGTTCCAGCTGTGATTCATACTGACCGTGTGGTGTTGGGAATGTTACCTCTCACCTATGATCCCTTATTTCCTCACCCATAATTCTAGTCTAGTAATACTTTCCCTCATCAAATGGTGATAAAGATTAAATTAAAAGTGTCATAGGTAAGGACCTGGCCAATAATCTCTCAAGCAATTTGTCATATTCTCTTTTATCTTATTATTTGCTATCTATTCCATATGTTTTTTATCTTAAGGAGATTCTAAGCTCCATAAGGATCATGTGTCTTATTTACTTGTGTTTATATTCTCTACCACCTATTTTGGTGCTAAATAGTCTTAACTCTCCAGGCAGTGTAGACTGATGACTTGATGTTTTAATTGATGTTAAGTGTCTTTGGCAGAAAAAACAGAGTTATGTCTAGAGGTCGATGCAGACTATAAGCAAATGCAGTCTCATTTTGGTTGGTATATGTGGCCATGATATGGTCCATAGAGTGGAGAGAAGAAACACTTCAGCAGTTCTAATGGCTCTTGCCACAACTGTGACAGAGGGGGAAGTTTTCTAAAGTGAAAACAGGCAGTGCCATAGGATGAAATAAGATCTAGTATATGTTAGAGAAGCAGTTTTATGTGCAGATTTTTTCATTTATTCAAATCAATGAACGCTGAACAAATATCCTTCCCAGAATGCTCAGAGTATAAACCTGGGAGTCTCCTGGGATCTAAGCGGGATTGGAGGCCAGCAAGTTCTCTCAGATTCTTGTGACTAGTGCCAGAGCCTAGAGGAGAGGTGCTTCTGCTAGTGTTTAGCTATAAACATGTATTTGAAGTAGTGTCATGTCCCAGGTGGCCCTCGTGGTAAAAAAAAAAAAAAAAAAAAAAACCCTAACGCCAATGCAGGAGATGTAAGATACATGGGTTCAAGCTCCAAGTTGGAAAGATCCCCTGGAGAAGGGCATGGCAAGTCACTTGAATATTCTTGCCTGGAGAATCCCATGGACAGAGGAGCCTGGCAATTGCAAGACCAACAAATTACAAGGAATAAGACATTTGACCCTGTGACCAGTGGCTAAGGTAGGATCCCTTTGTTATATCTGAGAATATGACTAGCAAAATCATAGTCATGTGGTTGTTTGGTGAAGCACTCTAGGTTGGACACAGACTGACTACTTAACTGATGCTGAAATGTGACCAGACCCATACTTAAGCATCATGAGTCACTCAGTCTTATATTCAAACTCTTCGTGATTTTTCTGTCACACCTTATACACTCACACTGTGTGAATACCTCTCCCTACAGCCTTCCAGAGTGATCCCTATCCTGTGGATCAGCTATATCACATTCACTCATTCCATAAATAAGGCCATGTGCATCTATTAAGAGACAAGCATTATGTTAAGTAATAGAGTTACTTAGGTAAAACACATAGTCCCTGCCCTCCGGTAACAGGTCTAGCAGGCAACATAGAGAATAAAAGAGTCAATTACAAGCAGTGTGACAAAATGCAATGATAGAGCTATGCATAACACAGTGTGGGAGGAGGACCACCCATCCATATAGCTTCAGGGAAGACAGGCCAGAGAAGTCCCCTTAAACACATCCCTTTGGACTGAGTTTTGTAACTATAGCTCAGGGTGAAACAGGGAAAACATAATAGCTGGAGAGGGACGCAGGAATCAGATCATGAACTCAGTGTTTTGCCTTGCTACTGGGAATGTGTGTGATACTGTTCTCAGAAATATTTAGGAGTAAAAATGGATATACAATTTGATTTGGAAGTTCCATTAAAAGACTGGGGGAAAGCTGGATGGAAATTATGGAGAAGGAGATCTGGGAGAAAGAATAAATTTCATATTACAATGATAATATTGTGGTACCCGGGAAAGATTCAGATGAAGACATCTAGAGGAAACTTGGATATTTTTCCTAGAATGGGGAGCCAAATATGCAAGTTGGGGCATCAGTGGTAATTAAAGCCACAAAAGTGGATTAAATCACTCAAAGAGAGTGCCTAGGGTGAGAAGAGTAGAGACCAAAATTTGGGGATGAACATTTCAAGAAGAAAATTTGATAGTTAGAAATAGTGGACAGAGAGTCAGAAAAAGAGTCATGAAAAATGCTGATGGGTTTATGGAGACCAAGGGAGTAGAGTTCTCTGAGAGAAAGAAGTGATCAACAATAACAAATGTCACTAGGCTGGAAATTGACTTTCAGTTTGACATTTTAATCCTCATCACAATTCCCTAATAAAATACTGACTTCCTAATTTGATTGTTGACAGTTGCCTGCCCCACCCTGATTATAATTTCAAATTTCCTATGACTCAATAAGAGAGGCAGAATTTCCAGAGCATAAGCAGGTACTAATTGAACTGCAGTTCCTTTTTAATATGAGAGAGGCCTAGCACCAGTAATAAAGTTAAAGGGGCAGTAAATGAAAGACAAGGTCCAATGTGAAATGGTCCCCAGTTTAGTGTATGTCCTGAAAGTTAGCTCAGCACTTCTTACTGCTGATGGGGAAAAATATTCATAGCACTTTCTGTCTCCCAGATTGCAGATTCTTCATCTCAACACTTAACTGCCCAACAGCTGCTCATTCTGTGCCCAACCCAGGAAGATTTATTTTCAGTAACCATGAAGTGTCATACTAACCATGTCTTAAGAGGGCTGGTTCTTTCAGAAAGACTTCCACCTTCATTTGGCAAACCTGAGAAAACTACAGAGTCTATTCCAAAAGTATGTCAGCATTAGGTTCTAAAGTCTAAAGAAATTAAACAATTAGTATGTTGTGATTTCATTAGTTTCATACAGAAAAGACAATAATGATACGTATTTTCACAATTGCTTTAGAAGCGTCTCCTAGTATTTTAGCCATATCTCTTGCTATATAACAAATAATCTTAACATCTAGATTGAAACAATGAATTATTATTTTTCACAATTCAGAGTATTTTCTATGTACATTTGCACTCACGTGACTGCCTTCAGCTGCGATGCCCTCATTTACATGTCTGGCATTTGATGCCTTACTATGGGCTCAGGCACCTCTCTTCTCCTCCATATGATCTCTCATTCTTCAGAAAGACAGATCGGCTTCCTTGCATGGCCATCTCAGGGCAGCACCGCAAGAACATGAATGTGGAAGCTGCGAAGCCTGTTAAGACCTCATTTTGAAAACCACACAGAATCATTTCCACTGCATTTTCTTTTCAAAGCAAGACAGGGGACCACTCAGATTCCAGGTGGGGAAATAGGCTTCATCTTTCTGTACCCAGAAAGATGGTACAAAATAGTACCATTTTTTACCCCATTGCTATTCACCGAAGATACTATAACACAAAAACTAAAAGCAAGTTCTTTGAAATCAGGATGCTTGGGTTTCAATCCCAGCTCCTCCCAGCTCTATCAGCTCTACTAGTACTTACCTCAGTGGGTTACATGAGTATTTTATGGTATCTTACTTATAGAGTGCCTTAGAAAAATACCTGGTATATTAAAAAGTGATTATATATATAAAGTGATTATTTGTTAGTATCTTTATTTACTAGTATCTTAAATGTCTTATTTTTCTATTCCACATTAAAAGTGTTTTGATGTCTTATCACAGATTCTTCACATATATAATTTAAATTTCTATCCAGCAGCTTTTTATGTGGCTATGCCATAATTTTCACAACCATCTCCTCTATAGTATATTTAGTCTAATTCCTATTATTAGCTATTATATACTGAATGCAATGTTTTTTTTGTGTGTGTATGTTTTCTTTTTTAGGTATAAAGCTGTTTGCATTTTTCTGGTTGTGCTAAGGTCTGTGTGTATTTGTCTGTATGTTTGTGGTTATTTCCATAAAATAGATTCTCAAGGTTGGAAATTCTGGTAATGAATTATCTAAGACTTCTGATTCCTATAGCCAAATTCTTTTCTAGATGAGCAGATCAGTTGGTACCCCCACCAATGATATATGAGAGGGTGCACCTCTAAACCCTCAGTTGTGATGCTTTAGCTGTGGCATTATCTCCGGATGGAACACATGAGAAATCTGAACTATTTCATTTTCTCCTCCCTGTGAAAGCAGATTAAAGCTGAGCAGAAAAGCAGCCCTAGATGCCACTGAAAAAGGTTGGGGAAAATATGTGGGGGATGAGTGCAAACATGTCTGGTAAAAATAGAAAAATATAATATCCACATTGAAAAAAAAATAGTTGCCATCTGTCATTTCAACAATAAACTAAAAAATATGCACTTAAAGTAATAGTTGAAACTGCTATTTTTATTTGGTGGCTAGTTTAATTTTCTTTAGTGATATTGTCTAAATAATGAGAGGTGGAGATGCTAAATATCAGAATTTCCACAGCAGCCAAAATGTCCAGTTACAACCCTCTGCAAAGCAAAATAGGATAATAGGTGGATGTGACATTTACAGAGAATTTTCTCTCCCATCATTAGATGGATGACTACAACACAATGACAATAAGTCCTTATCTTCAAATCATATTTTAATAGAACAAATTTGCTATACTCATGAACATGAATAGACTCTCGGTAGTGCAGGTTATTTTAATGGACACATCACTTTAAGCTAAACTTTCTCCATCTGTTCAGCTCTCTAATTACCAATGCATAAAGTGCATAATTCACAATTACATCATAAAAATAAGATCTACATTATATCAACTCGTGTCAAAGCTTTTAAATCTATGCTATTTGGCATCTGTTGCCATATTAATATTAGCTCCCTTCCAACAAATCATAGACAAATACACCACTTCTCAATTAGGAAAATCTGAAAAAATTACATGTTTGCAAGAGAAAGGGAATTCTTTATCATACCATTTCCTTTTATAATCATGCCTTATTGTTCTGTATCACTTACTTTCTCCAATAGTTGGTCCTACAGGCTCCAACTCCTTTCTGAGTTGGTCCTTCATAGCTTTCATTGGCAGAGAAGGCAATGGCAACCCACTCCAGTACTCTCGCCTGGAAAGTCCTATGAATGGAGGAACCTGGTGGGCTGCAGTCCATGGGGTCACTAAGAGTCGGACACAACTGAACGACTTCACTTTCACTTTTCACTTTCATGCATTGAAGAAGGAAATAGCAACCCACTCCAGTGTTCTTGCCTAGAGAATTCCAGGGACGGGGGAGCCTGGTGGGCTGCCATCTATGGGGTCGCACAGAGTCGGACACGACTGGAATGACTTAGCAGCAGCAGCAGCTTTCATTGGAGAGCAAAGCTAATTTAGTCACAAAAAGCTAAATTTTTCACATATGACAATACTAAAGTCGTTTCTTAGCTCACTTTAAGAATGTAAGTGATATAATTGATATACATTGAGAAAATTAATTATAATTATACACATATATAATTTTGGAAAAAAAATGTTTTTTGCTCAGTTGTGTCTGACTCTTTTCAACCTCATGGACTGTAGACCACCAGGCTCCTCTGTCCATTGAATTCTCTAGGCAAGAATACTGGAGTGGGTAACCGTTCCCTTCTCCAGGAGTTATTCCTGACTGAGGGATCGAACCTGGGTCTCCTGCATTCTAGGCAGATTCTTTACCATCTGAGCCATCAGGGAAGTCATATATAATTTTATATATATATATATATATATATATATATATATAATATGTTTTCTTATTTGAGGGCAGATTGGATTAATCTGGGTGTCTGTCAGATAGAAAGCCACAGAAGGAGACTAAAAAGAGAAGAAGAATGAGAGAATGGTCAGTTGGCCAGCCCATCCACTTGCTTCCCCCAGCCCCTCTCCCACCTTAGGGTCGGTGATGTGCAGAATTTGCTGAAGACCATATCCCTGCCTACCCTGCAGCCTTTCTCTGGGATCCTACCTACTTAACTTTTCTTGCTTAACTTTGGCCTATGTGCAGTTCTTCAGTTTTTGCAATTGCTGGTATCTGTTTGCCTTCGCATATCTGGTTCCTGGAAGGACAGGGTACTTTGTGTAGTGTCACCATTGTGACCACTTACTTGTAGGCTTAAAAAATAAGTCCTTGTTTCTGGTGACAATCATATAAAACATGGACAAAGAGTTGGGGGTCTCTGAATGCTTCAGAGGGCAGAAAGAACTCCCAATGCAAGGAAGCCAGAAGGCTTTCCTTCTGCTACAGATTAAAAGATATCACTCAAGCAACTAAGGCTAGAGAATGCCAATTTTGATTCTGGCTTCTACATTAGGGTGAAAACACTATTAAATTTGCTTTATTAGTTATGAATGAATCACTCAGGAGAGAATAGTATCATATTGATGTAGGTAGTATCCCATCAATCAGACATGCAGTGGCTGGTGTATCTTTCCCCTTATACCTGTCTCCTAAGTACTTATCAACTCATGCCATGAAGTTTTCTTTACATCTCTGTCTTTCCAGTTAGAATGGCAAACCATCAGTGCAGTGTTATTGGTTGAACTGTGTCTGTTCCATCAATGCTATTGCTAATTTATTTATTGTGCTAAGTAACTTCAATTGTGTCCAACTCTTTGAGACCCTATGGGCTGTAGCCCACCAGGCTCCTCTGTCCATGGGATTCTCCAAGAAGGAATACTGGAGTGGGTTGCCGTGCTTTCCTCCAAGGATTGAACACCTGTCTTTCATGTCTCCTGCATTGGCAGGCAAGTTCTTTACCTCTAGTGCCACCTGGGAAGTCCAATTTATTTATTAGATAGAGTGTAGCAGGGAATGAAAATGAAGTGAATTTTCAGTGTCTCCTTATCTTTCATAGCATTATGCTTTACAAGGTAAGGGGATTTTGTTTTTAATATCGATTATAATAGGTTTAGTTCTATTGATTCCTGTAATGTTTGTTCTGGATACTCATTGTTCTTATATTTTTCAGAAAAATTTTTGGAAAAAACATAAAAACAAAAGACCTTATAATTCATTGCATTTAACATAGTGACTTACAAAGTGATGAAAGACCTTTCCCCAGGTCTTTTCTTAGATCCAGACTGATTCCCAAGCAGCTCCGACAGGTGACCTCAGACTTTGTTTTCCCATTGCTGTGAAAGCTTTCAGGATCTTATTTTTCTTTAATCTCAGTTGTGGATATACAATGTGTTGTCAACAGTAATGGAGATTACACTTAAAGGTTACAATCTAAGAAATTTCTGATTGTAAATTTAATATAAATTGCAAAATGTCATCTTATCTTCTATGGTAAACCAAAGATTGATTCTCCTTCCATAACCACTAGGCATTTTGATTCGTAGATATACCAGTAATGACAAACTGGATCCCAGTTCAAAAAAAAAAAAAAAAAAATAGAGTTGTTTGGTAAAATACTATCCCAAGTTTGATGTTTGCCTATAGAAAGATTAAGATAGCCTTGAATCAAAATGAAATAGCCATGAAATTAAAAGATGCTTGCTCCTTGGAAGAGAAGTTATGACCCATCTAAATAGCATATTAAAAAGCAGAGACATTACTTTGCCAACAAAAGTCCATCTAGTCAAAGTTATTGTTCTTCCAGTAGTCATGTATGGATGTGAGAGTTGGACTATAAAGAAAGCTGAGCGCCAAAGATATGATGGTTTTGAACTGTAATGCTGGAGAAGACTCTTGAGAGTCCCTTGGACTACAAGGAGATCCAATCAGGCAATCCTGAAGGAAATCAATCCTGAATATTCATTGGAAGGACTGATGCTGAAGTTGACAATCCAATACTTTGGTCACCTGATGTGAAGAACTGACTCATTGGAAAAGACCCTGATGCTGGGAAAGATTGAAGGCAGGAGGAGAAGGGGATGACAGAGGATGAAATAGTTGGATGGCATCACCGATAGGGTGGACGTGAGTTTGAGTAAGCTCCAGGAGTTGGTGATGGACAAGGATGCCTGGTGTGCTGCATTCCATGAGGTCGCAGAGTCAGACATGATTGAGCTGAACTTGAATCAAAAACTACTGTTACAAACAATGGGTTTGATTCCTTTCTTGGAAACTTTTGCCAGGTATCTAATTTTGTGGAAATTTACCTCAGACCACCCCAGCTGGCATTTCAGTTTCAACACCATGGCCACAACCCAATTTTTGCTATCTCCCACTATATCCTCAAACACATTTTCTGTTTAAACAAAACTATTTGCCGCTTCCTAATTATATTCTAGGTTAAATTTTACTTCTCTTTGCTCATGCTGTTCCCTTTGAATGTCTCTTTAGTCCTTTCCTCCTCTCTTGCATCCCTAATCTCCATCTCTCAAACTCCATCCATCTTTCCAAACCCTATTCAAATATCTGCCCTTGAGGACTTCCTCCTCATGAACATAATCTCCTCACTGATTCCATGGGGATATTTATACTGGAATGAATTTTTATCCTCTCAATTAGTAAGTCCCTTGACTATACAGACCATGCTTCTAAGCATTCTAAATTTGCAGCTCTCAATATGGCACCTAGCACATAATAGGTAGTAGAGAAATCTTTATTGGGTAGACTGAACCCCTTAAAGAATAGGATCACATATTGGAGGTCTTTGAAACTTCAGCATCTAGCATTGTGTTAGCTCAAAACTCATGCTCAGGAAACATCGGTTGAATGAATTGAATCATAGAAAACTGATGCAGATATTCTACTTGCCCTTTTCAAAAACACCAGAGTAAAAGACCTGAGGATCTTTTTTCTTTTAATTGTGTGGTCCCTTTAAAAAGAATCTTGCCATCAGGGAAGGTTAGCAGTGTCACTCAGCACAGAACAGAGTGATCATATCAATATTAATAAGCTCAGTGAAGTGCCACTGGCTTCAGTGCAATTTTGACACTCTGCAACCTGACTAATAAAATAAGCTAATTCTAAAAATAATTTACCTCCTGGAGACCTTAAAATGGATTTTACTAATGAAGGAGGGAAAAAAAAAAAAAAAAAACTAGCATAGATCTTTGCTTTTTGATAGGTGAATCAAATGTTATAATGGACCATAAGTCTAAAATGGCATATCCTAAGCTGCCAACATCTCTTTGTAGAGGACTTTTTGCATACTTTTCATGCATGTTTACAAAGTGAACTATTTTTTCAGCTAATTAAGAGATAGAAGGGTGAGGGTGAGGGAAATGGGGAAAGCCAAAGGAATTCAGCTTTTTTTTTTTTTTTTGACTTAGTCCATTTTAGCTTCATTCAGTAGCAACTATCTTCCAATAAGCAAATTACTGTGTAGATGATGATGGAATGGCATATGTATAACAAAAATGTAAGACTCTTAACAGACATGAAGATAGCATTTTTTAATTCATAATCTCTTTAAATAATCTGCTGCTGCATGAATAGCTAGTGAGGGAAAGGAAGATTCTACTCCTCAAGGCTTGTTTGGCTAGCAACCAGGCCAGAGAGAATCATATGAAGCTATATGCTACCTTTACTTGCCAGATTGTTTGAAGATTGTGCCTGGGAATTTTTCTGGTCTGCTGTGTGTGTGTACTTGAAAGAGAGACAGGCAGAGGCAGACTGATAGACAAGCAAAGACACAGAAAGATTGAGAGAGAAAAAGAGAATACTTTTGGAGCTGTTTTCCTATTCACATCAATCAGTTAAGCAATTTCAGATCAGCTTCTAGATAAATAAATAGGCATAACTGGAAATATTTAAGGATGATGGGACTTCCATTCATCCTGCATATTATAATCATGTATCTTCCTTACGATATGGTATTGAACCAGATTCTTTAAAATATTTTCTTATTGTTCTATTTCTGAGTTGAAATTATTCCTTAGCTCTTATGTGTTATGATTCTTTCATCTTATGAAGTTACTAAACCCCACATCATGCTCTAAAAATATATCTTCTTTATGGAATTGTAGAATATTGTCTCTGGAGAGCACTTTGAACATAATAGCATTCCCCCCACCACCCTTCCTACCTTTTATGCTGAGAAGCCTAAAATCCAGAGGGGTAGAATTCTCAAGGCTTCAGAAAGTTGGTAAAACTCCATAAATAAGAATCTAAATCCCTGTCCACTTCTTTGTTTTCTGTTTTGCTTTGATGTACTTTTTTTCTTTCCCAGTTTGGCTCTAAATCAAAGAAGGAAATCTAAATATTTAAGTAAAGATATAAATATGCCCTATATTTCCAGAAGACTTCTAAGAACCTTATTCACTCATTCTTTTCACATATTTAATAAAAAATTATTGAGTACCTACTTGCTTGCTACCAAGGATAGTAAAGACTACAACAGATTCTATTTTCCCTATTTAAAGTTTATTTTAAAATACATACTTGTATGTGCATATATGTAGTACACATTATCTGACTCGTAGTAAATAAGGGAAAGACTAAGGAACATTTTTGCAAGCTAAAAAGTTATTAGTGTCTCTGCTATCCACGTCTGACTCTTGAAGGTGTATGGTCTGTTCCATGGTTAATCTCTTAAGTAAGGAAAAACACCAACTCTGTCCACTGAGAAGGGACAGCCAACTAGAGTCCAGAAGGTTGATAATTCAGCATATATGCGCTTCCTTCTTGCTGGCACACCTTCCCATTAAGTCCTCTGTGCCTTAATAATTAAGTATATTTCCCTATCCACCTTGCAGCTTTGTGTTTATCTGACATCAACATAAACAGACTATTTTCAGCTCCAGGTTGAGGAGTTCACTAATGGAGGCACAGACACCTGTACAGAGTCATGAAAAGACTGCTTTCAAATCCATGATTAATTTCCTCTGCTAGGAAACATGCCAGACTCAGTGAATGCCCCTGCTGTTAAATTAACTTCTGACCCTTTCTACATTCTTCCCAGTGACTCTTGGAAAGTTTCAGATTTCTTCAATAAAATCAATAGTTTGAGAATGAAATCACATTACCATCGGCCATCTTTGAAAACTCTCTTGAGGTCAAACACAGCCTGGGCCATCCAACCCCTCATGACTTTTCCATCTGAAACCTCAATGCTGAGCTGGCCTTGGCAGCATTCTGCCTGAGCCCTTTATTGAATATGCATCTTTTTTGATCTGCTTTTAATTTACCTTGTTTTTTGGGCTGCCTTCTGCTCTACTGGGGACAGATGGGTGTTTATTGTGCCACTAGATGTATCACTAATTGCTTGACTATGAGCTTCTTAAACTTGGTCAGTTGTTTCTTCTCCATAAAATGTTTGCTTTCTCTATTGTGTGTATCAATGTCTCCAAAACTTTTACAACTGTGTGGACATGCTTAAAAGTGATTAGATACTTGGGGAAATTGGTCTATAGTCAAGAAAATTAAAGGTAACTAGGTTCTTCACTGAAATAGTTTCTGAGGGAGGGAAGCATCTGATTCAGTACTAGGAAAAAGAGGGAAGGTTTGGCCGAATTCTTGCACACACTGGGATTTTGATTCATTTTGATGTTGATCTGCAAAGCATGCAGAAAATCATGACCTCTTCTTGTTGTCCTCTCCTCACTGATGACATTTAACCACCTTTGATCCAAATTATTTCCCAGACTCCTGGAAGCCTACTAAAAATGATGTTTGTTTTGTAGCCCTTGTGCTGTTCCTATGTATCCAATGATCATTTCCATTAATAGTGGGTGTCAGTCCATTTATGAATTTATCACATCTGATTGAGGAATGCATTCAGATAAAATCTCATGGCTTACACATTTCCCCGATAAAATATTCATGACATGAAGGTTTCACCTTTATAAATCATGGTTACTCCATTGATTTTTTTTTTCTTTCACATTTTTCAAACAAGCCCATAAATTTTTTTAAATGTGCATCAGGGAAAACAATATGAATGAATAGATGGATGTACCTTTCAATTACATGCGTTTCTGATTTTACTACTGCCTTCAGCTTATATTAGAACAATGGAATACCACATTGGAAGGGGATCTTTTTCCAAGCCTAATGGATATGGAGGCTGATTTCTTAATTTAAAGAAAAAAACATTGTCTATCATGATGGCTTAATTATAACTGGAAGTATTAATGTAAATTGAAAACTTTTGGTAACTTGGAGTCTGGAATGAAGAGTATAACTTATGAATCTGCATGCATCTTAATTACCATTGACCTTTGAACAACATGGTGGCTAGGGGTGCCAACGCTCTGTGCAGTTGAAAATTTGAGTATAATTTATGGTTGAATCTCTGTATCTATAGTTCCTGTGCATTTACAGTTGCTACATACACTCAGTTCCACATCTACAATTCAGCCAACCTCAGATCATAGATCATGTAGTACTGTAGTATTTACTATTGAAAAAAAAAAAAACTGCATGTAAGTAGACCCATGAGGTTCAAACCCATGTTGTTTAAGGACCCATTATATTGGCATGCATGTTTATTGACTTTTTTCTTTTTAATCCTTGTGAGATATGGCATATTTGAATAAACAGGGAAGTTAAATGTTTTAGTTATTGCTGCATAACATATCACTCCAAAACTTTGTGATAAAACCACAACAATTTATTATTCATTTTGTTAGTTGATATATTCAACTGGGTAGTTCTTTTACTTGTTGTTAAGTAAACTAGGGTTACTTCCTGGGATTCATTCACTTGTATGGTCCCACGTAACCAGCTACTCACAGCGTTGTGGTCTCTTGCATGGTGGTCTGGAGTTTTTACATGGCAACTGACTTCTAAGAGGCGGAAGTAGGGACTGTCAATCTTCTTAAGGTCTGACCTCAGAAGTCCCAAATATCATTTTTACCACACTCTTTTGATTACAAGTCAGAGTTCCCACCTAGATAAAGAGGAGGAAAAATATACTCTATTTCTTGATGGATAGAAAGGAATTCTTGTATGAGGAAGGATAGATTGCTGTTGACTATCTTTTGAGTCTACTACAGAAAGTGAGCTATACTGTATACATGCACAGGGTACAGATAATGAGTATCATGAAACTTTGATCTATTTATAAAAGAAATAAGAGAGTCTATGCTGGTGATTGTGCATATTCTCTCCAAAGTGTCAAGTAAGGTTATATTGCCTTAATGTGACTAGCTGAATGCCAGCGCTTTGCTTCTACATCCAGAATCAGAAGGAGTAGCATTTACTTGTGTAGGAAATAAATTCAAAAGCATTTCAGTATGCAGTTAGCTCCCAAGTACATTAAAAAAAAAAAAAAAATAGGCCACTTTATGATCCAAGAGTTGAAAGAGCTGATAACTGTTAAGTAAGAAAAGTTGGGCTTTAGTAACCCCAGTGTCTACTTTTTGTATCATTACAGCCTTTAGAAGTGTATCACCCTTACTCTCTACAGTTGCCAAACCTCTCATTTGTTCCTCTTCTCCATCCTCACGCTCATCAACAAATCATGTTATAAACTTGTTTTCAGTAAGATGTAAATGACTAACAAGATTGAATATATTACCTCTCCAGAATAATTTGCATTTAACATAAGACCAAGGCTTATTATATGTCTTCTTTTGGTTAGGGTATCAACTTGAAGAAGTAATACTGTACATTCAGGTTTCTGACCTCCAGAAGATGAGTCTAGTATATCTCTAGGTCATTTCCTTTCCTCTTCACCTCAGCTGTCCTTGTTGAGTTCTCAGAGAATGCAAAGTAGTGGCAATGACATAAGCAAAATATAATTACAAAAGCAATCTGTTGGAAAAAGGAATGATAATGCTTTCCAAAGTAAAGCACTGTACCATGTAGAGAATTTGGGCACTATCCATTGTTTTAGAGGATCCATGCCATGGTTCCTCACCATTAGCTTTGATATTGGAAGAAAGTAATTTCCTTTTTTTTTTTCTTGACCTCCAAACTAACTAAACTCTTTGCAGTACCAAATAATGCTGCCTGGAGGAGTTTTCAGGACATGTAGTGCTTTGAAATGAATTACAAAGAAGAAGTTGCATATATTTTTGCAAGCATTTCTTATTTTTGTTTATAAATGACATTCTTTGATATTTTGGATAAGAAAAAATAGGAAAAGTCAGTCATCATGAATAAATCAACAGAGAGATGATTGAATTGTGTGCTGTCATCTGTTTTTTCTAGCCTTGACAAGCACAGTGTGTGGCTGCCATTAAGAGAAAATGTGTCATGAAACCAGCTATTCTAAGCAGCAGTGACTGGCAAAAGGAGGATGGAATGGTGGTGTACTCACGGTAGGCCTACTGGTGCATGGGGGCAAATGGGGAGGTCCAGGGCATGAATTGTGGTCCTGGAAAAATGTGTGTAAATATGAAGAAGTACTGGAGGGATGATAGGCATAACAAAAGAGGCAGCAGTGGTAAGTATACAGCTGTTATCTGCACAAACATGATTTTCTCTTTGTTGAAAAGAAATCCATGTCAAACATTGTTCTAGGCAATTCATATAGATTACTTCACTTAATCCTCATGACAATGCAATAAGGTCAGTATTATTATGCTATTTATATTACAAATGAGGACTCCAAAAAAACATGAATAAGCAAAGTAATTTGCCCAAGTTATACAAATAACATATTGCTGAGGTAGGATTTGATTTGAACCCAACAAATCAAACTCTGGAACCCAATATCATATTTTAAGTTTAAGTACAGTAAGAGGGTCTTGTTTGGTGTATAATTCTATTAATTTTGGAACATGTACCCAACCTTGTAACTGCTACCTACTCAAGATAAAGAACAGTTTTATCATCTTCCTTAATCTCCTTATGCACGCCCTTTTCTAATTAGCCCCCTCCCCTTTTCCCAGTCCCTGGAAATCACTAATCTGTCTCTTTTCTTTATAGTTTTCACTTTTCCAGAATGTCATATCAATGGAATAATAAAGCATGAAGGCTTTTGAGTCCGGCTTCTTTCATGTGGTATAATGTACTGAGATTTATCCATGTTGTTGAAAAAATCAACAATTCATTGCTTTTTATTGAGAAGTATTATTCTATTCCATGGATATACCACACTGTGTTTATTCATTCATCTAGTGCTGGATATTTGGGTTGTTTCAAGTTTTTCAGGTACCAGTATCTTAACCATGATGAAATTCTGCCTTCACTCAATCAGAAATTTTTTCTTATTATTATAGCTAATGTCATCAGTGATGCCTTTGTTTAAGGATTCTCTCTTGCGTTCCCTGAGAGCTTTTGCCTAGAGCTAGAAACACCAGATGACTTCTGGTTCAAGCACAGTTTCTCAGGGTCAGCTTCTCTCTGATGCAGAAATGCCATTAAATTTTCATTATTACTGCCATGCAGTACTTGTCACCTAGCAGTGCTTCAAATTGTATGGAATGAATACAGAAGAAAATGAATACCAAATAAATTATCTAAATTAATTTTTCTAGCACAGGAGGTAGAGGAGATGGTAGTAAAATTAGGATTGACAATTCAGCCTTGCGTAGAAATACATAGAATTTAATAAATGATGCATAAAATAACGAGAAACATTAGGATCCTATAAATCTATAGATTTATTTCCCTATATTATAACAACATCATTATTGGAATAGTGGGAAAAAATGTAATGATTGTTGATCTTATTTCATATCAAATGACTATCTTGACTGCATCTTTCCCCAGTTTTTTTTTTTTTTTCATGTAATTAACTGGAATTTAGTTGAACTGACCAAATCAGTCACTGCTTTGACACTGATGATTTTCTAAAAAAATTGTTTTCTTATGATGACATAGCTTTAGGATATAGTTCTACTCAAGTTAAATTCAGGTTTCAAAAATCCTATTCCTTTTAGTAAGGCAATTTACCTACTAAATTCAATCTACTGTGATTAGAAATAACACTTTGATTGAATTCAACTTTGTGATACAGTTTTCATTGCTCTCCCCCTTTATAATGGATATACATCAACAGAATCAGTGCATTGACAAAGCACAGGCCTTGGAGTCAGAAATAATTGGCTCCAGTTCTGTGTTCTATTGTTTATGAGCAGTGTGACTCTTGGTTAGTTATAAAATCTCTCTCAGCATTATTGTCTTATCTACTAGATAAAGGTAATAGCCTCTGTGTCTTTCTGCCTGGGAATATTGTGAGGGTCAAGGGAGATTATGTAGGTAAACACCTCTATTCTAGGTAATGAGCTAGTGTGTCATCAATGTTTGGGGCTACCGTAGTCCTACTACTAAGATTTACTTTGCAATTGGCCTCTTCCTTGACTACAGGTCCATCCACACTCTATTATCTGAGACATATGAATATTCTGGGCTCTTTAAATGAGCACAATTTTTTTAAAAGGCAGTTGACGTGGGGCTTAGTAAAGTCATGTGGCAATGATGAGCTTCTTTCTTCTAATCTGAAGAAAGCCCTCATTTGAGAGCCCGTAAAACTGCTGCCCAAGTGATGAGTGGACCCCCTGGAGTGGTAATAAGTTCTGTAAATATCAGTAGAGTTTATTTGTTATTTTTTGGGCTCACTTCCCAATCAGTTTTCCGCATAGCTCACACTCATGGCTGGACAATGCTGACTTTCCCTCTCTCCAAATGCCCCACCCCTACTCCTGTCAGGAGTAGGGTATCCTACTTCTACTAGTATCCTACCTAGTAGGACTTCAGGTATCCTCTGAAGTCACACCCCACATCCCTCACTCTCCAGCCCATATTACGCTGCTTTAATCTCTCTAAAGTCATGCATAATATGTAGATGGTCATGTGTCTCTCTATAATTAGGCCTTCATTTTTCATTAAAAAAATACATTTTGAAGCAATTTTCTATATCTCTTAACTGATTAGCATAAAAGTCCTACAGTATAGTAAGAAGAAGGAAAATATGAAAATGGAGATCTTAAGATCATATATTACTAGAAGTATAAGGCTTTCTACTAATAGAAATGATTCTTACTGGATATTCCCTCTATAACTTTGACCGTTATATCTCTGACAACTCTGACAATAAAGGAATTACAGATGAAAGTATGAGAACTTATGAAAAAAATAAAGTAAGGGGGACTGAGGTTGTGAGTGAGCTGATGATGACTTTGAAAATATTTTACCTCAAGTAAAATAATACTAAATAAAGAATACACCAGTGATATTTTATACATCTAAAATTAATACAACTTTGGACTATAATTTTCTACTGCTGTTTTTGTCCACTGGTAACTTTACAAGTTCTTGCCACAACAGTTTTTATAAGATACCCATAAATTTGTTTTGCTTGGTTGCAAGTAGTATGAATAGAGTATATGTGGTAGAGATTAACTCATGCAACTCTGTTCTAATCTCCTAGTGTTATGCCTTATTACAAGACTGCCTTAGAGCCTGAATCCTGCAACTGTTTGGTTTCCACCAAGCAGATTCACCCACGAGAGAACTGGCATGCAGAACTGATATGGGGAACATTCGCTAGTGGGTATTGGGTTTTTCAGCAACAGAAGAAGCACTTTAAGTATCCAGTCCATAATTTTATGAGTATTGAGAGTTTGATGGAATATCCATTCTATTGACATGGCTTGTGGCTGTGATGTTGTGGCTCTGAAGCCAGTTGTTTTCTCAGAAGCTTGTTGGTGCTCAGGTCATTGCAGGAGTGTGGTTTGGAGCCCACAGTTGAGGCAATGACTTCCTTGTTCCTGAACTTCCTTTTTATCCCTCACCTTTCTTATTGTGTCAATGGTAGCAGCTCTTTTTGTGATAAATTCTATAGTGTTGCTTTCAAATTAACTCTTAGAATCTTTGCCTAGAATCTTCCTCAAGTCCTTCTAGAGTTTTTAAGCAACCAATTCAGTGGATTAAATAATTTCTGTGTTCAAACTTGAACTAAAATGTGTCAGTGTAATTTTTCTCCAGTTTCAATACTTTCTTTTTTAAGGTTTGAAATAATAGACTGTCTTCTCCAGGGTTCTATAACCCATCCCAAGGGTGCAGAGTAACTTATACCTGAGATGGAAAGAGATAGATGCAATCTTTCTTTAATAAGTTTACTCTTATTTCTCAAGTACTCTCCTCAAAGACAGTACTATTTACAATGCTTGCTCTGTTCATCATAACTTAAAGCCAGAGAACATTGAAATTACACAGAATCAGAGTGGTTGTCCATCTGCCCCTTATCCATAATTTCAGTCCCCTCAATATAAGCAGGCAGCTGTAATAATTCTAAAAGCAAAATCATTCTCAGTGCTTCCACATCTTTCAATTCTGCATTGTGGAAACCTCACCTACTTTTCCTCCTTTCTAAAGATCCCCAAATCAGGTGGTTTAAAATTAGGGAATACTTGAAACTAAATTGTTATAAATCTGGAAAAGCCACTAGGGGTAAATATTTGTATACTAAAATGTAGTATGAGTAGCACTATTGTATTGGGAGAATTATTATCTTTATAGTTGGATTTTTGATCAAAGTGATGAAAATATATTTGTTTTCAGCTTCTGAAGAAAATATCCCAGAAGCACTTGTGAAAATAGTTTTGTAACAATTTAAATTTATCCCAGGCCCCTGTCTTAAGTCCTAAGAAAAAAGAAAATTAATACATTTA
Organism: Muntiacus reevesi; assembly: GCF_963930625.1. NCBI lineage: Eukaryota > Metazoa > Chordata > Mammalia > Artiodactyla > Cervidae > Muntiacus > Muntiacus reevesi. The sequence continues at coordinate 34,377,060 of NC_089265.1, read as the reverse complement.
TTTTCATTAAATTCTAATTTTACTTGGGAAAAGTTTAAAGAAATATTTGCCTCTCATCTCTTTTATAAATCTCCTTAGATATCACTGATAAAATGATCACAGTCTGTGTCTATTCATTCACAACATGTTTTGGCTATTTTGCCTCATTTTTAAATAGTCCATTATTAATAAAGAGAGGAAAAGAGAGACTAGGAGGACAGAAAGGAAGAGAAGGGCAAGGAGAGGGAAAAGAACTTCTCATTTTCCCAAGAGAGTAAAATAATACTTACAAGCATAGAAGTCACAAGTTGTTGTCTAAAGACCAGTAAAAGCATTCCACCTCTAATCACTGCCTTTGAGAATATACTTGATGTCTTGTGCTTAGTAGTCTGGTATTTTAAGTGGTACATTGAAGCTTATAAAATATATTTAGCAGTTTGTTTTGGATTAACTTTAACTACTTTTTTTAATATCTCTTGGATTTGGGAAAAAGGGGGAGGGATAGGTCAGAAAGAGAGTGGGAGGAAAAGGCAAATACAGGCAAAAGAAAGTATTCTCTCAGAGGGACCTCGGCCTAGCTTCAGTCACTGGTTCCTATGTAGGGAGCCCGTCTCGAAGCATGTGGATAGGTTGATTTTTCTAGTCAGGAAGTTGTCTTCCTTGTAATAGGACTCCTCCTTGAGTCTCACAGGTTGGTACATCAAATGAAGTCAAAATTTGGCCTTGGATGACAGATAAAGACAGTATCTTACCCATTCCATCTACATACATCCTTTTCGCCTAAAAGTGCTGTGGGATTTTAAGGGGGTGATATTTTCAAAGCACTTTAAACTCCCTAAAAGAAAGTTCAAATCTCTCTAGTAATAAAAATGTTGTTGTTATAAATCCTGGACTTGACATACGTATTAAAGTTTCAACCTCAGCCAGACTGAGGATTTCAGTGTATTTTAGATCTACCATATAAAATACTAACCTTTCTATGAAGGGAGAATGCTGATATGTGTGTGTGAGTGGTGTATTTTTCAGACATAAGCCTAAACCAGGGAAAAGATAGGGGGCAAGAGTTGGGGGAGGAACAACTGAATCAAGACAAACAGAAAATAAAACTGAAAATTGAATGCCATTCAAAATAGAAACAAAAAAAGGTTTTAAGAATTAACCAAGAGTACACAAGCTGTCTTTTGACTGTGGGGAGGGAGGGGGTGCATACATGCATCTCTGTTAAAGAACATAGAAGAATTGATTAAAAGGAGATGTTGCATACTCCTGAATAGGACAACTTGATATTAGTATTATATACTAGGTATGCTAATGAATCTGTAAGTTGCATGTAATTCCAAACAAAGTCAGCTTGATATTTTTTGAGCAATCTAATAAAGATTTATTGAAATGTGAATGGAAGGGGGAAAAGCCCCCTTTGAAAATGTAAAGGGGAAACTTGTCCTATTAAAACATATTACAAAGTCTTCATAGTAAAAATTGTTCATACCCTGGTGCAAGAACAGGCAAATAGGTTTCTGGAACAGAATAGAGAGCTTAGTGATAAAATCACATATATAGAAAAATGTAATACATGATTAAATGGTACCACAAACTAATAGGGAAAGAAGGACTGTCTAGAAAATTGACCATCTCTCTCTTGACAGATGACAGATAGAAAGATAAATAAAATAGATATTCTCAAGCTAATATAGGGCTCTATGATTAAGGATTTGGGATTGTGACTTAAATGCAAAAGAAAATTTAAAGATCATAGATGATAACATAGGATAATTTTAAAAGCAAAATGATTAATTAATCATTCATTAATTAAAAGTTTATCATACTAAAGTTAGAGATACCAATTCAATAAAGAACATTAGGAACAAAATTAATATGTAAGTAACAGGTTTGAAGAAGTTATTTATAAATTTTAAAGTTTATAAGAAATCTTTATAAGAAGTTACTTTATAAGATTTCTTTATAAGGAATCATTTTTTCTTTAAATCCTGAAAAATCAGCAAGAAAAAGATAAGAACCAAATACAAAAATGTGCAAAAGACATAAACAGGTCATTCACAAAGGAAAAAACTCAGAAGGTTACTGAGCAGACAAATAGGTAATCTAATTCATCAGTAATTAGATTCACTGAGTTTACCATTTTGGACAATATCAAGCACTCATGGAACCATGCAGCTTCGCTGGTGGCTCAGACAGTAAAGAATCTGCCCACAATGGAGGAGACCTAGGTTTGATCCTTGGGTCAGAGAAGGGAATGGCAACCCACTTCAGAATTCTTGCCTGGAGAATTCCACTGACAGAGGAGCCTGGCAGGATACAGTCCATGGGGTCATAAAGAGTCAGACACAACTAAGCAATTAACATTTTCTAGTGGAACTGTGGGAGTATGGGAACTGTCATGTACTGCCACTGAGATGCAACCAGGTTAAGTTCTTCGGTAAACCACTCTAGCCAAAATAAATCAAATATCAGGCAGTATTTCTTACAAATATACCTCCTGGATATATATCAGAAGGAAAAGTGGACAATATGTACAAGGACATTTAAGTGTAGCATTTTTTTAGATAGTAGGGAGGCGGAGGCAATCAAGTTGCTTATAGCTTAGGGACTGAATAAGTAAAACGTATTGGATTCACCCAGTGAAATACCATGGAGTACTTAGAAGCAACCAACTAGATGAACCCATAGCAACACACATGGATCTTAAAAAACCATGCTGAGTTAACCAAGGAAGTAACAATGAGATTTAGAGGATAATTCCATTTGTATCCATTAGAAATACATAAAATTCATATTGTGTGTGTGTGTGTGTGTGTATTTTAAAGAATACATATCAAACATGTCTGAATAGCTGCCTGTTGGTTGGCAATGTGAGAAATAGGAACAAGGATTGAAGTTAGCAGGGAAGGAAAGGAGGGAAGGAAGGGAAGGAAGGAAGAAAAAGAGGAAGGGAAGGAAAACAAACCAGTCCTGGCGTAATGATATTTTAGGATTGCTTCAGCTCTCTGTAGGAAAGACGAAAGCAAAGAAACAGAACAACACACAGAGAAACAACCCTCAAGAAATGTAAACATCTTAGGCCTTTACCCCTTCCCCTGGGCACCGCCACCGTTTTCAGCTAAGGTTGTCCCACACTCCAGAAGCTCCATTGATTCAACCGACCTCCACAGAGCATGACAAGGAGGAAGGGAACTTTCTCTTCCCAAATGCTCTTTCTTAACCCTGCCTCAGCAGAGAGCATTCCCCTCCAGGCCAATTTGTATCCACCCACCCTCTTTGTTCAAACTGGATGTTTTCATTTATTTAGCTGTGATTTTTTTTTCCCCTTGGCCAAGAGGTTATAGAGTCAGCCCAGGATAATCCCGGTGGGAGTGTGATTCTAAGGGAGGAAGGCATTTTGATGCCTCATATTCTGCCATAATAAACACTGCATACCACCCTCTCTTAGTTGGTTATGATGAAAAACAGTATATACTCATAGAAACAAAAGGCAATTTTACCACTTGGAGGGTCATCCAAAATGTTGTTTAGAAAGTAAACCTCAGGAGCACATTCTCAGACTTAAGTTTATTTACAGCTCTGCAGCTATCAATAACAGAGACAATTAAATTAGCTAGGTCAAAAGCCCATCTGAACTGAAGAACTCTATTATAAAATTAAAGTTTGTGGTAAAGTGGCCCTCACCAGCCCTTCTCACATGAAATTGATGGAGAGGCTGTTTGGGTTCGTTAAAATTCAGAAAGGATTAATAGCTTTCACGTTGGAGAATATTACTCAGAAAGAGTGCACAGAGTTTAAAATACTTCACCCATGTAAATGAGCACTGGTTTCATTGTTTTATTTTAGATACTGTGGTTTTTTAAAGAATCAATAGATGAGGTGGAGGAATAACTGTCCTCAAAGAAGCATATTCTGACTCCGCTAAGATGGTATGTAATTTGCTCCGTCAAAGCCAGAACAGTCAATAAGTCAAGACGTGGCTTTAGCTGTGTCTCAGAATAAACACTGGATTTCTTCATTAACTGATCAAATACAGAGTTCAAAGGGACCTGCAATGTGCTTTTTTGTGGGGAAGAATAATGGATTACAACAAATATCTCAGGGTTTTGGAGACCACGCTAAGCACAGAGGTTAGCAAGACATTTTCTTTGTCAACCTCAGATCACCCTGGCATAGCCACAAGAGTACATTTCATTAGGCTTCTTTTCTGATTTAAGAAAAGAAAACGTGTCTTTATAGTCCAGTAGCCATCAGCGCAGATTGACAGTACATCATTCTGGGATTCTGCTTCTCTGAGGTTGGTGGTCTGGTTCCCTTCATGCAGATTCCTCCCTTTTTTCCTCTCTCCCTCCTTCTCTCCCTCCTTCTTTTCTTCCCTCTTTTTTTCTTCCTTCCTTCCTCTCTCCATCCCTCCCTCATATTTCTCCCACACACCCAGTCCCCTCTCTTTCTCCCTTCCTTTTTTTTTTTTGTCTCAATTAATACAGCTGACTTTTTATGGACATTTTCTTTTAATAATAGTTTGACTTCCCAATGAACTAATTAAACATTTACTATATACAGCCCAAGCTTTGGAGGAGTAAATGGCAACCCACTTCAGTATTCTTGCCTGGAAAATCCCATGAACAGAGAAGCCTGGTGGACTACAGTCCATAGGGTCACAAAGAGTCAGACATAAATGAGCAACTGAGGGACTGAGCACAAATGCACATATATCCAACCAAGATCACTCTCCACTTGCCTCTTAGAATCTCTACCCAGCTGCATATTCACCAATTCCCATACTGGTTCTAATATTACCTGTCTCCTCAAACATACCCCTTTTATATTCTCTATTGTTCATTTTCTATCCACTCACCATCCCAATCTCAAACCCTAGGAAATCACCTAGACTGCTCCCATTTTTTCACAATCTTTCTCCAGCAGCCTATCTCCATGCCAGAATTAAGTATATGGATCCATACCCCACCTCCAGCACATTCCATAAAATAGTCATCATTATGATATCTAATCCATAATGTTCTAGGAATAAAATAAGGCACACCTTGTAAATCTCATCACACAATGACTGGCACGTGGTAATGACTATAAATGTGACCTAGGTTTCTTTTCCTCTCAATTGTCTTTTAAATCTTTTTTATCCATTTTACCATTATGGCCTTCAGACTTTTATCATTCCTTACAAAAAAGTAGCTCCCTGCCTGGTCTCTGCTGATCAGAAAATTTCCCATATTGTCCATTCATTGCCTTGCTGCCGATGTTAACTTTTGTAAACCCTAATACAATATGACCATGTAACTATCTTTAAACTAAAGTAAACATTTTTCATGAAGGCCCATAAGGCACTTTGCACTGGTCCCAGCTATTATCTTCTTCTCTCACTTCTTTCCCAACTAACTCCAGACAAAGAAAACATGTTCCCTTGCACTTCCCTGTCACTACACTTTCTTTTCCCTTTTCCCAGAATATTTTCCCCTTTCCCAGAATATTTTCCCCCTCTTTCCTCACATAACATCCTACATAATCCAGTGGCTTCGATCATCACCTACTACCTACTTTATGAAGTCTTCCCCAGACTACCTAGAGAAACTGATACATCCTTCTCCGTGTTCCTAAGCCCTTTTCACATACCACTATAGCACTAAGCTTATCACACTGTGATGATTTGTTTTCATAGTGGTTGTAAAGACAGGTTTGAAAGAGAAAGGAAAGAAGGCATTTGTTCTTCAGTTTAATAATTCCCCTTTCCTGAAATCCTGTCTCACTGTGTCATGTTCTGCCTCTGAGGGTCTTCTAAATCTCTTTCATGCAATAGTTGTAAGATTTCCTCCATGATTCTATCAGGATTTCCAGTGAAGATATTGGGGAGCAATGCTCCTCCATCATTTGTCACATGTACTCCATTCTGCATTTTAACACCACCCTTATTAAACCTTAGTAAATTGTAGCCTTTACTTATTATACTCAAATAGAACTGTTCACAAATGGTGAAAGGAATTTGGAAAAGTAAATATTCAGAGTTTAAAAGGAACACATAAATAGAAATCTTTGAAATAGTTAACTCTTACTTGTTAATAATAGTGTCTATTGTATGTTACTTTAACTTTTCCAAAGCATTTCTATACACATTCAATCTTCTCAACAACTCTCAGTGGTATACAGGGAAAATATTATTATCTCTACTGATGAAGAAATTGAGGCTCAGAGAGGTTAAATGATTCTTCAAGGTTACAGAGCTAGTGAATAGCAAATCCAAGAAACCACATCATATGATTTATAATGTACTATTCTTTCCAGATTTTTTTTTCATACCACCATTTATATATTTCTTCTGCTGGATGTCATCCTATTATTAGGGCTTTCATAAGAATTGCACATATTAGTAAAGATTGTGTTAAAAATTTTAGAGAGCCTTTTAAAAAATGTTTATATATTTTTTCATTGGGTTTTATTTCATGATAATAAAAACACATGCTCATTATAAAACCTTTGGAGAATGGAAGTTCTTCACACAGAGAAAAATTACGTATAATTTTCCCATGTAGTGACAAACATGATTAATATTTAGGTTAATTTCCTTCCAGTCTTTTATTTATGCTTGATTCATCTTTTTCACATTGTTATAGTCATATTTGGGTTCAGTATTTTATTCTCTTCTTGAGTCTTATCAGGAACATTCATACTTTGAGAAACATGGACTTACAAATATTACTATTGTGTAAAAATATTCTACTTTATGGCTCTATCAGAATTTAGTTAAAGTATCTTATTTTTGGTAATTTTTATGATTTTTTGTTTTTCTTTGACCACTGAACTTTATTCTTCCCTTAACTCTTGATACCACACCCCCAAAGAAGAGCAAATTATGTTTTTGATCAATTATGTTTTTTCTTACTTTAAAACCTATATGTCAAGCTAACAAATTCAAACTTGTAGTTGGTGGAGACGGTCGGTGCTCTGTGGTGTTCAGTGCATTTGAATAGGAATATCACACCGTCCCAGACAGGGTTAAGTCAAAATAGCATCAGACGTTTCGATGGTCATTTTCTCAGACCATAGGACACGCCAACACACCGTGTTCTAGTCATCGGGATTCCTGAACTACCTGGAAAACAGCTCGGCTTAGATCCCCCAGACCCATTTCCAAAATGGCACATATCCTGTGAGTCCATAGACCTGTGTTTATTTTAGTGTCTTGTCTCCCTCTGTTGGCCCTCCGCAGATGTGGATATGGTTCAAGTCTTTCTAACATCATAATGAAAGAGAATGAATAGTCAAAAAAAATCAGCCTAGAAGGGACCTTACAGGATATCTAGTTCAAGGAATTAGAAGTATGTGGTAGTGGGACTACCTGGGTTTGAATCTTAGATTTTTCAATCATTAACCGCTTGACCCAAGACAACCTTTAATAGCCCTATGCCTCTGTAGTCCAGCCTATAAATGATAATATTAATAGCACCTACTTTATAGTACTATCCTGAGACTTCAATGTGGTAATCTATGCAAGGCATTTAAGAACAGTGTGTGACTGATACTAACATTCTGAGAAAAAATACCATCATTCTTGTCACTTCATGTTATGGAAGCAGAGATAGATGCCCAGGATCAGTAACCCAGGTTCAACTATTTTTTCATTAAACCAAACTTTAAAAAAAAAATGTATTGGCCATACATTTTACAGACATCCTCAGTTTGTATTGGGAAGAAAATGAAGTTTGGCAACTTTTGCTTCCTATTTTTTAAACTTGGTATCTGAGCTTCTCCCAGAATTTTACACCCTTGTATATTACAAAGAAAACTGAATCAATAAATTTCTGATTCACTTACCCTTAACTCATCAAAACATCATTAGAGTTATTTGATGTCTGGGGAAGACTTACATGTCTCCATGTGCAGAGGTATACACATCTTATCCTTCTAAACTGATGAATCTTTTTCAGACAGCCCTAAATAGCAATGAAATGCCAAAAGAAGCAGCTCTAAAATCAAAATGGTTGAAAAACAAGTGAGCTTCTTCCATGCAGTTCTCATTCTCAGTCTAAGTCATCCTTGATGAGCACTTCCATTTCAGAATGGATGAACTTTCTTCCAGCTAAAATCTTTTGAGTGTCTACTATGTACCAGGCATTATTCTATCAAAAAGGGAAACAATGAGGCTGTTTTTCAGTTCTGAGATGTTTCTGTGAACATCCTGTGAGTTGACACTGAGATTCTGCTAATTGAGGAAATGAGGACTTTCAAAGGGAGTTTGAGATAAAGGTGTTCTTCAATGACCCAGCTTTGATTCTATGGACGTTGGCCCTGATTCTTGCAGCTAATTTCTCCATGGATTTGGCCTTGTCAATCACACACAAATTTTGATTCCATCATTTAGTCTTCTAAATGATGTTAGGGCCTCCATCCACTTTGACTTGCTTTACACCACTGGTTCTGGTATCAGTTCAAAATGGCTGGTTCTTGTTGATGTATGACAGAAAACCACAAAATTCTGTAAAGCAATTATCCTTCAATTAAAAAAAATTTTTTTTTTAAGAAAAAAAAACAAAAAAACTGGCACTGCCCTGGGCTCTGACCTGTCAATTCTCTGATTGTATCATAGACCAGTGCTGGCAGAATGAATATTCCTAGATTCAGTACTCTTGCATCTAGAATAGAGACTAGAAAGAAATAATGCCAAGCACAATAAGCGGAAGTGCATGAGAAGTAACGAGAAAGAAAAGAAGTAAAAGGACTGTCTCGTTTCCCAAAGGAGAACGAGCACAGGAAACCCTCAGAAACTCTTAGAACTGGGTGTCAGTGCTTTGCTCAAGTCTGAAGTAGCCACCAGTCTAACAGAGTCAAAACAAGAGGTTTATGATTTTTCTTAAGGTCTTAACTAGACTAGTTTACCCCCAGAGTGATGTGACCTGAGAAATAACAGGGTTCTTCATAGCTGTGCACCTGGGAATCTTTCATATTCATTAGAAGCCTTATTTAGCTTTTCTAAGCCTCAGTTTCTTCAACTGTGAAATTAGGATAAAACTCTTGGGACTTTTTAAATAATTAAATGATTCTTTGCATATAATTCATTTAGAATTTATTAAATATTCAGTTAATGTTAGCTACTAATGTTACATTTTATTTGCCTTAGAGTAATAGAATAATAGAGTAATAGAATGCCTAAATGAATCTAAAGCAACAAGGGAGACTGTGGCAGAGGAAAATTTATCTATTTTGTATGTAAACAGACTTCAATTGCTTGAATTTTGACTTATTAAGCCATGGAGATAGATAGGCACAGCCATATTTAACTTCTAAGTAGGGAGAAAACATAAACAAACATAAATAAATAAATGAAATAAATTAACATTCTAGGCCAAACCAGGGAGTCTGATTAACAGCAGCATTCAGGCTGAGGTCAGCCTTTCAACCTGGGTGCTGCTAAGAAACACATCTCTGCTAGCAGTGAATTAAAACATCAAGAAAGAGGCAGAACTCAAACAGGCAGTGCCTAGTGGAACTGTACTGAAAACCTGACATAAATAAATAACAGCATCTTCTTTTAAAGACTTTGAAATAACCAGCACAATGTGCCAAGAAAGATAGAAGTTCACTCTGTGCTCTCTCTGAATGCAAATATAAGTTCACGGTGTCAAGGAGGGCTCCTGTTTAATTGGCGGGGGGGGGGGGGAGGGGGGGGAGGGGTGCTTAGGAAGAAGGAAAGGACCTCATCTAGGGTTTTTGTTTCTTATACAACTTCTTCTTTCAAGATGGTGGGAGTTCATAAAAAATACTTTGGTAATATGTGGGAGATAACAGGCCACCCACTGATCAATGAATTATGGATTAAAGATAACCAGAGCTGTGGTATAACATTGTAACAGAGATTCCAAAATAACCTACAGTTTTGATGAAAGATGCAGTGAAAGAAATATAGGCATTTGACACTGTTTATTATGAAGATTTTTAGATCCTTCTGCAGGGACTTTTTTTTTTTCTGAGTGTGTCAGTGAACATATACACACACACACACACACACACACACACACACACATACACACACACACACACATATATATATATATATATGACTTCCCAGGTGGCGCTAATGGTGAAGAACCTGCCAGCCAATGCAGGAGACATAAGAGCTGTGGGTTCTATCCCTGGGTTGGCAAGATACCCTGGAGAAGGCCATGCATCCCACTCTGGTACTCTTGCTGCAGAATCCCAGGAACAGAGGAGTCTGGTGGACTACAGTCCATAAGATCGCACAGAGTCAGACATGACTATAGTGACTTGGCATGCACAAATATATAATAGATATTTTTAAATAGTACAGGCAAATAAAGTTCCTTGCTTATCAAAGTAATAAATATTAAATATAGAAAGTATAAAAATGTGGGATAAAAATCAAGTTGGAGAGAATGTTTAGAAGCAAAACCTTCTTTGGTCAGCATTCAGTGTCCAATGGCAGAAAATGTTCTAGATAGTTTAGGCAAATTGGAATGCAATATAAAGAATGAAGTACGCACAGAAACCTTGTAGAGCCTGGAAGATCAGGCTCAAGGTTTAGTTTCTAGGAACAACTTTCAAAGCAATATCATGGGACTTTCTGATGGAAGAGCAAGTACCTTTGTCACCTTTAAGAATCTAGAGAATGATCCAGAACTAGACAGTTTGAAATCCCCCATCAGACATCTTGTCTCTGGAACTACTTCACCTCTGTTACAATAAACCTGCCACAAACACCTGACTCCTGCCCTATATCTCAGCCCCACGTGAGCTCCTAGGCCATCTGCTTCTTCAAAAAACCCCTAACCTCATGACTCTGCTGCTACAGAAGGAGCAGAAGCAACAGAAGTACAGGAGTAATTTTCCAACTCTGAAATCTCACACATGTGTTTCTGCTTGGTGGATCCTAACCTACAACCAGAACTCCAACTGCAAGAGAATCTGGAAAACATGCTCTAGACTTGCCATACTGAAGGGCTCACTAAAAAGATAAGTTAGTTTCGACCTCTATAGAGTTTCCTGAGTAAAATCGGAAATTGACCCCTGAACAGAGGGTGAGAAGAGACTGAAGAAGGCAAGTTATCCCAGATTGGCAGGTGGAAACTTTAATAAGAAAGAGAACATATGTACAAGACTTGTCTTGCCAACTGTAAGACGAATAGATCTCCACACCCACCCACCAGAATCTTAAAAGTTTATATAGGGTCCTTAATGGGGTTCAGTCATGTGTGTATATCACCTAGTCTCAATAAGGCATTGCTTTTTCAAGTCTATGTCCTTGAAAAAGGTTCCCACTGTGGAAACAGTAGGCAGAGTGTACTTTCCAAGCACAGGGGAAGAGGTAAGGGACCTCCGGTTGCCCAGGTTGTGCTCAGAGGTCAACCACAGGTCACATCCTCTTAATTTCCTCTTCCAATAAACTATTGGAATGGATACAAAGAGAACCAATCCACTGGAACTGCCACAGTGCCAGTGCAGACAGAGAAAATAGCAAGAACAAAGACATGAAAGCATAAAATTACATCTCATGTTCAGTAATAGACGGTTCTTGTGTGACTTGAACATAGAGTAGATATTGGGGATTGTGGGAAAGTCACAATAAGGAGATTGGATCCGATTATGGAAGCAACTTTCAGACCTACTCAGGACTTTGGATTTTATATTAGTAAGCTCATAATTACCATTTTATCTAGTAGGTCCTTCCTGTAGACACTTAGATGCAAACCTACATAAGTTTTGCCACTACTAAATTCTATTATTTACTTGGTATTTTTTCCCTAGAGTGATTTTAAATAGATTCAGTGCTTTTACTTAGCTCATTCTCAGTGCTGTCTGTGAAATCACAGATTTGATTTGCTAGCTATATTTTTTTCCTAATACAAATTGCAATAAGTGTAAAACTTTTTATTTATTTATTTATTTTAAAATTTATTTATTTTAATTGGAGGCTAATTACTTTACAATACTGTGGTGGTTTTTGCTATGCATTGACATGAATCTGCCATGGGTATACACGTGTTCCCCATCCTGAAGACCCTTCAACCTCCCCCCCATCCCATCCCTCTGGGTCATCCCAGTGCATCAGCTCTGAGCATCCTGTCTCATGCATCAAACCTGGACTGGCGATCTGTTTCACATATGATGATATACATGTTTCAATTCTATTCTCTCAGATCATCCCACCCTCGCCTTCTCCCACAGAGTTTAAAAGACTCTTTCTCTCTTTGCTGTGTCTCTTTTGCTGTGTTACATATTGGGTTATCATTACCATCTTTCTAAATTCCATATATATGCATTAGTATACTGTATTGGTGTTTTTCTTTCTGGCTTACTTCACTCTGTATAATAGGCTCCAGTTTCATCCACCTCATTAGAACTGATTCAAATGTATTCTTTTTAATGTCTGAGTAATATTCCACTGTGTATATGTACCACAGCTTCCTTATCTTTTCATCTGCCGATGGACATATAGGTTGCTTCCATGACCTGGCTATTATAAACAGTGCTGTGATGAACATTGAAGTACACATGTCTCTTTCAATTCTAGTTTTGTCGGTGTGTATTGTCAGCAGTGGGATTGCTGGGTCATATGGCAGTTCTATTTCCAGGTTTTAAAGAATCTCCACACTCTTCTCCATAGTGACTGTACTAGTATGCATTCCCACCAACAGTGTAAGAGGGTTCCCTTTTCTCCACACCCTCTCCAGCATTTATTGCTTGTAGATTTTTGGATAGCAGCCATTCTGACCAGTGTGAGATGGTACCTCATTGTGGGTTTTGATTTGCATTTCTTTGATGATGAGTGATGTTGAGCATCTTTTCATGTGTTTGTTAGCCATCTGTATATCTTCTTTGGAGAAATGCCTGTTTAGTTCTTAGGCCCACTTTTGGATTGGGTTGTTTGTTTTTCTGGAATTGAGCTGCAGGAGTTGTTTGTATATTTTTGAGATTAATTCTTTGTCAGTTGCATTGTTTGCTATTGTTTTCTCCCATTCTGAAGGCTGTCTTTTCACTTTGCTTATAGTTTCGTTAATTGTGCAAAAGCTTTTAAGTTTTAAAATAATAGAAACAAGAAGTACACATCACATAAAACATCTTTGGCACCACTGCAAGTTAAGAGTACCATTATTTGGAAAATACAGCTATAGGCAATAAGATACACTGAGATATTTATAAACATGAACCTAGAAAAATCAGCTATGTATTTTAAAAAGATACTGACAATGAACGGGATGGATCAGAGGGAAGTTTAAAGTCATGAGTCCACATAAAAGTGGAATATTATTTGATCAGTGTAATGTCTATAGGAATGAAAAGGAATAATCAGTTAAAGAGATTTTAAAACTGGAATGCAAGGGATTTGGTAACTGACAGATTGAGGAATTCATAATGGCAGAAGAGTTTACACTGACTGTAGAGTGGTTCAATTCAGTTCAGTTCAGTTGCTCAGTCCTGTCTCTTTGTGACCCCATGAACGGCAGCACACCAGGCCACGCTGTCCATCACCAACTCCCAAAGTCTGCCCAAACCCAGGTCCATCGAGTCGGTGATGCCATCCAACCATCCCATCCTCTCTCATCCCCTTCTCCTCCTACCCTCAATCTTACCCAGGATCAGGGTCTTTTCAAATGAGTCAGCTCTTTGCATCGGGTAGCCAAAGTACTAGAATTTTAGTTTCAACATCAGTCCTTCCAATGAACACCAGGACTGATCTCCTTTAGGATGGACTGGTTGGATCTCCTTGCAGTCCAAGGAACTCTCAAGAGTCTTCTCCAACACCACAGTTCAAAAGCATCAATTCTTTGGCGCTCAGCTTTCTTTATAGTCCAACTCTCACATCCATACATGACCACTGGAAAAACCAGAGCCTTGACTAGACAGAACTTTGTTGGCAAAGTAATGTTTCTACTTTTTAATATGCTGTCTAAGTTGGTCATAACTTTCCTTCCAAGGAGTAAGTGTCTTTTAATTTCATGACTGCAATCACCATCTGCAGTGATTTTGGAGCCCCGAAAAATAAAGTCTGCCACTGTTTCCACTGTTTCCCCATCTATTTGCCTTGAAGTGATGGGACCGGATGCTATGATCTTAGTTTTCTGAATGTTAAGTTTAAAGCCAACTTTTTCACTCTCCTCTTTCACTTTCATCAAGAGGCTCTTTAGTTCCTCTTCACTTTCTGCTATAAGGGTGGTGTCATCTGCATATATGAGGTTATTGATATTTCTCCCAGCAATCTTGATTCCAGCTTGTGCTTCATCCAGCCCAACATTTCTCATGATGTACTCTGCATGTAAGTTAAATAAGCAGGGTAACATTATACAGCCTTGACGTACTCCTTTTCCTATTTGGAACCAGTCTGTTGTTCCATGTCCAGTTCTAACTGTTGCTTCCTGACCTGCATACAGGTTTCTCAAGAGGCAGATCAGGTGGTCTGGTATGCCCATCTCTTGAAGAATTTTTCACAGTTTGTTGTGATCCACACAGTCAAAGGCTTTGGCATAGTCAATAAAGCAGAAATAGATGTTTTTCTGGAACTCTGTTGCTTTTCCTATAATCCAGCAGATGTTGGCAATTTGATCTCTGGTTTCTCTGCCTTTTCTAAAACCAACTTGAACATCTGGAAGTTCACAGTTCATGTATTGCTGAAGCCTGGCTTGGAGAATTTTGATCATTACTTTACTAACATGTGAGATGAGTGCAATTGTATGGTAGTTTGAGCATTCTTTGGCATTGCCTTTCTTTGGAATTGGAATGAAAACTGACCTTTTGTAGTCCTGTGGCCACTGCAGAGTTTTTCAAATTTGTTGGCATATTGAGTGTAGCACTTCACAGTGTCATCTTTCAGGATTTGAAATAGCTCAAGTGAAATTCCATCATCTCCACTAGCTTTGTTCGTAGTGATGCTTCCTAAGTCCCACTTGACTTCACATTCCAGGATGTCTGGCTCTAGGTGAGTGATCACACCATAGTGATTATCTGGGTCATGAAGATCTTTTTTGTACAGTTCTTCTGTGTATTCTTGCCACCTCTTAATATCTTCTGCTTCTGTTAGGTCCCTACCATTTCTGTCCTTTATTGAGCCCATCTTTGCGTGAAATGTTCCTTTGGTATCTCTAATTTCTTGAAGAGATCTCTAGTCTTTCCCATTCTATTGTTTTCCTCTATTTCTTTGCATTGATCCCTGAGGAAGGCTTTCTTATCTCTCCTTGATATTCTTTGGAACTCTGCATTCAAATGGGTATATCTTTCCTTTTCTCCTTTGCTTTCCTAGGTTAGGTAACAGTTGACTGTTGAATCATGGTCCACTAAACAGATCAAGTGAGCAACAAAAGACTTGATTTTACAATATGTATCTGAGAAGTCCAGTTGTACATTCTGAGTTTTCAAGTGCTTTGGGTATACAACTAGAAATAAATGCCTTGGTTGATATCAGTGTGTGTCTAGAGTTCAGGAAAAATCTCTTAGAGTTTAAGTTTGTGGAGTCATTGACTTATATGCATTTAGTTAGTTGAGTCATGAAAGTAGACCTAAACTTTCAAGGAAATGTGAGAATTGTGGAGTTTAAAAGTAGGGTAGAAGAAGAACCAGCAAGAGAGTTTGAAGAACACCATGGAGAGTGGTCAAGGAAGCCATTGAAGGAGGAAGTTTCAATAAGAAGAAACCTCTGACAAAGTCAAATGTCCAAAAAATGAGACTGCAAGTAGACCATTGGATCTGGTCATTTGAATATTGCTGTTCTGCCATTAAGTCATTTGCATACAGTTGTCAGAGCAGAAGTCATATTTTACTGAGCTGAAGAAGCAATTGGGTCACGAATACTTGGAGATGGGAGATTTACTGCAGGAATTCTCAACTAGCGATGATTTTCCCTTCAGCAGACCTTTGGCAGTGTCTGGAGATATTTTTGATTGTCACAACTAGGGAAGTGCTACTGTCATCTAGCTTGTCGGTGGAAGTTAAGGATGCTGAACATCCTACAGTGCACGGGACAGATCACACAGCAAACACTATCTGGCCCAAAATGTAGGACTTCCAAGACTGAGACATTCTGCTTTAGATAAAGGCTTCAAAGTCTGGTTGTGAAGAGAAAAGAAAAGGATGGTGGCTTACTTTAGTGGAAAAATCAAATGTTTTCTTAGAAGATTTCAACTTAAGAGAAAAGGGAAGAAGAAAATGAGGGAGAGAAAGTGAAGAATAGTTGGTCAAGTACTGTTTGATGGAGTTAAGAGAGAATATATTCCAAAGCACAGCTGAGGTGTAGGATTTGAATAGCAGAAGGGATTGCCACCACTCACCTTGCCCTTCTAAGACAGGAAGGAAGGCAAGTGACAGGCAGAAATATAGACACATAAGGGGCATAGGAGAGAGTATTCCAGCAGTTTATGACTAGGAAGTAGAAAGCTAAATTATCATGAGGAGTGGAGAAGAGCCCAGAAAAAGAGCAGAACTGAAGGAGGATAGTAAAATTTGGAGAAATAAAAGCCAAGGACTGCATAAGAGCAAAAAAGAGATATGTGAGTAACTCTTAAGCAGCATTAAAGAACAAGTTGAGTTTTGAAATTGCAAATTTGTAGGGAAACCAACTTACAAGGTAATGTGATTTTCTCAAACAACATTCAGCAACCCAAGAACAGTGTCAGGAAAAACAGATGTTTGGGGGTTTTCAGTATCTGAGACTTCCCAGAAAGGTGCATTCACTAAAGGAAAATTCTGATTAGCTTAAATATGTTTTGTTGCCTAAACATGTATAAGCACAAAGCATTTTTTGTGCTTAAGTATGTGCTTGTGCTTAAATGTTTTTGGAATGATTGCCCCCGCTGCAAATCCTGTCTTAAATGTACTGTGCTTAGTCGCTCAGTTATGTCCGACTCTCCGTTACCCCACGGACCGCAGCCCACCAGGCTCCTCTGTCCATGGGGATTCTCCAGGCAAGAATACTGCCGTGGGTTGAGTGCTCTCCTCCGGGGGATATTCCCAACACAGGGTTCGAACCCAGGTCTCCCGCATTGCAGGTGGATTCTTTACAGTCTGAGCCACCAGGGAAGCCCTAAATATAATTATATACTGTCAAATATTTAGGTTCTTAAATAATTGTCAATTAAGTTAAAATAATCCACTGGGGTCAGGAATAATATCCTCTGCTAATTATACTTCAATAGTTTTAATCCCTTTTTCTGTCTGTATCGATGCTACATAAATCAGAGATAATTGCATGATGAAGCTGATAATCTAAATTTAGAGTTAAAATATCCCTTTACTGAATACTCTTCTTTGGTTTTGCATTTACCATATTACATTTACAGTTTTGCACAATCAGAGCCTCAGATTCTGTCCCTACTTCTTCTTTCTTCAATGTGTCCTTAATTCTGTGTGGCTAATTTGCTCATTTTATTCCCAGTGCTTCATTTGTTCTTTGTCCACAGTCTGTAGGCTCTTTTTGGGTCTGTTTTGCATTGCATGGCCTATTAATGATATAGCTTATTTTGTGGTGAGTGTTACATCCTTAAGACATTTGCAAAAACAGCCAACAAACCCTCAGTTGTAATTAGGTCAAATATTTCTAGAAAATTTCTTTTGTTGACTGATTCTATGGATTCATCATGGCCTTTTATTGCTTTTTTTTTTCCCCCCGGGCACACAGATAATTACTTCTATTACCATCCTCAAATAACAATGTTTTTCTTCTCTAGTCTTTGTCTGGAGCTGCCCATTAGCTCACTGACACCAGAGTTTCTAAAATGTTATCTTTGTTCATAATTTATTTATCCCAGAAATTTCAGCTGAGTTGCAGGCATCTGGTTTTCAGCTCAGGTCAGCTGTTTTCTAATCCAGATCTCTTATCTTTTCAGTTAAGCGTATTGAAAGTTTAGATGAATTCTAGTTTGTGTGGAGAGAAGCCAGTTTGGTGGTATAAGTCCATAAACTGATTGGGAGACCATATTCTTTTTAGGTGCTTAATAAGCACCTAAATGATCTGCTCCTCTTCAGTTTTCTTAAACTACGATTAGATACTAGATAGTTTTATTTGAATGTTTATTCACTGCATTATTGTAGACCAAAGCTCAGCAAACATACCCTTTGAATTTCCTTAAATCAGGGAGAAGCTCTTTCTACAAACTCAATTATAAAAGAGCTATAGAACATTTCAAATCCTAAAGTGTATTCAAATAAATCTCTTGGTCCACCTAGCCAATGTAATCAATTGTATTTGGCCATCCTGCAGATAGATTTCCTGTGATCAGGCTTACAAAATTATTCAAAAATGACTGTATATACAAAGTAAAATTCTTATTTTTCAATGGACTTATCTAGAATTCTACTTATTCTTTAAAGATACAGAAACTTTGAAGTATAGTCCTTCTTAAAATGTCTCTTGGGATTTACCAGGTACAATGTACATTTGATGTTTTTTCCCACCCAACATATCCTCACTCATAGCCAGGGTAACAATATCAGTAAATTCACATGCATATCTACCTTGCCCTATTCAGGCCATACTATTTTCAGGCCACTTAACTCCAGAATTTGGTCCTAATAGATTTAAGCTAATCCTCACATCCCTACAACTGGCTACAAGGTGTGACTGGAATGAAAACTTAACCCAGTCAGGCCAATTAGATGCAAAGAGATATTTTCTTGAGTCTTCAGGGAAAGATGTTTCTACTTTGTTCCATAGGATATAATAAAAGGGAGACTTTCTTTCTGTTGTGCTAAATAAGTAAGTATAGTGGTTTGTATGGAGCAGATAATCTAGAGACAAATCACATGAATTTAACTCATAGCTAGTCCACTTGTATGACCTTGGGGAAGTTATTTAATCTTTCTGTCCCTTAGTATTCTCATGTGTAAAATGGTAATATCAGTCTTTCCAGTCTATAGAGTTGTTTTTGAGAGCTACATGAGCTAACCCTGAAGCACTGAAAATAGTGTCTGGCATTGGTTACATGAGCTACTCCTGAGATACTGAAAACAGTGCCTGGCACATAGTGAACACGGTTAGAGAAAATTTAGTTCGAGGAAGCTTGCAACCATCTTAGTGCAGCCATCCTTAGGAATAGGCATAGAGGTGAGATAGAAAGTTGGGACATCAGGGATAGAATTAAACTTTTTGAAACTGAACGCTGGTCTTTTAAGTTATATGAGTTGTAAATTATGGCTTTTTGATTAAGTCAGCTAGAGTGATCTTTCTGTTACTCAAAACTGAGAGATCCCTAATAAAACAGTGACATGTCACCAGCTTTAATTTTATAAACACCATTAAGCATCTGTTGCCTATCTATATAATGATAAACAAGGCACAGACACTATCTCTCATTTAACACACATTTATTGAGTTCCTATTGTGTTTAAGGTAATGTAGTCATTGAGGGTATCTTTCAGAAACCTAAATAATTATAATGCAAGACAGACAGGTATAACTTCTTTGAGAAAGACATAAATAAGTCACATGGAAAATTCAGAGAAGTCATATATAGTTTGGACTATTCAGTAAATCTTCTTGAGGCAATGCCATTTCTAACACTCAAAAATTAGAATTCATTCTCAATGTTGTTTATATCTTCCTTTATTCAGGAACTATTCATTGAGTACCTACTCTGTGCCAGAGCTTGTGCTGAAAGCTAGAGGTAAAATATTGAACAAATTAGACACGATCCTTGCTCTCCTGGAGCATCAATGAGGTGAAAGTCAAAGAATCAAAGAATCACATGATAACATTACAAATACAACTAGGATAAGTGTTATAAACAAAGTTCTTAGCCTGAATAGACATTTCTCAAAATAGGACATATAGATGATCAACAGGCACATGAGAAGATGTTCAACATTGCTAGTTACTAGAGAAATGCAAATCAAAACTACAATGAGATATCACCTCACACCAGTCAGAACAGCTATCATCAAAAAATTTACAAACAACAAATGCTGGAGAGGGTTTGGAGAGAAGGGAACTCTCCTACACTGATGGTAGGAATGTAAACTGGTACAGCTACTATGGAGAACATATGGAGATTCTTTAAAAAACTAAAAATAGAGCTACCATATGACCCTGCAATCACACTCCTGGGCATATATCCAGAGAAAAACGTGTTCTGAAAGGATACATGCACCTGTGTTCATTTCAGCACTGTTTACAGTAGCGAAAACATAGAAGTAACCTCAATGTCTATCAACAGAGGAATGGATAAAGACTATGTGGTACATATATACAGTGGAATATTACTCATCCCTAAAAAGAATGAAATGATGTCATTTCCAGCAGCATGGATGGACCTAGAGAGTGTTGTATTGAGA
Organism: Muntiacus reevesi; assembly: GCF_963930625.1. NCBI lineage: Eukaryota > Metazoa > Chordata > Mammalia > Artiodactyla > Cervidae > Muntiacus > Muntiacus reevesi. Next base: position 34,356,798 of record NC_089265.1, on the reverse strand, counting down.
GAACTAAGTCAGAGAAGGAGAAACATCATATGACACCCCTTATATGTGGAATCTAAACAGAAATGATACAAATGAATTTACTTACAAAATAGAGAGTCACAGACTTAGAAGACAAACTTATGGTTGCCAGGGGGAAGAGATAGTTAGGGAGTCTGGGAAAGGCATGTACACACTGCTATTTTCAGAATGGATAACCAACAAGGACCTATTATATTGCATATGGAATTCTATTCAATGTTATATGCCAGACTGGATGGGAGTGGGGTTTGGGGGAGAATGGATACATGTATATGTGTAGTTCCTTTGCTGTTTACCTGAAACTATCACAACACTGTTAATTGGCTATACTCCAATACAAAATAAAAAGTTTAAAGTTTGAAAAAAAAAAAAGAGTCCATAGAACTTAGAGTATGAGACAATATATCAGTATTTAAGTATCAATACCTTCAGGAAAATTATTTCAGTCGGTCTTTTTACAGTAAGGTGGTAAAGCCATCCAGCCAGAATAAGGTCTTTTATTGTAGCATAAGAAAAATCAAGCTCTGGGGGGAGCGGGGGAGGAGCAGACATCTGTAATACATTTTCAGTACAAAATTAATGTCACTTCCAGTTGTGTTGACCAAATTCCTTGCCTTTCCTTGACAGACTGACAAAGAATGAAAGTCAACCTAATTTATGCCTATTGGAGGTAACTTGTGGCTTAACCGGACTCTTTGGTTGAAGTGTTGACATGTGGCAATTTTGTAGAAACAAATGATCATTAGAGAGGGCATGATAGTCAACACAAATAGGATGCAATTAGCATGTGTCACCACTGGCTTCTGGTAGAAACATCTTAATAGACAACTCGTAATAAAGGTCAGCATATTGAGACCAGCTCAGTTAATTAGTTCCTTGTTGTTTCTAAGGAAGAAAGTAAAGTATTTTAATCTTGTTTTTCCTCTTCTTTCAACAGCTACCCCTTGGGAAAAGTCAGGGTCACTGTGTTCTCTTTGTCTTCTTACTTCAGAAAGGAAAACTCTAACATTTGTCCTTACAGTTTTACCTCCTTGTTAGTAAAATAGATTTTGTTTTTCTGCATTTTTTCATGCTCAAGGTATCCCAAAGCAATTTACAGTAATGAGTTTCAAATCTGGATTGACGGTAGCTCAGTAGGCAATCATGGTAGCCATTACATATTCAAGGCTAGCTTACACCCAGCCCTGAAATTAAAATCTACCTCTTCATGAGAAGTGATGTCTCCTGAGAGACTTAGATGATTCTCCTCTTTCTCCCTCCCTCTTTCTCTCTGTCTCTTTCCTTCTCCCCCCATACCCACTTGCCCAGCACAGAAGTTCTACACTGGCAATTATCAGATGGAGGTAAAGGATATGATGTGTCTTACCTTCATAGAGACATTTGATGATTAAAGAAATTAATTTGGGAAATGATTGGAGGATCATGGGTGACAGTCAATACAGAGAAGAACCCAGTGAATGGAGCTTATTGAGTCTGAACATTAGTCCTGCCCAAGGGCTAACCTTGCCTCTAAGAGGCCTACAAATTCAGGGTCACTTCTCTTGAACACTCTCTGCTTCAGTTAGTAACCACTCATAACTGCTCCAGGAGAACTCTTCAAATCCCCTATCATAGCCTTTTACAACATTCATTTTGTTTACTTATTTACCTGTTTATACCTCTCCGTAGCCTATGAACTCTGTAAGAGCATCAGCCTTATGTAATTTGTTCCTTGTTGAACTCAAAAGGTTTACTACATTCCCTGACTGATAGTAGTTGCTCAGTAAGTATTAGAAATAAGAATAAAGAAAATGTGGAAGGGAGACTAAGGGAGCAAAAAAATGGAAGATAATCAAGGAGAAGACATAAACAGAGGAGGAAAAAAGGAACAGTTTTATGCATATACTGGAATATGACCTGATTATTCTGATTCACAGTAGCCAGTCTAGAATATTCAACTTATAAAGGACAATTAAATGTATCTTCCTAATGCAGGGATGTCTTCTATCACAACTGTCATGAAAAATCATTCAGCCTTTGCTTAAACCCCACAATTTACCCAAAATGGCAAAATGGCCTTAGATATTTTTTAAAAAATCTTGACTATTAGAATATTTTTCTTCAAAATTGCACAGCTTCACTTCTGCAGCCTTTTATGTATTTGTCTCATTTTGTATCTTTAGCATCTAAAACAAAGTAATTCAACTCCTTTTTGTACACAAGAGCACCCAGATAATTGAAATGTCTTCCTTTAAAGAATCCTAGATCTATCCTGGTCACTGTTCTAGTCATTGTCTTTGGGGCATCTTCTGGTTTTTCCTGAGTATAGTACCTGTCATTGTCAAGAATATAGTAGATGTACCCTCACCCTAGAGAACATATGGTTCTTTTCTCTGGCTGAGCAAGACCTTCTGCTTGTATTTATGTAACGCTCTTCTTTGATTTTTTCTGAGCTTCTAGCTCTTTAAAACTGCAGATACTTTTTACTTTTTTGTGTGAAGCCATAAATTCTATGATCTTTATTTTCAATAGAGGATGTTTTTGTTTCTTTTTTTTCTGTATTAAAACAAAACTTTGGAATTTTTTGATAATACTCTTGGCGTTTGAGCTTATCATTTGAGATTATTGATTTTTTTAAAGTCTTGATTTGATCTCTCATTCATTCAATTCCAATTAATTTTAGAACATGACAGGATATAATAAATAAACTGCTAGGCTCTGTGGTAGGCTTTGAAGATACAAAGTGAAATAAGATAAAATATCTGTCACAAAAATAATTATAGACCACTACACAAAAAAATAAAATCAATGACTTATAGGCTATAGATGAATGCAAGGCATTGAGAAAATATAATCATCTAAGTCAGCTATTGCTGGGAAGACAGTAGGCTTCCTGGAGGAGATGACAGTTGAGATGAATTTTGAAAGATGAATATGTGTTAGCTAGATGAGAAAGAAAGAATAAGGTGATTTCAGGCCAAATGAAAAACTTAGACAACAGTTTGGACTCATGAAAGCAAATGATATATTCTCTCATCTACTCTGTTAGTCTTTGTCTCTATAAAAAATTTGAGGAACACACTCTAGGTCACCATCCACATTGTTAATGAAATATTTACTATATACCTGGACTAGCTCTTGTATGCCATGGTAAGAAAATAATCCATGTGCAACAAATTGACATTCAAACACTTATAAACTATATTTACAGAGCTTACCATCACTAGGTCCCAGACTCTCTAAATCAATATTAAAAATTTTAGCCCACAGAAAACATAAGATGTTTTTAATCTTCTAGTATCCATGAAGCTGGTAAAAAATAAATAAATAAATAAAGGGAGAAGAAAAGAATACAGCATAGTTGTACTGTTGGTCTTTACCTTCCTGACACTGTGTCATTCATCTTCTAGTAGTAGGTGAGAGAATTGCCTCCAGCTGGAGCTTGTCACATACAGATCACTAAGTCTAGAACTCAAGGTGATATCAGATTGTCTGCCCCATTTTAATGGGCAAAGCAATGACTTTCACAGAGTTTAACCTTTTCACTTATAGTAACACCAGCTCTGATGAGAGCAAATGATAACAAAAGAAAATTTCAATGTCTTAACATAATGAAAATTTATCACTCAAAAGTCTAATAACAGTTCTGAGTCAATGGGCAATTTTTTACCTAATGATTCATAGACCCAGGTCCCATCCATAGTTCCACTCATCTTAATAATGTGGCTTCTAAGGTCATTCTGATTTACAGCAGACTGGTGGAAGGAGAAAGAAGACATAGGAAAGAACATGCTCTTCTTAACCCCTTTGTCTTAGATGTGAAGCATTTTACTTCTGTTTACAACTCATTAGATAAAATCAGTCATGTGACCTTGCAATGCCCTCTCACTGATCAGCTGTTTCCCTATTCTTTGGAAGGGACAGCTCAAGGTTTGATGTCTTACTTCAGCCCTAAGTTTTGCTAGTTATGTTTATATATTTTAACCACACTAATAGCCAATTAAAACACTGTAAATATTTAAAAATCATCAGCTGAGGAGTGTGTGAGCCATCTACCCAGCCCCTAGCAATTATTTCATTACCTCAAAAGAACCTCTGTTATAATTATTAACCTATTACCATTAATTAGTCAGTTCTCACCAATACACAATTTAAAGTATTACTTCAAAATAATTTGTTAATAATTATTAAGCTCATGAAAAATGATTTCCTGAAAATTTAATCAACCCAGAGGCATTTGTTAGTGTCAGAAACAAATCATTTAAAAAAACAAAACAAAAATCAGGGTTATAATAGTATTTTTTCTGAGGTATAGCAACACACACAAAGCTTTCTTCCAAAATTATAGTCAAAATATTTGGCAAAATTATCTAACAAGCTAGACATACATTAACTATATTATCATCCAATGGGTAATTTTCCAAATTGTTCTAAAGACAAAGATATTCACTTTGGCGAATATTTTCCTGAAGGGAAGCAACTGTATGTATAAGTTATCGTGATCTGCTTTACTCCTGATCCTATCTTAATACAAGTAAAAACTGTGTATTATGCTTTTGTGATTTACTGAGTAGGGTTTTACCTATTCTTTCTCCTAGTGAAAATCAAATTTATTCTAAAGTACTCAGGAATTATTTATTGCATTTCAAAAATGATTCTACAAAGTAAGAAGCTATACTAGTCTGACAGATCCTAGAATCCATCAACCACAGTTCAAGATCATCGGGGATCCCATGAAGCTGTCTTTTAGAAGCTCAATAAGTTGAGACAGCCATGGCTTTCAGATTTCTCATTCTCAGAGTTATTAAGGCATGATGAGAGAAAGAAAGCTTTAGAGAAGAGAAGAAAAAGGATATCATCTATGTATCCTAGGGGTGAGGATATGGTCAACATAATTCCTTGGGTTGTTGCCTACCTAGTGGCATACTCAAAGGGTCTATCCTTTGAGGAGAAAATAGTTTTGTTCACATTTTATAGATCATCAGAAGAAATGCTTAGTTATCTATGTGCAGAGCCATATTATGAAAAGATGCACTGAGTCCTTTTTCTTCTGGGAAACTACCAGGAGAACTAGTCAGTTAAGAATTGAATAGACAGTGTTTCTATGATAGTTACAAAATGGAAAAAGAAAAAAAAGTATATATATATAGCTTCTATTCATTGGGCTCATTTTAAGATTCTAGAAGTGTAGGGCTAATGTTCAGAAAATGAAGAACTTGGAGAAAGTTCTCTTCTTTTAGCTTCTTTACATTGATCCCTGCTCTTAATCTAGAGTTCTTCTATAGTACTTGAAGTTTGGGTTCTTGAATTATTTAATCTAGAATTTTTATATCATGAATATTTCTCTAAAAAGTCATGGAGGCAGAAAACTTTGGTTTGGGCCCTTGTGACTCATTGATTTTTAGTGAGAAACACTACTTGATTATTAACTTTCACTTTCTTTTACTTAAATGTCTCAGCTGCTCAGTAGAGATGATAATATCAACCTACCTCACAGGGCTTGTATAAAACTAAAGATTAGCTATTAGAGAATGCATTAGTGTTTGCCCTTGGGAACATCTCCAGAATGGGGATATCCTACTTTTTCCATGTAATCTTCAAGTAAGCAAAGAGCCGTCCTTGTGTGCAGTTACAGTTGTGATAATCACTGTGGTTAATACCTAATTTCTGTAGAAACAATCCTTCTTGTTTTTTATCTTCATTATTATTACTGCTGATCCTCCAAAATCAGAAGCAAATTAGATCAATGACCAGAGCTTGGAACTTGGTTATAAAGGACACAGTGTGTGGTGCTGGAAGCTGTCATTTCTGAATTGATGCATCATTATCAGTGCTGGGGAAGAAACACATCACACGACATCTACTGACACTGATTAAAGCTGATTTTCACCTGAAATGCTCTCTCACATATATTGCACAGTAATGAGTCATGCCCAATGTCAGCCTTTCATTTCTGAGAGTCTAAGTACACATCCTTGGATAAGCTCCAGCCGGGCTGACATCTGATATATAATGAGCAGTGCCATTCTAAATTGCCAATGAATATAAAAGTAAATGTATGCAGAGCCATATGGAACATGTGATTTTACTGGGTGCTACAGTACATTGTTGAGCGTTACTTAGCAGTGGGAAATGTGTACAGTAAAGGATGGATGACATAATTCTTAGTGTGATGGTAGCTTGAGAGGAAAAGGCAACTTTTGAAATAATGATCATATAAAAAATGTCCACATGCACTTCCGTAATAGTACCCTGTCCCTTCCTCTCATCTGGAACTTATACAAGATGAGAAGAGGATCTCAAGGTGGCTGCCCTTTAGAGTCAGATCTCCTGATATCTAGGCAGTTCCTTCTCAGGGATAAACACTGGCAAAGTGGTCCCTGCCCCCAAGAATGCTGTTCTACAGAAAAGAAGCCACACTTAAAACACATTGTTAGGATAGGATACAGAAAGCATTTTATCAGAAAAATAGACATGATGCCTTGGAAGTGGAGAGGAGAAAAATAATAGAGAAGTTTCATGAGGTGGTATGAGACAAGGAGAGGGAGAGAGATTTACAGAGGAAACAATGGTCAAAGCCTTTGAACGTGGAATATTTCAATAGAGAGGCTAGGAAAAGAGGGATTTGTGGCATAGAGCACACCAGATGTAGAGGTAAGGTGGGGTGAAGTCTGGCCTCTTTGCATGGCAGCCAGCAGTTGGATGACTGAACGTGGAGAGCATGTGTGGAAGGAGTGAGAACTGAGCCTGGACAGGAGCCAGGTCACGAACAACAACATTTTGAGAGCTAAAGATAATATATAGTAAATTTAACAGAATTTTGAGGTATTTCCAAAAATTATCAAGCACACAAAAATGCTGGTTAGCCCACAAAAATGTACCTTGGCTAAAATCACATTACCCACTGAGACTTTTTGCCTTTCTAAGTGGTTGCATGTGTCGCGCTGGAGCCTCATAGTTCTCAGGGACCCAAAGATATACCTTTGGCAGGGATAGTCCTACTTTTCCTGACACAGAAACCCACTAAGTGAATGACTCAATAGAATTTCATCAGAGAAAAGTAAGAAGATATCCATCAATCAGGAGATTGGTTAAATGCGTCAGGTACTTTTAAATATGTGACACTAGTGACCAGTTAAAATCAATGAAGTACTTTTTTACACACTAACTTAGAAAGATGATCAAAACATGCTGTTGAGTTAAAAAGTAGATTAAAACCCAATATATACATGTCCATTATTTTATTTGATGACAGGTAAGAGGGATATGCAGATGACACCACCCTTATGGTGGAAAGTGAAGAGGAACTAAAAAGCCTCTTGATGAAAGTGAAAGAGGAGAGTGAAAAAGTTGGCTTAAAGCTTAACATTCAGAAAACTAAGATCATGGCATCTGGTCCCATCACTTCATGGGAAATAGATGGGGAAACAGTGGAAACAGTGTCAGACTTTATTTTTTGGGCTCCAAAATCACTGCAGATGGTGATTGCAGTCATGAAATTAAAAGACGCTTACTCCTTGGAAGGAAAGTTATGACCAACCTAGACAGCATATTAAAAAGCAGAGACATTACTTTGCCAACAAAGGTCCGTCTAGTCAAGGCTATGGTTTTTCCAGTGGTCATGTATGGGTGTGAGAGTTGGACTATAAAGAAAGCTGAGTGCCAACAAATTGATGCTTTTGAACTGTGGTGTTGGAGAAGACTCTTGAGAGTCCCTTGGACTGCAAGGAGATCCAACCAGTCCATCCTAAAGGAGATCAGTCCTGGGTGTCCATTGGAAGGACTGATGCTGAAGCTGAAACTCCAGTACTTTGGCCACCTCATGCGAAGAGTTGACTTGTTGGAAAAGACCCTGATGCTGGGAGGGATTGGCGGCAGGAGGAGAAAGGGATGACAGAGGATGAGATGGCTGGATTGCATCACTGATTCGATGGACATGAGTTTGAGTAAACTCCGGGAGTTGGTGATAAACAGGGAGTCCTGGCGTGCTGCAATTCATGGGGTTGCAAAGAGTCGGACATGACTGAGCGACTGAACTGAACTAAGCTAACTGAACTGAACCTAAGCTAAATGTTCTCAGAAACATATTCTGAGAACTTTGGTTGTCATCAGTAGACATTTTAAAGCTATTAATGGACAAGGAGTTGGGTTGTAGGTGGAGAAGTTGCCTTGTCTCAGTTCTGCTAGGAACAGAGTTTTGGAACAGCTGTGCCAGTCACTTCACTAGCACAATCAAGATCTTCTTGACTGAAGTGTGATTATCTTAAGCAGCATTGATGTGCAGTGGTGTGTGTGCGTATGTGTGTGAATGAGAGTGAAAGAGACTTCTTTTGAGTTAGACTGTCACACCAGAGTAAGATCCATATTACTAGGTTCTATTAAAGAGATATGAAATTTAGAGTTTGAAAATTTACCAGCAAATAGAGTGGATGTGGACTTTTAAAAGGGAATAATTTACACAAAGAATGGTAAGATGTGCACCAAAATATTATCATGACTTTTTCCAAAGAGTATACTTGAGTAAGATGGAAATCTCACTTTTGAGTTTATATATTTTGTTTAACTTATTTGTTTTACAATGAGCTTATGTTATTTTACAATTTTCTAACCTTCCCCCAAGACACAGTAGAACAATTAGTATAGGAAGATGAAGCAGGAAAGACAGAGGTGAGATGTTCACACACACACACACACAAAAAAAAAAACCTGCTTGGAATTCTTTTGACAATAACACCACAACCAACCACTCAACAAATTGCTTAGCTAATTATTTTTTTAATTAACTTGATTTAATAATTAGCTAAATTGATTCAACTACCTGACTGTTTTGGATCCTGAGAAATAAAACCCATGTTACTTTTCTCTCCACAGACTTATTTTTTTTAACCCACGTAGATTTCTCTTAAGTCATTTTTCCTGTAATGGATCTTCACTGAGAGAAGACAAAGATTGCTCAGTTTTCGAATTTCCATTGCAAAAAGTATTAAGAATAAGGGAACTGAAGGGAGGATGGAATATAGATTCTGATTACTTGTGAATTACAGTGTTAAAGGTAGAATGAGGGAGATTTCCTGAAGGTTCACCATGAATTAAATTGCTTTATAAATATTTTCCAAGTTAAATCTTCTAGCAAAGCGTGAGGTATATACTTCAGTTACTATTTTAAAAGCAAAGAGGGATTGAGAAGTGAATTAAGATGACACGTAGTGAGTGACAGAGGTTTTCAGATTTTAAATAGGTCTGTCTAGACACACACAGGCACACAGTTTCATCAGTATAAAAACAGTTCTAAAGAGATTCATAGTAACTTTCAGCTTTGGATATCTTAGGAAGGAGAAGCATACCATTGTAAATAAACAAGCTGTAAAGAATGTGTCCAATCCTATTTGTCACTCAAGTCTGCCCTTCCTTCACTCTTTAGCCTCTTAGGTGCAATATAAATGATGTTTTGAACTGTATTAGAATGAACCACTGTGCTCAGATAGTAATGCTTTGGGCATAGATTTTCAGGACAATCCTCTCTCCCCCCAAGAGGTCTCAGTCATTTTCAGGCTGCATCCTTAGGGACCCACATTAGATGACCCTAAGTCTTTACTTCCCTGATTCTCTTGTTTCTTTTGTCTTCTTTTAATAGTTGCAGCCAATTTGGGTTTGAAATGGCTCAGTTCACTGCAGAGATTAAAGAATAATTTTGTTTACTCTTAATTCAAATGAACCCTGGAGCCTAGTTAGTTATCTCAGGCCCAGGGCCTTGCCCCAGGAAAGAAATAGGAGATTGTTTCCAGACTCTGAAAATGATAACGCTCTGATCTCGTGCCCTCCCCACTCTTTCCTTTCTCTTCCTTACTTCTAACCGTAAGTAATGGAGGCAGGCTCAGTAGTTAAAACTGTACAATTAGAGTGAAGACATTTCTTGGGAGGAAAGGATTTGAATTTACATGGACAGTAAGGAGGCCAGAAACCCCTCAGGACTGTGGAAACAATAACTGTAGGCTGTACAGAGCAAGTTTTCAACAACAAATTGTGGGGCATTAAGAGAGCAGAGTAATGTTAGAGATTAATGAGATTTCTAATTTCTTTGGCTCCTGAAGAATTGACCCCAAGCATGTCATGCGTTGGGGATGATGCTTAAAAAAGGATTTAGGATCTCAGTACATAAAGTAAACATTATATACAGTGAAATACCCTTGAAAATCCCTTTGGAAAATGCCAGCTTTGAAACTCCTTTCTCATTTGCTACACTGAAGTCCCTTTTCCTTCTAGCTCTTAAGCATGAGCAGACATTATCCTTAGCATTGGAGCAGTCTGGAGTGTCTAGACTTGAGCATCAGATGAAGAAGAGTTGACTTTCATTTAGCATCCATTTTTTATGAAAAACAACATCACATAGAATCCTGGACTTACTCCTCACTCAAACAGGAGCATAATTTAACTCTGAAGGCAGATAGAAAATGAAATCCACTGAGGGAAGGAGTCTCTTTTGGGGCATGGCTCATTGAATGTAATGACTTGCAGAATGGCCCCTGAACTTACTTTTTAGAAACATATTCTGAAAAATTTAAAACCTACACGTACATAAAAAGTATAAGAAACCATCATCACCCAGTTAAAACAATCACCAGCAGCCTGCCCATGCTATTTAAGTTGGTATTCTCACATGTTTCTTTGGGCAAGTATATATAGGTAATTTTTAAAAAGAATGTAAATGTGTGAGTGGTGCAAAAAGTCAGCCTGTACTTTAATCACTGAAAAAAAAAAAAATAGCTGTGCTGCGATCATATTTGAATCTCCAGCCTGTGGACCAGGCCATACCAATATTAGTAACACCTATAAATTTTCTACATATGTATAATTTCTTGAAGCTGGGCATAACCAGGAACCTAAGCTAAATTCCCTTGATGATAAGGACAAAAAAGGAGCATATGCAAAGGGGTCTTCCAAAATAGTCATCTTTAAATAAGGAGGAAAATTAAAGGCTGATTTCCCTCCCTACCCCCTTTCCTGACAATACTTACTTCATCCTCTGTTACTAAAAGGAGCACAAAGAATTTTATTTTCCCTCTATCTTTTTATAAGCTGAATTCACGGTATGGATTTGGAGCTAGGGTAGAGATGCCCACCCCTAGAGAAGAAAATGGCAACTTACTCTAGCATTCTTGCCTATAAAATCCCATGGACAGAAGAGCATGATTGGCTATAGTCCTTAGGATCTCAAAGAGTCAGGCACGCTGAGAAGATGCCCACATCCTTATCTCGAGATTCAGCTGGATAGTGTCTGAAAAAGATGAGTTATTTCCCTTTCTAAAGTTATCCTAGGCCTCTAATTAGTCCAAAGCTACTAGGGGAAAACAGGGTCAAGTAGCTGCTGGTATATCCTATAGAAAATACTTCATAAAACACTAGCAGCACAAGGACTTTGAATTTGAGAACTATTTCAACATTCTAATGGGTTCTGTTCTGAATAGTCAGTGAGATTTTCTCTTGCTTTGTCAGGATGCATATCTGCCCTTTAAAAATCAGATTCCATTCATCACCATGCTGTACTTTTATAATTTGATTCTGGAATTTTTCTAAAAAATTTTAAGTGCGTGTTTTTATAATACTGAAGTTCTGTTTTAAATGATTTTAACTATATTCCTTAGGCAGGCTGAGGCAGGGTAGAAATTCTTTACCAGGAGAAAAAGATTATCATTGAAAACTGATGACTTTAAGTGAGTAAAAAAAACATAATAACCATCGTAAAAAGGAAATACACCAAGCAGTCATAGGCAATGGATGTAGAAATGTAACTTCTTCACCATTGCTCAACCTGTAACTTGGTGCTGAATGTCCAGACAGATTGATAATGCTGGACTGATAATGCATGGACAGCAAAGATATCCTAGCTCAGTTAGCTGTATGTATTTTTCTATGTAAAAAATAAGCAAAACTCTCCTTTATAACCAGATTCCCAAAATCTTAAACTTTTACTGAAATGGAGCAGAATCAGCCATCCAAACTGTTGGATCAGAGTGACAGAATATTCTCCAGGCTTAGATAATGTAGTTACCAAATGGGCAAGGTTTGAATGGAGAAATGCATATCATTATCAGGAAAACAAACAAAAAATACAGCATATGCAACCCCAATACATGTAAATTAATTGATTTGTAAATTTTAAATGTGTCCTCCTATACCAATGAATTGTGTACTATCAATAAAATTGGAAAGGCTATGATAATACACAATAAAAACATAAATTTAAATATTTTTCTTCCCCAAGGAGCATGTTGAGCAATCCCCTGGATGAATGTACTTTAGTTTGCTGTTCCCTGGTGTAAAGAATCCTTTTCTGCTCAAAAATAGCACCCTTTCTGGCTTTTTAGACACCTCCATCATAACCATATCATTGGGTTAAGAAGCCATTGAAATCAATGGCTCAACAGAACAGAACTAGTGAGATGAGTAGAAGTTTAAGCTACTATATTATCTTCATGAATTTGTTTTTCCAGCTAAAAATGCACCCCTCTGTACAAAGTAGATCTGTCACAGATACATGGATTTTAAATGGCTGCAACCAAAGGAGTCAGGTTTTGGGGACCTAGTTATTGTATCAGGAGACACTGCGAGCTTCTGCCCTTGGTTCTCCTATGAGAGGATGTAAGCGAAGGAGCATGAAAGGCCCACGCGTTGAGGAACATCAGAACATCCGCGTCTTGCCTGAGCGCAGTCCTTCCCTTTCAGTGCAGCCACCAGGATGTCTCTGCATACTGTGGGCATCTCTTCTAGAAAATAGCCAATCTTGCTTCAAGACTTCCTTACTCTTCACATCAAAGTCCTTTGCCTTCACCTTCCTAAAACCCCCACAGCACCTCCTACTGGCTTTATATGCTGTCTTCTCTTCAGGCTCTGAGTGAGTGAGTGAAGTCGCTCAGTCGTGTCTGACTCTTTGCGACCCCGTGGACTGTAGCCCACCAGGCCCTTCCATCCATGGGATTCTCCAGGCAAGAATACTGGAGTGGGTTGCCATTTACTTCTCCAGGGGATCTTCCCGACCCAGGGATTGAACCCAGGTCTCCCGCATTGCAGGCAGATGCTTTAACATCTGAGCCACCAGGGAAGCCCCTCTTCAAGCTCTAGTAGAACCTAATTGACATGGAAAGATTAGAGGATCACATGCCTTCCTCTCTTCAAAGAGATTGTTGCATTTTCAGTTTCCTTCTTTCAAAAGGTGTTCAAATGTTTGAGTCTGAAATATTATAATAGATGGTATAATTTTAGTTCAGTTCTTTTTCCATCAGGTTAAAAATATCTTTCAAATAATTTTCCTCTCATTGGATTTTCTTAGTCTCAGATTCTCTCAAACCCAAATTTGGAACATTTATTAGTTGATAGTGTCTTCTTACTATTAATCATGCTCTTTGATATATATTAAATTTGACTTGATTTACTGAGAGATTGATACCAATGACCTTAGAATGAATAAAATTATAATGATATTTAATAGTGAATTCTGGTTATCATACTAGCTGCATATTAATAGCCTCATAGATTTGATGATATGTTTTGAGCTAAGTCAGTATAAAATTTTCTTTTTGTTTTTCTGGATTCTTATCTAAAAACTCTATACAATTGCCTATGGCAAGCCAGTGAAACACATCACCAAAATATCTTGATTGGTGTCCCTTTTAGAGTAGAAGGAACAGGGAATAAGTCATGAGGGCTCTGGGGACATTCCTAGGGAAACAAAGCCATTTTTTGTTTGTTTGTTTGTTTTTACATTCTCTGTTTAATGACATTAAACATTATTTGGGCACTTAAAGGGTGCTAGGCACTCTGTGGGGAGCTGGGTACAGGGATATATAAGATATAAAGCTTGCCCTGGAAGGGCTCACATTCTGGCAAGATAGTGGATCTTAGAGGATGAGTCTACAATATCCATTCCACCCTCAAAAACCAATCCTGAGGCTCAGAGTCCCCTTGTCATTGGGGAAATGACAGTTCAGAAATAAGAGTATGATCTAGTCTTGGCCAGCGAAGCATGAAGGAAACCATCATGGAAAATTCTCTGACATATTTTCTTGCTTTATGTAGTAAACATGAAGAGAGACGTTCCCTTTGTAGTATCTGCACATGATGACTAGAATCACTTTCTCAGACCCTTTCTGAAGCTGCTGTATCTCTGGGCTTCTCATGCAAACTATTCATTTTCATTTCTGTTTAAACCAGGATTAATTTCCTATATCTTCTCTGATAAAAGCAGACACAAAATATTGAAAGTGATCCTCAATTAGCTGTCTATCACCACCTGGAAGACTCAAAAAAATACAAAGAGAGAACAAGGGCAGGGAGATGCATGCTAGATAACCTATGGTAGGGTGTGTATGGATTCCTTTTGTCCAGGCAAGAGACTCACCTAAACAGGGTCCTTTCCTATTGAAAGGTTGTTGCTGAACGATGAGACGCGGGATTCTTGGCCTCCGGAGATGAATTCAATCCGGGGCCAGAGACGAGGCTGGATCGCTCAGAGCTTTTGTGTAATAAAGTTTTATTAAAGTATAAAGAAGATAGAGAAAGCTTCTGACATAGGCATCAGAAGGGGGCAAAAGAGTACCCCTTTGCTAGTGTTAGCAATGGAGTTATATACTCTCCAATGAATCCAAAGAATGTCTGGAGGTTGCAAAGACCTCACCAGACCCACTCCCATAATTTACATTTTAAGATAACAGAGTTGGCTAGAAGGTTTAATCCAAAGATTGTCCTCAGGCAGGATACATCCTTGTAAAGACCAGACCTACTCCCATAATTTACATTTTAAGATATAACAGAATTAGCCAGAGGGTTTAATCCAAAGACTGTCCTCAGGCAGGATACATTATTGTTATATAATCCTAAGGAATGTAGAGGGAAAAAGTAAAAGAGTTTGTCCTTTCTTCCTCCTTGAATATCCCGGACCTCTCTCTCCTTGGGGACCCCTAGACTTCGTATCCACCTGCCTAGGAAATGACTCTCTCACTATCCCCTCTGTACCAGGAGTTTTTTGTTTGTTTGTTTGTTTTTAATGTATTTATTTTTTACCTAAAGAATACTTGCTTTACAGAATTTTGTTGTTTTTGGTCAAACCTCAGCATTAATAGGCCATAGGTATACATTTATCCCCTCCCTTTTGAACCTCCCTCCCATCTCCCTCCCCACCCCACCCCTCTAGGCTGATTCAGAGCCCCTGTTTGAGTTTCCTGAGCCATACAGCAAATTCCCCTTGGCTATCTATTTTACATATGGTAATGTAAGTTTCCATGTTACTCTTTCCATACATCTCAGCCTCTCCTCCCCTCTCTCAATGTCCATAAGTCAATTCTCTATGTTTCTCCATTGCTGCCTTGTAAATAAATTCTTCAGTACCATTTTTCTAGATTCCATATATATGCATTAGAATACAGCATTTATCTTTCTCTTTCTGACTTACTTCACTCTGCATAATAGGTTCTAAGTTCATCCACCTCATTAGCACTGACTCAAATGCATTCCTTTTTGTGGCTGAGTAATATTCCATTGTGTATATGTACCACAATTTCTTTATCCATTCATCTGTCAATTGTACCAGGAGTTTTTATGCAGTTCTCTCAACCCCTTAGCAGGCTGGTAATACCAACAAACCACTTCCAGTTGAATATTTTTAAAGTAGTAAAAGAAAATACAGATATTATTTGCAAGAGTTAGCAAAATATGTTTAAAAAACTAAATCTGTGGTATATGTTACATCTGCTTCATTAATGTTTTACGTAAAAGATCTATTGTGAAGTCTAATAGCTACTATATTTTCAAAGTAGTAAATGAACATATGTCATAAATTGAACATATTTCAAGCTACCTGCACGTATAGACCGATGTAAGAAAAGAATCTACAGTATCTGTTTATTACCTTCAACTCATAACTGAAGAAAGTATTTTAGTTATAATTAGTGAAATAATAATATTCTGGGTTTAATATCCAATTTTATAGGCCCTCTGAATTTTATCCATGGATCACTTGCTTAGGAAACCCTGTTCTTACTTTTTTAAAGAAATAACCTGCCTTGAAGGCAACCTTTTTTGTTTTGCTAATTGAGCCTGCAGTTATAAATTAGAAGCACAACTATATATACTTGCATCAAATGTAAAGATTACTATCATCTCAATTCTTTTTATTTCAAACATTTATGAATGTTTATGTTTAAAAATCTCCTGATTACTTCTTTTTTTAACCTAAGTATGTTGTTGGTTGTGATTTCCTAGACAGCTACTAAAGAAGATTTTTGTTGTTGTTGCTATTCAGGGAGAAAAATTCCAGTTTTTCAAAACTATTTTTTTTCCTGTATTATCTAGTAATTGAAGAGTTACATGGCTCTTGCTTGGAAATTAGCTCTCTGACTAGGTGTTATTTTAACCTTGACTAGGGTAAAATTAAGATAGAATTTGTTATCTGCTAGAATGCCCATTCTAGGAATCATAATTTCTATTGCATTGGTCCAAATCTCCAATGTATTTTCCTAAAAATCACCTCTAGTTTCAGTCTACATTTAATTAACAATCCAAAAAGCAGTAGCACGTATTTTATGATTTAGTAGGGATCTTTCACAAAACGCTTTGCTGTTTAAAGAAGAAAAAAAAATGTTTTTAAGGAGATAGATATCCTCTGTCCTTCTTCCCAAACTTGCATTAGTCAAGTATTTCATTTGGATCCTCTCTTTTGATGAATCCCAATGAAATCTGCAAAACACTTAAACCTCATTTCAAATAGAATTTTATATATGCAAATAGTGGCTAGTCTTTATTGAGTAGTAGGCCAGCTAAATGAATGGAAATATGGAGGAAATTATGAGTTATAAGGGGATAGGGGGAAAATGGTGGTAGAGAAATCAGGTAAATGCATCTTCACTATTACTATTTGATACCAAGTGGTCTTTCCTGAAGGATTGTGATCTCTCTTCCCTGTAGCACTATATTAGAGTTTTCGAGCTCTGCATTCTTTCTGACACTTCATATCAGACTTTTAAAATTTCTTTCTGTTTGATAGATGTACAGTATATATCTTGTGTTATTTATTTGTATTTCCCTAATTACTAATAAACTTGAGCCCCCTTTAATGTTTGTTGACTATTTGGATTTTGGATAGTAGATATTAAGGAAAAAGTTAATGTGATGAACACATACACACATGAATACATGTGTATATTCCTGTGTGTGTGTCTGTGTGTATATACACATGGATTACCTAATTGACCTTGAGTGATCTTGTTGATGCAACAGCTCTCTCAGCACCTACTCTTTATAAAAATAGATGCATTTATAGCAATAAGTTTTATTTAAAATGAGCTGTCTGATGTTTCACTGTTATCCATTGGTGTGACTTTAACTGAACTCTCATTGTCGGTAGAAGCTGTTAAGAAACTACCAGAAGATAGTCTCCTTGAAGTTTCCATTTGATCAAATGTTCATCATTTACTGAAGTGGCTAGGCCTCATTAATGGCTACTATTTCAACTTTCCAAAGAAATTGCCCTGATTCTTCACCTGGAGGTTATCAGGTTTCAGTAATGAATGATGTGAAGAAAACTGCCAAGCATTAGCTTTAGAGTCATCATTAGAGATAACATTATATCATTAAAAATTATTACAACCAGAATAAAATTAGGGGAACAGAGGAATAAAGAGGTAGTAAGCTGTTTAGAAGGAAACTTTAAAAATCGGGTAATATAGATAATTTAGTTTTTAGCTTACTTTCTCAAAAGACTGAATTCAATTGATTTCTTTTTTTTTTTATGTCAAGGATGGTATACTCAAAACTGCTCTGAGAATGAGCTGTGGAGTTCAAGTCAATTCATGAAGTATTTATTAGGTTTTGCATTTATTTTTATAATAATATGTGTTCAAACTTCTTCAGTCTAGTAAAATATATTATGAAAACTCACAACTAGCATTACACTCAATGGTGAAAAACTGAATGTTTTTTCCCTGGATCCAAAACATGACCCTTCTGCCACTTACGATAAATATTATAGTATAAGTTCTAGCCATGACAATAAGGCATGTAAAAGGTATAAAAAATACCCGATTAGAATTGAAGAAGTGAAACTATCCCAGTTCACAGATAACATGCTCTTATATATGATCATGTACATAGAAAATTCTCTAGGAATCCACTGTTAAACTTATTAGAACTAATAAAGGAGCTCAACAAAGTTGTAGGATACAAGAGCAATATCAATTTTCATTTCTATTTCCAATGTGGGTTTGATCCCTGGTCAGGAAACTAAGATCCCCATGCCACAGGACCAAAAGAACAAAACACAAAACAGGAGCAGTATTGTAACAAATTCAATAAAGACTTTTATTAAATGTTACACCTCAAAAAACTTTTAAAAAAAGAATAAAATACTTAGAATTAAATTCAACATAAAATTTAACATAAAAACCTGAACTCTGGAAACTATAAAACATTAACTGGGATGAAAAAAGATAAAATAAATAAAATGTTAGCTTGTGCTTGTGGATTAGAAAATTTAGTATTGTTAAGATAGGAGTACTCCTCAGTTTCATCTACAGCTTCAGTGCATTCCCTATCAAAATCTCAGCTAGACTTTTCATCAAAATTAACAAGATGATTCAAAATTGTTATGGAAATGTGAAAGACCAAGAATAGCCAAGAAATCTTGCAAAAGAAGAATAGAGTAAAAGGACTCCTGCTTCTCAATTTTAAAACTTATAGCCAGGCTATGGTAATTAAGACACAGTGACATCAGTATAAGGACAGACAATGGAACAGAATTGAGAGTCCATATTTAAGACTAGTTGTGATCATTTGATTTCACCAATGCTACCAAGATTATTCAGTGAGGAAAAAAAAATGTTTTCCCAACAAATGGGGCTAGAGCAACTGAATATCTGATTGCAAAACCCCATTGTACATGAAAATTAATTCAAAATCAATCATAGACCTATCTATGAAAGACCTAAATTTATAAAACTTAGAAGAAAACATCAAGTACATCCTCATGAACTCTGGATTAGGCAAAGCCTTCTTAGACACAGCACCAGAAGTGCAAGGGAAAAAAAAAAGATGAATTGTATTTCATCAAAATTTTAAATGTTTGAACAAGATGGTGGTGAGGAATTGCTAGCATTTTTTCCCAGCCAGAAACATCATCTTGAGCAACCATCCACACACACAAGATATTTCCACAAGAGCTAAGGATTCCAGCCATGGGATTACAGTATGTGGTAGGAGGATAGATAAGACATAGAAAAGAGGGTGCAAAAGATAGTTTTACATTATCTCCATCACCCCTCCCTTAAAACCAGACAGCCCAGAGAGGAGAAAGGCACTCTTTCCCTGCAGGAAGGAAAGTAAATAGCACCCAATTTCACCATAGACCCCAGCATTAGACTAGCTGTCACAGGCCCAGAAGGCTCCGGTAAGCCCAGGCTCCCAGCCTACTCCAATGCCAGACCAACACGCCCTGGACTTAGACTCCAGATTGTCTCACGTGAACCCAGGCTCTTGATCTAATCCAGTGTCAGACCAGATCCTATGGCTCCAGTCTCCAAGCTAGCTCCCACTCATATGGGTTCCCATCCTATCCAGCACCAGGTTGTCCCTCATAGACCCCACCAACCTCCAGGCTGTGCCCCGTGGTGTCAGGCTTGAGGCTCACTGCCTTGCCAAGCGTGCACACTCATTCCCTAAGTCCAGAGACAAAAACAAAACAAACGAACTGTTATTATTTCCTGGTCTTTATACATTCTCTCAGTTTCTACATTTCACACCTTTAGCGATGCTTTCTCCCTAGCTTAAAGAGATTTTCCCTGACTCTGATCTCCATATAGACAAGTCTTATCAATGCTTCAGATGTTAAATATTACCTATTTCAGGAAGCCTCCAAGCCTGGAGCAGTGACTCTCTCATCTATAAACAACTCCAGTTCTTTATTGCTATCTTTTTTATAGCATTTTGAGACCATCTGTTATAATTATTTGTCACTCTGTCCTATTCCATTTCTTATATCTTCGTTCCCAGTAACGGATATAGTATCTAAGGAACTTTGTTTTGGCCAAGATTGTTCTGTCACTTCTAATATTCTCTCACTGATCACTCATTTGTGTTTATCTATGAAGGGATATCTTTTGTCATTTTATGTATTTATTCATATTTTCTGCCAGTTGTTCTACTGTACCTCTTATTAATTATGCATTAGCACACAACTGAGGCTTGGGTTTCGACCCAACAAAGGCAACAGTAGGACGGAGCCAGTTGAAATTTCTTTGGGAAGTTTATTTTTGTCTCAACAGATTCTGTTGAGGTGAGTGATGGAATATCAAAGAGGAATGGAGGATTGGGAGGGGAAAACAGTTCCCCTTGTCCCGTGTCCAAGACTAGAATGAGGAATCACAGGATGGTTTTCATTTGCAGCCTTCTGAACTGAGGAATGAGTTTTAAAGTATTTGCATACATTAGACAGAAGCAGGAGCGCTTCCAGCTTCTGGCAGAGTGTCTTCTCAATTAAAATGAATTCATAGAAAAGCAGACTGTCGGGTAGTGGCATTTGCATTTCAGATTAACCAACAGGCCTATACAGACTCCATCAGCTGGTCAGCTATTGCTGATAGCTTAGGACATCCATGCATTGTCAAAGAGGACTTACTGCAATTAAACACCTCCACACCCTCTCCTACCTAAATTCACAGCCATGATCTGGATTTATAGTGCAGCTTTAGAACTGGCAATGATTTGGCTTCAAATAAAATATCTAGGTAACTTAAGAAAAATCTTTATTTCTTTCCATTTTACCATAGTATAAAGTTTTCATCCAGCCCCATGAAACCCAAATCCTTGCACTGATGTGCCAATCCATAGTTCAGAAAACTTGAGTTTTAAAGATTGGAAATGTACTGAGTTAGTTTCCCTAACATTGCAGTTGGTTGCTCACATGCCCATTAGGTTTACTTCCCAAATGTACTGTGAGTTTAAAATCACTTGTGCCCTGTAAATGTAATCAGCAAATGCCACTGAGGCATGAAAGAGTCCAGGACAACCAAAACCAGCATGCTGTAAGCTAGAGAATTTTATTTCACATGTTTACTCCCTCCCAATTGGGAGAATAAACTCCCAATTAGAAAAGGTAGACTAACATGAGAATTGTGTCCTATTTCATTTACTCATGGGATGTTTAAATCCATTAAATGCATTTAATCATGACAGTTGTTGCTGACACATCTCAGCACATAATCAAATAAACTAGCTTTCCAAAGTTAGGTACTGACCAAGGACACACTGTACCTTGTGGGGTTAGGATTCTGTAATGGAAGACGGAAAGGTGGGTGTCAGTGTCCAGGTTTCTACATTTCACTGTCACTAGTACCATAGACTTGATTGAGGGGAGATGATGCTTTGGTTTTCTTCCTTATGAAAGTATTCTGGGAAACAACAAACATTCCCAACAAAGAGATAACCAAGGGCTTGATCTTGCCTTCATGGATATAAAATAACCTAGGGATTCTCTATAGCCCTGAGTTCAAGGCTCATTATATTGCCTTGTAAAAAAAGTATAAATGAAGTTCCAGATCAACAATGCCCAAGCTCAAACCCAAAGCAATTCATTTGGCCAGTTTATTCAAATGCCTGGTTAATCTGGTAAAAATAGAGTATGCGGTAAGTTACTTGTCCACAGGGTTCCAAGTGAGGCTGATCATGAGAATATCTTGGGAAGGTTTATAGCACATTCAGTTTCCTAGGCTCCACTCCAGCCTTGGAGAATCCAAATGTCCAGAGACAGGGATGATGAATTTGCATGTGTAAACATTATCAAAAGATTCTGGTTTGCAGCTAGGTCTGAGGACCAAAGAAGAAAACCACTCTTCTTCAGCTCCTGGTTCAGAGATGTTAAGGAATTACTTCAATGTTTTTATATTTCCTTACATTTCAATTAGTTTATTCACTTGTTCCCATGCAAGTAGAATGGATTAAGTAATAAATTCCCTAGCTCAGTAAATTAATTACTGCCCTCTATTCCGTAATAATGCATAATATGTCATTTTCTGACATTTCAAACATACACTTTCATCTGGTTATAATGGCATATTTAAGCATAATTAAAGTATGGAATTCTTCTTCCCCAATGAAGAGTTGTTCAATGCTAGATTATTTCATGTTTTATAGCTTATTTTATAATTGAGGGACTTATATCCTAGTAAGAAAAAACAAATTAAAATATATGTGATTTTATATAGTGTTAAATACAGTAATAGTATTAATAAAGCTGGATAGGGGATAGAAAGTAATAGGAGAGATGGCTGGTTTCAGGAAGTCCTTCCTGAGGAAGAGATATTTCAGATGAGAATCCCAGTGCTGAAAATAGTGTCTGTTATCTTTTCTCTGAATCTAAATAAATATTAGTTGGTTGATTGACAAAATAGGTGAGGCTTCTTGAGAGTCTAGGATGCGAGCCTATAGGGCAATAATATCTTGATATGTCCTAGAAGAGGCAAAAAGATCAGTGTGGCTGAAGAGGCATCCACAGTGTGAATTAGGTGGCCTATGATAGGACATAAGCTATGAGAGGTAGATTGGGGTGCAAGGAATTGGGCTTTGAAAGTCATGACAAAGAGTTGGACTCTATTCTATGTACTGATGGGATACTGGAAAATTTCAGAGAGGTGATATGGTTTAATTTATGTTTTTAGAGATCACTCAGACTGCTGTGAGGTAAATGAATTGTGAGATCCAAAAGCAAAAACAAAGAGACTAGACAAAGGAGAAGTGGAGGTTACAGACCTGGTATTCAGATTTTGGATATATTTTGAAGGTGAAGCAGTGCTAAAAGATTGCTAATGGATTGGATACAGAAAGTAAGGGGAAGAGAAAAGTCAATGACTAGTGTCTATATATTTGGTCTGAGAAACTGAGTAGATGGCTCACCTACTGAGATCAGGAAGACTAAGGAAGGCAGGGAATCAGGAATTGTGTCCTAAACGTGTAAGACTTGTAAGTACGCGTGACTTGTTCCTCTCCCGGCTGTGCTTCCTCAGATAAGGTCCCCAGGCCAAACAGTGCTCCTTATCAGAGGGACCAGGGCAGTCCTTTTGTAGCTGCTCTCTGTTCCTGGCAAGGAGTTGTTCTAACTAGCCAGTTACAGAATTACTTAATTTATCCATTATGGAATTCCAACTCTAGGATTATTCAAACAAGGCAGTCACATCCTCCTTTGAGAACCAGGGGGCATCTCATCCTCTTTTCACTTCAAAGCCTGCCTCCCACAGCTCCTGGGTGAATCCTCATATGATTCTGCATCATGTTCAGTATCCTCCCCTGAGCTGTGGGTACATGTGACTAGTAAAATACCATTGATGTCATCTGTCCGGTGTCTGGTGTCATATGTTCAGTCATTCCCAAAACTTTAGGGCAGGAATCCCTCCTTCAACAATGAGGTGAATAGTAAGCATTTAAAATAGTGAGAATCTGTGTGGAAGCTTTAAAAGCTAAAATGTGGTTTTCCTCCCTTTCTTTTCATCATGCGTCACAAAGTCCCAGACAGAGGCTGCTCCTTCGGCATGGGCCTGATTAAAGAGCTGGAACCAGCCCTGGAAGACACAAACCTTAGTTGCTATAAACTCTGAGATTTTGGAAGTGGTTGTTACCTCTGGATAATTCAAAATAACTCAGCATAACTCAGGATAACTTAGCCTAAGCTAAGTTGAAACAGGCTTGTGTGGAGCACAGAGGACAATGGCAAATAGAGTGCTTGTGTGTACTGGGATACCAAAGAAAAGAGAAAGGGAGTTGTGTTTATGTACCTAATACAGCTAGTTTATATTTATTGATTCTTTGATTTTAATCTCTATCACAATCCTGTAAGAACTGAAAATTTTCTCATTTTAAATAAGGTTAAAATTTACTTAGTATCAAACATTAGGGTAGGATTTCTCAGCACTACTAACATTCTGAGTGGGATAATTCTTTACTTTAGGGGGACCAGGGGAAACAGGTTCTCCTGTGCATTGTAGGATGACCTCTTTCTAGAAGCCCCTCCCTAGTCATGACAATCACAAATGCCTCCAGACATGGCCAAGTGTCTCCTGGGGAACCAGATCAACCCTGGTCGACAACCTCTACCGCGGGAGAGTCACAGACCTGAATTCAAAAGCAAGTCTACTTGGCTCAAGAGTCTATGTCCTTCCTCTTACAGTAAGGATAAGCAGAAGAGGAAGATTTGGCCGCTTCATGACCTAGCCTGGGACCCACCTGGTCAGTTCAGTAGTTTAGGAAAGGAGACAGATTCTTACTTCCCTCTGCAACTTAGCAGAACTGTCATCTGGCACTAAACAGCCCAGCTCACAGTGTGTAAAAGCTCCATATCCTATTACCAAATAGCTGAGCCATTCATCCCCAGTAGAGAATGTTCCTAATAAATCACAGGTCTGAGAGAGAGTGATGAGCCTGAAGAAGGGTCATGATGAGTCTTTCTTTACTGCTATTAAGAAAAATAAAACCATGGTTAACCACATGGACCATATGGGGAATAAATCAAGGAAACTTAAATATGTACTGGGAAGAATTTCTGAGGCCAGGAAATGTGACACAAGCTTGCTCTTCTGCCAACCTGTTAGAAGACTCGTGCTTGACTCACGGCGAACTGTGTCCTATGGCTGGCAGCCAGGAGACTCTGGTGAGGTTGTGGGCATGAAAGGAACAAATGGCCACTGAACAGACTCCTGCCTCCTCAGTAAGGCTTGGAAATAAGATTTTAGCTAGTTGGGCCTTGGAGAGGCAAGCCGATACTCTGAACATTTCAGTCACTGCAAAAGCAAATGGTCAAATCTTCCTCACACTGAGGAGAAGTCATGGGAAGCCAGCAGTCTTTGGAACTGCAGGATGGGGTGCTGTTCTGCTCTGTATAGAGAAGGTGAGATTCAGTTAATCAGTCTGATAAGCTTCTCTTCTTCATGAGGATGATTTCTTCCTTGCTTAAACTCTGCTCTCCTTGAAGCAAATGCTTATGTGAAAGGAAAACTCCACAGTTCATGAGGACCGAGAGAAGATACCACCGTGTCCACTTGCCTTTTCCATATCTCCAAGTGCCCACACTCCCATTCCTCTTTTCTCCTTCAACCAGCAAACAAATGTCCCCAAATGAAATATCATAGGCACACAGACCGCAAGAGGCCACCAAGCACTAGAACTTATTTACGTTTACTAAAATTACCCTTCCTACAATTATTAACCTATAGATCAGAAAAAATAAAAATAAAAAAGATTGGAACTGCCGTTTTCCATTTTTCAGTCTCCTCCTTCAAGTTCCTGAATTCAGTGACCCTCCCTTTAAGGTTCCCACCATTACTTCACTGTAATTCACTTAGTTGAAATGTTGGTCAGGGGAGAATTGAATAGAATATGACTTTCTTAGCTATTTGCTTTGAAGAATAATTCAGATTCATTATGACACGTATGTGTTGGGGCATAGGTGGAATCTTACAAATTGAAGTCTAACATGAATCGTAATTTCACTTTTCCAAAAGAAAACAGTCAACATTTTCCTGGGAAATTGTTCAGTACTCAGTGAAGTCCTTTGGATAAACAGAGTTAAGACAGATTGACATATAATATAAGGTTCCCACTGCAGCATCATAGCTGACAGCGAAATTCCAAGGTTGCTCAGTGATGTGTTTTTCATAGTTTGCATTTTGGTTAACTGTTATTGCTTAGATTTGTGCATACAAATGTACGGAATTTCAGCTGTCTCAAGTTCTCTGCTTTGAGGATATGTTTAATCCTCTTTAAGGATAAGTAATTTTTATTATTTTAGAGTCGGTCTCCTATAGTATAAAAGAGTCCATTAACGTGCATGGCATTTGCTATGGGTGAGCAATGTGGGCTCCAGGCTATTCTTGGTCAGAAAGGGTTTCCAAAGTAGTGCTTATTGCTTGAGCAGCCTCCTTCCTGGGACAAAAGAAAAGAAACTTTCTTAGGTTTTGGAAATGTATCTTTGTTTAGTGCAATTGCACCAAACATATGGGTCTTTAAAGGATGCCTGAGGATCTAATGTGCTTATCTGAGTGTTGAATATGGATGCAGTACATTTCTCTGAGCCCTAGTTTTTAGAGAGTTCATAGTATTTTTCCCCTCTAATAGTTGAGAATCTTTCTTGAGGGCTTCTTCTACTTGTTTGCTTGATTTTCATTTGGCTTGGTTATTTGTTCTTTGTTTTAGAGCAACTCCCTCCCCTCCATCTCTTTAAATTTCTTTAAATTTAAAACCATTTCTTTAAATTTCCTGCCACAACAACTGTTTCAGCAAAAGAAATGAAAAGCAGAAAGGGTCTTGGATTTGTCTCCTTGGATTGGATTCAGTGAGATTGAATGGCTGCACCTAAATCTGTTGATCGATTGTCTCACATTTTCCCCTATCTACATGACAAAAGTTGCCTAAAGAGAATCCATTCCACTGCTTTGGTTTTTTGTTTTCTATATTCTAGCAATCTTAATGTCAATTTCAGTTTGGAAGTGTCTGTAACAAATCCATCATATGGAAATCAATCATTAACATGACTTGTTAAAAATTTTTGCATATATAATTTTTGACCTGACTGTGGAATATATCTCAATTTATTTTATTCAAGAACATTTTGCTTATATTAAATGGTGGCAAAATATATTTATTGCAAAAATTTATCCCAAATTCCTTCCTTCTACCTGCTAATTTCTGTGAATTTAGGAACATTCCATGGTATAATTTTCTTTTCCATATTAAATAAATCTTATTTCTTACTTCAAATATGGCTCACTCTGCTCATGGGACAAATCTTTCCTCCAGGAAAAGTTCTAAATGACATATAATGGTGCTATACTAAAGCAGATGCAATCATATTTATATACTTAAAACAGCGTTTGATGCAAAAAAGGTGCTCAGTAAACATTTGTTAAATGAGTGAGTTGTAACTGGTAAAATAATGAAGCTTCTCCAGTCATGAGAACAAAATTGAATTTTCTCAAACACTGACTCCTAGGAAATTTTGGACCTATAGAAAGTAATAGGTTTGAGGAAGGATGAACAATTCAGAAATCTAACTTCTATTAACCGACCACCTTTCCCCTGCCCCTTTCATCATCCTAATTTCAATTTTATTGTCATAATCGTCTCAGGAAGTCATCTTAAGATCAAACACAAGTGGAAATTCAGTGTACATTATCCACTGTGTGTGTGTGTGCGTGTTCTGTTGTGTCTGACTCTTTGTGACCCCATAGACTGTAGCCTGACAGGCTCCTCTGTCCATAGTATTTTCCAGGCAAGGACACTGGAGTGGGTTGCCATTTCCTACTTCAGGGAATCTTCCCAACCCAAGGATTGAATCCACATCTCCTGCACTGGTAGATGGTTTTTCATTAAAATAATATGAAATGCCATCACTATTCTTTTAATTTGTTATGTTAACTTGAATTGCTTATATCGGTATAAGCAGAAACAACAAAGTATAATTGTTTTCAGAGGTTCATTGTGACCTCACTCCCTTTACCTTACTTTTCATACCACAGGCAGGTTAACGAGGCAAAGACTAATGAAGCTGATATATGATTTGCTATAGATGGGCTTCCCAGGTGGCTCAGACAGTAAAGAATCTGCCTGCAATGTGGATGATCTGGGTTCGATCCCGGGGTTGGGAAGATCCCCTGAAGAAGGGCATGGCAACCCACTCCAGTATTCTTGCCTGGAGAATCCCCATGGACAGAGGAGCCTGGTGGGCTACAGTCCATGGGGTTGCAAAGAGTTGGACACAATTGAGCAACTAAGCACAGCACAGTGCTATAAATTGTTGTCGATTTGCTGCTGCTAAGTCGCTTCAGTCGTGTCCGACTCTGTGCGACCCCGTAGATGGCAGCCCACCAGGCTCTTCTGTCCATGGGATTTTCCAGGCAAGAGTACTGGAGTGGGTTGCCATTTCCTTCTCCAATGCATGAAAGTGAAAAATGAAAGTGAAGTCGCTCAGTCGTGTCCGACTCTTAGCGACCCCATGGACTGCAGCCCACCAGGCTCTTCTGTCCATGGGATTTTCCAGGCAAGAGTACTGGAGTGGGTAAGTGATTTGCTAATTGTGACAATGCCTTAACAAATGAAAACTCCCCACCGAAAACATTCAAGGATTATAACTTCTGCTTCCTGAAAAAATGACACAAAATCATCTGAGCAGTTGATCTAGTGCCTAAAAATGGACTAAATTAACCAGTGGAATTTTTCTTTCTAATTCTAAATTCAATCACAATAGTCAGCCTTATGACATAATATGCCCTTGAATAATTCTTTGATTTAATATTGATTGCAATAATGATTTTCCTAATGAGTCAAAATAGCCTTTAAAATACAAGTAGTGTTATGTATGTTTTTCAGGAACAGGGCTTAGAACAAAAGTTCATATCATCGTGCTATGTATTGAACACTCCTAGTATGAGTTAACTAAGTGGTAAATGCATTCATTGAAACCCATTAGATGGGACCTTTGTTTGTTTTTTCTGTAAGAGTGAGAAGAGTACTTACTAAAATGACATAGCCTCTGATTTGTGTGTATATAGATTCAGTCAACAAAAGTTTATCAAGCATCTACTTTGAGCCATTGACTTTTCTATGCATTGCAGGTGTAACAGAACATAACAAAGTCCTTATTGTCACAGAGCAGATTGTGTGGGGCCTTATGGGCTTTCAGAGGGACTTTTACCATGAGATATGGAAAAATATGGAGATGTTCAAAGAGGAGTGGTATGAATTTATGTTTAAAAGAATTCTCTGCTGTGTTGGAAATAAATACAGAGAAGCAAGGGTGCAAGAAGGAAGACCAGTTAAGAGGCCATTGCACTCATCCAGCCAAAGATGACAGTGTGTTAGACTAGAAGGTTCTGTGGACATGAGCAGTTGAATCGAATTCTGAAGAAAGACAACTAACTGTCATTGCTGATGAATTGGACATGTGCTTTAAGAGCATAAGAAGAATCAAAGATGAAACAAAGGATTTAGGCCTGAGGAAAAAGAAAAACTGAGTTGCCATTTGCCAAAATGGAGAGTTTGGAAACACGCAAATGTCACTTTTGGACTTGAGATGTTTGATAGATAGCAAATGTTATGCACAACAAAACTTTTCTAGTTTATTCATTCAAATAATATTGGTTCAGTGCCTACTGTGAGCTAGGCACTGCATATAGAGTGGAAAACAAAGTAGACATGTACTCTGTCCATACTTTGAGCTTTGGTCTAGGCCAGAAGTCTGTTATTAAACAAGGAATGATACCAGTATGTGTAAAGTTATAACTGTAAAAAATGATAGGAATGAAACCTACATAATACAGATAATGAGACTTTGCTTGGATCAGATTAGAAAAGGCTTTCCTGAAGTGAAGGTTGAGATGAGATTTTAAGAACAACTAAAAGATATCATGTTCTAAATGAAAACATGTTTGTGTGATGAACCACCAATCCTTAATTAAAGCCAGTGTCCAGGATGTGGTAGAAACTCAGGAATTTAGGACAATTGAAGTTCCAAGCAAAGAAAGTAGAAACAAATGGGGAAAGGAATGGTGTGAAAGAAGAACACATAGAATAGGAAATATGAGAAAGAAAAGATTTCAAAGTGAAATTTCAGACTTTCCTCCACTTCCAGTTCACTGGAAGGAAGTATTCACCCTTAATGTAGTGCAGCAAAAAGAACTAATTAGACTATTAGCCAAAAGCTGAATGCTGAGTGTTTGTGCGAGTGGAATTATAATCACTAAGTCTTAAATTTTACACACCATATTTATTGGCAGTTTGTCTTATATTTCCTTCCCTGTCATCTTTTATTACAAAAGATAGCATTTACATTTTATTTGGCATCCTGCAAATATAAAATTCTTCACAAGAATTTGCTTCTTTAGAAAATGCCAGAGTCAGCTTGTTTAGTGATTATTATTTTATTGCAACATTTCACTGCCATTTATTGTCTTTGCAAAATCAAATTCTGACGAGACATGGGAAAGGAGGAGACTTGAAGAGGATCACCTATCTATAAATTTAAGTCTCTAGTAATTAGTACAGTGAATGATCTTGAAAAATTCCAGGATGAGTGGGAAACTGTGTCAGTCCTTCTATCCTTTTTGGGTTCCTTTTAACATGAAAAAAGACACGGAAACAGTGTTGGATTGCGTGAAAGTATTTACATTATTCTCATGGTTTCTTGCCAACTGCCAACACTGATTCCAGATAACTTCCCTGTGTAAGGGGAAGGTGTAATTGATTCTGTACTCACTGATTATCACCACCAACATCAGGACTGAATTGATTCTGTGAATCCATTACTTCTGGGCAGAAGCAGAAGCAGACTCCATAACATTTGAAACTTCCTGCCAGTTCTGAGCCTCCTTGTCCACAAGCCTATTTCTTGCCCTTTACCTTCTCCACTCTTTTAACACTGAGAAACTAACCACTACCTCCCACATGGAAGGACTTGCACTTTTTTACGATCTAGTCATCCTAGTTATGTATCTGCCAGCCTCCTTCTCCCCTCCCTGGAATCAACTTCAAATAATAAGAAATGGTAAAATACATAGAAGAAATATCAGTAAATTAAGACTTCAACTTATGAAATTATTGTTCTGTACTTTCTGTTTTTCTTTATGAATACAGAGAACTCTAAGTCATAGGCCATCTGCTGGTCTTCAGTTTGGTGCACCGAGGATAAAAGGGGCTCAGGGCTTCCACATCTGAGTACCAGGAAAAACACGGGCAGCTGATATGCCTCAGAGTCTTGAAAGTAGTTCCCTGGGGGTTAATTTAGCTCAAGTTGAGATTTAATTTGAAGTTTCTATTCTCTTATTTGACTTTGAAAATATGCAAAGAATAAGTGTTACTTTAATGACCACTTACTATTCTATCATTCTGGAGTCTGCTTCTTTCACAGCACAAATCAATAATATTTAAACTGAGCTTAAAGTACTTTTATGTAAAACCACCAGTCCTGAAATCAAACTCTGGTACAACTACAAAATGTCACACCTGAAGCCTTTTTGTTTTGGGGGTTTTTGTTGTTTTGTTTATGTTAGCTTTTATCAGTGGAGGTTTTTGTTGTGTTAACTTTAAAAAAAAGTAAGATACAATTGAGGAAAATTGAGACCTATTTCCTCCAATAATAATTAGAGCACTTTTGTAGGCTGTAAGACTATTTTGCATATGACAGACTTTTTTATTCAAATTTCTTCCATCAGGTATCATATATGCTCACCCCATTGGTAATGCTGGCAAAGTCTTATTTTTGAAGTCTCAGGTATGCTAAGCACTCACAGAAGATGGTACAGAGAATGGGGTCTTGGTTGCACAACAGACATAAGAGACATTTAGAAAGCCATATCTCAGGGAGCAACTTCCAGAAGTAAGCTGGTGGATAATTAATTTAGCTGTGATTTCAGTCAGCTACTGCAGTTCTAATTTTTAGCATTCCAAGGGCATTTTGGCATAGTCTTACAGATTTTTCAATGGTGAAGGATTCATATCTATTCATTACCTGTTTACCAATGACCAAAACAAGCTTGGATAATCAGTCTAATCCTCACTTTTATACAGATAACTTCAAAACTAAAACCAAGGGTCTAGGAGTTGATACCAGAAGGAAGAAATCATGTGTGGGCTTGTTCCACACAAGAAAGTCTAATTTTGTGGTAAACTATAAGTTGATAATGGTAAAGGTGGAACATATCTTCTGAAAGGCTCCTTTAACTGGCCTTGTGATTGGTTTCTTTAAATAGAAATACTTAACATTATATGTGGCGAGGATGAGGAAGAAGATCATCTCCAGTTAACAGAGGAAAGATTCTGAATGCTTGTGTTATTATGGTATTTGTTACCTGACTCTTTCTGAGTAATTAAACTAATATGACTTACCTTAATTCTCCCTCATGGTGATCACTGAAAAGGATATCTGAATTTATTTGCTGGGAGACTCAAGGTTTATCTTAGTATTACTAAATATTACTAAGAAAAATACTTATCACAGTATTTATACTGATATCTGAACTGGAAGCTTGAGCCTGTCCCTTTAGTCTGCCCTTGGGTGTAGACCGTGCAGGAAGATTATGTGATATGACCTAGAGGTTGACAGAATATCAGAACTACACCCTGAAAGAATATCAGAACCACATCACTAATGAATAGTCTTAACCACCCCGATAAATGATGGACTTTTCTCTCTCTCACCTGCATGGTACTCTTATTATACACTGTTCATTTAACACAAGTGACAACCTGCTTAATATTCCTCTTTATCTGCATTCCTCATTTTCCCAGCTACAAAATAAATTCCTCCAGTGCCAGAACTGTATCTTACCCAACTCCATCCAATATTGGATTTTTAACAGGCTCAACTCATTTTCACAACTTGTGTTTGTTACCCAAGTGACACGTCTGAATTTGATTTTTGTTCAGGTAAAAAACCAGATGACTGAGTGGCTCTAGGGATTAAATAAAATCATGTAAAAGGAAAAACACTTTATAAACTAAAGTACAGGTGATACTTAATATTAGTGAGTCTTGATGGATAGTTCATTAATCTAAAGGACAGAAGGAGATACTCTGAAAGGAGGTGTTTGTGACACAGAGGGCAGAGCTTTGGGCATGAGACTGACAATTCGACATGTAGTGTCTGCACTAGATGCCACACCCCTGCCCTTTGATTTGACAGTATTTCAACTCTAAACTGAAGCTTTGTGTTGGCAGCAAAACCTACTCCTGCTGCTACAGCTGGAATGGAAAGAAGTCAGTTTCCATTGCGTTCATAATTGGCATGAAAGAGCTCACTCTGTTATTTCTTATGCCAAAATGATGCGAGAACAGGGTAGCAACCAAATTAAAGGTATTTCATAATTTCCAGATTCTTTTGGCCTGGTCGGTTCTCCACTGTGGATTATTTTGTTTCTACTGGTTAAAACTTATTATTAGCCAAGGTAACTTGGGACAGTCCCAACTGGAATAGTCCCGTTTTTTCAGAAAGTTTCCCTGGTCCAGCCTCCCCACAAAGCCTCTCAGAGGCTGAGAGAGGCCCAGTTACTTCTACTATTTGAGTATGTGATGACATAATAATATTGGGCTTCCCAGGTGGTGCTAGTGGTAAAGAACCCTCTTGCCAATGCAAGAGACATAAGAGACATGGGTTCAATCCGTGAATTGGGAAGATACCCTGAAGGAGGGCATGGCAACCCACTAATACATTGCAACCCAAGTATTCTTGCCTGGAGAATCCCATGGAAAGAGGAGCCTGGCGGGGTACCATCGAGAGGGTTGCAAAGAGTTGGACATGATTGAAGTGACTTAGCATGCAATAATTTTGTTGTTCAGTCTCTCAGTCATGTCTACCTCTTTGTGACCCAATGAATTGCAGCCTGCCAGGCTTTCCTGTCCATTACCAACTCCCGGAGTTTGCTCAAACTCATGTCCATTGAGCCGGTGATGCCATCCAACCATCTCATCCTCTGTCGTCCCCTTCACCTGCCTTCAATCTTTCCCAACATCAGAGTCTTTTCTAATGAGTCGGCTCTTTGCATGAAGTTTCCAAAGTATTTGAGCTTCAGCTTCAGCATCAGTCCTTCCAATGAATATTCAGGACTGATTTCCTTTAGGATTGACTGGTTTGACGTCCTTACAGTCTGAGGGACTCTCACGAGTCTTCTCAAACACCACAGTTCAAAAGCATCAGTTCTTTGGCACTCAACCTTCTTTCAGGTCTAACTCTCACATCCATACATGACTACTGAAAAAAAACTTAGCATGACTATAAAGACCTTTTTGGCAAAGTATTGTCTCTGCTTTTTAATATGCTGTCTAGGATTTTCATAGCTTTTCTTTCAAGGAGCAAGTATCTTTTAATTTCATGGCTGCAGGCACCATCTGCAGTGATTTTGGAGCCCAAGAAAATGAAGTCTGTCACTGTTCCCATTGTTTCCCCATCTATTTGCCATGAAGCAGTGGGACTGGATGACATCATCTTAGTTTTTTGAATGTTGAGTTTTAAGCCATCTTTTTCAGTTCCCTCTTTCACTTTCATCAAGGGGCTCTTTAGTTCCTCTTTGCTTTCTGCCATAAGGATGGTGTCATCTGCATATCTGAGGTTACTGATATTTATCCCAGGAATCTAGATACTGGCTTGTGCTTTATCCAACCCAGCATTTTGCATGATGTATTCTACATATAAGTTAAATAAGCAGGGTGACAGTATACAGCTTTGATGTACTCCTTTCCCAATTTGGAACCAGTCCATTGTTCCATGTCCTATTCTAACTGTTGACCTGCATGCATGTTTCTCAGGAGACAGGTAAGGTCATTTGGTATCCCCATCTCTTGAAGAATTTTCCACAGTTTGTTGTGGTCCACACAAAGGCTTTAGTGTAATCAATGAAGGGAAGTAGCTGTTTTTTCTGGAATTCTCTTGCTTTTTCTATAATCCAACAGATGTTGGCAATTTGATCTCTGGTTCCTCTGCCTTTTCTAAATCCTGCTTGACTATCTGGAAGTTCTTGGTTCACGTATTATTGAAGCCTAGCTTGGAGAATTCTGAGCACTACTTTGCTAGCATGTGAAATGAGTGCAATTGTGCAGTAGTTGGAACATTCTTTGGCATTGCCTTTTTGGGTATTGGAATGAACACTGACCTTTTCCAGTCCTGTGGCCACTGCTGAGTTTTCTAAATTTGCTGGCATATTGAGTGCAGATGATTTCACAGCATCATCTTTTAGGATTTGAAATAGCTCAGCTGGAATTCCATCACCTCTACTAGCTTTTTTCGTAGTGATGCTTCCTAAGGCCCACTTGACTTTGCACTCTGGGATGTCTGGCTCTAGGTGAGTGATCACATCACCGTGGTTGTCTGCATCAGTCTGTGTATACTTGCC
This sequence comes from Muntiacus reevesi, assembly GCF_963930625.1. Classification (NCBI taxonomy): domain Eukaryota; kingdom Metazoa; phylum Chordata; class Mammalia; order Artiodactyla; family Cervidae; genus Muntiacus; species Muntiacus reevesi. The sequence continues at coordinate 34,321,897 of NC_089265.1, read as the reverse complement.
ATCTCTTCTTAATATCTTCTGCTTCTGTTAGGTCCATCGTTTCTGTCCTTTATTGTGCCCATCTTTGCATGAGATATTCCCCTGCATCTTAGATCTCTAGTCTTTCCCATTCTATTGTTTTCCTCTATTTCTTTTCATTGTTCACTGAGGAAGGCTTTCTTACCTCTCCTTGCTATTCTTTGGAACTCTGCATTCAGATGGGTGTCTCTTTCCTTTTCTCTTTTGCCTTTAGCTTCTCTTATTTTCTCAGCTATTTGTAAGGCTTCCTTACACAACCATTTTGCCTTTTGCATTTCTTTTTCTTGGGGCTGCATGCAGTACTAAAGCATGCAATACTAATGTATAATGATTTTTAAAAATGAGGAAATGCAAGCAGGATTACAAAATTATAGTATTTTTAAAGTTTATATTTAATAAATCAGTTTTTTTACCACAAGGTATTATGAGGCTATACAGTTATATTAGGTATATTAGGTAATTGTGGGATTTACTTTTTTTTGGGGGGGGGGGGATTTACTTTTTAACCCTTGCTAGTAATTTGTTTAAGAAAGCTTATGTTACATTTTTTAGCCAATGACATGAGAAAGCAAATAAGCATGGCAGTTTATCTCACTTTTTAAAAAGAACACAAGAAAGAGAAATCTCACTTTTCTGCCTTTAAGTACTGTTTTTAACATTCAACTATCGAAGTCTCCATAGAATCCAGCTTAAAGGAAAGGCCATCCATCCCTGAAGATGGTAGAGAGGAAAAACAAAAGGACATTTGTCCCTCATAATGTTATTGAACCGCTGAATTTTCCAGCTCTACCAGATGCTTTCTGTTGTTATTTAGCCTCATTGCAGTCTTTCTCTGGTCTTTTCTTATCACTGGTGGTAGAGGGAGGTAGCGTAAGAACTCCGGAAACAGCATTTTCTGGACACCCTTGCCAGCTGACTGCTGGTAGCTTCTATCAGTTGCAAGTCACTTGCACAGGTCTAAATGGAGGGAAGAGGGAAGACTGAAGTAATTCTTTATGTTTTTGGCTCTAGCATCAAGTGTGGTGAGATTGCAGTTAACTGTTGTCTCTTATACCAGCAACAGTAGGTAAATACAGGTGGCCGGGGGGTACTGCAGTGTCTGAGAGACCACAGGCTCCTGGCCTCTGGCTTAGCAGCAACAGTGTTGGGCCCAGCAGCCTTACCTGCACAAATGCTCAAGAGGTTATCCTTTGGTTTCTCTAGGTCTTTCAATACCTTAGTGCCCAATTCCTTATATGAAAGTTCCTTGGCTCAAAAACTCTACAGCAATTTATATTTTCCTGTCTAGACTCTGACTGGGTTCCATCATCTAGGGAACTGCTTTCATATCAGACTCGTTATAAGAAATAGTGGATTGCTCTTACCATTAGGGTACTTTTAGCTTCAATTAAGTAGTTGTTAGTGATGCTCAGTTTGGGACAGACAGTGGATAGGGGAAAGGGAATTTGTTGAGCCACTACTCAATGCCAAGCTTTGTGGAAAGTGTTTGATATATGTTATCTTATGTTTTTAATAGAATAATTTTATGTTACTTGCCATGCACATTCCACATTCTTCTCCTGTTATAACCTTCTTAAGGATGCAGACTGTCTATTTATCTGTATTTGTCATTCACCATTCCTTGAAAAGGACTTGCCCAGAGCAGATTCAGTTTATTTGGAGATTTTCTGAAGTCAAACCAAAGGCTTGATGCATATTTCTTGTTCTCTGTTTTGAAAAACTTGATGTTTCTTTTCGCATCTTCCAGGTTCACCAGTAGTCAAAGCAAATTAACAGCTACAACCCTGCCTAAGCCCATGTGAAATAAATGTCTGTGAAGTCTTTTATCTGTAAGTTATTTTGACATAAGCAATGTCTATTTTTTGAGGCAAAAACTGAAAATCTACTTATTAAATTCTGAACTGCTGAACCAGCCTCAACACAACTGATGGCTCTTTAAACAACCCAGCTTTCCCTTTAATGGTCCTCATTAAGCACTCTCTGTGCTTTCCAAGAGTTTCAAATGAATGAAGTAAAGCCGACTAGTGTATTGGCCAATTTCCCTTTGGACAGTTTCTCCCTCCCCACCCTCTTCACACTTGCCAAATCCCACCAGGCAGCCTGCTGTGGCAGAAACCTGGTTACCAGGGAGGTGTGGGTGATGGGTTATAAACAGTTATAAGTCAGCAGAGGAGAAATGTGAATGCTTCAGAAAATCAGCCATCTGGCCTTGGAATGAGAATGCAGGGAAGATTCAGAAGGGAAATCAAGAAAGGAGAGAAGAAAGGCGCTGCTGGGGCTGGGGCTGGGGGAGGGTGCAGGCTCAGGGAGAAGGGGTTCTAATATGATTCCCGTCTGCTTTGAGGTGAAGGGGAGGCAGGCCATGCTGAGCAGAAAGGCTGGGGTGGGAAGTGAGCTGGCAGAGCCAGCTTGCTGGCTAAGCTGCTTAAGGAGGATGTTAGTGAGGATTCTGACATTGGTAGGGAGTCTGTGCAGAGGGCTTTGAGCTTGAAATTGGCTCATTTTGCTACCTGAGAACTGGAGAGATTCAAATAAAAGTCTAAATGGAATGTTTCTATTTTTCAACTTAATTGAAATGAATGCTTGTTACGGAAAATGTGGGAAATGCAGAAAATTAGAAAGAAAACAGTAGTCTCATCACTTAATTCTCTGTCATCCCACCTCCCAAACATAACCGTCATTAAGATACATGCCCTTCCATGGCTTTTCTCGGCCAGCTCTTGCATTACGTAATCATAGTGATGCTATTTGTACACCTTTGCAATTCTATTGCTTTCACCTAGTGTAGTTTGGGAATCATTTCCCCATTTTTTCATATCGTGATTTGTATTATTATATGACATCAAATATGTGCAGTTCCTAATGCATCTATTTTGCATGCGGACTCAGTCACTCAGTCATGTCCAACACTTTGCAACCCGATGGACTATAGCTGGCCAGGCTGCTCTGTCCATGAATTCTCCAAGCAAGAAGACTGGAATTGGTCTCCAGGGGATCTTCCCAACCCAGGGATCAAACCCAGGTCTCCTGCTTGCAGATTCTTTACCAATGAGCCACTGGGGAAGCCCAACTACCTGTAGTTGCATATTGATATTGTTTCTATTATTTTGCTATAAATAATGCTACCATGTATATCAAAATGTAAAGTTTATTTGCTATTCCAGAGTATTTCCTTAGGCTAGTCATAGGAATACACTGATTGCCTTAATAGGCAAGTGTATTTTTGTCTGTTGACACATTAAATGGATATTTAATTCTGATAAACTTGTATATACCTTAACAGATAAAATATTTTCTTAATTATCATTTCAGGAACGTATCATCCCTCACCTGCCCTCTTCTTCCTAGCATAGTGTAGGATACTGTAAAAGATCTACATATGTTGCCCCAAGAACAGTAAGTATATAGATTGTAGTCTGTGTCACTTGAGTGTGCATCTAAAACCAACAGGCTTTCACAGCGAATAATGATTTTTCTGTTCGCAGCCCCAATAGGCACACTTTGAATAGTTATTCATTATTATAGGACTGAATGGTTTGTGTTGAATATGCCACTGAAATGCTTGTAAGCGATCTCTAATAAGACCAACCCTACACTCACAGATAGCTGCCACCAAGTGAATAGTAGTGATTTGCAGGTACCTTTAGGTAAGCATTCCTGCAAAACAGAAAGGATGAATTAACAGATGTTATTGACTGAATGTTTGTGCCCCTGTTTATATGCTGAAGCCTTAATTCCCAATGTGACTGTATTTGAATGTAGTGGACAGTTAGGTTTAGGTGAGGTCATGAGGGTGGAACCCCCATTAGGAGATTAAGTCCTTCTAGGTAGAGTAAGAGACCAGAGCCCCGGCTTTTTTTTTTTTTTTTTTTTTTTTTTTTGCCATGTAAGGACAGAGCAAGAAGGCAGCCACCCACAAACGAGGCAGAGGGCTCTCAGTTCAGTTCAGTTCATTTCAGTCGCTCAGTTGTGTCTGACTCTTTGCGACCCCACGAACTGCAGCACGCTAGGCTTCCCTGTCTATCACCAACTCCCAGAGCTACTTTTACTAACTCTCAATTACCTCACATCACTTCCCTTAGTAAGTAGTTTAAGCATATCCTTCAACGTCAATAGCTATAATGATTTTGCTTAATATTATGAGAGTAATTCAACAAGAAAATTTCGTCTTTTCCCTTCCTCATTTCTGTACTTTTCACATCCTAGGGGTCTTGCTACTTTGAAGAGTGTCATTGAGTTGGGGAGTTTTCATGTGTGCTGAGTTGCTTCAGTCATATCCAACTCTTTGCAATTCAATGGACCATAGCCTGCCAGACTCCTGGTCCATGGGATTCTCCAGGCAAGAATACTGGAGTTTTCATAGTAGCCAGTTTTAATCACTTAGTTTATCTATGGGGAGATTGTGGCCTGACTAAAGAAAAGGACTTATTTAATTCATTACTATAAGGTAAACATCTACCTCTGATTCCTCAGCCCACTCTATCACATCCCCCTTAGTACATAAAGAAACATATTACTAAAAAAAAAAAAAGAAAGAAAAGGAACCATATTACTTATACTGTATTTCTTTCTCCTCCCTCCATTCTTCTGCTTATTAAATGCTTATTAAAAAGAAAGTAATCATATAGATTTTTTAAAATAAAGAGGTCACTAATTCAAAGAAAAGCTGCCCTTAATAATAATTTATATTCCCTACAAAGTTACACATGAGATAAAATAGTTCTAACTAATTACCACTTATACTATACATTGTTGTTGTTGTTCAGTCGCTCAGTCCTGTCCGACTCTGTGACCCCATGGGCTGCAGCACACCAGGCTTCCTTTACTGTCTTCCTGAGTTTGCTCAAGCTCATGTCCATTGAATTGGTGATGGCATCCAACCATCTCATGCTATGTCACCCCCTTCTCTTGCCCTCAGTTTTTCCCAACATCAGGGTCTTTTCCAATGAGTGGAAAATTATAGCCTTAAGTCTATTCGTCTTAAGTTGAATGCAGTTCTTTCAAATTGGATCCAAGTCTCAGTGAAACCAGCATTAGACATATATAAGAAACCAAAATTTGCTTCATGTAAAGCAAGGGTTTTAATCAATAAATACATTAATGATGAGATATTGTCAACTGCCACAAAAGTTGTACAATAGGCTAGTTCTTTACTTAACAATGAAGCAATGTTAATTATTGCATTTCTGTGAGAAATTTCATATGAGGGGGAGAATGTCCTTGTGAAGTCTCTTATTAACCCAGTTTTAACAAGAAGTGCAAAATGGAAGGTAATCAGCCTTTGTGCATAACATTATAATGATGGTAATCGAAACCATGCAATCACATAGATATTTTGCTCTCTATAACTAGCTCTGAATAATCAGTGATTTTCAATGGTAGCAAAGTGGCTATTTCAAATTGCAACACTAGCAAAGCATTGTGATGTTTACATTTAACCAGATATAGTCTCTTTTGATGGTATTTAGAAGGAACAAGATTTCAAAGAGGGGGAAGAAAACAAGGGTTGTTTTTAATATTACAGTTTAGTTGAGCATTTGGATCAGAATTGTAAAAATACATTATTGCTTGCTTGGTTTTGCCAAATAACTTTTTAACAACATTATTCTAAGAATAAGAAAGTCCTAAAATGTTGATTTTGTCACTTCACATTCCCCATTATGTGGCTGAAAACATATTTATTGTGAGACACAGATTGGGAGGAACATAAGATTTTTAGTCTCCTTCGGTATAGGGTGGTATAGTCTAGTATCATTTCAGAAGAACAGTGTTCTCATGATATTCACATTCATTTATAACACAGTTTATGTCACCCCCTGCCTGCTTTATCAGACATTCTTCAACTAAGGTACAGGTGGATAGACCTCAGAGATTTGAGAGGAGCAACCATTTATCATGGATGGAGATAAAAGTAGTTTTATGGAGGAATTTGATAGCATCTTTATGATTTTTTGTGGTTGTTGAGTCACCCAGCTGTGTCCGACTCTTTATGACCCCATGGACTGCAGCACACCAGCCTCCTCTGTCCTTCACTATCTCCCGGAGTTTTCTCTGATTCATGTCCATTGAGTCGGTGATGCTGTCTAACCATCTCATCCTCTGCTGCCCCCTTCTCCTTTTGCCTTTAGTCTTTCCCAGCATCAGGGGCTTTTCTAATGATTCAGTTCTTCATATCAGGTGGCCAAAGTATTGGCGCTTCTGCATCAGTCCTTCCAATGAATATTCAGAGTTGATTTCCTTTAGGATTGACTGGTTTGATCTCCATGCTGTTCAAGGGGCTCTAAATTAGAGTCTTTTCCAGTGCCACAATTTGAAAGCATCAATCCTTTCATGCTCAGTCTTCTTTGTTGTCCAAGTTTCATATCTATACATGACTACTGGAAAAACCATAGCTTTGATTATATGGACTTTTGTTGGCAAAGTGATATCTCTCCTTTTTAATATGCTGTCTAGGTTTGTCATAGCTTTCCTTCCAAGGAGCAGTGTCTTTTCTCTTTATGATAGGATTCACCAAATTCTCAAAGTAATATGAAAAGCTGAATTGTGCTACAGACCCCAGACATCCTCCCCACCCCCGCCCCCAGAGTCTTTCTGTTTCTCTGAGTTCTACATCCAAGATGTTTAAAAGTCATGTCTTCCTCTTTCTGGGCTATCCCATAGGCCCCTGATGCAACACTATAGGTAAAATTGGTCTTTCCAAAAAAAATATTGACTTTCTAAAGATCAAACAAATATTTAGTTTTTCTTACTGGTAAATTACTGAATGATCCAAAAATATATAAAATCTCCTAAAATTCCACTGCCACTATCGGACTTTTTAATCACCTCTAACTTGAAAAATAGGAAAACCATATTTGAATAAAGATTAGCTGTCATGTTTTAGAGAGTTTCAGATGGATTGTGGAGAAAGAAGTGAAAAAACCATTGGCGACTTCGAATGGTCTTAATAGAAAGAACAGCAATAAGAGAAACTTCTGGGACTATAGAAAGAAAAATAATTAAAAAGGAGTCAGGAAACTTTCCTATTCCATTATGTATCTGTCTACATATCAGTGAGTGGAGCTGAGTAATAAACAAAGGGACCTGGAAATTGTGAAGCAGAAGACTCTCCTTGAGAATTCTCACACTAAGGAGAAGATTCTCAGGTCCAGGGATCCAGAAAAATGGCAAATCGTATAGAAATACTGAGGTTCAGGTAATACCAGGAAAATGAAGAGGTTTACTGCTCCTTACAGGGTTATAAACAGATGTGTAGATGTGGAACCAGAAACTCAGGGTCAAAAAAAAATTGAGAATGAAAAGAAGTATAAAGAGTGATTGTAAAGGACCAAACAGATCCTAAAAACATCTAAAAGTTCTGAGATTTAAAAAAATTTGCTTTATTTAACTCAGTGTTTATATGCAGTGTTTCATAAATAAGATTTAGATGTATTTCTTAAGTGGTGCCAGTTAATATTCCATGAAACTAATATATGTAGAATATGCTTTGGGGATAGAATATATCCCCAAAATGCACTTTGAAGGATTTGACTTATTTGACTTATAAAGTGACTTAGCAGAAGCAATTTAATGGCCAAGAAAGCAAGCCCTGGAATCAGAATGTCTGAATTTCAGACTGCTCTCAAACTTAATTCTAATGTGATTTTGGACTTCATTCTGTATCTCTATTTTTGTATCAATAAAATGAGATTCATAATAGAATTTTTGTCATAATGTCCTTATAAAGGCTAAAGGCATAAAACCTGAAAAAAAAGCACTTAGCATAGTGCCAGGACCATGGTAAATTCTAGATAAATATTAGTTCATCATCATCATCATTATCATCCTCATTACCTTTAGTGAAGTAGCTTAGTTTAAAAAAAAATCAGGGAGGAATAATACATTGATTAGGATTGTTAGGTAGTTAGAAATAGGAAAAAGGAGTCCAGAATGCCATTAGCTAAAAGACCAGGAAGGGAAAAGCTGGCGAAAATAGAACAAAGGAAGGTCCGAGGACCGGAGTGAGGACCTCAGGTAGAACAAACAGCACTCGTGGCTAGCCCAGTTTACATAGGGCAGGCACAGGGGGAGGAAAAAACATATAAAAAGAGGAGCGAAAGGGCTGAAGGTCTCTCTCCAGTGCACGCGCACTCACTGTCTCCCACTCTCACTCTCTCCCACGCTCTCTCTCGCTCCCGCACACTCACACTTATTCTCTCTTTTCTCTTCACCTCTTTTGGGTTGGCATGCCCTCATGCCTCGAGGATGTATTTTCCTTTATTTTCTAAATACAACTGAGCTGTAACACGAAGCTGTAACACTGTCTGAGAGCTGTGACATGCCGAGGGGTTTAACGTCCATCGCTTCAAATCTTTGTTGTGACGAGACAGAACCGAGGAAATTACACACTCCCCTGACAGGATAGACCAGAATTTTCTTATGGAGACAACATCCTGTTTCCAGTGCTTTAAATATGTACGACCAGAAGTCTATTCATCCTAGTCATTCAGGGACTCAGATTGTTGGAAGCTTTATTTTGTCACATGTTTCCATGATTGTTGACCCAGAAAAAGAGAACATGGAGAATCACACAGTAATTATAGCTTCTGGCCAAAAGTGACATAGTTCCTTCAGTTCTCGTTTAATTGGCCAGGCACACTTCCCTTCCCTGTTTATTAATTAATTTATTTATTTTTACTACCTATTGATACCTTAGTACCTATATTGCTCCTCACTTGACTGCCTATCACATTTGTTTCATGCAGTACTTTTGACCAACTTTTTTAAAAGTTAGAAGACTTCATGAATGATATCCCTTCTAACTTTATAATTCTAAGACTGTGAGATCTCTAAAGGCTTTTCTAAGTCAAAATACTATGAGTATAAATCTTTCCATTGTGTACCTTAGCCCATAATGTACTGAAAGGTTGTTCCCACGAAAGACACTGGGATTCTTGGCCTCCAGAGGAGGAGAATTCAATCGGGGCCAGTGAGAAGGCTTGATCACTCAGAGCTTTTGTGTAATAAAGTTTTATTAAAATATAACAGAGAAAGCTTCTGACATAGACATCAGAAGGGGGCAGAAAGAGTGCCTGCCTGCTAGTCTTTAGCCAGATGTTAAATAGCTACTAGCAGTCTGCTAATTAGAGAAAAAAAATGTCTCGAAACTCAGAGAATGGCACCAGGCCCCTCAACCACTCATTGGCACAAAGTGAGTTGTCCCAGGCCATAAAATGATTGACATGAATTTTGAAGAAAAGCAGATTTCCAAGCAAATACAAGTCTCATTAACATAGCTTAAGAGAACATTTACATGAGTAAAACATACTGGTTTGTCAAGTTGGTTCTCAGTCTTAGGTGGAACTGACTTGAAGACAGAGTCTAGGGTAAATACATAGTTCATTAACATAAGTAATGTTTCATAAGTAAATGTACAGGCTTTATCAGACCATGGACTGTGGGGTTCAGATTGCAAATCCTCTGGAAGAATCTCAAAGGATAAGTAAGAGGAGTTTTTTTTAAAAAAACATAGATATCTAGTCTCCACTTTCAGAGATCCTAAATTAACTGGTTCAAGGAAGGGTCACCTATTCCTGTTAAGTCACCAGATTCCATTAATAATTAGCACCCTTGGTTGGGACCTTAGGACTCAGCAGAGATAGGTTTTGGCTGCGGTGCCTGGGTCACTGGGGAACAGAGGGAAGGGGTGAGTCAGTGGAGTGTCATCATCCTCCACCAGACCACAGACCCCCTGAGCACACACTCGAATAGCGAGTGCAGCAGGACAAGGCATGACCTCCCTCCTAGACTCAAGACCTTTAACCTGAGGCATGGCTACACCGCTGATGAAATATGTTCTGATCCAGCAGTCTCTGTAACTCCATAACAACCCCGAGGGGTAGAAATGGAGGCTTTGAGTCACTTGCCCAAATTTATTCCAGAAAGTGGCACCCCTGGCTTTACCAGCCAGATGTGTCTGATTCCAGAGCCCAAACTCAGTCTTCTATAAAAAAGGCATGGGAGTCTTCTACTAGGTAAACCTTCCCAGTATCTTTTTAGAAGACAAACTGAGTAGGTAATAGAACGTTCTGCGTCCAGCTTAAGACAAACATTTCCATAAGAAAAACACATTGGTTAGCTCAAAGCTTGAGAAAAGGTAAGTTCAGGTGCAGCCAGGTGTCCTCATGACAACACAGAATTTTAAGAGAAACCTCCTTTTAAATTTATATAGAGAAGGGGGGAAAAAAACTAACACTTGTAGTTTGTTTCCTCCTGTCATTTAAAAGAGAGATTTAAAAAATGCCTGACACAGCCTATTTCCTCCATTTGGAGATCCCTGGCCTTCCTGCCTGTTACCTTCTCAGTACCCACCTGTTTATCTACAGAATGACCATTAGAGTCAACTTCCAATTTTTAATAACAGTGGATAGAAAAATGGTGTACTGAAGAAAGAAGGTTGGGGTATAAAGCCAAAAACTTTCAAAAAACAAAGAATAAAATATTTTAAATTAGAACAAACAACTGGGACAATATGAGTGAATGGCCAAAAATCACAGCAATTTCTCTTGACCCCAGCAAACATATAAAATCACCTATGTCAGAGTTTCTCACAGTATCTAACAGTTTTTCTAAATGAGTGATTCACACTGGGGTGCTTATTAAAAATGCAAATTCCTAAGACTCTACATCAGATCTGCTGAATTTTTATCAAAGTGTCTGACCATGTTATGTATTCCATTAAATAGTAGCTATTTTTACTTTTAGTAGGTAAAACTATTAAATATGTCTTTTAAAAAAGAAAACTCATGGCAGAACCATCCCTGTCTCCAAGGCAATGTGAAGGTAGCTATAGGGGCTTCCCTGATGGCTCAGTAAGTAAAGAATCTGCCTGCAATGCAGGAGATACAGGAGACTCGGATTCGCTATCAGGGTTGGGAAAATGCCCTGTAAGAGGAAATGGCAACCCTTCCAGTATTCTTGCCTGGGAAATCCCATGCACAGAGAAGCCTGGTGGGCTACAGTCTATGGGATAGAAGAGTTGGATATGGCTGAGCACCAGCACGTAGCAGAAGCTCAGGTGTGAAAGCTCCAGTGAGGGTGGCAGCGAGGGTGATGAGGAGAGAAGAATCTTGGTAATACTAGTGGAAAAGAGGAAGAATAAAGCAGTGAACATTATTTCAAATATTTGAGCCTGGATGGGTGGCAAGCAGGGGATGATTACATTTTCAAAGAAATGGTGCAGGCAACAAATGTTACAAAAGGTCAAAAAATTGGAGTAGCCATGTGGCCAACCCAGAGCATTTGGACCAGCCTTAGGAAAGGGACATATGGGAACACTGTCTCATAGAAAAAAATGTAATTTGTGATAGATATGATATGGGATTGGGGGGAATGTAAGGACAAGTTGAAAATAACCTTGAAATTTCCAGGCAGTGTGACAAGGATGGATGGTATTTGATGTGAAGGAGAAAACAATAATAATAATAGGAGTTGGATAAAGTTTATTTTTCTGTGGTGGAAATGTTTCTTCAAATCAACTTCAGACTCTTGATATAAAAGAGGTATATGCTATAGTTTAGTATTCAAAGCCAGATTTTAATGTTGCACACAGGTGATTATTTGAATTCAGGGCACCCCAGCTAGCTCAGAGTGCTTCTACATGTTCCATGACACTTCCCTTTCATCCTCCTTGGCCTCTTTGACTTAATATCCACCTCCACTCCATGATTCACTTGGGTTTTTTGGACAAATCCCTCCTGACAAACCCACAAATCTTTCCAGACTTAGGGTGAAGAAGTCATGGAGCTGAACTAACCTCCCAGTTCTTGTTTTGACTTTGAGGTTGGTCTTTCAGGTGTGTAGGAAAAAGACTTCCTAAGCAAGAAGATTAAAAATCATAGAGAAAGATGCCTGGGAGGGAAGCTAGCTCTGCCACAGGGGCCCAGAGAGCTGTTCACGCCCACGTGAATGACAACTGCAGGTCTCTGAGAGTTCCTGGGGGGAGGCACACAGCAGAAAGCACACAGCGTGATCTACAGATGCCAATTTGAGCTTACAGCCTGGTATGTGTTTTGATTTGAGGACTCAGCAAATTGGATGAGAAAGTAATAAATGGAAAATGAATATGAAGCAAAAAACAGCCTGTTTGTAATAAACTGTCACCTATTTTTGGAGAGGCAAGTTTTTTAAGAGGTGAAATGTGGTTGAATTTGGAAGTTAGAAATCTGAAGAAGTTTGCCTGTGGTGCTACAGGGACATTATGGTTTGGGAAAAAATAGCCCTAAGAATGGAGGGATTCTACATCTGTCTTATTCTGACTTTAATTCTTTGCTTGAAAAACTGCTATCAACCAAAAACCTCACATCTAGATTGGGTTTGGGGTCATGTCAAGCCGCCCGATGTATCCTCAAGGAAAAAAGGAAGTGACAGCTGGAGAATCCTGCCTCAGAAATTCCCGGTAGCATTAACGAGGAGGTCAGCCTCATACCTCCTGCAAGGAGGCAGGCTTCCTCCTCCCATCAGGTGTTTTGTCCATAAGGCTAGAGAAATGTCTTTGATAAAGTTCAAAGAGCCTGAAGAATTATCATAACAAAGATCAGTTCAAACATTTTCCTGAATATAAGACCTGCTATGGAAGTGTATTATAGAAATGTATGTTTCAGCCCTTGAGATTTTGATGCCACTGCTTTGGGGTGGTCCTGGGAATCTACCATTTTAAATAAGCACTCAGGATTCTTCAAGAGTAAGTTCCAGAATTACACTTAGAGAAACACTGAACTAGAAGAAAGATGTAGATGAAGGACAGGAATTAACCTACCTTCCTTCCTCCCATAGATAGTTGTTGGGAACTCTTACTATGGGCTAGGTACTTTGCCGTGTAATAGAGACGTGATGGTATATTTGTTTTCTAGGGATAATGTAACATACTGTCACACACTGGACACATTTAACATAGCAGAAATCCATTCTCTCCCAGTTTTGGAGTCCAGAAATCCAAAATCAAGGTGTGAACAGGGTCGTTCGTTTTAGAGGCTCTGAGAGTCTGTCCCATCCCTCTCCCCTAGCTTCTGATAGTTTCCTGACAATCCTTGGTGTTCCTTGGCTTATACATGCATTATTCTAATCTCTGCCTTCAAATTCACACATTTGCTGTCTCTGTGTCCTTTCCTATCTTTTATAAAGATACTCTCCTTAGATTTAGGACCCTCCCTAATCCATTATGATCTCCTCTTAAGCTTTACCTTAAATATGTCTGCAAAGACACTATTTCCCAAAACAAGATCACATTCTGAGGCTCTGGGTAGAAGTGATTGGGCATAGAGGACTATTCAACCCACTACAAATAATGAGCAAAAATAGAGTTGGCCCATAACTTCATGAAGCTCATAGTCCATTTGGCAGGGGGTAGGGGTGTGGGGGGTGGGAGGGTTAGCTATTCAGCAAGGTACTTCAGTTACTCAAGTGATTCATTATCAGCCCCAAGAGAGAATCACAAAGATACAGCAAGTACATGGCAAAGTAGGTGCTAGAGCAGTCATTGTAAAAGTGAGTGGCTGACTTTTACAGCCAATCAAGTTCACAACTTTCCGGGTCAGTAATTTTCAGACCTGCAGCTGTGCTGTTAGAAATATCTCACTAAGTCAATCAGGCAGTAACATACGTGGTCTCATCTGAGACTAGCCCTCCTTAGACCTTAGGCAGGACTGACATACTGCCTCATACATAGTAGGAGCTTAATAATAAATGCTTGCTGAATTACCAAAGTAAAATAAGACTACTTAGCCTAAATCTCTCTCTCTCTCAGCAATACAAATAAGAAAATACTTATTGACTTTGTAGAATAGGAAAAAAAAAACCTGCTATGTATATTTTCATCTTTTTAATTGAATTTAATATCTGATGTATTTTTACCCCCTGATGTAAATCTACCTGTCACTTTTTTGAGCACTTAATATGACCTAGACACTTTCAGGCTTTACATCGACTATCTCCAAAACACCTTGCAGGTAGATGTTATTTTACATAGAGAATTGTAGCCAAGTGTTTCAGACTCCAGTATCCATGCTCTGTTTACCATGTCTCTGTATCTGGGCAGGTGGGCAACTTTTAACGTATATCACAGAAGTGACTGCCTAATTGGGCACAGTTTATTGACTATGCCAAAGCCCTTGACTGTGTGGATCACAATCAACTGTGGAAAATTCTGAAAGAGATGGGAATACCAGACTACCTGACCTGCCTCTTGAGAAACCTGTATGCAAGTCAGGAAGCAACAGTTAGAACTGGACATGGAACAACAGACTGGTTCCAAATAGGAAAAGGAGTACATCAAGGCTGTATATTGTCACCCTGCTTATTTAACTTATATGCAGAGTACATCATGAGAAATGCTGGGCTGGAGGAAGCACAAGCTGGAATCAAGATTGCCAGGAGAAATATCAATAACCTCATATATGCAGATGACACCACCATTATGGCAGAAAGTGAAGAGGAACTAAAAAGCCTCTTGATGAAAGTGAAAGAGGAGAGTGAAAAAGTTGGCTTAAAGCTCAACATCCAGAAAACTAAGATCATGACATCCGGTCCCATCACTTCATGGCAAATAGATGGGGAAACAGTGGAAACAGTGGCTGACTTTATTTTTGGGCTCCAACATCACTGCAGATGGTGACTGCAGCCATGAAATTAAAAGATGCTTACTCCTTGAAAGGAAAGTTATGACCAACCTAGACAGCATATTAAAAAGCAGAGACATTACTTTGTCAACAGAGTTCCGTCTAATCAAGGCTATGGTTTTTCCTGTAGTCACATATGGATGTGAGAGTTGGACTATAAAGAAAGCTGAACACTGAAGAATTGATGTTTTTGAACTGTGGTGTTGGAGAAGACTCTTGAGAGTCCCTTGGACTGCAAGGAGATCCAACCAGTCCATCCTAAAGGAGATCAGTCATGGGTGTTCATTGGAAGGACTGATGTTGAAGTTGAAACTCCGATACTTTGGCCATCTGATGCGAAGAGCTGACTCATTTGAAAAAACCCTAATGCTGGGAAAGATTGAGGGCAGGAGGAGAAGGGGATGACAGAGGATGAGATGGCTCGATGGCATCACTGACTCAATAGACTTGAGTTTGGTGGACTCTGGAAGCTGGTGATGGACAGGGAGGCCTGGCGTGCTGCGGTTCATGGGGTCACAAAGAGCTGGACACGACTGAGCGACTGAAGTGAACTGAACTCAATTGTGTGTGCCTCAAAGTGTGTGATAAACCTACCTACCATTTCAGCCTCACTGTGAGAACCCTAATGTTTCCTCGTGTTGCCTATTCCTTTTTCTTTATTATATTTAGGCATATTTCTTTTACAGTTCTTAACTTTGAGTACTGGTCTCCTTTCCCATCTCCTTACACCTGTCTTCTAGCATTTTTGACTGTTCACTCCCTCACTTAGAAACCTCTTTTATCCATGTTTCTCAGTCCTAAGATGCCTCCGGCTCAATTATCCTTAGTTCTTCAAGTGGGAACTTACAGTCTCCAGAGCCCCAAGTCCCATGGAGCTGAAGAGTAGGCAGGTCTGAATCCAGAGCATTGGGAAAGCTATAAGAGAACTGTTTCTTGAGGAGATCTAGGGGCAACGATCAGACCACATACATGGAGAGCGCTACATAACCAAAGGCAACAAAACCCCATGGAGACTGTGGCTCTCAGAGATCACAGGGTCTTCATTGCTCATGCATTGCTTTTCAGTGAGCCACTGATCAGCATTTTGCCTGAATGTCCCACAGTAAGTCAGCCTATAAAGACTTTTTACAGAGAAATCTCTGCCTCTGAAACTAAATTGACAATTTCTTTCCTGGGCTGTTTAATGCGGCCTGCTATTGTTATGCTAATGTAGCTTCTGTTAATACCGAGGTGACTTTATAGAATGCCAGGATGTGTGGGAGCAGCATTCTATAAACCAATTAATAATATTTTCTGGAGTGGAGAAATCATCAATCTATTTGGCAACTAAACGACCTTAAATGCGTCATGGACTAATGAAAGATGAATAGTGGGAGGTAGTACTTGGAGGAAAAAATGAGCCATTTGAGCATCAGTAGTTACCCACCAATCGTGTAAGGAAATTAACTCTTCTTCAAGAAAATTATATGGTCAGGCAGATCTCCTTAACTATCCAAGTAAAAGGGATTCCAGGCCAGCTGATTCCAGACTTATTTTCAACAAAGCAGCAGGAATATCCCCCTATGAAAGATGGATGCAGGGCCATTTTTAGACATTACCACCCTCTGAAATATATTTAAATGCATCCACATTCTCATTACATATATACTTTGGGGTAAAGATTTTGGAAAAGAAACATATTTATTTCTTTCAAAAGTATGTGACTACAGGTCACTCATTTAATTTATCATTGACTATAACTTTTCAGAAATCATCATAAATTTTCTATGATCCTGCAAATTGTATTCAACCATGTCAAAACATAATAATGAGTTAAGCTGACATAACGTTTCATTTTATAGACATGGAAAAAAAATAAGAATTTTAATTGTGCTATTATATTTTCATATTTAGAGCCAACTTTTTTCTCTCAGTATTTAACCATTTTAGCAAAACCTTGAGGTCGTAGCCCCAGGCATTGTATCTGTGGAGGCAATAGACTGAATGGCCCTGGATGAGTGCCCTGGTTTCTTTTAGCTTGATGACTAGTCATTATGATTTTCTGTTGTATTAAATCGCTCCTATTTAATGTTTTCCAAATAACCTTCTGGTTGTAACTTGACCACTCAAAAACTTTCCTACACAAAGAAAATATGCTGAGCAATCAAGTCCAGTATTGCAAATAGCAAATGTGTCTGCATATAAATAATTACCATTCATAAATTTATTGGATGGCTACAATTAATGAATTAGTCACAACTATACATTTTGTTCACTTTCTTTTTCTCTTTCGAGTATGTATGTCTTTATGAGAAATTTATGAAAACATTTGAAAAAAAAGGAAGAGAATGAAGGGCAGAAATAAAGATTAGAGAAATAGAAAAACAGAATGCAGTGCAGTCAAGTGGCTCAGCCCTAGATTTTTAGAGAGAGATTTAAGACTTATACTTCTAGATCCTCCTTTAAATTTTAGTACTACCTTGGGCAAGCTTTAACGCCTCTGAACTTTGGTTTCATTATCTACAAAATGGAACTAAAAATAGTATCCATTTCAGAGAATTCTTGTAAAAATTAAAAGATGCAGTATACTAAGAAGAGGGCCTTGCAAGTAATGAATATTCAATAAATGTTAATTATTAAGAAATCTGCTTGAAAATTTAATCTGAGTTTGGATCTCCTGAGCCTTACTGCTGAATGTTCCTGGAACCAGTGGAGGTTCAAAATAAACCAACAAGTTTGTCCAAGATATTAAGATGCAGTGCAATCTATGAAGAGGAAAAGTCTGAAATTATAGGAAGGACCTGGTCAGTTTTTAAATTTCCTAGTACTCCAGTACTTCACCTTGTTTCTGTTGCTTTGAAGTTAAAACATTTTAAGGCATTTTCTTTCACACTCCTGAAAATAAAAACATTAAACAAAGGAGGAAAAAAACACCCTTCATGGCAGACATTCTAGGGGTCACTGAATCTTCCAAATTTCCAAATTGTGGGACAGCTTCTCCATAACCCAATACAGAACAGATTTTCAGTCCAGAATTCACAGCATTTCCTTTCATGTCCTTCATTAACTGATTTTTGCATGATGGCAACTCTAGTTTCATTTCTCTTTTTTCTCTTTTGGCCAATATCTTATCTGGCAGGATTATCAGTTAAATATTCATTGGTCATATTAGAATTCAGCCAAATGCCTTCCTATTTAAAATGGCTGGGTGAATATAGTGATCATTTGTCAGTGTCCCTTCTGAATTGTTAGTGAGACAGACTTGCACACATTATTTGAGACAGAAAATGAATAGTTTCAGTTGCTATGGTTACAGCTAGGGTATGGGATAGTTGTTTACAAGTGATCCTTGTTTTTTAGACTCTTCACATGTGCACGTGGTATACATCTACATATGCATGCACACACGTGCTTGTATATTGAAATCCTAGGTTTTCTGGAAAAATAACCCACTTCAAATATTCTGTCCCAAGGTCTCCATTCATTTCCCTACTGTTAGATTTTTCATCGTGATTTTCTCTTTAGCAGTTATGATTTCACACGCATCACAAAAATGATATCACAAATGAGTTAGGACCACTGTCCTCACATGCTCTGAGAGTTAACAGATTTTTGCTGATACTGAAAATTTGTTTTTCAATATTATACTTTATTTCCTTATTCTTAAAGAGTTATCTGTTTAAAGAACAGAATAACCTCCAAAAGGAACTTGAAAAGACTAGTTAAACAGTTTAACATTTTGCCACATTCCTTAAGCCAGGCAGAGTCCTCCACAGCAAGCAACAAAAGAGTCTGGCAGATTAAGGTGAAAAAGGACTTCATTAAAAATAGGAGCTCCCTTAGATACATAGGAAGGGTAGGAAATCAGACTCAATCCTAAACTTCCGGGAAAAAAACCCTAAATCACTCCACAGAATCAGTGTGTGTTTAAAAAAACAAAACTAAACCAGCCTCCCTCATGTTGCAGATGCCTTGTTTTGTATCTCTGCCCCTTGAGTACCAGGAACTCAATTTGACCTCATCCACCACCGTCTGCCACTCCAAAGCCGCTTTTCTACAGGAGGGAGGCAGCCAAGGTAGTCACAGCTGATGTCAATTTTACCAGGAAACGAATCCTGCTCTTCATGCCGATCACTTCTTATTTTAAGTCTCATGAGAGTGTGTCTAATTGGAGAAGGAGCTGGATCATTTTACTGTACCCTAACTGGGAAGGGAGGCTGGGAATTGAATTAGTTGCCTGCCTTTTACCTGGAGGATGCAGGACTCCAAAGCAAACAAGCAAACAAAAACAATAAAGGAAAACAACAAAAACTTCAAAAGCGTGTAGGGATTCAAAAAGATGCTGAAAGGCAGAAGAAACTAACAAATGACCTTTATAAATACAATCTGATGTGTATATAATGGTTTTCAGTTAAAAAGAGTCAATTAAATCAGCCAGTTAAATAAGGCAAATAAGAAAGAAATTCATGTTTCTATCTAAGGCCAGTTCTTCTCCTTGTGTACCATGACCATCCTCTCTCACCTCCTCAAGAGCACTGCTCTGAAAGCACATTAGAAATGTTACTCTTTCTATCAGATTATTCTCAACAGAATATAAGCATATTGTTATTCCTCTCATCTTAAGAACAGACAAATACCTTTCTATCTTGCACCCCACCCCTTTTCTTTTCAGTTACTGCCCTCTAACTACTGCCCCACTCTGATATGTTTTGCAGCAAACTACAAGATAGAGCTGTTCATATTTGTGGTTGCCCATTCATTTTGTTCATTCTGTCTTTAACTCACTCCGATCATACTTTGGCGTCCACCACTCTACTCCCATTGCTAAATCCAACAGGTGACCAATTCTCATTCCTCTTTATACTTAAACTACAGATCATTCTCTCCTCCTCAAATAACATGTTAATTTGGCTTTCAGTTCATCACACTTTTTTTCTAACTCACTGGTCACATTTTTAGTCTCCCCTTCCAGTTCTTTTAATACCCTAATGCCTAACCATTGGAGTCCTTAGGGCTTCTCTCTTCTCTGTACATAGACTGTCTATACGGCCTTATAGATGTGTTCATGTAAATATTAGCTGCACACTGTGATGTGTTCAGTCAACCAGTCATGTCTGACTCTTTGTGACCCCATGGACTGTAACCTACCAGGCCCCTGTGTCCATGAAGTAAGCTGGGCAAGAATACTGGAGTGGGTTGCATTTCCTTCTCCAGGGGATCTTCCTGACCCAGGGATTGAACCTGCGTCTCCTGCTTCTCCTGCATTACCAAGTGGATTCTTTACCACTAGTGCCACCTGGGAAGCCCATTGTACACTGAAGACTGCTAAATTTGTAGCCCCAGAATTTTCTCTTCTTTATGCCCTATTCATATATACAACAATCACGTGACATCTCTCTTAGAAGTATAATATGTATTCAAATGTATATGACTGGGGGAAAAAACCTCTTGATTTTTACCTTACATATTTTCTCTTTCTGAATTTTAGAAAATTCAACCAAATATTTTGGTCAAAAAAATTGAAGCTGTTTTTATTCCTCTTTTCTCTTCATACTCTCCCATTGATTCTATATCACTATTTATTCATAGATTTTAATAGGAGTTTAGAATTCAAACTTTTCTTAACTTCATTGTTGCTACCATGTCAAACATACCATCACTGTTCACATTTATTAGTGCAATAACCTCTTGGCTTACTTTTCTACTCCCATCTTTGTAATCCTACAGTCTCTTTTCCATACAGCAATGAGAGTGGTCCTTTAGAAATATAATTACTTTATCACTACTTAAAATTCTTATCATGTTCATAATAACCATGCAAGTCTTTGCCTTCAAGGACAAGTCATAGATAACCTGACTTCCGGTCTTGAGACCACATCTGCAAACATTACTCCTCCCACACTCACTTTCCTCTAGTTGCATTACTTAAAAGGGCACAGGGGGAATTACATATAAAAACAAACAACAATTAGGAGAGACTGTGATAAGTTTAAGAGTGATGGTTCAAACCCATTATTTGGTAGGAGAACACAAAATTATGGTAGGAAAATCAAAGAGGTGATCATAGAGAAGTTGACATTTGAGCTTTGCTCTGGGAATGGGTACGATGTTGAAAAGCAGAGATGAGAAGATGGAAGGCACGGTAGTGTTAAACAACCTAGGGAAAAAACTGAACATCTACTGTGTGCAAGAGACTATGTCATAACAGATAAAGAGTACAGATAGGAGAGCTTATGTATAACTGGGGTATATGTTCTTGGAGTTCTGGGAATCATGAGTGTTCTTAGTGTAGATAGGCCATTGGCTACTACACCTACATAGAATAAAGCCACATGCTACCTAGTGGATACTGATGTCAATGCATATCTAATGTGAATGCATAGCTATTCTTTTCTCCCTTTTTCTTCTATCTTTCCCTAGTACTAAGTGAATCAAATCAAGTTTTAAATGGCTGTATTAATGAATGACTATCTACTGTGTGCCAAGCACAGGTAAGTACTGGGATGCCAATAATCTTAGGATGAAATTTTATGAAATGAAACTACTTTTAATATTCTCTGTCTAGTTGCTTATCCAGGGTAATAGATTTAAGATAATTACAGAAATATAAAATGCAGGGGAAAGGACTTTTTAGGAGTAGAAAAGATCCCTAGCACTTATTGTCCTCTGCAAGCACTTGCTCACTAATGTTACCCTACAGGTGTCTAATTTTTAAATGTCTTACACTAGTCTTCTTACTCTATCACTATTGCAAGTGTTTCTTTCATAGAGATCCATGAAAATATTCACCCCAACAAAGTGTTTTTGCAAACGGAGTTTTTAAAATAATGAATATTAATTATATGGTTATGGATTGTTGAGCCCCAACTATGAAACCAAGAGTTACAATAGATGCCATACTCCAAACAAATAAAGAGAGAGAAACTTTCTCTGTTTTCCAAAATTTCAAAAGCATATACTCAGTTTTTAAGGGATCAGTAAATATTTTCCTGTCTGTTGTAGCAGTGAAAGAAGAAGTTAATACTCCTTTTTATTTGGTGCTTATTCTATGTCAGACACTAGACTGAACATTTTATATGTGCAAGCCTAATTAATCTTTCAACAGCCCAGATTATAAAAGTGATGCTCAAACTGTGATGTGCCCCCACGTAATCAATCTAGAAAGTAGCTGACAAAGCGGCTGTATGTATGAACGCCAGTGGAAGCAGTGTGATTCTGGTGCCCTTCTAGGCCCTCAGTCATTCACCTGAGTCAGGTTTTCACTACGTGAAGGCAGAGAGATAAAAGATGGCTTGGAACCCACTGCAATCAAAGCCCCTTCCCTGCATGCTGGTTAATGGAAGAGAAACAAGAGAAGATGTGGGAAGAAAGGTGGGGAAGTCCTGCTGTCATCTGGGGAGGAGGAGGAAGCACCTCCCCTCAGGCAGTCCCATCCTCTGACTCTTCTTTAGTGGCAACCTGGGAGAGGGGAGAGTCTGGGGTAGAGCAGAGCACTTAATACTTTTTGTAAATGGAGATCTTTTTTAAGGGGTCGAAAGAAAGAGCTCATACATCATTTAAGGCAAAAACTTCTTGACACTGATATACTTCACCAAATAAAATTTTATATTAATACATGTTTTTTGAAATTTTAAGTTTGTTTTCTGATAGGGGATATGTAGGGGCCCAAATAGTCCTCAGTTCATTCTGCTGCATTCTTATAAAACACCTCTTATCTAGTGTTTCGTGTAGAAGAGGCTGAACTGCCAAATGCCCTGATTTGGGAAATGCCTAATTGACATGAGATTGATTATCTATCTTTCAAAGAAACTTTTTCACTCAAGGAGATAGGGAATAAGAAAAAAGCAGCACAAGTTAAATCAGCAAATATCTTTCTTAAATTATAAAGATAAAATTAGCATAATCTCTCTTTAAATTAAAATTCTGACCCCCACTCTGCCCCTACCCCACCCATCCTTATTGTGTCTGTAGCTTCATTTATTTCTGGGTTTGGCAGTAAGTCAGATAGAGTCTGCCATTTTCCACTGTGCCCACTGTGGGGAGTAATGATGGCTATGCTCTTGGTCCCCAGTGGAAGTACCTTTGATCAAAGTCAATGAAGCGATCTTTTCCTTCCTAGGTGATACTCTGAACCTACCTCTTTGATCATTAATACTTAACAAGACCTTCTCTTCCTTTACCAAGGACTGCCCTGGGGACCATTCACTAAGTTTAGTGATGGAGAAAGAAATTAACCTTTTGTAGAGTAACTAGCAGGTCCATTAGAGGATTCATTATGCAGAGTCTGACCAGTGAAGGAGTCCCTACAGTTTCTGGCAAACAAGTTGCTTAATTCAATATTTGAGGTGATAACGTGTATTCTCACATCTATAGTTGAATTAACTATATCATGCCCCAGATGACACCTGGACAGAATGCTGGAGGGTCTCCAAACTGATCCATAGTGACCGGTCTCAATACACAAACCAAATTCAAGGGCTTCAAATGAGTGCTTAGTGTTAAGTGCCATGGGGAATGCACAGATGAGTAATACGTGGCAGAAGTGTCCTCTTTCTCCCATGACAGCCTTCATAATAAATAACAATACTCTGAATGAACTGTCCCTCCCACACACTAACACTTGTGGACCACGCATTCCCATGGAAATATCCAATGATGTGAAAAGAAGTACAAACTTTCCTCAACCTCTTTTCAGGCTTAGAAAAGCTTAAATCCTGTCCCTGGCATGACGAACGAATTACTTTTTTGATTAATTCAGCCATAGTCCTAGTCAGTTCTGGGAGGAAGAAAGGGTAGAAAGAAAACTAGCATATATCAAATATCTATCTTGTACTGGATTTCACAGAGATAATTTATTTGATAAATACTTTAATCCAGTAAGTTGCATAGTATCACCCTCATTTTGTAAAAGAAAGAACTGAGAGGGCTCAGGAGGTTCAATGGCTTGTTTAAGCTCACACCTCAGAAAACTGAGGGTGCTAAGAGTCAGAGTCACAGTCCTGTCTTGTCAGTGTTTTTCTACTTGATTTTCAAAAGTATCTAATTAGGTGTGAAGAGGCACTTTAAAGGCATTCAGTGTAAACACAGAAGGGAGCGACAGAGGATGAGATAGTTGGATGGCATCACCGACTCAATGGACATGAGTTTGAGCAAAATCCAGGAGATGGTGAAGGACAGGGAAGTCTGGTGTGCTGCAGTCCATGGGGTGGCAAATAGGGGGAGACAACTCAGCGACAGAACAATAATGATATAAACAGATATTTGTATTCCTTTAGAAAAGGTTTCACAAGAAGTCACTCTTCTTAGCGGAGCCAGAAGTTTGACTTGTTACCTAGAAATTAATCCTATTCCACCAAGCAGACCGAAGATCTATCCATCTCTTTACTTCTGAAAGAAACATGGATCTTGTATGGTGACATGTACAAAACATGAGAGTGTTCAACCTTCCCTAGTTGTTGTTTTTTAATTTGGTTTTATCAAAGTAATACATGTGCCAGGTTTCAAAGTCAAGCAGTGCTACAAGTCTTATGACAAAGTTCCTGTCCCAGCCATATCTGCTATTCAGAGGAGTCACTTCTTAACTCTTTGGGCTCTTCTGTTTACCTTCATGATGCTATATAGTGACTTACTGCTCTATTATTTGATTGTTTTATTTTAAACATTATCTATTGAGCATGATGTGAATATTTAGGTTTCTAACACTTCATCTGCACACATACAGGAACTTCCATTCCTCCTAAATTTATATTAATTTATTTAGGAGAAATTACTGAGGTATATTAAGTCCTCCACACTTTCCACCTCTTGGTTGCTCCATGGCTGCAATGAAATGAACTTGGGAAAACTTGGAGATGGTGAGGGACAGGGAGGCCTGGCGTGCTGCAGTCGGATACGACTGGATGACTGAACAACAACTAAGTACTCAGCTGTGTTCTAGGCAAGGTGATGATAAAGATAGCCAAAATAAACCAAGCCCTTGCCCTCATTGGGCTTATGTTCTAATAAGAGACACCAAAGCAACCAAATACTGATATACACCATCAGGGAGATGATAGCTTGGTGGGGTGCAGGAGTCAGGGAGAGCGGGAGTAGGGTGACATGTAAAGAACAGAGGATCAGAAGTGTTGGTTTCAATAAGATTATTTTGTTTGCATCAAAGGAGTCAGTATTTACCTTATTTTGACTATGTAAATTCATTTTATACGTGTGTGCATGCTCGCCACTTCAGTCATGTCTGTCTCTTTGTGACTCCATGGGCTGTAGTCACCAGGCTCCTCTGTACGTGGGATTCTCCAGGCACGAATACTGGAGTGGACTGCCATCCTTCCTCCAGGGAATCTTCCTGATGCAGGGATCCTGTGTCTCTTAAGTCCCCTGCATTGACAGGTGGGTTCTTTACCACTAGCACCCTGTATTATGATTACATTTCATTTCTTGTAAAATTTCCACTGTCTCTGGAAATAAGCATTGCTTTGGCAAGAGGACTGGGTGCAGTGTTGGTTTGCCTCTCTATCACTTAATCATTGGCAGAGTCTCAGTTTGCAAAATGAGTCTTACAAGGCTCAGGCGAGGTAAGAAACCTACTAGTTCCACAGCGCACCCACATTTTCCACCTCCTGGTTGCTCCCTGGCTGTCCTCCGTCACCTCTCCTTCCCCATCATCCTGAGAAATCCCTTCGCCTCTCTCAGGTGTCAGAGCCCCCTTACTCGATCCATGTCTTCCTCTTCCTTAGATAAGATTCTCCTTTTGATGGAGTATATCTCCAGCAGTTTCCTGGGGAAAAGTGCTTTCAAAGTACATTATTTATGAAGCTTTGCTTGAAAACATCTTTATTCCATCCTCACAATTGAATATTAATTTGTGTAGGTAGAGTATCTTAAATTGAAAAATATTCTCCTTTAGAATTTTAAAGACATTACTCTGTTATCTTTCAGCTTCCAATATTGCATTTGAAAAAGTCAAATACCATATTGCCTTTTTAATCCATTCTATCTAAACTGAGTTTTGCTTTTTTTCTTTATCGGACTTTGAGGCTGGTTTCTTGATGGCTAGTTCTTCAGTCTTGGAAGAGGATCCTTGGTGAAGACATAGGTTCAGGTTCAGAGTCTAGGCTCTCAAAATCTGAAATTCTTGTCCTTTGAATCATTTTATGATCATTTTCTTCTTATTTTCACCTGCTTCTTTTTCTAGAATAGCTATTAGTCAGTCATTGGACTGCCTTAGTTGAATCTCTAAATTCCTTCTTGTCTTTCCTCTCTTTGCTTTCTTCTCCTTTTGGAAAACTTTCCTGATTTTACATTTCAGCTCTTGAGTTGAATTTTCTCATCTTTTTAAGCAGAAAATTTCAGTTTTATAGCAAAATTGAAAGATTTTTACAGTAAAAACCCTCTTGTCTTTAAATTTAAATTTCCAGTATTTTTTTTAATTATCAGTGTCTTTTTATAGTGTGTTAATTATTTCTACAGATAACATCCTGTTAGTATGTCATAGATGTAGCATTTTCTCATAACTTTCTAAGGCTTTGTTTTTATGTTTTACTTCACTCCTTTTCTGTTTCCTCAAGGCTACTTCTATTTTTCTCTTTGCTTTCAGCTTTCTCTTGAAGCATTTCTTTCAAATGTCTGGTTATTTGTTCACATTAAGAGTAAAGAATGGCTGAACAGTTTTAGCACTTTTTCCTTTCTTCTGGAAATCATCCAAAAGAAGCAATAAGAATGGAAAATATTGAAAAATCCACGTTTAGTAAAATTAGTAGACAGACTCTAAAATATTTTCAAAGGAAGCCAAAAATAGATGATTTTGCACTAAAGCCCCCCAAGGCTAAGTAGAAACAACCTGAGAAGAAATTTCACTGGAAAGAAAATAAAACATCAAAACCAGTCTCAGAAACTGCTCACAAAAAAAAAAAAAAAAAAAAAAAATTACTATTTCCTGACGGTGGGCAGAATAATCTGTCGGGTGAAGGAAAAATAACCTAAAAATTGGGAGTTAAGTTTTATTTGGATTTAACTGTAGCTCAGGAGACAGCCTCTCAGATAGTTCTGAGGAAACACTCCAAAAAGGTAAGGGAGAAGCCAGGATATATAGAAGTCCTTTGCTAGAAAACAACAACAACAACAACAAAAAACAAATATACTTGAACATCAAATGATTACTGCCAGTCACAGAGAACAGACATCTCAAGTTAATGATTTTAGTGCTTTTCTATGTATGGGAAGATTCAAGGATCTGGGTTCATTGAAATCATTCCTTAAATATGCATCCAAAGCACAGAATGATTCAATATCCAAAGCACAGAATGATTCCTGTTTTCCGCCATCCTGAATTCTCCTGATGGCAAACCTTTGATGGGAAGCTGCAATGGCCAATGGCTTGATCCTTGTAGAACTGAGATGGTGGGCAACATTCTTTGTTTACTTCAATGGCAGACAACAACCTCTGTCCACAATGCTGAAGGAGTCAAAACTGTTCCTTGATCTCTAGAGGATGTGGAGGTTAGGAAGAGCAAGGTGAGACAGAAGCCCCCTCCTTAATTCATCTATTTGAGAAGGAGAGGAGGCAGGGCTACTTGAAGTATCATAGAAAAATGATATTTGAAGGAGTCAGAGTACATACTGAGAGCTTTTTGTTTTGAAAACCTGCTAGCATGGAGGAATGCTGCCTTGGTTCTTCTATACTCTTACAAGTTACTGGTCTGGGAAAGCCAGATCACTCATAGACATATATGTATCCAATCAAATTAATATATGACAATATACATTCAATACATATGTAGACATGCAGGTAAATCATCTGTCTATCTAAATGTACACATATACAAGATACTATACACAAAAAAGAGGAAAAGCAAAAGTTATTAATAATAATGTATAGTCCCTTAAAATGCTGCCATGGAAAAACTGAAAATGCTAAACATCCTGGACCAATGTGAAGCAACACTCCTTGCTATAGCTATTCTGTGGAATCAAAGTTTCTTTCAGATTAGCTGTCCCTAGACTTGACTGAGGCAGAGAATGGGACAGAGTATAGTAGCAAGCTCTCTTGGTCACAGATTTACAGTCTTGATCTCCAATCAACCTACCAATACTAAAAACTGATATTTTGATCTCCATCTGTCACTTTCTTCTGTCTTACTTAATTTGTACTCAGAAGGAATTACTACTTATTGGGTTCTTCAAATATGTAACTAAATAAAGAAAAAATGAGATTTAGGGTGTCCTGTAATAGTGTTGGAGGAATGCCCCAGTGAGTCATAATCTTACTGCTAATGATATGAATGGGGTAGGACTCTGTTAAGCGTGTCACTGCTCTGGTCAGCATCCTGTTCCACAGAATTAGATGCTGAGGCCCTCTTTGGTCCTACAGCATATAGAGCAGGATACTAGTAACACATCAGCCACCAGTACCCTGAAACAGATTGCCTGGCCCAATGGATTCTTTTATTCTGTGTCCGAGGAGGGAGGTTAAGGAGACTTGACACCGATACCATTCCTTCTCTCTTTGTTCAGTGAACCCAAGTACATATGTATTTTTCACTTATACTGATTTCTGTGTGTGGGTTTATGAAGACAGATGAAATGATTTACTACTGAATTCTTACGAGTAGAGATGATAATTATTTACTGTTGAATTCCCCAAAAGTCAGTATAGACATCAATATTGTAGGAAGAACAAGAAAAAAGATTTTTGGAATTAATTTGATATTTAATGAAAAAAGAATCATCATCATCTTTGGGGGAAAAGTTAAACATTTGTTTTACTTTTAATTACTTATGGATGAAATATCATATTCTTTTTAGTATTTACAGCCTAGAAAGATCTTAATCTAGCTAGACTATGTTTTCCCTATCCTTAATTTCTCTAATCAAACCAGGGACCCACTTTAACAGTTTGACAGTTCTGTTTCTGATAACGAATGTGGAACAACATTATGATTTGTATATTCCAAACCAGTGAGTGATTTAGTGAGACTCAGCATTCCTAAGTCAAGAATCAGTTTCTAAGTGAGAACCTGAAAGCCAGACCCTAGACCATCAGTGATATCACCAAAGTAAAAATTGATGAAGGCCCAAAACCTAGGTAATAAAACTTATTCTAGTATTTTAAAAGGCTTCCACACTGGAAGGGTGTTACATCAGTTATTGATTAACCTTTCATAAGTAAATGTACAGTCTTTATCAGACCATGGACTGTGGCATTCAGATTGCAAATCCTCTGGAAGTATCTCAAAGGATAAGTAAGAGGAGTTTTTAAAAAAACATAGATATCTGGTCTCCACTTTCAGAGATCCTAAATTAACTGGTTCAAGGAAGGGTCACCTATTCCTGTTAAGTCACCAGATTCCATTAATAATTAGCACCCTTGGTTGGGACATTAGGACTCAGCAGAGATAGGTTTTGGCTGCGGTGCCTGGGTCACTGGGGAACAGAGGGAAGGGGTGTGTCAGTGGAGTGTCATCATTCTCCACCACAGCACAGACCCCCTGAGCACACACTCGAATAGCGAGTGCAGCAGGACAAGGCATGACCTCCCTCCTAGACTCAAGACCTTTAACCTGAGGCCTGGCTACACCTCTGATGAAATATGTTCTGATCCAGCAGTCTCTGTAACTCCATAACAACCCCGAGGGGTAGAAATGGAGGCTTTGAGTCACTTGCCCAAATTTATTCCAGAAAGTGGCACCCCTGGCTTTACCAGCCAGATGTGTCTGATTCCAGAGCCCAAACTCAGTCTTCTATAAAAAGGGCATGGGAGTCTTCTACCAGGTAAACCTTCCCAGTGTCTTTTTAGAAGACAAACTGAGTAGGTAATAGAACATTCTGCATCCAGCTCAGTCTTCCAGGAGGAACTATCCACATTCTGGGAATTCTCCTGGGCCAGTGATCTCCCCTCTCCCAGCATGACCAAGACAACCTGCCATGGGATTAAGCTGGAAAGTCCTGGGCTTGAGGAGACTTGGCCAGTACTTGTTTTCTTAATGCCCAGCTATAAGCAACAGAGTTTATAGTTGCAGATGAATTTTTCCCCTTATTGCAAATGGTTTTGATTTAATAATAACATTTTCCAAGCTATTGGCCCATAATGAGGATTATTGCCTCTGGGTATTTAACACAGGAGAAAAGAAATGGGCCTGCTTCACCATGTAAATAGCTGCCACAAAACCTTTTGCAGAAGGGCTGGAGTGACAGGTTTACCACAGCAACACTGGGCAGATGTTACGAGGCAGGCTGTTAAGTCTGGCTCTTTTGTTTAGCCAAGGCTCAACCAAGTCTCCATGGATGACTTTGCTGGGAACTGACTCTCAAAAGCCAAAACCCACTTTATTCTAGGGCTCTAAGCAGAGCCTGTAAAGAACTGGTGAACTTGCAGACTGAATCCGAGGTGACTCTGCCGAGGCAAGGACAGGAGATGAAGGGGTCTTGGGTGCAGAGGAATTTGAAGGAGGCAACATAGAATTTTGGAGATGAAGGGAAATGACAAAACTGAATGCCAGATGTAAAGCTAGGGACTGTTCTGCTGTGACCTCTTTTAATCTTTAGATCAGCTAAGTCTCTATGGTAGATGCTGCTGTTATACCTGCTCTGTGAGGAAACTGGCACCTTCTCAGATGCAGAAGACCTTTTCTCAGGACACAAGAAGAATTATGGAAGCAAAGCATGGATTCCAGTGCAGGTCTACCTGGCCCAGAAGCTCAAGTGAATCCTGGCCCTCTACTTGTGGGAAGGGTAGCCTCGAGCACTCACCTGAAGCTTTCTGCTCTCCCACATTAGCGACTGCCCTTTCTGAACCCTAAAGTTCTCTTCGTCTTCCCATCTCAAAGGCCAGGGGCCAGTCCCTCAGGTGTCTCAACTAGGGCTTCTGTCTGGATGGGTTTGCTATCAGTCATCTGCTCCCTGGTGAGAGTGTGTCCGTGGCTTCTGTACCCTGGAGGTGCTGGCAGCCTAGACATTCTTTAATTCTTTGTGACATGAGCTCTTTATGAGACCTAATATTTATAGCCTCCCTTTACAGAATGGAATTGAACAGCAGATAAGTGTTTGGGAAGACAAGACACATTTCCCAGAGTTGCCTGGACTTTCGAGGGGAGCTCCAGCTGCTTAAACCTGACTCTGGTGACTAGCCTCAGAGTCGCCTTTTCTGGAGGTGACTTTTCTGGAGTGGCTGGGGTAGCGTAGTTGGGATTTGACCAGTGTTCTGTTCAAACAGCAAAATTTCCCCCAACATCGTGTTCTCTGTCTTCTTCACACACACAGATTCTTTGCCCAGAATTGTTCCTGTCATTGGAGCAGTCTGTGGGTTCTAATCTACTTGGTGGTTCCTGAAGTGATTTTGAAGTGCATTTTTTATTTGGAAAGAGAAATTCAAAAGGCCCTGAGTGTTGCCTTACAAAAGAGTGTCCCATCTGAGCTCGGTCACAGTAACTGAAAGTGGCGTCTGTGCAATCTGCAATAGACAAATATGCTGCAACTTTCTTTCTCTTCTTTCCCTCCTTTGTTGAGCTTCAATTTTGTGTATGTTTTTGGAGAGTAGGGCTTCCCAAGTGGCTCAGCAGTAAACAATCTGCCTGCAATGCAGGAGACACAGGTTCAATCCCTGGATCAGGAATATCCCCTGTAGAAGAAATCGCACCCTCCTTCAGTATTCTTGCCTGGGAAATCCCATGGACAGAGGAGCCTGGCGAGCTATAGTTCTTAGGGTTGCAAAGGATCAAACACGACTGAACACACAGACTTTTTATTTATAGGGGTAATACCACCCTTCCAAGTACAAAATTTTGCAGACTATACAGTCACCTAGCACCCTTCTAGGGCCCAAACTTTCTGGCCTGAAGCTCCAACAGGAATGCTGCCCAGTGGGTCCAAGCTGAGGTATGGACAGGGTACTTGTCTGAGTGGCCAGGATCATGAGGAGCTAGAGGAAAAAGATCAGGTACATCCTGGGTGTGTTTGGGGCCTCATTTCAAGCAGGTAAATCCATCATCAGGTCCAGGAGAAAAGAAAGGAAAGTGGTGAAGGAAGTTGGTCAGAACCCAAAGATGAGGGAGAAGAACTGCTGGATGCTGAAATCGAATAATAAATGAAGAGCATTAGCATGGAGCATCCAGAACAATTACCTTACATAGAATATGGAACTCTTTTTCTTTTGCATCAGTCATGAGGTGTGTGTGTGTCTGTGCACATCTGTGTATGCATGTGTGTGGACACACACAGGTAGGTGCCAGTGAATACACAGAGGTTTGGGATGAACAAATCGTAACCATCTTAAATCCAGCTTCAAATAGTCAATCTCAAATCCAGCTTCAGAGAAGAAGGGTAAGGTTTTCAGTATCATGTCACGAACTGAACAGGGAATGGTATCTGTTGCCAGGGCTGAGGTAGGGAAGGAGGAGGTAAGGGGTTTTGCACCCAGGGTGCACACAGAGCCCCACCTCGGGGTCCTTGATTTTAGTGCCCAGGTACAAAGGGGGGTCTAAAAAGCTACAGCTGCCGTGAAGCCATCCTGTGCACAACTGATCAGAGGAAAGAGAGAGAGGCCTTTTGGAGGAAGCCTGAGTATAACCTGCCAGGAGGCCTGTGGAGTCTAAGGCTCACAGGGAAAAGGGAGGGAGCACAGGGCCCGGCTGTAAGAACAGCTGAACTGGGAAGGAGCCCAGCACACAATTACTCAAGTGTCCCAAAGGCTAGAGAGGTCTGGAGAAACAAGGGGGACATGTCAGAATCTTACTCTTGACCTTCAAATCCCTTCCCAAATCGACTTATCTTCAATCTCTGAAATTCCCCTTTATCAATCACATTCTCCTATTACATTAAATTGTCAGGATTGCAGGCGAATGATCATAATTTGCCCCATTTTCTCTTATTCTGCTGTGATTGTTTCTCTTTCATGGGCCCTTAATCTTCTTTATGTAACCTTGATGTCAGCTGGGTCCCTTTCTCTCCTAGATTTCTAGAATGTTTGATTCAGTCCCAGGAATGACAGACTCCACAGTCTTCCCTCAAATGTCTGGTGAGTCCCCAGGTCTAAAGCCCTGTGGGCTGATGAAGAGCATTCATGATGAAGGATCAAAAGAAACTCCCTTCTTGCCAGGCCTTAAATCAATTAGTTGGCTCTTTTCTTAAAGGTGTGAACAAATGTTTTAGATCTCTG
Source organism: Muntiacus reevesi (assembly GCF_963930625.1). NCBI lineage: Eukaryota > Metazoa > Chordata > Mammalia > Artiodactyla > Cervidae > Muntiacus > Muntiacus reevesi. The sequence continues at coordinate 34,289,098 of NC_089265.1, read as the reverse complement.
AGATAGACTCAGTCAAAGGGTTTTTCCAACAAAGTTCCTTTCATTTTTGACTCAAGAGAATATCAAGTAATAAGTTATTTTCCATCCTGATTTTTCAGGTCTCTGCTAGAGAGGTTTCTGTCTTTGTTTCAAATATTCAAACAGTTGAGGCTTATCTGCCCTGTATTAGGAGAAGCAGATAAAGAGATTTCAGTCACAGCAAAGTCATGAACCATATATAATCAGCACTTCCAATCCTGTGGTCACTGCTGAGTGCAGCATTTTAACAGCATCATCTTTTAGGATTTGATTAAGGAAGGGTTTTCATATGTTTAAGGTTCAAGGTTCGTGGCCTCTGAGGCAAGATTGTCCAGCCCCTTGGCTTCATTGTCTTCAGCATTGTACATATTGACTCTAATTCTTTTATTTTCAACCTGGTGTGAGAAACTTAGGACATTCATGAATTTCCACAAGAAACATTTTCACATGACAGAGAACATGGTCCTCTGCCTCCTTCTAATCCCCTTCCTGTTATAATTCTCCCATTTTTCCTCAATTCTTCCTGTATGACTTTCTGTGTGGGAACTCTCACCTCTTTCCTTTCTGTTATGAAAGGTATCTGAACTTGCCTGAGCTTCTGGCATGAACTCTGGTGCCCAATCCCTCAAGATCTGCAGTAGAAGCCATAATCTTATACTTAATGTTACCCATCCTCTATCAAGGATATGATGGGTTAGCACTAGAAATATCTGTCTCCTGTGGTTATTTTGCTTCTGGATCTTTCATATTCTTACTCTTTTACTTCAGCTTTGAAGGTGAATCCTCTAGTTGATCTTTAGAATCTAGAAACTGCCATGAACTCTGTCGGGGACTTGGCAACTGTAGAAGTTTCTCTGGTTTGGGCTCAGGGTCTCAGTATAACCACATGAGTACTAGCTACCAAGGCATAGCAACTGTGCAGTTTCCGTCGCGGTGTTATGCATCCTGGGTAGACCCAGAAGCCATTCCCTTGTCTCTGAAGCTACAAGTTTTCTTAATTGAGAGAAATAAAATTCTCAGTGCTTATCTGACACAGCTGGGTGCAAGGAGGTGCTAATGGACCAGTGACTGCCTCAAATACATTTTAATAAGACTACTTCCAAGAAGCTATGTGCAACTGAGATAAGAATATGAAAGAAGTCTAGAAGCTGGAAGGTGGTAAGAGAGACAACAGAAAAGGGTCTTTGTTTAGGTCTCGTGGGGAGTAATGAAGATAGACCTTAAAGGGCAAATGTCTTTCAAAACTTTTCACTGCCTTCTACCCTGGGCTTGCTTTTTCTTTTCTATCCTACAGGCTTTCTGCAGAAGTGAAAATTACAGCTTAATTATGCAGGCAGTGGAGAGTAGCTGCCTGCTATGAGCATGAATCATTCATTTATTACAAACCAACATATCTTGAAGTGTCCTGTGGACAGGGTGCTATGCTGGACACTGTTACTTACATGAGGATGAATCAGCTCACCCCTAACCTGCAGGAGCTTGCAGTCCAGTAGGTAATCAGATAGCCAAACAGCCATAATGTAAGATGTGTTGAAGCAGTTAGGAAAATACATGCTATAGGTATGTGTGCTACAATACATAGTAGGGAGTAATTTTTACCAAGAAAATCAGTGATTTTTCAGCTGGAATTCAAAGAAACTTTCCAACTGATTACAAGGGTGAGGGGGCATTCAAGAGAGAACGAATTCTGAGAATATGAAAGAGAAAAGCATTTTTGCAAGGCCTGAGATGTTAGATATACAGAAATATAGAATGTGCAGAAGGATCTTAGGAGATAAGTTTGAAAAGATATTCTGGAACCTGATGAAGGCCTAAGAATTTTTGGCTTTTTCCTTTGAGCAACGGGAGAGTCATCCAAGGTGTTTAGGCTGAAATGATAAGAACTGTGTTGTAAGAAATCGCACTGGCAGCAGTGTAGACTGTAACAGGTTGTACCAGAAGCTATTTCATTCAGCAAGTAAGAAATATAGAGAATACAAGACTTGATGAGGACGTGTGCTGAAATTATGGTAGTGGAGATGAAGAGAAAGAGGACAGTTGATAGCATATTGTTGTAAGAAACCAATTGGCCTCAAGGATGTGGTGAAATTTTGAAGAAAAAGGAGAATTCTTGCCCTCTCTAGAGAAGACCTCAGTACTGAGAGAGTGGAGATTAGCTTTGCTTTTACTGGATGAGCCCGAATTAACTACTAAGGCATTTGACTGTTATGTCTCTAAGCTCCAAGCTCTCTAATTACCTTAGAGCTACTTTTAATTCCTAGATTTATATACAACTCATCAGTGCTTCTTATTCCCCTTGTTCATCCAGTGCTCATTAGTCTTTACCAAGGAAAAGAAGCATGATTAGAGGGTTAAACCACCAGTCCTTCCTTTCTGACACTCAGATCCTTCACATTAATCGTTTGCATATGTGCATTGTTGTACGTAGTACAAAGATAATTTCCCACAACCCACACTGAAATGACAGGAGTACAGCGTGCAGCATGGGAAAGAGGAGATGGGAGCGCAGAAGGAAAGACTCAAGGCTCTCTTTCTTAATGGACGGTTCTGGGAGGCAGTGTCCAATTTGGACCATCAGTCGAGCCTAAAATATCCTCCTGCCCAACACCTGGCCTCCTTGGCTCCATTCAACTGTTACTGGGAATTTTGGAAGCACAGTTTGGCTGGTATGCTCTTTGGAGAGCTCTGCCTGGGGTCAGATCTCAGCCATCATCACTGGTTGAAACAATGTGGAAGGATAATACCCATAGTGGAAAATACCAGCAGGGATTGTCATGACAGTTCTCAGTCTTATTTTATTTTTTTAAAGAATATGTAAAAGCAAAAAATAGTATCTTCATGAACTCAGCCCACAAAGTACATAATCAGCTAGAGAATAATCATCCTTGGAAAGACATGTACATTATTTGAATTTTGAGTTGAATTCAGGGTAATCTTGAAGGAACCTAAGGAATGGTAGGATGCAGAAACGCACAGCATCACGGATCTTTGAGTGAAAAACCATCATGGGGATTGGCTTATCTGAGTAGGGCTCTGCTGAGAATGACATATAACATTAGAGTGTTTTACCTGAAAAGTCTCCTTATTGACTAAAATGCTCATATCCCCTGCTTTCCCAGTCCTTCTCTAGGCATTTCATCTTTAGATGAGATAGTTCTCACACACAGTAGGTTCTCAAACTTACTATGTGTAAGAATAATCTGAATTAGATATTCTGACTCAGCTGATCAGGAACGGAGCCCAGGTATCTGCATTTTTGAACTGCATTGTAGGTGAATTTAGCAGCTCATTGCTGCTGTTTGGCTGATGGTGACTCTGCTCTGAGGTCTTCTTCTTTTGCCTCTTGGCTCTCCCTGAGATGGAGGGCCAGGGGTCTGTGTAGAGTTCAATTTTCCCAAAGTTAGAAAACCTCCAAACATGGGTACATTTTTGAGCTCTTTGAATCCCACATCCACCTGCAGCAAGGAATGAGAAAAGAGAAGAAGCCAAAGACTGCAAGTTTCATGTAAGGGTGATCATCATTCCTCCTGGGGTAATAGGCTCCCCTTGGAGAAAGAAATTGCAAATTACTAATAGTTCATATGGCAGAAAATTGCAAATTCCAAGCAAAATAAATATGTTCTTCCATTTCTGGAGTTTGCAATTGAATGTAATGTAGGAGGGTGCAGTATTAATAGGCAGCTATCAAATAGAACAGTAGTATTAAATTACATAATCAATTTAATGTTCTGGGTCAGTTAACAAAGAAATCTGTTCTCTCACTTTCACTAATTTGGACTTTTCAATATCCCATTCACAAGTCTCTCTCTCTCTCTTGTTTTGTAACTTCTGGGAAAGGCTTGGTATATCAAGTTCTTCCATAATCATCTGTAACAGCTGTATAAGGGATCCCAGACTAGCTGACCTTTCTCCTTTTGCAGTCTGAGGGTTGAAATGAGAACATAATCACCCACAATGAGCTGGCTGAGCAAAGTTGGGCCAAGCCATCAAACGCAGCTGTTGACTTTCCACAGGATTGATCTCTTTTGCCTCCCAGGACACTTCAGGATGTATGTGTGCAGGATATTTGGCCATGTGTTCAGAGTAGCTGTATGTATGTATATGTATGTGTATGTTCATATACACATGGTGGTGGGGGCAAGAAAGACAGAAATTAAAAATGGGAATTATTTAGCTCTTGGACTAAAGTTTTCTGTTGGAAAGCCATCTGGTTCTTTTGCTCCAGATAGTGGTAAAACACCATGTTTCTTCTCAAGTGGCAACAACAAATAAGTTTCTCTCATGCGCTGAGTGGTAAGTGGTTATTTGAAGCCCTGTGCTGAGAAGGATTCTGAGACTGAAGCAGTCTTAGTCAGAAAGACTGATGACTGGTACATTCCATCACTCCAGAGGAGGTTGTAGGAGGTGAGCTTTATAATCCTGGGAAATGTCACTCCTATATGCCCCAAGCAAATGCCATGATTTAAGGCCTGGGGCTGGAGAAGTAGAAGCCTTGGAAAATAGTGTGCACTCTGGTTTCCACGTTCAAAATAGCTTAGTGTTAGCACACTCATTCATCAAGTACTTGAGTGCCTACCCATTGCTAGGCACTGTGCTATGCTTGGGACAGCCGCAGAGAACAAGATAGCCCAATCTGAGCTGAGCCACAGCTGGAAGGTGAGTGAACATATAGTCCATGGGGTCACAAGCTCCTGATTGGTTTAGAATAGTGACAGCTGACCCCCCAGTAGGCATACAGAACAAATCTGATACATCATTAAACACTTTTATTTTATGAAAGTTTGAATATGTATTCATTAATACTCACAAATATGAATGAAAGTGCTTGCCATGGAATGAAAGCTGGGCATGGATGTGACATCCTCAGACATCCTGGCAAGTTCGAGCTCAGGTTCAATAGTGTGGAACACTTACAAGTCCTTAACCATCACAGTTCATCATTCTGGAAGGCATGGTGGTAGAAAAAGTCATTTGATGCTTTGACCACATTTTTAGTTCTGAAAGTTTCCCATGTGAAACAAGGCATAGTAGGATCAGCGAGGAGACTGATACAATGATACTGCGTTTAGTAGTGAGGAGAAAAAATATCAAGAGTTTTTGTAAGAGTAAAGGCTTTTGGAAAAGAATTTGTTCCTACAACATGCCTGTTTGTTCAGGCCTAGTCCTTGACATCCTGTTCGTAGAAGGTCAGAGGAGTCTTAGTTCGTAGAAGACCCAGGGTCTTCTCAGATGTTCTGAGTTCTGAATAGAGCTGCAGGCAATATTTATTACTTACTTGTATAGGTTTTCTACATTTAAAGATAGGAAAAATATAAAAATCAAAGCCATTTCCCTCTACTCTTCACCATAAGTTGGTACATACTCTGGTAACAATCCCAATTAAATCTGACAGATTTAATCATTTAATTCTGCTGCTAGAACACTTATTTAGTTTTTTTCCTAAACCATGTTCTGATTTTTTCTTTCCATTTCTCCCCGCTTGGCATTATCTATGCTTCAGTTCTTCTCTGCTGATGTATGTTTAAAGGAAGACTATGTTTTATTTTGGAGGCTTAACTATTTAACAATTAGTTGCCATAGGAATACTTGCTATATAATGACTCTCTATATACATTAGGAACAGTTCTGGGCAGGGTGAAAGAAAATTTGTTGCCACCTTGTGTGGGTTAGAAAATTTTGAGTTGTTTTATTCACAGTGTCCTCTGGGAAGGAAACGTGCTTCTCGATAAAATGCTTAAACAAGATTCTAATGCACTTTAAGGATAAGTCCTTATTAATCCTTCTAGTTAACTGTCAGCTGATAATCAGTCAAGAATCCAGTAACTTTTAACCAAACATTTTTGTCTCTTTACATCAGTGATATCTCATGATGTATGATGTCTCATACATCATACAGTGATTGTATGAGTATTCTTATTTCATATTATATGTAAGAGAATATGCAAATATTTCTAAGAGGAGTCTTTTTTCCTTGTGTGCAAGGATGAAATAAAATCACACTCATAATTAATTGAATGAGCTACAGGAGCTTTCTATGGGGTTCTTTTGTGGCTCAGTTGGTAAAGAATCCACCTGCAATGCGGGAGACCTGGGTTCAATCCCTGGGTTGGGAAGATCCCCTGGAGAAGGGAAAGGCTACACACTCCAGTATTCTGTCCTAGGGTCCACGGGGTGGCAAAGAGTTGGACACAACTGAGCGACTTTCACTTTTCATTTTCACAGGAGCTTTCTATACACTGTCTTCAATCTTCACAATTGTCCTGTTGGTTCTTCTTTCATCCCTTCTCACTGATGAAAAAAGTAAGGTCTGGAAAGCTTTCTTGGGAAAACATAGCTACTAAGGAGCTGAACTTGGATGGATTCACAGTTACATCTATCTCATTCTAAAACACTTTCCCCAGTGCAGCCCTATCTCTCTTTCTGGATTGACAGGTTTTCTGTTCTCATTTTCTTGAATGCCTTATGCTTTTCAGACATGCAAAGACACACTTCAGGCTCCATAGCAGGCAGATCTAGGGAGTACCTTCTGCTTCACTTGTATCATTGTTGTGGATTGGTTGGCTCCCTCAGAGCATTTTGGTCTTTGTGATGTCTGCGTTCTGGGAGGCTGTGGACAGGAACAAATCTAAAAGCCCAGGGTTGGAACCTCTGCCTGTCTTTGTGTGAGAGATACTTGTAGCTACAGTCTATTGAGTCAAATGGTATATCTAGATCATGTCCTTGAACCCTATTATAGAAGATAATAATATCTCCTATATTGCAAAGTAGATGTTATTTCTCCTTTATATGGAGGAGGAAATTGAATTTCAGAGGATTAGATTAATGTGCCCGTGTGCACAAAGCTGCTGAATAGCACAGCCATACGCTCCGCCTTAGTGTATGAATGAGGAAAGAAACTATAGGGTTTCCCCCATTTTCCCATTCATCATCACATTCTCCCTTCTGTCTCCCGAAGTTGTCACAATGAGGCCATGGCTTCAGCAGGTGGAAGCCCTCTTTGAAGGTTCATTTGTGTTTACATTTTATAAGAGGGCACATGACTCTACTCTGAAGGACCCTTCTCCCATTCCATCTGTTTGCTGTCTCTTGGGCTACAGTGTAATCATTTCTGAGAAGTTTTTCCTTACTTTCCAGGAGAAAAGGAGAGACATTTCAAGAGTTTCTGTGCCTGTGATGGTAATAATGTGGTACCTAATCAGGTAGCTACTGAATTCAGTGCAATATTAATTTGAGTCCTTCAGGTTGTCACTTATGGCTTCTTGTGTACTTGGCCCAGGTGGTCAGGGTCGGGAGCTGGTATCCTAGTGGGAAAAGGAGGCATTAGCTTAAGACTGAAAGGTGGCCGAGCAGCTGACGGTAAAGCTACGGCTGAACCAGTGGTTCCACAGAGTCATGTTAGTCTAGGGTGGTGCCTGTCCCAGGCTCATGCACACACTCAGAACTTCTGTCTGGGTTTGAATGACAGCTCTGGGGACATTTCCAGAACTCAGGTTCCTTGTCTGTAAGATGAGGATCACACTAACTCTTCCTTTAGAGGACTGTTGGCAGGAATAAATGAGATAAAACCTTCAAAGCCCTTTGACCAGTGCCTGGAACACAGGAAATAGTCAATAAACAGAATGACCTTCTGGCTTGCATTTGCCCGGGACTATCTTGGTTTATGCCTATCCAGTGGCACCTTGATACTGTCAGAAGTATTGTGATTTAGACAGTATATTTTACGAGCATCCTACCATCAAATGCTGACTATTATCATTCCTGTAAAATATCATGCATTCAAATGTAAGCAACCCAGAAGTTAGTCAGGAGAGGAAGAGAGAGAATCAGAGGGTTTAGCCAGATGCTGACCAGATCAGAGGAGGTTTCTGTAGACAGTTGTTTGGAGATGCTGATATGGTCAGTGGATATTCTGCATTCTAATGTGTTCCCTCTTCTCCTGCATTCTCATGCAGATCAGCAAGACTCTCGAATTGGAGGGCAAAAACACAGCCGCAGAGGCCGAGGTTGTAGAGGAACAGAGTAGTACCTGTCCTCCTGCCCTCCTGCCTGCTAACCCACAAAGAATAGAGTCTGATTAAGGGGGGGAGTCAGAACAGGTCCTCAGCTGCTCTCTTCCTGTCTTCCCTGTTTATTTCCCTCCCTTTCTTATTAGATCCCATTTCCACAGTATCGAATGGTAAATTTTGATCTTGGTTCTCATTTTCTGTTACCTAACCAGTTAACCCACTAACTTTGTGCCTTTTAACTCTTTCTAAAGTTAATCATCCATCTCCCCTGTAGAAAAAAGGTCACTTTCTTTAAAGGGTAACCACTTTTAAGAATTAGACCACTTTGATCTTAAAATGTTTGAAGAACCTTTCATCAAGGCCCTACCAAAAGGAACTCTTTTGTTCAGCTGCCCTCTCGAATCATAACTTTGACCCCAGCATCACCAGCCTTAAATCCAGGAGCGAACTCCAGATGGAAGCTGTAGTGATGCTGCAGCAACTTCCCCCCATCCCCTCACCACTGCTGCTCCTTCCTTCCTAGTGATGGATGGTGAGACACAGCCTCTGCAGTCGCTCAGGTCTAGTATAGGAGACGATGAGAAGACTGACCACTCCTGTCCCAGGGCCTGATCAAATGATTCCATCTGGCTCACAAATGCGGGTGCACCAGGCCACAAGGGGCACGAAGCTCAGAAGGATATCAAATCTGTTAGGCTGCAGAGTGGCTAAGAATTCAGAGGTTGTAGTAAAACCGCCTGAGTTCAAAGCCCGGCTCCACTACCCACCACCTGTACAACCTTGGCCAAGATGTTTAAATTCTCTTCACCTTAATTTTCTCAGCTGCAAGTTGGCAATAGCAATCAAATCTACTGGTATTTTTGAAACAAACGTATTGGAGTGTGGTTGCCTTATCACACTGTGTGAGTTTCTGCTGTACACCAAAGTGATCAGCTCTACATATACATTATCCCCTCTTTTTTAGATTTCTTTCCCATTTAGTCATCATAGAACACTGAGTAGAGCTCCCTGTGATATACAGTCAGTTCTCATTAGTGATCTATTTTATTTATAGTATCAGTAGTGTTGGTTTCCCTGGTGGCTCAACGGTAAGGAATTCACCTGTAATGCAGATGACCTGGCTTCGATCCCTGGGCTTGGAAGATCCCCTGGAGAAGGAAATGGCAACCGATTCCAGTATTCTTGCCAGGAAATCCCATGGACCGGGGAGTCTGGTGGGCTAGTCAATGGGGTCGCAGAAGAGTCGGACATGATTTAGCAACTAAACGACAACAATCAATAGTGTATATATGTCAATCCCAGGCTCCTAATTCATCCCACCACCTCTTCCCGACCCTTGGTGTACATATGTCTGTTCTCTTCATCTGTGTCTCTATTTCTGCTTTGCAAATAAGTCCATCCATACCATTTTCTAGATTCCATATGCATGCATTAACATGCAATGTTTGTTTTTCTGACTTAACTTCACTCTGTATGACAGTCTCTAGGTGCATTCACATCTCTGTAACTGATATTTTAAAGAGTTATATGAAGTAATATATGTAATTACTTAGCATAGCACTTAGAATGGGACGTCCAAAGCATTGTAATTCTTATTACTTTCATGGTCATGCTTTTTTAAGTTGGAGTTAGATTCCCTTGGAGTACACTTACATGAGCGATGTGTGTTTACATATCACAAATATATCATTTAAGGTATTTAACCAGCAGTATGCTGAAGAAGTGTATATATTTTAGGTCTTGTTTTGCCTTAGGTTTTTGAGTGAGTCATTAAATTTTGCTTCCTTTCTTTCCTATCTATACTCATTAATATATTCGTTTAATCCTTAGGACAATTCTGTGATATAGATATCATCCGCATTCCCTTTCTTTAAGTGGGGGAAGAGGTTTATGATACTAAATAATTTGTCCCAGATTACTTAGCCAGTATACAGTAGGATTTAAACCATGGTGATCTCTCTCTAGAGATGATGTTGACAACAAGACCACTAGATTCTTCAGAAGTAGCTTCAACTGTATACTTAAATTGATTAAAAATAGTGGTTTTATATATCCTTTCAAAGTTTTTCCTTTTCTTTTTGTTCACTCTTTTCTCTTAAATGTAAAACACTTTGATTGTGAGGGTCAGGGAAGAAAACATTATTGGGTTCATCTTAGATGGAAAGAGTAGGGAGCACGGCTCAGATTCTAGCATAAGGGCCTCCTCCTACAATCTCAGACCACAGAGCCTGCATCTTATTTGGAGCTCAGTACATATTTCTTGAATACATGAATGAATTAAAATCAATTTACATCTTTCTCATCTTTTGATCCTCATAGCAGACATTACAATATCAATTTGAGAAAAAAGGGAATTGAGTCTTAAAGAAGGTCAGGGTCTTGCTCAGAGTTGCAAAACTAATTAATAAAAGAAACAGGGCTAGAATCCAGTCCCACTTACTTGCAACACTGCACAGATACCCTCTTCTGTTTACCTGCTCAGTCCTGCAGCACACAAACCAGAACACAGACACACCCGGGCAGGAAGTCGTTCTTAGAGCTGCTATTCAAAACAGTTCGCTCTTCCCTTTAGAATCTGTCATCCACCCCTTCCTTTTTGCTATTTTCTTCTTTTCTGGATGATTGTTCACACCCCATGGCAGGCAAGCTGATGCTCCCCAATAATGTCAGCAGAGGTCTGGTGCCTCCATTATGTTTGGTTAGGCAAGATTCTTGTTCTGTGACAATCTGCAGAAAACACACATTATAAATCAGAAGTCTGCGCAAAGTCCAAGAATGAAAGAAACTTCTTGCAGACGTGAGGAGCTGAGAGCTCATTTGTGAATCCCTGAAGGAAACAAAACAACCTAAACAAAACTGTGACCTTAAAAATCACATTTCCTTCTCTCTCTGAGGAACTTGTCTGTACCATTTGTTTGCCACTTAATATATTCTCCTCTGTGCTGGCTGAGTTCCAAGGAGATGGAGTCCAGTCCCTATTTATCCTTCAGGCTGAGGAAAGGTATGAGATAGGAAGGAACAAGGAGGACTTAGAGAAGCTGAGATATGAAGAGGCTCCCTGAGCAGTCAGCATAGGATAATGGTTAAGTGGGTGAATCTCAGCATCAAACTACCTGGGTTCAAATCCTTATGCCACCACTTGCCAGCACCCAGGGAGCTTCACTGCAGACAACAATGGGTTTCGTTCAAAATCTTGAGTATTAATAGCTAGTGGAATCCTAGGTCTTGACATCTTGTGGTGGTTGGCGAAACAGCAGGGAAGCGTGGACACCTGACATAACACTCATAAGAACTAAGGGTTGTGTCGTGTTTCTCTTGTGCACTTGCTCAGCTTCCTGAGTGTTACCTCATAGCATTAAACACTTCATTCTTTCCATTCACTAGATTCTTAGGAGTCCTTCAAAGGGCTCTAGTTTCCTAGACTCAGAGCTCCTCACTCTTCTTTGCCATGATACTTATTTTGCCATAATCTTGTCCTAATGACTTAAATTAACCTCCTAGGCTTAAGGTCAAACATCAAATGGAGAGTTTATGCCTGATGATAAATACAAACAAAATAAGAACAGCTTAGAAAGGAAAAACCTTTTCACCTGATAGAAATAAGGAAGAAAAGCTGTTCTTGCTAATTATGGTCCCAACATACTCAGGCTTTACCAGCAGATGGCAAGAGATGTTATCACATAAATGTTTCTCCTCACTTTTGCCTGAAGCCTGAATTTAGTGATTCCTTATAAAATGCCCCAGGCTATTAATTCCCCATAGAGGTTCTGTGTAGACATGGGGAGACATGATTTTCCAGTGGCATCTCTAGATGTAAAGTTTGGACAATTATTCCAATCACTGGGCCCTAATTTGTCATAGTGCAGGGACTGTCTGGGGGTTCAGAATGGAAGTTGCAACCTGAGTTGTGCTCTGATAGGTAACATTGCTTGGTCATGAAGTGTTTTGCATTCACTAAGTTACTAAGGTTACACACCCATAGCCTATTTCTTACTGAAGCACAAAAAAATACTATCTGAGTGATGCTATTTGGCTCAATTCAAGTTCTGTAATACTTGGAACAACTATTGGCCTCAGGCACCTTCAAGGTTCCTGAGTCTGCTTCATTGTGTCAAGCTTTCATGTTGATGATATTTCTCTCTGGGTTTTTAGAAGATTCTGCCCAAAACTGCCTTTTAATATGTCTTTCCATTCCTGCCTCATACTCCACACATGCATTTACAAGTCTGAATTCCAATTCTAAAGCCATTACATGAGTCCCTTTCTCATCCTCCCTGGAGGTTCTTTTGTGGCAATATCTGCAAAAGAGAGATTGGAAAGGTGAAGGGGAGAGGGCAGTACATAGCTTTACCTGCCAACTGTGATCAACATGAGACACCCTGGATCAACCACTGTTTCAATCTGCCTCTGCTGGATGTGCCATTTAAAACCTATCTCAAAGGAACCCAGGGTATAAGAGAAGCAGAAAAGGAAAATGTGGAAGCCAAACATGCTAGTAAATCTCTGTGTGAATTAAGATAGAGGGTGGAGCCGGCCAGGATTCCTTGCTAACTCTGGATCAGTGTCGATCCATCTCTCCATCAAACGTCAGACAGAAATTCTGTAGCCACATCACTCTCTTTCCTCAAACACAACCCTCTTGTGGACCTTGGTTCACACTGGCTTGGTGAGGAGGATGGAGGGGTCATACCATCATATTCACTTGCCCTGAGCCCTACCAGCATTGAATACAGACACTGTTCTCTACCAGACAGCTTGTTCTCACTATATGCCTTCAAGTGTTGTAAGGAGTTTTGTTTGACAGAGAGCATCAACTCACAGTAGATTTGCAGTGAACAGATGGGATTTGACAGGGATGTATTTGAATGCAGCCCCCTGGGATGGTGACCCCCAATAGCTGCTGCATTTCACAGCTGGAAATGTGCAGGGCATATCTTACACAGATCTAGTGCACCCTCCTCCTAGTTATTTCTATCAGACAATGTAATGGGGCTAAATCATGGACCTCCCAAAATTCATGCATTGAGATCCCAGCCCCCAATACTTCAGAATGTAACAATATTTGGTCCTAGGATCTTTTAGGAGGGCCCTCATACAGTATCACTGGTATCCTTATAAAAGAGGAAGAGACACCAGAGGCATAAAGGGACAAGCATTGAGGACAAAGCAGGGAGAAGGTGACTGTCTGTAAGCTAAAGGGAAAGGCCTCGAACAAATCCTCCCATTATGGCCCTGAGATGAAACCACCCCTGCCAGCACCTTTATCATGAACTTCCAGTCTCTAGAACTCAGAAAAGTTAAATTTCCTAAAGTCGTTTATTCTGAGGCATTTTGTTATGGAAGTCCTAGAAAATTAATGTTTCCTTCAAATAACCTCTAATAAACTAAGCATAAACAGATTTCACATACATAGCTGCTCCCCAATTCTGGATCCTCCTACTGTAATTCCTTCCAATAAGAGACTTTCACTGTCTTTTAAATTTCTTACAGAAAAAGTTATCCTGATCATGCATCATTACTAGAAGTTTACTGTATGATTCCATACAAAACCTGTCTCTCCCCTATAGTTTGGGATACTCAGCCTTCTCTGTGGGCTCGTTCTTGTATCCAAAGCCAAGGATATCTATAGGCCTCCAAGGTCTATGCAGTTCTTCTACCCCACACTAGTTGGTTTGGTGCACAAGTTCCCCAACCAGACAAATCAGCCATGATATTTACTAGTTTCATGAGCTTAAGGGCATCATTTAACCTTTCAAAACTTAAGTATTTGCATCTGCAAAAGGGCATGATAATACTTTGTTGGGCTCTTGTAAAATGATGCATGTAAAATGTTTGGCTCACCACATGACACATGGCAGTTACTCAGCAGATATTTGTTCATGTTGGATGTTGAGCATCATTGCTATTACTGTTTTTGGAAGCTCCTATAACTATGCTCTTCTGAAAATTTCTAATTTCCATTTGTTGAATACCTTAGCACTCTTGAGTTACACTCAAGCAGTTTCTCTGATGTGAGGTCTTTTCTTACTAGTCTCTCTTTTATTATTAGTCTCCTTACAGATACAATTGTTGTCTCTATAGCACCCCAAATCTACAAACCTTGGAGGGTTACTTTTGGTACTCTTCAGAAAGCATAAAGAAGGCAGGAGGAAACTTTTGAAAGGAGGCAATGGATATGTTTCTGGAATAGATTATAATGATGGTTTCATGGATACATACTTATCTTCAAATTCATCATGTTGCATATTAAATATGTACAACTTTTGAGGTATGTCAACCCTACCTTAATAAATTGTTTAAGACAGAAAGCAAAGGGTAGGGCCAAGTATGTATGGGAAAAAACCTTTTTCTTTTTGGCAATCGCCTCAAAAATGTGTTTTTTTAATGTGTTTATTTAGATAAAGAATCAAACTTTTCAGCAGTAAGCCTGAGTTATATGTATCATGTGTTCAGATACTACATTTATAACAAAAATACCTCAGAAAAAGACTGTGTGCTATAGTACAATTTAAATATATCATGTAAGGATCTCTATTATCAATTTAATGTCTGACATGCATGGATATCCTCTATTGAGGTGTATGCTCCTCACAAGCACAAAAACTCGGTTAAAAAATAAGTTAAAACATTTTAAGAACATGAACTATGTGCTATGCTATGTGTTTCTCATGCTATTGTTTAAGGGAATTATTCTATTTTACAGATGAGAAAGTTGAGACTCAGCATTTTGACAAATGAAATTTTTATGATTACTATGAAATTTATTCTAACACAGTTAAACAGTGATTAGGTAGGTAAGGGAAGGAGAGAACATTCTTGTTGTACTAAGAGAACATCCTCATTAAAAAAAAAGAAAATATATATAAACAAAAGTGAAAAAAAAAATTGCCTAATCCTACAACCTAGAGACCATCACTTCTAGCATTTTCATTGATAGCACAATAATTGTGATTTTTACAGGAACCTCTCAATCATTCATACTAATGTAAGAGAGAGATAAGGGTAGAGAATCTAAAAATCATTTCTGTCTATGCTGTGTGCTTTGGAGAGTAGAAAATTAACCTTTTAATCAGGTTCTGCATAGGCTAATTACTAAAATTACTTTTCCAGTCCCAACCGATCCTATTTCAGGGCAGAGTCTCAGAAGCATTTTGGTGACAGGGGATTAAACATGTGTTGTAGCTAATCCAAGTGAAGGTTCTACACATGGATAATTAAGATCTGACCATGGAACAACAGCTCACACACTGTGGTATCACAGGGGCTCTCCAGTTTTTCAGAGGTTCTATCCTTAGAGATCTTGAAAATAGATTTGATTCAATTCACCAGGCGTTCCTGAAAGACTGATTTGCTCTGCAATGTGCTAAATGTCCAAGCAGTAGTCCCTGGTTTTAAGGGACATACAATCTAGTGAAGGAAATGGGTACACATCCCACTGAATTTAACAATAGTAATAATGATAATTGGAGCTAATACTACTTGAACACTTACTGACCTGAGGTCTCTTTCTCTTCTAAGCCCCTTAAATGTGTTGGCTCATTTAATCCTCATATAAAGCATAGTGTAATAAGGGAGAAATACTATGCACTTAGAGGAGAAGGAATGGTTTATTCTGAGTTGGGAGGTTAGGAAGGCTTCAAGGACTGCTGTCACAGATGGAAGCTCATGGACTGAAGGGAGCATCTTTACAATCCTGATCTTGTAAAATGGGTGGTATGAGCTGCAGTCCTCTGCTGCATCTTCCTCTTCCTCCTAGTGCTGATAACTGGCTAGCTCACAATGCATCCCCCTCTAGGAGCTGTCTCACCAACATGTAGGATGGACTCTCTGTGACATGTCTCTGTGACCACATGTGACACTGCCTCTCTGGATTGAGCCAGTTAGACCAGGTGTTGGTTCCAGATCAAGCTGGGCCATTTAGATCCTTCCACTGAATTATTTCATCCAAACTTATGGGGCGCACATTAGTCTTTCTCTGGCAGGAGAAACTGAGTAATGTGAAATTCTAGATCTGTTGAGGTGACCCTGACAATAGGCCACTAGGACCTCCTGCTTGGGGAAGAGTTATTGACCCCCAGGCCCAGCTCCTGGTTCCATGTCCACTTCCCTCTTCACTTGGAGACCACATTTCCCAAGGGTCAGTGAGTGAGCATGGAAGGCACAGGAAGGCAGGCCTATTTCTGTGTGACAGGCAACTTTGGGCCCAGGAATCCATATCTGCATAGCTAAGACTTTCTTGGAATCACATTTAGCATATCTAGTATGCTTTCTTCCTCCTCTCCTTCACAAGGCCAGACCTGTAAAACATGATGATGATTCTTCTGATTGCTGGCTCCCTCCTCTATTGCCTGCGGTGTTTTCCCTCAATAAGTGTGTTGCACATCTAATCCCATCCTGAATTCTGCTTCACTGAAAAAGTGAATTAATGTTGGAGTTTATCTTCACTTGGTATTTCATCTTTAAATTTAGACAGAGTTTCTTTACATTGCAGCAGCCATGTTCCAAGAGTAAGCACAAGGAGTGAGCACTGTCAGACCTTATATTTACTGTTGCCCAGTTGACTGTGGCAAGTCATATGACCAAGACCAGAGTAAATCTTCAGTTCAGTTCAGTCGCTCAGTTGTGTTTAGACTGTTTGTGACCCCATTGACTGCAGCACGCCACACCTCCCTGTCTGTCACCAACTCCCAGAGTTTACTCAGCCTTATGTCCATTGGGTTGCTGATTCCATCCAACCATCTCATCCTCTGTCGTCCCCTTCTCTTCCCACCTTCAAACTTTCCCAGCATCAGGATCTTTTCAAATGAGTCAGCTCTTCGCATCAGGTGGCCAAAATATTGGAGTTTCATCTTCAACATCAGTCTTTCCAATGGCTATTCAGGACTGATTTCCTTTAGGATGGAGTGCTTGGATCTCCTTGCAGTCCAAGGAACTCTCAAGAGTCTTCTCCAACATCACAGTTCAAAAGCATCAATTTTTTGGCACTCGGCTTTCTTTATAGTCCAACTCTTACATCCATACATGACTACTGGAAAAACCATAGCCTTGACTGGATGGAGCTTTGTTGGAAAAGTAATGTCTCTGTCTTTTAATATGCTGTCTAGGTTGATCATAACTTTTCTTCCAAGGGGAAGTGTCTTTTAATTTCATGGCTGCAGTCACCATTTGCAGTGATTTTGGGGTCTCCAAAATTAAAGTCAGTCACTGTTTCCACTGTCTCCGCATCTAGCTGGCATGAAGTGATGGGACCAGATGCCATGATCTTTGTTTTCTGAATGTGGAGCTTTAAGCCAAGTTTTTCACACTCCTCTTTCACTTTCATCAAGAGGTTCTTTAGTTCTTCTTCACTTTCTGCCATAAGGGTGGTGTCATCTGCATATCTGAGGTTACTGACATTTATCCCAGAAATCTTGATTCCAGTTTGTGCTTCATCCAGCCGAGCGTTTCTCATAATGTACTCTGCATATAAGTTAAATAAGCAGGGTGACAATATACAGCCTTGATGTATTTGGAACCTCATTTTCCTATTTGGAACCAGTCTGTTGTTCCATGTCCAGATCTAACTGTTGCTTCCTGCCCTGCACACAGGTTTCTCAAGAGGCAGGTCAGGTGGTCTGGAATTCCCATCACTTTCAGAATTTTCCACAATTTATTGTGATCCACACAGTCAAAGGCTTTGGCATAGTCAATAAAGCAGGAATAGATGTTTTTCTGTAATTCTTTTGCTTTTTTGATGATCCATCAGATGCTGGCAATTTGATCTCTGGTTTCTTTGCCTTTTCTAAAACCAGCTAGTAAATCTGGAATTTCACAGTTCACGTATTGCGGAAGCCTGGCTTGGAGAATTTTGATCATTACTTTACTAGCGTGTGAGATGAGTGCAATTGTGCAGTAGTTTGAGCATTCTTTGGCATTGCCTTTATTTGGGATTGGAATGAAAACTGACCTTTGCCAACCTGAGGCCACTGCTGAGTTTTTCAAATTTGTTGGCATATTGAGTGCAGCACTTTCACAGCATCAACTTTTAGGATTTGAAATAGCTCAACTGGAATTCCATCACTTCCACTAGCTTTGTTCATAGTGATGCTTCCTAAGGCCCACTTGACTTCACATTCCAGGATCTGGACACTCTAGGTGAGTGATTACACCATTGTGATTATCTGGGTCGTGAAGATCTTTTTTGTACAGTTCTTCTGTGCCTTCTTGCTACCTCTTCTTAATATCTTCTGCTTCTGTTAGGTCCCTAGCATTTCTGTCCTTTATTGAGCCCATCTTTGCATGAAATATTCCCTTGGTATCTTTAGTTTTCTTGAAGAGATCTCTCGTCTTTCCCATTCTATTGTTTTCCTCTATTTCTTTTCACTGATCACTGAGGAAGGCTTTCTTATCTCTCCTTGCTATTCTTTTGAACTTTGCATTCAAATGGGTATATCTTTCCTTTTCTCCTTTGCTTTTCACTGCTCTTCTTTCCACAGCTATTTGTAAGGCCTCCTCAGACAGCCATTTTGCTCTTTTACAGTTCTTTTTCTTGGGAATGATCTTGTTCTCTGTCTCCTGTACAATGTCACAAGCCTCCGTCCATAGTTCATCAGGCACTCTGTCTATCAGATCTAGTCCCTTAAATCTATTTCTCACTTCTACTGTATAATCGTTAGGGATTTGAATTAGGTCATACCTGAATGGTCTAGTGGTTTTCCCTACTCACAGTCAATGTGAAATAGGATTAAACAAGGATGTAGATTCCAAAAGTGTCATGCATTGACCATTCTAGTGTGATGGCCTAATGCAGCTATGAACAGGGAACATTTCCTGCATTTCCTGTAAGCTGCAATTTCATGGAAGGTTTTACATTCTGCCTTCTGGGGGGAATTTCCCTGGTGACTCAGATGGTAAACAGTCTGCCTGCAATGCAAGAGATCGATTTCGATCCCTGGGTTGTAAAGATCCCCTGGAAACGGAAATGGCAACCCACTCCAGTATTCTTGACTGGAAAATCCCATGGGTGGAGAAGTCTGGCTGGCTACAGTCCATAGGGTTGCAAAGATTGAACATGACTGAGCGACTTAGCTTTCTGAGGGAAAGCTATGCCTAAATAGGTACCTGGTAAAGATATATCAAGATTGTTCTGGAGACTATTATAAGTAGAAGTAATTTTTAGAAAAGAAACCTTGTTTGTATCTTATTGGCTCATTGAAATAATTTCTCAGGTGGTAGGACTGGTATTACTAAATTTTATTTCTCTAAATTTTGAATACTAAATAAGGCATAGAGGACCAACTGAAGCTTTTGATAATAGTGAGATAAATGGTACACTTTTCAATATGAAACATGCCCCGTGGGCAGCTCTGTATTCAGGAAGTCACTTGTGACATTACCCCACAAAAAGAAGATAGGCAGAAACTGAAGAGAGTTCTAACTATAGAGGAGTTGAAAGTGGGAGGGCTAGGGGATCCTTGTGCTACTATATGTTAGGAAATTAAGCACACAAAATAATGTTTCCCTGTCAGGACCTTTTCTATGTATTATGTAGTCTTGGTTTCACACTGCTTCCTCTTCATCTTCTTAACTATTCTTAGCTTAGCACTCACCATATTGTTTGAGGAACTGAAAAGGCACTGTTATTTGAAGTGATTACAACTGATGCCTTTTCTCTTAAGTATGTTGCCCTTTAAGGGTGGGAGTATTGCATGGAAATAACTGGACTTTGTTGTCAGAAGACTTAGAGTGAATCTTTATTCTTCCACCTACCCTCTTGAACCCCATTTAAAGATGTGGGATCTCTAGTTGAATTAGGTACCTTATGGACAGTGTGGTAAACACACAGTATTTTGTAGACTGGGTAGTACTCACCTTTATGTTTTTTGTTTTTTTCTTTGTTATTGGTCAAAGGAAGTGGAGAGAGAGAGGTGGAAGGAAAGAGATTCCATGTTGGGAGAAAGCAGAATGATAATTCCTCCACTCTAAGGTCCTTTGAAAAAAGTTGAGAAATAACAATGTCTTAAGACATCTCAATGATTCAAAGTCTTCCATACTAGCATAAGTTTATGAACAAGTTCGGAGAAGACAATGGCACCCCACTCCAGTACTCTTGCCTGGAAAATCCCCTGGATGGAGGAGCCTGGTAGGCTGCGGTCCATGGGGTAGCTAAGAGTCGGCCACGACTGAGTGACTTCACTTTCACTTTTCACTTTCACACATTGGAGAAGGAAATGGCAACCCACTCCATTGTTCTTGCCTGGAGTATCCCAGGGACGGGGGAGCCTGATGGGCTGCCATCTATGGGGTCGCACAGAGTCGGACACAACTGAAGTGACTTAGCAGCAGCAGCAGCTTGAACAAGTTGCCTCATCCATATTCTGAACTGTCAGAACAAGAAAACAGGTTACACACGGGTGACCCCCTCCCTTCTACAGATCACTATTCCACATGTCCTTGGTCCTCAGGGTCACCTCCTGAAGCTCACGTTATAGAACATGCTCTATGGTGATCCCTGAAGTAGGCAACATAAAACCTCACTTGACATCAGCCTTGATTCTAGCCTTCAGGCATTACTTCATCTCAGGAAAATTTATTTAATATTTGCTTGAATTATATAACCATATATATCTGAGAAAATTACAACTGACTTTCATCTAAACTACAATTGGGACCAAGTCATATGGTGAATAAACACCTCCCTCTTTTTTATAATTAAAAGGAAAAAGTCACTTTCCTTTTTATAAACTGAGTTGATTAGCTAAAGGTTTCATAGAAGGTGGATGAGTAAGGGGCAACTCACAAACTCAAGTTCACCTCCCGAGCAGTCACAAAGTTTACACCAAGTCATAAAAATCCCAAGGCCTTTGCACATAATGTTAATGAGGCTGTGGATCAGGTGAAGCTGCAAATCCCAACAGATGACAAGCTACAAATTGGGTGAGCTGCCTCTGGCCTCCTGGTGAAAGAGAATAGGGCTCTTGTGGGAAGATGCTAGCTGATACAAATGTCTGATTCTGACAATGCGGTGATAAAGTTTAGCCCAGAAAATCAGATGATGCAGCCCTTTAGCAAGGCTGCCTCTTTATTTTTCACCATATCATTCTTCTGAGACAGTTAACCCTTATCTTCTAAGTCCCTATATATGGGAACCTTCCCAATCTATCTATATCTTGTGTGAAGTTTTTGTCTTGTTGTTGATAGAGTAAGGTGACAGCCACTAATTATGACAGCTGAGGTCCTTCTCATTCTGTTCCCAATCTTCTTTTCCCATCTTCTTTCTGATCATTTTACTTGCTTCTCCCTCTCTCCAGATAAATGAGCAACTAGACTTCATAGTATTCCACCCAGGCTTTACTCTTTCAGTTTCCTCTACCCAGAGTGTTTTCTTGCCATTTTCCCACCCCAAGTCATTGTATTCATCCTCAAGATAGAGCATTTCAACTTTTTGAATTCCCTCCTATCTTCCCTCCACCAGGCTTCCCTGGTGGCTCAGATGGCAAAAGAATCCGCCTATAGGAGATTCGAGTGGATGACCCTGACTTGAGCCCTGGGTTGGGAAGATCCCCTGGAGAAGGGAATGGCAACCCACTCCAGTATTCTTGCCTAGAAAATTTCATGGACAAAGGAGCCTGGCCGGCTACAATCCATAGGGTCATAAAGAGTGAAACATGACTGAACAACTAACACTTTCACACTTTCCTTCTAATAGATGGAACTAATCCCTCATTCCACTGTATCATTCTAGCATTTTGCATACACATACCTGTTATAGAGACTTAGGCTTATAATCAAATACAGTATTCTAAATAATGTTTCTTTACCAACAGCAGAAGTTCCTCAAGGGTTGGGTCCAAACCTCTTCCATATATGCATTGCCATTTTCAGATTCCCTCTCAACCCACAAACCTGTTGTAGTTAGTAGTTCAAAGATATAGAACTGATATGCAGGAACTGAAAGTCAAATCTACATGTTCACCAAAGGAAAGTAAGACAAAATCCAGGATATCAAGCTATGATGCTTAAATTTTGTGTATAATTTAGTAAGGCTTTGGTACCTAGTGTAGTCAAACATTAGTCAAGATGTTTTTATGAAGACATTTTATAGTTGTAATTAACATCTTCAGTAAATTTACTGTAAGTAAAGGAAAATGACCTTGATTATGTTTCTGGACCTCATCCAATCAGTTGAAAGCCTCAAGAGCATAAATAGATTTCCTGTCAAAGAAGGGACTCTGCCCCAAGACAGTAACATGGAAATCTGTCTGAATTTCTACCTTGCTGCTCTTTCTTACAACTTTCAGACTCAAGACTGCAACATCTACTCTGCCTGAATTTCCAGTCTGCTGGCCTGTCCTATAGATTTCAAAATCAACACTACAACATCAAATCTTACCTGAGTTTCCAGTGTGCTGGTTAATTTCAAACTCATCAGCACTCATAATCATGTGAGCCAGTTCCTTAAAATAAGCATTTATATTGATCTCCTCTTGATTCTATTTTTCCAAAGAAACCTTTTGATATGTAAACCAACTAGCCAGAAGGAGAGTAAAAGCTGAGGTATGGAGTCAAAGTAGGGAAAAGAAACCAGAAATGTAAGGAACCAGGAACAGCAGAGACAGTGATTGGCCAAAATAACATAACTTCCAGATGTGAAATGTAAGCATGTGTAGAAGCTAAGGCTTGTGTGAGTTGGTTATATTTAAATTAAAGAATCAACTTAGCAATTCTTGGGACATACTCAGTTCAGTTCAGCTCAATTCAGTCACTCAGTGGTGTCCGACTCTCTGCGACCCCATGAATCGCAGCACGCCAGGCTTCCCTGTCCATCACCAACTCCCTAGGCATTCAATAAATGTTGCTGAGTGAACAAATGAGTACATTTGTGAAGGAATTGATCAACCCTTGCCTTCTCTTCCTTCTCAACAACTTAATAGCTCAAAATACCAGGAATCATGACACACTAGGATAATTTTGACTCCTGGGCTGGATAACCACCAATCTGGTGAACTCTTCTTTCACAGCCATATGTGAGCAATGGAATGACAAAATCACACTGACAGAAGGTGATGCAGTAGAGTGTAACTTCTAGAAGTTTACCTTGTTAAGTAGAGTGACTTTCTTAGCACAAGGGTGATGCAGAGAAGCAGATAATACTTGGTCATTAATGCCAGCTTCTTTAGCTTCTTGTTGAAACCACCGTGGAAGCTATAAAATGCCTGGGGCAGTCCTTTACTACAAATATCATCCTTCTAGAAACATCTGCTCACTGGTTGAGGGATCAATTATCTCCACAGTGGAGATATTACTGCCAGTCCTCAAGGCTAAAACCCTGCATGCTAGGCCTTCCTTGGACAATATCCCAGAAGCTTAATTTTAGCCTCTGGACATCGTTTAATCTCAGTCAAAGGGTTTTGCTCGTTTTCTTCAGGTATATGTAGAATATATACCTATGAGAAACTGGCAGACCATATTGTGGCTTTTAAAACTGCTTGGGCAGTCATGAGTGGCAGAGGTCTGATGGCTACTATAGATTGTCAGGAAAAATATAAGTCAAACCTATCTTCCACCTAGGTCTATATTTTGTGGTCAGCTGTGGCTTTCTTGTTATCTTTCATTCTTTGATTCAACAAAAATTTCTTACATATCTTCTGTATTCAAAGTGTTATTGCAGGAGAGGAACCCCAGGGATGAATCATATGTGAAACTTCTGCAACCAGTGGAAATACAAGTTATTTCAATTATAAAAAAGGGTGGGGGCAGCCTCACCATCTAACTTGGTGCTGACATACCTTAGACTAGAAATTAATTGTAGCATTCTCAAATATGTGTGATTATTTCACTGAAGCAAATATTAAAACCCTTTCCCTCAGATAAAGTAATGCCTGGAGGCAAAGATATAGTGATATAAATTAATCTGTAAGTATTTAGGAGTGTAAAAAAATCAAATAATTTCTAGCAAGGGCACTTTTCCCAAAATTTGCTTAAGCATGGAACTCTTCTATGGAATATCAATAGAGGAATACTATGCATGACTAAAATTCCAAGAGACACTCTTTGGGAAATGAATGCAGTCAACTTTTTGGCTTACTCTTTACCATGGGTTGACTTGCCTGGTGGCTCAGATGGTAAAGAATCTGCCTGCAATGTGGGTTACCCAGGTTCCACTCCTGGGTAGGGAAGATCTCCTGGAGAAGGGCATGGAAACCCAGTACTCTTGCCTGGAGATTCTCATGGACAGAGGTGCCTGGTGGGCTGCAATTCATGGGGTCATGAAGAGTTGGACATGACTGAGTGACTATCACTTTTTACCATGGGAGTTTGATATTTATCAATACTTTCCAAGCTTCATGTCTTGGAACAGTAGACTTCCACATGAATTTAACTAATATTCTGGAGGAATATGGATTCTAAGGTCAAAAAAGTTTGGGATTAAGAAAAACTGCATATTTACTCTGTTCCTTCTCCTACCATGGTTTCCAGTCTGTTTTAGGTGTCTCAGCATTTTAAGATGTTAAAGGTCAACCTATTAACATGTTAGGTTAATATAAAACAAAACTCATGTTATGTGTTCCAAGATGCCCAGCAGAAAAGAATTCTGACTAGGACATATTTAAATAGGAGACTTAGGATGACTTCATGTTGACGCCTAAGATGAACTTTCAGGGGATAGAAAGGATTGCTGTTGAGAACAAAGGGTTCCTTCTTGGTTAAAGCCTCTACTTCTTGCCTGTCACGCTCTCCAGCCATATAACTTCTTTTCGGAGTTAACACTGCATCTGTTCATTTCCTTGTCATGTTTTTGGATGAAGGGCCTGAAAAGAAGGAGCCTCTTTCCCTCCATTTCCTCAGCACTGTTGTGCAGTTCCATTCCTGAAGTATCTCTGAAATGATTCCCTAATTCTGGGAGTTCGTGCATATGAATTTTTAGTGCTTCTTTCAGCACTGCCATTTATGTCCCAGAGCAGCAGCATCTCAGGATGTACAGTAAGAGTTGGACCTGAGCTGAGGAATAGCATATTTTCTGCTAATGGAGTTTCTAACTGGGAAAGCACATTCAAGTGGAGTTCTTGTGGCTTTTCCAGATTAAATGAAGAACGAGTGATTTTGCTGGTGGTGTTCTTGAGCATGCTTCCCTGGTAACTCAGACAGTAAAGTGTCTGCCTGCAATGTGGGAGACCTGGGTTCAATCCCTGGGTTAGGAAGATCCCCTGGAGAAGGAAATGGCAACCCACTCCAGTATTCATGCCTGGAAGATCCCATGGACTGAGGAGACACAAAGAAGATTTCAAGAAATCTGATAGGTTTAAATTACCTCATAGAGAAGGCAGGAGAGTGGAGAGGTCACACAGGCTCAAACTACTGGAGTGCTGGTCCTGAATTGTCTTTTCTACTGGAAAATTCAAAGAGAGAAGAGGAGGAAAATAAAGGAAAAAAAGAAATTAGATTTTCTCAGTTGCCCGGTTAATTCAAGATTGAGCCATCTTGAAACGCTTAAGTTTGAAATACTTATCTTCTGTCCTCCCTTTCTTTCTGTACACCTTCACTCTCTGATTACTACACACACACACACACCTCACTAAACAAATCTGGCTTTAACATTAGATTCTCAAAATTCCTTATATACAGAGAATTTGATAAGAATACTGCCTTTTTTGTTATCTAACTCAACTCTCTGTCTTTAAACAAAATATTTGGCTTTTGTATCACAAAGTCAGCCTTCCAAAAGAACCAGTAAATGACCAGCTCCCATTTCTGATAATTGTAAAAAATATTAAATCACTTTTAGGTGCTTTTTTTAGTTGATTCAATAATAACTTATTTCCAGTTTATGATTAATTCTAACCAGCCCCTCACCATCTCTTTCCTCCCCAGAGTTCCCTCTAACCCCCACCAAGATTCTTTTTTAAAATAATTTCACAATAATATATACTGGCATGTAATTTACATCCCATACAATTCATCTATTAAAGTGTAAAATAAAATGATGTTTATAATATTTACAGAACTGTGCAACCATCACCATAATCAATTTTAGAGCATCTTCATCACTCTAAAAAGAAATGTCATCACCATTAGCAATCACTCCCTTTTTTTCCCAACACACCCAGTCTCTGGCAACCACGAATCTACTTTCTGACTCTATGGATTTGCCTCTTCTGGGCATTTCATATAAATGGAATCATACAGTATATAGCCTTTCATGTCTGACTTCTTCAGATTAATGCAATGTTTTTTATATTCATCTATGTTATAGCCTCTGTACTTTCTTGATTTTTATTGCTGAATAATATTCCATTGTTTGGATGTACCACATTTTGCTTATCTCCAATTGATGGATATTTGAATTGTTTCTACTTTTAAGTACTATGAATAATGCTGCTATGGACATTCATATATAAGTTTGGGGATAAATAACTAGGTCCCCGAAAAATTTGAAAGCATGTTGGTAATAGCCCAGTGATGGTGTTGGAGAGAAAAGGGTCTCCTTCTTGGTTTTATCTCCACTCAGTTGTGGATGATGTCGAATCCAGCATGTGTTTGTCTCTAGGAATGCCCAATGCTTGCTGCAGAAGGCAGTAACTGAATAGATTGCAAATATTCATTCAGCATGCTCTCAATTCTGTGATGCTGGTAATCTTTAGTAAATTGCAGGCATGCTGTCCTTCGGTCCCCAGCTTGGTAATCTACTCATGCATACTGATGTGGAATCTTCCTTGGCCCGGCTGGGAAAATCTTCAGGCAGGTCCACAAGGGCTCTCTCTGAATAAAAATCCTCTGCCCCTGGGTATAATGTACCTCTCTGAGTCATGAAATTAAAAGATGCTTGCTCCTTGGAAGAAAAACTATAACAAACCTAGATAGTGCAATACCATTGTGGTTATATCTATATGCATGGATATGTTTAACTTTTCACTGTTCATAATTTAGAAGACAATGACATCCATTTTCTTCTGTGACTGAAAGAAGCTTCTTGTTGCTTTTATAAATAAGTCTTTTAGAACCACAAGCTTTGTTTTCTGAAATTGCATGAAGGATTAAGTTGAGACAAGTTTGCTCTTTGACTAGGCAGTAACTTCAAGACATTTATATTTTTGTAGAACATAAACTTAGCACAGTCATTTTTAATGAGAAAATCATCACAGAGCTGATGTGTACATTTCAACTTAGATAGTTAAATTCAATTTGCTACAACAAATATAGTCTAACAAATGTGTTCTCCTCTAACAACATACAGAGAGTAAATTCAATATCCAATAACAGATATATAAAGCATTTTTGCAGTAATTGTAGCCTCAAGGTTAAGAATTCTATTCTATAAGAAATGAAATAAAACATGTACTTAAATAGCAGACTGTCACAGAAGTTCTGATCATTATTGGCAACTAAACTGCCTACATACTCAATTTTTATATTGCTGAGGTACATGTGATGTTTATATGTGCCTCTGTCAGTATATTCACACAGCCAGTACTTTGCTTTCTCAAATACATGCATTATCCAACTTGTTGTTCTCTAAAGATTTCTCACTAATTTACAATTATAGCTTGTGATCAATGGTTTTAATGCAAAATAGGTTTTTAAAACTGCTGAATCTAAAATTGAGGGCTTATAATTTTCTATTTATATACTTCCTTTTTAGAAAATATTTCTAACACCCACTGCAGTTGTTGAGCACCATACCAAAGACTTATTGTCAAGCCAAAGTTAGACTACGTATTTCCTTGGTCTATCCTTATGTTCACTCTATAGTGCATTATCCCTACTCAGAGTGTGCACATATGTCTGCATATGAATGCCTCTGCGTGTGTGTGACCAGTCAGGATTCTTCATTTCAAACAACAGAAATTGACTTCAGGTGGTTGAACAGAAAAGAATTGTGGGAAGATGTTATCTGGCTCACAGATAGGAGGCCTGAAGAACCAAACTTATAGGTAGGAAACAAGGGAGGCAGGTTGCCATGACTATAGCCAGTTTCACACCTTGAAAAGACTTTGGTCAGGGCACCACAACCTCTACAGCAGGTCACCATGACTGGTGTTTCTGCTTTTGCCAGTGCTGGATGTTAACCAAGGCCTCTGAATGAAACTTGTTTCTTGCTTGAATTAGCTTGTATTACATACTTACACTCAAGCTTCCAGGCTTCAGAGAGTGGCAGTTTCTGGGACTTTCTGGCTCCTGGGGTCTAGAAGGCAGGTCCCTATTTCTATACAAGATGCCTAAGATGGTGGATTCTCCAAACCTAGGAAGAGGTTCAAATGTGAGTTAAACAAAGCAAAGGCAGCATGTGTCACTATAGTGGGTTGTCATGAGGAATTTGACTCCTTTTTTTTTTTTTTTTTTTTTGATGTCTGATATCTGATGTCTGACAGCTTTTAAGTCTCATGACCCTCCCTCTTTTTTTTTTTTTGTAATTGTGTTTTTTTAATTTTTAATTTTTTTGTCTTATTATTTTTTCCATTTATTTTTATTGGAGGCTAATTACTTTACAATATTGTAGTGGTTTTTGCCATACATTGACATGAATCTACCATGGATTTACATGTGTTCCCCATCCTGATCCCCTCTCCCACCTCCCTCTCCATCCCATCCCTCTGGGTCTTCCCACAGAAATCCCTTGCATTCCTATACACTAACAATGAGAAAACAGAAAGAGAAATTAAGGAAACAATATCATTCACCATTGCAACAAAAAGAATAAAATACTTAAGAGTATATCTACCTAAAGAAAAAAAGACCTATACATAGAAAACTATAAAACACTGATGAAAGAAATCAAAGAGGACACAAACAGATGGAGAAATATACCGTGTTCATGGATTGGAAGAATCAATATTGTGAAAATGAGTATACTACCCAAAGCAATCTATCAATTCAATGCAATCCCTATCAAGCTACCAACGGTATTCTTCACAGAACTAGAACAAATAATTTCACAATTTGTATGGAAATACAAAAAACCTCAAATAGCCAAAGCAATCTTGAGAAAGAAGAATGGAACTAGAGGAATCAACCTGCCTGACTTTAGGCTCTACTACAAAGCCACAGTCATCAAGACAGTATGGTACTGGCACAAATACAGAAATATAGATCAATGGAACAAAATAGAAAGCCCAGAGATAAATTCACCCCTCCCTCTTGTGCCTCACCTCTGGACATATGCTGAGAAATCCTGGGCAGTTCTTCCTTTGGTGCCAGCAGGAGATTCAAACCACAAGGCCACTGCAAGGTGGATGCTCTCAGCCTGGCCCCCCTCCTAACCATGATCAGCCCAGGTCTACCTCTTTCCCTTGCTCTCTCAAACCATTTTGACCTGCTTGGGAGGAAAGCCCTAGCTTTCTGGAGACCTGAGTTTATGTCAGTAGTAAACTTCTCATACTCTTTTGAGGTGTATGTGGTTTCATCATCCAGGACAGTGAACCAAACCTGGATGAGGCTCCTGCTGCCTCTACAGGTGACCATAATATAGATAAATAAATTGGTAAATAAAAAAGCAGCCCCCCTCCCCATAGTCCTGATTAATTTTTCACAGGATTTCTTTATGTAATAAATATCCTTAGTGCATTCAAAATAGCACTTGTAATTCAGATTTCCTAGAACCCACCTTCTTCATAATGAAAACACAGGCAACACTAACCTTTTTAAAAAGAAGAAAAAAATATTCCAAACTCTTGACTGCAGTTGAGGAGCTTGCCTTTGCCAGGTGGTTAGACAAGGGAGCTGCGAACCCATATGGGGCTATGGAAGAATAGGCGCCTTTCCCTGAATGAAAAGGAATGAGCTCTTCCATAGGGACTGTTACTTTGTATTCTGAGAAATTGGTTTACTAAAGCATTTGAAGATGGGAGCGACATTAGGTGAACATTTAGGCCACACTTTCTTATCTCATTCTCCTTTCTAGCATCCGTGATCAATCCAGGATCCTTGACTTGGTGGCCAATTGCCTTCTGCTGGGACAGCTCCAGTGAAGGTCAGTCCTTCTTTGGTCATGTCTCATTTATAGAAAGCTCTTTTAATCCATCGCTTCACCCTGAGCTGCTAGTTCTACTCATCTCAGCCACGGAGGGCAGGCTGATATACCTCCCTTGTATTCAGAGCCCCAGGTCGATTTACTCAGTGTCTTACCTGCTCACCTACACCATCTCGTTCTCTCACTGGAGACTTTGGAGACATGTCTACATACATTCCACCCAATGACTAAAACATCACAAGAAAATGTGGAAGACCAAGTGACTAATTTCTTTTTCCCAATGGCAAGTTGCCCAGGTGTGCTTTTTAGCTTTAAAAAGTATGATGGGAGAAAACTCTATGCTCTTCAGAACTGACCTGTGATTTGTACTCTAACTCCAGCCAGCATGTTGAGTGTATTATGTGCTGCTTTTACTGACAAGGAAAGCCTGTTTGCTTGCTTCTGCTATAATAATAAAGCCTCCTTTCTTAGTCTATGCTGACAGTAGCTGGCTGAATGTGCTTTGGGTTCTAAAGCACCCTATTTATAGCCCCATTGCCAGATAATCTCTATTCATTGCAATGCTGCATTTGCAGGTTCTCATTCTCCATCTATGAAGGCAGGCACAAATACATGCAAGGCGCCCTTCTGGCTGAGGCAGTAAAGGGAAACTTGGGACTGTCTTGTCCCTATCTACTTTTGGAGAATAGATTGGGAAATATCTTTGGAGGTTAAACAAAATATATTCTCCTGTATCAAGAATAGAGCTGACATGGATTCAAACCACAGAGACTAGGTAGGCTGCAGGTCCACCCAAAGGAGTTTTCACAGGTCAAAGGCTCCCAGTTTTATTACAGACACTATCCTAACCTAAGAACTGGATATCTGTCACAGGTGCACTTCTGAATAGTGTTTTTAGAGCAAACAATGATTTGTTATTTCCTTGAATTTATTTGATTTCTCTAAGGAGACTTTATTCTGGAAACACACAGAAAATTTATCTTGCAGAAATTTTTTATTCTGCATACCTTCCAGTGATCTGGTTAGTAAAAGAAAGCTTGGGAGAATAGTACTAAGAAATATTTATCTGAAACTGAAGTCCTTTCCTGAAACCCCAGGGAGATAAAAGGAGATGATTTATAGTACCATCTGGATGAAAACTGGAAGGAAATCTGGGGATAAGCTGGCCTGTTGTAGATACAGTGGGACAACTGGAAGAGACACTGAGAACCTTGTGGAAAAGTGAGGATGGAATGGGAGCATCAGGGAGAACAGATTCTGCATTGGGGCTTCATGCCCATGACTTTCTGGCTATGAGAACTGATCCCACATTCCTGCCTTCAAAACTTTGTCTTCACTTCCTCCACTTAGAATTCCCTCTTCCTTGAGTTTATCCATTAAAATGCTGTGCGTTCTGTAGGGTGCATGGTAATGCTGACACTGAGGTCGTTTGTGCATGAGATAGACACTTTCAATTAAAAGAGATTCTAATCTCAGAGTTGGATGTTTGGCATGACAAGATTAACCTTTCTGATCTCACCATTTATATCTCCTGTGTCATAGCATATTCAGCGTATAGTACTCTTAAGGCTCTTGTCATATTCAATCCTGTATTAGTTATCTTAGTATACCGTATTACATAAAAATTTCCTTTAAGGCAGGTGCTGCACTTAACTCATCTTTGCATCCTCATCCAAGCAAAAATGTCTGGTAAATACCACCCACTTAATGGATATCTATTGTCATATTCTCTGCAATTTTTAAAATGTATCTTCAGGGCACTTTTCACAGTAGATCATGTGAATGATTTCAATGTGGCAAGTGTATCGCTTATGGTGTGGTATCTAGTGAACTTTTAAAATTCTCATTTCGCATTCTATTGGGATTAGCATTTTTAAATGAGCAGAGGATAGAGCACCACTGCACCCCCAAGGGATTTAGTGAGGATCTATAAGATGTGGTTAGGAGTTAAGGATGGAACAAACGATAGTATAATTAGAGTTAGAAAGCCTGAATTGTGCCCTGACCTCAGTCTCTCCCCATGCAGCCCTGCGGACAAAACCCTTGCCATTTCTCTAACCTGACATGCTGATCTTTGCCCTTTAGCACCTTATTCTCTCTGTCCATAATGTGCTCCCCAATCTTATCCAGCTGATTTAATCCTACTCATCTTTCAAGATGCAGTGCAACTTTGCAGAGGACAAGATGTCTAAATGGACTTTCCCAGGTAGAGTCAAGTTATTGCTCTGTTGTAGCAATCTGTTGATATAAGGCTTCCTTCTTAGTCTGGAAGCACCTTGACGATAGGGATTTTATGTTCTTTTCAGGGTTGATCAAATGCATGCCAATTACTTGCTCAGTATTAAGGAAATGATATGAATGTTAAATAACTGAATAAATAATGAAGGAAGGAATAAACAGTCCAGATGACCATGCAGGTGACTTTATCAATAATCACAAGTCCCTTGCTAATAACATCCTGTAGAGTATGCAGTTGGAATGCTAAGATGATCTTTGTTTACTCAAAACACATTTTCTTAGTTTAGAACATTTCAGAGGAGGAATAGAAGAATCCTATTTTCTTACTAAAAGTATTGAAAAGTCTTTTCAGTGTTAGGTATTACTATGTCAGTATAGATGAGCAGAAGTTCACCCGTCCTATGTTTTACTTTCCTTACTAGAAACAAAACAAATATTCTTAGTTATTATTTACTTTGTTCTTAAAGAAAAGTGAAGGTTTTAGTCTCTCAGTTATGTCTGACTGTTTGCGACCCCATGGACTGTAGCCCACTAGGCTCCTCTGTCCATGGAATTCTCCAGGCAAAAATACTAGCGTGGGTAGCCATTCCCTTCTGCAGGAAATCTTCCCGACCCAGGGGTCAAACCTGGGTCTTCTTCACTGTGGGCAGATTCTTTACCATCTGAGCCACCAGGTACATTCCTTACTAGAAACAAAACAAGTATTCTTAGTTATTTTTACTTGTATTTAGTCTATACTATCTCTTTTACTCTTTAGAATAACTTCCTAAGAGAAGTATTATCCCTGTTTTATAGAGGAGGTAACGAGCTTTGAAAAGTGAAGTTAATTGCCCAAGTCATGCAGCTATTAAGTGAAGGAGCCAAACTCACAGGAGCCTGGTTGACCTGCTCTAAATCCCGTGTCTCCTAGACATAACTGTCTTTTGAAGGTTAAATACAATTCTGTAGGGCTCCCTCTAGCCTTGTTCTATTCAATCTTGGATTTAGTTCCTTTTGGCAACTGAGTCCAATATTTCAGACAATTATTGACTTTAAAAAAAAAAAAAGGCAAGATATATTTTTAAAGATAAAATTGTCAACGCATGTTTCTATTCAAGAGACTTTAGGCTATTATAGTCCTAGAATCTAGATCTCAATATCTGTGAGTCATTCTTATTATTTTTCATAGGAGGAAGTGAAACTGAGAGAGATTATGTGACTTGCCCAGATTACAGAGTGAATGACAAAACTGAGCTTAGATACTAGAATTCTGAGTTTTCATTTTGTGATTTTTTAACATTTCGGCTGGTGGCTCAGATGGTAAAGCGTCTGCCTGCAGTGTGGGAGACCCAGGTTCGATCCCTGGGTTGGGAAGATCCCTTGGAGAAAGAAATGGCAACCCACTCCAGTACTCTTGCCTGGAAAATTCCATGAACTGAGGAGCCTGGTGGGTTACAGTCCATGGGGTTGCAAAGAGTCGGACACGACTGAGCGACTTCACTCACTACCTTTCGGCCAACTGGGTCCCTTCAGTCCCTACAGTCTTCAAATCTTTCTTCAGTGAATGACCTTCAGCAGGTTATATTACCTTTTTGTACCAGAGTCTAATTAGTGCTCCAAGAAGATTGCAGTTGTCCACTTCCCAATATTGTGAGGACAGTAATTAATAGCTATAAAACACTCTGCAATACACAGCACTGTCCAAACACCAGCATGGCACAACCAAGTCTATTTCACAGCAATTAATTTGGCATCCAGTAAGGAAGAGATCTGTAGAGCAATACTTGAATGACTTTGCAGAGATGACCAGCTTCTGTATCTTGAAAAAGTGTCCCATGGCCAGGATAAAGGATCAAACTGCATATTAATTCATTAAAAAATGTTTTGTAGATGACTCATTTTCCTTCTTTAATATTGTTCTTTAAGACATGTGTGTCTTTTTAATGGGAACGTGGAAATGCTATTTTATTCACAGTGAGCATCAGTCTTCCATGAATCATAACTAGTATGCATGTTGTATTATTTTTTAAGGGTATAATACATCTGGAAGGTAGATAATTCATCTTCATTTTATAGATGAGGAAATAAAGGCTTAGAAAATTAATCAGCTTGAAAAATAATATTAGTGAGTGAAGGGTGTATGTTCTTTGGCATCTTGACTTCTGCCTTTTAGTGACAGTTTTGTTAGCAGATACAGCATTGGTTTACTAGCCATTATTTCATCATTAATAATAAAAACATAATCAAGAAAAAAAATTAAGTAGCTTGATTAGTACTGACCCAGCTCATACATGATTAAGGTTGTATTTGAACACAGATCTGATTCCAGGGTTTTGTTTTTCTTTCTGATACATGACATTGTCATAATCAATAGGCTTTGCACTTGAAGTTTATTTTTCCTGAACTGTTACAAATCCAGCTCTGATTCATCTGTACTCTGATGCTTGTCTGTCTTGGTAGCCAATGATCCATAGTTTCAACTTGCTGAATAGGCTAGCAGCACAATTTAGAACCATGAGACAAGTCTAACCCAGAGTAAAAGTCACTATATCCCATCTAACCCTTTTATTTCCAGTCCCAGTAGGAAAAAAAAAAAATGATAAGAACTAAGAAAATATTTTTGGTTGCACTAAATGTTAACAATTATATCTACATTAAATTTTAACAACATTGAATAGCTCACCAAGTTATGAATGAGTGGTCCTTACCCATATAAATTTTCTGTGGAATTTTATGACATTTCTGTGGTCCAAGAGTGGGCTGGATCCTGTACATTGAGAAACATTGCTATAAAATTCATATTTTGAAAATTAATTGATTTAATACATATATATGTGTGAATAAATAATAGCCATTAATAAAACTTTACTGACATGAAACAAATAGAGAAAAATACATGAAAGTAAATGTATAGTTCAGAAATTTATCAAAAACAACTACTTATGGAACCACATCTAGGTCAAGAAATAAAATATTGCCAGTCCAAGAAGTTTGCTTTCTGCCCTCCTAATTACTACTTACCACTTTCTTCCCAAGAGGGAACCACTTGAGAATCATATAGTGTATATTTTTTTATGTGTGGCATGTTTTGCTTGATGTTATATTGATCATACTTATTCACTGTAGTCAATTGTGCCACTACATCAAAATTTATTTATCCATTTTTGTGGTGGATTGATATTTATGTTATTTAGAATTTTTGGCTCTATGATTACTGTTGCAATGGACAGAGTCTTGAATTCTCTTCTTAGTCTCTTATTCACATATGCATGCATTTCTATTTATTATGTAGTTACAACCTGTAACTACTGGATAAAGTGTGTGTATATATATACATGTGTATATATATATATGTAATATATTATTCTGCATATGTAGTACAGAAAAGATATTCAGTTTTAATGGAATATATTCTTAAGTTGTTGAATACTGTATATTCTTAAGTTGTTGACTAGTGGTCTATATAGTTCACTTAGGTTAATTTTGCCCTGCTTCATTCCGTACTCCAAGGCCAAATTTGCCTGTTACTCCAGGTGTTTCTTGACTTCCTACTTTTGCATTCCAGCCTCCTATAATGAAAAAGGACATCTTTTTTGGGTGTTAGTTCTAAAAGGTTTTGTAGGTCTTCATAAACCGTTCAACTTCAGCTTTTTCAGCGTTACTGGTTGGGGCATGGGCTTGGATTACCATGATATTGAATGGTTTGCCTTGGGAACAAACAGAGATCATTCTTTCATTTTTGAGATTCCATCCAAGTACTGCATTTCGGGCTCTTTCATTGACCGTGATGGCTACGCCATTTCTTCTAAGGGATTCCTGCCCACAGTAGTGGACATAATGGTCATCTGAGTTAAACTCACCCATTCCAGTCCATTTTAGTTTGCTGATTGCTAGAATGTCAACATTCACTCTTGCCATCTCCTGTTTGACCACTTCCAATTTGCCTTGATTCATGGACCTAACATTCCAGGTTCCTATGTTTGGCCTTGGAGTACGGAATGAAGCAGGGCAAAGGTTAATAGAGTTTTGCCAAGAGAATGCACTGGTCATAGCAAAAACCCTCTTCCAACAATACAAGAGAAGACTCTATACATGGATATCACCAGATGGTCAACACCGAAATCAGATTGATTATATTCTTTGCAGCCAAAGATGGAGAAGCTCTGTACAGTCAGCAAAAACAAGACTGGGAGCTGACTGTGACTCAGATCATGAACTCCTTATTGCCAAATTCAGACTTAAATTGAAGAAAGTAGGGAAAATCACTAAACCATTCAGGTATGACCTAAATCAAATCCCTTATGACTATACAGTGGAAGTGAGAAATAGATTTAAGGGACTAGACCTGGTTGATAGAGTGCCTCATGAACTATGGACGGAGGTTCATGACATTGTACAGGAGACAGGGATCAAGACCATCCCCATGGAAAAGAAATGCAAAAAGGCAAATGGTTGTCTGAGGAGGCATTACAAATAGCTGTGGAAAGAAGAGAAGCAAAAAGTAAAGGAGAAAAGGAAAGACAGTCCCCTTTGAATGCAGAGTTCCAAAGAATAGCAAGGAGAGATAAAAAAGCCTTCCTCAGCGATCAATGCAAAGAAATAGAGGAAAACAATAGAATGGGAAAGACTAGAGATCTCTTCAAGAAAATAGAGATACAAAGGGAATAGTTTATGCAAAGATGGGCTCAATAAAGGACAGAAATGGTATGGACCTAACAGAAGCAGAAGATATTAAGAAGAGGTGGCAAGAATACACAGAAGAACTGTACAAAAAAGATCTTCACAACCCAGATAATAACAGTGGTGTGATGACTCACCTAGAGTGTCCAGACATCCTGGAATGTGAAGTCAAGTGGGACTTAGAAAGCATCACTATGAACAAAGCTAATGGAGATGATGGAATTCCACCTAAGCTACTTCAGATCCTGAAAGGTAATGCTGTGAAAGTGCTGCAATCATTGTGCCCACAAATTTGGAAAACTCAGCAATGGCCACAGGACTGGAAAAGGTCAGTTTTCATTCCAATCCCAAAGAAAGGCAATGCCAAACAATGCTCAAACTACCGCACAATTGTACTCATCTTACACACTAGTAAAGTAATGCTCAAAATTCTCCAAGTCAGGCTTCAGCAATACATGAACCGTGAACTTCCAGATGTTCAAGCTGGTTTTAGAAAAGGCAGAGGAACCAGAGGTCAAATTGCCAACATCTGCTGGATCATCGAAAATGCAAGAAAGTTCCAGAAAAGCATCTATTCCTGCTTTATTGACTATGCCAAAGCCTTTGACTGTGTGGATCACAATAAACTGTGGAAAATTCTTCAAGAGATGGGCATACCAGATCACCTGACCTGCCTCTTGAGAAACCTGTATGCAGGTCAGGAAGCAACAGTTAGAACTGGACATGAAACAACAGACTGGTTCCAAATAGGAAAAGGAGTGTGTCAAGGCTGTATATTGTCACCCTACTTATTTAACTTATATGCAGAGTATATCATGAGAAATACTGGACTAGAAGAAGCATAAGCTGGAGTCAAGATTGCCAGGAGAAATATCAATAACCTCAGATACGCAGATGACACCACCCTTATGGCAGAAAGTGAAGAGGAACTAAAAAATCCTCTTGATGAAAGTGAAAGAGGAGAGTGAAAAATTTGGCTTAAAGCTCAACATTCAGAAAACTAAGATCATGGCATCTGGTTCCATCACTTCATGGGAAGTAGATGGGGAAACAGTGGAAACAGTGTCAGACTTTATATTTTGGGGGCTCCAAAATCACTGTGGATGGTGACTGCAGCCATGAGATTACTCATTGGGAGGAAAGTTATGAACAACCTAGATAGCATATTAAAAAGCAGACTTTACTTTGCCACCAAAGTCTGTCTAGTCAAAGCTATGCTTTTTCCCGTATGTATGGATGTGAGAGTTGGACTGTGAAGAAAGCTGAGTGTCGAAGAACTGATGCTTTTGAAGTTGGTGTTGGAGAAGACTCTTGAGAGTCCTTTGGACTGCAAGGAGATCCAAGCAGTCCATCCTAAAGGAGATCAGTCCTGAGTGTTCATTGTAAGGACTGATGCTGAAGCTGAAACTCCAATACTTTGTCCACCTCATGTGAAGAGTTGACTCATTGGAAAAGACCCTGATGCTGGGAAGGATTGAGGGCTGGAGGAGAAGGGGACAACAGAGGATGAGATGGCTGGATGACATCACCGACTGGACTGATTATCAGTTTGAGTAAACTCCAGGAGTTGGTGATGGACAGGGAGGCCTGTCGTGCTGCAATTCATGGGGTCACAATGAGTCGGACACGACTGAGCGATTGAACTGAACTGAACTGAACTGAGGTTAATTTTGATAATTGGGTTATTTATATTTCTTTATAAGCTTACTAAACACTTTTGGTCTGCCTTGAAACAGTAATTTTAGTTACTACTGAGAGAAGTGTTTTAAAACTCCCATTATGATTGTGATTATGCATATAATTCTATTTAGTTCTAATTTTATTGTCTCCGTTTTGAAGCTGTTAATTACATACAAATGTAATTGTTACATCTTTCTGGTGCAGTGAAGATTTTTCAATCGGGAATTGACTTATTATTTGGTAATGCTACTGCTGAAATTAATAATAGCACAGCACTCTTTTGGTTATGCTTGGATGGCATATTTCTTGGCCTTCTTTTACTTTTATCATTCTTATACTTTTATAAGCACTATATATCTAGACTACAGTGTACATTTTTAAGCTGGATATACTACATTTACGTTTAATGTAATTTTTGTTTTGTTAAATCCATCATATTATTATTTTCTACTTGTCCCACCTGTCCTAGATTCTTTCCTGAATTCTTTTTTTTTCTCTCTCCATTCTTGCCTCTTTATATTGATATTTAAAAATTACTCCATCTTCTCATATATTTTAAAGCACCCCTACTTTGCTATTAAAATAATTATAAAAATTTTAGAAATTTTAGAAAATGTAGAAAGTGCAATATAAATTTATCACATAGTTATCATTTAGTAACTGATGCATTTATTTCCATTTATTCTATTTTAATGTGTATAGATAATTTTATACCTCCTTTTAATGACTTTTCATGCTATAATTTTTTCCCACAAACTATTCAACAACTTAATGACTAAGTGGCAGTGTATTATATATATATTATTCCACATATATACTTTTTTCCTTGATCGTTTCCTATTTTTGGATATTTAGGGTTTTTCACTTTTATTTTGCTACTACAAATAATGATAAAATCTATAATTTCAGATTGATAGTGTTTCCTTACTGTATTTACTTTCTTAGAATTTGCAGACACTCTTAGAAAATTATGATGTTAAATACGTTTTAGATTTATAATTTGATGAATTATTATACTTTACTGAAATCCTCTTAACTTATGAAGTCTAACCATAAATATGACCAAGAAAACAGACCTAAACTAATTATTGTTCATGTGTGCTCAGTCACTTCAGTCATGTCCAACTCTGACCCCATGGACTGTAGCCTGCCTGACTCTATGTCCTTGAGATTCTCCAGGCAAAAATTTTGGATGGGTTCTTCCATTATTAACTAATAATTGCTGCATGTGTATACATGTGTGAAATAAGCTATTTCATTGTTTTTGGCATTCCAAACATCTGTTTAATGCATCACAATGATCAGAATATTAAGTATGATTCATCTTGAAATTTTTGTCTGTTTTTCTAGTTAGGGATTATATGCTTACACAATCAATCAATCAAGTGATTAAATCTATAAAATCAAGAAACAGTTTAGCTAAGAACAAGGGAAAAAAGAGGAAATAAAGAGTCTAATTGTCTATTTAGTATCAACATTTACAAAATACTTTTTGGATAATGGTATTGTTTCATTCCCTCATCATTTCCGTGGCAACAAGTAATTGTAACATTACCCAGCATACCTGTACTTTGCCTTACTTTAATTCATTAGGTTTATTTGCAGTTTTATGTTTGGTCCCACCACATTGATTGCTATTTGGCAAGGTGACAGCTACCTTACATTCTTTTTTTTTTTTAATTGTTGCTTTACAATGTTGTGTTTCTGCTGTAAAGTGAATCAGTTATATGTATACATATATTCCCCTCTTTTTTAGATTTCCTTCTCATTTAGGTTACCGCAGAGAATTGAGTAGACTTCCCTGTGCTTTATGGTAGGTTCTCATTAGTTATCTATTTTAACAAAGTACCACATATATGTCAACCCCAGTCTCTCAATTCATCCCACCCCATCCCTGTTCCCGCTTGGTATCCGTGTTTGTTCTTTACATCTCTGTCTCTATTTCCGCTTTTCAGATCAGTTCATCGGTACTATTTTTCTTGATTCCACATTTATGGAAGATTATACGTATAAACAACCTTATATTTGTTCTGCTCTTTCTGACTTACTCTGTATGACAGTCTCTAGGTCTACTCACGGTAGACCTTACATCCTTCTTGACTTGGCAACTCAATGAGCACGTTATCTTTTCCTACCCTTAGTTGTGATCCTGAGATGTTCACTTTCCCTAGGTCACATCAGCAAAGGCCAGCAGGCATTCATTCTGTTCAAGTGTTTCTGTTTGTACTGTTGG
Organism: Muntiacus reevesi; assembly: GCF_963930625.1. Classification (NCBI taxonomy): domain Eukaryota; kingdom Metazoa; phylum Chordata; class Mammalia; order Artiodactyla; family Cervidae; genus Muntiacus; species Muntiacus reevesi. Next base: position 34,248,318 of record NC_089265.1, on the reverse strand, counting down.
AAGGTAAACTCTTCCACTTGCCTGCTTTTTCATGTTAAAATCCCAGAGATTTCAGGGACCACATAGATTGGTTAGAACTGACACTTGAAAGTAGAAACCAGACTGGGATAAGGAGAGATGCCAACTGCTAAAGATAGCACCTGAGCCAATTGTTCCTGAAGATTATATGTTCCTACTCTTGCAGTGTAAGTCCATTCCTAATCTTTAAATACATAAGCCAAACAATACTTTCCTTTTCCTTTAAGCCAAGTCAGGGTTTCTGTCCCTCACAATATAAAGTCCTAACTTCATGAATCTCTACTTTCCCTTATAACACTTGTCAGAGTATAAATTTATCATTTAATGCCAGCCTCTCTCCCTAGACTGCAGTCTCTATGAAGTATCTCATTTGTTGACTGGGAGGCATTGCCTTCCCAATGCCTACAACAGGTCTGACCCATAACTGCATGAACAATCCAAGCCAAATATTTTCTTAGTCATGTTCCCAAACATTTTTTTTTATGTGCCTGAGAGATGCCAGTTGTTTCAAGATAATATGTATATACATTGTAATGCATGTATATGTATACAGTAGTCATCTTCATCAGAATTAAAGATTGCCCATCATCTATAATTCGAGAGATACCAAGGCCTCTTTCTTTGCTTGTAAACTTGGGCAAACTGTTTCTTTAAGCATCAGTTTGCTTACCAGTGAAAGGTGTTCACCTCAGTGCAGACACCTATAGATAGCAGCCTCTTGGTAATAAGAATTACTATTAGTATCAAGGAACTAACTAGATAATCAAAGGAGAAGAGGGAACATATATAGTCATTTCAAAACCGAAGTGCTTGAGTGGACAGAAGCAAAAGCCAGGGCTGCATAACACTGACATTTTTATTAGAATTCATTTGTAACAAATGGAACTTGTGTCAGCAAAGAACTGATTTTCATACAGACTTCTTTCGCCACCAATGTAACGAAGTAAGAAAATAAAAAGCACGCCTTTCATTCTGTAAAACATTTACGCGTACTACTAATTAGAGGTAATTGTATTTTTTTTAACAAGCCATTTTACAAGTTATTTTTTTAATTTTTCAGTCTATGCATCCAAAACGAGAGCAAAGAACACAACTGTTATTATCTTTGTAAAGACACTCCAAGCTTGGATGGCAAAGCCACATAACAGATGGATAGGATGGATCTGTAGCCTTCTGATCTCTGCTGGAGTATCAGGGCACCCATAAACCCAAAGGAAACTAAAACCCAAAACAGGAAAAAGAAAAGATTATTAAAAATAAAAAGAAGGGCCTAAAGCAAAGCAAAACCAAAAAGAAAAAGAACAGGAAAGAAAAAAACCCATATATTAGCACAGAATTTTTCCTTTCCTGTTTCTATGTTGAGTTATTTACATACACACAAATGAATTTCTGAAGCAGTTTCTTACAGATGGGTTCAAGTAATAACATTATTGGGTGTAGAATCAATAGGGCAGTGCATAGTACAAAGGTATAGAAAGTGCAAAGTTCCCTAGAGGCCCTTCCCTCCCCTGGCTGTCCTTGCCGTTGTCTAACCATGCAAATCATTTTTAAAAAAGAGCTAAAATAAAGTTCTGTACAAATCACTTTTTATATATTTTGATTTTTTTTACCATTGTAACTAATTACAAAATTATACATAACTACACATACATAGGTAAATAATAGCACCGTACTGGTTATGATGATGAAAATAATTGAAAACTTGAAAGTTGATGGTAATGGTAGATAAAGATGTTTACCTGGGAAAATAAAGTAGAATGGTTGTACAGAAAAGCACAGTGGAATGCACATCAATGACAGTAAGGGAGTTAGTTCTCGGAACAGCTCCTGAATAGCAAGGTACCTGGAATAGTCTCCTCCTCGCTCGTCTGTGGTGTGCATCCCAGACATTTTCTTCCTGCGATCATTCTCCCCGTCCCCTTTGCCACATGAGCAGTTTCAGCTTCAGGGAGAGAAACTGCTCATTGGCCAACGGTCTGGTGTGCAGTACACCATCAGATCCTACGTGTCCAACACGGCACGTCTGCATGATGCAACGTCTGTCTGACCCCCTTTGTTTCACTGAATGAAAAGTATAGCACTGAGTAATCTGGCACTTGGATAATTCTCCAAAAGATACAAACTCAAAGAAAACAACTGACCCACATAGTGCACATTCTTCTCTGGTTCTGATGTAGGTTAGAGAGTCTCATTCTGAGGTAGCCTTCTAGATACTTTTTTTTAAAGTATTATATATTTTTTTCTTTTTTATTTCTTTTTTTCTTTTTTTTTCTCAGCTTTTTTTCCTCTTTTTTACAAAAGTGCTCAAATATGATGCTTGCAAGTGTTTGGTCTCTTGGATTTCATTCTGCCAGTGATGGGAAATGTAGAAAACAAAAATCCTTCCATGCAGAACATCAATGAAGCTAATATTAAATCGAAATATTATACCAAAACTCGAAGAGTTCCTTGAATATTTTGACTGTTCTTTAAAATCACGTAAGATATGGCAAACTCATGCCATCATTCATGGCTTCCTATAGAAATTGTGTCGAAAAATTTGGGGGGATATGTGTAAATATATATATATATATATATATTTAATTCTTTTAGAAAAATCCTAATGGAATAGTAAATATGTTCAAAGTTGACAGTGGTGTTTGCTAATAAATTTGGTGCAGTTACTGAATGTTTCAGAGCAGATTTGGAAGGGATTACAAATAAAACAAGTAGCTTTTCCTGATGTTGATGGTTATGAAAGGAAGAAGGGCCCTGCTTATCCAAGTGCTTTGGGCTGGTACAATCACTAACATCCCCGACTTGGTTAAAACTAGGAATGCATATTATTCAAAGAGTTTTTGTACATGTGGTAAACAGATAATACTTTAATTGGAAGAGAAACACATATGAACAAGGAATGAAAATATGAACCAAAAGCTAAAAAGAAATGCTATTAAAATAGGCATCAATTATAAGGCACTCTAAATGCAAAACTAAAACCAAAAGACAACAAAGTACAGCACTTCCCAGGAATGCTGTATGCCACAAAAAAAAAAGAAAGAAAAGTTTCTGACTGAACAGAGTAACATGAGTTTGGCTTTGCCCCTGTTACATATCATAAATGCAAATTTCATAGCACATACTATAGACAATATACGATTGAATACACTGTTTTTTAAACATCTTGATAGCTGATATATTACAACATTCTCCCCTCCTAAAGGGATATGCACTGACCTTTCCCACATGCACACCTCTTAGATATCTAATAATGTTTTATTGCACTAGAGTGTTAGAAATATTGAACTTTGTTGGAAGCCTGGCTAACAAAATAGTATTTGTCATTATGATTAGGTGGGTGAGTGAGGGGTTGGGGGAGATTGGGTAGGAAATTAAGGGGGTGAGGTTTGACAATCACTGATGTGCATTCCTCATTTCCCTTAAAAATTAAAATTGTGTGATATTAAGAAATATCAGTATGTCATAAAATTAATAGCAAATTGAAAAAGATGTTACAATAGCTTTTCTACCTTAAAAAATTAAAAACTAAATCATGGAAGAACTGAATGATAGCTGTATCTATCTCTTTGTGTGGACACACTGTATATATACATAGACACCCCTATAAAATATGGATATATATGTATATATGTTAGCAGCAACTTTATACTTTGCGCCTCCCTGTTGATTCCAAAAAAATAAAACAAAACAAAGTTCTCTTTGATTATTTGAAGAGAATGGGTACTTTCTCAGGAACGAAAACCAAACAGAAGTGTAAAAATAATATCAGACGAGACCAATACTGTAGATTAAGAATATTGCACAAAAATGTGCAAATTTTCAAATTATTCGGTATTTTTCTACAGCAAGATATTACAGATAACAGTTCTACAGCTTAAAAAAACCTACAATTTGGAAATAAAAAATGAACAGTTATGTAACTTTTTTAAAATTTCACTTTATCGAATGATACATTTTGTTAAAAAAAAGTTTACACAGTTAAAAATGAAGCACAGGTCAGCAGTATCTTTACAAGACTAAAAAACTAAATCAAAGACTTTCTTTTTAAACATTCCCCACCCCCTTACCCCCTACAATGCTATCATGAGTAGTATGGTGGGAAGGGGCGATGTCGAAGCAAGTCCATTTTCTCATGAGAAGCCAGCAAAGGTCTTGCCCTGAGCTGCTCACTCAGGCCATTTCTCACACCCGTCACACAATCCTGAACAAGATGGCGGTTCTTTGCTGTGATTTCTTCTTCCCTTTATTTTGAATCCTTGAGGTATCTGTAAATAAAATCCTTCAGATGCCTCCTCAGTCAGGATTCTCTTTATTATTTTTCAGGTTAGAATATTAAACAGTGAATTCTTGGTCCACCCAGAAGAGTTTGTTGTTTTGTGTTTTTGTTTTTTTTTTAAATTTGTTTTGTGTATGATAGTCCCACTAAGTGGTTGTTAGCTAGAAGTTAAGAAGGACTTCTCAAGTGCCCTGTATGGCTCAGAAGAGACTCCATGGATATTGAAGGGCCTGCAGTAAAAATCCAAAGTGGGTCAGGGGTTTCTACGTTGCATAGTGATCGAAGCTGCCCAGGTACTCTAGCGCGGCTCGATAGCAGAACTGATACTGATCCTGCAGGAGATAGGCATGGGCGGGAGGAAGGAAAGGGGCCATGAGTCCATTGTAACAGAAAGTGGAAATCGATGCTGGAAGACAAAGTTACATCTAGTGCAGGGCAAAATCACTAGTTTCGCCAGTCAATTCAATCCAATGACCAACTGTTTTCTTTTAAGCAAAGAACCATTAGCCACACAGCTATTTATTAACTCTACCAATCAATTTGCCTAAAATAGTCTCCTAATCCCAAAGTAGTGACAGCTCGTGTGAAGATTATCTTCCAGACATATGTGAGCTGTTCTCCAAGTAGTACCAGACAATACCACCAACTGAACATGTGAACTCCTTATATGTCACAGCTGTCATTTATAATTATCTAATTATTTGTGATAAGTAATTCTCAGTTTGCATATTTAAGAGAGGCTGATGCAGATACACATTGTCCAGAGAAAACTATGGGTTCATTTATTTTCTGGGCTATTGCCAAAAACATCTAAATTTAAAAAAAAAATCTTATCAGACAGTAGTCCTTATTGCCTGCAATCAGAATTACTCACTCTTGTTTCTGATGTGCTTATGTAAGGGAGGGAGGCAGCCAGAAGGTATCTTTGTGATGAATATCAGGCATATAAAGCTGAATACACAGGGTGTTGAACTGTCAAGCTTTTCATCACTTGAAAATGGCATCATAAGATTGGCTGCCCAAGTCAAAAAATACTTGTGCCATTTGGCCTAATTCAGTGTGATTGCTAGTTGTCTGTTCTAGAAAGACCTACACTAAACTAAAACAGTATGAAACATGTCCTTTTATAGACAGAGAAGAACACTGTCAAATTGGAATAAGTGGGGGCATTATAAGATGGAAAAATTATAATTTACAGATGAGAATGGATGACAAAAAGTAGGATTTTCCCATAAAAGAAACTTATTTTCAGTAGCCAATGGGGCTGAAAGCAGATAGTTTCTATTTTGCTTAAATGTGCATTTTTCTACAATAAAAATGGTAATGCAAAATAAATGGAGTTTGCTTTCCTATCTTGTCACAGTAAGTTGCTTGGCTAAGTGTTAAGGCTTTTTAAAAGTCCAATTTCCCTCTGTCACCCCCAATACCTATTAAGTTTGTCAGGCTGACATAATGTTTTGGGTATTGCAAGCCAAATACTTACACTATTTTCAAATCAAAGTCTGGAATATACTGTGGGTGATGAATTTAGGAATACATATAAATTGTATACTTTGGTGGCCTTTTGAGAAACAGAAACACTGTCTATCACTTAAATTATCCTTAAAATGAAGTCAACAGGCCAGACTGACTAAATCATGAGCTCCTATTATTCTGAGAAATATGAGAATTTTCATATCAATTATTGGAGTAGAAAATGGCAGGCTAATTTCATTAGGGCATATCCAGGGTGCAAATATTTTAAAATACCATTATTAAGAAATGAAATATGGAGCAGTTGATACTACCTAGGCAAAACAGAAGGGGAATGGAGAAGTAAAGTGGGCCAAGGGTCTGTTATCTACCAGGTATATTATCTACCCTTGTGCTTTTTACATATATTATGTGCAATGTATATCACCTTAATATATATAATTAATTATATGAAACTGCCATTTTTCTAGGCCCTGAATGACCAAACACTGAAAATTTGACATGTTTCAACCTGATACCTTATCTTAGATAACTTCCAAACCAGCTCTAAGATGTTGACACTGCCACTCCCATTTATAAAGGGTGGGGGGATACGGTTCAAAAATATTAAACAATTGGATGTTTTCCCCACAGTATTTCCCTGTATTTTGCCTCTGGTGTTGAAAGTCTCTGGACTCTAGGAGATCTTGGCAAATAAAGTCCATTATCTGGCTCTTGAGATGTGACCTCCTCCTGGAGATTTTTCTCACCTCTGTCTGCACCATGGCTGGTCGTTGTGTTCTTAACATTTTGACAGTCTGGAAGATATCTACTACTCCTTCATATCTCATTCTTTCCAAAACAATGCTTAGTGTTATGAAGACTCCAGTTCTTCCAACGCCCGCACTGTCATAATAACAAATGCAGTATTACTAGATGAGACATGCACAGTCATGGCTACATTTTCCTGGAGGTGGACATATGTCCACCAGCTTCCATATTACATTAGGATCTTCTACAGCAATGTTCCAGAAAATGTGCTGTTGGGTTCACAAAATGATTAACTCTTAGGACAGTGTGCCATGATAACAGTGACAATGAATATAGAGTAACTGATTTTTTCAAACAGGGATTATATATCACTGTGGGAAGACCCAGGGAACATAAAAATATAAAGTAAATTGACTAAAGGAAGAGTGAATAAAATATAGATTTACACTCTTCATCAGATCCTGAAATTTGGGCCTTGCCTGCTTACTACTTTTAAGCTATGAAATAATTCAGATAAGGTGAGACAAAAAGAGATACTATAGCAGGATTTTCTGACACAGGATCTTCATAAGACTTCATTTAGTCTTCATAAGGGTCTATGAATATTTTTTATGTATGAATTATGTAAATGTATATATATATTTTCTGTTTCTGAAACTTATAACTTTAGCAGATTATTAAACAGGTCTCTAAACTTAAAAACAAAAAAATCTTTGTTAAGAGCCACTGAGCTATATACATACACTTATCTACTATTTTTAGATGTTCAGTAGCTAAATATCAGGATTATTTCCACCACGTTAGCAAGGTTTTGGGTTTCTGTTTTCTTTATTGTTTTAAGATAATTCCAGAATTGTAATTGTCGCAAGAGAAGAAAATGAATTCATAGCTTTTGTGCTCTTAAGAAGTAGGAAAGCATCTGGAGGTTTAGGTAATGAGGAGAAGAGTGAATAATCTGAAAAATCCCTACATTTTTGGATCCTAATTAAACAGCATGTGTAACGCTTGGGTACAGGCTGTAGAAAATGGATGGATTCATTTACTTGGGGATGTAATTGATATATAAATAGTGTGTCCTTTTATAAACTGTGTTTTTTCTGAAGAGTCCTAACAGAAATGTAAATCCACAGGCAGGTTTTACACCATGGCTAAGCATATCCAGGGGCAGACAAGGCTCTCTGTCAAAATGGAGTAGATGACCTTCTGGGTCGCTTTCAACCTTGAAAGTCTCTCTTAATCCCAAGAGACTGTGATTTATGATCTTTTCGTTGCATGATTCAAGTACTCCAGAATCTATTTTACCTTGATTTCATTGTTCAAATGTTACAAAAATATAGGGCTTCTGACTTTCCACTAGGTGCTTTCAAGAAAATAACAGACATTAGCCTTATAACTTCTGAATTCATTGACTTTGTCATGTTATTAATAAGCTATAAATAAAATAAGTGGTATTTTACAAATACTCTCAGATAAAAGGAAATATCTAGAGGTTTTTAAGATATGTGAATAACACGTCATGGTTTTTTACTAAAGGAGTCTTTGTATATACTCTTTATCCAAATAATTTTGTGACAAAAGCAATGAAAAGGAACATGCATATAAATACTTATTTATACTTACGGGAATGCCTGAAGTTAAAGAAATATGTGTTAAATATATTCTTTTCTTTATAGTTTATATTAGAAAATTTGAATTAGGATTTTGGTAAATTATGTGGAAAATTAAGGGGAGTATCCAGGTAATTCAAATCCAGTGTATACCATCCACTTTGTCTGAATACTGAGCCCATGCATCATTTCCTACATGCTGATTGGTTGTCTAGAGCACAGGACTCTGGGTAATCTCAACACATAGCAAATACGTATAAATGAGGTCTGCTTCTCTTGTAATAGGCCATGTCTGGGAAACGTAGTGTGCTAGAAAGGGTCACAGAGATTAGTTAGCAAACTGAGGTTTAGAGAAGCTTCCCTTTTGTCACAGAGCTATTACATGATGACAGAAGTGGGACTAAAGCTCAGGCATTTTGAAGCCCATGTGTAACAGCTCCCCTGTTTTGATACACTATCACCCTTATCACTAAGAACTGTAGTAAAGTCTTCCAAGATTTTGACTATAAATAATTACAAACTAAGACTATTTTTAAAAAAATGAGTTAATTCCTTTTGCTAGAAGGCTTTTGCATAGTAACTTCCAAAAGCACTACATTTATTGCAAGTGTCCTTTCTGAACCATTTACTTGCTATTTCTATTAACTTCAATGATTTGAATTATAAAATGCTGTGGAAACTATTGAAAATAATTAACTTGAAGGTGCTTCATTTTCTGATATAGCAACAATTTTCAAGCACACTGCAATGTTAACTGAGGTGCCATTCTAATCACTTATTGACTGACAAGAAATTAGTATTGTCATTAAGGCTTAATAACTATTTATGGTTTTCTCAAGAAGATAAACACAGGAGAAAGATACAGAAAGTTATCAGGGTTAATGCTATGAAAGCAAAAAAGCTAAGGAATGATAAACTGAACAAATTATCACTCAGGGATATACCAATAATTCCTGATACGGTAAAACAGGCAAGGATAAACATAGTTTGGTTCTTTGCTACAAGAGGTAAAATTTGAAGATAGAAATCTTCCTTGATTATTTTCACTTTGTGGAAAGAGAGAGAAATGAGTCTTTGCTTTAGGCTTTACAATACATTTCTGAGAAAAATAAAATCTTGATTATGCAGACTCACAGAAAACTGGTACCAATAATGAACGGACAAGAGTGCATATTTTCAAAGTTATCACTGCATTAAGCACAAATGGAAACTCATCATTCCTGATCCTTAACTCACCTGCAATGGACTGAAATGGGTCCATCTTGGCCAAACTGCTCTTTTGTTTTATGGACTTGGCCAATGAAGTCAATAAATCCTTCTCCAGACTTGGGCACTCCCTGCTCTGGCCAGTCGGTGAACTGGAACTGCCTCACGGTTCGGGACTGCCCGTCCTTCAGAAAGAAAGCCACATACCCAACCACAGAGGAGGAGGCCAGGAGGATTCAGCCAGGGCACAGAACATTACAGCAGGCATGATTTTTTCCAAAAAAAGGAAGAAAAAGTTAGAAACATGTTTAACTAGAAAATCAGTCACGTTCATATCTTACCTGCTACTAACACTGTCTACATGTCACATCTATTTAAATTGCAAATTGATTTACTCTCACAATGCCCAGTTAAAAACCAGAATTCTCAAAAAGAGCCACCTCATTCTCATATTAGGAAATGAGTCTGAGCCCCAGAGATTGTCTTCAAAACCAAAGTGGAACATATACATTCCATTTCAAAATTTTCAGAATCCAATAACCTCTTAATACTAACAGGAACATCCAGGCATGTCATCCGGACCAGAGATTTTGCTATTGTCATGACACCGTCACATCTGCTGTGCTTGCTTATTTGCAGCATTGTCAGATGACAAATAGTGACACTGAAAGGATCTGACACAAATTGGGTAGCGGCTGTTAACCTGGATGCCCCACGTCTCAGAGGTATACTATTTCTAGCCAAGGCAGTGTACACAGCGTGTACCAGGTGACTATGCCGTTGAGCGGGAAGTGAGGCGTCCCTCAAGGAGATAGGAGAGATTATTAATAAATAAATGCTGTGTTCTGAAAAAGGACTCTTTCTGGCTGACCACAGAAGCTGAGGTGTCCATGCGTGGCTTTAACACAGACAAACCAAAAGCCAGATGCAGAAGCAATCTTTCTTTCAAGTGATTAGGCACAACTACTCTGAAGTATAAATGGCTTCAAAAGAAAATACTAAGAGACTTTGGATTCATTCTGGAATTTTATAGTGTTTGGAAGGACAACAAAAGCAGAAGGGACTCTCTGTTTATAGAAGCAGGAATAACAACTATCACCATCAACTTTCTTCCCTGAATTACAGAGACAGAGATAATCCAAATTCCAACTTCAGATGGGTGGATCCCATTTGAGGAGGCCCTGTTCCTAGTTAAGGCCTCAATGTGGTGCTTCTTTCCACTTCTTTAATAACTCTCTCCTCATTAAAGTCCTTTTATTCATGTTCCCAAGATTCTGAGTAAGTAGCATGTATCCTAAGTCGTTTTTAGTCATGTCTGACTTTATGCAACCCCATGGACCATACCCTGTCAGACTCCTCTGTCCATGAAACTTTCCAGGCAAGAATATAGGAGTGGGTTGCCATTTCCTCCTCCAGGGGATCTTCCTGACCAAGGGACTGAACCTATGTCTCTTATGTTTCCTGCATTGGCAGGTGGGTTCTTTACCACTAGCGCCACCTGAGAAGCCCTCTGAGTAAGTAAACAGAGACCCAATCTTTCTCCTTGAGTTGTCTGGAGAAGAGGGCATGGCCCAACTCGAGCTGGACACACATCACCAAGTCTGGTGGTTTCCATAGGAACAGGGCATATTCCTGACTGGCATCATTTGGGAATTGAGATAAAACAGGTAGATCATATCAACTTTGTGAGAATACTGAGGAATATAAAAATAACTGCTTGGCCCCATAACTAACTTATGGATTGTTACTCCGGAAGCATGATTTCCTTCCCTCGGTTTCTGAAAAAGGTTTGAAAAGCACAGGAAGGGAAGCCAGTGGCTAGGTAATACAGCTTTGTCTTCTCTGACCTGGTGATTTCATTTCTGACCACAGTTGTTTTTAACAGCAAGAAGAGGTCACATGTACAAACCTTTATGATCTGGGAAGAGAGACCACCTGACTGCATTTAAAGGCTACCTGTTTAACAACACTGTATTCTCAAGGGCCAACTTGCTTTTTAAACTGGAAAGTTGAGATTAGACACACCTTACGAGCACAAATAGCACATGCCACGGCAGCTAAAAAAATTATATAATCACAGGGATCCTTCAAAACGAAACATGTGAACAAGTTCCTCCTTCAATGTTTCTTTTACTTATCATGGTCAGATTTAATTTGGGCAGTTGAGGAGTAATAAAGAAGTTGTCTCTGCCACTTGTGGTGCCTGTCTGCTGCTACACTTCGTCGTCAGAAATGGTTGGTGTGTTTGCTTGGAATGCACTCAAAATTTTCACTTAGATATCTAGCTTCAAATTCTGAAAGGGTGTTCTTTTTTTTTTTTTTTTTTTAAAAACACAGGGTCATCAAGGCATGCTTGCTTGGGCGACTCAAAACCAGACCTAGGGGCTTAACTTCTGTCTTGAGTATAGTCGCCTTCAGAGTAGTTAAGACTTCAGACTTTCTAGGATTAACAGGTCTGTCACCTGAGCCAAGCAGCCTGCTAATCAATTTCTCCTTCACTTTAGGTCAACAGCCAGGGCCAGGCTTTGGGGATTAGTGGACAATCTCTAAACATGAGTCTTGGTTGAGAAAGCTGCTTTCCAGAAAAAACAATGGATCAAGTAAATAGTTCTACCCTACAGTTTTATTCAACCCACCCACTGTGACAGTTCCAAAAACAAAGCAGGGCTTTGCACTGACCCAATCTCTCCTAAGATGTGTTTGTAATCACGGTTTAAAAGTGGCCAAAGGCAAGGATTTTAAAGTTTATGCATAGAACATCTTACATCAGGGCTGAACTTTGGACTCAGCAATCTAGATCAGAAATGCAGGATGAAAATTAGCCAAGAAGGGTCGTGGGTGCACAGCTCTCATGGACAGACACATTAGCACAAGGAGGAATAAACCATGCCAGGAATCAAATTAGAATGTGCAAAGCTTGTCAGATTCTTCTAAAGAATGTCATTTGCTCTGCAGTTTTAAAATCATACCAAATTAACCTCCAAGCCCACATGACCTAAAGGGCTTAGCAAAACAACAACATATTTACAGCCTCAAGTAATGAAGAAGTCAAAAAAGCTCCAAAGAGAATGAGCTAAGAAGGTGAATGTAAGCGCAGCCAACCAATCAGTAAATGCTTCCCGGCACACACACTCACCAAGCGCGTCCCCAAAGTTGGGCTGCCAGATGTTACCTTTGAATGTGAGCCAAGCCTGGGTTTGTGAGGAAACTTGCCAGACAGGCAAAGTTACTCTTATATTTGGGGGAAAAAAAAAAATCAGTTCTCCAAGAGGGTGATTTCTTTTAGTTTGGGAGTATGGTCACTTGGCAAATGTTTTCTCCCAGAGATGGTCTTTTAGACTATATTTCAGCTAATGTTTAAAAGCATAAGACTGTGCCAACTTACCCTGGCATCTGTGACCTTGAATTCTCTTAGGATATATTGTGGCATGTTGTACTCAGCCATGGGATCAACAACAAAGTACTGGTATCTTGCAGATCGTTCTGCTGGCCAGTACTGGTGACATTTCTCCTAAGAAAAATGAAGATTAATGACGAGCTATATAAAGTGTAAAGAGAGTTTTGTTTATCATCCGTCTATATATTTAATGTCTTTCTTTCACTAATACCATTTTAGAATTTAAGACCATTCCATTGTGTGTGACTCATCTTCTCTTTGAAAGCATAGGTTCCCTCAGGATAGGGAAATTGTGTGGGTCACTATTTGCTCATGGGACCAAGCAGAGTACTTGGCATACAGTAGATGCCTAATACACATAAGTTGAACTGGCTACTTCAATAGGGTGAGCATCTTCATACTTAATTTAGACAAATAATTACATCAGTCCTCAGGCATAATGTCATGTCAATCATGTATTGACATTCACCACTGTGGTTTTGAATGAAGACAACCATCAAGTGTGAACACAGAAAGAAAACTCTGAATTGAACTTATCCAGTCTCCTTCATCAGCTGAGGAGCCTGGAGCCCAAGCACTTTTAGTGACTTCAGTAACCAAATCAGAAAAGTCAAGTTTCTTTCTCAGTTTGGTATTTTTTCATTCTCTTTCTGGGCTCTAGAATTTGGGTTTTAGGTGCATCTCTACCATTGAATTTATATAAAGACAAGGGGAAAAAAAGCCTCTTAAGCAAATATGGCAGAGTACTACTTGTAGCTGCTGAATCTAAGTGGCTCTAATACTATTATGAATTAGGTGGCTCTAATACTATTTCATGGTATTTTATAGAATAACTTTTTTTTTTTTTAAGTAGAGCAGAGATGACCAGATTTATTCATAGAAAAACTATGTAACTTTCTGATAGTTTAATCAGAGTGGAAGATAAACAAGCAAAAATTTGCCTCAGAGATAACAGAAAGTCAAATTCCTTCATACAGAGTAATGATGGCACATAAGCTATAGCTTGTACAGAGCAAAAGGAAGTAAGACTACATTGAGAATCAGAACAAGTCAGCAATGTTAGTCTCTATGATGGTGCTACACTGGAAATAAAGTACCTGCCTTCTCTTCAAAACACAAAAACGAAAGAACCTGATGTGGTTTTGCAAGTTAAAAACCAACATACAGTAATGAATGACCCACAATATGACTGGAGTACTCAATGTTTCAAAGAAATAACATTAGCACTGGGGTTTCTTCAATGAAATCCTCATTTCTCTGCAGAGTGAATGTCTTATGTGAAGATACTCACTCTACCCATCTCACGCAGCTTGGTGAGCATCACAACAATGGTGGAATTGTGTTCCCAGAGCATCCGCCAGAAGTCTTCAGTGGTCTCTGCCAAGGGCCCCTGGGTAGCGATGTAAGCTTTCTGTTGTCTGAATCACAGATAGCATGTTAAAGTAATCAGAAAATATGCAAAGGCTTCACATTTGATATGTAAATATCAAATCCAGGTAATAAAAATGAAAATATTATTAATGCTATTGCAGTAAATTCCCATTAAGATTATGTAATCAAATAGGAACATTTAAGACATTTTAGGGATTTTGCAAAAGAAATTGCTTTGTTAATATTATGATGTATGTCTTTATCACTGTTATTTAAACTTTAGAGCAATGCTAATAGCTCAATTTCATGTGTCATATAAATCGCTTAAGAAACAGTTGTGCAGCTTCATTTTGTAGAAATGACTCATACAATCTATGACATTTTTATAATTTAGTTCAAAACAATTTCTATATTAACTCCTTCCATATCCAAATGGCTTCTGAAAGAAGAGTGCAAATTATAAATTCCATGATTGCTTCTTCTTACTCCTATCCAAAATAACAAAACATGAATATCAAGGGACTGAATGCTGACCTATGCAGAGAGAAAACATTTTAAATTGAGATGAAATTCATTTAGGCTATGAAACTAGGGCACATGTAAATACCAAGACTTTGGGCTGTCAGGGGAGCAAGAGTGTATACCTGTATCCATCGATAAAACTGGCATTGATGTAATCAGATCCTTCTACTCCTCGGATAGGCTGCAGGCACACCCTTGTGGATTCATATGGCATAATATTAACAAGGCGATTTTTGAATTTATTACATGGAAGATTGGCACTGATGAATCTTGAGGTGTGAGCTTTAGAACTGGCTAGACGCTGTTGAACAGAAAAAGAAAAAAAAATCCAACAAAGACAATTTTAGCCTGTGGTGTAACTGCAGTGAACCCAAGATTTTCTCTTTAGATACAAAGATTCTGTTTACTTTTAATCCAGTGACTCTTCCAACTGCACTGCTTTTCACTTCTACCTAATGACTCCATATAGACTAAGGAAGTTTTAAATATTATGTTGTAAGAATATGCTCTCTCAGTTTAAATTAGGGTACAAAAGAGCTCAAGGTATTGTGAGGAAGCAAAGAATAGAAATGGGAAAGATGAAGAAAGTGTTTTATAGTCAGACACCTGAGGGAGAAGGTCAAGTGAATCTTGTAACTTCACCCATTTGAAAGGTTAAGAAAGACAATTCCAGAATGACTTGCTTCTGAATTACCACATCACATCCAATATCATACCTTAAATTCGAGCTCCATTCCTGTGACATTCTCTCCTGTTTCTATTTGTGTCAGCTTCTGAATGTAGGCATACAAGTTTCTAGCTGGCACTTCGGTATTTCCACAAGTCACTGCCTCCAACAGTGCATCATGGATAAAGATGTATTGGTCTTCTGTTTGAACCATGTAATTCCTCTGGGCTCTCATTAAAGTTACATGGCCATAAATATCTACAGTTTTTTCATGCTTTATTCTTTCTAACATGGCATCTATTACAATGAAACACCCAGTTCGGCCAACTCCCGCGCTACAAGGAAAACAGAAAAAAAAAAAAGAGAGAGAGAGAAAAGTACAAATGAATCTATTGGGAAACCAATACATCATAAAATTATTTTGATTATTTTTAATTAACTAGATTTTAAACCCAGTAATTCTACTCAAATTAGTTACTGTGATGGTTTTGGAGTATTCCAAACCAAAGGGCAGGGAACAAATAAACAAATAAAATTTGACTGGTTTCAAAATATAAAAATATTAAATCTTTAATTACTATGCTCTTTGATCATGTAACACAAAGTAGTATTATTTTGAAATCATTATGAAAAAGTTACATTTACGCTTTTTACATTAAAGGTATTTAAAAAAAAAACTGGTCAAGATCGAATTAGACTTTATATTTTACAAACCATTTCAGTCTATTTTAGTTCAATTTATAAAAAAGGAAAAAACATAACTAGTAAATCATTCAACTTGAAACATTTCATAATCTAAAACTCAGCAAGGAAGTTTTAAAACCAACCTAGTGAGAAGTGTATAATTAAAATATTAACATGTTGTTGCAGACTCAAAATAGCTAGTGTATTCTTGATGGAAAGACATTCTTAACAAAAAGCAATCACTAGAGGGTCTGGGTGTGTTTCTTGCTTTTATTCCTTTTTATTCCAGAGTTGAATGTATTTTGGAATTTCAGGTTAAATTCAAGTATTCTTATGTGGGAAAATAAAAGCTTCAATCTCTGTTACTGGAGAAGCTCTGAGGCATTTTTTAAAACTCTATTACTCTTGGACTTATGGGTTGTTTTCCAGTTGGTGGAAACCGATTCAAAGAAGAGGAGGTGAAAGATCAAACAACGCACAGTGACAAGTTCTGCTGCTCCAAGGAGAGGATCTAATTCACTGAACTAAATTACAGAGTCAGGTGGTTGGAACATTGGAGTTTCCTTGAGTGTGGGAAAGAATACTAACAAAATAACACATCTGTGTTCTGAAATCCAAGGTAAGCCTTTTCTTGTCTCTGTGTCAAGTATGGCTGAATCCAAAATGTCTTTCTTCCAATTGTGGAAGAACCATGGCTAGGAAACATGTAATCAATGGAAATATAAGTATATATCAACACCTGAGACACCAGGCAACAGACAACCTCCTTCATTCACTATGTGCCACTGTTTGCCGTCTTTTGTATTTCTTTGTGCTCATTTGTCTATCCATGCATTGATATATCCACCTCTTCATTCAGTGAGCAGTGAAGTACTCTGATAACTAACATATGAGATACAACATTAAAGGTGACTTGCATCCCACCTAGAGCTCATACTATTGATAGAGATAAAACTTTATATAACTATTTACAACACAAGGAAAAAAAAAAGGTGTGCTGGTTTGTGGTTAATGTGTCATTTGAACCTGGTGTTGAAGGACAGCAAGGATGAGGAACTGCGGAGGCTAGGATAACAGAAGAAACAGAATGGCTTTTGCAGTCATACTGCTGACTCTGGGAGCTGCATGTAAAATTTTCATAGACCTAGTGAAGCTGTAGGGAATGTACCAAACTTCATATAACTGAGCTTAATGAGCAAAAGGGCATGTGATTGAATTGCCAAGTGGCTGCAAGTAATAAGTGAGCATTTTGTAACATATATTACGTTTATTTAACTGCTGAGCAGTATAGATTGAACCCAGCCTTCTGGGTTTGTAGGAGTCCTGTGGTTTGTACACTAAAAAACAATTGGAAATAGGGTATAACCACTATTTAAAAATTATTTACTTTGTTATGTCCTGTTAGACATAGAAACTTTCAGTGTTACAGAGCCTCTGGATACTGACTCTAAGACACTCCATCCAGAGTTTAAACCACAAAGTGACATGACATTGAGATGTAATACAAAAGCCTTCTGGGACAGAGTCGGAGACATGATAGCACATTTCTTAGCACAGAATAATCAGAAACCTGATGCATTGAGATCCATGAAGTTCCATTTTATTTAGTTAGTTTTACCAAAGAAACCAGTAGATGGTGTTTACCATCACACCCCACCATGTCCCTCCTCCATGCCCTAGGCAGGATTACAATCACTCTCTGCCCTGGATGACTTGGTGTCTTCAATACCACCCTGCAGTCTGTGTCACACTGTGTTATTAATGAGTCTGGTAGGGCCACTGCCCGTAAATAATGAGCATATCTTGAGAGCAGGAACAACATTTTGTTATCTTTCTCTGCTCTGCACCAAGCATGCAGTCAATGTACCGTAATGTATGTGGAAAAGTGAATGAATTAAGTGATTGGCATGAGAGGCCTTGTGTAATGAGCAGCCCACCCAGGTTTGGTAATAAGACCCCTCAGTCAGCGAAAGAAATCCTACATTTGACACAGGTTCAGAACTATGCAAAGAATACCTGAAGACTATTTCACAAAGTGTCTGATGGGGAAGAGGGAGACAGGAAAAGGCTTTGAGTGGTTTTCCACATCTTGGTCTCCTGATGAGCCATGGCATTGCAATGAAAAGAAACTAGGTAAGACTTAGCCTGTAAAAGGGAGGCAGCCCCTCTGGTTTGGTAGGTCCTAAGGTTAAGTAAATTTTTTCCTTTTCCTTGTGTTGTCTTCCTAAACTGTTTTCATCCTAATTGTGCATTGCTTCTTACTAGATACAGTATCATCCAGATCTTCCTAATGGAAGCTATACTGTAAGCCATATAACTGTAACGATGTATCGAGTCAAATCTAGACAAGGACAGGAATATTTTCTCCAAGTATGCATCAGAGGCCATTCCTAATCTTTGAATGATGCATGGCTCTGTATTCTGGCAGAAAGATACTACAGAATCCTACAAAACTGGTAGGGATAACTCCAGATCCTAACAATTTCAACCTCTTCATGGTGGTAATGATGCATTTGAAAAAAAAAAAAAAAAATGAAGAGGGAGAATAATAAAACATGTGTCTGTGTCTAACTCATGAATTGTGGGGAGAAAACAAAACAGGAACAGAGGCTCTGACTTGCGCAAAACCTATTTTTTCTCCTCTGAACAGAAAATATTGTTCTTTCTTTTTTTCATTTATTTTTATTATTTGGAGGTTAATTACTTTACAATATTGTAGTGTTTTTTGCCATACATTGACATGAATCAGCCATGGATTTACATGTGTTTCCCATCCTGATCCCCGCTCCCACCTCCCTCCCCATCCCATCCCTCTGGGTCTTCCCAGTGCACCTGCCCTGAGCACCTGTCTCATGCATCCAACCTGTGCTGGAGATCTGTTTCACATTTGATAATATACATATTTCAATGCTATTCTCTCACATCATCCAACCCTTGCCTTCTCTCACAGAGTCCAAAAGTCTGTTTTATACATCTGTGTCTCTTTTTCTGTCTTGCATATAGGGTTATTGTTACCATCTTTCTAAATTCCATATATATGCGTTAGTATACTTTATTGGTGTTTATCTTTCTGGCTTACTTCGCTCTGTATAACGGGCTCCAGTTTCATCAAAACCACAATGAGGTACCATTACATGCCAATCAGAATGGCTGCTATCCAAAAGTCTACAAGCAATAAATGCTGGAGAGGGTGTGGAGAAAAGGGAACCCTCTTACACTGTTGGTGGGAATGCAAACTACTAGAGCCACTATGGAGAACAGTGTGGAGATTCCTTTAAAAACTGGAAATAGAACTTCCATATGACCCAGAAATCCCACTCCTGGGCATACACACTAGTTCTAGTCTAGGAGACTAGAACTGAAAGAGACACGTGCACCCCAACATTCATCACAGCACTGTTTATAATAGCCAGGACACGGAAGCAACCTAGATGCCCATCAGCAGACGAATGGATAAGAAAGCTATGGTACATATACACAATGGAATATTACTCGGCCATTAAAAAGAATACATTTGAATCAGTTCTAATGAGATGGATGAAACTGGAGCCCATTATACAGTGTGAAATAAGCCAGAAAATACTGTTAACAGCCCAATCTTGCTGTTCATATGGAAGAGAGGAAGAAAGTGCTCCTTGGAACTTAACATGTTACCTCTTTTCAAAGATGAAGATTTCTTGGAGGTTTTAAATGTTGGAGGTGTCTCTTAGCTTTAAGCAAGACCATGAAGTTCAAAATACTTTGTCTAGATACCAGTGATTGAGTGTCTTTGAGAAAATCACTTAAACCCTCTTGGATTTTCTGTTGTTCTAATGTTAATTAACTTGTTAATTATCTAGTAAGTTTTAAGACTGGTTTAAACATACAGAGTGCTTTGCAAACATTAAAGGAAGATGCAGTTGCTTTGTAGGGAGAAATTCCATTTAAAGATTCTACCTCTGAAACTGAGAACAAGAAACAGGCAATGTTAATACCGGGAAATTTTTTATAGAATCACCACAGGATCATTTGAGGTTAGGCTTTCAAAATCTTGCTTTAAACTACTCCCTCAAGCTGTTCTTCCTTTTCTCCCCATATTTCCAATAATAATACCTTATGTTTGAGGAAGTTTTGTGCTTTCACATTGATTCTCAAGGTAAATGAGATGGCAGTGAAGGGCCTTCTCACCACAGTGCTGGGTATCCTGGAGGCATTCGACATTATCTGTCAGTTTCCTTTCCCCTTCAGTGATTCACAACATTCAGGAACTTCTTTGAAGTCACAGAGCTAATGGTAAATGGCCAAATAGGGACTCAAATGCAGATTCTGAGATGCTGAGTTTTATCATTACATTTCAATAGGGCATCACCATTTCTGCCATCTGGGTCAAAGATGGATACTTTCTTCTGACCTACCCCTCTGCCTAAAGGAGATCAGTCCTGGGTGTTCATTGGAAGGACTGATGCTGAAACTGAAACTCCAATACTTTGTCCACCTCATGTGAAGAGCTGACTCATTGGAAAAGACCCTGATGCTGGGAGGAACTGGGGGCAGGAGGAGAAGGGGACGACAGAGGATGAGATGGCTGGATGACATCACCGACTCGATGGGCATGAGTTTGAGTAAACTCCAGGAGTTGGTGATGGACAGGGAGGCCTGGCATGCTGTGATTCATGGGGTCGCAAAGAGTCAGACATGACTGAGTGACTGAACTGAACTGAGCTGAACCCCTCTGCAATGCTCCTTTAGTAGTGTTTAACTATCCTTATGAAGGTTTCTTAAAAAGTCTCTCTTCCTTGGTTTCTGTGACACTAATTGGGGGATTACAGGGAATATCAAGTACTCCTCTTGGGGTTGATGGCAGGAAGGGAGAAGATTTTATAATGATATCAAATACAAAATAGCCTGAAACATGTACCATATGAAATTAGTCAAAAAGATCTGACTCCTGTGTGTATGGTATGACGGTAAAATTTCTCTCAAGTTGAAAAGCAAAATCAAAGATCAATCCTAAATGTCATCTTCAGAAATCTATAGGCAGCTCTCAGACTGTGCCTCAGTACATAATGTTTTTTGTTTTTTCTATCTGATTCCTGTGCTGATTATTCTCCTTCCTCTCTGGATTTTTCCATCTGAACTCTTTTCTCTAATTTACATATTTTTGCCAGGCCCCAAAATGTACATAATGTCCCCAAAGTTCTGTCCTCCTTTCTCTCATTCTCTTTCATGGTTCAGCAGTAATCTTCAAATAAATGATTCCTAAAGTAATTGCTCTTTCTTTGCACATAAGGGATACCTATATTTCAAACCACTCTCAGATTTCTCTAGAAATAAACATATCCCAGAATAATCAACATCTCTGCTCAGATCTGCTTTTCCCACTGTCACTCTCCTCCTTGTCATTCAGATCTAAAACTGAAGGATCATCTTGCATTGTTCTTGCCTTTTGCCCTGCCCAATAACAAATTATAAATTTCTATACATTCAATTTCTACAGTTTTGCTCAACTATCCATCAGTGGTGTGCTGGAGCTGGCAAAACTCAATTGTTGAATTCTCAGAAATCCTGCTTAAGCAATTAAATTAAAAATGAAGGTAAACTCAAAATGCATTGTTTCTTAATTATCTTATGTTCATGCTCTTCAGGTGAAAATATTATATAATGGTGTGCAATTGAGTATCTCTCCCCAGCTTTTGCCTACAGTGATGTTACATTTATAGCCTGGAGTATTTACACCAAGGAAATTGACAAATACTATTGCCTACACCCAACCCACTCCCCACTACCCAGAGCTGGTGGCTACTTACTGTCAGCACACAGAGTATCCTAATTCATCCATTCTTACCACCACCCCGGGACAGATAGGAAATGCTCATTACTTTGTTCTTCATTCCACATTTGCTATACTACCCTTTCATACTGCAGGCTATCATCCCACAGATATCTCCTGAGTGTCTATCATGTGCTAAGATTTCATGGAATTGGCAAACAAAACAAATGTGATTCTTTCCTCATGAAGATGACAGTGCAATGGGGTAATCTGATATTAATAATCATATGAATAAATACATAATTACAAGTCCCAACAGCTGTTGTGAGGTAAATGTGTAGAATCCTGGCAGAGAACCTTTGGGGAAGTGTCATTTAAATTGATATCTGTTATGAAATGGATTGTGTCTCCTCAAAATTCATTTGCTGAAGTTCTAAGCCCCCACTGTGAGTATTCAAAACTAGGGTCTTTAGGGAGGCAATTCAGGTTCAATGGGGTCATAGTGGTGGGTCCCTAGTCCAGGAGGACTGGTGCCCTTGTAAGAATGTAAGAGACTCTGGAGATCATGCATTCTGCACATGCACACAGGAACGCTTGTGTGGAGACATAGCTAGAAGGTGTCATGTTAAATTAAATCAGGAAGAGAGGTCTCACCAAAACCCAACCCTAAAAAAAAAACCCAACCCTAACGGCACCTTAGCCTTGCACTTCTGGCCTCCTGAACTGTGAAAAAATCAATTTCTATTATTTGACACACCCAGGCTATGTCACTTCATTTTGGTGCCCTAATAAACTAATATAAAGGCCTACAGGATAAGAAATGGTTTGCAGAGTGAAGAAGGGTGGGAATGCTTCTGAGGAGAAAAAAAATATCCCAAGAAGAGGCCTTGGAATGGAAAATAGCTTAGAATATTGGAGTTATGGAAAGAAAGCCAGGGTGGCTGGAAGGCAGTGAGGGAAAAAAGACATATTTATTTTTATATTTATTTGTTTTCCATTTTAAGGACTGTTTAATATTTTTAGTATATGTATAACTATCAACAGCAATTATTTAAAATAATTGTTTTACTTATTTATAGACTATCTTTATGACATGGCTCTTGAGTTCTTTATTCTGATACAATTATTGGATTGCTAGCATACATCTTTGGTAGCATTATTTCTGATGTCTTCCTGAGAAGTTCTCTATTTACCTTTACAAAGGGCCAACAACTTGGTTATGTGCATGATTACTGGGGTATAATATTATCTGCTCAAACTCTAAATCTATTGCTCCTCAGTCTGTCTTTGTATTTTGAAGAAGTAATAGGCCAGTCTTATCTTTGGTCTTTCAGTAGCAATTTTACCCCAAATACGTGTGGGTTTTTTCTTTAACTTAGAAGTCCAAAAATATCTGGATGTGATTTAGGCGCCAGTCTCATCATTAAATCCGCATGGCTTTCAGATAATACTTTTACTTTAAGAGTCACAGCTTTCCCTCAGCTCCAGGAAAGTTAGATGCATTTATAGCTTTCCCACCTCTCTGGGTTTTTGCTTATCAGACTCTTCCTCTTCCTTATTGTGTCCTCCTCCTAAGATATACTTGTTGATACCTGCCTTCCTTCAAGACTCACCTCACATTCTGCATCCTTGATCTGGACTTTGTCCTTGGTTTATCTCTATTTGGATCCTTATGACAGTTTATACCTCTTTATTGCTAACTGCCATACCTTATTTTTGTTTTCTGTTTATTATCTTTATGCAAGTTGCTAAGCTCCTTGAGGGAAAGAACAACAGCTTCCTTGTCTCTACTGCATTTGACAATTTCTCTTGTCAGTTTCTATGCCAGGGAAATCAGAGGCACTCACTTTGAGTTGCAAAATTTTTAAAAACATAAGTTAAAAATATTAAGTCTATTCCTGGTTCGGTGACATGCACAGGAACATTTCCCTCAAAGGCCCCTGCTTGGGGAAATTCCCTGGATGCATGCATGCATGCTAAGTCACTTCAGTCGTGGCCAACTCTGCAACCCTATGGACTGTAGCCCACCAGGCTCCTCTGTCCATGGGATTCTCCAGGCAAGAATACTGCAGTGGGATGCCATTGCCTTCTCCAGGGAATTTTTTGACGCAGGGGTTGAACCTGCTTCTTTTATGTCTCCTGCATTGGCAGGCGGGTTCTTTACCACTAGCACCACCAATGCATGGGGATATTCCTCGGATATGTGTTTACACAGACAAAGGGAGTTCTTGTAATTTGATGAGATCAAAACTACCTGTGCTTATGTTGTTCTCCAGTTGCTCAGAAATAACAGACTTGAGGCACCACATTTTTTCTTAAGAAGCTGAACGATGTACATTCAGAGCTTTTAAAAGAATGTCTACTTTTGTTTGAATTTCCAAGTTCCCGCAGCAACACATATTTTACTTCCTCCTCCAATTTACTCCAGTTTTCACCCATCAGTATCTGAGTGCAGTGCACCTTTCAAAATGAAGGATTGTAGTTCTAAAAGCAAATGCATTTTTCTTTGATCCTGAAAAACTTAGCTCCTCGTAGCAGCAATAATGACGGAACCCTATTTAGTGCTGTTTGTTTTTCATCATTTCAACAGCCTTCAACCTGAAACATGATAAGAACAGCAAAACTGATAAACCACCCTTATTTTTATCTGTTTTCTGTCAGAGTAGTTGCCAAGCACAAAGACAGATTTTCCTAAATATCTCTGGGAAGAAAAAGAGTGCATAACCCTGTGCTTCAGGCTGAGGCCAGCACAATTTGGTACATTTATTTTGTTACAGAAAATTCCAACAAAAAGGGAAGAGGACAGCACTTTTAAATCAAGTCTAGGATTAGGCTGGTCTCTGTTACCCTTGGAGTAAAACCAACTTTCTAAGTTACCTTCTAGTGAAGACAGTAAATCCACTAAAGTAAACCAAGTGATTGACAAACTTTTGCCTTGATTAAAAAAAAAAAAAAAAAAAGGTTTCAGTGAGTGATAGACATTCCAGTGTTTACAAGCTGAAAAACTATGCAATCCATTAAACAAGTATGCCTACTAGGAAATTGTTATTACTTCAATATTATCATCTATCCAGTTACAACATTTGTTTTCAATTTCTAAAAACATGATTGAGTTAGTCCCACGAGTTGAAATATGCTTAATGTCCCGTGATGCGATACGGTAGTAATGTGCAAAAGGAAAACATTAAGAGGCATGAGGGGGCTATTTTGTACTAAAATCATTCTGGGTATGTGCTTAAAAGTTGGCTTTTCTGATTAATCTGGTGGAGTTTTAATGCTGACCCTTTACTGATACTTCAATGATCTGGCAAAGAAAGAATAGAACTAAAAGATTTTACAGATCATTTAGTTGGGTGCAAAGACAGTGAAATATGCAGAAATCATGGTGAGCATTTTGTACATACATCAGCTTGTGCTTTGATTGGATATTATAGTTCATCTATAACAAGAATGGCATTTACAAACTGCAAGACTATTAAAAAAGGAATCTAATAGAATGGGTTTTATGACTGAGGTTTATAAGATTAATCAGATGACTATCCTGATGAAACTGTGATGTGATCCTGATATGGCTGCAGTTTTGAAACTCTTTCTTTTCTGATAAAAATTAACTTTTAACTTAGTATACAGCAGTAATTGAGCATCTCTAGAGTATTTAGGACTTTATAGAAAAATAGACACATAACCATTTTATTTTTTACATCCTCTGGCATCTTTTGTACCTTGAATGACAGAGAAATGATACAGATTTCTTAGATATTCATCTTAGTATTCATCTGACTAATCAGTTTTATATACTATTATGAACTAAAATGTAAAAAAATATGTTTCAACAAATTGTCAGTGAAATGCAGTAGAATGTATCTATGCTATTAAGAGTTGGGAGGGAATTTTCCAGTCTTCATATAAGTTTAATGTACCTATCCCTTGACACAGCACTTCCAGACCACGTTCATGAAGATCCATGTACATGTGCACAGAGAGGCGCTTCCAAGGTGGCTCGGTGGTAAGGAATCCACCCGCAACGCATGAGATGCAGGCTCAGTCCCTGGGCTGGGAAGATACTCTGGGTAAGGAAGTGATAACCCACTCCAGCATCTTGCCTGGGAAATCCTAGAGGAGCCTAGCAGGCTACAGTCCATGGGGTCACAAAGAGTCAGACATGACTTCGACTAAACCACAATGTACAGAGAATGTTAGAAAGGGATCTTTGCTGCAGCACTGCTTGAGATAGCAAAGTACTGTAGCTAGGAAACGGTTAAATAAACTATGGCATATAAATACTGAGAATACTATGCAGCAGTTTAAAGAATGAAGTAAATCCATGCAATGACCAGAAAAAAAAAAACAACAAAAACTGAATACGTTGCAGAGCAATATACACATCATGATAACATATTTTTTTTTACAAGTCCACACAATACAATTAAGCATATTTTATATGCATACATACTGATGCATGGAAACTGATCTGCAAAGATACACAAATTATACCAATAGTAAACTCTTAATGAAGCATGGAATTGGTGATAAAGGTGGTAAGGAAGATTTTCACTTTAGTTGAAGTGTATGATTTATTTTTAAGCAAGGACAATATATTAATAATCAGTAATAATGGAATTAAAAATATATAATGTAATAGATTGAAACAGTTAACCCTTATAAAAATATGAAAGATCAGTAAACAGCTGAGGACTCAAAGAAGTAGAGAGAGAGGGTGGAATCTCATTCACTCTGGCTTGGGAATACTGCCCAGACATGGATTCTCAGGAGACGACAGGGTGATGCTGGACCTTTGCAGCCTGGACTTGATTCTGCCACCAGGTGCTGGCCTTTATGGAGTGGATTCCAGAAAGAAGACAGCATAGATAAACGAATGCTTAGAGGCTAAGCAGAGAGCAATTGATCCGACAAGGACCCTAGTCCAGCACATTGAGAGGTCAGTACCCATCATATTTCCTCAGGGCATTTAATTTCTCTAGGTGGGTGAAGGGGGATTTCTTAAAGTGAATTAAGCCTGTAAAACCCAAAATCCACATGGGCCTAATCTGACTACTCCCCCACCCCCCAACATATTGACTCAAACAAAAATCCTCCAGAGACTTTTCTGTATAATCTTGGCTCTATCCCAACATTATCTGCCGAGCACATACCTTATTATTCTTAAAATGTGATGCTCAAGATAAAGTAGAAGGCTAATATATTTATATAAAGAACACCTGAATATGCCATGGCAGGTTTTATTTTACAGATGGATAGAGGAGGCTGTTGGGCAGAGATAAAACAGACTCAGCTGGCCCTTACTGGTAGCTGACTTGAATCTGAATGAGGTCAATTGGATGATGCTATGGAATTATGAGGAACTATATCATTTTCACTGAAATTTTCCTTGTAAATGACCATATCAGGTCAATCCATATTCTAAATTTTGTTTAAAATGACACAAAATTATCCACATCTTGAGTGGATGCAGTCATTAACCAGGCCTGCCAGATAAAACTATACAGGCTGCATGCTACAATTCAGTAGCAATAGAAGAGCTACTGAAAGGTATTTGAAAATTATTGAAACTTTAGCAATTTTATTTCAGTTGTTTTGCCAAGTGTGTCTGTGTTTTCCCACAAGGGCAAGATTTAGGGAATTTTGTTTTGGTGTTTTTCTTTTTTAAAATGCAATTATCTTCATACAAACATAAATGATCCAGTGATTTTCAAGACTCTAATCAGAGGTCACAGACAGATAGCTATGTTTTATTTAGTCTTTTGTTTGATTCAAACAAGCTTTTGTAAGGCAGTGAGAATCACAATCTCAATACAGTTTACCTGCTGCCAGGGTCTGCTTCACTTATTTCTATCAGTATCACTCCACCGACCCCAGCAGGCCTTTGCATTGCTGTTCCCAGGGCCTGATCTTCTTAAACTCTGAATTAACGCATCAGTACTGCTCACTGCCTCCTCTAATTCCTCTACCTACTTAGATTTTTGAAAGAGGAAACTGAGGACCTAGGCTGGGTTAGGAATTTGACCAAGTAATGCAGCTGTTTGGAAGAAAAGCTATGACCAACCTAGACAGCATATTAAAAAGCAGAGACATTACTTTGCTGACAAAGGTTCGTATGGTTAAAGCTATGGTTTTTCCAGTAGTCATGTACGGATGTGAGAGTTGTTCAATTCTCTTAAAGCTGAGTGCTGAAGAATTGGTGTTTTTGAATTGTAGTGTTGGAGAAGACTCTTGAGGGTCCCTTCAACAGCAAGGAAATCAAACCAGCCAATCCTAAAGAAAATCAGTTCTGAATATTCATTGAAGGATTGATGCTGAAGTAGAAGCTCCAATACTTTGACCACTAGATGCAAATAACTGAATCACTGGAAAAGATTCTGATGCTGGGAAAGACTGAAGGCAGGAGGAGAGGGGGTGACAGACAATGAGATGGTTGGATGGCATCACCAACTCAATGGACATGAATTTGAGCAAGCTCTGGGAGTTGGTGATGGACAGGGAAGCCTGGCACGCTGCAGTCCATGTGGTCGCAGAGAGTCGGACATGAGTGAGCAACAGAACTGAAACTGAAATGTGGCTGTTACTAGCAGAGCAGACTTGGGTCTTTCTCCTCTTGCCAAACTCATGCTTCCACCAATGGGATTTTATTGAAAACAAGGTTATAATTTTCCTTTGAGCTCCCTGGATAGACCCAAGGCCCATGATTCCATCAATTTAGGCCACAACAATGTTGGTCCTAAAAGGGCCTATGTTGTGCCTGTAACTGTCCTTTATTAATGAAACATAAGCTCTCCCACGCTATTCAACTACCCAAAGAGAAAGGAATTAAGAGGCTTTCAAGCATAGTCAAGATAGATCTTCATGTACCTGACTATGTACTAACTAGTTATATTGATGGCATCTCTGTTTGAGATGGATGGATGAAATACTTTCAGTAAGTATAGTATTCATACATGAAAACTAATTAATTAATGAAAACCAGTATTAAGTGTATTTAGAATGCCATAATGGTGATGTTTGAGGATGGGAGTAGAAAGGAGAGGCTTGCCTCTTGTTCAGAGTGACAGTAGAAAATGGAAAGCAGGCACAAGACAGTGACTCCAAAGAGAAGAAAGGTAATATTTATGAATTCAATAAATTCAGAGAGATCCGTCTTCTGTGTATTAATATCTCAACCACCATGTGATGTATCACTAGGCATTTAGGCATTATATGTCTATCCAGGTAATCTTGGATACCTAGGCAGTATTAAAACATATATTCCTGGGCTTTGCCCCCAGAGATTCTAATTCAGTAAGTGTGGAGTAGAACTCAAGATTGTCCATTTCCAACAAGCTCCAAAGTGATGTTGATGGGCTGGTTCATGGGCAATACCTTGTGTAACAATGCTCTACAGGTACTCCCCTTCCAATATTTTTTATAAGTAAATGAGGACCAAAAGATGTATCAAATATACTGCTACTAATTATCTGTGTATATATATGTGTGTTCATATACATACATTTAAAAAAAAATCTTGAACTCTCATTCTTATAGTTGTTTTTTTTTTTTTAAACCTAACTGACTTAAAACTTCAATGCAAAGGGGGGAACACAAAGTCTGCTTTCAAAAATGTACATCTGCTTTCAAAAATGTACAGCTTTTTTTTTTTTAAAGGCCAAATACTTTACTATCTCCAGATACCTGCAAATGTATGAAATTATCTTGTAATAAAACTCAGATGCCAGAAGCCCACCTTGCAAGTTTTCTTAGGAAAAAAAGAACAAATCAGATACCATGTAATAAGACCCAAAAGTATTTCTTCCAAAGACAGACAGAAAAATATCCAAGCAATAGAACCCTGATTGGAAAGACACAATACAAACAGAACTATTTTTAAGCTTCTTTTTATGACTGGGGGCACAGCAAAATAGTTTGAAATAGAAAGTGTTCATGCTGATTACATGAAATCAAAATACACACTGTTCAAAGGCAGCCAACATTTAAAAAAATATGCAGCTTCGTTTTTGCACTGAATTTCAGCGTTCTTTCAGTCTGGGAATATTTCAAAATACATTGCAGGTACAGCTGGGAAAACTCAGTGATACCCCTGTCCAGATATCAGCTATTTGGTTATAAAAATATTTTCACATTTCCTGCAGATGTCTAGATTCCTTTCTTTGCTAGTAATTTTAATTCAGAACTCATTATTGACAGCTGTTTGTTCTGATAGAACCTAATTGCTCTTTTACTAGACTCAGCTGTGAGCAGACTGATTTCTTTTTCCCTTATAGTGTATATTACATATAAACACAGGCAGGAAAAAAAATAACCAATTAACTAAATACGTGCACGTAAAATGAATCATTGAGAGCACTGATCAAGTAATATCTCTAACTGCAACATAGGTCAAAGGAAATTACAGCATTTACAGTTTAGAGTATTAAATATAATTATATAGAAATATTCACCAGTATTCAAATATAGGGATGATGAGTGGCAGCATCTGAAAATTTATCCTTTTATTAAAGAAACTTATAAATTACTAGATTTGAGTAACTGACAGGGCATTTTTGTACTGAAGGATTAGCTCAGGGATATCTATCTACCAGACTCTCTACAAAGAACTAAGAAGCCTGCCATAATCAGCACCCATCCTGAGGAATCAATCGTGCTGTGAGATCACTTTTGTTGTCGTTCAGTCAGTAAGTCACATCCAACTCTTGGTGACCCCATGGATTGTAGTGTAGCCCACCAGGCTCCTCTGTCCATGGGGTCTTCCAGGCAAGAATACTGCAGTGGGTTGCCATTCCCTACTCCAGGGGGTCTTCCCCACCCGCATCTGTGCATCTCCTGCATTGGCAGGTAGGTTCTTTTTTTTTTTTTTTTTCTTTTTTTTTTTTTTTTTTTAAAATATTATTTTATTAGTTGGAGGCCAATCACTTTACAACATTTCAGTGGGTTTTGTCATACATTGGCATGAATCAGCCATATAGTTACACGTATTCCCCATCCCGATCCCCCCTCCCACCCCCCTCCCCACCCGACTCCCCAGGGTCCTCCCAGTGCACCAGGCCCGAGCACCTGACTCATGTATCCCACCTGGGCTGGTGGTCCGTTTCACCATAGATAGTATACATGCTGTTCTTTCAAAACATCCCACCCTCACGTTCTCCCCCAGAGTTCAAAAGTCTGTTCTGTACTTCTGTGTCTCTTTTTCTGTTTTGCATATAGGGTTATCGCCACCATCTATCTAAATTCCGTATATATGTGTTAGTATACTGTAATGTTCTTTATCTTTCTGGCTTACTTCACTCTGTATAATGGGCTCCAGTTTCATCCATCTCATTAGAACTGATTCAAATGAATTCTTTTTAACGGCTGAGTAATATTCCATGGTGTATATGTACCACAGCTTCCTTATCCATTCATCTGTTGATGGGCATCTGGGTTGCTTCCAACTCCTGAAGCTCAATTCCAGAAAAATAAACGACCCAATCAAAAAATGGGCCAAAGAACTAAACAGACATTTCTCCAAAGAAGACATACAGATGGCTAACAAACACATGAAAAGATGCTCAACATCACTCATCATCAGAGAAATGCAAATCAAAACCACAATGAGGTACCATTACACGCCAGTCAGGATGGCTGCTATCCAAAAGTCTACAAGCAATAAATGCTGGAGAGGGTGTGGAGAAAAGGGAACCCTCTTACACTGTTGGTGGGAATGCAAACTAGTACAGCCACTATGGAAAACAGTGTGGAGATTTCTTAAAAAACTGGAAATAGAACTGCCATATGACCCAGCAATACCACTTCTAGGCATACACACTGAGGAATCCAGATCTGAAAGAGACACGTGCACCCCAATGTTCATCGCAGCACTGTTTATAATAGGCAGGTAGGTTCTTACCACTGAGCCACCAGGGAAGCCGCTGTGGAGATAATCCTATTTCTGCGGGAGAGAGTTTCTGGGAACCAATTCTTTTCCTTCCTTTCCAATCACTGCTATGGACAAGCTGCTTTCCTTTAAGTTTACCAGAAGAGGAGTACAAATTTGTTGAAATCAGAGCTATTTCCTCTGGAAGATTCTGTTCAAAGGCAATGCCCCATTTTAGCAGCTCCCCAAGAGGTACACGAACAGCTTGGCAATGTTCATTCCATCAAACGCCTCGGCAGCCTTGCTCATGAAATCTAGGCCAATCTGGGGACCCCAAGCTGCCTTCCTTAGTGGACCGGAATCCCCTGAAGAGGGGAAAAGCAAGGGCTGGTTTCAGTAGAGACCATATAAGCAGCAAATATACTGCATTTGAGAAGAGCAATAGCTCGTTTTATTTCCTGTCTGTTGGTTCTGGAGATGGAGGGAATGTGATGATGAGGGATGAGCAAACTGCTCCTTAGTAAGGAACCCATTCAAGGGAAATGAACTTTTTCTTAACACCAGGGACACTATATGGTGATTCCCTTCCTGGAAGCAATAAGTGCTTCTCTTTTCAGACTTAATCTACCTCATATAGGGAGGAAGATATTGGGAACGGGATGCTGATTAACCCGAGAACTCTCCAGGATGCAGCATACATTTCCATGAACACCAGACATAATGCTAATTAGAGTGCAAACCCCAGAGTCAACATTTACAAAGCCTTACATGATGAATGGAAAGTAACCTGTGGGACTGGGTACCCACAAAAATTGACCCCACAGCCTATTCCCAGCCTCTCCCCCAGTAACAATGGAAAACATTTTATTTGGCATTTAAAAATACTGCCACTATGCTTTCTTAGTATTTTTTACCTATGTAACAGATTATATCATTTCACATTCTTGTGTGGCTTTGCCAGTGGAATTGCTTTGGATACTGACATTCTCACTCAATGTCCACTTATCCATCGAATACCTACTGTCTGTTTCATGTGGACATAGCTCCAGGAAAGAGGGACGCAATGGTGAACTCCTAGGCACCATTTCTCACCTCATAGCTGTTAGATTTGGACAGTATGGTCTGGGGAAGAAATTGAGGTTTTTACCCATGAAAGTAAATACCACATTTGAAAAGCCATTTCTTTGTCCCTTGAAGGTTCACTTTTTACTGATTAAATTAAACATAAAGTATTGGTTGAATTGAGAAAAAAAATTCTTTATTTTCACATAAGCATGATAGGGAAAGTAATCTGTTGTGATATGTTTGTTTTGTGAGGAGTCAGTTTGGCAAATGGCTTTTCCAACTGGAGATATATGATATTTGGTTATTATTTTCCCTGAGCCTTAGTTTTCTCATCTATAAAATGTAAAAGCATTCCTTAAGGCTCCTATAAATGTCTTCTAACTAATTCTTGATAAATGTTAATTTCCTTACTTCTTTTTCCTATGAATTGAAGACCTACAGTTGAATATTTGAAATCAATTGGCCTAATGGCAGAGTAGATATGTAACCTTCCTATTCTTGCATGGTTAACACTATGA
Organism: Muntiacus reevesi; assembly: GCF_963930625.1. Classification (NCBI taxonomy): domain Eukaryota; kingdom Metazoa; phylum Chordata; class Mammalia; order Artiodactyla; family Cervidae; genus Muntiacus; species Muntiacus reevesi. Next base: position 34,215,153 of record NC_089265.1, on the reverse strand, counting down.
ATTTGTGAAACTAATATTCCATTTCATTTCCAGATTTCTATCCTCTGAGGGGGGAAAAAAGTCACATACAATGGAATCAGATTTGAGACTTGGAAGGGACATTAAAGATGATCCAATCTAGTGGTTCTCAAAGTGCAGTCCCATGATCAGCAGCGTTAGCATCATCTGCAAATTTGGTAGAAATGCAAAACATTTCCCTTATCATAAGTAGTGATTATTGTTTGTTCCCTCATTTGTTCCTTAATATGTACATGTGGCTTTCAGTTCAGTTCAGTTCAGTCACTCAGTCGTGTCCGAGTCTTTGCAACCCCATGAATTGCAGCACGCCAGGCCTCCCTGTCCATCACAAACTCCCAGAGTTCACTCAAACTCATGCCCATCGAGTCGGCGACGCCATACAGCCATCTCATCCTCTGTCATCCCCTTCTCCTCCTGCCCCCAATCCCTCCCAGCATCAGGGTCTTTTCCAATGAGTCAACTCTTCGCATGAGGTGGCCAAATATGGCTTACTACTGATTAATTCATATTAATATATGCACGTAGATATCTGTATACATTTTCTTATTTGATCTCCATTTACCAACCAAGCCACCTAAATTTCCCTTTCCTCCAAAAAGCCCTAGTCTAGCACTTACTGCACCAGGTCTGCCAAAGACTAGGAGGCTGTTCTCTAGGATATCTATGTTCTTTTGTGATACCATGGTGTTTATTCCAAAACAGTCAGTTATTTTAGGGAAATAACTGAAGTATATATTAAATAAACTAATAAGATATGATTACAAAATAAGAGTTGTTTTCATGAAAGCTAAATTAACTGCTTTGGGAAGACATTCTATTGTTCCCTTAAAAGTACAGGTGAGATAGGCATTTGTAAGGTATCTATAAATAAATGGAAAATAATTTATAAAAAATCTAGAAGAACTCTAATATGTAAGTTGTTGAAAAGTTATAGAATTTTGTCTATATTAAATAGACTAAATGTACTAACCATATGTCACACTCAAAGTTCTTGAAAGTGAAAGCGTTGGTCTAGTAACCACGCCACACTCAAAGTTCTTAGTCCTAAATGTAAAAACTAATGAACTAATACATAATTATGCATTTAAAGTTAATAATTGGATATGTAATGTCTTAGGCTTCTTTGCCTTAATGAAGCTTTCTCTAAATGACTGAGTCTTAACTGGATCTCTCTCTCTCTCTCTCTCAAGGTTTCTTATGAATGGACTTGATTGTTTTGTTTTAGGCATCTTCCTCATAGGTTATCATAACCTGTTCAAGGAAGATGACACATTGTTTCATCTCCATACTCAATAGCTTGAATCTTTGCATTGTTTAGTTTTAATAAATATCTCATATTTATCTATACATTTTATTTACTGATTTATTAGACAATTACTCTTAATGCCCATGGTCCTATTTTATTATCTCTTAGGATAGCATTTCCTAGAATACTTTGAGAAAATCCAAGGGGAAGGGGAAGAGTTCCATATTTAAATAGGTTTCAGAAATCCCCTTTTGGAAATTCTCAATAGAAATTATATTTTATAGGGTTGAGAAACTCTGTTGTAAATCAGTTTAACCCATTCTTATTTGACTATTGAAAATATCTTCCACATAACATCTGGTAATAAATCAGGGTTCAGAGTGCACATACTTTGATGAGGTTTCTTTAATTTTCTGAGTGACTGGCTTTTTTATGGTCAAACCATAATTCTGTATCTGTAGACTCTGTTCAGACTTCTCATAGAACCCAGATTGAGTGTGAAAATCATTTGTCAGATTATATATGCCAATAATTGTTTGGGAACTGGTCAAGATTTGGATTAATAAAACTGCTATTTATAGTTCTCTTCTGTTTTCTTTTTTCTAAATAAGGTAGTTAATCATTTCTGAATTCAACTCTACTCTCATAGATCAAGGAAGTCAGCTTTAGTCAGGGGAGTATGAAGCATAGATGTTAAATATCAGTGGTAGGGCCTAGGATGGACTGAACCTTTAAAAAAAATTAATTTCAAAATAAAAACTCTTAAAAAAATTGTCCGGAAGCTAAAATTTGCTAACGATAGTTTTGGGAACAAGTTTTCCATGGAGGGACATGGTTTTCATAGTTTGGAATCACTTTAAAACTTGATGCCATATGACTCTAGACTTAGAAAAGCAGAATAAGTAACAGATTATACTAGTATATGAGATATAGTCCAGAAGTACTTAAAATGAAGCTGAGAAAGTAGTAATGAGTGCCCTTTACATTAAATCTGTCCACGGAATTTGAGCATTTGCCTGAGATAAGGCTGCTCAGGTTATTAAAACCTCAAATGTTGAATGGCAGTTATGTAATGAGTTTCCTTTAAAAAAACCGAAAATGAACTGCCATTTAATAAACACGGCCTGAAATGCTGATAACTGAAGCTGGGTGATAGGTGCTTGAGGGTTCATTACACATTCTCTCTACTCTTGGGTATGTTGGAAAAGTCCAAACTAAAACAGAGTAGGAAAATAGCCCCTTTTTTATAACCCTAATATAAAGCTCCCCCCTCCCAATGTAGGATCCCTAAGGGAGAGAAATAACAACAACAAAAAAAGATGTTGCTTATAACCATTAATCTAGTTCTAATAGATAAGACTGTACCTAAGTTTTTAATGTCACAGCCAAACTGTGATGTGATGTACCTTTAAAGGGACATATGAGCTAAGTGACCATTCTAGAAATGCCCCTTCAAGATTATCTCTATGAAATATAGGCAGAGACTCCAGCAAAAGGCACGATGACCATCTTAGGAATTGTTGTACCTTTGTACATTATATATGCCACAAAGATTCACTATTAATATGATATCCATGTAGAATTGTCATCTCAGATTTTTTAAAAATGTATTTATTCCTAAGCCTTTAGGAAATATAAACACAACAACAGAGGCATGCATATATAGCTCTGGTAACTGGATTGCATTCACAGAGTTTTTTACTGAATTCTGAAAAGGTTTTGCTAAGCTTTGGCTTTACTATTGTGCCCTACAAACCAATAAGTTTGAGTTTAATTGAACCAAGATAACAATTGGATTTCAGGCTGCAGTACATCAGAGAAAATAGTCTGAAGCCTGGTCAATCATTTCCAGACACACAAAGGAGGGATGAAATGTTAACCATAGGTTATAAAGAATTTTTGTGGTCTGCAACATGATTGGTTATGGTTTTTCAAACATAAGTGGTGAGCAAGGGTCCAGACTTAGCAAGGCTCTCTGCCCAATTGATTAGAATTGGAGTTGGGTGTAGGCTGACAAAGCTTAGCATTTTTATTTATTTTTTGAACCTTTTGACTCTCTTCATCCACTTCTCCAACTTCCAACCCCACCCCTTCTGGCAACCACCTATCTGTTCTGGTTATCTATGAAATTGTGGTGTTTTGTTTTTGTTTTTGACATATGAGAGAGATCATACAATATTTGTTTTTCTCTAGAATGATTGATCACCTGTGAACCAACTTGGGACTAAATTTGAAGACAGTCAGATAAAATTTGTTACTGTGTCTTCCATAAGAACAAAATTCCTCCTCCTCCTGCTTCTCATCACCATAACTGTGAGTAAATAAGCATTTAACCTACCAAATTTTATGCAGTTGTCCCTTGTAGATAAGATGTCTTTGGCAAATGACTAGATTGTTCTCCACCTTCTTAGAGAAGTAGAAACTCAGGTAAGAGATTGTATGAGATCTCAAAGTTTCAGGGCAGTAGAATATCTCTTAATTTTCTGCATAGACCATTTCCATTTCTTAGCCTGAAAGCTAAACTTGTGGTGAAAGTCATAGAATTCTGGTTTTTCTTAGTAGCACACACTTAACCAAGAAAGCAGTAAGCTCTAGGACCTTTGTTTATTACTTTGCACTTTGAAATTTGATGCTATGTATGAATTACTTTAGGAAGAGTTGACATCTGGGGTTCCAGGATGTATATGAAACCTACCTCATATTTTGAGATGATTCATGGTCCACCTTTGTCCATTACAATCTAACAGCCCTGGCTCTGGATAAAATTTAGAGGCTTAGCATAGTAACCTACTAAGGTTGCATCTTTTGTATATTTACTTTCTGTATTCACTTATAATACCCAACCTGAATCTTATCTTAATGGATAGTGCACTCAAATTCCTAGCATCTTTAAATATGTTTTCAGGTAGGCGGTAGAATGTAGGCCAAATCTCAGTAACAGTCCTACCTCAGCAGCAGTGAAGGAGCTCTGACCACTTAGCGCTGCTCTTTATGGCCAGACACCACAGCAGTTAGGTCAAAAAATACAGATAGAAAAAGGCACTCCAACCTGCATCTCTTACATACAAATCTGGGGGTAGTCATGGATTCAAGAGGAGGAGAAAAAAAATGTCAGAAAATAGAAACAATGGCAAAAAATCATGTAGCAGTTCTGGAAGAAATTAAATGCCCTTTTTGTCTGCTTTCTTACTTATTTCATAGACCGGCAAAACAAACCTGTATTATGGGTTACATTTGAGGGTTTCTTCTTATCTTGTTCTGTGAGAGAAATTCACATTACACCTAACTAGGCTGCTGAGAGCAGAGCAATACTTGTACAGATCAACAGGAGCTTTGCAGGCCCACCAGTTTCATATTTAGACTGAAAGAAAGGTTTAATAGCATAGCATGTGGTGGGGATCCAGTGACATAAGTCTTAAGACTATCCTCCCACCCCCAACCTCGTATGTCCTATCTAAATGAGAGCCTTTCTGTTAGCTTAATTTACTATCGTTTGGTTTGTCTTCAGCACAGAGAGCATTTCTCCATGCAAGCTTTTATTTCAAAAGGGATTCTCTTCTGATTTTGGTGTCACTTCATGTTTCTGCAACAAGAAATTCTCTCAGCAGCTGTACTGACTTTAGAAATGCAAATGTACCTTGTTAATGTTACTTATCAAGTAAAGGTTTAAAAATACTTGCTAAACATTTGTTTATTTATATGGAAGATTTCAGAGTTTTGCAGAGTTAGATTTCAGGCATACAACAAACCCCATGAGTGTGTTAAGGAAACATGAGTGATCCCAGCAGATGGGATGGTCAGAGGCAAAGGCTTTGCAAATGCAAGCAACTGCACAGATCCAAGTTGAGGAGCCTGAAAGGCTATAATTGTAACACATCTACAGTAGAAGGAGGAAGGTCATTTACATTATGTTAAGAAACATAAGGGCAGATTCTTATCTTCTGTAAGTGTGTTACACAAAATGGGGATTTGACACATGGGCTGCTATTGGACAATATACCACACACAGTTTTTATTTCAGTTCCAGCAGAAAAACAATATTGACAAATTTCTTTCTCTCTTTGCTTCCTACTTTATTCAATAGAAGAGGTAACAATAGCATCTGCTGTACTTGGCTGGAGCCTGGAATGAGGAAATTGTAGACGAGGAGCCTGCCAGGCATATGGCCACTATGAAAGCTCACTACAGCCACGGGCACAGCCAAGCGAGAGCTCCAATGGGAGCAGCACATACAGAAGGCAGCCACTGCAGACCAAAGCAGGGCTGCCAAGACAGCATGCAGAATTGTTCTCAGTGGCCTGAAGTGATCCCCACCATCACGGCTCCAGACCTCACTTCATAGCTGGATGAGCTTCTCTCTGACAGTCTCTTCTCTTTCTTGGCCTCCCTCTACTATTTTCTGCTGCTCTTGGCCATACTGACCACCTGGGTGCCGAGCACATTCAGGGTACTCCCCAGTTATGCACTTGCCCCTTTTTTCAATCAGTCATAACCTTGGAGACCTGGGATACTTAATGAACTCTTAATGCATCCAAGTTACCTGCTCTGATCATCTTAGTTCTCACCATAGCGCCTCCTTGCCATTACATAGGTTATACATGTGCTTTATGATTATGTCCCTAATGCAGCTAGAAAATAAGCTGGGGAATCCTTAATCAAATTGATTTGAATACAATTAAAAGGACCATAATGCAGTGGGAAACATATTGGATTAGCAGTTGGTAGACCTGAGTCCAGTAAGAATCTGTGGGAAAGTTGTCAGGTTTCTTAGAGGTCATTTTATTTTCCTATCTCTGAAATTACAGAGGAGTGGGGAGGGAAGAAGGGTGGGAAGGGATAGAGAGAGAGAGAAGAGGCAGAGAGAGAAAGGAGTCGGGAGTGTCTGGGAGGTTTGAAATATCCTTTCCAGATCTAAGATTCACTGTGAGTAAATAATGCTCCCTTAGTTTTTTAATTTAAGGAGAGGCCTATTAGCCCAAATAAATCCTAAATTATAGAAAGATGTAAGGGAAATATTTTTGAGGCAGGATGAAATGGAAGTCAAGAGTATGAGTGTCTCCCACCACACAAGCTGATATCTCATCAAAAATAATGTTGCAGTTGTGAAACAAATTACATTGACTTTTCTTCCATTTAAAAAAAAAAAGCAAAAAACTACTTCATGTATTAAAAAACTTCTGTATTTTAGGATGGACAGGAGTTGGGGGTAGAGAGAGGGAGTACTTTTTCCCCTCCCATCCAGCCTTGGGAGGGAAATCCACAGTGGACTTAGCCAAGCTTGTGAGAGGTAAGAGGAGAGAGAAGAGCTCCATCAGTCAAGAAAAAAGGTTCAGCTAGGCAGTACTCAGTGGTGGAACAAAGGAGGCCACGCGTTACTTGTTACTTCTCGACTTCAAGAAGGAGAGTCTTGTTTTCTCACTCCATGAATCTAAGCTGGCCTTGCTCCAAGCAAAAGAATATGGTGGAAGGGATGATAGGTGACCTTCAAGCCGTGGCCTCAAAAAGCCTCAGAAGCTTCTCCTTTGATTCCCAGAACCCCAAGATCAACAGACCAAGATGAAAGGCTGTGGGGACACAGAGGCCCCATTTCGTCAGCCTTTCTAGCTGGCTGCACAGGAGAACTCAGGAGACACCAGCAGATGACTCCTGCCCAGGCCCCAAGTGGACCCACAGAACAATAAGAACTAATAGACTCTGGTGGTTTTAACCCTATCATCAGTTTGGGTTAGTAATTGTAGCAGTGATGGTTAAGTGATAGATATACTCTCCTTTTCAGAAAAGATGCCAGCTCCTAAGACACACAGATTTACCAGAAACAGAAATATGGTTACAATTTGGAAAAAAAAAAAAAAAAAGCTCAATGCTTGAAACCAATCCAGCCTGAAAAAAATAAAAAATTAAAAGAATAGAGAAGGAATACTTTCTCATAATAATTATAATTTTCATAATCCTCTCCTTTCAAATATTAAATTAGCCTTTATCATTAAAATGAAGGAACCACAGTTATACCTGCCCCATCTCATCTAATTCTTTTTATATCATAAATCATAGGCACTACAAGTTCCACTTTGGCCAGTAAAAGTCTCAACTACTGACCCTCTCTCAGTGGACTGAAAGAAAAGGATTTTTTTGGAAGGGGAAAAGGAGAATTATAGAGGGAGGTAGGATGAGGAGAGACTGCTCAGGTCCCCTTGGAAGAAGGTATAGAAAAAAATAAAAATATTTGATTATTTTACATCAAATACTTATGTAAATAATATGTAAAAAATAAATACTTATTTTACATCAAATACAAAAAGCTTATCTTCAATAAAAATCTATGGTTTAAAAAATAGAACGCTGTCCCAGAAATATCTACCGTCAAAAAAGAGCAAGGGATTTCAGGACTTGCAGGTTTGAGCAGGGGGTCTGACATTATGACTCACTTTTCTAATATCCATCTAATGTTTTATGTTGACTTCCATTAGATTTTTGAAAAAGGGGACAGCCACTGAGTCATAGGCCACTTAAGAGCATTCTGAGGGCTTACTGTTTTGAACTGCCTGAATGCAGGACGTTCATACCAAGCACGGACATGAAGCAATGTGACTGATATCCTAGCAAAAAAGATGAGCACAGCCCTTAAAAGTAGCTGCCTTTGGAGCCTGAAGATTTATTGCAGCAGTGCCATGGGGTAAAAGAATTTTTGGAACTCCTTTTTGGCAACAGAGTTGAGGGCCTATTGCCTGTTTGTTTGAATTGCCTAATGGTGGGACAGTTCTGTCCTTGAAGGTGGAATTAAAAAAACAAATTATTGGAGTATAGTTGGTTTACAATGTTGTGTTAGTTTCAGGTGTATAGCAAAGCAATTCAGTTATACACACACATATATTCATTCTTTTTCAGATTCCTTCCTCATATAGGTTTTCATAGGATATTGAGTAGAGTTCCCTGTGCTAAATAGTAGGTCTTTTTTGGTTATCTATCTTGTATATAGTACTGTGTGTATGTAAACCCCAAGCTCCTGATTTATACCTCCTCCCAATGCTTCCCCTTTGGTAACCATAACTTTGTTTTCAATATCTGTAAATCTGTTTCTGTTTTGTAAATAAGTTCATTTGTATCACTTTTTAAAAATATTAGATGCCACCTATGACATATGATCTATTTCTCTGACTTACTTCACTTTATTGAGTATAATAATATCTTGGTCCATACATGTTGCTACAAGTGACATTATTTCATTCTTTTTAAAGCTAAGTAATATACCATTGTTTATATGTACCACGTTTTCTTTATCCACTCCTCTGTCAGTGGACAATTAGGTTGCTTCCACGTCTTGGCTATAGTAAATAGCGTTGCAGTGAACACTGACTGGGGTGCATGTCTCTTTTTGGATTTATGATTTTCTCAGGATATATGTCCAGAAGTGGGATTGTTGGATCATATAGTAGTTCTGCTTTTAGTTTTTTTAAGGAACCTCCATACTGTTCTCCATAGTGGCAATACCAATTTACATTCCCACCAACAGCACAGGAGTGTTTCCATTTCTCCACACTCTCTCCAGCATTTATTGTTTATAGACTTTTTTGATGATGGCCATTCTGACTGGTGTGAGGTGATACCTCACTGTAATTTTGACTTGCATTTCTCTGATAATTAGTGATATTGGAATTGGTTTTTTTTTTTAAGTACCAAGAGACAATTACAGTCAAGTCTTGGCTTGTATGATTGGTGATCGAGGTAGGGAATATTGTTGGGTGATTTTTCAAGTAATTAGTCTAGTTCTCTGTAAAAGTTAAAACGTGATTCTTAATGTAAGTCTCAGAGAGAAGTTCTCCTAAAGTTTAAAATAAGAGAGCCATTCAAAGAAGGGTTTTCAATATTCAAAGCTTTGAGGTGGGCTATCACTTGGATGTGTATATTCTGCTATGATCGAAAATCAGTTTCATTGTCATATAACTATGGTTCTCAACTGGATTGACTTTACCCCCAAGGGGACAGTCAGCAATGGCTGAAGACATATTTGGCTGTTGTATCTATAGGGAGTGGGCAGAGGCCAGGGATCTTGCTAAACCTCCTACAATGAATAGGACAGTTCCTCAAAACGAGAATTGCATGACTCAAATCTCAACAATGTTGAATTGAGAAAACTGGTCTTAATAGTCACAATCTGTTCTAATAAATTTTTTCAGTGCAATGAAATAATTAGTACAGTACTTCTGCATTTTTAGTATTAAATATTCTAGTTGCTACTCACTTTCTAGGTTAATACACATACACATTCATTTTCTACTCATCTAGATCACAAAGTACATAGAAGTCAAGGTCATATTCCTTTTTGTTTTTTGACAATATTCTTTGTTGTTTTATAATAATAAAGTCAATTTAAATAACCATGTATTTTATGTAGGGTAAAACACATAGTGTGTTTTAATGATAATACAAACATCAAAACTATAAACATTTACTGACTAAAGGAGCAGGTTGGTGGCTAATTATCACTTTACACATACCATCCTATTTAATTTTTATAGACAATACTATGAAGGACATACTATCATCATCCCATTTTACTGAACAGAAGTCAAGTCTTAGCTTAATTAACTTGCCCAATGTCACAGATGTAGTAAATGGTGCAGCTGAGATTTGAACTTCAGGAAGTTGATTTCAAATGCACAGTACTCACCATCATGCAATGCTGCCTCCAAAAGGGGCTTTCAGATCTGCTAAAAAGCCACCTCTATTATTGGTTGGGGTCAAGTCTGCTCTCATGTGTAGCAAAAATTGAGCAAAATAGAGAATGGCAGTTAAGGCACAGACAAAGAGAAGACCTGGAATCATAAAACATTGGTTCTTGCCCAGATTTTCTACTAAATAGTTAAAAATGTGGTATAGAGCAAGTCTCTCTAGCAAATTAAGACTGTTCAGTCTCAGTTTTGTTATCTGGGTAGATAGTAATATTGCAATCTACCATTCTCCTTCTTAGAATTAAACTGAATAAATTGTGGGAGATGCTCTGTAAATTGTCACAGGCCTAGATAAAAATGATTTGTTTGTTCTTGGGCATGGAATGAGAATGGAAAGGTGATAGTTTCTCAGTTGCCCTGGAAGGCATTTTTTAAATTATAAACCCTAATGTATGACTTTGAAGTTAGTTCCTTGTAACATTGGTCTTACTTTTCCTCTACTGCCTTTATAATGCTTCTTTTCAAGCAAATTTTCCATTTTAGATAGCCAGTACCCTGAACTCCTTCAGTTTGTGTTTTAAATTTTATATCTATAGGGCCACTATATAATTTCTTTTAATGCTTTTGATTCACTTACTTTTAAACTACTTCAGGGAGGTAAGGTGTTTTTCTCTTACAGGATTGTGTCAACACAATATTGAAGATCTGGCCTCCTGTTTTATATCACCATGTTGTTTCATAAGCTAAAAATTTGCTTTTTTAATGCAGAATTATTGATATATAAGGACAAAATCTGATGTAATAGTTTCCACATGGTATAATTATTTCTTCTCTCCTTAAAATGTTTCCATAAATAAGGATATAATTTGTATACTCCACCCATTTTCTTATTCAGAGATGTTGGTACTTTTAACAATCCAGTCTTTCATCTGTACAAGGCTAGAGTCTCTTATTACTTAATTTATATGTGAAAATGAATCCCAGCTTTAAGGAAAATATGGGTCTATGGTTCATACTTGTCAGCATCTCAAAACTATCACATGCTTTGGTAATACTTATGGCCTTTGATCTAAAGAGATATTTGAATGGAAAACTGGGAAGAATAAAGGATGAAATTTAGAATGAATGGTTGAAAATGCATTAAATAATTTTCCATAGCACTCTTAACCGCTTTAGATCACAAGGTCTTTTATTTTTATGCTCATATGCAATACTTTCCAAAATCCTTTGACCTTGAAAAGGCTTTTTTTGTCAATATTGGGTAGGAGTTAGGAGTAAATGGTTATGCTATGAATATGACCTAAGTAGTTCTTTGTTATGCTTTCACCTATAAAGTCAGAAAGTATTATGAAGATTGGATCTGAGGAATTGTTCCAATCCCAACTTGTCATTTGATTTTTACTGGGTCACCCTTTGTGGTCCATTGATGATTCCAGGACATTAGCTACATCTGGCCCACAGTTCCTGTTCCTTTCAGTTTTGAAGACTGGTTTGATTCTATGATGTGAAAGATTTAAATTACCCTCAGAAGTTCTATTTTACTCTCTTTGAAATTGTTTCATTTAAAAGACAGATGTAGAGAGGTCTTGATCTAACCTTGTTTCATATTTATTCATAAATGAATACATTTCTCCCATGAAGAAAGTATACTCCCTTGGTCCTAAAAGAGGTTACTGTGACTCAGAGTAAGTATCATGAGTCAAGATTTTAAGTTGACTCAATGAAATTATAGCTTCATCCCAATTTATTTTGGAATGCAAAAGTAGGAATTCAAGAAATACCTGGGGTAACAGGCAAATTTGGCCTTGGAGCACAAAATGAAGCAGGGCAAAGGCTAACAGAGTTTTGCCAAGAGAACACACTGGTCATAGCAAACACCCTCTTCCAACAACACAAGAGAAAACTCTAAACATGGACTTCACCAGATGGTTAATATCGAAATCTGATTGATTATATACTTTGCAGCCAAAGATGGAGAAGCTCTATACAGTTAGCAAAAACAGGACCAGGAGTTGACTGTGGCTCAGATCATGAACTCATTGCCAAATTCAGATTTAAATTGAAGAAAGTAGGGAAAACCACTAGACCATTCAGGTATGACCTAAATCAAATCCCTTAAGATTATACAGTGGAAATGACACACAGATTAAAGGGAACAGATCTGATAGACAGAGTGTCTGAAGAAGTATGGACGGAGGTTCATGACATTGTACAGGAGGCAAGAATCAAGACCATCCCCAAGAAAAAGAAATGCAAAAAGGCAAAATGGTTTTCTGAGGAGGTCTTACAAATAGCTTTAAAAGAAGAGAAACAAAAGTTAGAGGAGAAAAGGAAAGATATACCCATTTGAATGCAGAATTCCAAAGAATAGAAAGGAAAGATAAGAAAGCCTTCCTCAGTGAGCAATGCAAAGAAATAGAGGAAAACAATAGAACGGGAAAGACTAGAGATCTCTTAAAGAAAATTAGAGATACCAAGGTAAATTTTCATGCAAAGATGGGCACCATAAAGGACAGATATGGTATGGACCTAACAGAAGCAGAAGATATTTAGAAGAGGTGGCGAGAATACACAGAACTATATGAAAAAGATCTTCACAACCTAGATAATCATGAGGTATAATCACTCACCTGGAGGCAGACATCCTGGAATGTGAAGGCAAGTGGGCCTTAGGAAGCATCACTACGAACAAAGAAAGTGGAGGTGATGGAATTCCAGTTGAGCTATTTCAAATCCTAAAAGATGATGCTGTGAAAGTGCTGCACTAAACATGCCAGCAAATTTGGAAAACTCTGCAGTGGCCACAGGACTGGAAAAGGTCAGTTTTCATTTCAATCCAAAGAAAGGCAATGCCAAAGGATGGTCAAACTACTGCAAATTGCACTAATCTTACATGCTAGTGAAGTAATGATCAAAATTCTCCAAGCCAGGCTTCAACAGTACGTGAATCATGAACTTCCAGATGCTCAAGCTGGTTTTAGAAAAGGCAGAGAAACTAGAGATCAAATTGCCAACATCTATTGGATCATTAAAAAAGCAAGAGAGTTCCAGAAAAAACATCTATTTCTGCTATTGACTATGCCAAAGCCTTTGACTGTGTGGATCACAACAAACTCTGGAAAATTCTTCAAGTGATGGGAATACCAGACCACCTGACGTGACTCTTGAGAAATTTGTATGCAGGTTAGGAAGTAATAGTTAGAAATGGACATGGAACAAAAAACTAGTACTAAATCGGGAAAGGAATATGTCAAGGCTGAATATTGTTACCCTGCTTATTTAACTTATATGTGGAGTACATCATGAGAAATGCTGGGTTGGAGAAAGACAAGCTGGAATCAAGATTGCCGGAAGAAATATCAATAACCTCAGATTTGCAGATGACACCACTTTTATGGCAGAAACTGAAGAAGAACTAAAGAGCCTCTTGATGAAAGTGAAAGAGGAGAATGGAAAAATTGGCTTAAAATTCAACATTCAGAAAACTAAGATCATGGCATCTGGTCCCATCACTTCATGGGAAGTAGATGGGGAGACAGTGGAAACGTGACAGGCTTTATTTTATTTTATTTTTTTTGGCTCCAGTATCACTGCAGATGGTGATTGCAGCCATGAAATTAAAAGACGCTTACTCCCTTGGAAGAAAAGTTATGACCAACCTAGACAGCATATTAAAAGGCAGAGACATTACTTTGCCGACAAAGGCCCATCTAGTCAAAGCTATGGTTTTTCCAGTAGTCATGTATGGATGTGAGAGTTGGACTATAAAGAATGCTGAGCACTGAAGAATTGATGCTTTTGAACTGTTGTGTTGGAGAAGACTCTGTAGTATCGCTTGGACTGCAAGGAGATCGAACCAGTCAACCTAAAGGAAAACAGCCCTGAATATCTGTTGGAAGGACTGATGCTGAAGCTGACACTCCAATACTTTGGCCACCTGATGTGAATAACTGACTCATTTGAAAAGACTCTGATCCTGGGAAAGATTGAAGTCGGGAGGAGAAGGGTATGACAGAGGATGAGATGGTTGGATGGCATCAGCACCTCAATGGACATGAGTTTGTGTAAACTCCAGGAGTTGGTGATGGACAGGGAGGCCTGGTGTGCTGTAGTCCATGGTGTTGCAAAGAGTTGGACACTACTGAGTGACTGAACTGAACTGAACTAACAAGAAACAAATACTTAGAGAAAATCAGCTGTTGTATCCCTTTGATACCAATGGAATATAAACCACCAATTCTAAAAAACAACACAAATATGGCTGAAAAAGGAAAAAAGAAAGTGTCTATTTTCTAAGAGAATGACTGAAATAATATGCTTAAATGCAACGTATAACATTTATGAAATAGCCTGAAACTTCCCTTCCTTAGTCTCTTTCAAAACCAAATTTTATAAATAAGAAAAAATATATTGCATGTCTCTAACACTGAGAAGATATTTGTAGAGATAATGGCAAATATTCACCTTGGCAACCATGTGGTCAACAAATATCTACAAGACATTAAGTATAAGGAACTAAGGTAAACTCGACAACAAAATGTCTGAACTGGATATAATGGAAGGTAAGCAGGTCATGGACTTTGAAATATAGCCTTAGTTTATGAGCTGTTTGATTCTGGGGAAATTACCTATGACTTCCCCGTGCTTAAATATGACTCACAGGTAAAATATATTGTTTAGCAGATTAAACAAGTGAACACCTAAGGGTTTAGTGTTACTTGGAAAATAGCAAAGGCTCACTGATTTGTAACTGTTGTGATTATATTAAAAAGATTAAGTGGGAGAAAAAACTCATTTGCCAGCAGTCACCTTTGACATAGAAAGAGTGAAATAAAGGCTAGCATTTCAATGTGATGTGGAGTCAGAAAGGAAGAAGCTTCTCCTGCTGACCAAGTCATCAGGATGAGTCTAAAAGTGAAATGCCCTCCACGTGGTTGGCCAGAGGAGAAGCTGAGAACAATCAAGTGATGGATAAACTGGAAAAGTTACTTGATCAATAAGACCAGGCACCCTGGGGCACATAATGGTTCTGGTTCCACGAGTGGCAGAAGCTTAGACAATTAGGTTGACTTTTCTTGCCTTGTGGGTTTTTGTTTTGTTTTTTTTAATGTGTGATGGAAGAATCAGGATTCCTACTTCTGTAGACGATAAGGAGAAAAATACAGCAATACACATAAAGCACTTAGAGGATGGCCTCTCCAGTTAGAGGAAAGATTATCTGATATGGATGAAGTGTTCAATATCCTTAACTATTATTGTGACTAAAAAAGCAGAGATCTATGTCTGTATTTAATTGCAGAATGAAGGGTATGTGGGAAAGAACATAAAGGATACAGCAGTAGAAAAGGGGATTCAGAAATCTGTATTAGAAAGATAAAGGCAACTTAAAATAATTAAGCTCTGAAAAGTTACTCCAACATAAGGAGACAAAAATATAGTCTCCTGTTAAAAAACCAAAAACAGTCCAGCCTTGAAATTATCATACTCTTTTTGTCAATATTCCTAAAAATGACATATGGAATACAATTAACTTCATCAAATAACTATTAGCAGCTACTACAATGTAAAAGCTGAGATACGGTCATGCATAATCCATATAGTCCATGCCCTCTGTGACTGCATGACATATGTGATCTGCACACAGTGAGCTGAATAAGCCAAGTGTGAACCTATTTTATGAGAGCTCAGAGAATAAAACATTCAATTTTTCCTATGAGAAGAGGAGTGGGGAATGAGCTTAAAAGTCTTCTCCAGGGTTTCAACTCAAATGTCTGAAAGATGAAACAGTTCCTATAAATAGATAAACTGAATTGTATATTTAAAAAAAATGAGTGGGGAGAGTTTGGAAAACTGGACAGTGCATGCCAGCTTAAAGACATTGAAGTTCAAAGTTAAGAAAAAAAATTATGTATATTAGCAGGATCCTCCAAGGCCAGTCTGCAGCCTTTGCAATAACATAGGAAGTACTATGTAAGATGTAAGTTAGATTATGAAGTAAGGTTACACATCATCAGGTAGAAAAAGGAAACAGGTAAGATGCTAGAGTGGATAAAGTCATTTGCTGAGATTCAGAGATGAAAGTATTATACTTGAAAAATATACCTAGTGGGGGTAGTGAGAGAGTGAACAACGAGGCACTACGGAGAGATTGGCCTCGATGATAAACGTAATACTAAGAAGTTTAGTCTTTATCTTAAAGGCCTTTAGAACCACAGGATTAATTTCTATGTATCCTTAACCGCTTCATTTTAAGAGTTCAATGGCTTCTTTGGTCTTTCTTGAAAACATATTTATTACTATCAAAGATTCTAAACCCATAGCATTAAAGTGTTCTCTGTCACTGTGAAATATCTGATGGTATTTCTATGATGGAAAATATCTAAATTTTTACATTTCTATTCAATTAAATAGTTGAATATTTATAAACAACTGGTTATTTATAGGATGAATGACTCATATCATATAGATAATATCCAAGTTCTTCTTGAATTTTCATCCCTAAAGTTAGAAATATACATATATCTTTGAAAACACTCCACAATTCATGTATAAATAACAGTCTTGCACACTTTATAAAATGTTCTGTCCTAAGTGCTTTATGTGTATCATTTCCTATCATTTAATTTAATCTTCATCAAATTCTTACTGCTAAGACTAATGTTACCCCATTTCACAGATGAAGAAACAGAGGCTCACAGATAGGAAGGAACTGCCCAGAGGCACACAGCCAATAAGTGAACAAACCTGAGTTTTTACTCAGGCAGGCTCTCTCTCAGAGTGTGCACGCTCCCATCCAAGTAGGAACCCTGCTTAGCTTCCAAGATCAGAGTATGCACTCTCACTGTGGAGACTACATGTTCTGTATGAAGTGACTTTTTTCCCCCATCCTTGTTGAACCAGACATTAGCTCTTTTAGGAATGTTGTTAAGTCTGTCCTTCTCCCCGACCTTCTAAGGTCTTGTCTCTGCTTGTTCTAGTCTGTTCTCATAAGTCCTTTTCATTATTGATCACTAGAATTTAGTTTACTCATAATGATTTTTTAGTCCTGCCACTTTTATTGCTTAGATAAAACTATTTAAGGGAAATTAATTTTCTCCTTCCCCAGTCCCATCCCATTTTTGTTGTCTGCCACCAGTATTCTTTCAGAAACTTCTTTCTCACAGGATCTGTTTGGCAGAAGGCTTAGACTTACTTTGAGTTTGTTTCTACTTCTTCATCATTTAGTAAAAAAATTCAAGTCCATCATGAGAGAAATCATGAGGTTCAGTATTTAAACTCCAGAGTATTTTCTGTGATTATTTGCAACAGCGCTCATGGTAACGAATCAGGATCCCTTTGTGACATGGATAGTGTCACTTTCTGCACAGTTTCCTTCCTGCCTAGAGAAGCTTTTTAAACCAGCATTGCTGGAATACCACAGGAGCAGTTGCTATTCGAAATGACTTATCCTCTGCCACTCCATCAAAAAAATTATGCTGGTGGGTTTTAACATACAGGTGACCAAGTCAAAGAGTCACAGTGCTCTGGAAGTTGGCTGTGTGGATACTGCCTCTCTAAATCAAGAGGCCAAGATATCTTATCATACATGTGAGGTTTCTCTAATTTTTGTTTCTATTATTTTGTATATATAAATGTATGTGTTTTTTTGGTGCATAAGTGTATACACCTGTGTGTATGTATGTATGCATCCGTGTGAATTGCATTTTTGCCAGGAGACTTATGAGGGCAACATTTCTTGAGTGAGGCTAAACTTCCTGTTTTCTTTCCTGAGGCCAAACTCCATCTACAAATGTTTCATGTGTGGTTTTCATAATTAAGCTGATTTTGTGCCAAGCAGGGGCACCATGTAACCAGTTTCAATGGCTCTTTGAGGTCTGCAAAGATGCTTGTGTAACAGAACACACAGACTGCCTGCTAAAACCAACCAGAAATCTGATTTCATGATACAAAAACATTTGCTCAATTAATAATAATTTGCTCAAATTAATAACAATAATTTATAGTATTTCAGAATCATGAAAAAAAAACAAACAAACAACTTCAACATACTGGCAGATTTCCAAAGACCCCTATTCTTGTTAAAAAGGAGCAAGAAGTTGATTATAAGGTGAGGCTGACTGACCTCCAACTTCTCAGCTATCTTACTTGAACCAAATTCTGTGTTCTCATTTCTTAATCCAATATACTGTTGCTAACAACATCAAACAGTAAAAGTAAAGCATAGTGCAGTGCTTTGGAATTTGTAAAATACTCAATGAATAAAGAGTAATGTTATTATCAGTTTTTGCTAGGGTAAAAATGCTGGAAAAGAGAAATAAAACATTATCTTGTTTGGAATTTGCCAGGCCATTGTTTAATATCACTCCTCTAGCATGGGTTAGTCAGGTAAATTTTATTGTTTTTATTCTGACCTATCCATGGTATCCAGCTTTTTATAAAAATAGACCCTATTTCTAAAATCTACTATATTATGCTATAGTATAATATGGGATGTGAATGAAAGTTATACTATTAAGTCATGATAGAAGTGGTTTATTATAGATGCTTCTTTTCTTCTTTTATATAGTTTGTAAGTATTTGAATTACTTAGGTTACAAAAGACTACTATGAAGTTACATGAACTGTAATTTATATAGTAATAAACAACTGACCAGATATCTTTAATAATCTGTTAGAAATGGTACTTCAGGGGAATTCAGAAAACTGGAAGAAGTCAGTTTAGTATTAAAAATGTATGAACACATTTATAGTAGAATCTGAGTGGTGAGATAGAGAATGTTAGGTACAAAATAATAAATTATACATTAAGAAAAATGCAGGTTCATTACTTCTGAGTACATAAAAAAATTCTTCCAAACTATAGGTCTTTGTACATATTTTATTAAATAAAAATTTAAAATTCAAAATAGGATATTTTTGTATGTGATTTGATAGTACTAATATGCAGAAGCCATCTTTAAGCAGTAAGAAATGATCTCTGTAAGCTTGTATGTTTATAATGTTATTTTGTTCAGCATTCTTCCCTATAAATAGTAAAAAGTTTATATCGGCCCAGCCCACAAGAGTCTATCAAACAATAATTTGTATATATATATACACACACACATATATATATATATACACACACATACATGTATATTTCAAAAGAATGTATTTATGTTTTCTCCAAAGAGAAAACAGCATGAACCATAGCTGCCTTTATCTCCCAGGGTTGGGGAGTCGGCTACGCACTCTATCAAATCCTTCCTACTGATGTTAGTATAGACCTCATTTGACCAAAAAAATACTCCCTGTATCATTTACAAAGGCAGTTATTCTCCCAGAGTATCAAGAGGTTAGAAAGAGAATATCCAGTGAGAAATCATTGGGTTTTGTGTTTCCCCACCAACGCTCTGACCGTGAGGAAAATGCTCTCAGAGGCTCTTACCTGCAGTGTACCACCATCGGGCCTGCGTCAGGAGGGTTACAGGTTTTGACTCTCCGTAAGAAAGCTAGAAAAGGCGTTGGGTGTTCTGGAACACCATGATCAGGCCAGGCAGTGAACTGGAATTGTCTTACTTCTCTCTTCTCACTTGAACCATTCTGTGAAGTAAGAACAGTGACTGAAATTCTGTGTTCTTAGCCTTAAGTTGTATGATGTGTAATAATATGGAAAAGGTAACATGTAGATGTGCTATCTTAATTCCATCCCCTACCCTGTATTCCTTAGGAAGAAATACTCTTTGGAGTTATAACTACAAGCTATTTGCAAATGACAAATATTTGCTCAGGAAGACAAAGTTCCTAGGTGAGAAGCATTCCATTTCTCAGGTTTAACTATCATCAGGAGTGCTCCTGTCATATTTTACAGAAAGAACTAGTTCTTCTTCATCCAGTCGTCATTTGCTGAAACTTTCATTCAGAGCAAGAGTTTCATATTTATTGACAAATCACTACACAAGGAGAAAAACTGCTGAGCGATAATGGAAGAATCATTTCATTCTTCACTGTTGCCAGTAGAATCAAGATTTAAGTAAAGCCTTGAAATATTTGATTTCTCAAAAACAGCTTTCTTTAAATAATGGAAAGGGGAAAGAGAGGGGGGAAAAGCAAACCTTGTAAAGTGCAAATGTTCGCACACAATACGTGGCCAGCTCCACTGTATCCAGCAGCGTCACTTGGACAAGTCCATGAGTTTCCGTGCCTCTGCTGGGCCAGTACTGGTCACACTTCACCTAGAAGAAACAAGTGACACATTCAGGGCAGAGCCTCATCAATTTCTCTATTAGCTTTATTTTGAGTTGCTGTTGAAGGAAAACAGCTTTTCTGCATTTCATTTTATGTTGATCTTTTTCTGGCGTGCATTCTTGTTATCCCAATATATGTAAATTACTGCTCTGATGCCAATGTAAACCACATTTTTCAAACTGGTAGGAATACTAAACAGTAACAGATTCAATTTTCCTGGAGAAAAAATAAATTGCAGATTGTCACCAAGTAGAATAAGGAGAGAGGTATTTGAAACTTGAGAGGACTTGAAAAGAAAACACAAATTTGTTCTAGGATAGACGTTAAGAATCGCTTCAGAAAGATTACACTTAGGCACTTAAATGACATGGTGAGATAGTTAGTGTTCATCCATCAAGGTTTAAAAGACACAAACGATTTCATCTTGAGCTATCTCGAAATATGTTTGTTTAAAGAAAAGTAGAAATAATTTGTAAATCTGTCAAAGTATACCAAACAACATAGCACTTTTCTTTAATATAAGATAAATGGTATGTGTATCAAAAACAAATGAAATATGTAAAGTCTGGGGGAAAAGGACTGTCTGTTCTTTAAAAAGTCTCGGAGAGTCATACACTAGAAGTGGCAAAGTTTAAATAATTTAAAACCCATTCATTTCGGATGAATAATCTACAGTGACTATATGAAGTTGGACAAGAAAAGCACGTAAAAAGTATTCAATGCAATTAATTTAATATGCAAGAAAGAATAATTCCAAATCTGCTGTATGACTCAAATTTACTGAATGTGCCTTTGGGCATTAAAAAGCATAATGAAAAATAGCAAAGATAACACTGTATTTTCTAGTAAGATGATACATCGGAATATATTTACCCTTTGCATCTCAGATTAAAAGAGAAAAAATGGGAAGTAGTTCTTAACTGAAGCCAATTAAAATGCATGTCTCTAAGTAAAGAAACCTAGTACTATATTAGTACATCTTCTACTTGAAAAATACTTGAAAATTACAATCTTTGGATTTAAACAAAAGCAATGAAGCATTATCATAGGTACTTGGATTTTTGGCTCAGTAAATAGAATTACTAGGTAATTATTTGCTTTTATGTTGAATATAAATATTATTACCATTCTGTAAATAATATTGTAATTTTCTGTTTCACAACTAAAGCATTTGCTGCTCAGAGTCAGCCTCTTTCTGTGTAGATACCAGACCTTGTAAAAAGGGAGAAGGTTAATCCTCTACACAGTTCCTAGACAAGATAAAAGAAAAGGTACAGTTACATAGGAAGGCAGAGACTGCATTCTCAAGGTCTGGCTCCTATGCCTTTATCTCAACTGTGAGATGCACACAAACATTATCTATTTCAAGAAAAACGAACAAAAGTGGTTCACCATAAAAATGGAGAATTATGTCTTAGTAAGATTTTTTTTAAAGGCTTGCATTTTCTAGATGCACAAAATATTCTTCTGTTTCATATTTCTATCATATGTTCTAACTTAAAAATAACACAAGCGAAAGATAGTTCTTTAAGGAGAATATTGATGTAGTAAGACCAGGGTTGGGTACCTCTGTGTATTCTCTAGTCATCCATTAAAACCCAAGTTGTACTTGGACAAACTTAGCAAAGGCTACCCTCATAGGGCCAACATTACTTAAGTAACCCTAATTCAGATCGGAAAAAAAAAAAAAATCACAAAAATGAAGTCAGAGGATCTGTTCTAAACCATGAAATAGATGTCAAGTTGATGTCTTGTTGCAAAAGACAAAAGAAACTGGAGGCCTCTTATTGCAACATTTGAAGGGATGCCAATAATGTACTGAGTTTAGGAATCAACAGAGAAACTCAAAACTCATGATTTAAGAGTTTCAGCTGAACATGAGCCCTTCCAAATCAAAACCAACAGGTCATATCCCAGGAGGACAAATACCACTATGATGGGTACAAAAATAGCAAGTTAATGCAACAAAATGAACCAGAAGTTCAGTACAATTCACCAAGCCCAATTCAATGTAATTACGTTTCAAAGCTGGAAAATGGTTGTCCTTAGACCTTGTAGTGAGGTAAGACAAAGGAAAACAACAAAAGAACCATAAGCCAGCCTTTATGTGACCTCTGGAAAAATGACTCCATTATTGAGTGAATTTCCATCGACAAATCCACTTCAACCCTAAAATGTAGGAAAACTTAAACTTATAATGGTTATTTTAAAGTTTGAGAACTGCAACTATTTTTGGCTAAGTTAGACTCTGACCTCTTTAGGAAAACAAAAAATCCACAAAACATTACTATAAGGAGTAAATATTATGAACATTTTTTAGCTAAAAGAATAAAGAAATAGTTCTTGTACTCATTTTAAAGAATGTATTCTAGCCTTACTCTTTACTGAAAAAAAAAACCTCTAAAATGTTTTAAGTGCAATTGCAAAAACTATGAGCAACTTTTAAAAAAAGTCAATATATTTAAACATCTGTGTTTTTTTCAAGAAATATTTTACAAGGGGAGTTTATGAAAAAATAAATGTTCTAATGTATGTGCACATTCACACGTACAGTCTCAGCAGTGGCATTAGAAGGGTTGCCTGAGGCCTCTGAGCAGCAACACGTGCTTCCCTTCAGCGCAAGGACTGCAACACTTTTTTCTCCACCTCATTCTCTGAGTAGACGGTATAGGTTTCATCCTGAAGGCTAAATTTAAGGGCTTAGACTTACTGACAAATATTCCTTTAAGCCTTGCATTATTAGCCATACACCAAACAAATAACTTCTGATTGTAATGTTAGAGAGGGAGTCAGAAGTCTAGTGAGAAAAAAATTAAAAGGATACAGAAGAATAATATAAATTTTATATATATATATATATATTTTTTTTTTTTTCCCCCCCCCTAACTAGCTAATACAAATGAGCTAGCTCTGTTTCCCTCTCTTGAAATGTTTTCTTTGGCAATAACCCTCCCCCACTACCAGTTTTTTTTCTCACCCTGGAAGAAGAATCTCAAATGGTATTTCTAGAGAGTTACTACTTGTTAGGCTTCATGCATAGAGCTGAGTATGAGAGTTAAGATGTGCTATACGGAAGCCTCCCTTTGGGGTATACAGAAGGCGGGAGTTACAGTACAAATACTGATGTCTGTCTTTTCTTATTTGCTTCTGAAGTGATTACAAGTGGCCTTCAGGACTGATACATGGAAGGTCAGGCAGTTTCACTGCTTGACCAGTGAGATGCTTCTCTGTTTCCAGGACCAAAGCCTTATGGCCTCTTTTATAAAATGGGAATGATTATCTTCTGCATGACAGGTTTATTATAAGGGTTGGAAATCTTATACCTGAAACTCTGAACCCAATGGCCAACACAAATAGGTGGGAATCCAGTGGGAATATTTATTAGTAGTTAATCATGTTCTCAGCTTTTTGTGTTTGTTGTTATAAACCACTGAAATCATTCTGAATGTGAAAAATTGAATATATTATTAATCCTAGCAGATACGTACTTAGGATTTTCTAGATGGGAGGTGAGATGTGAGTGGCAATGAAAACACCAAAGTGAAAAGCAGTCCTGCCCCCAGTCCATCAGCCTTATTGACTAAATATGTAGGGGTGTTTAGATCTCCTGGTTCTTCAAATAGGTAGTTGTGACATTCCAAGCAGTCCTTTAATGGACCTGGGCCCCAACTGGCTGTGAAGAGAGAATGTACTAGAATCAGAGTATTAAAGAAGTAAAGTAGAACCAGGCTATGGTTTAGAAACATCACCCTGTAATGCTACTTGAGGCCCAAATTGAATGAGACAGTTCAGATTCCTGGCTGAATTTAGGGGAGATATTTCTTTTTATTATCACAAAGAGAGTCCCTTTACGTGGTAAGCTTTCATTTTTTCCATAATTATGGAAAGACCAGATTGACCATCGCTACATGTATGCTGTGGAATTCATTCATTTTCTCCCTTTCATGGCAAATTATTAAAAGTAAGTTGATGGCATGATAGAACATATTTAAATGTATTCAAAAGAGCAAACTCATTATTGGAAATATCTCGCAGGATTTGATCCAGCAGGTCTACTGACTGTGCTTTAGGGAAATGCTCTCCTTGTTTCGATTTTACTTCCACATGGCCTATCTTGGACATGGTTTGGCACATTAAGGGCACTCAACACGTGCAAGCCAACTTTATAATCAACTATACTGTGGTCTAGGTTGGCTTATTTTTAAACAGCCTAAAACTTTATGAAAACAAAACCTCATTTCAATTTAACAAAGCTTTATTGAGCCTGGTAGCATGGCGGAAGGCATCAGAATTCAAATGTAACAAACCAAAACTCCAAAGAGTCCCAGCAATATTGAGCCCAAACGCATTTGTCACATAGTATTTGAGAAAGCCTGCCTAGGACCAAGTTATTTAGTGAAAGAAACACTTAGAAGAGACAATAAATGATATTTGGAAATCAGTACTTAGTACGTTTGGGCAAAGGACTCTACTGTAAAGAGGGGACAGTATGTTAACATTAGATAATGCAAATCAAGGCTGTTCTTGGGAAAAAGGAAATGTTACCATGACTAAATATACATTTAATAAGAAGGATACAATGAAAGAAAGTTTCAGATAAATATTAGGATATATTTTAGCAGACAGAAAAATTACACGCCAAACTGACTCTGTAGGCTATTATATCTCTCTAGCATTTTTTAAAAGACCAGATTTAATACTTGACTTTCCAAAATCAGGAGAGGTAATTCTTAATGATTCTCTTCTCTTTGAATAATAGTGTTATTCTCTCCATTCAACTAATATTTAGTCATATCTATTTTCAAATGGCAAAACTATCTGGTTTATGAATTTCTTCCATTTTCTCTTTGCTGACCACTATTTAGTGAAGGATCAAGGGCAATGGAGTCCTTGAAATGAGAGTGATATTAAAGCATTTGACTATCACTACAGTCATAGCTTTTCATAAATAAAACCATAATGTCAAAAATATTATTCTCTAAATAAACCAAATTTTGCTGCTTATCAGTTCACTGAACCATTCAAACACTTACCAAACCATTTATTAATTTAAAAACTTGATATTCATTTTTTTTTTTGATGTGTGCTATAGAATGAATATCTATGCCCCACCCCCCCCACCCCCCAATCATGTTGTTGTTATTCAGTTGCTAAGTTGTGTTTGACTCTTTGTGATCCCACAGATTACAGCATTTCAGGCTTCCCCAACCTTCACTATCCCAGAGTCTGCTGAAACTCATGTCCATTGAGCTTGATGCCATCCAACTATTTCAAGCTCTTTCGCCCCCTTCTCCTCCTGCCCTAAATCTTTCCCAGCATTAGGATCTTTTCCAATGAGTTGGCTCTTTGTATCAGGTGGCCAAAGTATTGAAGCTTCAGTTTCAGCATCAGTCCTTCCAATGACTATTCAGGACTTCTTTCCTTTAGGATTGACTGGTTTGATCACCTTGCTATCCAAGGACCTCTCAAGAGTCTTCTCCAGGACCACAATTCAAGAGCATCAATTCTTTGGTGCTCAGCTTTCTTGATGGTCCAACTTTCACATCCATACATGACTTCTGGAAAAACCGTAGCTTTGACTATATGGACCTTTGTTGGCAAAGTGATATCTCTCCTTTTTAATATGCTGTCTAGGTTTGTCATAGCTTTTCTTCCAAGGAGCAGGCTTCTTTTAATTTCATGGCTGCAGTTACCATCCACAGTGATTTTGGAGCCCAAGAAAATAAAATCTGCCAATATTTGCATTTTCTTCCTATCTATTTGGCATGAAGTGATGGGACTGGATGTCATGATCTTATTTTTTTGATTGCTGAGTTTTGTTTTGTTTATTTTCCAATTTTCCTGCTGTTTTTTTTTCTACTTTTAAAAATGTATTTATTTTAATTGAAGGATAATTACAATATAGCACTGGTTTATGACTCAGGAAACTCAAACCAGGGCTCTGTGACAACCTAGAGGGGTGAGATTGGGGTGGGAGGGAGACTCAAGAGGAAGGGTACATATGTATACCTATGGCTGATCCATGTTGATACAGGGCAGAGCGTTGAGTTTTAACCAGCTTTTCTCTCTCCTCTTCCACCTTCATCAAGAGGCTCTTTAGTTATATTCGCTTTTTGTCATTAGGGTGGTTGCTGTTGTTCAGTCGCTCAGTCGTGTCTGATTCTTTGTGACCCCATGGACTGCAGTACTCCAGGCTTCCCTGTCCTTTACCAACTGCAGGAGCTTGCTCAAACTCATGTCCATTGAGTCGGTGATGCCATCCAACCATCTCATCCTCTGTCATCCCCTTTCCTCCTGCCCTCAATCTTGCCTAGCATCAGGGTCTTTTCAGGGTCTCGCCTAGCATCAGGTCTCCGCATCAGGTGGCCAAAGTATTGGAGTTTCACCATCAGTCCTTCCATGAATAATCAGCATTGATTTCCTTTAGGATTGACTGGTTTGATCTCCTTTCTAGTCAAGGGACTCTCAAGAGTCTTCTCCAACATCACAATTCAAAAGCATCAATTTTTCTGTGTTCAGCCTTCTTTATGGTCCAAGATTCACAACCATACATGATTACGGGAAAAACCATAGCTTTGATTGCATGGACTTTTGCTGGCAAAGTAATGTCTCTGCCTTTTAATATGCTGTCTACGTTTGTCACAGCTTCGCTTCACAAGAGCAAGCATCTTTTAATTTCATGGCTATATTCACCATCTGCAGTGATTTTGGAGCCCAAGAATATAAAGCCTGTCACTGTTTGCATTGGTTCCCCATCTATTCACCATAAAGTGATGGGACCGGATGCCACAATTTCGTTTTCTGAATGTTGAGTTTAAGCCAGCTTTTTCACTCTCCTCTTTTATCTTCAAGAAGCTCTTTAGTTCTTCTTCACTTTCTGCCATAAGGTGGTCATTTGCATATTTGAGATTATTGATATTTCTCCCTGCAATCTTGATTCCAGCTTGTGCTTCATCCAGCCTGGCATTTCAACTGATGTACTCTGCATATAAGTTAAATAAGCAAGGTGATAATATATAGCCTTGATGTACTCCTTTCCCAATTTGGAACCAGTACGTTGTTCTATGTCTGGTTCTAACTGGTGCTTCTTGAGTTGCATACAGGTTTCACAGGAGGTAAGGTGGTCTGGTATTCCCATCTCTTTAAGAATATTCCACAGTTTGTTGTGATCCACAGTGAAAGGCTTTAGTGTAGTAAATGAAACAGAAGTAGATGTTTTTCTGGAATTCTCTTGCTTTTTTGATGATCCAACGGATTTGGGAGTTTGATCTCTGGTTCCTCTTCCTTTTTTAAATCCAGCTTGAATATCTGGATGTTCTTGGTTCACGTACTGTTGAAACCTAGCTTGGAGAATTTTGAGCATTACTTGACTAGCGTCTGAGATAAATGCAATTGTGCGGGAGTTTGAACATTCTTTGGCATTGCCTTTCTTTGCCCCTGGAATGAAAACTGAGCTTTTCCAGTCCTGTGGCCAATGCTGAGTTTTCCAATTTAGGGTGGTATCATCTGCATATCTGAGGTTGTGGCTATTTCTCCTGGCACTATGTTGAAATCTGATTCCCTATGTGATCGTATTAGGAAGTGGGAGCTTGAGGAGGCCCTTAGGTCATGAGGGTGGAGGCCTAGTAGAATGGAATTAGTGC
This sequence comes from Muntiacus reevesi, assembly GCF_963930625.1. Lineage (NCBI taxonomy): Eukaryota > Metazoa > Chordata > Mammalia > Artiodactyla > Cervidae > Muntiacus > Muntiacus reevesi. Next base: position 34,187,350 of record NC_089265.1, on the reverse strand, counting down.
TTTGGAAGGAAACTCCTGACAGCTCTCCTGCATCAGACAGACAGTTTTCTATGAACCAGGAAGCAACACCTTGGTCTTAAACTGTGAGAAGTTTCTGTTGTATATAAACCATCCGGTCTATGGCATTCTGTTATAGTGACCCGAACAGGATAAGACAAATGCATCTGCTAGGAATTAACAGACGGAGCTGCACTTAACTTTTCTAATGACTTCTCCCATTATATCTCCGCTTTCTAGCACTTTGTTGTAGCCTGAGGAAAAATGTGCAAAATGTCCCTCTGTCATGGCCAGGTGGCACTTGGATATCAGGCCTTCCCTCATGACTTGAGTCTCTCTGCCCCTCAGCCCCAGTCACTCCTGGCAATGACTGGGTTCTCCACACAGATTTACTGTCACCTTTGTACCTGCCTTCATCTGCCCAGTGGCTGCCTGTGTTTCAATGGTGTTCCAGTGTCACTGACACTGAACGATATCCTTATGTGTCTTAAAGTTTCAATAAAAAGACAATGTTTGTATATCAACCAATATGGATACATTTCAATATAGTAACTCCCAGTAAAGCTACAGTGGTGCATACCAGCTGAATGTCTGTCTTGCCTGGGCAGAGATTAACTCGCACTTCTCAAAATCTTAGAAATGACCCAGACCAGCCCAGAGCACTGTAAGTATGACTGCAGAGAATCACAGGGGCTTTGCACATCGTCACTGGGAGCAAAGCTGCATCTCTTTCTCGTTCCTTAGGCTGTGCTGCCTATAATTCACTTCACTAGGGATATTCTGAGCCAGCATCTGTAGTCTGCCATTCTAAATAGAGGAGGTGGGATGGACAAAGAAGGGAGAAATTCCAGAAATTAAAAGCTAACAGACAGTAAGAAATTGGCGGGATCCTTTCTCTGTTATCTGACACGGTTGACAAAAGAAAACCAAGAGTGTGGAACTTGCTAGATAAGGACCCAAACATCCTTTAGGCTGCCAACATGGGTATCTTTCTTTTGGTTGCCAGTGTCCTATATACATTAAGTATCCACTGCTTTTCAAAAACAATCCCATACATCATGCAGACTCCCTAGGCAATGTTTGTGCTGCCATCCCAACAGTTGCTTAAAGAAAAAGCAATTTCTGTAGCCCTAGATAGGCAGTGCTTCAGGTTATAGTTTGAGAAATTAAATGTTCAAGGCCTTTGGTGCTTCCAGTTTTGTTTGGAAGAGGACACAGACCTGGCATTTGGAAAGCATTTGCTCTCCATTAAACTTACCGAACCTTGACAAACCAGAGGAGCCAGGAATTAGCCTGCCACCAGCCAAGGCTGGGCCTTCCAGAGCCGATAAAGACAATGAAAACAATAACACTGCCATTTATAATCTTCAAAGGGATTCTGCCAACTTTTAACCCAAAAGGACCTCACAATCTAAAAAGTATCTCAAGGGTTGTTCTATAGAAAAACAAGAAAGTGTTTGATCAGAATCTCCTTTCTTGCTGCTTTTTGTCCAGAATTGCCCTCTTAGCTACAGAAGCAAGTGGAATATGTCTCCATCTCACTGTCACTCTCTGTTGGGGTAAATTTACTATGATGACATTCAAGGAATGGAGAGGACACAGGAAGAGTGAGTGGTCTTTAGGTCTGAAGTGCTCCAGTGGCCAAGCATTAGGTTTAACTCCCTAAACTATTAGCATAGTGTAGTTAACGCCAGCCTGACCCCTTCGGCCTTGACATCATCTAACCTCCATTCATTAATACAAACAACCGAATTTACTGGAGCGTGGATTTTCCCGTTCCTGGCCTATCATAAAATAAGTCATGTTGCACAAAATGTTTGATCTGCTCTAGCAATGGACGCCATTAACCAGGTTCCCTGGTTATCTATTTGGGAACAGAAAATGGGATTTAGAGAGTTTGGAAACTGAGTAAAGACTTCTTCACATCTTAGTCTATGCTTTTACCACTGATAGATGTGGCCTACATTGGACAATGACAATTCAAATCATTTTCCATTTTAGGGTGTGTCAAAATTTTACTCTCATCCTTGACATTTATAGCACTAAGTCCCACTACAATACTAACTCTTTAAGTGAATCAACTCCCACTATAAAGCTTGCAAGACATGAAGCAACAATAAGTGTCAACTATGAGAAGTGACCGAAAGCAGGCTGGGAGGACAAGTGAAAGATGAATACCCCTTAACCTCAGTGAATTCATTTCACCTTCTAACACTAATCAAGGTTGCTCAAGAATTTGTCAATGATAGGCATACATGTTCCCTTCTGTACCTCAAGATGGGAAACAAAGTAGAAGAGAAATAGCAAAAAGCAGAGAGACAAAGGGGGAATAAAGTGAACAATCACCCACTACATAATTGAGCTTCCTGGGCTGGGAATGGTCTTTGTGAATCCTCCCTTGGAGACTCCCATTCTTCTAGCCAGGCTTGCCAGCCATGCATCCCAGTTGCCCACAAATAATACCCCTGTAGTGGAAATCCCAGCTGTATACGTTTTACTCCCCTACTAGTGCTTCAGTTTTTCCGAACTCTTTCTTCCCTCCATGTGGTTACCCAGACCAATTCATGTGCTTATTGGCATGTTATGAAACATGGAAACAATTAAAGACCACATTCTGGGGCACAAGAATAAGCTGCTGCAGAATCAGTGAACTATGCAGAACTTGAGACGATTTGGCAAAAAAAGATGGAAACTGTGGAATAAAACCCACTAACCATATCTCATGTCACACAGTATACAAGTCTTTAAATTGATTTGTGCATTTTCAGGCAGCAATCAAACTTCAACTTCAAAATCTCTAGTTTTCAGCTTTATATATACATATATACATATACATATACATATATATATATATATATATATATATGTATATTAATATATCCTAATGAAACTCATAGAAAATATTCAACTTACACATTTTCTCCTCAGGGTTGATATATGAAGGTACACACTGTGCAAACAGTCTCCTGATTTAAGTTTGGTATTCTTGCAAGGCCACATTTAAGGGAGACTGATGGCATTTGAAAAATCAAAGAACTGAAGTTTTCAAATGGCCACCGTAAGCCCTAAGCCCTACCTCATGCTTGTAAGACTTCATCAGCCTTCCAAATGCGAATAATTCTCTAACAAAAGATCAGGGAAATGTCTAATACATGCAAGAGTAAATTTTTTCTTCAGTGAACTATTCTAATTCAGCAAGGGTTACAAGCCCTGCTGCTGTGTCAACCACAGAGAGAAGTTGGGAGTGAGTCTTGGCACAGTAGAGGGCTAGAAAACAAAGGAGGCTGGTTCTGAGAAGAGAATTCCCTATTATCATAAATAAGTAAGAATGGGTAAGGAGAGTGAAAAGCTGAACCAAAAGGAAATGTGGTATCAAAACTATATTACATTTAGTGGTAATTATTACTACACATAACTCATGTTCATAATAAAACTGTTTTCACATTGTATTGCTTCAAGATAACTGAAAGTAGCCGCCAGAATGTTCTATTGTAGACTTTTTACAGGCAGATTAATACACTTCCTGTGTCAGGGTCTCCATTCTGGAGATTCTGTCAAAGGCAAATGCAAAGGGCCCCCATGTTCTGAGCTACACTCTCCTGTTGACTAGGATGCATGGTTGCGCAACCCTGGGCTGGGAACAGGGGCAAAACTATGTGTAGTGATTCTTGTGTTTGGTTAGGATTCACCAACAACCACAGAGAAACAGACTCATTTCATTTGGTAGCAATACTTGATTTCTTTGGAAGCCAGCTTTAGGGGAAACTAAACTTATAATGGTAAGGCCTCTAACTTCTCTACTTCAACCAAAAAATAATAGTGTAGACTCACTGAGACACCTTGTCACATTCTTTATCTAAAGTAATATCCCCATTAACGCCTCCATGTAATCCAGAAAGGAGACCTTGAGGTGTCCAGCAGCTTGCTTGATGTCACATAGCTAGCGTGCACTACAGCTGGGCTCTAAACCCAGACATGTGACTGCAACGCACCCCTGCTTGGAACTCTTTCAGGCAGCCTCCTCTGATGGTGGTGTCCCCGGGCAATTCTGTGCAGTATCATGCAATCTTTTCTTCCTATTCTTCTCTCTTTCCCACTTTAGTTAACAGGTATTCCTGCCTACTTGCAATGCACAGAAGTGTTTACATACACACACATGCCTTTTTTTAAAATAAGCCAAGGGGATGAATTTTATTTTAGGAACCCAAGCCTTCATCAAAATAATGAAATTTCAAGCTTTAGCCCTTGGAGAAGTGATTTGTTTAAGCTGCCTGGACCTCTTCCCTTTATGAGAGAGACTACAGCAGTTTCTAAATAAAGCCAAGTAGGTCATATGACTGCTTTGAAGTTGGCTGCTGGGACCTGAGAATTCATTGAGGTGCAGGTCAGCGCACATAACCCTAAAAGTTCCCCAAGTATGGAGCTATATATTTCAGCAACAACTAACCACTGTTTAAAACACTGTATAGCAAAATTTAATCTATGTTCTTGTTTGGAAAATCCAGGCATGCTTTCCCCTTCTTTCCTGGGACTTTAGGGGAAAGAGCAAGTGGACAGGGGAAAACTGAGGTGGGAGGATGTGAGGGAGGAAGATGAAGAGCAGGTGAGATAATCTGGGGGTTCAGTGCTTTGTTAGATCTCTCCAGGGCATTTGGTCATTTATTTTCAAGTGTTCTAGATTGAGGAACAAAGGCTTTGGGGCTTTGGGGGTCAGGGTATCATCTGTATAGCCAGGGTTGATGATGATTGAGATCTCGCAATATTGCCTTATGTGGGTCATCATAAGACGGAACCATCACAGAATAAAAAGCATAGGCAGCACTTTATTTGGCCTCCTCAGGTCATTTAACAAAGGAGAGAGCTAACTTGCAAGAGCAAAGAGTAATTAATGAAGGGGACAAACAGAGTTCATTTAGTAACTTCCAAATAAGTTTCTCTGTCTGAGGTGGGGAAAAAAAAGGTAGCCTGCAACACAAAGATAAACTGTAGGTATTTAAGTCACAATGCCTTCCACCAAGAACTGCTCATTACCATCACATGTTGCACTGGCAGTGGGGCCAGTTAGAACTAACTTTATTATTAGAAGCAATTAGGGAGAAAAGGGGCAGAATTTCATTTGGTTATTTCAAAACAAGTTTCTGTGCATGGCTTAATGAAAGCCTGCAGTGTCAAGATAAAAATGTGTGTTTTACTGAAAACAGCTTTTGCAAATGACTGCTTGTTACCAGCCAGTATCTCTAGGCAGAGCAGTCTGGGTAAGTTAGATCTACATGTGTACTGTAACATAATAGTTCAGTTGCCTCTGCTTCACAGAGGTGCTAACAGGCAGTATGGCCTGGTGGGTAAGCACATGTGTTGTGGAGACAGACTGTCTGTCTTCAATTCCTCACTCTGATCTTGGTAACTGAAAGAGCTTGGGTGACCTTCTGGAATGTCCTGGCCTCAGTTCACTCATATATAAAATGGAAATCATAGTAGTGTTTATCTCATGAATTATTGTAAAATATCAGTGTACCCAATATATGTTAGACCTTGTTAAAATTATTAACAATTGTATCTAAGAATCATTTGGATAGGGAGTTGCTTTAAGGAAAGGGCTGGTTATATATAGGGATTATATAGAGGTTACCCTGAGTATGAGTCAATATAAGATCTATTTACATCTTTCAAATGGTATTTGAATGTAACATGTAACACATATATGTCTTCACAGTCATACAAGTTTTTTTTAATCTAAATTCATTTCAGATAATATTTCTATAGAATTCACATTCTGAAAAGATCTGATTGCTTTTTAGCTTTGCTAAACCAATTGTGTACCATATTTATTGATTTCCCAGCTTTAAAATAACAGCTAGGACTTTTTATATTCTCCGAAGTCTGAGCTTTTTCCTTAGGGATCTCCTGAGCAGTCTTCAACTCCTCTCTCATAGACACACTAGAGCTAAGAGAAACTGCCATGTTTTGAGCTTGGAAGAATGTTTAAAACTTGGCTGTCATACAACAAATAAGGACTCAGGCTTTGACTTCCTTAAAATACCCTTTTTGAGAATACTGTGACCCTAGTAAAAGAGCCCTCTCACTGGTAGTTTCAAGCTCTGCCCCGAACGCCCCACGCTTCAGGGAGAGTATATGGTGTCTTCAGTGATTTGTCAGACTTGTTCCTTAAATTCTCAAGGTTACTGATTTTCATCAAATGGCTACAATATTTGCATGTACACTTGGGAATGTGGGTACTGCTTACCCATTATGTTCTAGTTTTGCAAATCAAAAGCATTCAACCAATATGCCATGCTCCATAACATTGGATCCATATGATGAATAAAATTCCTCTCTTAGACCTTACTAAGCAATGACTCTGTTATTAAAATCTATTCATTTTGGAGAAGGCTACACTAGCAAAATGCCCTCTACATTTACATGTTTTCTCAGCTGTGTATTAACCCACATCATTTTTCTGACTGCCCTGACTTAATTTATGATAATTTGAATAATTTTTGAAAGGCTCCCCTTTCACAGAATTTTAGATTTTCACTGCAGATTATGAGAAAGAAAAAGTTGAAAATGTCAGGAAGTACATATTACTGGGATTTTCCCCCAAAGTCTGTGCATTCCTATTAAATGTGAATGTTAAAAAGATATCCCAAGTTGGTATTTATTTTATCTAGCCAAGTTACCTACTTCTTTGAGTGCTATTTTTTTTCTTTTAGTGATCATACACATCATAACATGAGACAATTTCCTTTTTGAAAGATACAAAAGAATGTTAAAGCATGATTTAATCTAAGCTGTTGATACTCACTCATATTTAGTGGCTGTTAAAAAATCAAAACTTAACGAAAGCTTAGATTCTGACCAGAACTATCTGAGGGGAGATTTTAAGAGGGAGAAAGTAGATACTCATCCTTACCCTGGATCGCTCTTCTAGTTTTGTCATCATAACAACTGTGGCACTCCGTTGTTCCCATATCATTCTCCAGAAGTCCCCGAATGTTTCCGGTAGAGATCCCTGTGTTGCAATATAGGCATTTTGTTTCCTGTAGCCATCTATGTAATTGGCATTCACATAGTCACTTCCTGGGATGCCTGTAAAACAAGGAGTGTTATGCAACTATGTGAACATATCACAAGAGGAAACAGCCTGGGACATGGCCTGATGACAGTGTTATATCATTGTTTCACACTGTATTAAAGTTTGGTTCTGAAATAGGATTAAAACCGGTTCTTATTGGGACCATCACATTAAAGAAATACAATGTCTGAAGTGTTCAATCTTTGTGACATGACAAGGTGGACTCCAAAGAAAGAAAAACACAACTGATTGTTCATGCAGTGTCTTTTCTCTCACATGTTTTCCCCATTGCATCAGCAAAATATAGCTTGCAAAGGAAGATAAGCAATTATCTGGTCATATTCCACATTCACTCTTTCTTTCCCAGACAAAAACCAAATAAAGTAATGCCTGAGTCTGAAAATGCAGTATAGGGTGGAACATGTCCTAAGAGTAAAAAATTCTTTCCATATTTAGCTAACAGGGAATTCATATATAAACTCATTTAATCCTCACAACAACTCTTGACTCATGAACTCTCGGAAGTTCAGTCATGACCTTCCTTTCACAAAGGAGGAAACTAAGGTGCAGAGAGATGCAAAAATGTGCCAAAATTGGTGGAGTCTGGTCTAATTATAGGCAGGCAGTCTGCTACATCTGTGTCTTAACCTCTGTAGGGTACTGCTTCTCCCTTAAACTTCCACGGGTTGTCGAATCACACAAATCTCTCTTTGGATGATGACAACTGCCTCCTACTTGGTTGTCCCATTTCTACTTTTGTCCTTTGCAGTCTGTTCTCTATTTCGACGAGAGCAGTTTATAAAAATGTATTTCAGACACTGAATGTATCTTCTTCAAACCCAACACTGGCTTCTCCTTATACCTTAAATAAAATCCAAATTCTCAACAATGGTACAAAGCTCTGTACTTCTCCAACTCATCTTGTCTACTCATCTACTCACTTTCCAGTCTCCAGACACTGCCCTGCTTCTACATGCTGGCTTTGTTAGAAACCATTGCTCCCCCAGCTTACTGCCATCCCGCATCCCACAACACACTGTCTGTCTCCTTCTCATCAGGAAACACTGAGCCTCCAGCTCAGAGGGCCTGTTCTTCATACCCTGGGACCTCAGAACTCTCTTGGCAACATTGTAATTCTAAATTTAATTGTCCACTTGCATACTGCTTGTTTTATGTGCCTCTAGACCACATACCTTTTATTTACCTTTACTATCCCTGGTGACAAAAAGAGTAAACAATTTGCCCAAGTTCCAACATTTAAAAGTGGCAAAGCTGTAACATAATACAGATATTCTGATTAAAAGTCTAATTTTCCTTCAGCATGGTGCCTTTAAAAGGGTTACAGGGAAGTCTGAACTTCCAAGAAGAGTGACCAGAATGATGATGGAAATCAAAGCTATTTCGTATGAGAAAGGAATATATATTAAAACCTGGCAAAAAAATAGGAGTTGGACATAAGAGTCGCCCATGAGTCAAGAGAGGTTGAGGGTTGCTATGTTGAGACCCAAATCTTTCAGTTCTGAAGGATGTAACTACAGACAGATGAATTTCATCTCCAGTATAATAAAGCATTTTCATATAGTCAGAATCAGAAAGGATATAGATTTCCTTCAGATGTAATGAGTTGCCTATTCCTGAAGGAATAAACACTTTATAGGGATATTAGCATGATACAGGAGATAGCACTAGAACCTGTACATGGTCCCTTCTTACTTTGGGAAAATATGAGTCTTGGATTTATTAAAAAAAAAAAAAGAATATATTCTTTATAATGGAACATATGTTCCCAAGCTAAGATTACTATATTTCAGTGATTGCCACTTGCAATTACTTTGACTGCTTTTCTGATTCCAGTTGTAAAATTGATCCTCTCAAGAAAAGTAATGAAAGTCAGATGGAGACTACTGGGTTCCAAGATGAACACATGGATGTGAAATACCACCAGCATCAGTGAAAAGCCTTTTGAGCAAAAACTGAAATGCACGGTTTGTTGTAACATTATTCATCTATTACAGCTACTCAAGAAGCTGTTGGGGTTCTGGCAGCCCTTTGTTGATAAAGATCCTATTCCTCCCTGACACCACATTATTGCAGATTCAAAGGACAGTTTAAATAAAGTCCTCAGGTTACAGCCACTGGGAAGCATGCACATCTCCATGTCTGCAGGATTTGGTTCTGAGCCAACAATGAGTCTATAACACAGGGAAAGCTCACCTTAAATATTGTAATTTAGCAGGTAACATTAAAGAAATGATAGAAAGGATTCTGGCTAAGGGCCTCACTCTGCTACCAGTACACAGAAAACTTTTTTTCCAAGAAAATTCAAAAATGGAGAAATCTGGTTTAATGACTCAGAAAATATACCAGCTGGGCACCGTGCCATTTCTTCCTTATCAAGGGTAACAAATGTGTCTGAACAACGCATCTGAGGACACAGGTGGTGAATGTGAGACACACGTCTAAGAGGTGGAATCAGACCTCGCCTACATTCTTGCATAAACTTTAATCAGCTATCACATAATGAATTGTTGTTTGATGTATTGCTCAAGTTTGAACAATATGTTGTTATTATATTTTATGGGGAATAGGTTGATACCGAATAATAGTTGGGACAAAAATACAAAAATTCTTCTGAAAACTATTAGGCACCTGGATCCATACTGTATCACTAAATGCTTTAAGAATTTGGGACTTGATATTGTGCAAAGAAGAGAATTGAAAACAATACTTTGACACCTAGGAGAGCTAATTGTTAGGATATTTATTCAGGATATTCAGGATATTTATATCCTGAAAATAATGTGAGGATCCTCTTTATATATTTTGACACGTGTCTCTAAGTAGGTAATACCTAGAATAAAAGTCTCCTGGCAAATTGCTTTACACACTCTGACAAAAAGACACTTCCAGTAAGTTGTATCACATGTTCTTTGCAATGTGTAGATGTGAGGGACTACTGTGTTCTCAAGCAGCTCTAAGACCAAGTGTGTCCTATATTCATACAACCCAACATAATAAACTGTGCAGAAAGATGAATGAGAAAAGGTCTGAGAAATAATGGTGGCTTGCACTTCTAAAGAAAAGATTAACCTCAGATTGAAAGCTAAGGTTAAAGAGAAGTGTGTTTTGAGTAGACAAGACCTCTATTTTCAAATTGACATATTTAGAATGATTTTTCAGCCAACTCCAATGAAAAAAACATACTATATTGACTTTCCTCTAATGTAGTGCAAATCAGTGTGCACTACTAATCCATGAGAAGTGTGTAAGAATTAACTGAATTCTGGGGCTATGTTAAGTGGAAATATAACTTAAAATGCAGAACTGAAAGAAAACAGAATTACTGTCAATCAGCTGATTGCTTTTATTTCTTAGATTTGTGAAGATATGTCCAAAAGTACAGTAATGGTGCCTTGATTTTTTTTTTTTTTCTTTTTGAGAGAAAGAGGTAGTAAAATAGCAAGAACTTGAAAAAAAGATGTCTGAAACTCATCATAAGTAGAATCTTAGGACTGGTCCTGCTGTAGGCACTCTCTTGGTTCTAAGTCCCATAGGGACAATTGGTCTTAAGGTCATTGTCCAAGAAAAACAGGTTAGAACTAGACCTTGTCCTTTCCTAGGCATCCATGGCTTTACTACATTTATAAAAGTAAGTTTTCATGATTTTCTGTGTATTTTTTTTTTTCATTTAAAAATATTGATTTATTTATGGCTGCAGTGGGTCTTCATTGCTTCACACAGGCGTTCTCTAGTTGCAATGAGGGGGGCTGCTCTTCTTTGAGTTGTGCCAGCTTCTCGCTGCAGTGGCTTCTCTTGTTGTGGAGCACAGGCTCTGGGGCGTGCAGGCTTCAGTGGTCCTGGTGCATGGGTTCAGTAGTTGCAGCTTGAGGGCTCCAAAGTGTGGGCTTAGAAGTGTGGCACATGGGCTTAGTTGTCCCCACGGCAAGTAAGATATCAGACTAGGGTTCGAACCTGTGTCCTCTGCATTGGCAGGCAGACTCCTAACCACTGGATGACCACAGAAGTCCTGGTTTCCTATGTATTCGTTCATGTGTATTCTCCAATTAATAATAGTCACGTACACAATTCCAATACCAACAATAGTTATCATTCTAATCTAATCATCTAATAAGTGAGAAAATAGGCTAGATCTTATCTTCATATTATACCCCACTGTATTCCACATTCCTGTCTTCTAGTTTGTTTCATCAGTTAATGGACTTATTTTTTGTGGTGCTTAGAAATACTACATACATGCTTTCCGCTGGGTCTTTGTGTTTTGGACAAACTGAACTTGGAGCTATAAAACTCAAGCCTTTAAGATATTGTGATTCAAACATGGTTGGGTCACGTTTAGGCTCTCATTTTATTTACTGGGAATTGCTAGTTACACTATTGGTGGAAAAATGAGCCTGGGTGTGAACTTTGGGCTCCCTTGTTTTTTCTATCTGAAAAATTTTGAGAACTTTTGAGTTCAACATGCAGAGGAAATGCCATTTTTCATCATTTAAGCATGGGATTAACACTTTAGAGCTTTATAGTGATTTTCTCCCATATATTTGAATATTAACAAATGGAGAGGAATTCTTGGAAAGATGAAGCTATTTGGTTTGAAAGAGTATTCCTGATGAATAATTAACTCACACTGAGAAAGGTTTTAAAACCTTGAAAGCATGTTGAAATGTCAAAGAACATACTATCTGAGCTGTTTGGTCCTGACTGGGTTAAAATACTTTTTCTTTTCTTTTTTCCCTTGTTAATTTGATGAGAAATAATTGGGTCATGTGGGTGTCGTTATAAAAAAAATAATAATAATAAATAAATAACTTGCTTTGCACTCAGTTTTTCAGGTCAGTAGATAATTTGATTTGAAAAGATTGTTGAGAGGTGTTTATAATTATAAAATGTTAATAATAAGGCCTTATGTTCTTCAGTAAAAAAGCAGGACCCAAAATAGTACATAAATTATTTTATCAATGTGAAAGTAAGTAATCTTATAAGGGGCAAGTATGTACTTCTGTATCATAAAAGTTGTGACTCATGAAACAATACTAAGATCATACTAAGACGTCAGAGACTTTGACCAGGAAACTGAAACTCTGGGTTAGGGCTGCTGGGAAGTTGTTCTTTGACATCTGGGCAGTGGTTCAACTTGTACAGACCTCTGACTGCTTATCTGCTAAACAAGGTGTGCTGGACAAATTGATTCCCTCAAGTCCCTTTAAGTTCTAAAATAAGATTGTGTCTCTGTGGTGTTTTTAACCTTCTTGGATTCAGAAATCTCTGTGAAGTTCTTTTTAAGCTATATAGAGCCTTCAGTGGCTATCAGATTAGACAGGTACACGCTCTGATGATCGTTCAAGTTGGTTCCTACTTCTTCTACCTTTGATGAGCTGTGATGAGATTTTTTGGTGTGATTGATACTTTAAATTTTGACTAGAACCCGATAGGGTAAAAAATAAACAGATTCAAAAGCATGAGGAGGTGGTAGGACTAGGCTAGCACGTGGTCTATTCAGGAAAAGTAGCTTTCTTTGACTTGTGGAGGTGGGAATGAGTAAGAGGCAGAGTTAGAGGCAAGGTGGGGAACCCCACTCATGGCTCTAGAGGACAAACTGCTGCAGCAACACACAGCGGGACCAGAACTTTAGCTCACTGGCTGGCTCTGCTCCAGCTCACAGCGTGGCATCAAAGCTCCAGTACTTCCATTTCCTTTCACTTCTACAAACCCTTTGTGAAGTTTGTGTCAAAGAATTTTTTTTTTTTTTTTTGGTAAAGCAGTTTATTCCCTGTTGTAAGATAGAAGTACTCAAGACCCACTAGAGTACAAAAGCTACCTTTCATTTAATCAGTAATGTCTCCTGCTCCACTTCAATACACAAATAAAAAAAAAAACTCTAACAACAATGAATTGCCAGTTAAGACCTAGATTGTAATTTTTACAACCCACAATGCAGAAAAAAACAAAAAAAAAATGTTTACTTTGTTTGCTGACACCGGCAAAACCACAGAACAGAAAATAGATAAACAAAATCTAATAATAATTTACTAGTAAATTTATTTAATTTCAAGGGACACAGGCCTTCTTTCTCCTTCACTTACACCATGGCAGCCACTCACAGCTGCATCAGAACTAGCAAAACAAAGGCTTCTCTTTGCAACATACCAGAAAAAACAAATGCTTCTTGCAAAGGCAGAGGGTATTATCTGCAGAAGTCTCCCTGGATATGACTGCAGTTTGCCCTGTGACCCTCCATGTTTCTAGCAAATGCAGGATGATTCTTTTTAGAAGTGTGCCTTTCTGTATGGGTACCGCAGCTCATCGCCACTGTGAGTTCTGGAGGAATGGATAACTTCCAGAGAGTCTGTGAACCCCGCCTGCACTCTCCAGTGTGTCCTGCTTTCTTTGGTTTTCTATACCTTGGCCCTGCTGAGGAGGCTGGGTCATGAGAGTGGCTACAGAGAAGGAGGTGGGTGATTGAGTCGTCTCTGAATGCATTGCAAGATTAGCTACATGTATTGGGACTTCTCAGCATTGTGGTGGAAGGGACTCATTTCTAGTTAGGGGACACTTAGCCCTGAAATAAAGCAGCATTTGGGCCACTGCAGTATGCCTGTTCAGCTGAGTCACAGAGTTTTTGCCAACTTAGCTTATATTAATATATATACACATATATGAAAGTCGCTCAGTCATGTCCAACTCTTTCTATACAGTCCATGGAATTCTCCAGGCCAGAATACTGGAGTGGCTAGCCTTTCCCTTCTCCAGGGGATCTTCCCAACCCAGGGATCAAACCCAGGTCTCCCACATTGCAGGCGGATTCTTTACCAGCTGAGCTACCAGGGAAGCCCAAAAATACTGGAGTGGGTAGCCGTTCCCTGCCGCAGCAGATCTTCCCGACCCAGGAATCAAACAGGGGTTTCCTGCATTGCAGGTGGATTCTTTACCAACTGAGCTACAATTATTGTAGGACTTTATTTCACAATGAAATAGTCAAAATCGAATGCAGAGTATCAGCAGGAGTTCCGTCTGTAGGACACTCAGTGCCCGTCTCCTCATCTACATCCTAACATATGAGCCGCACTATCATAACATCCCTACCCAACACCCCTGTGAGAGTTTCAAATGAGTAAGTTAATTTGAAATGTCTAAAATACACATTGGATACTGGCTATTCTTATGATCGATGTGATCAAAAAAAATGATATAAACCTACTCATTTCTGAATACTATACTGACAAAAAGAAACTGCAAATCTGGAAGGCTCCCTCCCCATTCTTATGTTAAAAAACCAATAACGGAGCAGACAAAAATAGTCATTTTTTAACAATACAGTCATGTACAACTTGTGCCTATATTCTAAAAACAGAGCCATACCACAGATGACGGAGGTCTCTCTGCAGCGTTAAGAGTGATGGAGGGTAGCTTCATTAGCAAAATCTGCATAGATGTACCACACAAGTGAAAAGAAAATCCCAGTAACTGAACAAAGACAATGGAGATAAAAATAAACTCAGAGCTTTCTCATTTACTCTTCGATTAGCTTCCTGGAAACAAAAGTACAGGAAAAAACCAACACAACCAACCACCCCTTAAAAATGTTTTTTCTCCTTTCTAGGTAAGAAGCACCACAGGGGCAGGCTGAGGTAGGCGCTGGGAATAACAGATCCCCACACACTTGCTCTGCTGCTCACAGGAGAGAGATGCCATTTAAATAGCTCTAATTAGTCTTTACGAAGGCTGCAAGCACCTTGTGAAATTGTTCCAAGTTTCCAGAGGTTAAATCCCATCTAGCTTTCAATTTAAGACAAATTAAGCTATAAAAATTTGACTGTGCACTGTTCCTCAAAAAGAAAGATGCCTTTATTTATTAAAAAAAAGATCACTCTGCAATAAAAGGATTAAATTTTGTCATGCTTGTAAATAATTAACTTGAAAACTGAAAGACTGAAAATGTTAAAGAAATGGAGCTAACTCAGTGATTGATGTTCTAAACAATGTGAGAAAAATGAACTCAACCAATATGGGATGGGATGAGACAAGTTTTTGTGTGTGCGTGTGTGTGTTTTAAGATGAGGCATATTTTCTAACCGACTTCCTTCAGTGGTGTAAGCAGAACTTCGAGAGCAAAATAAAATAAACCCAGGTGCCCACAAATTAGTCACTAGTGTCTGGGGTATGGGAGGAGAGGAGTGACGAAGAGAGAGAATGAACCGAGAGGAAAAGGAATCATATTAATTGCGTTGATGTGGGAAATATCACATGACAGCTATTAAAGGAATTCTTGACTGAGGAAAACAATTTTAACTCTTTAATGTAGATACTCCATATGAAATATTTATATTCAGTATAATTAGACATTTATTAGAAAATTTTGGATAGATTGCAGCTATTGATTTTCTTTTGTTTGTTTTTAGTTGCTTTTACTTACTGAAAATATATATGGTTACTAGATATGGCCTGCAGAAAAAAAAGAAGGGTAACCCCAGCATGGGTAAGATGTGTAACTGGAGAACGTCACCATGTGCTGACAGCTGTCTGAATGAATCAGTAGACATTTACCATTGAACACTGTACAGAGGAAGCTGAGACAGGGCTTAAATGTAGAGCACAAGTGTGGTGGCAAATGGCAATCAACCGTCCAGGGGAGTATCAGTAGTTTCTTCTCTTTACTTTTTAAATTTAGATTTATCTTAGGAGCAGTGATTCTGAGAGCTGCTCTCTCATTTTAAAGGTGCTAAACTGCCCATCTCACAAATAATCAAGTTGTTGTAACATCATCTATTTTCTTTACAGTTGGAATTTTTTTTGAGTTGTCCCTATTATGCAAATCAAATAGCAGATAATATATTTTGGATTTCCACTTAAAAGAACACATTCTTCCCCTTGTTGAAATCTGTAATGCTATTATAGATCTGGTTTTCATTTATCAAGCACCAATATTTTCTTTTGCTTCACAGAGTGCTGCAAATATATGCAGCTTTTTCATTTTGATAGTATTAATTTTTCCATAGATCATAAACAAAAGATATTCCATCTGTGAATAAAAGGATATATCAATAGTAGTAATAAAATTCACAACAGTAATGATATTTCCCAGTATTTACGGGGCATTTTCTTTTTGCCAAACACTCATCTAAAGGCTTTATATGCATTAACTCATTAATTCTCCTAATAATTCTAGGAGGTAGGCATTATTATTATTAATCCTATTGTACAGATGAGGAAACCAAGGCACAGGAACTTGTTCAAACAAGTTTTTCAAAAGCAAAAAGAACCTGGGATACTTTAATAGGAAAGAAGTTCTTGAGAAATACACACAGGCCCTTGTAGGAAGGTACCCATTACAGAGATGAAGTGAATAATGATGAATGAATGGTTTGAAACTAAATACACTCCCCCAAAACTAGAAAAAAATGAAACAAACCCATTTTTTACTAAGCTGCTTTTATCAGATTACAAACACCAGTGTTAAAAATGCATATGGCATGAAGTGCTGTATTCTTTGTCATTTCTAACTCTTAGAAAAAACCATTTAAACTTGGTTTTGTAGGAGAGACACAGATGAACCAATAATTCTATTTGGGTAAACCCTCTGGATTAAATGTGCCCCCTTCCCCACTCAAAAGAGCTAGTAATCTCTTAATGTCCAAGATTTAATACTTATCTATGATCTTTGGATTTAGACTCAACCTTCATAATTTTTTGGAATAGCAGGGGCAGTCTTATACATTCTCATTTTAGGTAGAACCAGAACGAAAGACACTGAGTCAGCGCTCCCTAAATTGAAGAATACACTTGCAAGGAGACTGTGTCCGTCATCTCTATGAAATTAGTATACAGATGTGTGTAGGGGCCTTTTGTTTGCAAGTGGAATTTGAAATGTTCATCAGATTCTAAGAAGGAATCAACTCCCCCCAAAGGGTTAACTAAAGTAAATGACATGCCCAAAATCACAAAGCTGCTAAAATCAGGATTTAGTTTCCAGTCTTCGGTCTTATTTCTCTTTCTTCCTAAGATACCTCCAAAAATGTAGTAATATTAAACAAACAAAAAATCCACCTGAAAGCCATTTATAAGTTGTTTATTCTTTGGAAATATTCACTTTAGCTTAAGTCTAAGAACACAATTGAAGAACTCTGGCTCTAAGATTTCTATGATAAGTGTTCCAAAATGTATATTTCAAAATTCCTAGACAGTTTTCCCAGTCAAAAGGACAGTTTCTGAGTTAGGTTGACATGTACAGGCTCCATTATCATGATTCAAAAGTGGCTAGAGTCCCAGGTTGCCTTTTGGAGAGAATAGCCATCTTGAGTTCAGTTGACTCATACCTGAGAATTTTGGCTCTGCCAGTTACTAGCTAATGCCTGTAAGAAGGTTACTAGACTTTAAAAAGTTTAACAGTTTCCTCATCTCAATTTTGTATGACAATGACTAGCTTTTGAGGTTGTTCTACACTATCAGTAAAATCTATACATGATTTTATACACTATATATAAAATCTAAGACATGATGCCCAACACATGGTAAATACCAAGACAGTCATGTCTATCATAATGTCTTGTCTTTGTTGTTTAATTTAAAAGGAGGATTTTAAATTTTGCTCTTGACATAGGCCTGGTCAATGACTTACAAAAAAATTCCATGTCAACACGTCTTTAAAGTGAAATACTAATTATAATTCTACTAATAGAAATGTAGTACTGGCAGCAGTGAAGATCATTATAGTTTAGGAAAAAAATAACTTTTTTTATTCCGGACTGTGATAATTACATTGATAGTTACAAGGCATTACAATAAATAACCTGCCTCTAATTGATATTCCTGAATTTACAAGAAGTTTAAGATATATAAAAAGTTATTTGAGCTAAGAAGATCACCTGTTAGGGACAGACGTAACATTCTGCAGTTGTAGGAGTCTGATGCATCCAGGTCACTGATGATTCCCTATTTTATGTTATAGCCTCAGGAAAGTTAGGCCATAAAAAGAGAAATGAAATACTAAAATGTGAACTTTGTGTTAATACGAAATGATAAAATGGATTATTTTAGTCAAAAAGGCAAGGCCAGGTGTTCGTATCCATGCTAGGTTACTTAGTTAAGTCACACCCTGTATCAGCGGGAAAGCAGGGTGAGTGATGTGGGCCCACGAAGCCTTGAGTGAGGAATCAGAAGAATTCAAATGTAAGCTCTATTAGTTGTTCATCTTTTGCACTGATACTCAGGGCTGATTCTCTGTTTGGGCTTCAGTTTTCTCATCTCTAAACATGGATACCTATCTATACTAATAAAATATTTATACTGTTGCTTCATCAGACTGCTATGAGTATAGTAAATAAGATAGCTGATGTGAAAACTACATAGAGCTAACTCTTAGAGAACTCAAAAGTGAAAGACATTACACTATGAAAACTGATACTCAGAAGTCAAAGTGACAAAACGAGTTAGGACAGAGTTGTGACCCAAACCCAGATTTCCTTGCTCTTTACATTTTGGTTTGGTCCCTTTCTCTTTTCCTACGTTAATGAAATTATACTTTCTAGACAAGTTTGGAGTCTATAAGATTAAGCATATTATCATATATTATCTTATGCACATATAAATATTAATTTCCATTTAGTCTTTTTTGACAATATTTTAAGTCAGTGAAGTAAGTCCTATCATCTCTCTCTTTCAGGAGTTATTATTTTCTCTTAAGTACTGCCTAAACATGTTGGGATGCCAACAGGAACTGCACTGGTCAGGAATTCAATTGTGTTTTCATACTGCTTACCATCTAATTCAATAATTGTGAGCATTTTGTAATTAGGACTCTCTTAAATTTATTTTGCATTTTCCCAGCATACATAAAATAATTGTAATTTGGAGATACATCATGAAATATCAGTATTTTCAAGGCGTTCAGTAAGCACATCAGTGCCCATACACAATTCCTTATTCTTTTAAGTTTTTCCCTTGTCTTCTCTCAATGGAAGAATGTTAAGAGTTTTGCTCTGTTAAACCAAGATAAAGACAACACAAGTCATTGTGACAACTCCCAGTTTTTTCTTTAATGTCATCAGATCACTCTGCAAAGTAATACAAAGGGAGTGATCAGAAACACAGAGAGAAAAACAACCAACGGATCCTATATAAACCACTCAACCACACTCATGTAAGTTATCACCATGGGTGGAACCCAAAACAAGCACATTAAGTTTTATAAACTGTATGTGCAGTCACATAGCATTTTAATATATTCTAAAAATCTGGCTCTGAGCTATCAAAGATCCGTTTACAGGAGAAGCCTCAGTTACTGCTTCTGTGGTTCCAGATGCTGGCATTTTTTCTGTGCTTAAGATATAGGATGATTGCTTTTCCCCTTAAATATCTGCTGGCTAGGGCTTAGTCTAAGATAAAACTCTGTTCATGCTTGTAATCTAGATTAAAGCTCTCTGTATAGCCCATAAACTTCAATTAAATGCTTCTAACCTTTTGCATAACACTTAAAATTGAAAAAACTTTTGGTTTCTAGGTCAGCTCTAGATTTAGGGTGTATTTGTGGACACAAAGCTATAAAAAGGCACGTTTTAGTCTGATTCAAGTGCTTTGGATCTTATTCTGTAAAAATAGCATGGGAATGAAATGTACATAGTTTCCAACTATCATAATAAAGGTGCAAGGAGGAATATTCTTTGTCCTTTGACATACTTTACTGTTATGATGGTGGAAAATAACAGGTTAAGGAAAATGATGACATAGCAGGCAAAAGCATAGGGAAGTGGTAGTATTGAGTGACCTAATTCTGAGTGGTTTGAAACAATACTACAGGGAAACAAAGGCAGTTTGACAAGTTCTCCAGCCAAGATCATTCCAAATGGGTTCTCCATTTCTATTCATTTATTTTATTTTTATCATTTACCTTGCTTCACTAGTGACAAAAAAGATTTCTTTCCTCTATGTGTGACTTGGTTTAGTTTTTATTTACCATGAAGATAACTTAAGAGACTTGAGACAAGAAATTGCTGCTGTTGTTTTTTCCTTTTACAATGGGAAGCAAAGTGTGAGCCCTATATGGTAATCATCCACATATACCATTCACAGTTTCTGAATAGGACCTCAAAAGAAGCAACTACCAATGTGACACTATCCTGCTTGAACTACCATTGGTGAAACTGATAAAAGTGATCTTTTTTTTTTTTTCCCAGTATGAAAAAACGTTAACCCCTGGACAACTAGTATCTTTAATTTCCACAAAAAGATTTATTATTTATTTATTTGTTTTGTTAGAACATTTTCCAACATCAAAAGTAAAATCAATTGTGAGAATTTTACAAAATATATCTATGTCACATAATACCATTTTGAGAAAAGGGGACTGAGGTATGGACTTGCTCAAATGCTGCAAGATATAATAGTTCTTGTTCTAAAACTCGAACTTAATGTGCTATTGCCTTTGGTGCTGATGGGAAAAGTTTTTAAGCAGAGACTCATTTTCAGATTAAATTTGGATGCTAGGGAGGCAGGTAGGACTTGGTCAGGGTTATGAGATAAAGTGGTGGCCATCATAGATTTTGGAAGCAGAAAACAGGGAAAGATACTTGAACAAATATATGTGAAAATTTTTCAGTTGTAGTGTTCTAGAAAAGGACTGGGTCTGAAGCTGGTATTATTTAATGCTTTATAAAACATCTGGAAGAGGGTAAGCAGTGAACTTTTAAGTATGAAAAAGCCACAATGCTCTTTCAGATGCCAGTGAGGATGAATATGGTATGTGGCAGTTGGTGGTCCAGGGTAGCTATTATGACAGAGGAAAGGATTTAAGTGACATTGTAAACTACTTTTTAAGAATAGCAATCCAATGCAGTGCTTCAGCCAAAAAGACTAACAAAATGCTGACTGTTGAACACAAGCTCTTGGGTATTTTTTAATATGCCATGTGAGAAGGATTTATTATTGGAAAGAGATGAATGGATAATACTCTCATGAATCCTTCAGAGAAGCTAGGTACAGTTGAGGAATGATCCTCATCTTCTAGAAGCAATCCTTCCTTCTGGGATAAAATCCTTAGTACAACTGATTACCAAGCAGTCCACAAATAGATGCGTCAGACATTTCTAATGTGCTTTATTTTTATTAATCACATCACCATCACCAATTCCTAAACTTTTAATTGTCCTTAGTGATTATCTAGATTTATATGCAAATAAGCCCCTCACAATTTTTAAGTTACAGTCTGTGGGCATCTTCTGATAATCACCTGTTTATTCATAACCATCAGCAAGCATCAGTAAAATGGGCAACCTCAATTTGCTTCTCTTATATAAACATGAACTAAATGATCAACCTTTCATCCATGGTAAAGCAAGAAGGTGTGAGGGATGCCCTGTGTCAAGAATACTGTGTGTCCCAGTATTGGCATATTTGTATGAAAGAAGTGAGAATAAGCAGTGCCTAAATCTTAAGTAACTATGTTCACAGATGACTGAACACCTAGTTAAAACTGTATTTTCACACACACGTTTAAACCCATGGAAATAAAGGTATAAATATCATCTGCATTTCCTTACCTTCTATTGCTGATAGGAGAACTCGGGAATGATCATAAGCGATTACATTTGCATATCTATTCTTTGGTTTGTTTACTTCCAAGTTTGAATGTTCCCATGTGAACTGCTGGCCAGGGTCAATCGACTTTAAAAAAAAAAACAGCACACATACACAAAATCAATACTGAATAACGTCAGATTATAGGCATTTATCACAAGTAACAAACATGATTTAAAAAGAAAATTTTGAAGTTACGCTTCATCAAGATGATCCTAGCTGTGAAGCTGAACACTGATATAACCAGAATAAGATGAAGTGATTAATCATTGGAAAAAACAGTGATAGTCACCAACATTGATTCAAATGGGGGAAAAAAAATCAATATAGATGTCCTGTTAATAGTGAAAAGGCAGGTTTTTTTTTTTTAAACTTTTCAATTTTCTTCTCTGTTGCTGTAGTCTACAAGTTATCTTAGTCCAATATTCTTTCCAGTTCTGTGAACATTATTTTATCCTGATTCTTCTTCCTATTCTTTCCTTTCTGGAGCTAACCTCACTCTTTAAGGTGACAGAACATTCACTGGACTCACTGGCCACAAGCTCTTCTTTCACCTGCAGGGTTACATCTCGATGGCAACTTAGAATTTTGTCTGCGTCTCTGTAACACTATCACCACCATCACAAGGCAATTTGTACAATTAAAACAGGTAAGAATAACAGTAAGAAGGAAAGTTAGTTAAATCTAATAATCATCTTAGAATACTAATTTATAATCTAATACAGATAGGATCTAATTACTTTTTAACTTACCATTATGTGTTATTATGTTTACAAAGTTTGCTCTATATTCTTCATTTTAAACTTATTTTTTTTTTCTGATTTTTTATGCCTCTCCTGATGCCTTAGTTCAGCCAAAGTTGTTCTATAAAATATATGTTGTATAGCTATAAAATGATATATCAATTTCTTTTTATACAGAACCATTATTTTGAGACTGAATTCAGGTTTTGTTTATAAAACACTGGGAAACTTTTTAATGTCCTGCAGTGTTATAGAAATCAAAGTATTTTTTCTTTCATCATAGCATACTGACACTTTTTAAAGATATAATTTCATGGTATATGGAAACATGAGTTTAGTAATTATAGAAACATGATTTTAAATGACCAAAATCAAGTTTTCAGAACTAATGATATATTAGGTCTATATACCCAAGATGAAATTCTTTAAAAAGCAAAAACACTGCTATATTCATAGAATTTTTAACAGTTATTTTTGATACTGGATATTTTCCATGCTTTTATGTTGATATGTACAACTTGAAAGTAAAATATATCCAACAGCTGTTACAATATTAAGGATGCACACATTTTGTGTTTTAATGGATAGAGTTCAGCACAATAATAAACTCACAAGTGTAAAGAGTAAAGCCTATTAACAGTCATGAATAGCCTCTAAACATACAGAAATTCTCAGCAGTATAGATTGCAACCTCTAATTTACTAGAGGTGATAAGACCCGTTTTCCTTTCTTAGCCTGTGCTAATCTGTGTACAAACTAGTCAATCACTGAACAGTATTCAGCAAAATAATTATCCCTGTCTTAAAAGTCTAAAGAGTAAAGTGATTAGGGGTCCTTCTAGTTTGTTCTTCCAGAGAACCTCATCATCTTCCCTGTAGAATGTACTCCTTTCAGAGTATGCTGTGAGCTAAGGGGAGTTGAAGCATTCAGATGCCCCAACCCTGTGCCTTCTCCACACAAAGCAGCTCCATTTAGTGACCAAGCCCTGTCTTAAAAACTTCTCAACTCCATCCCAAGTCTCTCATTCCCTAAATCACAGTCCTTCAGTAGCTGATGTCTTCTCTAAACCCTCACTCTAATCCATTCTTCATACTTAAGTAGACATTCTAAACCACAGCCCTGAATAGGTTAGGACTGTGTTTAAAACTCTCCACAGACTCTGGGTGGCCTTTGGCTAAAACACTGAAGTCCTTTAGCCACCATCCTACCTAGACACGTTTAGTCATCTTTGTATCTACAAAGATGGCTCAAGAGATGGTTCAACAATTAAAAAAATAAAAATGTTGCTGAGAAAAGTTCATAAAGAGAAATCATGGCGTAATTCTTTCTTATAGCATGGGTGTTAGAGAACAGACTTTGGAGACTGCAATGTATTAATTAGCTTAATACTTTAATATTCATTATCATGACTTAGTAATTAAGAATATGATTGTGAAACTACAACTACCACTGATATTCCATTTTACACTGATGAGCATAATTGAGTACATAAGCTTTTTACACAGTATTCTCCAAAATATTCCACGAAGTTCTTAAACTCACTGATACACAGTCATTCCTTTGATGGAAGACATTACTCCCTCTGATGATCTTGTTACTCAGATTATGGTCATTCATATGTGTAAATGACATACATTTAATTATACCAGTGAAAATGCATCTATCAACTCAAAGACACTATGAATCCATGGTCATTTCCACTCTTGCCAGATATTTTCAGCCCTCAACATGATTTATTTGATACCTACATAGTCAGTTCAGTCAATTCAGTTGCTCAGTCATATCCAACTCTGCACACCCATGGATTGCAGCATGCCAGGCTTCCCTGTCCATCACCAAATCCTGGAGCTTACTCAAACTCATGTCCATCGAGTCAGGGATGCCATCCAACCACCTCATCCTCTGTCATTCCATTCTCCTCCCGCCTTCAATCTTTCCCAGCATCAGGGTCTTTTCCAATGAGTCAGTTCTTCGAGTCAGGTGGCCAAAGGATTGGAGTTTCAGCTTCAACATCAGT
Organism: Muntiacus reevesi; assembly: GCF_963930625.1. Taxonomy (NCBI): domain Eukaryota; kingdom Metazoa; phylum Chordata; class Mammalia; order Artiodactyla; family Cervidae; genus Muntiacus; species Muntiacus reevesi. Next base: position 34,162,935 of record NC_089265.1, on the reverse strand, counting down.
CCTTCAATGAATATTCAAGACTGATTTCCTTTAGGATGGACTGGTTGGATCTCTTTGCAGTCCAAGAGACTCTCAAGAGCCTTTTCCTACACCACAGTTCAAAAGCATCAATTCTTTGGTGCTCAGCTTTCTTTATAGTCCAACTCTCATATTCATACATGACTACTGGAAAAACCATAGCCTTGACTAGACGGACCTTTGTTGGCAAAGTGATGTCTCTGCTTTTTAATATGCTGTCTATGTTGGTCATGACTTTTCTTCCAAGGAGCAAGCATCTTTTAATTTCCTGGCTGCAGCCACCATCTACAGTGATTTTGGAGCCTAAGAAAATAAAGTCTGTCACTGTTCCCATTGTTTCCCCATCTATTTGCCATGAAGTGATGGGACCAGATGCCATGATCTTAGTTTTCTAAATGTTGAGTTTTAAGCCAGCTTTTTCACTCTCCTCTTTCATTTTCATCAAGAGGCTATTTAGTTCCTCTTCACTTTCTGCCATAGTGGTGGTGTCATCTGCATATCTAAGGTTATTGATATTTCTCCTGGAAATCTTCATTCCAGCTTTTGCTTCCTCCAACCCAGCATTTTGCATGATGTACTCTGCATATAAGTTAAATAAGCAGGGTGACAATATACAGCCTTGACATACTCCTTTCCCAATTTGGAACCAGTTTGTTGTTCCATGTACAGTTCTAACTGTTGCTTTTTGATCTGTATAATATTTCTCACGAGGTAGGTCAGGTGGTCTGGTATTCCCATTTCTTTAAGAATTTTCCAGTTTTTTGTGATCCACACAGTCAAAGGCTTTGGAAAGTTTACAACTTGGTAATGGAAACACAAGTTGTATATCATGTATGTTAATATATTAAAGGCTTAAAGTGCAAATCAGGAGATGAAGACTTGTAGGCAATAGGATAATGATAGTAGTACCTGCCAGGTGATTATGCTTTTCCATGCAGTATCCTGTTTAAATTTCACAAGTTTTGCAAGGTTTAGGTACTGTTTTTTCCTCTGTTATGAAGATAAGGAAATGGAAGTAAAGAAAGACTAATTCAACCAATTTTACTGAGGGACTTCTCTGTGGCAGGTGTTTTGGTCATTAACTAATTTGGTCACATGGTGAAATTCCATATATTAACCCTGTAACCCAGGTTTGGGTGATTTCAAAATCCACTGATGATTAACAGCTGGTAATTCCTAATCCATGGCGCCACTTCACTATCCAGAAAGCCACTGCAAAGTAAAGAAGCCCATCCTTTATCTTATCAGTACAAATATTTCTTTCTAACTGATCATCCTGCATGTATGACCAGGCCACTCAAGATGCCTGTTCTCTTGCTCTCTGTATATCCCCTGATCCACCAATGCCTGCTTCATCTACTCCTATTCAGTGCCTGACCTTCCTACACTCTTGCTCCGGGCTGCAGCCAGGGATTGTTCTAATCTTCAGATGAGAGCATCTCCACCTGATGGCTTATCAGAAAGAAGGTTAGGGGTGGGCCCCTCCGCTAGTTTCCCGTAACCTACATGGCAACCTGAAGTCAGTTCACCTGTAACCAGTTACCATCCCCTCCCCTATTGTGAAGACTGCTGCCATGTTCTGCCTACCACTGTCTGCCATCTGCACCCAGTGGGGTGTTGCTCCAGGACGCTGCTTCAAGACACGTAAGTCCCCCCATTCATTAAACCACTGATGTCTCTGTTGCCAACTCCAGACTCTTTCTTCAGTCTTGAGGCTGGGCAAACACAGGTCTGGCGGCCCTGTGGAGTGAAGCTCAACAACTGGTAGAGTGACCAGGAGACTGAGGAAACTCCTGTGAGTACCAGGATGCCGGGAAGGCAGGCCTGGGAATGGGAAGCTGTGGGCCCATCTTCGGATATGTGGGGCCTGAAAGTTGCAGATATGGGGCCGGGGTGGCTGTCCAGTAATGTGGAGCCTGAAAGTTGCGGGGGTGATTCTGGGGTGGCCGTCCACCTGTCTGTGGGGCCCTGTGGTGGCTGTCTTTGACGAATGGGGGTCACCAAGAGAGTACAGAGAACTCACAGACACCCCAAGGCTGTTGGGGAGATAGATGTTGGCTGCTATTACAGTGGGATAAAAGTGGTGAGTGGCTGTGGGCTGGCTGTTGTTTTTTTGTGTTCAGAAAGTCGAGGAGGCTGAGCTAACAGTCTAGTTGAAGGTTAAGTGTTGATTCGAGTTCTTCTCATTAAAGTGAGCCATGTGAATGTGAGTGAATGCCACATATTAATGTCTATTACTGCTATTTACTTAAAGTGAACTGGTTACTTAGAAACCGGAAAAAAAAAGAATCCCTGAAAGTGTTCAAGGTGGGATTCTTTTGACATTATAAACTGGTTTTTGCATATGCAGTAAGAGGAAGTTAGCTTTCTAGAAGGAATTGGTATTTCTCTTCTTGTTCCTTTGATAATAAGTAATGGACCTGGGTTCACAGGAACTTTAATCATCTGATCCCTGAGAGTGAAGAAAAAATAAAAATAAAGAGGCCTTTTTAAACTCTGGCTGGAAACCTGTGAAATCTGTTTCTATATAGATATATACCTGTGCGTACCTTAGAAATGGGTCTGCTGCCTCTAAAGGGCATGGTCAGGATTGGTTTGTGGATGAGCTGCTTAACTTGATTAAGAGAAATTAAGTGTGTATATAAATTCCCTGATATCTCTGCTGTTGACTCTGGGCTTTCTCTTTGGGGTTGAAGTGGGGCAAGTACAGGCCTTGGAGGCAGGTGCAGGGTGCAGGCCAACAGTGTCATTCTGGGGCAATTACATAAGAGATCAAGTTTTAAAAATGAGGTTGGCTTCACATGGATGATAAAGCAGATGGGATGCGGCTTACATTTATACTCATTTTACACGGATCAAACAAACATTGATTAAATAATGCTGACTTGTCTTTGTGCAACACACACTCATCCATCTGTATCTGTCTGTCTGACTGAACGCTCAGCAATACACAGCCTAGGTCATTATTTTGGAGCTTGTCAGGCTGCTGAGAGCAGTAAACTCAGTAAAAAAGAATAACTACTGAAAGTAGATGAAGTATCAGAAGAGATTTTATATTAAAAAAATTGAGGAAAATAAAATTTCAATTATCCATGTTAATGAAGCAATATATCATGGATGAATAGGACTCTAGTATTCAAAACCCAATCTTCAGGCTCTCCTTAGTGCTAAATGATGACACTATTGTTTTGCTTCTTTGTTTTCTGGCTTCTCTTGCTGAAATCTTACCAAGGAAGAATGAAATGGCCAAGTGGACAAGGAGCAACACAGGTCTTAAGTGATACAGGAGTTATATCTTTGGCCAATCCATCATGACCACATACCTACCTACTATAAAATTAGGCTGAGGTCTCCCAAATATTATTCAAAACAATCTGAAATAAGCATCCTTTTTCCTAATGTTCCTAATGGATCTAATCATTTCTTGCTGTTAGTATTTGGATTTATTTCCTGAGTACTTGGTTTTGATTCTCAGGTATTTCCACTTATCTTTCTGTGTCTGTTTATCCAGACATTGAGTGGGATCCACCTCCTTCTTGGTACTCAATCCAAAATTCTACCCCCTTGAACCAAAATCTTGATCAGGTCATCTTCATCCTCCCCTAAGAATTTTGCGAGTTGGAAAAGAAGAAAGGTAGATATATTTGACCCAAAGTTGATTGATGGACTTTTAAATAAGTTGCATGAAATGCGGACATTACATTGTCACAAAATTTATAAACAATGCTATTTCATAATATTTACTTTTGTTTCTCCAATCAGTATGGCCCTTCAAGGTGTGCTGGATGAACCCTATGTGGGTTTTTTTTTTTAACCAAGATGCTAAACCATTCTACACTGCCTCCCTGTCTGCACACTTGGTACATTACACAGGCTCCTTCAGACATGTAAGTCCTCCATCCATTAAACCACTGATGTCTCTGACGCTGACTCTGGGCTCTTTCTTGAGGCTGGGCAAGCACAGGTCTGGCGGGCCTGCCAGGTGCAGCCCAACAACTGGCAGAGCGACCAGGAGACCTAAGAAACTCCTGTGAGCGCTGGGACGCTCAACAGTTTTTGAGAATCTCAATAGTTTTTGACTGAATCACTCTTAAAGCTAACAGAAGATGGCTAGCCATCTTCAACTCAAGTGCTTAGCTATACTGAGAAAAAGTGACAAAATAAAAGGAAAATCCCCTTGTTACTTAGAGAAGGGAAAGCCCCAACTAAACACTTGCTAATATCAAATACTTTGAATCTATGCAGTCTTTAACTTGATGGTCTGAAAGTTCTAATTTTTTCTTTAATCAACTGTAACTTTGCCTTAAAATAGGTAAGAGAAAAATATATGTCAGTGGAGATAAAAGCTACCTTTAACTTATGGATTTACCATTTTGCCCTGTGTTCTTGATGAGAAGTTTGAATTAAAATATAATTATTTTATACTGTAACTAACACTTATGGAATGGAGCATTTAGTTTTCATTTACATTTCTTTGTGCTTTACTTATCTCCCATCATTTTATCTTCACAAAGACTCTGGAAATAGTTACCATCATTATCACAGTTCTGTTGATGAGAAAACTACGGTGTAGAGAAGTTAAATTACTTTCTCAGTTTCAGACAGCTACTAGGGAGAGAAATTAGATTTGGGGCAGAGATATTCTGCACCCCGCACCCTTCCCCTGCCCTCATTTGAGTGACTAGCCACCATGATATGTGTTGTCTCTGGCCAAGCTGGAAAAGGCTTCTGGACTGTTTCACACATGCCTTTCAATTTTTCTCCTAAAACACAATGGGAAATCTAGGAACAAAAGTTTCTGTAGTGCTTCTGATCTGTATTTATAATTTTAAACTCAAAACAAGAAAGTGCTCATAAATTTGCAAATCAGATTACAGTCATTGAGTAAAATTACATCTTGATATGAGTGACCTTTTATGACAAAGCTGAAGTCATTTTACAGCAAAGCTCTTAAATATGGTTTAAAATTTCAACTTCTCTATCCAGAAGAAAAATATAATTCACATGTGCAGAACACCATACAAGTTGCTCTGTGTTCCATTTCTCATTCCACCAAGAGAAAACCTCAAAATATTCCCTTTAGAAACTCAAAAGAGAAACCACAAAAAAGATACATCCTGGTTTTGTATGTTTTGAAACTACAACATTTAATTATATAGAACTAAGAAAAAAAAGCGACTTGACTAGCCAAACTATGGGTCAGACTAAGTATTCTTTATACAGGGAGATGAACTTTCATTGACCTTAACCTTCAGAAAAATACTATCTGTCCACATAATTCCCCATCAATAGGTTCATTTGGTCTTCACTGTGGTTTGCCCCCAGATATTCTCAAGTTTTATTTATTTATTTATTGAGGTTTAGAAGAAGAGTCTGCCATTGACTACATATTTTTGCAATGAATCCTTTTTATTTTTTTAATATTAATTCTCTTTTGGGCATGTTTTTCCTTTTTAAACTTGAAATATAGTTGATTTAAAATGTGTCAGGTATATATCAAAGTGATTCAGTTATACATAGGTATATTCTTTTTCCAGATTCTGTTTTCTATTCAGTTTCTGTTTTGTAAAGAAGTTCATTTGTATCATGTTCTAGATTCCATGTATAAATGATGTCATATTTGTCTTTGTCTAACTTAATTTAGTATGATAACCTCTAGGTCTACAAGCGATGCTGCAAATGGCATTATTACATTCTCATTTTTATGGCTGAGTAATATTCCATTGTGTATACATATACTACATCTTCATTATCCATTTATCTGTTGATGAACATGTAGGTTGCATCCATGTCTTGGTTATTGTGAATACTGCCATTATGAACACTGGGGTGCAGGTATCTTTTCAAAGTAGTTTTTTTTCCCCAGATATATGCCCAGGAGTGGGATTGCTGGATCATATAGCAGCTCTTTTTTTTTTTTTTATAGTTTTTAAATTTCTATACTGCTATATACCAATGTACATTCCTATCAACAGTGTAGGGGAGTTTCCTTTTCTCCACACCCTATCCAGCATGTATTATTTGTAGGCTTTTTAATGATATGGCCATTCTGACCAGTGTGAGGTGATACTGGATTTTACTTTAGATTTGTATTTGTCTAATAATTAACAATGCCGGGCATCTTTTCACCTTGGCTATATGTGTGTCTTCTTTGGAGAAATGTATGATTGGTTTTCTCCTCATTTTTCTATTGGGTTGATTATTGTTTCTATGGAGTTGTATGAACTGTTGTGTGTGTATATCGGAAATTAAGTCCTTATTGCTTGCATGACTTATGAATTTCATCTCCTAGTCCATAGGCTGTCTTTCCATTTTGTTTATGGTTTCCTTTGTAATCTTTGGCCCAAAGATCACAAGTTTGATTAGGTCCCATTTGTTTATTTCTATTGCTTTGGGAGACTGAACAAAGAAAATATCACTAAGATTTACCTTAGAATGTTTGATTATGTTCTCTTCTAGGAGTTTTATCGTGTCATGTCTTTTGTGCATGATGTCAGAGTATGTTCTAACTTCACTGATACATGTGCAGCTGTCCTGCTTTCCCAATACCACTTGCTGAAGACACTCTCTTTCCCATTGATTATTCTTTCCTTCTTTGCTGAAATTTAATTGACTACAGGTGTGTGAGTTTATTTTTGATTTCTCTATTCTGCTTCATTGATCCACTTGTCATTTGTGAGCCAATACCACCATTCTGGTTACTGTAGCTTTGTAGTACTCTTTTAAGTCTGGCAGGATTATGCCCTCAACTTTATTCCTTTCCCCCAGGACTGTTTTGGTAATTCTGGGTGTTTTATGGTTCCATATAAATTTTAGAATTATTTATTCTAGCTCTGTGAAAAATGTCATGGGTAATTTGGTAGGGATCACACTAAATCTGTAGATTGCTTTGGGCAGTATGACCATTTTAACAGTATTGATTCTTCCAATCCAACAGCATGGTATATTTTTCCATTTCTTTGAATCACTGTTAATTTCCTTTATCAGTGTTCATAGTTCTCAGTATATAAGCCTTTTATCTCTTTGATCAGGATTATTCCTAAGTATTTTATTTTGTTTTTTTTAAAGGGATCTTTTTTTTAACTTTCCCTTTCTGATATTTCATTGTTAATGTGAAGAAATGTAACTATCATCCTCTGTTGTCCCCTTCTCCTCCTGCCTTCAATCTTTCCCAGCATCAGGGTCCTTTCCAGTGAGTTGGTTCTTTGCATGAGGTGACAACAGTATTAGAGCTACAGCTTCAGCTTCAGTTGTTCCAATTAATTCAGGACTGATTCCTTTAGGATGGACTGGTTTGATCTCTTGCAGTCCAACGAACTCTCAAGAGTCTTCTTCAACACCACAGTTCAAAAACATCAACTCTTCAGCGCTCAACTTTCTTTGTGATCCAACTCTCACATCAATACATGACTATGGCAAAAACCATAGCTTTGACTGCATGGAACTTGCTGGCAAAGTAATGTCTCTGCTTTTTAATATGCTGTCTAGGTTTGTCATAGCTTCTCTTCACAAGAGCAAGTGTCTACTAATTTCATGGCTGCAGTCACCATCTACAGTGATTTTGGAAACCAAAAAAAGAAAGTCTGTCACAGTTTCCATTGTTTCCCCCTCTCTTTGTCATGGAGTGATGGGACCAGATGCCATGATCTTCATTTTTTGAATGTTGAGTTTTTAGCCCACTTTGTCACTCTTCTCTTTCATCAAGAGACACTTTAGTTCCTGTTTGCTTTCTGCCATTAGGGTGGTGTCATATGACTATTTGAGGTTATTGACATTTCTCCTGGCATCAATGATGAAAAAGAGGAAATTTAAAAATGTCTTGAGATAAATGACAGACCGATTTTCTGTCTGGATGATATGTCCATTGATGTAACTGCTGCAGTGTTAATGTCTGCGGGTATAACTGTATTCCTGCCAATTTCTTCATATTTACTTAGGTGCTCCTGTATTGGGTGCTTATATGTTAATGAATGTAATATCCTCTTCTTGTATTGATCCTGTTATCAATATACAGTGTCCTTCTTTATCTTTCTTTATGGACTTTGTTTTAAAGTCTGTTTTGTCTGATAGGAATATTGCCACCCTTGCTTTTTTGTCATTTCCATTTGCATAAAATGCCTTTTTCTTTCTATCCCCTCACTTTCAATCCATGTGTGTCCTTTGTCTTAAAGTGGTCTTGTAAATAGCATAGTGTAAGGTCTTGTTTTATTATTCAAACTGCCACTCTTTTGGTTGGAGCATTTAGCCCATTGACTTTTAAGGACCCCAAGAACTGTAGCCAGTCAGGCTCTTCTGTCCATGGGATTTCCCAGGGAAGAATACCAGAGTGGGTTGCTATTTCTTTTTCCAGGAGATCTTCCCAAGACAGGGATCTAACCTGTGTCTCCTACATTGCAGGTGGTTCTTTAGTGCTGAGCCAGCAGGGAAGCCCACTTATTCCATTATTTCTAAAACAAGGTTGATTACTGTAGACTTACAGAAATCTTTCAAGACCTAAAGTTCTTGTCAATATTTAATAATAACATACCAGGAAAGTCCAGAACACTTGAATCAATACACTAAATCACCCATTTACACCACTAGGAAAGATCAGTGACTGGAATTTTTTCTCGATTGCCTCTTAAGAATCCTGAGAAAGTCAATCAGGAAAAAACAAAAACCAAAACGAACCACTACAAGTAAAAGAATGTCGAGATTCACTAAGTCATTTTAAATGAGATTTAACCATGAGAGAAAAACTAGAAGTCAACATCCCCAAGCTTTTTAAAGGGCAGATAGTTAGTACCTTACATTTTGAGCTTAGGAATAAAATGGCTACAAATATCTGGGGGTCAAGTCCTAAGAAGTCACTTTATGCTTAAGTATTTCAAATCATGATGCCATTGAGTGAAACTGTGTCTGATTTGTTTGTAGGTAATTTTATTGGACTTTGTGAAATTTTCCAGAATGTTTATATACTCTTAACTTTAAAAGGACAAAAAAATTGTGCTTCACTGTTTATATGTCTGAAATCACCCATCCTAATCATATACAAGCTTATTTACTGAGGAACTACAAGGTTATGTTTTGTCCCACAAGATCTGTTCCTATTTAATGTAGACTTAAAATCTCTTACTGCCATAACACAGTCCTGCATAGACCAGGCTGTGTGTGTATAACACCCACTGTGTGTACCCAGAACGGTCATTCATTCCTATTGTAATCACTCTAACCATGGTAGCCTCTGTTCCTTCTCTTGTGGATACTGGACATCTTTCTCCACATCGAGTCCTAATGGAAAGCAACACCTGCACTGCTTCTTGGAGATACTGTTCCCAGTCTCAGATTTCACGATTCCCTGGGCATGTGTTGAAGACTGTGATTCTTGTCTAATGGTTTCAAGTGGAAAGTCCCAAAGGCCAAATCTTTGCCAGCTAAGTCTCTGGAATGCAATGATGCAAGGCAAATTTCCCAAACCTTCTTAGTTTTTCCATACTGTAGCCCCTCTCTATGGTCTTCCCTGATAGCTCAGCTGGTAAACAATCCTCCTGCAATGCAGAAGACCCCCATTCAATTCCTGGGTTGGGAAGATCTGCTGGAGAAGGGATAGGCTACCCACCCCAGTATTCTTGGGCTTCCCTTGTGGCTCAGCTGGTAAAGAATTCACCTGCAATGTGGAAGACCTAGATTGGGAAGATCCCCTGAAGAAGGGAACGGCTACTCACTCCAGTATTCTGGCTTGGAGAATTCCATGGATATTCTATGTAGCCCTCTCTCTTTAAGGGTAGGATATCTATATATTCTGGATTTTAAGTGTTTCGATCAGTAACAGTATCTGCCTTTTTTTTTTTTTTTTTTTTTACAGTGAATACCAGGATGTTTTCTACTTGATTTTCCAATGAGGTTCCAATATTCTACTTCTTGTGGCTAGAGGGGACCCCTGTTGAATGCTCTATTTGCTTTAACAGGTTTTCCTGTTAATTTATATTTCTTCTGTATTCTTTTTTCTTTCCTTTTGTGATTAGGTGATTTTCTTTTTTGTTATACTGGTGTTCTCTTCTCTTTGGTTTTTGTGAATATATTGTCTGTTTATAATTTGTGGTTACTGTGGTTTTTCAAGTATGTTAACCCATTATTACATTTATTTGTTTTAGAGTGGTAGGCATATGAGCTCAAACACATTCTTTAAAAAAAAAGAAAGAAAATACACATTTTTCTCACTCCATTCCCCTACATTTTATGATTTTTTTTACTGTCCTCTTTTATATCTCTTTGCTATTTATTACAGTTATCATCACTTTTACTATATATATATGTGTGTGTGTGTGTGTATATTTAATTCTGTGTACTGCCTTATTGAAATGATACACTTTCCAGTTGTGATTTTTCTCTTTCCTATAGATTCTTGCTGCTTTTTTATTTAGAGATTACCTTTCAATATTTCTTTTTGGGTACATTTAGTACTGCTGTATTCTTTTAGCTTTTGATTGAGAATTTCTTTCTCTCTCCTAAGTAATAATCTCTGCTGAGTATCCTAGGTTGCAGGATTTTCTTTTTCAGAGATTTGAATATACCTTGCTGTTCCCTTCTAGACTGCAATGTTTCTCTAGAGAAATCAGTCAATAGCTTTATGGCAGTTCCCTTGTTATTAATTCTGTTTTCTCTTGTTGCCTTTAGAATCCTTTCAGTATCTTTAACTTTTAATATATCATGGTGTAAGTCTGTATTTAAAGTACCTTTAAGGTAATTATTTGATACGTACATTCTTACTGTCATTTTGTTAATTGTGTTGTATTTTTGTTGTTTTGTGCTTTGATGACTATCTTTAGTGTTATGTTTGGATTCCTTTTACATTTGTTTGTGTGTACATCTATTACAGACACTGATTGTGGTTACCATGAGGTTTTTGTACAGTCCTGTGTATATGTCTGTGTATGTGTGTATAAAATTATTTTGCTAATTTCTTAATTTCAAATGTACTTTTTAATACTTTGCATTTCTACTCTCTTTTGTTCATGATTACTGCTTTTGATATCATATTTCACATCTAGTTATTCTGTGTGTGGATATTTCCTACTTTTACTGTATGTATGCCTTTATTAGTGAGCTTTTTCCTTTTGTAATTTTCTCATCCTAGTTGTGGCCTTTTCTGTTTTGCCTAGAGAACTTCCTTTAACATTTGTTTTAAAGCTGGTTTAATGGTACTGGATTATTTTGGCTTTTGCTTGTCTGCAAAACTTTTGATTTCTCCATTAAATCTTAATGAGAGCCTTGCTAGGTACAGTTATTTTCTATTGTACATTTTTACCTTTCTACACTTTAAATACATTTGTGCCATTTATGAAACCTTGTTTTTAAAAATTCTCATGCATTTATATTCTTTCTCTCCATTTTGAGAACAGTAAATTAATATGTATCAATTTGAAAAAGACCCAAGTTGCATAGTTGTGAACACTGCACAATTAGCAGAGAGCTGCAATTGACATAATGAGTATTTGCTTTAAAGAAAACAGTGTGAGTTCTGTTGAATCCAATGATACTTTATAAACTGAAATGTGAGGAAGGGGTGGGAAGTATGGTAATGAGCAGAGTCGAGGATTCAGAATCTAGGGTGCTTGCTTCCCCTTTCACCCCAGTTAGCTCTGGCACGTCATGTACTTGGGCCTGTTTGCTTTATGTTCCTTTTCTCAATTGTTGTCAGCCAAGTATCATGCTTGTGCCTTCATTTTTCTCTCTGTACCTAATTACTTAACAGAACTTCCTAAGTCTTTTCCTATAAATGTACATCTCATTTAGGCCACTATTCAGAGGCTGAAGGACTGAAATAGGGACTTTTCAAGGTTCTCATTATTAACTAATGAATGGATGTGGGCATTTCCCTTTAAGAGTAGAAGTATGTATAATTTAATAACATACCACACTCATTGGAGGCATCAAAAAGTGTTTCAGTCAAGTGTTTTTTGTATATAATTAATTTTTTTCTTTAAATAAGTGATAATACTGTACAACTTTAAATGTCGCCTAAAGATTTGAAACGAAATTGACTCTAACTTATTATGTAACAAATAGTTATAGAAAATTACTTCAACTAATGATGTCTTTATTTGCATTATTGCAGTTGATATGTAGAGAAGCATAAAAGATAAATTATACTTATAGTAGGGCTTCCCTGGTGGTTCAAATGGTAAAGAATCTGCCTCTAATGCAGGAGACCTGGGTTTGATCCCTGCATAGGGAAGATCCCCTGGAGGAGGGCATGCAACTCACTCCAGTATGCTTGCCTGGAGACTCCCCAAGAACACAGGAGCCTGGCAGGCTACAGTCCACGGGGTCATATAGAGTCAGACATGACTGAGTGACTAAATACAAGCATATACTTACAGTAAACATTCAGCAATATTAGGTGAGTAAATATTTGAGGTTGAATTAGTTTTTTTATCCTGAGGATAGCATTTACTTCTACATTTACATGTAACTTACCCTAATTTACTGTGGTTTCAAATTTACAAAACAATAGTAACAATGATACTGGATTCTTTTCACTCAGTAGGACAAAGCTTTGTGATCTCAAGTATGCAGATGCATTTTTTCCTCTTGATATATGTGACTCTGGAAGATTTATTTTTTGAGTGACTCAAGTAAGAGTTCAAAAAGGAGATACAGTGTTAATATCTAAAGAATATTAGAAACTCAAATTAAAAAAAAATATGATACCTTTTAAACCAAATGTTTTAGGTTTCAGCTGTTTATTGCTTGCTTCAAATTAAACTGAATAATAATAATAAAAAGTGGGGATGGACAATTATAGTGGATCTTACAGACTAGAGCTTCATGGAGAATCATTTTATGATTCACAGACTAGGATTTCTGATGTTATTTGGAAAAGCAAAAGGAATTAAGAATTTTCCAGACTATTTAGGGCAAGAAAATGTTATTAGAAATGTATTAACTGCTCTGATTAAAGAGATAAAGTTGATTGAATTGGTAGAAAGTAATTACAATGTTTATAGAGAGAATTGTCTATAGGTAACAAACAAAATTACTAAATGCAATCGATGCACAGCATGTAGCTGAGTAATTCACAGTGGCATTTCTTTTCCATGAATAAAAGAGCACTGGATTTTGGTACTGAATTAACAAGATGAATGCATTTATTCCTCATCACTCTTTGTAAATGCTGACACATCTGTTTAGATGCAAAAGTAGTAAGTGAAATAAAATGTTTAAGACAATTGTTGCAAAATTATCTCTAAAAGAAAAGCTAAGTGTTTCTATCCACTGACTTATGTACGAACATGTGTTTCAGTTAGGGGCATCTTATTATCCCAGTTTATACCAGCTATCCCAGTTTAATTGTCAATAGGACCAACTTTCACTCTTACTGTGTTCATTCTCACTTTGAACAAAAAATTATAAGGTTAGAGCAGGCTCCATGTACTTCATATCCACACCTACAACCACACCTACATCTTGGGATCTTGGTGATTTCATGATACAGTGTTATAACCACCATAGCCAGGGGAGTACATATATATGGAAAGAGAGAAAGAGACGATAGACAGATGGCAAGATCTGCTTACTAAGTTCACATACAAATTATCTTGTGGGAAAAGTAAACAAAGCAATTTCTGCAGAATAAGAGCTACTCTACTCATTTACTCTGTTTACACAGGAGTGGGATATGAAAATCAGAATGATAGAAAGTGGCTGGACTGACCCAGTGATTCCTATGAAACTGTACAGAAGACAGGAAAAAAAAAAGGAACCAGAATTTCATTCTTAATATATATTTACCTTGCTCTCTACTAGTCCAGCAATTTAGACTATTCAGATTTATATTTATACACACCACACACACACATACTTTTCCTTCTGGGGCAGGCTGGCAGAAGGCAGAAACCTGATGGTATACTAAGCTGGCTGGATGTGTGTTCAATTGTGAAGGAAAAGAATGAAGTTAAGGAACTGACTTTATACACTGATCACTCCATACAAATCTTTAATTTTTTGTGTCTAACATATATTTTTAAACTATTATGAAAACAGGTATAATTGGCTATACTTTCTTTTTTTATGCTCTATAAACATAAGTTTATTGCTTGACTATCACTCAATTCCACCATCACGTCTTCAAATAGTACATGTTTTAAAGTATTAGAACATATATTAACGTATGTTTTAAAATCTGCATTAACATACTTAAATTCTAAGTCAGGGGTAGATAAATTAAGTTATAGATGCATAGAAAATGGAGGATCAGAGAGGATGGCAACCATGACTTTCTGGTCCTTTCAGAAGGATGGTGGCATCCAGTCATCACAGCTTGATGACATGGGTGTTAAAATCACACAACTAATGAAGGTGAGGTCCCTGGAAATAAGTCAACAATCAGAAGTTTATAAAACTAAGAATCTGGTTCTGGAGTAAAGTGACCTTATCAAAGGTACTGAATTTCATGATCTGGAAGCTTAGTTTAGGATCAATTTGCCTTCCTCAACTGACTCCCATTCATCTTACTGCACACCTTCTTTAAACTAAGCTAGTCACTGATTCATCATCCCCTAGGGTTAGACATTAGAGACACCATCAGGCACTAAACTTTGCTTAAATGCCTTGAAAGTGAAAAACATGTTTGTCTACTAGACAAATGTATAGGGCAGTCATTATATAGTTCTTTGCAACAATGAAAAAAGTAGGTAATAGTTTTAATATATAATAGATGGTTACTTACTATTGAAGTATTCTATATCTACTGACATAAAGATGTCCACTTTTACTAAGTTTAAAAAGAAAAACTATAAAACATTACTATTATTAAAATTCTTGGACTTCCCTGGTGGCTCAGATGGTAAAAAATCCGCCTATAATGTGAGAAACCTGGGTTAATCCCTACATTGGGAAGATCCCCTGGAAGAGGGCATGACAACCCATTCCAGTATTATAGCCTGGAGAATGCCCATGGACAGAGGAGCATGGTGGGCTACAGTCCATGGGGTTGCAAGGAGTTGGACATGACTGAACGGCTAAGCACAAACAAAACAAATTATTAAAATATGTAAATTTATATACACTGCAGATATGGATATAGACATATGGATATAGATACACAAATCAATATAAAAACCTAGAATGTTATACATCAATGCTACCATCACTTATTTCTTGGATGTGAAGTAGATAATGTTAATTAAACAAGGAGGAAATTAGATTGAGTGGCTCTAAACCCATGGCAGTCTACATAAGTAAACCAAAACCTAAGCCTCTAAGAATTTCCCTGGTAACTCAGACGGTAAAGCGTTTGCTTACAATGTGGGAGACCCGGCTTCGATCCCTGGGTCGGGAAGATCCTCTGGAGAAGGAAATGGCAACCCACTCCAGTACTCTTGCCTGGAGAATCCCGTGGACAGAGGAGCCTGGTAGTCTACAGTCCATGGGGTCGCAAAGAGTCGGACATGACTGAGTGACTAAACTATGTACTTTAAGGTTATGAAATCAAAATACTAAGGAAAACCAATCACACACAGCCATCAAGGCTTTAAGCCACAGCCCATCAATAATTTGTTTACTTTTTGCTTCCACTGTTTTTTTTTGGTATGTCTCTCCCCAGCTGCTGCCTGCTGAGTGTTCCTAACCACTCTAGGTTTAGTGCTGCCCTATTTGCATAAAGTTTTGCTCAAACTCTTCATAATTCTAAATGTATTTCTGTTTATCATTTAACTGTAATTATTTTAATATTTTATGTTTATCTTGTTTTTAAATTTTTCATCTTGTAAACATAGTACTACGTCCAAAATGGGAGGAAAAGGGTATTGAAGGACATTCTTCACAACTGCATGTCTGACTTCCTCTTACTATGGTCAGAGGCAAAACCAACAGATTATAGGACTCAACATTCTGGATGGTGTTTTGTGAAATCTATGTCAAGTTTTCAGCAGGCTTCTATGGCCATCTATGGAGTTAAAGCTCAGTGTAGACTTACAACCAAGAAAAAACGCTGGAATGGCCAAGACAGGACTTAATCATCTCCCTCTAACCTCATCAGAGAGTGGTACTGAGAAGTAATCAGGTTAAAGTGGTTCTGATTTTGATTATGATGACAGTATCATCATTATGCATGGAATCTCATGTAATTTTAAAACATTTAGGTAGATACTCTTGGTTCAGACACTAAGTCCTGTCTGACTCTTTGCAACCCCATGGACTGTAGCAGGCCAGGTTTCCCTGTTCTTCACTATCTCCCTGAGTTTTCTCAAACTAATGTCCACTGAGTTGATGATGCCATCCAACCATCTCATCCTCTGTCGTCCCCTTCTCCTCCTGCCATCAATTCTCCCCAGCATCAGAGTCTTTTCCAATGAGTCAGCTCTTTGCTCAGGTGACCAAAGTACTGAAGCTTCAACTTCAAAACTTCAGCATCAGTCCTTCCAATGAATATTCAGGGTTGATTTCCTTTAGGATTCACTGGTTTGATCTCCTTGCAGTCCAAGGGACTCCCAGGAGTCTTCTCCAGCATCACAGTTTGAAAGCATCAGTTTTTCCATGCTCAATATTCTTTCTGCTACCACCCTCACATCCATACATGGCTACTGGAAAAACCACAGCTTTAACTATAAGGACCTTTGTTCGAAAAGTGACGTCTCTGCTTTTTAATATGCTGTCTAGGTTGGTCATAGCTTTCCTTTCACAGAGAAAGTGTCTTTTAATTTCATGGCTGCAATCACCATCTGCAGTGATTTTGGAGCCCAGGAAAATAAAATCAGCCACTAGTTCCTTTGTTTCTCCATCTATTTGCCATGAAGTGATGGGACCAGATGCCATGATCTTCATTTTTTAAATGTTGAGTTTTAAGTCAGCTTTTTCTTTCTCCTCTTTCACCCTCATCAAGAGGCTCTTCAGTTTCTCTTTGCTTTCTGCCATAAGGGTGGTGTCATCTGCATATCTGAGGTTGTTGATATTTCTCCCAACAGTCTTGATTCCAGCTTTTGACTCATGCAGGGCAACATTTCGTATGATGTAATCTGCATGTAAGTTAAATAAGCAGGATGACAATATATAGTCTTAAAGTACTCCTTTCTCAATTTAGAACCAGTATGTTGTTTCATGTGCAGTTCTGACTATTGCTTCCTGACCTGTATACAGGTTTCTCAGGAGAAAGGTAAGGTGGTCTGGTATTCCCGTTTCTCTAAGAATTTTCCGCAGTTTGTTGTGATCCACACAGTCAAAGGCTTTCACATAGTCAATGAAGCAGAAGTAGATGTTTTTCTGGAATTCCCTTGCTTTTCCTATGATCCATCGGATGTTGGCAATTTGATCTCTGGTTCCTCTGGCTTCCCTAAATCTAGCTTGTACATCTGAAATTTCTCGGTTCACATACTGTTGAAGTCTAACTTGAAAGATTTTGAGCATTACCTCACTAGCATGTGAAATGAGTACAATTGTGTGGTAGTATGAATATTCTTTGGCATTGCCTTTCTTTGGGATTGGAATGAAAACTGACCTTTTGCAGTTCTGTGGCCACTGTGAGTTTTCCAAATTTGCTGGCATATTGACTGCAGCACTTTCACAGCATCATCTTTTAGGATATGAAATAGCTCAGATGGAATTTCATCACCTCCCCTAGCTTTGTTGGTAGTAATGCTTCCTAAGGCCACTTGACTTCACAGTCCAGGATGTCTGGCTCTAAGTGAGTGATCACCCCATCATGGTTATCCGGATCATTTTGTACAGTTCTTCTGTGTATTCTTGCCACCTCTTCTTAATCTCTTCTGGTTCTGTTACATCCTTGCCATTTTTGTCCTTTATTGTGCCATATTGTGCATGAAGTGTTCCCTTGATACCTCCAATTTTCTTGAAGAGATCTCTAGACTTTTCTATTTTATTGTTTTCCTCTGTTTCTTTGCATTGTTCACTTAGGAAGGCTTTCTTACCTCTGCTTGCTATTCTTTGGAACTCTGCATTCAGATGGGTATATCTTTCCCTTTCTCCTTTGCCTTTTGCTTCTCTTCTTTTCTCAGCTATTTGTCAGATACTGTTATGTGTATTAAGGATAAAGAAATGGAGTCCTAAAGGAGTTAAGATACCTCTCTCTCCCCCGCAACCCCCCACCGACAGTCCATAAAGAACTGGAGCTGACACGTGAATCGAAGCTTCCTGACTGAAGTCTGAGCTCTTAACTACTATATTCTAGTGCATATATATAAATTATGACTTTGAATTTACTATCATGAAGTTGAGTTCCTTATTTTGAAACTCTGGACAGTAAAGAAAATAGATTAAACGCCAGATATAAGTGTCAGTTTGGTTTAATGAGACATTCATCCGACTGTACTTTTCACTTCCAAACTTTTCTGAATATAAAAAGCTGTAGCTTTCTCTATCATTTAATTTTAACACAGCTCTTATTATATTTAAAAGAAATCTTAAACATTCACCCTATACCGTTAAGACCATAGAGACAGAGGATTTTGGTTTCCTTTCTCCCAACCATGCCCCTTTTCCTTCTATCTGTGCCTCTGTCTTACACTCCCTCCCCCACTGCACACAACCACATATATTCTCAAGAAAACAGAATGATGAGAGTTCATTCCTTGGAACTGAATAACCACGGTGGAGCAAAGGACATAACAGTATTAGCAGAGATGACTGAGAATGTTAGGAGACCAGTAACTCATGAATAACAAGTCTGCAATAACTGTCTTAATGACCAGTCTAATAGATGGCACTTTAACAACATTTCTGGTACAATTCTTCTGTAAACTCATCTTCAATAAATCTATCGTTACAAAGAACTGGATTGCTTCACCACATAACCACAGTTTACTGCATCTGGACACAGAAGCATTATGGCAGTTGTCTTACTGTATCACCACCCTTGTCTTGAGTATTCTAACTATTGTGAGATAGACAACTACATGCTCAAAATGTAGGCTGTCAGTGAGAGAGATATATTTATGCTACAGAGATGTAGTGGACATTAAATAAAACAGGACAGAAAGCTCACAATTATGTGTATGAGGAAAAAAGCAGAAACAGTGATTGTCATCCAGACACATAGGTGTGTGAATAGTGAAACTCTAGAGACGAACCGGTGTTCTTTTTGAAATGGCTTATTGAATTCTTAGCTTTTGAGTGCCTAGAGCACCATTTCTACATTTGTCCCATATTATTTTACACTGACACATTTCTTGTACTGACTTAGAGTTCTTTAGAGTGAAGGATTGCCATGCTGTCTTCCTCATTGTGTATGCCACCTCTGGCCCCAAATTCCAGCCCTTGGGTTCATTTTTCTCTGTCAGAGACTTGCAATTCTGACTCTCTAAAAATACCAGAATACTTCTTGTCTGGAGAGAACTTCTTATCACTTCTGTTTTTTTAAATCCTACCCTTCTTACAAGGTTCAGCTCAAATCCTGCAATTCTAATTCCTTGCTACCTGGAGATGTCTCTTATGTGCTTTCAGATGAGCCATCAGTATATGTTACATCATTGCCTATACATTTGATAATTAGTTATCCTTAGCCTTGTGGCATAGCCTCTTCTAAAGTTTTTTAAATTCATTATTATAAACTATCCTTTCATTTAATAAGTTCTGAGTTTTACAACTCCACTCTAAGTTACTGAATGAAATACACTTTACTATTTTTCTTTGTAGTCTATAAAACGGATTGCCCAGGACAGGTAAAAGTAAAATATATTGGTATAATTTTAACAATTTTTGTCTCAGTTGCTGTGAAAGTCTTTTGAAATTAGGGAAGTCATTTCTTTTCTAATTATACTTTCACCCTAATTTATAATGCTGAGTAAATATATACAAAAAATTTGAATCTGGAAGTAACAGGCTGTTGCCCTCCCTCTTCAGATAATCTTCACATTAAAGCTGAAAACTGTAAATTCATTGACCTTACAACAATCTATATTGATTAGCAAGACTACTGAAAATAACCTATTGGATAAGCTATGGTCCACAAAATCACACAGTTTAAACAAGGTGCACAGTATGTTAGAGGAATAACAAGATCCTTTTCCCTATCTAATTCTGGAAAAAGCTGAATAGATACACCCTTTCTAGGGGATCTATGTATGTCTATTTAAAACTGATGTTACTGTGAAAAGACCATTTTTTTCCAAAGTAAAGATATTATTAATCAAGCTATCCACACAGCTTTATTCTTAAAAGATAATTATGTATCTGCTTATTTAAAATATCCGTTGTTAAGAAAATATTGTACATTCTTTTTATCACACAGTACAAATCTTATTTATTCCAACTTGAGGGTATGCTTTGATAGTTTAAGATAGTAAACAAAATACAAAGACACTAAACAATCTTATAAATAGCAATATGGGTAATGTACCAAACATAAAGGAAAGGTACTAGCAGATATAATATCTTTTACAACATAGATACAATATAAAGCAAGTAGGTTTTATAATAAGGGAAGTAGAAAAAAAAGTTTATATGACATTTTAGTAGCTCATACTACTTCCTGGAGGTATGTATTTCATCCCATTAAGGAATTTTGGTTAAAATGATAACACAAAATACTGTGCTTGATAATTGCTTCCATTGCTTAGAGAAACATTAAAAATTCTGTCAGGGGAAATATAATAAAGAACAAATTCTGTTCCTTAATCTTATTTAAATACATTCAAATAACAGAATATGAGAAAAGGAAATATGCTTTCTCTAAAATGGGTCCAAAAACCTATGAGTTTAAAGGATTTATTTTTCAGTCCAGGAAATTAGCAAATACAGACTTTGAAAAATAGATTTTAGATAGCTGCTGGAACTCTAACTGAATTTCTAAATCCCTGAAGTTCATTGAATGTTAGAAAAGCAAAAAAAAAAAAAAAAAGAAAGAAAAAAAAGTCATGTCTCCTCACATGGTAGATATAACAAATATAGAAAAAAACCCAAGTCCTATTATAGTGGAGTAAAACTCACAGCCACGTGTTACTGGAATCCTGGCAAAATCCAGTTGTTGAAGTTGTGGTCAAAAATTTAGGTAAAAAACTGAAGGAAACTGTAAACTGTAGACTACAGTCTGTAGACTCAGAATTCAAGGGCAAGGATTGTGTATCATTAGTTTTTGTATCCCCTGGGCTTAGCAAAGTACCTGGTACATAGTAAGAATTCAGTAAATGGCTGCAGTATGAGATGAACTGAATATAAAGCTAGAAGGGGAGACAGACCTCTAACGGAATGGACATTCATGTGTTTGGAAATTTTTTTAGAGCTAAACAATATTTTTAGAATCGGTCTTCCACTGTTCACAGGGATATTTGGAAGAAATGAGCAGCTTTGTTTCAGAGTTCATTTGATTATTCTCTAAGGAAAACTATAATCCTCGGTCTGTGGCACCACAACTGTTTGTTGTGGGAATGATTATAGATCAGAAACAAAAAGATTATATCCCTTTTCAAGAGCAAATGAGTAGCAAGAACAGATGAAGTCTTAAGCAAACAAAGACGTTCTTTTCATGCAAATGTGTTTATGATAAAACTAGAGAGAGATAAATACTGAAACTACTAGTCTTTGTGAAACTTGCTGGCAGATTTTTAGTTTTGAGGAAAGATGCTTTCCCCGCCCAGACTTGGCCTTGAAGTATGAAGACCACAGATCATTTTTCTTTACAGATACGGAGAGTAGAAAAAGTGAGTTCTGCAATGAGCATTCTGCTGCTGCGTATGTCAGGCACAGGAATGAATGAATGAATGGCTTCCCTATCTCTGCACAGAATCCCCATCAGACACTTGATCTCCTGTTGTGTTGCTGTTGTTTAGTTGCTAAGTCTGTCTGACTCTTTTGTGACCCCATGGACTGTAACCTGCTACACTCCTCTGTCCATGGGATTTCCCAGACAAGAAAACTGGTGTGGGTTGCTATTTCCTTCCCCTCAGGCATCTTCCCCACCCAGGGGTCGAACTCATGTTTCCTGCATTGCAGGCGAATTCTTTATCAGTGAATCACCAGGGAAGCCCCCGATCTCCTGTACTGTCCCGCTAATATATTACCCACGAGGGGTCCACCACGGAAAGCCAAAGGCGGATTTTCCACCTAGATAGAAGACTGTTGGCCATGAAGTTGCTGTCCTTCTGTTCCCATAGGATCTATGTTGTAGTACAGAACATTTTAACTGAAGCATCTCTATTCATGACTTGATAAATGATGTCCATCTTGATGTTGTGCTACTATGTTTGGGAAGAGTGAGATGTGAAGAGCAGACTGTGTTCCTGCTTCGTTTTTTATACTTATTCCTATATTCATCCCAGAAACACTTATCATGCTAGTCATAGGTTAACAGTCCAATATTATCTGCTAGTCACAAGGATACCCCAATACATACAATAACTTTCCCTGCCCTGAAAAAGCTTTGATTTCAGTGGAAGACACACCAGGAAAACAATAAAAACTGTGATCCCTTGCAGTGGAGTCAAACACAGTGAAGAGGGAATCAGTTGCCACATCCACAGTGACAGGCACTGTCCCACCTTAATACCGGCCTTTTACTCAAGCTTCCCCAGACTCTGGCAGGAGTATTTTCAAACAACTCCACAGAGACATGAGCTCCCTCTGTCAGATGTTTAAATGTGATACAAACAAAAGAAGCATAAATCTTCATAAAAATGTAGGGGAAAAAAGTTTAGGTCTCCTTGATTCTTGATAATATATCCATCTAATAGTCAAACATAAAGTATATCCAGTGAATTGTTCACTTTAGAAAGCTGTACTTTATAATACATGAATTCTATCTCAAAATAATAAAGAAAAATACACAAAATATATCATAGAAGTTTCCTTTTGGCCTAAGAGCACCTTATTTCTTCCAGTAAATAAAAACCACCTCTTTTATCACAAACCTTGACAGCTTCCTGAATGTATAGCACTGTTTATAATCAGGGTTCTCATATAGATAGCAAAACTTTTTGTTTGCAGTAATGTACAGTGTTTTGTTTTTTGAATATTAGTCTATTTGTATCTAGAGAGTCTATCCAGAAAACATCAGCTGTTTCTAATTAATGTCAGATGAGAAACTGGCTGAGTGACTTCAGTCACATCTCTTAACCTTCGGGAAAATATCACCTCTTCAGTGTAACCACAGACTAGATTTGAAGATTTCTGGAAATCCTCAAATATAATTCCCAGCAGAATTTTATGACACTAGATTCAAACTTCTGAAACTTTAGGACAGTGTTTTGTTTTTTGTTTTTTAAGATAATGGGAGACTCCTTGAGATGTGACAGGAAGGATCAATATGGAAGGAACAGAAAAGGAAGAAAAAAGGAAATCAATGTCGTTAGTTGCACAGGAACACCCACCAACTCCAATACTCAGGCTGAAACCTTTTATTTCTCTTCATGTCCCAACTGATGACGAGGAGGTCAATTAATTGCCTTGGGGGGGGAATGAGACCAAGTTCTTCCGCTGTCACTAATGTGGCCCCCAACTGCCCCTCATACAAAGGGAGGCAGCATTTCATTGTTTGTTACCTGTACTAATTACAGTTGCTCAATCACTTCAGCCACGCCTGCACGTCTAAGTTACAGAGTGGGTTCTACGTCTGTGGGGTGGGGTAGGGCATGAGCACAATGAGGGGGAAGGGGAGAGGGAAGGGAGCGCCTGATCTGTCTGACACTTAGTGGTTCTTAAGGGACTCATTCATGTTACTTGAACACTGATCATTTTGCAAGTAATCTTTGTCGAACAGATGAAGGCATTCAAACTGTTCCTTTTTTTTTTTCACTTTTTATTTTATATTAGAGTATACTTGATTTACGTATACATATATCTGTTATTTTTCATTTAGGTTATTACAGAATATTGAATAGAGCTTCCTGTGCTAGACAGTAGGTCCTCTGATTATCTACTTTGATCATCTATTTTATATAATCTATATATATATATATATAGCAGTGTGTGTATTTTTTGTTTATTTTTAATTGGAGCATAATTGCTTTACAATACTGTGTTGGTCTCTGTCGTATATCAACATGAATCAGCCACAGGTATACATATGTTCCCTCCCTCTTCAGCCTCCCTCTCGCCTCCCACCTCATCCTACCCCTCGAGGTTGTCACAGAGCATGGGGTTGAGCTCTCTGTGTCATATTGCAGATTCCCACTGGCTATCTATTTTACTCGGAGAAGGCAATGATAGCACCCCACCCCAGTACTCTTGCCTGGAAAATGCCATGGACAGAGGAGCCTGGTAGGCTGCAGTCCATGGGGTCTCGAAGAGTCAGACATGACTGAGTGACTTCACTTTCACTTTTCACTTTTATGCATTGGAGAAGGAAATGGCAACCCACTCCAGTGTTCTTGCCTGGAGAATCCCAGGGACGGGGTCACACAGAGTCGGACACGACTGAAGTGACTTAGCAGCAGCAGTAGCAATATATATGTTTCAATGCTCCTCTCTCCATTTGTCCCAAGAGAACTTAACCATGCTCTGTCTTCATCACGACTCACCTTCTAATTGCTCTCATAGAGCTTCTTTTTTGGAGGAAGAAGGGAATGGTACAGCAGATGAGCTCTGAAGCAAATTCAGTGCTAGTGCCTAACATATATTCACCTTCATACCAACTTTACGAGAAAAGACTAATATTCTCATCCTAACTAAGAGAGAAGCAAGGCCACAAGAGGTGCAGTAACAGGTTCAAGTCAAGCGGCACAGTACTAATTGGCAGAATGAAAATAGGAACCTTGTTTTCCCTGACTTCAAAGCTCTCTCCCACATCTGCTATTGTAACCCTCAAAATGCACACTTATCACTCAGGCCCTAAAACCCCAACTTCATTTTAAAATCAAAATAAAACTCCACCGTGGCCTCTCTCTTGCTATTGATCTCTTTGAAGTTGAAAGCTTGCTTTGGAAGTAGAGACACTTCAGGATTAACTGTTTCCTGAGAGCCTTGGGCTCCACATAGGAGCAGTAGAAAGAGTCTGGACAATGTCCAGTGATGGTTAAGAGCCAATCAGTTATAGCAGACTAGTGTGAGAACAAGGATTGAGAGACAGAAAACTGAAGTTACATGAGATTCCCCCAAACGCTGCTATGTATGACTCCCAGAAGAAAACATGAAAAGTTCAAGTGTAAAAGATATGGAGTTTAACCTTGCTAAGGAAACTGTCTGAGGTTTAAAATAAAAAAAAAAGTGGGTCTGTGAATATTAAAGAAGTCCAAATTCAATTAAGTTTTAGAACTTGAGAATTTGCTTGCAGTTTGCATTCTAACAGTTACAAAAGTACAGAAAGAATAAAAGACTATAAACACGCATCTACACACCCTGGTTTTGGAGGCAGCATTAACTTCTAAGGTGAGCTGCTGTGTCTTTGTGTCCTACTAGATTTGTTTACAAGATGCAGAATGGCAGCCAGCCGGGAAGGGACTGTCTGTACCTTCATATCTTACTTGATGAGGCCAGTCCTCAGCTATGAACAAAGAAAGCGTCTTCTCAGACTGCCAGCTGGCAGGCTTGTCTTTACTCTAAACACTGCACTGGGAGTTGAATCAGTAGGTAGATTTGAGTTAAAGCTGAGGGGTCTGCATTAAAATGCATTCACTTCTGTACTGTCTAAAGATAATAACAGTGTATTTTCTGAGAGAAAGGGTCTGAAAATAAGGCTTCAACTGCTGATAAATCAGGTGGGGATGAGAAAAGCAGCTCTTTTTACAGAAAGACATTCTTTGTTCTGTTTGCTCCTGTTGCTCCTACTAGCAATTTTGACCACAACAAAGAGTTTCCATGAACTGTAAATTCTGTTAGAAATTGATCCAGACACATACTTTGGTTACTCATCTGCTGTAGACCCAGTGGTGAGTGGGTTGATGGGTGGCCAACAGCATACAGAGAAGGCCTAACACCTGACCAAGAGAAGTTAATATTCGAACACAGGAGAGGAGTAGAATAAAAAAAACAGCCTAGTGCTAAGTGCATTGGTTTAAGTTAGCAAGTTTTCTTTTTTTTTTTTTCTTGATGATGGTGATTTTGTTTTTCTTTTTTACTGAGTTCAGAAAAGCCCTACAGGTATGATCAATGACAGGGATAGGGAGAGGCCAGAGTTTCATTGATTCAAAGACATTTATTTTTTTCACATTTTAATATCTCTGAAATTGACATGCCTCTTAAAATTGAGGGCATCTGTTTGATGAAACAGTACCTACTCAGACTGCTGAGCACTTGTGTCAGGGGCTCTGTGATCATTTTGTATGTATTAATTTATTTTTAATTATCTTCAGGGTAGGTTTACTTCTATTTTAGAAATGAAAAAAGTAAAATACAGAGAGGTTCAGTTATTTGCTTAAGGTCACACAGCTTGAGACAAACAGCCTGACTCCAAGAGCTGTCATTTTAGCCACTGGTGTCCTACCCCCCCACTGTTAGCTCAGTGAGTACAAGGCTCTGAGGGGCACGCAAAGGGCTTTGGACCTAATCTGAAAAGGAAAACTACTGTGCTTTTAAAGAAGTAGGTAATGATTCCCACACTCTTACCCCCAGTCAGGATGTTCCACTTTGGAATAGTAAATTTAGCCATTCATTTCCCCCAAAGGAGGTTAATTTGGTTTATCCAGCCCAGGTATGAAAAGGATACTAGTTTTTACATTATAAAATCATTCATTTTCTCATTCATTACACAGACCACCAAAATGTGTTCAAAGTTAAAAAAAAAAAAAAAAGACAAAATACTTTCTACCCCTGTGACTCATGTGTCAAACATAATTAGAAATTTCCCCTGGTCAATTTTACTCATCAATTCTGCATAAAAGATGAAAATAGATCTGTCAGTCACCACTTTTTCACTTGAGAAAGGCAGGGAAGCCACTCTGAAGAAAAATTCAGTGCATTGAAAGCTAGACAAAAAGTCAGAGAAATGTGCATATGTGTGTGTGTGGTTTCTTGTTTACATCTCTGTAATGCTCTAATGAATGTCCACTGTCATGAGTTTACACATAAATTATAAATTAATTGAAAGCAGATATGACAAGTAGGTTTTGCATTATGAATGCTTGGAGGTTTACAAAACATGAGCAATAAAGGGCTTTCTGCCTACAAATGCAGTCTGGCAGACAAACATGGTCAGATACACTTAGAGCCTTTTTCTAGAGAAAACAGAAATGTTTTCTTTTGGGATCTTTGCTTTGATGACAGATAGTTTTGTCCCTCTATGGAGAAAGACAAAGTTTACCACTGGAGATGAAGAAACATCTATGGAGAATGTAGAAAATGACAGGGAAAACCACTGAGTTTGCCCAGGGATAATGATGCAACACAAACTGGGGACTATGACATTTTTACAAAATGTTTAGCATAAATACTGACATAGTTGGAAGACATAGATTTCTGGATTCTACAACCAACACATAAGAAACAACAGTAAAACCTTTGGTGTCTAGAGCAGGTGAGTTAAAATTGTGTTCTTAGAACAGAAAGTCGTGAGTTTGTGAACTGTTTCAGCCACGTTCTAGGTGTGTGACCTTGAATAAGTTGCTCTTTCTCGGTCTTTTGTTCCCTACCACTACGATGAGAAGGTTACACTACATAATCCCTGAGGTCTATTCCAGCTCTAGTCATTTTAAAATAGGATCTAAGCAATGTTTTTTTAATGTCTATATCTTGGCATCTCTTGACATGTTTCATTATTCATGAGGAAATAATATATCTTTTTAATTTACCTGTCTTACCAGTATTGTGAAGATTTTAGCCTATTAGACAAAGGTGCCACATACATGCTGTCATTAAAATAGAAAGACAGGGACTGTTATCTGGAATGTTTCAGATAAGAGGCTCATTATCATCTGCCCAGACTGGAGATGTGAGAGCGTTGCCATGAGCACAGGAAGAAACTCTTAGCACATTAGGATGCTAAATGTTGGAGGGCACATGGGCGCAGAGATTAAAGATAATACACTTCCACAGATGGCAGCAAAGATCCTGGACTAAACTAGGTAGCAACAAAATAGGTCAAAGGTATCCTTCTGATAGGCCTTCTGTGAGCCAGGTTTTCACCTTTCTCCGATTGCAGCAAAAACAAAACAAAACAAACCTGATCTTCAGAGGGTGTGTGTGTGTGCTCAGTCACTGACTGACTCTTTACAACCTCATGGACTGTACAGCCTGCCAGGCTCCTCTGTCCATGAACTTTTCAAGCAAAAATACTAGAGTGTGTTGGGGATCTTCAGGGGATCTTGGGATCTTCCTGATCCAGGGATTGAACTTGTGTCTCCTGCGTTAACTGGTGGATTCTTTATCGATGCCCATTCAGAAAAGGTTAGCTTTCTTTCTTTCTTTCTACATTTATTTGTTTGTTTATTTAATTGAGGTATAGTTGATTTAGTTTTTCCGGTGTACAGCAAGGGCTGTATATATTCTTTTCCAGATTCATTTCCACTATAGCTTATTATAAGATTTTGGATATAGTAGTAGTTTCAGTGTATGTGTGTGTGTATATACATATAGATATAGCTATAGTTGTTCAGTCACTGAGTTGTGTCCGACTCTGCAACCTTGTGGACTGCAGCATGCCGGGCTTCCCTGTCCTTGACTATCTCCTGGCGTTTGCTCTAACTCATATATACACATGTATGTATATGTGTGTATTTAAGATGATACCACTAAAAGGCCTAGTGATGACAAATTTGAAAATATAACAGATATTGCATAAGTATTCATGTCTATGTAACTGCCATGGGCAGATGCACTGTGGCCCAAAAAGTAATTTGTAAGTCACCTGCTTGGAACTTGGAAGAAAATCAGCTGAGTTAATTACCTTTAAAAGGGAGATTATTTCCTCAATGTAGAAAACAAAGGTATAAACTCTGTAATGGACCTGCAGTACATTGCCCCCCTGACAAATGCTCCTCACTGCTGCTCTTCCTATTTATACTATCAGTTCAGTCACTCACTTGTGTCCGACTCTTTGTGACCCCATGGACTGCAGCACACTGGGCTTCCCTGTCCTTCACTATCTCCTGGAATTTGCTCAGACTCATGTCCACTGAATCAGTGATGCCATCCAATCATCTCATCCTCTGTCACCCCTTTCTCCTCCTGCCCTCAGTCTTTTCCAGCAACAGGGTCTTTTCTAAGAAGTTTTTTCAGTTCTTTGTATCAGGTGGCCAAAGTACTGGAGCTTCAGCTTCAGCATTAGTCCTTCCAATGAATGTGCAAAGTTGAGTTCCTTTAGGATGGACTGGTTTGATCTCCTTGCTGCTGAAGGGACTCTCAAGAGTCTTGACCAGCACCACAATTAAAAAGCATTGATTCTCGCGTGCTCAGACTTCTTTAAGGTCCAACTCTCACATCCATACATGACTACTGGAAAAAAAATATAGCTTGGACTGTACAGACCTTTGTCGGCAAAGTGATGTTTCTGCTTTTTAACTGTCTAGGTTTGTCATAGCTTTGTCCAAGGAGCAAGTACCTTTTCATTTCACGACTGCAGTCACTGTCTGCAGTGATTTTGGAACCTAAGAAAATAAAGTCTGTCACTTCTTCCATTGGTTCCCCATCTATTTGCTATGAAGTGTATCAGACCAGATGCCATGATCTTTGTTTTTTTGAATGTTAAGTTTTAAGCCAGCTTTTTCACTCTCCTCTTTCATTTTCATCAAGGGGCTCTCCAGTTCCTCTTCTCTTGCTGCCACTAGGGTGTTATATCACCTGCATATCTGAGGTTATTGATGTTTCTCCTGGCAATCTTGATTCCAGCTTGTGCTTCATCCAGCCTGGCATTTTGCATGGTGTCCTCTGCATGTAAGTTAATAAATACAGTGACATTATATGGCCTTGATGTACTCCTTTCCCAACTTTGAACCTTTGTTCCATATCCAGATCTAACTGTTGTTTCTAGACTTGCATGCAGGTTTCTCAAGAAGCAAGTAAGGTAGTCTGGTCTTCCTGTCTCTTGAAGACTTTTCCACAGTTTGTTGTGATCTACACAATCAAAAGCTTTACCATAGTCAATTAAGCAGATCCTTTTTCGGGAATTCCCTTGCTTTTTCTATGATCCAACAGATGTTGGCAATTTGATCTCTGGTTCCTCTGACTTTTCTAAATCCAGCTTGTACATGTGGAAGTTCTCAGTTCACATACTGTTGAAGCCTAGCTTGAAGGATTTTGAGCATTATCTTCTTGCTCGTGAAATGAGTATAACTGTGCCGTAAGCTGAACATTCTTTGGCATGGCATTTCTTTGGGATTGAAATGAAAACTGACCTTTTCCAGTCCTGTGGCCACTGTGAGTTTTCCAAACTTGCTGGTATATTGAGTGCAGCACTTTCACAGCATCATCTTTTAGGATTTGAAATAGCTCAGCTGAAATTCCATCACCTCCACTAACTTTGTTTGTAGTGATGCTTCCTAAGGCCCACTTGACTTCGCACTCCAGGATGTCTGGCTCTAGGTGAATGATTACAGCATCGTGGTTATCCAGGTCATTAAGATCTTTTTTGTACAGTTCTTCTGTGTATTCTTGCCTCCTCTTCTTAATCTCTTCTGCTTCTTTTAGGGCCTTACTGTTTCTGTCCTTTATTGTGCCCAACTTTGCATGAAATGTACCTTTTGTTCAGTACTTTTACCAGTTCTTTACATCACTACTCTCCCTTTACTGAAACTCAGCAACACTGCATTAATACTTTGGATTAGCTTCTGGATGTTCTTACTAGTATTTTGTGGAGTGGGGTGGGGAGTAAGGTATATAGCTAACATTGCCTACTCGACATCCTAGAAGCAGAAGTTTCTTGTGACTTTTATATTCCTCTCAGTACTTAGCATGATGCTTTTCTGCAGCACTATGGTGGATAATTATTGGTTCCCCCTCCAGTTCAGAAGTAACTTTTTCTCTTTGATCCAAGGAAGGAACCAGATATATAGGGATGGGCTATTAGGAGCTATGTCCTAAAATGTGCCTCCACAACCCAGTGAGTCCATTTAAGTTCACAGTTTGTTTACTGGCATTTGGAATTTGACGAGAAAAAAATCTTTCTTTAGGGATTCTCTATGTAAAAGAATATATGATCAAAGGATATATTCTCTGTATGTGGGTGGGAGAAACAGAAGAAGCTGGCATGTACAGGGGAAAGAATAGTGCAGCCCAGAGAAAAACCCCTATGGTGAGAGTTTCAGAGTGGATGTTGGAAATCTCTACAGTCTTCCAGTTTCAGATAACAGATCTCTTTTTAATTTTTTTTTTAAATTTATTGAAGTACAGTTGGTTTACAATATTGTGTTGGTTTCTGGTGTATAGCACAGTGATTCAGTTATATATCTATATCTACCTATATTCTTTTTCAGATTCTTTTCCATAATAGGTTATTACAAGATACTGAATATAGTTCCCTGTGCTATACAGCAGAATCTTATTTATTTTATTTATAAGTAGTGTGTATCTGTTAATCCCAAATTCTTAATTTAAGTCCCTCCTCCCTTTTGGTAAGCATAAGTTTTCTATGTCTGTGAGTCTTGTTTCTGTTGTGTAAATAAGTTCATCCCTATCATTTTTTAGATTCCACATGTGTGATAGCATATGATATTTATCTTACTTCAGATAAAAGTTTTTGAAGCATACCTGCATGGATAGCATTTGCTTCTATATAAATATATAATACATGTATAATAGATAATATACAATAAATACAACAAATGGCCCTTTATTTTCCTTTAAGCAGACTCTAGGAGCTGCAGTTGATTTCTTGTTCTTGTTCAGTTGCTAAGTCATGTCTGACTCTTTGTGATCCCATGGATTGTAGCCCATCATGGGATTTCCCAGGCAAGAATACTGGAGTGGTTTGCCATTTCCACTTCCAGGGGATCTTCCTCACCCAGGGATCAAACCTTACAGTCAATCTAATATTAACAGGATTCATGTATATGATATTGATAATGCTGACTGTGATGGCTGTCAAATTTATCTCATACACAGATATATTGGCCATCTGAGGAAATGGTGAAATGAAGATTGGAGGGGCATATGTGTGTTGTATACACACATACACACACACACAATTATTCAGTCTTAAATAAGATTCTGCCATTTGCAACAACACTGATGGACTTTGAAGGCATGGACATCATGCTAAAGGAAATAAACCAGACAGACAAATACTGTATGACTTCACTTGAATGTAAAAAAAATAGAAAACAAAATCCACAGAAACAGAGGACAATTGGTCATTGTCAGAGGCATAGGGTGGATGATGGAAGAAATGAGTCAAAGTGGTCAAAAGGGCCAAGCTTCCAGGTTACAACTGACTCTTGAACAATGCAGGAGATAATACTATAATTTAAACTGGGTTTTACTACTGAAATATATCCATGTATAAATGGACTTGTGCAGTTCATATCCATGTTGTTCAAGGGTTAACTGTATAAGTCCTGAGGATGTAATATACAACATGGCGGCTATTTAAAAATAATGTGATGTATATTCGAAAATTGTTAAGGATAGATATTCAGAGTTCTCATTACAAGAAAAAATATTTGTAGTTATGTTAAGTGATACATTGTAACTAAATTTATTGTGGTAATCATTTTGCAACATACACATATATCAAATCACATTGTATGATAAACTAATACAATGTTAAGTTTCAGTTATGTCCCAATATAACTTGAGATAAAGAAATAAAAATGAACATTTGTGATTAGCATGGTTGAATTACTAGACTAGCATTTTTGAAGTTCAGACAAACAATTTGGATTTTAATTGGGCTTCCAAATGATCCATATGTAAACAGTAGCTAGGAGTTTGTTTGACAAGATGTACACATCTATTCTAAATCAGTCGAAACATTCACCAGCCTGATGTACTGACTTTTGACAGTGATACCAAATTTAATTTCTCTGAATTCTAGATGCTATCCTCATATTCTGGCCACTTAAATTCTAGTAGGACTTGGCAGTCTCACTGGAGAAAATAAAAGCCTAAAGTAATTTCAAAGACCTTCAAGATGCAGTTATACTAATTCCTCAGGTTCCTTCTTCCAACTGTCATGAATCTGACTTCAATTTTCTTTATAGTAAAGGAAGTCTCTCGCATAACCTAATAATATCGCTTTATAATTTAAACCCACTTCCTCCTAGTCTAACCTCAGAATCAGTGTAAACAGGTTTCATGCACTTAACTCCTGTTTTAATCTTAGAATCAGAGTAGCAGATTTAGCTTCGCCCGTCTTGAGAGGTCTGAGTAAACATTAATCCATAGTGATTATGCTAAAATAATTATGTTTGTAAATAATATGACTTGTCTCTTCTCACTGAAAAACAGTGAAAAATCTATTCAAGTTTATATAGAGATAATATGTCAAAAAAAAAAAAAAACACTTCTTTCAGCGTGTTGCTCTCTGGTCTAAAATACTATGCAGAAGTCTTTATCATATTATCACAGATGAACACAACACTTAAATATCCCCTTCATGGCTGTTAAGGCACAGTAGAGTCAATTCATGCCCAGGGAGCTTTAATCACAGATCATCGTCATGATAAACGGTGAAGTCAGTGTAGGCTATCATGTCAACGGCTACTCGGGGAGTTCTTAATGGGAGTGCTGCCAGCATGAAGTTCATAACTACTTTCAAGGAGCACTTCTAATCTAATGGCTAAATGAGTATCATTAGAGTATCTTTACATGCAGCTTTTCTAGAGAAATCCTGTATTTAAAGGAGACAAGTTACTGTAGTTAATGCATACAACTGAGACTGCTTGAATAATGCAGATATTGTCAATGGTTTAAAGTTACAAGAGTATAAAGTTAATTAATGGCTTATAACAAGTTGAGCTATCAAATTGTATTTTTGTGACCCATCATATCATTCATAATCACACATAATGTGTTAAAGTGGGGCCATGAAGAAAATATCACACATAGGAAAACACTAAGAATAACAATAACAACACTCATGATAACAATAAAGAGCAGGCTGGCAGTGTTAAAAATTCTGGCTAGTGAAAGCTAACACTTAACTACGTGATTTTATGTTGCCCCAAATGGTATTCATCATATGCCTTGTTTTCTTTTTAAAACTCAATTTTCAATCTCAAGCCTCAAACCAGAAACTACAGAAACTATTTTCAAGAATACTGCACAATGTAAAGAGAGCCTTTATGACTAAGAGGAAGAATTGGAAAGAAATAAGAAGCAGACTATTTAGAAAATAATTCAGAATCCAATGTGTTTCCTAAAACTGAAATGTTCTCCTAAATGCTTGAAAGAGAATAAGTGAAAATATAATTTAACTGATGAGCAAGCAAACAAAATCTCCTTTGTGTTCTATCAACAAAGATGTTGGAATATGTAAATTGAGTAAAAGGTTACCAGCTCTCGAGACTGAATGTATATGGGGCTACAGATATGTTTTGTTTAGGAAGCACAATAAGATAATCAAAAATTGAATGTTTAAAGACTAGAAAATCCATGCAAATGTCCAGATTGCCACAGGCCCCACTGCTCCACATTCTTTTACATGGAGCTTCTTCACGTGGTTGATAACTCTCTAGCCACTTGAGGTTAGGGCTCTTCTTAGAGTTTTCTAACCAAATATGGCAGGAGTTGGTAGGGACTGAGAGAAATCCAGTCCATCAACCTCATTTCAGGCCGATAATAAAGGGCGATAACAAGGATATGATTTAACAATCCCATTAAATAAACCAGTAGAAACTATGGTAGAACTTGAACAGTTTCAGTTTTGTCATTTGGCACAAGAGTTTAGTTGGACATTTTACGCTCATGCTTATGCTAAGTTAAACTTGATCTAAAAGATAAACAATCATTCAATTATAAATAATCCATGAATTCGTTCCACTATGGGTCCCTGTTTCTGAGGAATATGATAAATACTCAGTTTCACAATCTTCTGCTTGATAAATGACACAATATCTAAATACCCACACATAAACAATTTTTTATTCATTTTCATCAAGGATTAACACAAAACCTTTAAGGATTCTGAAAATATAAGATACTGTTAAGTTCATCACTGCTTCAGAAACACCCAACAGTCTGGGAACATAATACTATCTTAATATTAGCTCAAATATTATTTTATATCAAATGAGTAAAATCATGTGTATGTACTTAATAATTATAGTTTTGAGGCCATGTAAACTGACCAAGAGCACTGGGAAATCTGCTTGTTCTCTGTAATTTCTTTTTCAGTGAGCTTTCTCACCATAATTTAGTGTATCTGGCACTCATATGGTATACAGGGAAGCTTACACATTTAGTATATTAACTTGAAATCAGCAAAGATAAACCAACCTCATTAAATAACACCAAACAAATGTAAAAAATTAGATACCTTTAAAAGTACAACTATTCCATTAATTATACAGATACTTTGGCTGTATAATTATACAGATAAGTTAGCTATTTCTTGTAAACTTTTGTATCAGATGCTGAGTCATATTTAAAGGAAAAAGAACTGATGGATATGATCAGAAAGAAGAGGGGGACAATTCTTGAAAATACTGTCAAGTATAAACACACTGAATTACCTCATATTCCTGGGAAAACTTCAAGTTGTCATTTGCTTTCAACCTTTCAATGTGATCTGCAAGCTCCAAGATAGGTATTGGAGGATGGCTAGCCATACCTATTAAAAGGAAAGAATACAGACATTTGAAAACAAATGAAAGTGATGCTAACTATTCCAAAATACAGAGAATACTATAGTTAGAAATGGCCTGAAAATACGTGAGTAGTAAAGATGTTTAATGTGAAAAAGCAGGCAGATAGTTTGGTTACTCAAAGCAGGACATGCTCTGGAAGGATGAATTTTGTAGCCAAATGAAAAGTCACCAAGCATAATCTCCAAACTAACACTCCTAATGTGAAAGAAAGTGTTATTGTGCTATGAATCAATGCAGTTAGCTAGCGGAGAAAACTGACAGTCAGGCTTGATGTCAACTTCTGCTTTGAGTAATGACTGTTATGTCATTTCAAACTCCTTCTCCTGCACTGTGTGAAATGGAAATTGTGTGGAATTAAATGGTGTAAAGTGAACTAAGAAAATAGACACTGAGAAAGGCCTAAAAAGGGAAAGAGTTGTAGCTGATAGGAAACATAAAGTGACTTATGCAGAATCAAGGAAAACTAACTTGAAGAATGAAGGTTACCGGGGTAACCGGAATCATCTGAACCTGCAAAGGAAATGATGGTGTAAATAAAATAAAACAGAACAAATTTGTTAAAAAAAAAAAAAAAATGGATAGTCTGATATACTTTTAAAAAACACTAATAAAAATGCTGCAGGTTTTAACAGGATTCGTATACATTGTGACTAGACTGAGATCCCTTTAACATTTCACAAACCTGGAGGTGACTGACATTCACATGCAAACATGGACACAAAGAATGACATGCACCACAGACTGTAGACAATAATCACTGATGACAAAATCAGACACAAAACTGAGTTTCAAAAATGTTTCCACTAGTAGCAGATTGTAGAGGTTGGGGTTGCAGCCTTCTCCTGGACATTTATCAATGGCCACACTGACAGCCTGGTG
This sequence comes from Muntiacus reevesi, assembly GCF_963930625.1. Classification (NCBI taxonomy): domain Eukaryota; kingdom Metazoa; phylum Chordata; class Mammalia; order Artiodactyla; family Cervidae; genus Muntiacus; species Muntiacus reevesi. Next base: position 34,126,438 of record NC_089265.1, on the reverse strand, counting down.
GTATTTTGCCCCAAGTCCCCATTATTCAACCCCTAGCAAACCTACAATCTACTTCAGGTGTAAACATCTTTGTCCACTAATGGGAACTGAATGCAGGAAAGGGAGCAAATGGTGAAAGGATGAAGAGGAAAAAGAAGGTGGTAAAAGAAAGCAGTGACATGGGGGTGATACATCTTAGTTCAGTCTGCCAGTTGAAGGTGTTCATTGACTGTTAAAAATAAAGCACCACTAACTATGGTGATTCCAGTGTCTTTATAATGATTTTTCATTTTTCATATGATTTATATTTTACTTCTGATTAATTTTCAAGAGCACCATAAGAGACCATTGCTGACTCATGTCTTATAGGTGCAAATTCCAGCTGACTAGAAAAACTTGAAACAGCATGCACCCAGGGAGGCCTCTAAAGTGAAAAAAAGAAAAGGGAGGGACTCAAGCTGTAAGTCCTGTCCCTGTGGACATTCTACTGTCCCTGGGACTCTCTGGAAGGTGTCAGGCTGCGGTATGGTGACCATTAAGTCAGCACAACATGTAATTACTTTGTAATTACTTTATGGGTATTTTAAATATTGTACTGATATTGAAAGCCAATGGGTTCCTTTGTCTCTAATGCCAAATTATCAGTGGTTTGGTAAGTTGAGTAAAAAACTATCTTGCTTCTCCCAGACAGACAATCATTTTAGCACTGTGCTGTGATAGGCAGTACTTTAGTATCCATGACTATCAAAGTCTGCTTTCAGCCAGCTAAAAGCTTAATGGAAGATCCAATAAAAATGAGTCAGCTTGGAAGAAGAAACTCTTTGTTGCTGATGTGATTATGCATTTGGACCTAAATGTTGGAACCCATTTCTAGAACGTTTCCCTATAGACAGTAGCACTGAACTCCTCGACATTTTGTGGGAGGAACAGCTGAGTGACAGTGATCGAATAATTATAGTGATCTTATCCAGATGAGGCACCCCCAGTGACAAGAATGGAAATGCAAAGGCACAAGAGACGGATGGTAGGCTTGTTTCGAGATGAAATGATGTGGACATCCATTACAGTGCTTTAACAGAGAAAACAATAGAGACAAAGATGTTTAGACCTTTTCGAGCGAATCGTGGGAGAGAGTTATTATCATATATGGACTGAGTGGTGGTTTGGCTAGAGAGGGAGGACACAGAGCCAATCAGGGAGGCGTAGGGGACTGAATTACTGCTCAAAGCTGCAAAAAGTAAAGCCAGTTGGAGATGGGAGAAGCATTAGTATAACAGCAGTAGAAGACCATCATAATCAACCAATATTTACTTCTGGCATGCACTGGCACGTGGTCTGGATGTATTACTTTGGAAGCTAATGACAGAGAAATCCAAGCAAATCTGTACTGATCCATTACATTCTAATTTAGCATATGTATATATCACAGGCAAAGATACCATGGCATTCAAGAATCATTATTTATGATCTGGCAATATTGCACCAAAGCACTAGGACAAGCAAAAATCTCAATATGGATGTTCCACAGAAAGCAGGGGTGTGCTTGTGGGAATCCAATGGTGCAGGAGAAGAAAACCTAGGCAGGTATACTGTATAGGAGTTCTACTTCTGCCTGCCACCTACTAATAGAGACAAACTTCTTGTTATCAATCACCTAAATTTCTTTTTGTGTAAAAATAAACGTGGGAAGCTAGATTAATTCTGGAGTCACTTCTTTATAACTCATTTCAAAATATTCAGGATTTCTGAGCAGGGAAGGGTCTCATGGATGTAGTTCATATGTGAAGGTTTTAAATTTAACTGTATCTTTTCTTTGAGGGGTGAGGAACATCTGTAGTCTACAAAATAGAAAATTATGCAGTTGAATTGTCAATTTTTTAAATTAAGTTTAACACATTTTTTTATCTAGTCAAATTACCTTATAAGAATATATGATGTACATATATGCATATCATGTATGTATTAAAAATAAGTAAATGTCAACATAAAAACTATGCTAAAGGATAGATCTGGGATGAAACTCCTCTAACATGAAACTCATTTATTTTCATTATTAACTTTTAAATTAAAGTGTAGTTGATTTACAGTGTTCTGTTAGTTTCTGGTATACAACAAAATTATTCAGTTATACATGTATATAAACTTTTTTACATTCTTTTCCATTATTGTTTATTATAATATATTGAATATAGTTCCCTGTGCTATAGAGTAGAAACTTGCATGTTGGGCTTCCCTCGTGGCTCAGTCAGTAAAATAATCTGTCTGCAATGCTGGAGGTCCAGGTTCAATCCCTGGGTTGGAAAGACCACCTGGAGAAGGGAATGGCCACCCACTCCAGTGTTCTTGCCTGGAGAATTCCATGCACAGAGGAGCTTGATGGGGTGACGAAGAGTGGAACACGACAGCGAGTTTGTATTTGCTAATCCCAAACTCCTTATTTACTCCTCCCCCCATCCTCTCCTCTTTGGTAACCATAAGTTTGCTTTTTATATCCATGAATCTGTTTCTGTTTTGTAAATAAGTCTATTTGTATACTTTAGATTTGACACATAAGTGATATGATATTTGTCTTTGTCTGACATCACTTAGTACAATATGATAATCTCTAGGTGCATACATGTTGCTGCAAATAGTATTTCATTCTTTTCTATGGCTGAGTAAGATATTCCAGTGTGTATATGTGTGTGTATGTATACACACACACACATCTTCTTTATCCATTAATCTGTTGATGGGCATTTTAGATTGCTTCTGTGTCTTGGCTATTGTAAATAGTGCTGTTATAAACATTTGGGGTGCACGTGTCTTTTTGAATTAGTTTTCTCTGGATGTATCTTTAGGTTTTTCTTAAGGAGCCTCCATACCGTTTGCCATAGTGCACTGATTTACTTTCCCACCAAGAGTAGGAGGGTTCCCGTTTATCCACACCCTCTCCAGCATTTATTATATAATATGAACCTCTTTAGCTCATATCAGAAAATAATCACCAAGGATCTGTGGCAAAATGCTATTATAGAATTCTCCCAAAACTTCTCCATTGTCCAATGTGGAAATAAAGTTTACAGGATATAATCAAGTATGTTAGAATCTGAATGAAATAGGAGACACTAAGAAAATTATGAATTTGACCTCACCAAAGTATTTTTTCACTCTTTTGTTTGGCAACCTGGTCACTGCTCACAGTCTGGGAACCAATGTTTTTATTAGAACAGTGTTTTCACATTAGCATAATTTCGAGGTGCTTTAAAATCCCTTCTTTCCATGATGCACACCTGACCAATTAACTCAGAATATCTGGGTATGGGAGCCAGACATTGACATTTTAAAAATTCCCCAGTAATACCTTTTAGTCCTTTGGGGATTTTTTGGGTGGGGGGGGGAGCCTGTAACGTTTTTCATTCAAAAATCATATTAGAGTACAAAAGAATGAGACCAGCTTCCTCCTGGTGATACCCTTGAATCTGCTCCAAGTCTCGATTAGCAAGCTTTAGTGCCTTAGCTATTATTAGCAGCAATGAGCTTGAAGTGCAGCTCACAGCTGATGAGGACATGCTAGGGTCTCAACCTCACCAGTTCAAAGCTACAAATGCACAGCATAAGTGCATTTTAAAGGAAGGCACCCATTGCATCGGAGCAGAGTTTTCATTACAGAGTTATGATATCAACAATACACACTGCTAACATGAAAAATGACAGATGTAGTCAATGAAATCTGCCTTTGGTTGGAGGGAAAAAAAGGATGGCTACATTTTTTTTTTGATAGTAACTCTGTAATGGCTTCCTTATAAGAAACTTTAAAAATCATGGTGCCTTAGACATTATTTAGCCTAGCATTTTCCTTTTATATAAAAGTTCTAAAGACTAGGAAAGTTAAGTGATCTGTATATTTTACCCCATTTAGTAAGTAATAAAATCATATGTGATTTTGGCATCCTTCTACTGTTTTATTTCTGGAATTGAAGTTATGATCTTCTAAAGCAGGGGGCAAAGTTTCCAGTGCTAAAGGGCCCAAGTCAGTGAGGAAAAGAAGTAAAAATATAAACAGATATTGAATAGTAAACACTCACAAGAAATGTCCTCCTCACCATTTTTGTGCAACCAGGAATCTCCTAGGACTGTTTTTCATTTCTCTACTTTCAATATGGAGTCTCAGGAAAGAGAAATATTTCTCTATTAAAAAAAAAATACACTTGTGATGAATGGCAGCTGATGTTCTCTTTCAATGTCAGGATTACCCTCAGGGCTGCTATAGACTGTGGAGAGCTTCAAGAAGGTTGGAAAGCTCTAGCAGATATCCTCCAAGTGGTACTAGAGAACCAAGAGGGTGAGGCTTCTCAGGCTTTCAGGAGCAGCTGAAAATCCTGACAATTATGCTACTTTCCTCCATTTTCACTATTGATTAAAAATCTTGTTGAAATCCAGTGGGGGTCAAAGAAAAGAACTTTGGAGGCCACATTTGGCTAACAGTGACCTCTGTTTTAGAAGAGCGGAATGTTCGTTTGGTGTGTGAATTAAAATCTAAGAACGCTCAAAATGAGAGACAGCATATTTGTGTCCACAATGCACTAGGAGAGACACTGAATAGTCTGTGTGGGACTGGCCAATGTGCGCTTCTCCCATGGTTCACCCTCTATCCCCGCTCCTCTCCAATTAAGTCCACTAGGAGGGCAAACGACGCTCAGAGGAGTAAAAGGATCAAGGCCATCACTACCAGTAAACTATGGCTATGTGGGGGTTTGGATCCCACACCTTACCAGTTCTCATTTAGGGAACTTCCCATTATGCCATGCTATCTCTTAAATCATTGAACACCCCTGGGAGAGTGGTGTCACACACATAAATATGGACTTGTGAACTTGGACTGTTCATGCAGTAACATGGCATCATAAACTATCCTCAGTTTGAGAAACTGTGTCAGTAATACATTAGCTTCATTTAGAAGGTATGCTTGTGTTGGTGGTGGGGAACAAGTAAAAGACACTCATACACACACCTGTATTTTTTGTTATGTCTTACCAAGACATTGTGAGCTTCCATGAAAATATTTTAAATGTATACATTTAGTTCATGTTAAAAACTGTAGTGCTATTCGGCAGACATGTTTTCAAAACTCCCCTGAAATATCATGGTTTTGCTTTCCAAATGTTCTATTTTATGAGGTCAGTACTCTAACCAATATTAAGTTTCAAATGAATTTTTTATATATAGAGAAATGTTTATCAAATGCATGCCTTATTTTTTAAACACTGCATTAAATGTCAGTAGATACTTTAAAACTATAACAACTTTGTTAACTGGAGGTTTTGAGGTCACTAATAATGCTGGGACATCTTTTAGATGATTCTGCTGTTAATATTCATGTGTGGTAATGCAGTAACACTGTCTTCATGATTTTCCTTTCTAACATACTGTGATAAAGACTGAAGAACAGGTTATGGCCATGGGACAGAGACATGTTATTTTGTTCATCAAAACAGAATTATACCTACCTGACTGAATAAATCATAGCAACTTAGTTTACAAAATATTTGTCAGCTTTTCACATCATTTATGTACTGCTTAGCATAAGTTCAATACCTATAAATACTCCATGTTTACAATTTGCCTCACAAATGAATGGTGAATTAAAGACAAAAGAGAACATTGATTTGTAAGGTATAATTGCTTCTTAGTACGACAATGACATTTTGACTTAATCCATGACTAGGATCATAATTAAGGGAAAAGTACTCCAAGAGTGCTTTTTCAGGTAAGCACTAAATGACATAATTAAAATTCATTTTTAAGTAGGATTTCTCAAAATGCAGGATTTGAACAAACCCATGTTCCTTTATATCAGAAATTGAGCATTTAGATGCAAAGAATCAATGTTTCTGAAATGCAAAAAGAGTACATCTAGCATTATTCATTTAGGTATCTGTCTAAGTTTCCTACAGTACAAAATAAAATATAAGGAGATACATATAAAAATGGATTTTGTTAGCACTGATCCAGTTAATACTACTAGTGCATCAGAAGAGATGCCTCAAGAGCTTTCAAAATCACTCAGTTGCTATGCAGACATTTCTGTTGCTGATACTGCTATTTCTGATACGTTAACATTTTATGAGTTTGTTTTTGTTTTTCACAGTCCATCAATCACCTACCGTCCATGTATGCTTTAGGGCAAAACATTAAGGTCATTCATGGAATGAAAACGAGGTTTTTACATTGTCCCATCTGATCATCAATTTTTAAATCTCTTTTCCTAAAAGGAGCCAGTAAAAGTCTAGAGTTTTGTTTTTGTGTGGAAAAAAATAAAAGTTTGGAGTAGCGGGGGGAGGTGGGGGAGGATTCTAAGTAAGGGGTAGAGATACTGGAAGAAAGAATTTTTTAGGAAAAAAAAAAATTCTAAGCAATTCAGACCATAGTGGGTTGGTCTGAGGGAGAAGTCTGCAGGCACAAAGAAAGGTGCTGACTAGCATGCCACGCGATGGTATTAGTTACATGTTCCTTTACATTTTTTTTTTAATACTAGAAAGAAAGCTTATTTCCTTAAGATGCTGGACTTCTAAATTTGCTTTGCTGGAAAAAATAGAAATAGGACCACATACCAGTAATATTTTGGTTTTCTTATAAATCACCATCTTTTGACAATATTATATTTATTTTAGTCATTGTGTCCAATTCAAGAGGCCACATCCCAGATGGGTACTCAGTAGGTAAGGCTTTTTACAGTATTTCAAAAATATCCATCATTGACAATCTCTATCAAAATGGTAAAGTAAAATGTGCCTGCCCTAGGACTCAGCCATCACAATTCCAGGTGCCTATCATTCAGAAATAACAGCAATGTGAGAAGGTCTGGGCTCAGTACTGCTCAGTACAGTATGTTTTGTAAGAGTAAAATGCAGGAAATAAGTTAACCTCCATTAATAAGGACTGAGATGATATATTTTGTGACATCTGTTGAACAGAATATCATCAATACTATCAGCTGTTAAAGGAGATAAAACTTCATTTATTAGCTTGGAAAATGTAGTTTAAAATATTAAAATCAGAAATTTCATGTAAATACATCTGTATCTATATACCTGCTATATATATTATCATTTAAAGAACTGTATACACAAAAAAATTCTGGAAATATATGCATGAAACTCTTTATGGTAGATATTTCTGGAGAGTAAAATTGGAGTATAGGAAATCATTTACATTTTATTTTAAATATGTTAAAAGAAGAAAAAGCGAGATAAAGAGTAATTTTTCTTTTCTAAAACTATATTTTTTGCCATTTACAACTTATAAAAATCACACAAAAAATTTAAATAATACACTGCACAACCATATAGCCATAACTTAAGTATAACTATTGTTAAGCTTACTTCCTATTAAAAAAAAAATTTCCTCAGTAAACATGTACTACTTTTATAATTAAGAAATATTGTTGGGCCGATTATAAAGTAACTTGGAAATTTTTTTCATAAGAAAAGCTTTCTTCCCACCAAAAAAGTAGTTCACTTTTGTTTAACATGTAACTCATCTATCAGTCATCCTAACACATATCCAGTTACCACTGTACAGAGATGTGTAAGGCTTAAATAGGGGTTTCATGAAAAGCATCTTTTATAAGTGAGTATTTTCTTCCCTTCCTTCACAGATCTTAAAGATTTAGAAAAACTGATGACTAGTTACTAATTCTAGAACATTCTTCTACTACATCTCTTCCCTCACTTACTCATTGTGTCCATTTTATTCCATTATCCACTTGAGGTTGTAAGTCTCACCTTAGCTCAATGATCCCTTCAATTGACATATTCCACACCAGTTCTGACTGTCCCCGAAGACCCTTCAATTGACATATATCCACACCAGTTCTGACTGTCCCCGCAGACCATTAAGTGATGTCACCGTTGTAAACCATACTCTCTTAAGAGATTAGGTAGTTCAGGTTCTCACAGTTACAACCTGGCTGCATACTGCCATCTGAAATCCTTAACAGACAGATAAATATATTCGTGGAAAATACCTACAAGCAGAGGTACCTGCTCTTAATTTGGAGAGTGCGAGCATTTCTAATTCTGTCTAGATGCTTGAATACAGTGTTTAACAAACAGAAGGAGCTGATTATCACCCCAAATTTGGCAAGTATGTGTAAAGCAAAGTTCCTCTCCACATCCCACAACTTCACAGAGACGGTGTCATGAAAAGAACAGATTTCTCTGTGTTCACTTTGTGCTTCAGCTGAGTGCCCAGAGACAAAATTCTGACCTTTTTCTTTCCCAGACCCAGAGACATATGTGTTTGTGGTACTACAATTAGGGAAATAATTCTTTGAAGTACTTAATGCCAAATATTGTATCTATATGAAATTTAGTATGTATGTTTCAGTATCTTTTGAATATGAAGCAGAATTTGGGAAAAAGATCTGGCTCTTTAAATCCAGACGCTCCAATAAAAATAAGTAACTCAAAATGTAAATAGATTTTTCATTCACAAGAAGATTTTTTTTTAAAGGGAAGTAGAATTAAGAATCAGTGAACTAAGCAATAAGCTTCCTTTACCTTCTGAAAGACCTACTGAATTTCAAATGATAATGTTAGTTTGACATTTTATCATCCACCACAGACTTATCAGAAGTAGAAATCAATTTGCTTTCAAGATCAAATTCTGTGCTAGGGGCTGGTTATATAAATCACAGGTTTCTGATTTCATTGAAAATCATGGATTGTTAAGTCTCTACTTATGCATACCATTAAGTAACATTGTCATATTATGTAATAGTTGTACATAACTATATACACAAAGGTATGATGTATATAAAAGCACATTTCAGAAACTGAAGGGTGAATGGTTTAAAATCCAAAAATATAAGTAAAAATTAAAATTGCTTCCTGTGCAATACCTAAGAAAAGTGTTTTAGAATAAAAGCATCATTTTATTTGATCATCCAGGAAAGCCCTTGATTATTTACAAACCAGGGAGGATTAGCACAATCAGGTTACTTGGTTAACAATCCCAACTTCTGCTCTTATCCTATCGGCAAGTAATTAAATTCATAGCCACTGGCTACAATCCACACTGGCTGAAGCAAACTGTAGCATTCTCTATGAATTGTACATTAACACGTGAGTCTATTTTCTTTGTAAACTGGTCAGATTTTCAGGACAGCAGGCCACATTCTAGAGCCTGGGAGGCACATAGACTATTTCAACACACCAAGACTTAACCAGATGGCTTAACTGAGCAGGCGGTTACAGCATAACGCTGCCCTGGTGAAAAGACGTGCTAGGGTCTTGGGACAATTTCTCTTTTATTCTATTCCTCTTAACCCACCTCTCTCCTTTTTACTGTTTGCCCACTTTATTCCACTATCCATTTGAGGTAAGTTTAATCTTAGTTAAATGGTATCTTCTGGTGGCTCAAATGGTACAGAATCTGCCTGCAGTGCAGGAGACCCAGGTTCGATCCCTGGGTCAGGAAGATCCCTTGGAGAAGGAATGGCTACCTACTCCAGCATTCCTGCCTGGAGAATCCCATGGACAGTTGAGCCTGGCGGGCTACAGTCCATGGGGCTGTAAAGAGCTGGACACGACTGAGTAACTAACACTGACCATAAAGCCTAAGTCCCCATTTTATTTTGTTAAAGCTGTTGATAAAATCAATGTCACTTCAATTGTACCCTTCATTCTTTCCAGTGACTTCTATGGAACTTAGCAGGTTCTCTCTATAAAGGGATCTAATATTCCCACATACATTGGGGAAATTAGATTCTTATTAGCATTCTTGAATATGGAGGTATCTTGGTTGAAGGCATTGGTATTTCCCTTGTAGCTGCCAGCACTCTGCTAGTAACCCTTTCTGCATGGTAGCCATTCACGTGTTGTTGGGGGTGATGAGGCATAGCACTCCCACTGGCTCTATTTTGCTGCTAACCTTGCCTTTATACTAAGCCTCTTAAATAAATGCCCATTAGGAGAAATTTAGTTATATGGAAAATTTCTTTTGATTGTCACACTGACGAAGGTATATCTTTGCTTTTTAAAGAATAAACCTCATTTGAGATAGAATTTTTTTTTTAAAAAGCCCACGTCTATGGTGATTGGTAGAGTCACATTTAAAATTCCAGACATTTCTTTTAACTGGATAGTTACTAGTTACTATGGCATTTCTACATGTAAAATAACACATATGCTAAATACAGTAAACCGTGCATTTTCAATTCCAAGCAATTCACTGAAAATGTGTAGTTTACTAAGTCTGTGGTATACCATAATGAATAGAATATCCATTTGACACAGAAAACTTTCAAACGATTTGGGACACAATATTACCATCAAATTGTCATCAAATGAACTTCTTAGATCAGCTCTTTAATTTTTTTCATTTTCATCAGGTACTGAGACAATGCCACTCAGTTGTATAGTTTAGCTGTCTCTACCATTCATCATTTTGGCATAAATAAGATTTGGGTGAAAAAAGGCAAAATGGAGTTAGCCTTGCATTAACAATGCTGAACAAAACACCCCTCAGCAGGAATAATATTTTTACTCTGTTGAAGCACTTAATGTTCTTTAAGAAACAAACATATATTTCCTATCCTCAATCACTCTGATCATCTGCTGAGCAAGAAACCTCAACTGGTTGGTGAAATTCAGTAAAGGTAACATACAAATTGTTTCCCTTGTTCTCTTCTCCTCCCCTTTCTTTCAGAATAACGCATACACAAATTAATAGGGAAATAGATTTAAAAAACGTATTCTTTCCCAATGAGATGAGTGAGGTAACATTCCATCCATCCACTCATTCACTTTATAAGGTAAGAAACTGGATTCTTTCCAGATAGCTGTCACTGAAAACAATCAAGTGTGCTAATAAGCTCATAAAAATGGCAAATATTTTTAAGACTTTAGGCTTTCAAAACTTTTAAGGAAAATTATTATTTTTTTCCTTTTTCCACCCCACCTCAGATTTTCACAAAGAATATAATTTCCTTTCAAGATATATGTTTTGCTGAGTCTCATTAATAGTAAAGAAAGAATATAAACAACTGGTTGAAATAAAGTGATACAGTCACCTCTCATAGCGATGTCATTGGGGCTATAAAACTTTCAGTAAACACTGTGTTCTGGACAAGATGAGTCATGCTTCTTACCTGGTGTTTGGAAATTAAGGCGCCTCAGTTCTACTGGGTCTGTTGGATGGTGTGAAGGGACCTCCTTACTGTTTGGTATGCTGCTCTTCCTAGAGTCAGATTCTGCCCTCTTCCTATAGGGAGAGAATAAAAATTTAAGAATAAAACAACCAAAAAACGGAAACCGATTTAAAAAGGCAAACAATTATGCATGTGTTGCCACCCTACCCTTCCCCCCACCCGCCCCCACCCACCCCATCTCCATTTGTAGTTTTAAAACTTTCTGACCTTTGTGACTTTGTTAAGCTACCTTTTTTCTCTCCTGGCCTACAGTATTTCCTCAGGTCTGAAAATTTTAAGTGGATGATCTCTAAGTCCTCCTTTAGCTCTAGAATTAAATAATTCAGACACTCTGCCTTTAGGCATACGGAGGTGCTGGTGAGATAGGTTTGGAAACTTGTTCAGCTTTTCTTCCTTGTCCACTAGTTCTCTTTGGGAGGAAAAGCATAGACTAACCCTAATAACCAATACTATGATTGTAGTTACCATGGAAATAAACTCAGAAACTACTTGGCCTCAAGCTAAACAGCTAAATCTGCCCCCCTCCTTTCTCCTGCAGGATTCATGACTGGTGACTACAAAGTGGACCTGCACTGGATTTTCCCATAACCAGATAAATACAGTAAGTGTATTTCTAAGAGTTCAAGTTAGCCTGATACCTAGAAGGAGAATCAGGACCACACCAAGCCAACATTCTTTTTCTCTTAAATTCCAAGGAAAAAGCCATGTTGCCTGTTTATGGTGTCAAGGTAAGTATCTTTGCTTAAGGTGTCATGATGTAATTTTCAAAAATGTCTCTGCAACAAATGTCAGGTTTTTTCATAAGATTGCTTTATCCATGTTTTTTCCAGACAAATAATCACAGAGTGGCACCTAAATATTTTCCTTAAGGTTGAATTAGATGAAAAACTCACTTAACTAAGGGAGAACTTTTCAAACAGTGGTTTCTTCCCAATACAGATTCCAGCAATCTCCAGGCTGGAGTCATAATCAGAGCAAAGACATTCTTATCTGGGAGGAGGGTGCAGAGCGGGTAGGAACTCTCTGTCCCTTTTGATATGACTGTGGTTCAGCTCATTAGTGCTGCTGTGGCAATGGGGTCTCATCCAGTGCCACCCAGGTCATTCCATGTTTAGCTAGAGGGCTCCTGTTAAATAGCCTTTCTTCCTATCTCTGCTCATCTGTATAGAATGAAACCAACCAGAGGATGAAGGGAAGATTGATGCGAAGGGAAAGTAGACTTGATTTGCTCAAGTGCAATGCCTTTGGCAAAACGTCCTCAGTGTGATGAATTTTGGGGGGTGAGTCCTGTTAGACATGTTCCCTCAGAATCTTGGATTAACCTGTCTCAGGATTTACTGTTTCTACCTAAAATTCTCAAGTATAGCCTTAGGACACAGCGTACTGCCAAACACACTACCAGTCAGAGGAAAGCAGTGAATTGGAGGCATGCCAGAGGAACTGGCAGCTCCAGTTATATGGAGTGGAAAATGAGAAGGAAAGAAAAAGAAGAGATGAAAGGCTGGTGAGAGACAGATGAAAAGGAAGAGAAAAAGGGGCTAACAAGACAATGTGAAAGAAGGACAGGACAACCACTTGCAGAGTAGAAAATGTCAGTGTGTTTATGCTGTGAGTATTAGCTCATGATACAGACACATGGTTAACAAAACACCACCAAGTTTGGACAGTCAATCAATCTCAAGTGTAACAAACATATGGTTGGTCTTTTCCAAGTAATCCCAGTGGCCCTTCTCAGGTTTTGGTCTTTTCACAGTCTGGCACTTTTTTTTTTTTTTTTTTTTTTAACTTATGTGCCAGATCCGATGCCTAAAACCTGGATTTGTATCTCTTTTCAGAATGGCTCTACAGTCTTTCTTGCAGGATTATAGAAGCCTCATGAAGAAATATCTGGGCAAGGAGACACTGACTGTTACAGGTATTGGGGACATCCTCCTTATCTTCTGTTGCACTGAGGCCAGATTGAGTGGCAGTGAGGCAGGGGGAGAAAAAAGAACACTCTGTAAAGACATTTGGTCAGTTTCTTTGGTACCAGGAAAGCGAAAATCCTATCTTGTTGCCCAGTGAGTCTTGAAAAACCCCGAGCATGAGACTAACATGACAAGTCACTCTTGTAATAAGTGGGAGGGGTGTTCTGACATTTAATAACTAACTTCTCCCTCAATCTGTCTAAATAAGATAATCTCTAAGAAACTAGTTTCCAAAACTCCGAGCCAGCTAGGAAAATCAGCTGTTTAAATTTCATTATGCTTCATTTAGTTTTGATGATCACAACACAAGTAATTCTGACTGCCCACACTTTACCGCATTGTTTCTAAACAGAAATCTGTTAAAATGTGAATTTTCTAACAAAGAATTTCTAAGCAAGATTTGCAGGATGAAGAGTTTGATCATCATCAGAAACAACGATCATTTTAAAAAATGAAATTTACTGTTACAAAGTATTAAATGGCATATAATGGTCTAAATCAAGCCCAGTATGAACATCAGGAGTGACATTTCTTTTTCCAGTAAGTTTCTGGAGATCTCATTATTTGCAACTAGAAAAAAATAACAAATAGTGACTAGAAACAGATTCTGAATATTGCCTTGCTATTTTTTCTATCAGAATTATAAATTCCTAGGGTAAGTTTATTTCTCACAGCGAGAAGTGTCTACCATGGGCAGGCGTTATCTGCGTGAAAAGAAAATAGAAAAGCACATGACATTTCAGATATGGCAGAAAATGCTAATTGTATAAAAATATGTGTTTATTTGGGCTGTGAGTAATGTACAACAAAAACGCTGCTCTATGGTCTCAGTGGGGTTTTATTTTCATCTAGTCTCACCTGGCTTTGATCTACCTGTAAAGTGGGGAACAAAAAAGGACATGGGGTGGAAGATCACATCTATTGTATTTATTTGGAACAAAAATATTCAGACATATGCATACAGGCTTTTGAAAGAAATGTATTTATTTACTATTAATAGAGATTTCAAAGAAATCAGTTCACAACGATTCTGACATCAAGAACTTCTAAGCCCAACTTTGCCACTATTAGTCTGTATCTCCTTGGGTAAGTCAACTACAAACCTAACTTACTTAATTTCTTCACTTATAAACAGGGGAGGAGGGTTAGATGATGTTAAGTTTTGGTCCAGCTCTCTTGATAGAACAAGAAGGTAGTGATGAAATTGTGAAATGTGGCCAGTTTTACAGTGAGAGGTGGATCTCTGAGCATATTAAGTGGATTCAAAGTGTTTTGAGTTTTGCCTTGAAAGAACTATTTTGCGCGTGTTTTTCTGTTGGGTTAATGACAAGCACAGGTTCTCTGAGGTACTGTCTGCTGTCAGTGAAAGGGTAATACAGCTTGTTGACCAGTGTTACATGGTTTTAAGGAAAATAATGTAGCGGTAATTCTCTGGTATGCATCAGAGTCACCCAAGAGGGCTTGTTAAACTACAGGGTTCTGGACCAACTCCCCAGAGTTTCTCATTCGTAGGTCTGAGGTCAGTGGGATCAAGAAATTTGTGTTTCTATCAGGTTCCTAGGTGATGCTGGTGTTCTTGCTACTTGTCTCCATAGAGAACCAGTGAATACAACACTGGAAGGGAGGCAGGTTAGATGGGCATTGAGATCCTTTGCTTAATTTTAACCAGGAATTCATAAATGTGTGTGTGTGTTATAAAGCTGAAAGGTTAGCTTGGATTGATCAGTAAATAAGCAAGCAATATAGGAATGATTATTATTGCTATTATTCTTCAAGGCTAGAGGACAGGGAAAATAATTTGGAATTAAATACAAATTCTTACTAAAGTATTGCCATCGATATTAGCAGGGTATAAAAATGTTAGTATTCCTGTACAAAGGGTCTTGAGATCATACTTTCAGTAAAAACAAACAAAACAAAATGAAAATGACTCACGTTAACACATACAAATGCTCATTTAACCTTGACTACAAACAAAACTCAGAGACAGGTTTTACTACCTTTTAAATTTACCTTTAAATAATCCATTTTATCGTCATATATAAACGACTACTTCCTGAATCATTTTAACATCAAAATTACTTTTTATACCTAGGCTTTGTCCATGTTCCCTTTGCCAGTTTCATCTTTTATATCCAGGTTCCACCCTTACCCCCTCAATACCTCCAAAGTGTACCTGTCTTTTTTGTTTTTTGTACTGAGCATTAAAGGGGTTTGTTCTCTATTCCTCACCTGTCAGGCTTACTGCTCCATTTTAATGCAGCAAAAAAGAAAAAGAGAGGCTAGATGTTAGTTGGCCAATGGTAACAAGAGTAACCATGACAACCAAGAATTAACAGCTCATCATTAGGGACATACACTGACACACATTAGAAAATGATAGCATATCAAAATATTCCAAGGCCTCTAAATCATGAAGCAAATGGAGGACATGAGAGTACATGACTAAGCAAAGCATTTGTGTGTGTATTAATGTCAGATTCACTTTTGTTCATCAACCTACAAAACACTGCCACAACTAATTATATCCTAGGAAGAGTTTGATGGTAGAGATATTATTTGATTTTTTAAAAACATGCCATGAGACAACAACTAATGTACTTAATGGGAATATAACATTATCCCATATAAGAAATTTAGTTCATTAAAAACAGTCTTCTGTTAAGAGGTACATCATTCCTTTAAAACACCTGCAAATTGCACTGACCTGCAGAAAAATTTGCACAATTGTATAATATACCACAAGGTAATTAAGTGGCAGAGATGAGTTCTTCAAACACATTTTAGCAAGTAAGGTGATTATAAATCTTTTTTTTTCCAGTAACAGCTTAAATACATTTTCAGTTTTGGAAAATATAATACTCATCATTATATCTACAGAGCATAACCCATCTATATAGCTGTGCTAATCCAGAAAAGCAATTTATTACCAGTCACTGACATGACCCATAATAGTCACAGAGGCACTACTGTATGTGAAGGCTTCCAGCTCACTCTCACTGGCACTTTCACCTGTGATAATAATGTGGACTGTTTAACCATGTTCTTTATGCAGAAAGTATAACCTTCACCTAAAAAGAATTCATCTAAATAGTCTTCATGTTGAGGCAAACTGCAAAGTATTTTGTGAGTTCTCAATTGCCAGAAACAAAGATACCAGGTCTACCTCACAGCCAACAAACTATATACCCATATTGCTACAATATCTTCCCTTAAGGTAATCCAGTCCATAGCTTTTGAAAAGTACAAAGTCCACATTTAAACTGTACAAACACACACACATACAAAGTGAATAATGAAAATGATATCAGACACACAGGTTCTTTTGATTCTTAAAGTGATTTAGCTAGTTATGCCAAGTTTTTAAAAATCCTACAAGTGTTCCTAACTTGGCTTATTTTTAATCATTCAGTGAAGTCATCAGTGAATCCATTGTAGGAAAACCTATTTCTCTGACAGAGTGAAATACCTAGTGAACTGCCAGTTTTGTGTATGAAAAGGCTGTTGAATACTAGGATGAACCAGTGCATACTCTCCACTTCATTCCTCTACCACAGAAATGTCAGCCTTACTGCACATGGGTACATATTTTGTGCAAATATCTATAAGTTTAAAATCTTTTGGAATTTAAATTGCAGGCTAAGGATTTCCTTACAACTCTTGCCAGTCAAGATGAAGGTGATAATGAGAGATGGAATAAATAAGAGGAGGGACCGAGTTTATCTATCACTATTTGACTCTTATAAATTTGATTATTCAGTAGCCCTCTGCACCATGCACTCGCCTTGGCATAAGGAAATACCATGAGGAATAAGACGGAGTCCTTGACCTACAGTTTAGTGGGGGCAGAAAGCCAAGGAAATGGGCAATGGCAGTAATGCAGTAGGTTCTATGATTAAGATAAGCAGAAAGTGCTTTAGAAGCATAGAGAAGGGGGCCTTAAGGCAGCCTTAACTGCTAAAAGAGGACATGAGGTGGACACTCAGAAAGGCTTTCATTTAGCAAGTGGATCTTAGCTTACTTCTAAAGGGTGAATGAGAGTTTGCTGGGTCAAGACAAGTGCCTGTGGAACAAGTAGAAAGGCTTTCCAAAGGACCTCCTCAAAGGCGAGAAGGCATAGCCCAGCGTGGATGCCTATTTCTTCATAGCATCTCAAAATATTCTGGACTCTGATACCATGGGAATACATATAGGGCTGATTCGAAAAGAAGATTAAAGAGGTAGAGTCCACAGGGAACCACTGTTGGATCTGGGAAAAGGAGAAAAAGGAAAGGTCTATACCTTAGTCACATCCTCCTCATGGTCGTCACACATGAACATCCAGAGGTGGGGATGGAAATTATTTACTCTCCACTCACATTAGACTAGTACTATTCAAGAATGATAATTTGGTCTAGACCATGTCTTTGTGCTGTCTAACATCCTAATCCATTTTTTCCCTTTCATAGTATATAATAAATACTTATCCATCTTGAAATGCTTTTCTTAGATTTACACTCTAAGAATATTTTCTATAGAAATAATTCCTGAAGAGTTTTAGAACTAATGATTGAAAAGTCTTACAGATGTAGCAGATGTGCAGGGTAGATGAACATCAAAGAACATTCAACTACTTTATGGATTCTTTTTTCTTTGTAGGGGAAGATAGATGAAGGGCGACATGGAGTCATTTAGAAAACGTACATGTGCACTGAAGGTAAAAATAATACAATGTTAATTCTATTACTTGATTTTTTTTTTAGGTTCTCATATTTAAGAAAGGTCAGTTATCTCATCTATGTACTTATTTTAGAAGTGAAGAAACCAGGGCCTGGCGTGTTAGCATGACTTTCTATTCCCTATAGCCACCTAGTTACAAAGCTGGGACTTGAACTCAAGTTTCCTGCTTCCTAATTTACTTTTTTCCCCTAAATCTTGCTACATTGTCTCTCTGAAGTTAAAACTGTTAAATCATTGCACATGTATCACAGATACAGTCCAGAATTAAAAAAAAAAAATCTTAGTGCAGGAAAATTAACAAAGATCCACCAAACATTTCATTAATAGTATTCTGACGGCCCTTTAAGACCCTTACAAAGCCTCAGTGATATGTTTTGTTATTGATATCAATGTATTATGGGTTTTAGCACATTTAAAACAAAGTCAAATGAACAGAATGCAAAATGAAAATAACTGCTATTCCATATTACTATAATTAATAGAAGTAAATCTCAACTGACTCAGTGAGATTTATTTTTTTATATGGATAAACCATCCACAGCTATAGATCTATTCCTAACAAAGGTAGTCTTGTAAACAGGTGTATATTACCAACAGAATTATCAAGATACTGTGAGTCAGCAGTAGTACATACTCATTCCTTAATTACAGTATTATTTGCATACAGAAAGTGAAATACTTTAATAATAGTAATGGCAGTAATCAATTCTGAGTGATTACCAATGACCTGTGTATAAACTGAAAAGCACCTAAAAAGAGAGGTATAGTGTTATATAATTTTCTTTGCTCAGATTCCAAGCTATTAGAGACACTATTCATTGCCTACAGAAGATTTCCTCTTGAACTGTTTCATGATAATCAGGAAGGACATTGTTGGGTCTACTTGAGTTTCAAGTCAGGAATGTTCGTTACTGCTGAAGCAAGCACTTCTATTTCAGAAATGCTTCATGGGCTTTCAGATGGTTAGCTAAATATACTTAGCATTTGAGGATGTGTGCATTTCCCAACAATTGCTTTAGACAATGCTCACATATGCATACACTAAAATGCAACTTAAATAGTCATAATATCTTTAAATATGATGCCTTTTTTGCAGGATTAGGAAAAATTAAAATAACTGAGTTGATATTTTTCAAGCACATGTGGATAAAGAAAACTTAATTACCAAGGTTAGAATCTTATTTCTCCATATTTATGTAACCAGTTTACAAGGCCGTGCACATATCTATTAAATGGCATGACTTAATGATAGCCAGATAGATCCTAATGAAATGCAACTTAAAAAAAAGGTAAGCATCTTGTTCATTCTGAGTAATAACAAATGTCATGTGATCTAGAAACACAGTTGCCAACAAGCAATTTTCTCCTCTGACCCCCACAGCAGGATGTCAACACTTGGAATTATAGTTGTTTTCTGTAAAACATGTATTTTTTACTTTTTTCTTATTCTATTCTCTTCCGGTAATAAGTGCAGTACATAAGAAGCGAAGGGTACTGGCTCTTGCCTACCTTAACTCACACAGGATCTTCCACTGTTCTGGGGCACGGGGGAACCTCGAGCTTCCAGGCCTTAGCTCTTACACAAGAGACAAGTGATCAGATACAACAGGCTTCTTACCATACAGACTGGTAAGATGCAGACTGGAAGGGGGAGACTGAAACCATCAACTAAGATATTCTGACCTTCATTCATTCGCTTCTTCAGCCATTGTAGGGAGTGGACAATTGAGCAATGGTAACGATTAGGAAAAATAATGATTTTTTTCTTCATTCTTTCTAATTCTGAAAGAGGATAGGTAATTTAATGCACTAGGATTATAAACTTTCTCAACTTGACTTTGTTTCTTCCCCTCAGCCCTGGAATGAAATTGGAAAACAGCCTCAGAAGAGAGTTATTCAAAGGAGCAGTGTCTTGAAAAGTAGTGTTTTGAATCCAGAGAAGAGCTTTGGGAAAAGAAAAAAAAAAAATCTCTTCAGAGAACAAAGGAATGCAGGTAGGAATAATTAATGTAAACCAATGAAAGGAGTTACAGGAGTAGGAAAAAGAAATAATGAAGATAAGATTGTCAGATTAAACATGTAAGTGAGAATCAAAATGAAGACATTCTCATCTAATTTTGAAGGTCAAGGTTATGGTGATGGATGGTGGTTTAGTCGCTAAGTCGTGTGCAACTCTTGCAACCCCATGGGCTATAGCCCACCAGACTCCTGTGTCCACAGGCATTCTCCAGGCAAGACTACTGGAGTGGGTTGCCGATTCCTTCTCCAGGGGATCGTCCTGACCCAGGAACTGAACTTGGGTCTCAAAGAGAAAAATTATCTTGCAGTAGAAGGAAGGGAGTACCTTCACAGTAGCATTCTAAAAGATGACACAGGAACATAGATTGAGTTGCATGAAAATAAAATTTGGATTTGAAGAAAAATTGATGTAAAGGAAGGCAATTCAGTCACTTTGAATATTGTATTTTTTTAGTTCAGGAAGAAGTGGAAAAATAATTACTGTGTTTTCTATCCAACTAAGCAGTGACCTAGGGGACAAAATCTTACATGTAATGGAGACAGATATAGGATTGACAAAACAGTACATTAGAAAATATGGGTTAGTATGGATTATTTGCATCCCACCTGTGGTCAAGACACTAAGAAGGAAAATAGTACCTTAGATTTCCTCTTGGACACAGATGAGAATTCAATACTGAAGATGTGGAATAAGGGTTAGAAGAAAAATGGGAAAGGGAAAAAGTTCATCTTCTTCCTCTCTTTATTTCTTTAATCTTCAATTTTTAGCTACTTTTGCTAAATTTTGAGAAATAGCTACAGAAAAAAATTGCAGTACTCGGGCAAGTTAGACTTGTAATAGTGTTTTGAAATCCACGCTGAAATGGAGCAATTAATGATCTAATTTGCTTCAGATTATCTGCTTGTGAATAACAACGTCTCAGCTGTCATGCAACGGACTGATACCGTGTATGTACCTCAGAAGACAGAGATTGGATCCATGCCTGGAGCACCAGAGTCGATACAACACTGAATGAACTCAGTCTTTATATTTTGTTCTAACACCAATGGATACATTTCTCCTCCCAGTGATTACTGGAAGTAGTTTTACGAAGATCAACCACATCATGACCATGAGAGGATGATCAAGTCTTTGAAAACAAGGCAGCCCCCAAGACTGCCGCAGAGGCGTTGGGCAAACCTACCTTTTATAGAGAAGAATAGCTATGACAATGCAGATGATAAAGACCACTGCGAGCACAGGCCCTACAACCCAGATCAAGCCTTCTTCTTCATCTGTGATCGGCTGTGGGTCCAAGTCCATTGACACAACAGGGTCAGAGTAAGGGCTGGTTGCATACATCTTCTGAGGAAAAACAGAGTCTATGTTAGTTATGACTAACTAAATAAGGACTTTCTAGACAGCATCTTTAGCACTAGAAGAAGCAAAGATTCAAGATGTTATGGATTTGATAGTAGTTTCAAAATATTTAAAAGGTGCAGGGAAAGGAAGAAAAAAAAAGGTTTTGCAATCTAAATTTCTTTATAAAGTATTTCATAATAAAATAATTTTTGATGGTATCTATTTTCATAGATACCTCTCACTGGGATCTATATATTGGAATAGTAAACGATCTTAAGAAGTGTAAGTACCAGTCAATTAACCAGTCACAAAATGTTCACTGAGCAATTTACACTGTGCCAATGTATTACATACAATATGAAAAATAAAAATATTATAGTTCCAACTCTTAAGATATAATCACTCAGTAAATACTTATACAGCAAAATATCAATATTTAATTAAATATTATATTATGAAAGCCGTCCTAAGTATTGCACATTAAACTCTAAAACTTCAAAAGTTCAGTGTTCAAATTATATAGATGCAAGATATATGAAAGTGATAATATGGCTTTCTAGAACATAAAATTTAGGACTGAAAGGACTTAGCAGTTTCTGTATAATTTTATTACAGTACTGGTCAGAGGTTGATATGATTAGTCCCAATAGAAAATTGGTAAAGAGAAAAGAAAACCTTCTACACTGTTGAGTGGAATGTAAATTGGCACAGCTATTATAGAAAGTAGTTGTTGGTTCCTCCAAACAAAAATAAAACTACCATATAACCCAGCAATCCCACTCCTAGGTTTATATCTAAAGGAAATTAAATAACTGTCTCAAAGAGATATCTGCAAACTTGTGTTCTCCACAATATACTCACAATATACTGGAGGTTGCCTCACATGGAGGCAACCTAAAAGTTTCCTTTGGTTGAATGGACAAATAAAATGTGATTACATGTACACACATATACAAATGCACACAATGGGATATTATGTGGCCATCAAAAGGAGAAAATCCTGCCAAGATCTTCAATGACATGGATGAATCTGCAGGGTATTATTATGCTAAGTACAATAAGCCAGACAGAGAAATACATATTACAATATGAGTTCTGCGAATCTAATGTGCAGCAAGGTGACTATAGTAAGTAACACAGTATCATATACCGAAAAGTTACTGAGAGTAGATCTTAAACTTTCTCACCACAGATACAAAGGAGTTACTTATCTTAATCTTGGTAATCATTCACAGTGTGTATATAAATAAATATATAAAATCATCACAGTGTACATTTTAAATATGTACCACTATATTTGGCAATTAGTCCTCAGTACAGTTGGAAAGATACATGCAAAAAAATTACTTGGTGAAGGAAGGGACTGAATATACATAAATTCTATTTCTCTAATATCTAGTTTTGTTCTGTCCTATTTTAGATTATCTCAGAAGAAGATTCTCTTGATTTTTCCCATCTTTAAAATACTGTCTTTTCCAATAGAGACCAGTCCACAGTCATGAGCTGTCCCACATCTTAAGAATAATCTAACAGCTCATACAGCTCAAAAAGAAACAACCCAATCAACAAATGGGCAGAAGACCTAAACAGACATTTCTCCAAAGAAGACATACAGATGACCAACAGGCACATGAAAGGATGCTCAACATCACTAATTATTAGAGGAATGCAAATCAAAACTACAATGAGCTATCACCTCACACTGATCAGAATGGCCATCATCAAAAAAGTCTACAAATAATAAATGCTGAAAAGGGTGTGGAAAAAGGAAACCCTCTTACACTGTTGGTGGGAATGTGGATTGGAATAGTCACTATGGAAAACAGTAAGATGGTTCCTGGGAAAACTAAAAATAGAATTATTATATGATCCAGCAAGCCCACTCCTTCATATTCAGAAAATAACTATTTTAAAAAGACACATGCACCTCAGTGTTCATAGCAGCACTGTTAACAATAGCCAAAACATGGAAACAAACAACCTAAATGTCCATCAACAGAGGAATGAGTACAGAAGAAATGGTACATATATAATGGAATATTACTCTGCCATTAAAAAGGAATGTGCTAAGTCACTTCAGTCATGTCCAACTCTCTACAAGCTCCTCCGTCCATGGGATCTGCCAGGCAAGAATACTGGAGTGGGTTGCCATGCCCTCCTCCAGAAAAAGGAATGAAACAGTGCATTTTCAGCAACCTAGATGGACTTAGAGATTATTATACTAAGTGAAACAAGTCAGACAAAGTCAAACACCACATGACAGCACTTATATGGGGAACCCAAAATATGAAACAAATGAATCTATCTATGAAGCAGAAATGGGATTCACAGACACAGAGAACAGATTTGTGTTTACCAAGGGGAGGAGAGAAGGGTTGGACTGGGAGTTTGGGGTTAGCAGATGCAAACTATTGCATTTAGAATGGATAGACAGTAAGGTCTTACTATATAGCAGAGAACTATATTCAATCTCCTGGGATAAACCATAATGAAACAGAATGTACATATGTATATACACACACACACACACTCACAACTGCCATTGCAAGAGATGCAGGTTCAATCCCAGGTTGGGAAGATGCCCTGGAGAAGGAGATGGCAACCCACCCCAGAAATCCCATGGACAGGGGAGCCTGGCAGGCTACAGTCCATGGAATCACAAAGGGTTAGACATGACTTAGCAACTAATCAACATTTCTCTCTCTCTCTCTCTCTCTCTCTCTCTCTCTCTCTCTCTATATATATATATATATATATATATGTACATATATATATGTAACTGAGGCACTTGGCTGTACAGCAGAAATTAATACATTATAAATCAGCTATTATTTCAATTAAAAAAAACCTGTTTCTCCTCTTCTCACTCGAGCACCACCATAGATCCTATTTTCTCATTTGCTAATCTCACCTTATACAGTTCTTACACATTCAGACACCTTTTCCAGATTAGCCACAGTGGACCAAGCCTTTTTAAAAAACTTTTTCCTTTGTGACTGATGAGGCATTAACTTCCAATTTAAACAGTTCATGCAGCTTGATATCAAAGAAACAAACAACCCAATTAAAAAAGGGCAGAAGATCTAAATAGACATTTCCCCAAAGAAGACATACAGATGGCTAAGAGGCACATGAAGAAAATGCTCAGCAGTGCTAATTATTAGAGACATGCAAATCTAAACGAGAATGAGGTATAATCTCACACCAATCAGAATGGCCATCATCAAAAAGTCTGCAAATAAATAAATGCTCCCATACTGGTTAGTGAGCATGTAAACTGCAGCCACCTGGAGAACAGGAACTGTGGAGGTTCCTTAAAAAACTGAAAATAGAACTACCATATAAGACAGTGACCCTACTCTAGGACATTTATCCAGAGAAAAGTATAATTCAAAAAAATACATACACCGCAATGTCTACTGCAGCACTCTTTTCAACAGCCAAGACATGTGAACAACTTAAATATCCATGGATAAATGAATAAAGAATACATATACACAAACACACATCAAAATATTATTCAAGCATAGAAAAGATCAAAATAATGCCATCTGCAGCAAAATGGATGGACCTAGAGATTATCATACCAATTTAAGAAAGTTAGAGAAAGACAAATATCAGATGATACCACTCCATACATGGAAGCTAATTAAAAAAAAAAACCATACAAATGACCCTATTTAGAAAACAGAAATAGACTCACAGGCATAGGAAAAAAACCTACAGTTACCAAAGGGGAAGGAAGCAGGAGAAGGATAAATTAGTGAGGGACTACTGTAGATAAAATAGATAACCAACAAAGACTGGGAACGCTACTCAATATCTTGTGATAATCTATGAGGGAAAATAATCTGAACTAGAATACATACAGATATGTACAACAGAATCACTTTGCTATATAACTGAAACTAACACATTGTAAATTAGCTATTCTTCAATTAAAAAAAAATGCTCTCCTTTGGTTCTCCTAATTCTGTAGTCAACAGATCCCTTCCTGATCTTTCCAAATAGCTATGTCTTGTTAACTGTCTCTGAATCCATTTGATGAGCCAGTATTCTTAAATTCTATTCTCTGCTACCTCTTTTTCACTCCTGTGTAGCAAGGTGATCCTCAGCTTTAACTTCCAACCACTATGTAGATTACTTCCCCATTAATGGTCCTTAACGTAGCAATTCTGCTATGTCCCAGATCTTCACTTCCAAATTCAGTTCCTAGAGACTCCTACATCTATCCTCAAATTAAGAACTTCGGGTTATTTTTCTGCTTCCCAGATATACCCTCCTTTCGACTTGCTAATTTCTCTTTCCTCTCAACAGCAAGGAATGAAAACTTACTGATTCTATCTGATCAGTTCTCTCCAGTCTCAGTCCTCAGGTCCTCTTTCCATTGTCACAATACCACTTTTCTCACTACCTCATTCATATCCACCCAAACCGTACCAAGAAGTTCTTTCCTCTAGCAGTCTCTGCTGCTACCAGAGATATTATCCTACTGCAGCTGCAAAACCTTCAGGAGACACTCTGGCGATTCCTAAATAAAAATTAGACATCTTAACATGATTCTTAAGGGCCTCCACAATTTTTGTTTTAACTTTACCACATATAACATCAGTTCAGTACAGTTCAGTCACTCAGTCGTGTCTGGCTCTTTGCGACCCCATGAACTGTAGCAGGTTAGGCCTCCCTGTCCATCACCAACTCCCAGGGTTTACCCAAACTCATGTCCATAGAGTCACTGATGCCATCCAACCATCTCATCTTCTGTTGTCCCCTTCTCTTCCTGCCCTCAATCTTTCCCAGCATCAGGGTCTTTTCAAATGAGTCAGCTCTTCGCATCAGGTGGCCAAATATTGGAGTTTCAGCTTCAACATCAGTCCTTCCAATGAACACTCAGAACTGATCTCTTTTAAGATGGACTGCTTGGATCTCCTTGTATTCCAAGGGACTCTCAAGAGTCTTCTCCAATACTACAGTTCAAAAGCATCGATTCTTCAACACTCAGCTTTCTTTATAGTCCAACTGTCACATCCATACATGACTACTGGAAAAACAATAGCCTTGACTAGATGGACCTTTGTTGACAAAGTAATGTCTCTGCTTTTTAATATGCTGTCTACGTTGGTCATAACTTTCCTTC
Source organism: Muntiacus reevesi (assembly GCF_963930625.1). Lineage (NCBI taxonomy): Eukaryota > Metazoa > Chordata > Mammalia > Artiodactyla > Cervidae > Muntiacus > Muntiacus reevesi. Next base: position 34,100,081 of record NC_089265.1, on the reverse strand, counting down.
CAAGCAGTAAGCATCTTTTAATTTCATGGCTGCAATCACCATCTGCACTGATTTTGGAGTCCAAAAAAATAAAGTCAGTCATTGTTTCCACTGTTTCCCCATCTATTTGCCATGAAGTCACAGGACCAGATGCCATAATCTTAGTTTTCTGAATGTTGAGCTTTAAGCCAACTTTTTCACTCTCCTCTTTCACTTTCATCAAGGGACTCTTTAGTTCTTCTTCACTTTCTGCTGTAAGGGTGGTGTCATCTGCATATCTGGTTATTGATATTTCTTCTTGCTACTACTACCAAAATGCTCTATTTTTTCTTTGCTGTCTCAAGTCCTGTAACATTTAGCTCCTGAAATTCAACTCATCTTCAAGGCCTCATTTAAATTTTGCCTCTGTTGAAGCTCTCTTTCCTTAACTGGAAATAATCAGTCATTTCACAAAATGTAAGTAAAATAATTTTAACAATTTGAGGTAGTCCTATTTGTTTTTTAATGGTAGTGGTCAAACTATATTGTGTTTTGATCTGTGTATATGCCTTATTTTCTTTAATGAAACTACAAACTCCTTGAAGGTACAGATTTATATACAATTTATGTTTGTATGCTTAAAGCAACCAGAAGTTTGCAATTAGTGGGTTCCCAGAAAATCTTTGTTGAATAAAATGCTCATTTTTTTCAAATGACTGACATTACTAAAACATGAGAGAGTATACTTATTTTTCCATGATCAGTAAATATACTTATTTTCAGTCTGCATTTTTAAAAAAGTAGGGCATATTTTCTGAGTTTAAGTAGGACAAGCTCAGCAGTCATTCTGGAGAATACATGCCCACTAAGTGCATATATGCTAGTCTCCTTTCCCATTTCCGTCACTATATCCAAGAAAAAGACTGACTTCACTTTCAGATTTTCTAATGGCATCAAAAGAAGATTAAAAAATCAATATATTCCAAACCTTCTTAGAAGTAGATAAAAAAGGAAAGATATGCACAGTATAAGGATTTACGCAAAGGACTTGGCAGATACATTCTATTTCCAAGAAACATGATTCTTTATATAATTGTTTTGCTTTAAATTTCCCCCTATTTTGTGGGTCACATTCAAACTATTTGGGAGACTGAAGTAAGCAAAACTCTGTAATGTGAAATTCTCTACCAAGAGCCTTTGAGATAATAATCTTGGTTAGTCAAGACAGAAATCTAACCAGAGATTTTTCCCGAAGTACACAGATTTCCAACCCAAATCAGGAAACAGAGACATGTGAAAATGAAAAGAAAACCGTAAAATGATACCAGCCTTATGAAAAGCAGAATTTGTTCAGTATGTGGGGGTAATGGAAAAGGTTAAATGTTAGTCATTCTAAACCAGTCCTTTGATACGCTTAATGAGGCAGTTAATTGGGGCACAGCTCAATTGGAAAGGTAGATATTTTCTGTATGCAAATTATCATCCCACCCTTTCATCACTTATGAAAATCTGGAGTTTACAAAAGACTGTATCACTACAAGAGCATTATATTAGTTGAATGCAAGGTTCTTCTAATAAATGCTGGCATGAACACATAGAAAACAAAGGAAATACTGTTAGTTTTGAAAATGATGTTGAAAAAGATGATGGAGAAAGGGGCAATTTAGACAATTTATATTTGGAAAGAAATGCTAATTACATAATTTATTCATTAATGGTGATACTTTCCAACACTAGTAGAAATATTTGGGAGCTATTAGAAGCCAGAGTCTCTGACAGTGCATGATCGGATGAACTTCCTTTTCATTGGAGTCTCTGATCTACCTCAATGCTCTGAACATGCTTTAGGAAATGTCCTAGAGCTATTTAAAGAAAATTTCTTTCAAATATCTAAAAATCATTAAAAAAAAAAAAAAAAAGGATATGATTCCAGCATTCCATGCCCTTGATGCTCTGACTTAAAACCTTCAACTAGAAAGAGAAAGCATATCTGTACATTAAAATTCCAGGAGGCCTGTCACTTTGTTTTCAAATGACACCCTGTGCACAAAGGTAAACCAGGCAGAAAGGCTGCCTTTGTGTTTTGATTTTCCAGGAGGGAATTCCTTCAGTCATTTGAAGAGAAGCCCCACTGTATATGCTAACACCGGATGTGGAGAAATCTTTGATATATCTTAGATTTCTCCTATCGAGGGGAAGGGCCTGGCTCTACCTAATTGCCATACCTGTCAGTTTTGGACCCCCAAAGAAGATACACTTTAGAATATGTATATTAAATGTTAATGTGACCAGCCACTTCAAAATCTACCTCCCTCACATCTACATTCTCGCCCTCTCTCTCTGTCTTTTTAACATTCAAAGCAACTGAAGTGCAAGACAATATAAGAGCAAGATGAATTACATAAAAGCAGACAATTCATTATTTAGAGTACCTTAGGAATGCTGTTTTATTGGATTATTTTCTAACTTCCTTGGCTCTTCACTGATAAAGTCACTGGTAAATTGCTATAATTTAAGATACAGGCTATGCTTGCCTTTTCCTAGATAGAACTTCCCTTGAATCTGGGCAGAAAGCACTAGGGCTCACTGGTAGTTCTAGGAGAATAAAATACATACGATCACCACTCCCCTCTAAGTCGATAGTTTCAAATACTTGGAAATAGACTATGTTTAATCTCAGAGTTTGTTAGTTCCTCTGGAATCACACAGGCTAAGGTCTATTAGGTATTTTGCAACAACATACCTTGTATTAAATACACACACATACACATATGTGTGTGTATATATATATATTTGAGAACAGTCAGTTTAAGAGGATGAGCAATGAGAAAAGAGATGAGCAATGATAGCTGTCACCTTTCTATCCAGATGTGTGTCACATTAAGATTCCTATAAAAGGCATCCAAATTGAAAAGGAAGAAGTAAAACTGTCACTATATGTAGATGATATTATAGTATATATAGAAAACCCTCACATCTCCCCCAAAAATATTATTAGAACTGGTAAATGAATTCAATAAAGTTGCAGGATATAAAGTTAATAGACAGAAATCTGTTGCTCTTCTATATACAAATAATGAGCTATCAGATAAAGCAAGAAAACAATCCTGTTTAAAATTGCATCAAAAAGAATATAACACCTAGGAATAAACTTAACCAAGGAGGTGAAAGACCTATACTCTGAAGATCTATACTACAAAACACTGATGAAAGAATTTGAAAAATGATAAAAAGAATTGGGACGATGTCATCTGTCTTTGGATTGGAAGAACTAATATTAGAAAATGTCCAAACTACTGAAGGTAATCCATAGACTTAATGCAAACCCTATCAAGTTACCCATGGCATTTTTCACAGATCCAAAAACAAATAACCCTAAAATTTATATGAAACCACAAAAGATTCTGAAAAGTCAAAATGATATTGAGAAAAAAAAAGAACAAAGCTAGATGAATCATGCCTCCTGACTTCAGACTACATTATAAAGCTGTAGTAATCAAAATTGCATGGTACTGGCACAAAAACAGACCAATAGATCAATGGAAAAGAAAACAGACTCAAGAAATAAGTCCATGCACCTATGGTAAACTATTTTACCACAGAGGTTAGACTACATAATGGAGAACAGATAGTCTTTTCAATAAGTAGTGCTAGGAAAGCTAGACAACTACATATAAAAGAATGAGATTAGAACATTCCCTCACTTACTCCCTCCTTTATTATATCCAAAATAATCTTAAAATGGATTAAGGACCTAAATCTAAGACCTGAAACCAGAAAACTCCTAGAAGAGAAGACAGGCAGGAAATGCATAAATCGTATCTTTTTTTTTTTAATCTCTTAAGACAAAAGAAATAAAAAGGAAAAAAAGGACCTAATTAAACTTTACACAGCAAAGAAATCCATCAACAAAACAAGATAACCTACTGAAAGAGAAAAATATTTGCAAATGACAAGACTGCTAACTACTTAGTATCCAAAATATAGGGCTTCCCTGGTAAAGAATTTGCCTGCAACGTGGGAGACCTGGGTTTGATCCCTGGGTTGGGAAGATTCCCAGGGGAAGAGAACAGCAACCCACTCCAGTATTCTTACCTGGAGAATTCCATGCACAGAGAAGCCTGGCAGGCTACAGCCCATGGGGTTGCAAAGAGCTGGACACGACGGAACGACTTTTACCTCACCTCACCTCATCCAAAATATAAACAGCTCATACAACTCAATATTTAAAAAAAAATAAAAAAGATAATCCAGTTAAAAATGAGCAGAATACCTGAATAGACATGGTTTTGACAGAAGACATACAGATTACAGTCACATGAAAGGATGTTCAATGTCTCTAATCATTACAGATGAATGAGTAAAGAAAATGTTATACACACACACACACACACACACACACACACACACACACACACACACACAATGGAATATTACTCAGTCATAAAAAATTATGTCATTTTCATCAACATGGATGACCCTAGGAAGAATCATGCTTACTGAAATAAGTCAGAAAGAAAAAGACAAATACCATATGATATCACTTACATGTGGAATCTAAAATAGTAAAATAAGCTAATGAATACAAAACAGAAGCAGACTCACAGATATAAACAACAAACTAGGGGTTACCAGTGGAGAGTGAGAAGGGACTTGGGGCAAGATGGGGGTCTGGGATTGAGTTACAAATGCGAGAAGAAGGAAAAAACAAAGAAGAAACAAAGACCACCATGCACTATCGATCTGGACTTCATAAACTAGAAATCCACCTAAATGTCCTGTGACTAGAGACACAGCCTTATCTGTAATGAAATCATAAGCAGATTACTCAGTAACATTCAAAGAGCAGACAGCCTGTTACTACATTTAAGTTAAATCTCATGAGAAACAATTAGGATGCATGTAGCTGCATATTCCCATATCCTGGTGAAAAATGTATTTTTAAGAATACCACAAAAAATAAGATGGATGCCATCACATTTCACTTACAGACTCTGCGTGTTCCATCACTGCTAACACAAAGAAGACATATTCTTGACCACTTTGGAGCTGCTTGTTTGTAAATCCACCATAATGTTTGTCATCCCCCAGGGTGAACTCGGTGGGAAGGACATCAAAATGAGCGGCAATATATGGCTTTAATTCAACTTCTCTTCCATGACGGAGGCTTCTGCGTTTCCTAGATATCTCTTTAAGCAACTTAAAGGGAAAAAGTGGGAAACAGAGAAAGAAATGTAAACAACAATAACCCAACTTAATGACAGTTTAATAAGGGAAATTAATTCAGGGCTGGGAACAACCCAAATTCAATGTGTCCACTTCTCATGTGTGTCAGCATTACTAAATCTCAGTCTGTCTCCCAAATGCCTGTCCTGCTGTTAGGGTAAGACACTGTATTGCAGATGCGAGGCTCAGGCTATAAACAGAGGGCAATTAGATCCTTTACTGGTAGCTCACATCATTGTCCACTCTAATGAAACCCTTTCAGAGGACAAGAAAGCATTACAACTTATTTATGGAAAAAAAGTCAGTTTGATTCACAAAAGCCTGTCATGCAGGCTTTATCACTGTGATTTATTAGACAAGTACTAACCTCAGAAAAAGTCAAAGACCAACATTTTGAAGAGTTAGTAATGACATAATTTGTATGACGTATAGTCTCAAATAAACATAAAACAGACTCTGATGACCAATTTTTAATTAACATTTTAAATAGACATTGTCACTTATTTAACAACTTTTGGCTTGACTTGTCTCCTTGATTTAACTATTTAGGATACAATTCCTTGCATTTATCATGACAGCAAGTTTTTTCAGAGCTCACAGCTCTCTGGAGATGTTAAATTATCTAGCTAGGTGATAAAAAGGCAGGTTAGACAAAAAAAATAATTATATTACCCAGAATGAAACAAACATAAACATGCATACATACAAATCCTTCACATATTTTTAACTGGAAAAAAAAAACAACTACAAATTATCGTTTGATACTCTATTGTTTTTGTAGTTACTATTTGGAGAAAATTATGTTAATGATATGACAATTTCAAAATGATGACCAAGTTCTCTCTGCTCCCATTTAATATTGATATTTTATAGGGCTTAGGGTAAGTTTATAGCAGTCTGAGTTGCCTTTGAATATAAGAGGCAACGTAATTGTTTTTTTGAAAGAATGCTGATTTATTTTACTACCTCTATAGAGAAGACTGTGTATCTGAGACCCTACACAATGAAGGCCAAGCTTCTCTAATAATAACAGCTGCAGACTATATATACGGCAAATACCAAGACCTTCTGTTAGGAACTTGATGGTAAACTTGTCTCTAACACAAAGTTGTAAATGTGCTAAGCTGGACAATATTATAACCTAAGAATGTAAAAATCACTCTTTTGGTTATATATATATAATTTGTGCCCATGTTATTGAATTTAATTTATAATGTTCTCAAATTCTGTTAAATTTGAGTTTATTGATACAACTAAAATTATTTAACATGTAAGCTCTTTTATGAAAACCACAGTAGGCTTTTTTAGCACAATTAGACCATCTGATGATAAATTCAGATAGACTGATCAATTATGGACCAGCTGGCCTATAATAAAGCTAGTCCAGAAACATAGCACTATCTTTTGATCCTGTTGTCAAATTTAAGTTTTCTTATAATAATGATAATAATGGCAATAATAATTGTATTTGTTAAGCACTTACTAGGTGCCAGGCACCATTCTCAAGAGACTAAACATTGCTTATTTTATTTACTCATAAAAACTCTATAAAATATATTATTTTTACCTCTATATAAATGAGGAAACTGAGGCACAATAGAAAGTAATAATATTGGATTCAATTGGTAAAATGAAATTACTTGTAAGACATTTTTTCCAACCAAATATTTTTGTTTATGGGGAGGCTGCACAATATTAAAGAAATACAAATGCAACATTAGGCTAAATTAATACTTTTAATTGTTTTAACTGAGTCTAAAATATATAATTTTTGTGTATCTGCTTTCATTAACACAGAAAAACACATGCTTTCTTTTTTTTTCTGGATGTAAATGTTTAACATATACTTGAAAAGTCACTACATAGGTTCTTGTTGATATGTAGGAGATGATGGGCCAATACTTTGAGAAGGACAAATGCAGTACAGATGAGCTGAAAAGCTTTTTGAAGTTGGTTAATCAGAAACATTTACCATCAGTTGTTTATGCAACTGTGTCCCCTCTTCTACTCCACTGATCAAACCCTACCTCGATTTTATTCATACTTCAGATGTAGGCAACTGTCAAAATTCATCCATATCACTGTCATGAGTGAGTACCTTTTGCTGGGGTTTCTTTAAAAGACTTAGAGGAAGTACCTTAAAATATTTTAGCGTTTTGGTCCCCCTTAGACCCAATGCTGCCATTCCCTAAGGTCAAACCTGGAAACTTAGGCTGCCCTAATGTCTGTGGGATGCTTCTTGTGTGATACAAATGGGTCAAGTGTGCTCAAAGGACATGAAGTGAGCCAATATGTTCAAGTTACAACCACAAATGGCCACATTATTTTATAGCAAGCCTTTGAAGTACAATGTGATGAAAAGCTTATGATATATTACAAGACTTGCCCTGAATTAAATATAACTAACATTTTTAGGAGTCATTCTGTCCAAAATTCATTTTGACTATCAAGGTCTGCTCTGCCCAGTCTGACCTTGACAATAAGAGTTCCAGTCTATGAATTTATTATGTGAAGATTACCCCCAGACAAAGGATAAATGAGCTCAGAAGACAATACTGAGAGCAACTCTGTTTAGAAAGCCTCTTTCTATTTTTTATGGGCCTCGATGTGAAGCACACATGTGGAAATCCCCTCAGGCCACCATTCTATTCGATGATAGGGTTTCAATGATTTGAATTATAGGCCTTTCTGAAAAATCACTTGGTCAAATACATTTAAGAGAGGAACACTGCTTTGTCAAACTTGGCAGTACCAAGCTATAGATAAAATTATTACAATGCTTTTATTATCCATGGTAGGAAAAAAAAAAAAAAAACCTGTCCGTAGGAATCAGGAACTGGATGAGTAAGCACAAAGTGAGGCCATAGCCTCCTTTCATTTGTTCCCCTCCACAATGGTTACAAGATGTATTGGAGGTAATTCCAGAAGATATATCAAGGGCTTTAGTTTTGTATCAGAAATAATTTTCATTTTCCAGTCAATGCATATCTTATTTCTTCCACCATTAATTCTACAATGTGGTCTCAATTATATCAGTAACAAAAGTGGGAAAGAACCCATCCTGACCCCAAAATTTTGAATTAATAAATGTTCTTTATCAAACTATTATACAGATTAATGCACCACAACTTGTGGGATGATTAAAATGACCCTTTGTTATGGGAATGAGCAGCAGAGACCCATAGAATTTAATTGCAAGAAAGTTCAATGTCATATAGCTCTATACTTTAATCCATTAGAATTGCTGTACATTTCGGAGGTTAAAACCTGGCTATAAAAGAGAATCAGCCTGTTATTACTTACTATCAAATGGCTCTACTTCTAAGGAAAGCTTTTTTTTTTTTTTTTTTAAAGTATTTGATGTCATTTTTGGCTGGGATCTTAACTCCTTGGAAACTTTTTTCTCAATAGATAGAAAGAGTCAGATTTTATAAGTTGCCTTTCCATTTTAAATCCAGTTCTAACTGAATTCTGTATTTCAGCTGAGAAGTGATTAAAATAATAAAGAATATGTTAGGATTAACTGATCAGTTGCAAATAAACCATGACTTGTTTCAAACTGTTTACAGAACAGCTCATCAACTGGCATTTTCAGATAGACTCCTCTGACAGCATAAAGAGGATTTAGTTCCTTTAATATTAGCAGAAAAAAAAAAGTAAAATATAAAGCCTAAATTACTTGACAACATTATAGAAACGTGCCTCATTTTACACTCCTTCAATGCTTATATAATCACTACACATTGACACAAAACACAGTCCTAACCATGAACTCATCTCCTATTCCAAACTCGATCAACCTGAAGTCAGATAAATGAAATGGGTGATGATGAACCACACTTCTTGGGATGACATATGTTTGCCAAAAGAAGTTAACAATCCTTATCTCTCAAGATCATAGTCTCCTTAGTGCAGACATGAACAAAATAAACATCATCTGCCTGTAATGCAGTTAGGGAATTTCTGCTTTTCTTTGCTTTGTATGAACTAATTTGATGGAGAGAAAATACCTAAGAATAACAGGTTGAGTTATAAGATGTACAACATGTTGTAAATAAATTCAGTACATTAAAATATCATATTTCCCCCCCAAATAGGGGCTTTTGACATTTATTTGACTTCTGAACTGATTCAGACTAGAATCATATTAAAATCATAAAGTCTCTCCTATATGGTATTTCAAAATGTGAACCCCCGCCATTAATTTGCTGTGGCCCTCTGAGGGTCTGGCTTAACCTTTCCAATCACACTTTTCTCATCTAAATGGAAGTATGAAAAATTAACTCTTGTTCTATATTGTATGTATTAACTTTCAAAAACAAGTTCTTTTTGCAAAAACAATAGCAATGTACTTACTGTTATTATTATAAGATTTTAGAAATTAAAATCATACTATTTTATGTTTCCTTTGTCTTTTGTACCATATTTCTTGCTCAGCTCAAAATTCTGTGATTTGTTTTGTTTGTTCCTAAAGTTATATGCATTTTTGATTCTGAAATCCTATAAAATACAGAAGGAAGTAAAATGTGCTAATCAGCACAATTCTGTCAGCAATTGGTCAAAAATACATAGTAGGTCAACTGTTGAACTCTGGTGCAAACTGTAACTTATTATTTTTAACAACCTCAACTACTACTGCACTAATGAAGTGGACCTTGAATTCCTAATGGTGGTGATTAAGTCTTTGCTGACAATTCACTTCTCCTTCTACACCTCTGCATTACATTTTACAAGGAGCAAGGGGCAAAATATTAAAGCCAACCAAGATTAGATAGGTTGTAAGCTTCACAGCAGCTTAATGTCTTTTAATTAAAGAAAAAGCTCTTTGTTGGGATCCCAAGAGGTTAACACACCCATAGCACTGAACCATTCAAGTAGGCAGTCGACCAGCGAGCCATGTAGGAGCTGATCCACCCAGATCAGATGCTGAAAGGTCTCCATAGAGAGGAGAGATTTATTTTAAAAATTAAGTAACTAATGAAAGATACCACCCAAAACACAGTTACCTCATCTAATTCCATTTCATCTGGACTCTCCCATGGCTTGATAAATTTCCCACGAGATTTCTTCAAAGGCACAATTATTATGTAGTAACCTCTGCACAAGAATACACAGATAAAAATAAGGTTAGTTCAGAGGGAAGAGAAGACAGATATATCCTTAAATCTTCCACAGACCAATGATTGAGCCTGAAAGCAAATTATGAATATGGAGCGACTTGTCCATCAATGACAAATAACCACCTGTTTGTTCAGTTTTAAAAACAACATGGGTAGACATTTATGTGTAACTTCAATGATCTTGTAGGTAATATTACCATGGTTGACTGCCCTTTATTAGGTATCATAAACAGAATAGAAATAGTTTGTTAGCACCCTGTTGCTGGACGCATGCAAGGCAAGTATATTGAAATCTACCACCACAGGCTGCTGAGCCAAGAATTTTCTATGACATTAATTTATAAGAGGGTTTTTTAAAAAGAAGATGTGTAATAAAAATTACTCTGTACTGTGCTTAGTTGCTCAGTCATGTCCGACTCTGCGATCCCAAGGACTGTAGTCTGCCAGGCTCCTCTGTCCATGGGGATTCTCCTGGCAAGAATACTGGAGTGGGCTGCCACGCCTTCCTCAAAAATTACTCTAAGATCATTCAAATGCCTGTACAATGATGATGATTTTGTTTATACACCATATAAGTACTTTTTTTTCATCTATTTTTATTAGTTGGAGGCTGATTACTTTACAATATTGTAGTGGTTTTTGTCATACATTGTAAAAGAATGAAACTAGAAGACTTTCTAACACCATACACAAAAATAAACTCAAAATGGATTAAAGATCTAAATGCAAGACCAGAAACTATAAAACTCCTAGAGGAGAACATAGGCAAAACACTCTCCGACATAAATCTCAGCAGGATCCTCTATGACCCACCTCCCAGAATATTGGAAATAAAAGCAAAAATAAACAAATGGGACCTAATGAAACTTATAAGTACTTTTTATCTGGAAAAAATAAAAGCATAAAAATTACTTGTCACCTCACAATTATTAAATATATAGAGGCACAAAGGTTCTCCTTGCTTTCTACCCATCAAATTGCACATCTTAACGTAGAACTGCAGAAATTTTGAGACAGTCACTATCTGAGGCTTTCAAAATAGATTTCAATATAATACACTTACAGGAAGAGACAAAAAGATTAATAAGCAAGTCTCACATTGAGAATGGTCAACTTCACTTTATGTATAACAGTACCTGTCCCCAAACAGATACAGGTCATTTGTAAAATTATTTTGTAACTTCTATATAGTATATACCCTGCTCTAGTATTCACAGGGACTCTGTTCATACTGATTTTTGGTAGTTACTATACAAAGACTTTGAACATGGATGTATAATAACAGCACATTAATCACTTCCTACTGTTCATGTATTATAGGAAATGCATAATTTCACTTTGCCTTGTTTAAAAAAAAAAACAAAAACTTTAAGAACAGGTAACAGACCAAATAAATAAAATCCACGGAGACTGAATAATTGCTCAAGATAAAACAGTAAGGAGATACAAGTGAAAGTGAAAGTCACTCAGTCATGTCTGACTCTGCAACTCCATGGACTGTATAGTCCATGGAATTCTCTAGGCCAGAATACTGGAGTGAGTATCCATTCCCTCCTCCAGGGGATCTTCCCAACCCAGGGATCAAACCCAGGTCTCCCACATTGCAGGCGGATTCTTTACCAGCTTCCACAAGGGAAGCCCACGGGGAAATAAACCTATATATTATACCTACATATAAACATTTACATGTGTGTGGTGTGTATGTGGTGTGTGTGTGCGCGTGCGTGCATGCATGTATGCATGCATGTGTGTGTGTGTAAACTATGGCAAGAGTCTGCTTTTGTTTCATTTACTTTGTATCATAAAGCACTTCTTAGACTCTATAAATTTTGTGGAAACTTATTGTGGAAATGAACACACACCATTAGAAGAGAAGGCTGGCACTCAGGAAAGGCATGAGAGAAGGATGGGCTCCATCAAGCTTGTGTCACATTCTATTACAGAGATTAATCACACACACAGGAGCCTTCATTGCTCTTAAGACAAAACCTGTAATAAACTCAGCAAATCCTGCGTGATTAAGAACTCCATTTCCATAAACAGAGTCTAGAGCAACTCTGTCCAGTATGGTAGCCACTAGCCTTCAGTGGCTATCAAGCACTTGAAATGCGGCGAGGCTGAACTGACAGGTGCTCTACGAAAGACAACAGATTTCAAAAACTTAGTATGAAAAATAAATGCAAAATATCATAGCAATATTTAATAATGGTCACATGTTACATGATAATATTCTGGATCTATTGGGCTTCATAAAATATGTAATTAAAATTAATTACATCTGTTTCTTTGTACTTTTCACCATACCTGCCAGAAAGTGTAATATTTCACATGTGGCTGTCATTACATTTGCTGGGCTGTGCAGATCTAGAGTGTTTTTAGTAAAGAATGTGGCATCTAGAGACACATCTTGCCCAGAATGTAGGTTTTGCCACTAATGAGCCGTGTGATCCTGGGCTGATCATCTAACATCCCTGAATCTCAGCTGCACATTCTGAAAACGTGAGTAAATAATATCGGACTTATTGAGGGAAAATAAATGAACGCAAAGTGCTCAGAACAGTGTGTATCATATAGCACTTAACAGAAGCCAGCTGCCACTGGCTGGTACTGACCATCATGGTGGGAGAGATGGATGAGAACGCAGACACAGGAGGACACAGTGAAATTCCCTGAGATGCAGATTAAAGGACTTATCAAACTTTTTTTTTCTCCCTGACCTAGAAATTCAAGTCAAGCCAGACAGCACTAGCTGCATTCTCTCCATAGTGCTCTGAACAACTCATCAGCAGGCTCATGGAATCACATCACTTAGCCATCCATTTTCTTTCCTACAAACAATCTTGATGATCAAGGAGGGTAAGGAGAAGGAAGAGTAGAGTATGTGAGCAAGGCCAATCTTTTATTTTATGATCCAGAGTAAGCTTCCTCCTCTTCCTGTCCTCCCACCACCTGAAGGATTTGCCAAACAAGTCCATCATGTTAAATCAGCATGGAGAGAATGACAGGGGCTGCAACCTAGCGTACAAAATGACACTGCAGGTGGACTTGATAAACACACTTGTCAGGGAAACTCTTGCTTTTCACTACCAATTGCACAAAGTCAGAACAGATCCTCTTTGCCTAAAGCGATGATACTGCATATGATCAGGGAGTTCCCATTGTTTTCCTTCAGAATCTTCTAAATCCAGGTTAAGCTGATGAATTCTATTAATTTTGCTTCTGCTTTCATACTGAGTTGCCATTCTTGTACATGAAAAAAGAATTCATTCTTTCCTCTGCTGCACACCTCAACTACCCATGTCCTTTGTGGCTCAGATAAGAATTGAACAGCCTCCCCCATAACAATTAACAGTGTGACCAGATATCCATAACCTTTTCTCTCCAAGATCTCTAAAGCATTCAACTAGGGCAGGCAAAGTGGAACCTGCTTCAAAGTAGCTCTCACCTCCTGAAGAAATGAGGAGGTGGGAATGTGGAACTTCTGGGTCTAAGTCCATGAGTATATTAAAGGACTTAATTTATATTAAATTATATTAAATGGACTTATATTAAATGGACTCTAAGTCCATTTCAATTGTATTCTCAGCAATTACAATTTTGTAAACCACCACCCATTTGCCTTTCCTGAAGCTTAACTGTCCCTTCGGGATGCTGCTTCCACTGCAGACTTCTCCAGCAGTGGCAGGTCAATTTACCCCTCCCTCTTGGCCGTGACCCTCATATTTAGGGCTTGGGGTTTCTTTCCCTCCACCCTTTTGCTAAAAAATACAATGTGCATGCATGTGTGTGTGCATGCTCAGTCTTGTCTGACTTTTTAAAACAACACGGACTGTAGTAGCCCGCCAGGCTCCTCTGTCCATGGGATTTTCCAGGCAGAAATACTGGAGTGGGTTGCCATTTCCTACTCCAGGGGATCTTCCTGACCCAGGGACTGAAGCTGTATCTCTTACATCTCCTGCATCGGCAGGTGGATTCTTTACCTCTGCACCACCTAGGAAGCCACCCCTCCCCCACACCCCCATAAAACACAGCTCCTTCTCTTGGAAGATTATACAATTCAGCTATGTTATGGTCTTCTCTTACACATCTTTGCCATCTATCAACTTCTTCAGAATCTTGCTTGTGTGGAAGTTTCTCCACCTACCCACCGTGGGTTGATGGGCTTTTTTTTTTTTATTCCCAAACTGCCATCATTTTGGGTGATTTAATCCTTCAGAGGGCTGGCCCATGAACCACCCAAGATTCAAAATTCCCTGAACTCTTTTGTTCCAAAACCCACATCCTCCACTCCACCTTAGCTGAAATCTATCATTGCCTATGTGCCTGAACACAAGGAGCGGAATACAGTTTGAAAAACAATGAACAGGGTTGAATGATGCTGCAAGTTCATATTCAGCAAACTCAAACAGAAGTTCAATGCTGCATGTCAATAAGACCACCACTTACCCAGTTTCAATATTCACAGAAAGTTTTTCAAACTTTCTTTCCTGGCCTCAAATCCTGGATGCTCATGCCTCTCTGATACAAGATGGCTTTATGTCTTATATACAGAGAAAATTAAAAAAAATTTAGACAAGAATTCCCTCCCCCCCTGTCTCCTACAAGCCCACCTGTATCTAGATGCAAACTGTAGTCTTTCTCGTTGGGACAGTAGAAGGGCTGGCTTCACTTTTCAAGGTCAGTTAGTTTTTCTTGAATTGGGTCTCACATATCACTCTTAGGATGCTGACCATACACCATACTCCTTGCTATTGTCAATTAGTCGCTAAGTTGTGCCTGACTCTTTGCAATCCCATGGACTGCAGCATGCCAGGCATCCCTGTCCTTCACTGTCTCCTGGAGCTTGCACAAACTCATGTCCATTGAGTCAGTGAATGCCACCCAGCTATCTCATCCTCTGTTGCTCCCTTCTGCTCCTTCCTTCAATCTTTCCCAGGATTGGGGTCTTTTCCAGTGAGTCGGCTCTTCACATCAGGTGGCCAAAGTATTGGAGCTTCAGCTTCAGCATCAGTCCTTCCAGTGATACTCAGGGTTGATTTCCTGAGAATGGACTGGTCTAGTTTCCCATATATCTGAATATCTCCATCCTCACTGGATTCTATCCATTAGTTTTCATCCTCTGGAAGGACCAGACAAACCACATCCTGCTCCAGTCATCAGTCTCTCCTACCTCTTGCTGCCCCAGTACTGAGAAGGGCTGTGTGTCCTTGCTGTTCTCCAGGACTTGACCTTCCACTCACTCCCCAGTCAACCGTGCGCTAGCTTCTGCCACATCTGCCCCCTCACCACCTTCACAGGGTCCTCGAGCTTGCATGAAAAGGAGAGTTTTGAACTCTCTTACTTGATCTGAGCATTCATAAAACCCTACAGGAAATATTTTCTGTTCTTCCTCTGTATCCAACTCTCCTTGTTTTCTACTAAGATCTCTCACCATGTTAACCTTATGTCTTTAGCAGGATTTATTATCTGCTACCCAGCTTTTCAATAAGGGTGGAATTTCTCAAGGATCTGGCCATGGATTTCTCTTTCCTTCCTCATTTCTTGCCATGTGATCTCATTCCAGCTCAGGGAATCAGTTATCCCTTCAATGCAGATGATTTACAGATTCATATCTTCAGCCAAGACTGCTCCTCTGAACTCCACAAGTGTCTCCCGTTCCAACTTTATATTTCCATTTCTATGTTACAAAAGTGCCTCAAATTTACTGTGGTTAAAATAAAACAACAACAAAAAATATGACTCCAAAATAAATCCTCTTTCAATATGGCACCATGATCCATTTTAGTGCATGCTGTAAACCTAGGTGTTATCACTGACAATCTGTGTTAACTCTCTCCCTCTCTCACACCCAAGTTACCACCAAACCCTACTATTTCCAATCTATCTATAGTTCATTCACTTCTCCTCCTTACTACTCCCGCTGCTTCAGCTTTATTCCTCTGTCTCATGCTTGGATTACTCCTAAATCTCTCTCTCCATTGAATTTAACCTCCTTTAGTCCAATCTCTGAAATTTTCATTTTACAATAGAAAATTAACCATAACATTTCCATTTTAAGGAACTTTTCAATGGATCCTGGAATTTATCTCTCTCTGTCCTGTGAACTATACTCTGCTGGGCTTTTAGTTTCTTGAATTTACTTTGGTCATTCTGTACCGTCTGCTAGAACCTTCTTGTGTCACTCCCAACAAATTCCAAGTTAACTCTTCTCTTTTCTCAAATAGCAACTCATTTTTTACTGCCAGATTGAAACCTTTCCTGACCTCTGATTAGATCAATGATCCCAACTATACGGTCTTTAAGGGACCATTTTTTTGTTGATAATTTTCTTCTATGTTTAAGACATATTTGCATTTTTCAAAATGCATTCCTAAAACAGATATACATATATTCCCTAAATTTGTTGACTTTGCCATCCATTTTATCACTGAATTCTTCAGTGAAAAGTAGAAGTGGGTGAAGCAGGTAATTCTTGGGGATTTATGCCTCTCCTAGATCAGGGCAGTCAAAAACATTTTAGAACTCTTCTCTTGCACTAGAATTTTCCAACGTGAAACCTCATCAACCTGCTTCTTTCTCCAAACCAGCAAAAACATACATGAACAGAATCTGTAAAATACATAACTCCTTACTGCAAAGGTTCTTTTTGATTCAGCAAAGTTATGACCCTATTTATAATCTCACAGGATATTAAGGAAAGTAAGATAACTGATAGGAAGAGTAAAATGAAGAACTAACATGTCCCTATAAGTTTGTAGCAATCAAATCATATGAACTCAAAGAACCTGCTCTAAATTTAAAAAAAAAAAAAATTGCTTTTGGACATAGATCAGCTTTATACTGGAGAAGGAAATGGCAACCCACTCCAGTACTCTTGCCTGGAGAATTCCATGGACAGAGGAGACTGGTGGGCTACAGTCCATTCGGTCACAGAGTCAGACACAATTGAGTCACTAACACATCAACAATAATGAAAACACTTAAAATGGATTAAAGATCTAAATGTAAGACCAGAAACTATAAAATTCCGAGAGGAGAACATAGGCAAAACACTCTCCAACATAAATCACAGCAGGATCCTCTATGACCCACCTCCCAGAATATTGGAAATAAAAGCAAAAATAAACAAATGGGACCTAATGAAACTTAAAAGCTTTTGCACAACAAAGGAAACTATAAGCAAGGTAAAAAGACAGCCCTCAGATTGGGAGAAAATAATAGCAAACGAAGCAACAGACAAAAGATTAATCTCAAAAATATACAAGCAACTCCTGCAGCCCAATTCCAGAAAAATAAATGACCCAATCAAAAAATGGGCCAAAGAACTAAACAGACAATTATCCAAAGAAGACATACAGATGGCTAACAAACCCATGAAAAGATGCTCAACATCACTCATATTCAGAGAAATGCAAATCAAAACCACAATGAGGTACCATTAGACGCCAGTCAGAATGGCTGCTATCCAAAGTCTACAAGCAATAAATGCTGGAGAGGGTGTGGAGAAAAGGGAACCCTCTTACACTTGGTGGGAATGCAAACTAGTACAGTCACTATGGAGAACAGTGTGGAGATTCCTTAAAAAACTGGAAATAGAACTGCCATATGACCCAGCAATCCCACTGCTGGGCATACACACTGAGGAAACCAGATCTGAAAGAGACATGTGCATCCCAATGTTCATCGCAGCACTGTTTATAATAACCAGGACATGGAAGCAACCTAGATGCCCATCAGCAAACGAATGGATAAGGAAGCTGTGGTACATATACACCATGGAATATTACTCAGCCATTAAAAAGAATTCATTTGAATCAGTTCTAATGAGATGGATGAAACTGGAGCCCATTATACAGAGTGAAGTAAGCCAGAAAGATAAAGACCATTAGAGTATACTAACATATACATGGAATTTAGAAAGAAGGTAATGATAACCCTATATGCAAAACAGAAAAAGAGACACAGATGTACAGAACAGACTTTTGGACTCTGTGGGAAGAGGCGAGGGTGAGATGTTTCGAGAGAACAGCATCGAAACATGTATATTATCTAGGGTGAAACAGATCACCAGCAAAGGTTAGATGCATGAGACAAGTGCTCGGGCCTGGTGCACTGGGAAGACCCAGAGGGATCAGGTAGAGAGGGAGGTGGGAGGGGGGGATCGGGATGGGGAATACATGTAAATCTATAGCTGATTCATGTCAATGTATGACAAAAACCACTACAATATTGTAAAGTAATTAGCCTCCAACTAATAAAAATAAATGAAAAAAAAATTATGAAAACACTTCGCCTGTCTAACTCAAGCTTGGAGTTTAGCCTTCAAATACTCTTTCCAATATAGACTTTAACTATTAAGCTAATAGAAAAATAAATAACTTGAGAATCAATATATCTGAGAAAGCCCTGGACTACTTATAAAGCAAGCTGCGTTTTCCCAGTATATTAGATTTAATTAGGTAAGTTAAATCTAACCTTCAGAATTTTAATTATACTAAGTAAAGTTTTACTAATTTTATTTAATATGTTATCATCAAGGGGCCCAGCTCCATATAATTACATGGGAAGGTGAGCTCTGGTCTTTGTGGAAGTCCCACTTCAAATTGAGGAAAGCTTTTTGTATTAACAGTCCATATTAGCATTCTCGAACTCATTTAACTGGGAGGTCAAAATTTGTCTCAGAGTTTAATGATGAATGTCATGCCTTGCAGAATTTTTTAATTTATATATATATATATTTTGGTATGGTCATTTGGGTATATATATATTGTTTAATTCAAATTAATTAACCACAGAAAAACCAAAGCTGTCTGAATGATCTTTCTAGTTTCTGTGTTTAAATTAAGGTCTCTAATCTTTTAAGCTATGTGTTGTCAGACAAGTTATTAATTGCCTTAGGTTCCATTTTCGTCAATTATAAAATGGCAGATGATAGTACTGGCCTGTGGGTAGCTTCTTTATCTCTCCTCTAAATTCGCATGACAACCTACCAATTTTAGTATTCCACATTTAACATATTTTTCTAAAATCTGTGGCCAAGCATGTAACTGATCCCTCTTGATTCTGAGATGTCTGGGGCCATCCTATTGATGCTTAATTGTCATGGAGTTCTTACACGTTTATGATGGTCCTAGGAAAAAATGTCCTGGTTTGGTCAATACATTTTATGGTTCAACATGTAGACTCTGGAGCCAGATTGCCTAAGCTCAAATCTTTCCTCTCTGCTATTGTGTTGCCAGGGCAAATCATTGGGTTGGCTAAAAAATTTGTTTGAGTTTTTCTGTAAGAGCTTACAGAAAAGCCTAAACTTTTTAGCCAGCTCAGTAGTATACTACCTTATAGCTTCCTCAGCGGTAAAATGAAGAGGGTCCTTGGTGTGAAGATGATAGTAGTCACTGTGTGCAGTGTCCTTTGAAGAATACCTAGGAAGTTCTCTTTCCTTATTAACTATTAGCAGTAGCAACTCTGATCTTGCCTGGGCCACTTAGTGTCTCTGAGCCTCACCTTACTCACCTGTAAAAGGGGAGAACACCGACCTCATAGGTGGGAAACTTAAGTCGAATGATGTAATACGTCCAGTAAACTGTAAAGTGCTATACTATTTAAGCCTTTAGTATGTCAATAACAAAAATATGATTAATCAATTAAATACTAAATAGCTTGTAAATTAAAACACTGAGCTGCTACTAGTGGTGTCATGTGTCATGAGCCGATTTTGCTTCTAAGAATGTCTACTTTTTATTTTTGTAAAGAAAGACAATCTGAAAGTCAAATTGGTAAGATCAAAGAAATTTGAAATTTTATAAAATGCTCTTATTCTTCATTTTTATTTTTCATAAACATGAAATTGTTGCTATGGAGTTAATTTACATTGAGTACCTTCTGGCAGCTTTTTCTCTGAGTACAATCTGTGTGGTGCTTTTTCTTTCTTTTTGTTTTTTTAACCAACCAGAGTAAAGTCCTGGTCCATTCAGTCACAGAAGTCCCCTTTGTTACCACAACTTGCTACTGTAGGATGGTGGCATTGCTCAACTTTCTGACCAGCATTCTGTCCCCTTAGTGTATTCAAGTAGAAGACTGAAGTCCCACAAAATTCCTAAGACTAGAACCTGCAGTACCCCCATAATTGTTCCACAAGAAATCTGGCCTTTCCCTAAAGGAGTGCCCAGCTTCTCGACACAAAAACCAAGTGTGAAATCCTTGAAGCACGGAGCTCTACTTGCATTATGTTTACAAGAAACATACTTATGTTTAGATGGTGAGGAGTTGGGGTCTGGGGATTAAAATCTCTCAGTTTTCTTGGCCAGAAACAAGGAAAGCACAGTTTCTGTTGATAAAACAGCCTTTCAATAATCGAAATTGTATTTTGATAGAAAAACAAATTGGACTCATTTTTGTAGTTAGCTTTTACATAAATCCAAATTAGCAACCTGCTCCAGGGCTCTGGAATCAATTCTGTTCTCCTCCCTCATTTTTCCTATATAATATTTAACAGAAACCTCCATTCTAATTTCTGAATTTACCAATAACTGCAAGTGGTGCAGCCTGGCACACAGCTTTTTGTCATATCTGATGATGCCACATGAACCAACCTAGAGGACTGGATGGGTAACTTTATGCCATTGCTCCTTTAGGAAATATAAGGAATAGGAATTATCTAAAGTTTTCTGCTAACATATTTGCTTTCCATTTCCCATGGTTCTTACACCTTTCCTCAGTTTTGTCTTTTCCTCTTGTTTTTTTCCCAGTGTTTAGAATTTATGGGAATTTCTAGAGCATATTTTTTTTCCATAATGATCTGCTTTCTTTTTCTGATTTGTAATAGTCTCTCACTTTTGTTATCAAAGATTTTAATCTCTTTTCCTGACTTCCATTTCAACTGTTACAAAGAGTAAGTACATAAATAAAACAAAAAGAAAAATTGAACTATCTAAAGAAAAATACTAAGAGAGAAACTCTATTTTGTAGTACAAATTTACTCAGAAATTGGAAAATGAAAGAGAAATCTGTTACCATGGACTAAAATGTCATTCCAGTGGTGTCTAAGACATACTACCAAGTTAATCTGGTAAATAGGCATTGAGATTTTTTAAAAATATATAAAGAGAAATTTGGCATTTAATAGTTAAAACCATAGATTGCATGATACTATTTTTACCTTTCATCTACTCTTTCCCTGAATCAGTTCAGTTCAGTTCAGTCGCTCAGTCATGTCCAACTCTTTGTGACCCCATGAATTGCAGCACACCAGGCCTCCCTGTCCATCACCAACTCCCAAAGTCTACCCAAACACATGCCCATCGAGTCGGTGATGCCATCCAGCCATCTCATCCTGTCGTCCCCTTCTCCTCCTGCCCCCAATCCCTACCAGCATTAAGGTCTTTTCCAATGAGTCAACTCTTCACATGAGGTGGCCAAAGTACTGGAGTTTCAGCTTCAACATCAGTCCTTCCAATGAACACCCAGGACTGATCTCCTTTAGGATGGACTGGTTGGATCTCCTTGCAGTCCAAGGGACTCTCAAGAGTCTTCTCCAACACCACAGTTCAAAAGCATCAATTTTTCAGCTCTCAGCTTTCTTCATAGTCCAACTCTCACATCCATACATGACCACTGGAAAAACCCTAGCCTTGACCAGATGGACTTTTGTTGGCAAAATAATGTCTCTGCTTTTTAATATGCTGTCATATTGGTCATAATATGTCAGGTTGGTCATAACTTTCCTTCCAAGGAGTAAGCGTCTTTTAATTTCAAGGCTGCAATCACTATCTGCAGTGATTTTGGAGCCCCCAAAAGTAAAGTCAGCCACTGTTTCCACTGTTTCCCCATCTATTTCCCATGAACAGTACATATTTTTAATAGATTGAATTTATAGCCCATTGTTTATAGTTCTTTCATTGTTTGCAACTATTTTACCTTCTCGAAATCTTTCTCATTGTTCAAGACTCATTAGGTATCAGCTCCTTCTGGATCTCTCTCTTGACATCCACGTTGGGTTAGAATTCTGTATTTCTGTTTCCACAGTACCTGTAGTATTGCTCCACTATATTCTAATCATCTATTCCCTGTATCTGTTCTCCCACTGTAAGGTAGGGTTTTATCTCAATCATCTTCCTACTCTCAGACCTAGTGCTGGCAATACGGTATGTCTAGAATATATGTTTGTTGGATGTCAGCTGAAAAGTCTCATGGATGGGTATGATGTGGATACGTAACAAGTGCTAGTCTTCCTGTTGTTTGTGAAATATTACATGTACTGTCCTCTGCTTGAAACAGTGTCTTCCCCGCTCTAACCTCCCAGACCAGCTTCTTGTCATTTTTTAAGCCTCAGCTTAGATGTTGCTTTCTTTGGGACTTCTTCCCCGAACTACTAAACTGGGTTTGGGAGCTCCTTCCATGGCCTCCCTCATCTATCTAATTTTTGGTATCATAGGGCTCTACTCCACTCGACTCTCTACTTCTCCAAATGCCCCAATCAACTACCCTGTGTAAGAGCCACGAGAAAGCCTCATCTCCACTGAATCAGTGCAACGTGGTCTGTCTGGCACTAGGGTAAGAGATCAAGTAATATTCACAGACTATTTAAACACATAAATAATCTCATTTTCATATGAAATTTTGCCAGAATAAAAATCACAGTAATAGTCCGTTCTTGTTACTATTTTTATGAATGACAGAAAAAGAATTAATGGACAAAATGGAGACTGATTTCACTTTTACTTCATGTACAATGTACACAGACTTAAACTCATTAATTTTCTCCTGATCTCTCATCCTTCAGGATGAATGGCAGCACCATTTATTTCATTATCCAAGCTCAAACCTCGGAGCCATCTATGACATTTTCCCCTCCCTTGATTGCTCCATGAAGACCTTTGCCATTTCCCACTCCCTCTGTCTGCCTCTACATCCCCTTTCTAGCATCAGCATCTCATTTCAGAATCTTATTTGTCTAGAATTAACTAACCACACGACAGAGGGGGCGGCACTTGATGAGATGGTTAGATGGCATCACTGACTCAATGGACATGAGTCTGAGCAAGCTCTGAGAGATGGTTAAGGACAGGGAAGCCTGGTGCGTGGCCGTCCACAGAGTCACAAAGAATCGGACATGACTTAGCGACCGAATAGCAACAACAACAGCAACTACCTGCACAGTGACTGCCCAGAACTTTTCTCTGTGGTGTCCAATCCTCTGACATGCCTTCAGGAGCCACCTTCCCTAAGAACTGTCCTAAATTATGTCACCAGATTGCTACTAAATATAAAGGCTCCAACCATCCATAAACTATGTATAAATGCCTCTGCTTGACCTTCAAACCTTTCACAGCAAGTTCCATCCAAACTTGATCATGTGGAATAGAAGAAATGACAAAGGGTTTAGTCTTATCCGAAGCTGGGAGCATAGTTTCTAACATGCAGCAGACACACACTAAATATTTCCTAAAATGGTAAAAAGGAAACTTGGGTTTTATTATACACAGACGATCTACTGTCACTCTGCTGTATAAAATCCTTTAATGGATTTTCACTGTCTACAGCAGTAGTCTCTAACCTTCTTGGCACCAGAGAATGGTTTTATGGAAGACACTTTTTCCATGAACCAGGGGTTGGGGGATACTTTCAGGATGATTCAAGCACATTACATGTATTGTGTACTCCATTTCTATTATTATTATATCAGCTCCATCTCATTTCATCAAGCCTTAGATTCTGGAGGTTGGGGACCTCTGGTCTAGAGGATACCGTTCCCACTTCTGAGCACGACTTGGCTCTTGCACACCTGCCTCTCTCATCACTCTTGCCCTGGCTCTGTCAGCGCCTGCTTACAGAATCGCTTGCTTCCTATACTCATGAGCCTTTGTGTACAATTTCCACCCTCTGACTTTTTATACACCTCTTATTTGTCCATCAAGATTAAATTCAGAAACTTTCTTGACCCAGACTCTATCACTAGCATGTATTACATCTTTCTGTTTCTCTGTATCCTCTTTTGTTTTCCAGGGTTTACCACAATACTCATACTTAATACACTTTGGTGAAAACACTTATTTTCTTCTACTGGCTACCATCAACTAGCTATATAAAACCAACAAACTACTTAATTGACTGGATTTAATTTCCACTTCATAAAACACTCTCATTAATGCAACATTAATGAGAATCTGTGTCAAAATGAACTCTAGAAAATGCAACATGACATGAATAACAAAACCGTGAGCCTGTGCGAAAGCCTCTTTCACCCTATATACAGCAATATATTCTACACATTCTTTTATAGCCACGTAATACCAATATTTAACCTTTTTTTCTTGCTTACATGCATTTCTATGGCTCAGGCTAACCTTTAGTCAACTTACTTTATGTTCTCATTTGCAGGTACTTCGGGCAGTTGCACGGTAATCATGCCATCCAAGTTCGTCTTCCCAATGAAGGCAGGCTTGGTACGGAGAACGTCGGGGGCAGTCTTAGCGGTCACCCGGTGCTGCAGCCCCCCGGCACTGTTGCCACGGTTTGTCAACACAAATGAGTAGGACTTCTCAGGCTTCAGGTTGACAATTAACTTCTGGGTAGCTCGGCCATCCACTTCTTCTACCATTTTCCCATCATCATAAAGAATCTAGAAAGAGACAACCAATCAGAAAGATTTGGTTATCGGTTAGGTAAGGAATATTTTCTAAAGTAATGTGTACCTGCTTACGGAAAATACATACGGGTCATTTCTAATTTGGGGCATTTCATAAGCCTATAAGCGCTCCCAAAATTCTAGAGGTGGCATTGATTTTCCTTTTTTCCCTTATTGCATATTAGTATAAGGTTTATAAACCTATCAAAAGTACGTAAATTTGCAATAACCTCTCAATATTTGGTCTGTCAGTTGTCTGTGATCTTAAGGAAATATATGCAGAAATGCTCTTAAGTTTTCAAGGCATCATGCACACCACTTTTTTCCAAACACTTCCATTCCTGTTCCCAAATATATTTTTTTTTTTACTTTTATAGATGCTTCTCTATTCTCTATTTCACAGACTTGTACTTCTTGCTAACACTTTTCAGTATCTCTCTATGGCAAACTAAAGTTTAAAATATGCAAAGAATTCAGGCCAATAAACAAATTACTTAAATCCCAGGATGCTGCATTATAAATAGGTAGAAACTATGTAAATTCCATTTTCTGATGAAAAATCAAAAGCACTGAAAGTTGAAAGTCACTCAGTCGTGTCCGACTCTTTGCGACCCTGTGGACTGTAGCCCACCAGGCTCCTCCATCCATGGGATTCTCCAGGCAAGAATACTGGAGTGGGTTGCCAAATCCCAGGGTGCTGCATTATAAATAGGTAGAAACCATGTAAATTTCATTTTCTGATGAAAAAATCAAAAGCACTAGTTTAGATGTAAAAAGTTCAACTTGGAAGTGCTCGGTTACCCACAAGGAATGCAGGTCCTAGGTTTGAGCTTCTGCCTCCTCCCAAGAGGGCAAAGGTAACACTGGCCAAGAACCAGGCTTGGTCTGTGATGTGAAAGCCACAAATGAGAACAGTTAAGTACGTGTGGCTGAATCAAAGCAGTCTGTGTGGTTTTTAAGTGATTTCCCTGGGTGACCTGCCCCTTCCACGTTTACCCGTGATACCTTACACATTAGGAAGCAACTTACTTTGAAAGGCATGGCAGAATTATAATTCTCTGGAATCTCCCAAGACAGCAGCACCGAAGTCTTCATTACTGCTTTGACATGAAAATTTTTTGCAAACACTGCTGGAAAAGGAAAAACAGTGTATTTAAACTACTCCTAAAAACATTCGACCAGTCCTTCTCCACGGACAAGAAGGCTTAAGCTAGATACCATCTACTTTGATCAGAGAAGTGTGATTTGCCTACCTGTTAAAAGCATTCATCTTACTACCTCATTGTCACCAAGATCTCTCCTTTCTCTCCCATTCAGTCAACTCTATTGTGTTTTCCTTACCTGGGCACATTGGGGAGCTGTCAGCCAGACTTGCTTGGCATTCTCTAACTGAAATCTAAGGCATCCAAAGCACGTTAAGTTTTACATACCTTACCTTTTTGCTTTTGCTGAACCTATGAATATGAATGAGCCGATCAGTTATCTATAGCTTCAAAATACTGATTTCCAAAGACCGACATTCCTTTAAAGGAGAAAGGCCGCAAGCAGACAAATCCTACCTTGATTCACAGGCAGTGTCCTGAACTGGACACTGGGACTATACGGCCCGGGCCCTTTGCTCGTGTGAGCACGTACTTTTACATCATATGTGGTATCTGGTTTTAAGCCACTGAGTGTCAGAGTGGTGTCAGCTGGAACAACGAGCTGCTCCACTGGAAGAAGGGGGATGTTGATGTCCCTATACAGAAGGGTGTACTTGGTGATGACGCCGTTTCTCTCGGCCAGGACCGGCGGCTGCCAAGAGAGCTGGGTGGATGTTGACGTGGTGCCTTCCGACTGGAGGTTTTGAGGGAATCCAGTTGGAACTTCTTCTGGAACAGAAATCTCCTTCACCATCTCCTCCCCAAAGCCCACTTTGTTTCTGGCCGAGAGCCTGAAGACGTACGATGCTCCTTTGTGGATATCTGTCGCCGTGAAGTGATCTTCCTTTTCAGAGAACTCAAGAGTAGTAAGCGGTTCCACATCCTTTCGGCCAAATTTTAGACGGTAGCCCTGGAGGGGTCCAAATGTGTCCACCGGGGGGTGCCACTGAATGAGGGCTGTATTCATCTGAGTGTGGTTAATCACAAGCCGGGGTCTGCCTGGAACTGGAGACACAGGATGGAGTGGTAAGACCAACCTACAGGGATTTTCATATTTCAATCGCTGTTGAATGGGAATCCCCTTGGAGTGGCATTCCCATTCTTACTCATAAAAATTACTTATTTCAAGCAATTCCACAGGCATTCCCATTTCTTCACTTATAAAAAGTCCAAGGCTTGGTCTATATACCTTTATGGAAACATGCTCCTTCTCATACTCTTGAAGGTAGGGTGAATATTAGAATGTGATAATGGAGAGAAAATAGGAATTATTACTGAAATGATAACTTAAGGAGATTTTTTAAAATATTGTCACATTTCAACTCTTCATACATAGAGGTTCATGTCACACAGAAATGGAGCCAAGTAAGGATTAGCCAGTAACATACAGCTAATAAGAATAACAATCAAAATATATTTAATCATTGAGCATATGCAGTATATCAGATACTGTGTACTAAGAGTGCTACCTGGAGTATCTCATTTGAGTACACTCTTCACTCCTGACTATGTGACTAGTTGTTATCTTCGCTGTGCCTCATAAGAAAATGAAACAGAAAACTGTGCATGTGTAATATGCACAGATGTGTAATAAGTAAGAAATTTATGAGACAAACACAGGTGTATCTGAATCCATAGCCGAACAGTTAACTATTATATTGGTTATAAGTTAGAAAGAAAAAAGGTAATACAAAATGTTGCTGAGACTTTCTGTGAATCTAATTTGCAATTTTTATTTATACTATCCACACCAGTCATCCTCATCAAGTTTTGCATCTACTAGAATGGGAATTATATTAAGACCCACCACATGTTGTGAGTATTAAATGAGAAAATCCATGTAAAAGCCTTAGAATAGTATTTTATATTTCATTAATAATAATCATAATTATTAATAATCAGAATATTAAGCTTTTTGCGGGAAGGGCTCATTTCTCATAAGTACATAATTTCCTTTCATGTTAAGTAGGTTAGATATTATATTGCTTACCTAACTTAAATAAGTTACTTTAAGTTAAATAAGTTAGTTAAGTTAACTAAGTTAAGTAGGTAACATAACTTAAGTAAGTTAGATATTGCTCCTTGGAAGAAAAGCTATGACCAACCTAGACAGCATATTAAAAAGCAGAGACATTATTTTGCCAACAAAGGTCCATCTAGTCAAAGCTATGCTTTTTCCAGTAGTCATGTATGGATGTGAGAGGTGGACCATAAAGAAAGCTGAGCACCGAAGAATTGATGCATTTGAACTGTGGTGCTGGAGGAGACTCTTGAGAGTCCCTTGGACAGAAAGGAGATCCAACTAGTCCATCCTAAAGGAAATTAGTCCTGAGTATTCATTGGAAGTACCAATGCTGAGGCTGAAACTCCAGTACTTTGGCCACCTGATGCGAAGAACTGGCTCACTGTAAAAGACCCTGATGCTGGGAAAGACTGAAGGCGGGAGGAGAAGGGGATGAAGAGCATGAGATGGTTGGATGGCATCACTGACTTGATGGACATGAGTCTGAGTAAGCTCCAGGAGCTGGTGATGGACAGCTCCGTAGAACCTAGACACAAGAAGAGAATACCTGAAATCTCCCCAAATGTGTAAAAAGTAAACACAGTATAAATCAGCGAGGGTAATGATTGTGGGCAGCTATGGTATTTCATCCAGGGAGTAACAGGGAAAAAAAGGAAAAGGAATGAGGAAAATTCTATAACACTGCATGTGTGATTAAAAAGAATTCTCCAAAACTGCACATATTGGCAATGGAACCCACTCCATTTTTTGCTTTTAGAAGTTCTATGTAGAAAACATTTACCAACTACTCACTTTGTGGAAAGACTTATATACTGGCACACAGACTTTGGGTGGGAAAATGAAACATGGGTAATGCAGGGAGGGACCTTGTCCTCTGAGCAGTGCATACTCAAAGGAGAGAAATGAAGACAACCAGTAGGTGGTGCCGCGTGTGTGGAGTTGGGGTCAAGGTTTCTGATGCCTTGGGGTTACTGTCTGGACCACTTTTAAAGGACATCCAGTGGCAGAGACAGGGTTTCCCAGGCGGCAGTAGTGGTAAAGAGTCTGCCTACAGACTCTGGAGAAGCAAGAGACACAGGTTCGATTCCTGAGTTGGGAAGATCCCCAGGAAGAGGAAAATGGCAACTCCCTCCAGTATTCTGGTCTGAAAAATTCCATGGACAAGAGGGGCATGGCGGGTTATAGTCCATGGGTCGCAAAAAGTCGTACACGACTGAGCACACAGTGGCAGAGTCAGAGGATCTGCTTGCTCCAGTTTAGGAGCTGGAGGATTGGCAAAATGAAGGAGTCTTAAATACTCACTCTAGGGAGGCTGGAGGGCATTTTTAGCAGTGAGCATATTAGAATAAGCAGAGGGTCCTTCTGTAGAGTAAATAAGCTAATTCTTAAGTCACGATGTATAATCCATTCTCCCTTTTGCCTTTTCAGTTCTTATTTGTTTACTATATTCTCCCCTCTTAAAAATCTGTCAGGACTTCAGAAACGGTACACATGTGCTGCTGCCCTCTGCTTCTTTGTATCAGCAATCATTGGAGATCCATCAAGGCACTCAGTCCCAACGGCTCTAAACTGGGCTTCAATTTAACTTAGCACCTAAGTAGCCACAATCATAACTGACTGACCTAAGCCTAGAACTACTTTCAAATTCTCCATATCATAGTCACTTTTCTCTCATCCTTAAACACAGCTGCTCAGTACAGTAGTGAAATTAATGTAAAAATACAGAGAAAATTTCAAACCAAAGAATTTGCCTAAAAGTGCAAGATTTCAGGCAGTAGACTAATTATTATGATACAGAGCACGGGAGTATTAACAAAGAAACTACAAAAGTGTCATAATCACTGAAACATAAAATCCAACATTCTATTAAAAAGCAGCCCTCAGGTTACATGAATCCTATATGGATTGCTTAAGTTATGGCCTGTACTCTTTATTTCAAAGATATGATTGTTCGCAGATTCCAGGAACAATGTATTATACATAAACCTATCCAAAACCCAGGAATTTTATGATTAAAGTAAAATTTAATGGGAATTTGTGAATTTTCAGTGGAAGCTATAATTAAATACCTTTATAACTACGGTTATTAGGAGCTCACATCTGTGAGGTACACTGAGTAATTCTTCATAGCCATATAAATACAAGTTTTTTTTTAAATAGTACACAGAACAAAGCAAATTAATCTGTTCACTAATGACTAGGGAATGCTTTTTTTTACTACAGGTTGGCAGTAAAAAGAAAAAAAAAAAAAACTAGAGCTTTTCTCTTTGAATGATTATCGATCTCCTTCTGGATTTATAATCCAGAAGATTATAAATGGATTCTTCAGATGGATTCTCCCATCTCCAATCCAAGAACAGAGGAGATCGTAAGAAAATAAGCGTGCAGACATCTAAATTATAAGCATTTCCTCAATAACAAAGTCTCCATTGATTAAGAAAGATCTGAAATCACGAATGTAAACTGTAAGATAATTCTGTGTGTAAGACCCACAGTTCTAAATAATGTTCTGTACAGTGAGTAAAAAGTGACGAGCTAATCTCAGTGATGTTAAAGTAGGCAGTAGCATTCCTTGTTCTAGGATTCACATCCCTTGGAGATAAATCCTCTATTTTTCATCCTTATTATAAGACATCCCTCCCTATTTCATGGGCAATAGGAGGTTGATGCTTCATGTAAGACACTTCAGTTTTCCTAAGACACAATTATAAATATGGGTGCAGGAAGTGTATTTTTTCATTTTGGAGTTCAGTTTTAGGGTTCACTCTTAGTTGGCTACATTCCAGGAGAAGCTGGTTCCATAGCTAGACACTCAGCATGTCCCACTGAACATGGACTGTATCTCCTATGCACGGTGCTGCATTAACCTGAAACAATGGTATTAAAAAAAAATAAGGCCCGGAAGATTTTGCCTTGAAGGAGCTTTGCCATCTGTAATCCTGCTGCTTGAGGCAGTTCCAGGTGGCGGGATCTGAGTGAGGCAAATCTTATGACATTTAGACAAATTTGGAAGTGAGCCCGGCACCCAGGAGGGCACTCAGCATCACAGCTGTTCTTTGCTTTACGCCTTTACATAGAGGTGTGTTCCTAAGAAGTTACGCCGGAAGTGATTCGGGAGGAGTAAATCAAATCAGAGTTTAAATGTTCCATGGGAGACTTCTATATAAAGGGACTGAAGGAGAATCCTTCTGTAATTATCTCTTAATTTATTGGTTTTACAACATCAGGTCTTCCTTCATGCTGACTTCTCCTAGCGTGGCAGACCAATGTACAAGTCTAAACAGCGCTAAGAAGCTTTGTTCTTCAGAAACGAGCAATCTATATTAGTCCTTCTGCTTTCTTCATTCTCTTTTCTGTTTCCCATCTTTTGTGCAATTTGTTCTCTTTTGATACCCCAGAACAAGGGGTCAGGAGGAGAAAAATGACAAAAAATAAAAATATTAAGTCATCAACCCAGCTCCAGATGGCAGCTCTTCTAACAAGGTTTGTTTTCTTTTTTGGGGGCGTGTGGCATGCTGAGGCTGTCACATGATTTCCCTCCCTAGATGATCTGCCTTCCAGACCCTCATGGGATCCGCTCCCTCACACCAATCAAGTCTCAGCTCAAATATCCTGCCTCTAAAAGACATCACTGTTTCTAAAACTGCCCCTAGGGACTGCCTAAAGGCATGACTGCACATCTTTCTTTTCATAATTTATCACTTCCCAGCATTTTATTATTATAAAACTCATTTGTTCACTTGCTAATTATCCAAACTCGGTCAGAAAATAAATTTCAGGAGGCCAGATTCTTTCTGTTTTGTTGATTGTTCTTCAAAGTACCGGAAATAGTTCTTGATGCACAGTAGGTACTCAAATAATATTTGGTGAATGAGTGATTAAATAATTTGGGCAAAGCATGTTCTTCAATTATTTTACCTAACTTAAAATATATCAAAAATCACACAAGTTGACAAAATATCAACTATCAATGACAGTCCATTCTCCCCTCTGATGGAAGCCATCCATACCATTTGGAAAATTATTGCTGTTGCCTGAAACATACTGAAGACATATATATGCGTAGACATGGTTACCTGCCCCTGTGGTGGACACCAGCTTGGGTTTGCTGCGAGCTCCGTCTCCTTTGGTGGTGTAAGCTGTGACAGTGAGGGAGTAGGAAGTTTCAGGCTGTAGCCCAGAAATAATCATGTCCTGAAATGATACAACAGAATAGCAATGATTCAAAACTATGCTAGACTTGCCCTGGGGGGAAACTGAGGCCTCGGCCTCCATGCTGTGCATGCATGAACATTCCCTGCAGCCATGCCAAGCACTGGATGCTTCATGCCTAGAGCTCATGCTGGGGAAGATCTGTCTTCATGCTGACACTGAAATGGGGTCTTCAGCCATCCTCAGAGGCAGCTCTAAGGGGTAATAATCGAAACCACAAAGTTGGAGTCAGACCTTCTGAATGCTTGGACTTAAACTTGCCTTTCCTTATTTACCAGTCTGGTGACCCAGGGCAAGTGATGAGTTCACCCCATCTGTGCCTCAGTTCTTCATGTGAAAGCTGGGAGGCTAGGACCCTCTAGGCTACTAAAGGATTAAAGTTATACTGGGTGAACACTTAAAACAACGTCTGGCTTGTAGTGAGCAGTTCATACTCTAGCTGTTTTGATATTCCAGCCACAATCCATGTGCTTCCATCGTAGCCTGGTCCTCAGACTGCTAGTGGCGCTGATGCCAAACAGTATGTTGAATCACGTAAATACTGATATTTTGCCAAGTGGCTGGTCTGTTGGACCTAGACAGCCATAGAAGTTTCTCAGGACTCAAATAATACATTACTGGTTAGTTGTATAAGTTATGAACTAAAATTATTATAAACTAAGGAGAACTATCTATAGATTTCGAGGCCTTGTCATAAAACCATGTAACAGGATCTTATTCTATCACATCATGGATATGTGCTCAATCAATTCTGAAAATGTTAAATACCACAAACTATTCATCAAAACTATTAGTTTTCTCTTAGTAAGGACCCAAAGCTGTGATAGTTATAAGAGTAGACAGTCCAAGAATTATTCTTCCAAATTGGAAGTTACATGATTCTTTAAATACAGTGCTGGCTATTAATGTTTTGGTAT
The DNA here is from genome assembly GCF_963930625.1 of Muntiacus reevesi. NCBI lineage: Eukaryota > Metazoa > Chordata > Mammalia > Artiodactyla > Cervidae > Muntiacus > Muntiacus reevesi. Next base: position 34,066,857 of record NC_089265.1, on the reverse strand, counting down.
TTTCTTTGGAGCTACACACATGCACAACAATTTAAAAAATAACTTTTCAGATTTCTGGCACAGCTATATTTTCAAATTCAATATGGATAAATATAAGAAAATACTGACTGTCATCTTTCGCATCTAAAGACAATGCATGTGAGAGTTTAGTGAATGGATTTGATTGTGAATGGAGAACAGTGGGACTTTTCTGTGCAAGGCTGTAATGGGCACCATAGAAATCAATGGTTGAATCTGAATCTAGGGATGACAGCTTTTGACAATGTGCTTTTCTCAAAAAAGTAGGAATCTCACCAGTGTGGAAATTCAAAAATTTCAGATGCCATCCTGAAGAGCCACTGGATATATTATTCTATCAGATAAATAGACTAAATTTGAGAGACAGATTTTTATCTTCAGGAATGGTTTCACTAACATCACAGAGAATATAAAAATTAAGTGAACCACTCCAGAGTGGCACTTAAAATTATGGTAGGCACACTGGCAATTCCAAAAATTAGGATGGGTAAATCTCAACATATTTCCAAGGTCTCTCTTATGTCACAGAACTACTGATGCAAACAGGCTAGGTTGGGAGGAAAAAGAAGCGAAGTTTGGTTCTATCACTAAATTGAGAGGCAAGCAATTTGCAAATGCTGAACCTTCTGTAAGCTTCTCATTTATAAACTTGGAGTTAGCCAATCACATATGACCTTCCTTCCACACAGGTTGGGACTGGATAATATAAGTAGTGCCAGTCCAAACGTTCAAGCCTTCAGTGGTCTAATCTCTAGCATACCTCTCTTTGCCTGAATCACACTGTCTTTGAGTTACATTTTCTTTCTTTAAGCTATGGCTGTACTACCTTGGTGGTCTCTACACCCTCTCTGGCTGACATCATAACCACTATTCCTCTCTCTGTATCCTCCTATTCCATTCTGCATCCTAATTCTTGCCCCTGCTTGCTAATAGCTGCCATCCCCAAATGTCTTGACACAGTCATTTATCTGCTGCTGCCTTTCTCTCTAGTCTTAAAAAAAAAAAAAAAAAAAAACTAGTTTCATTGCTAAAACTTTGAGACTTTTTTCTGCCTGTATCCTAAATTCATCTCTAGCCTTGACTCTCCCCCAGGCCCCAGCACTAAGGCCCCAGCATTGTAAATATCTGCTGGACATTTTCCCTTAACTGTCAAGTGGTTATCTCAAATTCAATTTAACTAAAGTACATGTTACTCCCTAAAGCAGAGTCCCCTTCTTCCATAAAGTATTTCCATATTTTAATGAATGATGAAGCATCTTCAAAACTTATGAGCAATCTTTGGTCCAATAGCCTCCTTTAAATTCTTAGCCAGTTAGTATGGTTCTGTTCATTCTTCCTTTAAAATATTGATCATAACTTTCCCTTTTTCATTTCTGATGCTCAACTTAAAAAAAAATCACTTCATGATTTAGGAAAAGAACTGTTTACTTGTTTCCTTATCAACTGCATTGTTTCTCTTAATCTATCCATGAAGTTATTGATTTTTAAGCTGAAGGTAACGATCCATTTAGTAGCTGATGAAATGAATTTAGCCATTCAAGACCAGTGTTTTTTTAAACAAATGGATATACTTGAACATTAAAATGTGACTATATTTAAAAGTAAGGTATTATTTTGTGAAACCTTTATTTTAAACATATGCATGCATTGGTCATGGCGAATAATGCATTTTTTACTATGGGTTATGATGAAAAAAGTTTATAAAACACTGTTACAGTGTCGCTTTCATGAGAAGTGATAGCTTGATCATCATATTTACCAAGAACCCCTATAAGAAACCTGTGTTTTGGCAAAAAATATTTACTAAATGAAAGAAAACCTCCTACCAGCCTTTATCTTATTGCTCTCTCTTTTTTTTTTAACAATTTAAAAAATCTCTCAAGTACTGAAGAGTTAGTGATCAGGTCTTTCGCTTGAAACTTTAGATTTTTCCCCTAGAGAAGGGAACAGCTAACCACTCTAGTATTCTGGCTTGGAGCATTTCATGGACAAGAGGAGCCTAGCAGGCTACAGTCCTTGGGGGTCACAAAGAATTGGACCTGACTGAGTGACTTTCACTTTTTCACTTTAGATTTTTCCAACATTACGCTAAAATATAATGTATTTAATAACTTGAACTCTTCAGTTCTGTCAAACTGCCAAGCTCATTGTCACTGGACTTTATCACACTGTCGTATCTATGTCTACCTCTGCTGAGTTCAGTACATTCTCACTTCCAACTCCGCAACATGCACAGACACACAGGATTACCTCTTTAATCCCTACTCATCAGGGATGAGTTCTCAGCTAAGTTTCAGGACTTCTACCAACCTGGCGCTCTGTCTGTAAACTCATAGCTCTAACTGATATTGTCATTTAAATACTAATTATTCATACATTGCTTGAGGGCATCACATTGGTTGTATTTATGGAACTTATCTGAACTTTACCTCCTTCCTAGCCACCTACACTGTAAGCATTTAGAAGGCAGTGCCATCCACAGTACTTCATACATAATAAACTCTCAATATAAAAACAAACAGACTAATTCAGCCCACTCATTACAGTATTTTAAAAAAATTCTTCACTCGGTAAGATATCTTCTACTTCTTGGTGTTTCACTCAAGCAATGTCACTCAAATTTGTATGGGTTCAACAGAGAACTGTGATTTCTAGATAGAATTAATGGGTGCCAGATTTAGATCATATTATGCACTGAATCTGCCACCCTGGAGCAGGATTTATGAGCAGCCCAGAACAAACTAGACATCTCCAGTCTGTGATACCTCCACTTAAAGCATGCCTCCTATAACTACGTCACAAGGCAGAGTTAGTAACAGCCATCAAACAATATGAACTCATGATATTTTTCATGTAATCAATAGCACCACATCAATTTCACAAAACAATGACGGGGAAAAAAATTTTTAAGTATACCATGTAGCAAAAACACTTTAAAAAATAATTTGTTAGTTCATGCATCCAAGCAAACTGATGATACAGTACAAATAAATGAAAGGGGAGTATCAGTAAAAAACAACCATTTATAATCTGTTTTGACAGAGCAGCCCAAAATTACTCACATGTTCAGTAGTATCATCAAATTCCCACTGATTGAGATTAAGAAGGTTGGGGAGGAGGGAAACAAAATAAAAAGAAATGAAGTTTGTAGCCTGATAAAGGCAATGGTGCCCTCCTTAGACTAAAAAAAAAAGAGAAAAAATAAGCAACTGAAGAGGTGTGTACAATAAAATCCCAAACAGTATATGAGTGTTATGCTGCCACCTCCACTCCTAATTGAGAAGTTAAAAGTAAATATACTCTATATTGTTATCACTAAATCCAACTAATTTTTTTAAATATGTAATTCATTGGAACAAATCAATAAGGCATACAAAATACTATGTACACTACATTGTGATATTTATTTTGATTTCTATCTAGATTATGCAATTCAAGTTACTATTTAGATTAACATCTTTATTATATTGAAAATGTACATCAATGAAGTCCTATAAGATGTAAAAAAATTTCAATGAATTATCAGAACATGATATGAGAAAAAACAAATCAACCAAAAACCCAGAACAACAACACAAGGAAAATTAGCAAAATAAGAAAGAAAAACCAAAGTAGAAGAGTAGGGAAAAAGAGATTGAGTTGACATTTAAGGCATTTTGTATTATATAATTTCATTGACTACCAAATTCCGAATGAAAACAGCAAAAGAACTACTGTTCTCTAATGTAAGATTGTCTAAGAACTGATAAAGGACATCAAAATATGATGGTCATATCACTTTATTTTTCAAAATTACAGATGCACCAAATAAAATGTAAGCATTTTGTATACTATATAAAAACTTTCTGTTTTACAGGTAGTACAAAATAAATATTTATTAAAAGCAAATCAATAGTCCTTTCTCCAGAATATTACGGGACACTATGAATCTCCGACTAAATTTATAGAAATGTCCTTCAAACCAAAATCATACAACTGGATTTTTGAGGTAAATAAGTCACTAAGTTAGACCCCTTTAGTTAGAATGCTTTATAGCTAAAGCAAATAAGCACCTTTGTGAGTTAAGACTGGGATAAACATGAAATAAAGACTCTGGGGTAAAAAGCTGGGATATTTATTGCCCTGTTATTTTCACAAAGAAAAGGAGGCAAAATGTAGCAATTCGGTACAACAGTTTTCCACTTTGTTCATAATCTTCCCTACTTTCATACAAAAGAAGGAATTTTCGACTGAATTGGTTTCATATTTGCAATAATCCCATCTATTCCCAGGCCCAGCTACCAATTTGCTGAATAAGCAAAACACTCCACTCTCATATCCCATCACTACTAGAACAAGGGAATCTAGTCCACGGGATATGTATAATGTCCAACAGGATGCTTATTAATTACAACCTTCCTCTCCTTTTCAGAAAAATAGGTACAGGTAGATTTATTATGGTATTGTCTTTGATTCATTTCTTGTTTATTTAAAAAATTGGGTGGAGAGGGAGGTGGGATGGGAGACCGGGATGGGGAATTCGTGTAGCTCTATGGCTGATTCATATCAATGTATGACAAAACTCACTGAAAAATAAAAAAATAAATTAAAAATAAATAAATAAATAAATAAAAAAAAACAAAGATAAGAAGAAGAAAAAAAAAATGAAGATGAGAATGGAGATAAGAAATGGGAAAGAAGAGTGTGGGGGAAGAAGAAAGGTGGAAAATGAGGTTGGTGAAATAAAAATAGCCATCCCATGCTCCAAAAAAAAAAAATAAATAAAAAAAAATAAAAAAATAAAAAATGGAAAGAAAACATAAAGTTCTTTTTAAAATAACTTATTACAAAACCAAGTTGTGACTACATGGTTATAAATCACTGCCTTTGGCTTGAAAGAATTTCTCACAAACTCAGCTACACTTAATAATTTTAACTGGCTCAACATACAGGATCTCATTAATTCCCTGGGAAATTCTATAATTTTTATCATTATCTTCATTTTCTGGGAAATGAAATAATTATTTTAATTAAATATGTAACTTGGTAAATAAATGACAGATAAAAATACTGTCTGAATACATTTCCCCAAATTAAAATATTTATTCTTCAGTGAAAGAAGGCATTCATTCAGAAATTATAGATTAACTTAGCTTCAAATACTTTTAGGACAGCAGAAAGTAGACTATCAGCAAAACTCCTGTCTAAAATTCTTCCCTTTGATTTAATTAAGTCAACTTTTGTTTTTTTTAAGGCAGCAAGGCAAACTGAGAAATAGCTGTAGACAGCCAAGTATCTGTATTTAAAAAAAAAAAAAGTTCTGTGTTTTGAATCAGATGTGTCATTTCAATTCACTTCCTCACTTGTAGTCAACTCTGACTGAGAAGATAAATATGGATCATGTGTTTTTAAAGCTAGAATGTTATGAACTTGTCTACAAAACAGAAACAGACTCCACAGGCATAGAGAACAGACTTCTAGCTGCTAAGTGGGATGCAGGGTCCAGGAAGAATAGCGTGAGAGATTGGGATTAGCAGATACAAACAATTGTATCTATGTCGATGTCTGGATCTATATCTGTATCACTGAATCACTTTGCTGTACAGTAGAAATTAACACAACACTGAAAATCAACTATCCTTCAAGTTTTCTTAAAAATCCAGAATTTTGTATAGACATTTTAAAATGTCAAAGAAACAATGAACATGGGGTCCATTTTAAGATACAGGCTAAAATAGACGTATCCTATAAAAATATTTCTATATAATTTCAGATGCTTACCTGCGCGTCAGCCAGCATGACGTCCTTCAGCATGGGCTGGCCCTTGGGCTCACCATTTTCCATCCTCACATAATGCACCTGGTATCCTCTTATCTGGCCATGCTGTTTATTGGGCACAGGTGAGCGCCACGAGACTTTAACAGATGTTGAGTTGACAGCCTCTACCTCGACTTTGCGAGGAGGACCACTAGGAACTGGAACAACATCATTGGATAAAAGAAAATTATAGGCACTTGTCCCACCCAGTCAGAGCATTTTCTTTACTTAGGTTTAAAAAAAAAAAAAAATGGGCAGACCCACCATGTTTGTTTGTGGAATACAAACATTTTCAACCCATGAAAATGCTCAACCAATCTGCTCTATCTTTTAAGAAAAGATCAAAAAGCATGACCGATGCCAAAAAAAAAAAAAGAAAAAAAAATGGAAGAAAAAAAGAGTATCAGAGAAATAGAAAAACATGTAAAAAATGTACAAAAGCCAAGGAAGATGCTTTGAGGTTCAAAGCATTAAACCACAAAGAAGTGTAGCATTGAAATAATAACAAAAACTGGTTGCTGATTGCTGTGTGTGTTTTTAGGTTTCTTTTTAGCAGAATAAAAAGATTCTTGATTATATGGATTTTCTTCTTTTTTTTTTCTCATATCAAAGGTATTCCATACAACAGATGCCAAGAACTGAGTGTTGAGCATCACTGTCTCTGAAATGTTCAAGACAAAAAGGCAACAAGAAGATAAGAAGGCGCTTTTGAAAAGTTAACATCAAAATGTAAAAGAAGCAACTACAAAAAGCCAAGAAAAACGCAGAAGATATTAGATGGAGGTACAGAGAAGGGCCTGGATTGCAAGGTCACAGGAGCAAACTGTTCTTTAAAAAGGAAGCAAATGACTGTGTTGAGATTTAAAAAATTAAAAAAAAAAATTCCTAGGCCGTAGCAAAGACAGGTCTTTAGCAAAAATTGCTGAAGTTACAGTGACACTGGGTCAAAAAAAGATGAGCAGAAAAAAACACATTACTGTTAGCCTATCAAAAGACAGCAGAGCAAGATCGTGGTAGAAGGGCGCGGACTGATGGAGCAGAGGCAACATACCATCTTCATCGGTTCGAATCAACACGGACAAGCTCTCAGGGCCAGGGCCGACATCAGTGTGGGCTGTCACAGTGATCCGGTATTCAGTCCATTTTTCCAGCTGTTCCAAAAGGTATCTGGTAGTGTCCGAAGGGATTCCCAAAATCTCGTGAGGTTTGTCGTCTTCTCCATCCACTGCAGTATACTTGATGGAGTATTCAGTAATAATGCCATTCTGTTTGTCCACTGGTGGAGGTTGCCAACTTACCAAAATACTAGTGGAACTTGGACTGGTGCAACTAATGTCTTGAGGAGGAGCTGACGGCTCTTATTTTGGTAGTGAGTTAAAGGAGGGTTTGAGTGAAAGGACAGGAGTGGTTGGAAAAAAAAAAATGATAAAACAAAAGAAAAGGCGAAAATAAATAGACGAACAAGAAGGGCAACAAAATGAAAATAAGACTTTGAAACTTAAAATTTTAAAGATAAATTTATGAACCTTGGCTTAGTAATATGAATAAACCAAAAAATGAATAAATGACCAAAAAGAATTGTTAAATAATGGGTGGGGGGAGTATGTGAAAATGAAATCTTAAGATAACAGAGCCTCAAATAAAATTACCTACCTGCAATTTAAATTCTTCTTCTAAAACAATCCCTCAGTATTCCCCAGCCCTATTTTACAGACTATCGAACTTCATAAAAAGCTGCAAACAGTACAAGATTTGTTACATGAGAGTCTGATGATGTTTAAGAGATGCCATTTCAAGCTTTGGCTACCGAACTGCATTCTGATTCATATACAGTATTCATTTGCAAAAAAGTTCTTCAGTGTGAAAAGTGGCAATAACTGTTAGATGCCCTTCTGCCAATTAAAATTTTAAAAAGGGAAATAAATAAAAGCCCAACAAACATAAAAGGGTTCCCTCTGACTATCTGAAAATCAGTATTCTGACCAGTTCTAATGACAAGTGTTAGCCTAACACTGATCATAGCCCATATACAGTGAGCATGCAGATCGATAAAGGATGAAAATGCAGTCCAAGGTTTACCTACCCGAGGATAAATGTCAGGCTGGTTGATTCTGACTGTAACTTGTACTTACCCTATGTCAGCTTCCAGCTTTTTTAAAAAAAATTATAACTCTTCTTGGGATATCATTGCTAGTGAAGAATTAGATCCCACCAGCAAATTTCGATAAAATCAATAAAAATCATCTATCCCTTACAAAATGTCAATAACACAGCCATTAAAAAGAAGTTTAAAAAAATCCTGAGAACCATCTGGGAAAGCTATGACTTATCTTCCACTTTGTATGTAGCTCTTTCCATTTTGCACATTAACTATTCATATAAAGTAGAATTTACATGACAGTTAAAAGATAACCTTTCTTAATGCCCATTCTAATATAAACTAGTCACCTTCTGCGTAATTCTTTTCCATCAAATAAATCAAACATATCATTATTTGAAAAAAAGCAAGAAAGAACAATGTGACTACTATTTTAAGTTATTTTTCAAGTTAGTAATATATATTCCTAAAGAAGCACAAAGAATTTGGATAAGATATATGTAAATACATATGCATATATAAGACAATACATATGATTGAAGAGTAAAACATTTCTATTTTTTTTTTTGTATTTGAACATGCAGTCTGAGTAGTTCTTTACATTCTGTGAACCTTAATAATATGTAGTGTCAGGTATATCTGATTATATAGACGATTATCAGTCTTTCTTAATTTACATGTCTGTGTTCTTCATTATAGGCAATCAAAATGAAAAGATCTTTGTACAGACAAAAAGAAGATTATCATGAAACAGCCTCGTAAATCTGGTATAAGATTTGCAAAATCACAAGAACATCATTTTTATTGATTCTGACTATAGGTTCTTATATCTCAAATTATGAAACTATTTCATATGCACTATCATTCATAATAAATGGAGGTGTTCATGTAACAGCAAAGACTCATTTGTAATTCTTTTTAAAAAACTGATTTGGTTTTCACTGCATTCCTACCCTCACACCTCCTATTCTGCAAGAGTATATGCAACACCACTTGAAACTCTAATAAAATAAAGCGCAGATAAGCTTTTGATGGGGTTACAAAAAGTGTTCTGTCTGTATGGAAGTATCTATGTGTGTATATGCTGTGTTGTGTGTTTAGTCGCTCAGTCGTGTCCCACTCTTTGTGACCCCAGGGACTGTAGCCCGCCAGGCTCCTCTGTCTATGGGCTTCTCCAGGCAAGAATACCGGAGTAGGTTGCTATGCCCCCCTCCAGGGGTTCCTCCCAACCCAGGGATCAAACCCAGGTCTTCCGCAATGCAGGCGGATTCTTTATCATTTGAGCCACCAGAGAAGCATGTATGTATCCATAGGTGTATATATGCAAAAAAACTCGTTTGTAAAAAAAAAACAAAAACATGCAAAATATAATATAAAACAGAAATATAAATATTTCTGTTAATTAAATGTCTGATTTTAAGAGTGATCTTCTGCAATATTACTTATTAGCCTGCTTGGAACTCAGAGGAGACATACAATACTGCACTGATTTACATGTTTGAGTTTTAGAAGAAAGGGAATGTTACAGGAATAAGCTATAATCAGTAAGGGATTAAGCAACAGAATACTAATACTTTTCATATGAATGATCATATGTTGAGGAAAACTATGAATTTTATCATCAAAAACTGAAAGATTTATCTATAGAAAATGAAATTCTGGAAGACTTGCTTATATGAAAGGAAACTCAGTTTCTAAATTCTATAAATTTCATGTTCTCTGATAGGTCTAAAATTTAGGTCAACAGAACATCCTCTTTATGAAATTCCATATATTCATTTGTACATATCTATGTCACTATATCACAAATCACATATAAAATATAAAATATTTTTAAAATCTAAGGAAACGCCAAAATACTGTTCAAGAAACATGGTTTAATAAATTATAGAAACTTATTAATAAAGAGCAAGCAGTAGTATTATATAAGCCACCAGACTTTCCATCAAAAACAACCTGGCATATAATACATTATACAGAGCAGTCCTCCTCAGACACAATGAATTCCATTGTGATAAACACAACTATGCTTTAGAGTAATAGTCTCCAAATGAAAAGAAACCTGAGCAAACAACATACAATTTAGGATTGCCAGTATACTTGTGATTATTCCATTGTTCCTAAATTTGTCCAAATACAGATTTTCTGTGAATGTTTCAAATTTTCACATGAACTACTTTCAAAGTTAACAACAAAGTAGGAACAAATATGTGACATGAAGACTTGGTCATTAGCAAAGTTAAAATCTGTGTCCTTAAAAAAGGTGCAAGTTTGGTCTTTTGCTATCTTTACTAAGCCCTCCTCTGATTATTTTGCAGTGTTCTCAACTTGAATTTTGCTTTACAACTTTATAATTCATTAATTGGGGCCTGATGCAACGCTTTTACCCATTTTTCTCAAGGAGGTTTCCTAACTTCTCTAAATGATTTCCCATTCCAGGAGTGAGAGAATGGGATCTGTCATTTGGATCCAGTATGAAAACCAAGGTCTTGGTACCCTAATCTCTAAAACTGGACACTTGCTGATATAGAGACTACCAACTATTAAAAGAACATGAATTAGCAAGTCTGTTGGTGAGGATAAAAGCCGGCAACATTTCCTAGTGAAAAAAAAGGGCAGAAAATAAGCAAAGAGAGACACCTACTTGACTGCATGGTTCTGGCTGATATTTCAGCTGTGGAAGCACCCAGGCCTTGGGGAGAGCGTGCTGCCAGACGGAAGTAGTACAAGCTGTTTGGTCTCAGCCCTTGCAGTCTGTAAGATGTCCCTGGCTCAATGGTGATCCGCTGCTGTGGATATGTAACAAGGGAACTTGATCATCTTCATTAAAATCTGTGCATATATTTTTATCACACTGCCCAGAATATCAGATATCTGTCATCAGGGTTATAATGTTATCAAAATGTCACAAACAGAATCAACAGTGAGTATCAAGGACCCCACTAAGGGAATCACATATTGAAGATTGTTGCTTTTTAGTTGCTAAACTGTGTCCAGGCTTCTGTGACCCCATGGACTGTAGCCAAGAAGGTTCCTCTGTCCATGGGATTTCCCAGGCAAGAACAGTGGAGTGGTAAGTTTCTACAAGTAAGACAGCTAGAAAAAAGGAAGTCAAGGATCTATTTAATGATGACACAGTGTTTCAAATACATCAGATAAGGGCAGTGACAGGCCACCACCCATCAAGGCATTTAAACTTCAAGGCATGTGTGTGGTTGTGACACTCCAGAATAGAAAGTGACACCCACTCCTGACAGCAACTGTGCGCAATAGTCCATCTGAAGAGATGTCCAGCTCATTCCCCATGACAGCCTGAAACCCAAGTATGGGCAAAGAAAATGTGGCCAGAAGTAACATAACAATGGAAACTGGCATACAGTTTACATGACAGTGTCATAAAAGAGATCTGAAATTGCCACGGTCAGCAGGGATGAAAATCAGCTGTTAGTTACTGAAGAAAGCTGGATAATGTATATGAAACCAAATCATTACTCTAGGTTGATTTAAAATTAATTTTTAAGTTATTTTTAATTGGAGGGCAATTGCTTTCCCATATTGTGTTGGCTTCTGCCTTACATCACATGAGTCAGCCATAGGCATGATGTATGTCCCCTCCCTCTTGAGCCTCCCTCCCTCCTCCCACCCCATCCCACTCCTCTAGGTTGTCACAGAGCACCAGATTTGAGCTCCCTGCATCATAGTGCCTACAGGTAGGAAAAAGAAACCACACTCTTCTATAACCTGACCACATAAAGGGCTTCTGAAATGTTTTTTTTTTTTTTTAAATTGAATGTTGTAACTCTTATTTTCATGTTTGAAATCTGCCTTTGCTATTTTAGCAAAAATATAGCTATCTATGGGTAATCAATCTCAGATTGAACATGAGTCTGTAGCAAATCTTAAAAAACACACTAATATGTAATCTTGTAATGGCATCAATAATCTTATAAGGCTTTTTATTAAACAGTGCTTGGCATTCATACAAACCAGAAATCAGTGAAGGGGAATTCAAATATAAAACTAAAGAAAACATCCTTAGGGTGTTCTAGCTTGCAAATAAAAAAGCATTCACAAATTTTAGACTTACCAAATAATAAGGGGAAAAAAAGGCATTTCCTAAATAAACATTTGCAAAGCAGAGTAGGGATGCCAAAAATCAAGTACCCATACCATTGCCAAAAGACCAGCTCTCTCATAACTGCTTTTATTTTTAATTGGGTATGCAGGTCAGGAATCAACAGTTAGTACTGGACATGGAACAACAGACTGGTCCCAAATAGGAAAAGGAGTACGTCAAGGCTGTATAATGTCACCCTGCTTATTTAACTTATATGCAGAGTACATCATGAGAAACGCTGAGCTGGAGGAAGCACAAGCTGGAATCAAGATTGCCGGGAGAAATATCAGTAACCTCAGATATGCAGATGACACCACCCTTATGGCAGAAAGTGAAGAAGAACTAAAGAGCCTCTTGATGAAAGTGAAAGAGAAGAGTGAAAAAGTCGGCTTAAAGCTCAACATTCAGAAAACTAAGATCATGGCATCCAGTCCCATCACTTCATGGCAAACAGATGGGGAAACAGTGGATGACTTTATTTTGGGGGGCTCTAAAATCACTGCAGATGGCGACTGCAGCCATGAAATTAAAAGACACTTACTCCTTGGAAGGAAAGTTATGACCAACGTAGATAGCATATTAAAAAGCAGAGACATTACTTTGTCCACAAAGGTTTGTCTAGTCAAGGCTATGGTTTTTCCAGTGGTCATGTATGGATGTGAGAGTTGGGCTATAAAGAAAGCTGAGTGCCAAAGAATTGATGCTCTTGAACTGTGGTGTTGGAGAAGACTCTTGAGAGTCCCTTGGACTGCAAGGAGATCCAACCAGTCCATCCTAAAGGAGATCAGTCCTGGGTGTTCACTGGAAGGACTGATGTTGAAGCTGAAGCTCCAACACTTTGGCCATCTGATGTGAAGAGCTGACTCATTTGAAAAGACCCTGATGCTGGGAAGATTGAGGGCAGGAGGGGAAAGGGATGACAGAGGATGAGATGGTTGGGTGGCATCACCGATCCAATGGACCTGGGTTTGGGTAGACTCCGGGAGTTGGTGATGGACAGGGAACCCTGGCATGCTGTGGTTCATGGGGTCGGAAAGAGTCGGACACGACTGAGCGACTGAACTCAAGGACTTTAAATAATTTAATGCTATTTTATGTTGTACTACAACATTTGTAACATGAGTACTTATATCAATGCTTTGGTTCTAGAATGTTTTGAGTTATTAATTGGAATTGGCTTTGATAGCTAAACCTAAAAGCACTGCTCTTAGAACCTGCTCACTTCAGAGATGTAATAAAGCAGGTTTAATAACATTAACTTAGTATAGCATTCAAAATGATGAGCTACCAGTCAATTGGTAATAGTTCCCTGAGTATGTGAGTCTTTTAAAAAAGTACTGTCAGTTAGAAATCAGGGCTGTTTTGCTTTGTGAGGTTGGCTTTTTTTAAGACAAAGACTGCTAAGAGATATAATAAAATGGCTTGGTGAATTGAGTTTTCACATATAGTTTTATACACTTTTTTGTCCTGATGTTCCCTAATGAGTTTAATGATAACAAACAAAATATATATTATTATCACATATTCCCATTCTGAAAATATTAGATGTATCTTAATAGTGATTTTTAGAATCTGTTCAAAGTATACCCACGGGCCAGTGTATCATGAAGTCAAGACAACAGATTCTAGAAATTGTCTAGTATGAGGCTTTGGGCAAATACTTCAACTTTTTTCTGTGTATCCATTTTGTTAACATGTGAAACAGATTAATAATAGAGGCTGATTCAGTTAATATATGTGAAACCCTTATTATAGTACCTTTAAATGTATGTTATTCTGATTTTATTTCTCTTTTTAGTAACTATTAACAATTTCTAACCTTCTATACTTTATTTCCATAACATAATCAAATTATATGTGTGTGCATATATGCGTGTGTGTGTGCGTGCCAAGTTGATTCGCATCTGATTCTTTGCAATCCTACGGACTGTAGCCCTCCAGGCTCCTCTGTCCACGGGGATTCTCTAGTAGAGAATTCTGCAGTGGGTTGCCATCGCTTGCTCCAGAAGATCTTCCCGACCTAGGGATTGGACCCACATGTCTTGTGTCTCCTGCATTGGCAGGTGCGTTCTTTACCACTAGTACCACCTGGGAAGTCTATAGGGCTGATACAGCTATAAATATACAGATACATAGATAGATACACACTCATATCAAACAATCAATGGCATACAAATGAACATTTGCTCTGGGGCATTTTTCTCTGAAACCAGTTGGGACAAATTCATCTACCCAAAACCTTGGCGCTCACTTAGTCAAGTGTTAACTGTGACTTAAGTACTTTAATGGAGAAGACAAAGAAAGGAAATCTCCAAATCTCAAGGCGTATATTCTTTTACAACCCGATACTTCTGTAAGTATCTTGGAAACCCGAATTAAAAAAAAAAAATTCATTAGAGACAATAGCTGATTTTTTTGTCTCTGCTGTCCTACCCCCATCAAGTCTCCAAATACTCCTTTCTTTTTTATTTTATTTTTTTTGTCAATTTTCTCTTTTTGTAAATAAATCTTTTCCACCAAGGTCCTCAGTCGATATCTGACCTTTTAATGGAACTTGGGTAAGTACACAGAGTGAGAATCGTGTCTCGATGCCATGAACGGTGACAAGCTGAGAAGCACAGTCTTACCTCCTCCCCATGCTCCCCATCTTTGTAGACCAGTTCATAGCTGGCGATGGTGTCTGAACGTGGAGGCGTCCAAGAGAGCAAAATACTTGTTTCGGATTCAGGTTCTGCCTTGAAATTCAGTGGCTGCCCTGGGACTAAAAACAAGAAAGTGAAGGATTAAGCTCAGTGTTACCAGAAATAATCAGAAATTCTTGCATTAATTGTTTAACCTTTCAATGTTCACATGTATTAGTTTAGTGGACAGTAAGATTTCCTACATGGTGCAGCTTAACCTATGAATGCAAAGCCCACTTTTTCTCCTTTAAGGGATACGGACAATGTTATGAATATTGTCCTTATTCTTGAGTGGTTTAATATATATGTAAGATGTGAAATTAGCAAATGTAAATATATCAGTTTCTGAATTCAACTTAAAGGTTAATATTTACTGTAATATTGTTATAAGCAATAAATGTGATGATATTGCTGTAAGCAATAAACATGATTTATATAAAGCACTTGGAATGAATATTGCCTAAATCACATCAAATGTTAAATACATAAAAGCTATTGCTATTTTACAACTGAGGAGGAACTTTCTTTTTAGTACTATAGTTTACTTTCAAAACAATTTCCAATTAGGTTTATAAAATCTCACCTTCACTCCATTAGCAAAATCTATAGTCAAGCATAATCATTAGTATTGTTTGTTACCAACCCGTTTTTAAACAGATGAAAATAAAGAGAATTTAAAAACCTAACATTAACAATTCTTTCTAACCTCTAAATGAGTTTACATGAGTTAATACACTAGACCCAATATAAATTTAATTTTGTCCCAAGTGAGAAAGAGTTAAATGACTGCACAATTTAAAAAGTGTATAGACTACACTTATAATCACAACTATATGAATTTAATACAGGTTTCCCTGGTGGCTCAGACAGTAAAGAATCTGCTAGCAATACGGGAGACCAGGGTTTGATCCCTGGGTTGAGCTGTTCCCCTGGAGAAGAGAATGGCGACCCACTTCAATATTCTTGCCTGGAGAACTCCATGGACATAGAAGCGTGGTAAGCTACAGTCCATGGGCTCACAAAGAATCGGACATGACTGAGCGACTAACACTTTCACTTTCATAGGAATTTAATAGAGGTCATCTATAATTTGTACCTTGGTCATGTAATCCATGCAATAGACAATTTGGAACAGCTATATATAAGATGAAATCAAGAACTGGATCTAGTTGAAAACACCTTACCCAAATGTTGAATTAGAATAAATTTTACTAACACCAACCTCCTAGTTAGCACCTAATCCCACGAGGTCCTCCACCCCTTATATACAAGGCTAACGCACTTCAGAGCATCAGTGGCACAATTACCCTTACTTACGTTGTTCTTGCCCAATGTCTACTCTGGCTGGTGCCCATTTCTTGGTGGCCATTAAATATTTTGATCATTGCTCCTCATATTATGGTATGTTTCAAAGTGCCATACCTGAATATATGTCCGTATGCCCACAAGTTCACATGAGAATTGTGTGTATATTTAAATTAAAAAAAAAAAAAAGACTAGGATAATACTCCACACCAGAGGAGAAAAGAACACCTCAAGTATTTTTGGCAAATGAGTGTAAGCATTCAAAAATATGTACAAACAACGTAACTTGTAGCTGATGTATGACATCAATTTCTTAAACAATAATTAAAGTATCATTTTCAGAAAGAAAGTCAGAAATATAAAATGTAATGCTTCCTTTTCTTTCTGTAGTCATCTCTCTGCAGTATGACTAAAAAACTGCCTTTTGTTTGAAAGAGAGATTCAAGTTTAAAAGGACTTACAGTGGTTTCTGGGATCCCTAATTATCATTTTATTCCTCATCTGGCCTATTAACCTGTGAGTGTGTGTGTGTGAACAAGTGCACACATTCATTGCTGGACTGATGTGTAGGGCCACCAATAATCAGTGATTCCTATTTCTAATTAATCTTTTCTCCCCTGTTGTACCACAGGTTTTGAGATACTCATTAATTTGATGCCTCCAGGAATGTACTTTCTGAACTGGATATCTATTTTTTTAAAGTACCTGCCCAACAGGTGACCTAATACAATCATTCACACTGAGGTGAGAGGTAGAGACAAAAGAAGATAAAGAGATCAAGAGCAAGAGAAGGCAGAACAGAGGGAAATGAGAAAACAATCAGGCAAATAGCAAATCAAAGAGAAAATGTATTATTTTTAAAAGGAGAATACCAATATCACAGGCAGGAGCAACAATGGAAGTCAAGAATGATCAGACAGATGGGGGAATGATGTTTGAATTCTAATATTCAGACGATGAAAGGTTTTCTCAATCTAAAAATACACACGCCTATGCATATGTATGCAGTCACTTCTTTTTCTCTAGTTTTATTCCAACTTCCACAAGTCTGGGGAAGAACACCTTGTGATAACTTCTGACATAATCCAAACCGAATAAAGTACTGTCAAGAATTAACAACATAGTCAGTACTGAAAGGCTGCTCTCAGGATAATAAATGCTGGTTATATATTTCCTCCCTGCTAACGCTAATAATAAATTGAGTGACAGTGACTGAAAACATTGTGGGAATCTAATTAACTTTTTCTTACTTAAACTGTTTACTTTTTTGCTTTTAATTTGTCTCAAACAAATTCCTGGTAGGTCCCGATGTTTCATCCTTGTTTAGTGCCATACACTTCCTTTAATCCCCTAATTCTCTTTGGTTCTATTCAAAGCCTTCTCTTTCTAAATAATGAAATAGCTACATCAAAGTCTCAGAGGGTGCAAATGTTCATTTTATCCTTGTACAAAGTAAGTAAGCAGTGATCACGCGACTGGATAGTGAGACATTTTAAATAATACAATGAGGTTGTCCTCCTCTGCTACATAATACAATGAGGTTCTCCTCTGCTTTCACCATCTTCTTTTGAAGTGGGCTGGCAGACGATTTATTAGATTGCAAACTTGTAGTAGAAACACCAGTGCCTAGAAATGCCAGGCAGATGAGGAGGCCATAGTCGACCTGGGGTCACGGGAGAGTGCCTGGGCCACCAGGAGTCAGTGATGCTCTGAGCCAGTAGACTGCTGCCTTGTGGGATGTGGGTTCAGCCTTGCCCAAGCTTCTGACATTTCAACAGAAGTTGATAATCAATCTTCTAGGTAAAATCTTTCAACTTCTTTATAATTTTAAATAAACAAATAGTTGAAATGAAATGAAAAACACTGTATTGGGCAAAAGATGTTCACAGACAAAATCTAGCATATGGACCAGGGCTTAAAAGATCTTTTTATTATATCAGGCTCTGTGCCCACGTGTGTCTTATGGATGAGACTACTCAGACTTTCTTGGGAATGGAGCAAGTGACAGTCGCTCAATCCTATCTGACTCTTTGCAAATCTATGGACTGCAGCCTTCCAAGCTCCTCTCTCTCTCGAATTCTCTAGGCAAGAACACTGGAGTGGGTAGCCTATCCCTTCTCCAGGGGATCCTCCCAACTCAGGAATTGAACCAGGTCTCCTGCACTGCAGGCAGATTCTTCACTGTCTGAGCCACCAGGGAACTGAGGGTTCACCTAAAGATATTGCTTCCTCAGCATCATTTAGTCAGTGCTGAAGCATCCATACTGAAGCTGAGGCTTCAAAGAAAAAAAAAAGCTATGATATTAATGTATTTATTTACATATTCCCCAAATTAGTCCTAATGATTATAATATATGTTTAGAAGAAAACACTTTAGTGGACTCCCAACTGTCATATTTATTTTGTCTGTGCCACTTGGAGATACAGGGGAAATTTCATCATCTGTCAGAATTTTACACCAAATACGATGCTACGAAGGCTCTATTAACATTTATATTTGTCTTCTTCCATACCCCTTTTCCCTCTTTCTCTCCTTCCCTTACCGTCTCCCTACCTCTCCCCTTTTCCCTCTCTCTCTCTCTCTAAGTATATATATATAAAATACTCTCACTATGTTTACACCTCAAACTTACCAACATTGTTTTATCTCATTTACTTCATGTTAGACTATGTACATTTAATTTTTATTCTATTAAGAACTTTCCTATTTTGTGCCATTTCTCTCACTAATGAACCTAAGTTTCATTTTATGGGAAAATCTAAGATTCTGGAAAACGTATGGAAGAAGAAGAACAACAACAACAAAACTCACCCAGAAATGTAAATGCAATAACTGTGACCAGACACCAAAAAAATATACTTGTGGAAAAAGAAAAAGAATGTAGAAATAGTTTTTCTTTAAAATTCTATTTAAGAAACCCTTATATTTGATGAAGTGGTGCTGTTATATCCTTCTACTTAATTGCTTATTTAATGTCCACAAAGAAATATAAATATGAGTTATCAATTTCCTAAAATAAGATTATAACCCATTGAGAAATGTAAAATATTTGCATAGTAATACAATTAAACTCCATACAAATATCTGAAGGCAACTCAAAGAGAATGGAGAATGAATAAGAAGTGAAAAGGAAATCTGCATGACATTTAAACTTTGATAATTAGAAGAAATCAAATTTCAGTAGATTTTAGAAGAGAAACAGGTTAGCACACATACAAGCTGGCTAAAAAACAATTTTACCTCACCATAGTATAAATATGACATGTACCAAAGAGACAAAAAAAAATTTTTTTAAACCCAAATACCTTATTGTTAAAATAGCTAGTGCTCTAATAAGGTACATATTTTTAAATGTGGGTATCTAGCATATTGATAAATGGTAACAAAAACAATAAAAACAACAGCCAGAATTATAGTGGTAGTAAAACAAAACCAAATTCAAACAAAGAGTGTGATTTGTAAGTGCTACAGATATATTATTGACAAAAGTAGTACTTAATACACAAGCACCTGCATAAATCTTGCTCTCAACTGTCATTAAACATCAATAAGAAAAAGTTAAATTTTATTACAGTTGTATTTACAGCCATAGCTCCTTTACACACTGCTAAAACAACTTAGAAAAAGCATTTAAATTTTTGTTATTGGAAATCAGTCTTTTCTAATTTCTCTCTATTGACTTTTTTTTTAAAAATATTGACTTGTAGATATATATTTAATAGTAATGAAAGATTTAAAAATTCTGGAAATCTAAAGCACAAAGTCTCTAAAATGTCATAGTTCTATAACAATTTTGCTTCTTCAAAATGTTTAAAGTTGATACCACTCATTAATACTTAGTAAATGCATATAATTATTTTCCTTTCAAAGACCTATACTATTAAGGTCTGCACATAAAAATCAGTACTTTCTCCAAGAATCTATTGAATGCATAGAAGAATTAGAGGTCAGACGTGTTTTCTAAAGAAAGTTCAGAAAAAAGACATGCATTAGGATTTAACAGTTTTAGGATTGTCCCATTAGCATGAACAACATACAATATTTATTTCAGTGCACAGGTTTAAGATGTTAATTTATTACATTTCTTTAGAAGAGTTTTATTTGTACTTCTTTTGTAAAATATAGTTTTCCTACATCCTTATATAATTACGTACATGAGAAAACTATAACAGACATCTTTTCCAAAGGTGTTTTTCCATAGCAGAGAGTTTTTTTCTAACATAACGTAAATACTTCCTTTGTCAATGACCATGCGGTCCACGTATTTCCAAGGTGAAATAGACACAAGTAATTATAATGCCAGAATTAAAGCTATGGAAACTCTGGATGATTAATCCATACATTTAGAAAATAATCATTTTAACCAAAACTTTTAAATATTTAAAATCATTTAAAGATTATGTGATAGTTTCATCTGCACTAATATTCTTAATTAAGGGAATATATTACTGACTATAAACAGATACCCAAGAAAAAGATACACAAAAAGGCAAAGGTTGTCTGAGGAACTTACAAATAGCTGAGAAAAGAAGAGAAGCAAAAGGCAAATGAGAAAAAGAAAGATATACCCATCTGAATTCAGAATTCAAAAGAAGAGCAAGGAGAGATAAGAAAGCCTTCCTAAGTAAACAATGCAAAGACAGGAAAACAATAGAATTGAAAAAGACAAGAGAACTTTGCAAGAAAATTAGAGATACCAAGGGAACATTTCATGAAAAATGAACACAATGAAGGAAAGAAACGGTATGGTCTTAACAGAAGAAGAAGATATTAAGAGGAGGTGGCAAGAATTCACAGAAAAACTAAACAAAAAAGATCTTAATGACCTGGATAACCACGATGATGTGATCACACACCTAGAGTCAGACATCCTGGAGTGTAAAGTCAAGTGGGCCATAGGAAGCATCACTACAAACAAAGCAAGTGGTGGAGATGGGATTCCAGCTGAGCTATTTCAAATCCTAAAAGATGATGCTGTGAAAGTGCTATACTTAAAATGCGAGCAAATCTGGAAGACTCAGCAGTGGCCACAGAACTGGAAAAGGTCAGTTTTCATTCTAATCCCAAAGAAAGACAATGCCAAAGAGTGTTCTAACTACCACACTATTGCACTCATTTCACAGGCTAGCAAGCTAATGCTCAAAATCCTCCAAGCGAGGCTTCAACAGTACATGAATCGAGAACTTCCAGATGTTCAAGATGGATTTAGAAGGGCAGAGAAAACAGAGGTTAAATTGCCAACATACAATGAATCATGGAAAAAGCAACAGAATTAGAGGGAAAAAAAAACATTTCTACTTCATTGAAACACTAAAGCCTTTGACTTTGTGAATCAAAACAAACTGTGGAAAATTCTTAAAGAGATGGGAATACCAGACTACTTTATACTTTACCTTCCTCCTGAGAAACTTGTATACAGGCCAAAAAGGAACAGTTAGAACCAGACATGGAACAAGGAACTGGTTCCAAATTGGGAAAGGAGTACGTCAAGGCTGTATATTGTCACCCTGCTTATTTAACTTCTATGCAGAGTACATCATGCAAAATGCTGGGCTGGATGAAGCACAAGCTGGAATCAAGATTTCTGGGAGACATATCAACTACCTCAGATTTGTAATGATACCACCCTGATGGCAGAAAGCAAAGAGGAACTAAAGAGCCTCTTGATGAAAGTGAAAGAGGAGAGTGAAAAAGCTTTCTTAAAACTCAACATTCAGAAAACTAAGATGATGGCATTTGGTCCCATCATTTCATGGCCAAATAGAGGGGGAAACAATGAAAACAGTGACAGATTTTATTTTCTTGGGCTCGAAAATCACTGTAGATGGTGACTAGAGCCATGAAATTAAAATATGCTTGCTCCTTGGGAGAAAAGCTATGATAAACCTGGACAGCTTATTAAAAAGCAGAGACATTACTTTGCCGACAAAGGTCCGCGTAGTTACAGTCAAAGCTATGGTTTTGACAGCAGTCATGTACAGATTTGAGAGCTGCCCATAAAGAAGGTTGAGCATGGAATAACTGATGCTTCTGACCTGTGGTGTTAGAGAAGACTCTTGAAAGTCCCCTGGACTAAAAGGAGGTCAAACCAGTTAATCCTAAAGGAAATCAACCCAGAATATTTATTGGAAAGACTGATGCTGAAGTTCAAGCTCCAACAGTTTGGCCACCTGATACAAAGAGCTGACTCATTATAAAAGACCCTGATGCTGGGCAAGATTGAAGGCAGGAGGAGATGGGGATGACAGAGGATGAGATGGTTGGATGGCATCACTGACTCAATGGACATGAGTTTGAGCAAGTGCTGGGAGATGGTGAAGAACAGGAAAGTCTGGTGTGCTGCAATCCATGGGGTCGCAAAGAGTCAGACACGACTAAGTGACTGAACAACAACAATAGATATTTTGATTGTCTATATTACTAGAAGTCACGAATTTACATCAATTCCATTTATATCAATAAGTATGACAGTAATCTTAGAAAAAATCAAAAGTAATAATGTCTGTCTTAAGCTCACTTTATTTCTAAACACCGTTTCTGCAGAATCTGATTTTAAACAAAAAACAGGAATATTACTGTCAGGCAACTATAGGTAACATAATGAATGTACCTTTCAGATTAAGTAGACATACAATATATATCTCTCTGGATACAAAATTAAAATATATTTGAGAAGCTCATATAGATATATTAATGACCCATTAATTTTTGTAGGTTTGGAAAAGACAAAATATTAGTGAGAATAATCATAAAGTTAAATTTTATATAACCTAACTAAAATAATATTTTATAATGGTTTTATGTTTGCTGAGCAGTGGTTCTATGAATTAGATAATCAAGAGCATCTCAGCATTAATTATATCAGAGCTAACATCATTGTATTTGGCAGGTGTCCACTAACATCAAATGGCCTTTGTTAATTAAGTCTGGAGAACAGATCAAATCATTGTGCCATTTTGGAAGGTTTTCTTAGCCTATTGATCTTGGCAGGCACAAGTCATCATGTCATTATATATCTTCTCAATCAATGGGTATTAAAATAACAACTATTATGGAAGGTTCTTGGAAATACCTTAATGTAAAAAAAAAAAAGTTAAACAGAAATAGATAACAGCTACTCTAATGCACCTGTGACCCATTCATCTAGATTTTTTTTAAGGTACAGAGTCCCTGGATCACATTAACTCAATTGCTCCTGTCACAATATTACCTTCACTCAGCAATGATTTATGTTACATTATGTCCCCTGGTAATACAGAAAATCAAAATATGGTCTATTGAAACACCAGTTCTATATCTTTCATTAAATTATGAATGAAAGCATTACCATCTGCCATTCCATGTTCTTAAGATAAGGATATTCATGATTCTCAAAGATTCTTATGTTTTGGTTGAATTTAGTTTCAGAAACTATTTGGTTTCTTAGCTAAATCTTCCTGTCATAAGAAAAATGAAATACTTTGATATTCATGCTAAAATTTGTCATTAGAAAATTAAGAACTAGATGTAGTGATCAAGTATAATAACCTTTTATTAAAAAGGCATTCCTTCTATTTCTTTTAGATAAATATATTTCTTTCCTATCTAAACTGTTTAGTGTACCTCTGTACTGGGATAATCAAATAGCTACTGCAAGTATTTCAGAAGTAAATCATACTTAATTCTTGGATACAATATATAAACCCTGTATTTCCTGCCTCTGTTCAAAAACCTAGTAGGAACCAAAAAAATAAGACATTTTTAAATTATTAATTTAAAAGACAATGGTGCTTCAGCAAAGGAAACAAAAAAGAAAACAAAAAGACAACCCACCAGCTGGTATTAGGATAAGGAATAAGGAACTAGTCTCTAAAATTGACAAATAGTTCATGACGCTTAACAGTATCAAAACAACCCACTCAAAATGGGCAGAGGACCTAAATAAACATTTCTTCAAAGAAGAATACAGATGGCCAACAGGCACATGAGAAGGTGTTCCATGTTGCTAATTATTAGAGAAATGCAAGCCAGAACCACAATGAGATATCACCTCACAGCAGCCAGAATGGCTACCATGAAAAAATCCACAAACAATAAATGCCAGGGGAAGGTGTGGAGAAAAGGGAACCCTCCCATACTGTTGGTAGAATATACATTGGTACAGCAATGGTATGGAGTTTTCTTAACAAATTAAAAAGAGAGCTTCCATATGGCCCTGCGATCCCACTCCTGGGCCTGTATCTGGAGAAAAACAAGATCCAGACAGATACATGCACACCAGTGTTCACTGCAGCACTGTTTACAATACCCAATATCCAAGACATGGAAGCAACCGAAAGTCCATTGACAGAGGAATGGATAAAGAGACATGGTACATATATACAATGGAATATAACCAGCCAATAAAAAGAATGAAATAATTCCATGTATAGCAACATGCATGAACCTAGAGAAGGTCCTACTACGTGAAGTAAGTGAGACAGAGAAGGAGAAATATCATAAGACATTCCTTATACATGGAACCTAAAAAGAATAAATGAAAATGAATTGATAAAACAGAAACAGACTCAGAGTTGGAGAACAAGCCGACGGCTGACAGGGGTAAGGAAGCGGGGCGGGGACAGTTAGGGAGCTTGGGATGGACATGAACTCACTGCTGTGTTTAAAATGGGTAACCGACAGGCACACACTGCATAGCACATGAAACCGCTCACTGCTATGTGGCAGCCTGGACGGCAGGGGAGTCTGGGGGAGAATGGATCCATGTGCAGGTATGGCTGAGCTCCTTCACCACTCACCTAAAACTATCACAACATTGTTTCTCAATCAGCTATACCCCAAGACCAAATAAAAATTCTGAAAAGTAACAGAAAAGATAATGGTGCTTAAAAGAATCTAGAGTGTCCAGTTAATAACCTATGACCCAAAGGAAGTTACTGAATCTTTTTACCTTTACTGATCCTCAATTTACTTGAGATAATTCCACATCTATCTAAATGAGTAGGAAGAATTAATACACCCAGAAGTAGACTGCCCAGCATGCTAGTTATGGTGATGATGATGATTATATACAACTGAAGTTATAAAATATTTCTGTCCATTATCTAATTGATAGTCTTGTTACGGGTTGAAGAGTCTCCCACAAAAATTCATATGTTGAATTCCTAATACCAAGAATCTTATTAAGTGACCTTATTTGGAAATAAAATTACTGCAGATATAATTAGTCAGTATATTAGATGTAATTAGTCATTACCAGGGTTAGAAGGTATCATTAGGTTGGGCCCTAATCCATTATGATGGATGCCTTACCAAAAAGGGAAAATTGGACAGAGAAACATGCACCCAGGGAGAAGGCCATGAACAATGTAGGCAGAAATCACAGTGATGCTTCTACAAGCTGAGGAATAGCCAAGATTACCAACAAACCAGCAAAAGCTAGGAGTGAGCCCCAGGGCCTCCCTCACAGGTCTCAGAGAGAACCAAGCCTGCTGACACTTGGTTCTCAAACTTCTAGTCACTGCAACAAAAGGTGATCCAATTTTGTTGTTTCAGCCACCCAGGAAGCAGCATTTTGTATAGCAGCCTTAGGAAAATTAAGAAAAAATAACAAAAACTACTACCCCTAAACTCTATAAGGGGTTATTACTTTAGATGAGAAAACTGAAGTTCAGAGAGATGAAGTAACTTCTCAAAGCTTATAGAGCTAAAAATGGAACTTATGGATTCAAACCTTGGTTCCATTACTCTAAAATCAGAGTTTCTTACAGTATAAAAGTTGAAAAATCTAAAAATCTAGAACTGGAGTATAGGTACATACTCTTTCTATATACTTTCTTATATCTTTAATGGTTAGTTAGCTGCTAGAATAGCATAATAAAAAATAATTCCAACAGTTGACTATTTTCAGTCACGAAAAAGAATGAGATTCACTGATTTCTACATTTTTCAATGATAAACTTATGAAAAACTTACTCTATAATACTTTCATGCATATTAACATAATAAACACAGGAGAACTGTGAATACAGAAAAAGTCAAATTGAGAAGATATATGGATGATTTTTAGCATAATTGTGATAAAACACTTCTGCAGTTATCTTTTTGATATTTAAGTGATAAATCCATGAACAAACCAATAAGAACCAAATAACAGTATGAAAATAAAGGTAGGAGAGCTATAAACATACTAGATTTCTAGTAGCCAAGGTGAATGTTGGCCATAAGATTCAGAAAGTCCACAGCATAAAAACAAGTCAATGGTTAAACATAAGTTTATCGAGTTTTGACAGCTGAGAAAATGTATTAATTCATTCTCAGGACAACCCATGAGCTATGACTACAGATTATAGACACGATCTCCAATTATATGGTTCATATGTGAATTCTTAGAACAAACCAATGGCATACTGCCAAGACGATCACAGATTAATGTAGGTTTGAAAGCGTCAGTCACTCAGTTGTGTCCAACTCTTTGCGATCCCATGGATTGTAGCCCTCCGGTGTCTTTGTCCATGGGGTTCTCCAGGCAAGAATACTGGAGTGGGTTGCCATTTCCTTCTCCAGGAGATCTTCCTGACCCAGGGATTGAACCCAGATCTCCCGCATTGCAGGCAGATTCTTTACCATCTGAGCCACCAGGAAGCCCCAATACAAGTTTAAGAGACTCCAACACAATAAATAGCCACATGAACAGCTCTCAGATATTTAAGAGTAAACCTAAAAAGAAACCCACTGTGGTTTATTCCCCTGTATGTGTGTGCATGCTCAGTTAGGTCCAACCATTTGGACTGTAGCCCACCAGACTCCTCTGCCCTTGAGATGTCCCAGGCAAAACTCATCCCATGACGAACTGATCAATTTGAATCTGAGACCACAGAAATCTGATATCCTCTTATAAAAATAAAACTACTAGAAGGACCAAGTTTTTCTTCATAAAATCATTGGTGTCTGCTCTAACATCCAGTAAAATGGGTGAATAAGGCCCCAAAGATTGATCTCAGATATTAGTAACTGTCTTTACCTGTGAGCCCATACAAAGAAAAACAATGAAAAACATTAACAGAATGTTAATTTTTAAGCAAGCTGTTTCCTGGCAACTATAAGCCAATTAAATATCCAAGGCCTCCTGACAAATGGTTTTAGTTTTAACTTTATCTTGAATTATCCACTCCTCTACAGATTAAATGAAAGGATCAATCCAAGAAGAAGATATAACAATTATAAATATATATGCACCCAACATAGGAGCACCACAATATGTAAGGCAAATGCTAACAAGAATAAAAGGGGAAATTAACAATAACATAATAATAGTGGGAGACTTTAATACCCCGCTCACACCTATGGATAGATCAACTAAACAGAAAGTTAACAAGGAAACACAAACTTTAAATGACCCAATGGGCCAGCTAGACCTAACTGATATCTATAGGATATTTCACCCCAAAATAATCAATTTCACCTTTTTCTCAAGTGCACATGGAACCTTCTCCAGAATAGATCACATCCTGGGCCATAAATTGAGCCTTGGTAAAGTCAAAAAAACTGAAATCATTCCAGTCATCTTTTCTGACCACAATGCAGTAAGATTAGATCTCAATTACAGGAAAAAAAAAAACTTTAAAAAATTCCAACATATGGAGGCTAAATAACATGCTTCTGAATAACCAACAAATCATAGAAAAACTCAAAAAAGAAATCAAAATATGCATAGAAACGAATGAAAATGAAAACACAACAACCCAAACCTATGGGACACTGTAAAAGCAGTGCTAAGGGGAAGGTTCATAGCAATACAGGCTTACCTCAAGAAACAAGAAAAAAGTCAAATAAATAACCTAACTCTACACCTAAAGCAACTAGAGAAGGAAGAAATGAAGAACCCCAGGGTCAGTAGAAGGAAAGAAATGTTAAAAATTAGGGTAGAAATAAATGCAAAAGAAACAAAAGAGACCATAACAAAAATCAACAAAGCTAAATTTTGGTACTATTCTATCAGAGTTGCTAATATAAAGAGGCACGGTTCTTCTGTTCTCTAAATGCTGCACGGTGGATGCATTCATTCATCTCCTGCAGAAAGTCTTCAAGTCATTTGGATACAAAAAGAAAGGATGCTACATATAGGGGTAGAAGAGAAACAGTTACAGACTATTAGGTATAAGCTATAAAGATATATTGCACAACATGGGGAATATTTAGCCACTATTTTATAATAACCATAAATGGAGCATTACCTTTAAAAATTGTGAATCACTATATGGTACACTTGAAACCTATGCAATATTGTACAGCAACCATATTTCAATTAAAAAAAAAAGATGTTAAATACATCCTCTTTTCAAAGGACTTTATTATTTATAGTCTTTCAGTATCCATGCCTGTTCCTTTTCACATGCCTGAACGCCTTACTTAGAAACTCCAAATCTCAAAAACTAAAACTTCTACTATCTTTGTTCTTTGTTTTTGCCCCTGTCATTTCTTAGCACCAACTCGTCTCCTCCACCCCACTCCCCATTCAGAACCAGACCTACCTCCTGTCTGAGTAATGACTTGAATATCACTTGAAAGAGGACCGTCTCCAATGGAGGTAAAGGCCAGCACTTTGACAGAGTACGTCTTCTGGGGCACCAGGTTGCCTATAGTGGTGATCTGGCTGTCAGCCACGTTGTGCTTCATCCAGTTGCTGACATGCTGAGTGGGATCCATCGTATAGTAAACTCTGTATCCCTGGATCTGCCCGTTGGGCTCTTCAGGCTCCTTCCACTGTACCAGAATGGTGGTGGAGCTCAACATCCGCGCCTGGACGTCCCGCGGGGCGCTGGACGGGGCTTGCTCCGAGGTCTGCGTCAGCACGGGCTCGCTGGGGGGCCCCCGGCCGATGTTGTTGACCGCGACCACCCTGAACTCGTAATCCGAGTAGGGGCTCAGGCCGGCGACACTGTAGCGTGTCGTCGCCACTCCGTCAATTTCTTTGTAAGGTTCCTCAGAGTTTTTAGGCTTATGCTGAATGATGTAGTAGGAGACAGGCTCAGGGTTGCCGGAGTCCCAAGTCAGGGTGATGCTTGTAGCTGTGCTCTCGGTCACGACGGGAGTTCCCGGAGGTCTGGGTAAGGCTTGAGGGGGAAAAGAGGGCCGTGAACACCCACCCTCTTCAAGGTATCACAAGATTCCGTAACTCTAGTATTAGAGTGATGGGGTTATGTATCTAGCGAAGACTTAACTAGGTGAAATCACAGCAAAGTACACTTATCTAAGTGGTCAGGATGTACAGTAAGACATGCGTAGGTGACAAACCCCAGATGACGAGAAGTGGATTGTATAGCATTGCATTTTTGGGCCGATAACGAAATTCACCACTTATTATCTATGAGATTCTGGATACATTGCTTAATTTCAGTTTGCTTTAGTTTTCTCATGTGAAAAATAGGAAAAAATGTATTACTGGAATTGTACAGTTGGGTAACTGTATTTCATGAGTTTGTGGTAAAGATTAATGAGCTAATCCAGTAACGCTCTTAGAATGTATCTGTCACCTTGAGAAAACAGTGGTTCCAATTATTACAATTATTGTAACCAAAAGCTTGGCCAATGAGACTCTTGCTTCAAAAAAATGATACAACTAAATACTAATAAACATTGAAAAGAGCAAAATTTTAAATATAATGAAAGGGTATTCAATTGCTATAAAAGTATTCATTTTGTTTTCAAGATGTATGACACAGACAACAGTATTATAATTTTTAAAATAAATTATCTAACCAATAATTTTAAGGTAACAAAGAATAATAATTTCAAATTAATCAATTTAAAATTCATGCTTTTTTACTTAATATTCAAAATATATTGAAGTAACTAAATTAAAGCCTATCCACACGTCTCTTTTTAAAATATTTTATTGTCACAATATGTATTCTATATCCAATATCAGTAATATCATATTACAGCTACATTAAAAACATTTCAATTAAATCCATATTTTAGAAATCTTGTTCCTTTTTTAAGAAGAAAAGCACAACTCAAAATGCTACTAAGAATAAAAGCCATCTACGTTGGTGGCCTCATAGTCAAGCACCTCACCTGGACAGTGATTCAAAAAGGTAGTGGTATTAGGGAAGACAGGAGAATTTCACAAGCTGATTTTTTTAGAGAAAACTCAGAAAGTAACACTCCTATAAACAATTCTTTAGTACTCTTCTTTCCTTTTCAACTTAAAGAAAATACAACACTCCTTACAATGGTAACTCTTCAAGAATAAAAAACTTGTACTTAATCACTATTACACCAATAATACCTAGAACACTGTCTAGACCTGAGCAGGTTTTTAACAAGCATTGAGAAATGACCACCTGAATAAATGAGTCCTCTCTCTCTTTAAGGTGCTTTTAGTTTCAATTCACTTTTTGCCATCAAGTTTCACCCTCATGTTTTATTATTTATGTTGGAGGAGGAGGGGGTAGGGAAGTAGCGAGAGTCAGGAAAACAAAGATAAGAAATTGAACAAGATATTAGTTTAATGTGACTCCTGCTTTTGCATTCTTGAAGGTCTTTAGTAAATCTTCAAATATTTAAAGCTGACATGGTTAGTATGGGAAAGGTGATTCAATATTTGCATACGACTCTAAGAACCATGGAATGATAATATTTGGCCAAGGGATTTTATGGAAAATAATAATAAAAAGACATTTGTTTAAATATTCTGGTCTGGCATTTTGCAAGAAAGCGGATAATCTGAATTTTCCCTAGATGCTTTTCTATATTCTTGAGGCAAGTAAAAATATTGCTAATTAAAGGTGTGTGTTTACTGATATTTAACAGATACTCTCAGTTACACTAAGTGACGCTGATTATACAGTACAGGTTTTGTGTCTATAATAGTATGCTTAGTACAGTAATTATATGTAATGAAACATTACTATTAATATTTTAAATGATGAAATATTGAAAACAGTGTGTACCTTGTTCTTATGTCACATTATTGATTTTATATGGTATATAGTAAGTATGTATATTTGGTCAAAGGTATGACACTGATTACAATGTGTGTGGTCCATTTTTTTGGGGCGGTGGGTCACAATTTCTAGAAGGGGAAGATAATTTGTGTTCATTTTGCAATAGTTTCAGACATTTGCAGGAATCTAAAGTTACTCTCATACTGACTCATTTTAGGAAAGTTTTCTAAAATTATATAAATACTGTGTAAAAAGAGTTGGTTCCCTCACATATTCATTTCCCCTACTTTGATTCAAAAGTAACCAAGGCATATATTTCTTTGGTTAGAGTCAGTACCCTTATTTCAAGAAAAAAAAAATTGTTGAGCACTTCACCTACACAAGGTGAGAGATGAAGCTAAAACAGAATATAATCACACTTGCATTTTGCATTTTAATGGCAGGGTCTATCAAAAATTTAAAGCATCTATTATTAGACCATGTTGATTTCAATCTATTTTTTTTTTTTTTTTTTGTCTTCTGGGATTTTGAGCATTTATTAACACTTACTTGAATTTTTCTGTTATGTACCTCTTCTCAAGGTTATGGATGAATATAAAACCTGTACACATCATCCAGACCATTACAGCTGAGCATGTTGAGCATTCCTCATCCTGCCCTGTTAGTGCCTGAGCATGGCTACCACTTAAATATTTTGATAATTATCATGACTTAGCTTGTCAATACTTTTAAGAGAGAATCTGCCTACCTAGAAGATATGTGTATCTAACATGATACCACAAATAAGACTGGGCTATGACATGTGAAACACTGACCAATGAACTGATTCATTTTAGGATTCCAAGAACAGACTTTGTAGAGGCATTAGTCAGTTGATGTGAGGGTACCTAGATCCTCCAAGCACGAACTACTGAGCATACCTTTGACAGTGATCTGTGCTATTGCTTCAATGACACCCAGTGTCGACATAGCTACACAGGTGTAATTTGCTGACTGTCTTACATCATTCAGTTCTAGGACATTTCTTCCTATTGGCATATCATCTTCAGGTGTCAGATCTTCTGCCCCCAACATCCACTTCACATAAGGCATTGGTGACCCCACAGCCACACAGGTGATATTAACACTTCCACCTGGCATGATCTCATGATTAGTGGGTGGGA